>NC_136073.1:65927398-67187221 GCF_964261635.1 Lissotriton helveticus | reverse complement strand
GCCACTCTACTCTGCACCACTCATCTCTAGTCCCATGGACTCTATGCCACTCTAGTCTGCACCACTCAACTCTAGTCCCATGGACTCTATGCCACTCTACTCTGCACCACTCATCTCTAGTCCCATGGACTCTATGCCACTCTAGTCTGCACCACTCAACTCTAGTCCCATGGACTCTATGCCACTCTACTCTGCACCACTCATCTCTAGTCCCATGGACTCTATGCCACTCTAGTCTGCACCACTCAACTCTAGTCCCATGGACTCTATGCCACTCTACTCTGCACCACTCATCTCTAGTCCCATGGACTCTATGCCACTCTAGTCTGCACCACTCATCTCTAGTCCCATGGACTCTATGCCACTCTAGTCTGCACCACTCATCTCTAGTCCCATGCACTCTATGCCACTCTAGTCTGCACCACTCAACTCGAGGCCCATGCACTCTATGCCACTCTAGTCTGCACCACTCAACTCTAGTCCCATGGACTCTATGCCACTCTAGTCTGCACCACTCAACTCTAGTCCCATGGACTCTATGCCACTCTACTCTGCACCACTCATCTCTAGTCCCATGGACTCTATGCCACTCTAGTCTGCACCACTCAACTCTAGTCCCATGGACTCTATGCCACTCTACTCTGCACCACTCATCTCTAGTCCCATGGACTCTATGCCACTCTAGTCTGCACCACTCAACTCTAGTCCCATGGACTCTATGCCACTCTACTCTGCACCACTCATCTCTAGTCCCATGGACTCTATGCCACTCTAGTCTGCACCACTCATCTCTAGTCCCATGGACTCTATGCCACTCTAGTCTGCACCACTCATCTCTAGTCCCATGGACTCTATGCCACTCTAGTCTGCACCACTCAACTCGAGGCCCATGGACTCTATGCCACTCTAGTCTGCACCACTCAACTCTAGTCCCATGGACTCTATGCCACTCTAGTCTGCACCACTCATCTCTAGTCCCATGGACTCTATGCCACTCTAGTCTGCACCACTCAACTCGAGGCCCATGCACTCTATGCCACTCTAGTCTGCACCACTCATCTCTAGTCCCATGGACTCTATGCCACTCTAGTCTGCACCACTCAACTCTAGTCCCATGGACTCTATGCCACTCTACTCTGCACCACTCATCTCTAGTCCCATGGACTCTATGCCACTCTAGTCTGCACCACTCAACTCTAGTCCCATGGACTCTATGCCACTCTACTCTGCACCACTCATCTCTAGTCCCATGGACTCTATGCCACTCTAGTCTGCACCACTCAACTCTAGTCCCATGGACTCTATGCCACTCTACTCTGCACCACTCATCTCTAGTCCCATGGGCTCTATGCCACTCTAGTCTGCACCACTCAACTCTAGTCCCATGGACTCTATGCCACTCTACTCTGCACCACTCATCTCTAGTCCCATGGGCTCTATGCCACTCTAGTCTGCACCACTCATCTCGAGTCCCATGGACTCTATGCCACTCTAGTCTGCACCACTCATCTCTAGTCCCATGGACTCTATGCCACTCTAGTCTGCACCACTCAACTCGAGGCCCATGCACTCTATGCCACTCTAGTCTGCACCACTCAACTCTAGTCCCATGGACTCTATGCCACTCTAGTCTGCACCACTCAACTCTAGTCCCATGGACTCTATGCCACTCTACTCTGCACCACTCATCTCTAGTCCCATGGACTCTATGCCACTCTAGTCTGCACCACTCAACTCTAGTCCCATGGACTCTATGCCACTCTACTCTGCACCACTCATCTCTAGTCCCATGGACTCTATGCCACTCTAGTCTGCACCACTCATCTCTAGTCCCATGGACTCTATGCCACTCTAGTCTGCACCACTCATCTCTAGTCCCATGGACTCTATGCCACTCTAGTCTGCACCACTCAACTCGAGGCCCATGCACTCTATGCCACTCTAGTCTGCACCACTCATCTCTAGTCCCATGGACTCTATGCCACTCTAGTCTGCACCACTCATCTCTAGTCCCATGGACTCTATGCCACTCTAGTCTGCACCACTCATCTCTAGTCCCATGCACTCTATTCCACTACTCTCTAGTCTGCACCACTCATCTCTAGTCCCATGGACTCTATGCCACTCTAGTCTGCACCACTCAACTCGAGGCCCATGCACTCTATGCCACTCTAGTCTGCACCACTCATCTCTAGTCCCATGGACTCTATGCCACTCTAGTCTGCACCACTCAACTCTAGTCCCATGGACTCTATGCCACTCTAGTCTGCACCACTCAACTCGAGGCCCATGCACTCTATGCCACTCTAGTCTGCACCACTCATCTCTAGTCCCATGGACTCTATGCCACTCTAGTCTGCACCACTCAACTCTAGTCCCATGGACTCTATGCCACTCTAGTCTGCACCACTCATCTCTAGTCCCATGGACTCTATGCCACTCTAGTCTGCACCACTCAACTCTAGTCCCATGGACTCTATGCCACTCTACTCTGCACCACTCATCTCTAGTCCCATGGACTCTATGCCACTCTAGTCTGCACCACTCAACTCTAGTCCCATGGACTCTATGCCACTCTACTCTGCACCACTCATCTCTAGTCCCATGGACTCTATGCCACTCTAGTCTGCACCACTCAACTCTAGTCCCATGGACTCTATGCCACTCTACTCTGCACCACTCATCTCTAGTCCCATGGACTCTATGCCACTCTAGTCTGCACCACTCAACTCTAGTCCCATGGACTCTATGCCACTCTACTCTGCACCACTCATCTCTAGTCCCATGGACTCTATGCCACTCTAGTCTGCACCACTCATCTCTAGTCCCATGGACTCTATGCCACTCTAGTCTGCACCACTCATCTCTAGTCCCATGGACTCTATGCCACTCTAGTCTGCACCACTCAACTCGAGGCCCATGCACTCTATGCCACTCTAGTCTGCACCACTCAACTCTAGTCCCATGGACTCTATGCCACTCTACTCTGCACCACTCATCTCTAGTCCCATGGACTCTATGCCACTCTAGTCTGCACCACTCAACTCTAGTCCCATGGACTCTATGCCACTCTACTCTGCACCACTCATCTCTAGTCCCATGGACTCTATGCCACTCTAGTCTGCACCACTCATCTCTAGTCCCATGGACTCTATGCCACTCTAGTCTGCACCACTCATCTCTAGTCCCATGGACTCTATGCCACTCTAGTCTGCACCACTCAACTCGAGGCCCATGCACTCTATGCCACTCTAGTCTGCACCACTCATCTCTAGTCCCATGGACTCTATGCCACTCTAGTCTGCACCACTCAACTCTAGTCCCATGGACTCTATGCCACTCTACTCTGCACCACTCATCTCTAGTCCCTTGCACTCTATTCCACTACTCTCTAGTCTGCACCACTCATCTCTAGTCCCATGGACTCTATGCCACTCTAGTCTGCACCACTCAACTCGAGGCCCATGCACTCTATGCCACTCTAGTCTGCACCACTCATCTCTAGTCCCATGGACTCTATGCCACTCTAGTCTGCACCACTCAACTCTAGTCCCATGGACTCTATGCCACTCTAGTCTGCACCACTCAACTCGAGGCCCATGCACTCTATGCCACTCTACTCTGCACCACTCAACTCTAGTCCCATGGACTCTACGCCACTCTAGTCTGCACCACTCATCTCTAGTCCCATGGACTCTATGCCACTCTAGTCTGCACCACTCATCTCTAGTCCCATGGACTCTATGCCACTCTACTCTGCACCACTCATCTCTAGTCCCATGGACTCTACGCCACTCTAGTCTGCACCACTCATCTCTAGTCCCATGGACTCTATGCCACTCTAGTCTGCACCACTCATCTCTAGTCCCATGGACTCTATGCCACTCTACTCTGCACCACTCATCTCTAGTCCCATGGACTCTACGCCACTCTAGTCTGCACCACTCATCTCTAGTCCCATGGACTCTATGCCACTCTAGTCTGCACCACTCATCTCTAGTCCCATGGACTCTATGCCACTCTACTCTGCACCACTCATCTCTAGTCCCATGGACTCTATGCCACTCTAGTCTGCACCACTCATCTCTAGTCCCATGGACTCTATGCCACTCTACTCTGCACCACTCAACTCTAGTCCCATGGACTCTATGCCACTCTACTCTGCACCACTCATCTCTAGTCCCATGGACTCTATGCCACTCTAGTCTGCACCACTCAACTCTAGTCCCATGGACTCTATGCCACTCTACTCTGCACCACTCATCTCTAGTCCCATGGACTCTATGCCACTCTAGTCTGCACCACTCAACTCTAGTCCCATGGACTCTATGCCACTCTAGTCTGCACCACTCATCTCTAGTCCCATGGACTCTATGCCACTCTAGTCTGCACCACTCAACTCGAGGCCCATGCACTCTATGCCACTCTAGTCTGCACCACTCAACTCGAGGCCCATGCACTCTATGCCACTCTAGTCTGCACCACTCAACTCTAGTCCCATGGACTCTATGCCACTCTACTCTGCACCACTCATCTCTAGTCCCATGGACTCTACGCCACTCTAGTCTGCACCACTCATCTCTAGTCCCATGGACTCTATGCCACTCTAGTCTGCACCACTCATCTCTAGTCCCATGGACTCTATGCCACTCTAGTCTGCACCACTCAACTCTAGTCCCATGGACTCTATGCCACTCTACTCTGCACCACTCATCTCTAGTCCCATGGACTCTATGCCACTCTAGTCTGCACCACTCAACTCTAGTCCCATGGACTCTATACCACTCTACTCTGCACCACTCATCTCTAGTCCCATGGACTCTATGCCACTCTAGTCTGCACCACTCAACTCTAGTCCCATGGACTCTATGCCACTCTACTCTGCACCACTCATCTCTAGTCCCATGGACTCTATGCCACTCTACTCTGCACCACTCATCTCTAGTCCCATGGACTCTATGCCACTCTAGTCTGCACCACTCATCTCTAGTCCCATGGACTCTATGCCACTCTACTCTGCACCACTCATCTCTAGTCCCATGGACTCTATGCCACTCTACTCTGCACCACTCATCTCTAGTCCAATGGACTCTATGCCACTCTACTCTGCACCACTCATCTCTAGTCCCATGGACTCTATGCCACTCTAGTCTGCACCACTCAACTCTAGTCCCATGGACTCTATGCCACTCTACTCTGCACCACTCATCTCTAGTCCCATGGACTCTATGCCACTCTACTCTGCACCACTCATCTCTAGTCCCATGGACTCTATGCCACTCTAGTCTGCACCACTCAACTCTAGTCCCATGGACTCTATGCCACTCTACTCTGCACCACTCAACTCTAGTCCCATGGACTCTACGCCACTCTACTCTGCACCACTCATCTCTAGTCCCATGGACTCTATGCCACTCTACTCTGCACCACTCATCTCTAGTCCCATGGACTCTATGCCACTCTAGTCTGCACCACTCATCTCTAGTCCCATGGACTCTATGCCACTCTAGTCTGCACCACTCATCTCTAGTCCCATGGACTCTATGCCACTCTACTCTGCACCACTCATCTCTAGTCCCATGGACTCTATGCCACTCTAGTCTGCACCACTCATCTCTAGTCCCATGGACTCTACGCCACTCTAGTCTGCACCACTCAACTCTAGTCCCATGGACTCTATGCCACTCTACTCTGCACCACTCATCTCTAGTCCCATGGACTCTATGCCACTCTAGTCTGCACCACTCAACTCTAGTCCCATGGACTCTACGCCACTCTAGTCTGCACCACTCATCTCTAGTCCCATGGACTCTATGCCACTCTACTCTGCACCACTCATCTCTAGTCCCATGGACTCTATGCCACTCTAGTCTGCACCACTCATCTCTAGTCCCATGGACTCTATGCCACTCTAGTCTGCACCACTCAACTCTAGGCCCATGGACTCTATGCCACTCTAGTCTGCACCACTCAACTCTAGTCCCATGGACTCTATGCCACTCTACTCTGCACCACTCAACTCTAGTCCCATGGACTCTATGCCACTCTAGTCTGCACCACTCAACTCGAGGCCCATGGACTCTATGCCACTCTACTCTGCACCACTCATCTCTAGTCCCATGGACTCTATGCCACTCTAGTCTGCACCACTCATCTCTAGTCCCATGGACTCTATGCCACTCTAGTCTGCACCACTCAACTCGAGGCCCATGGACTCTATGCCACTCTAGTCTGCACCACTCAACTCTAGTCCCATGGACTCTATGCCACTCTACTCTGCACCACTCATCTCTAGTCCCATGGACTCTATGCCACTCTAGTCTGCACCACTCATCTCTAGTCCCATGGACTCTATGCCACTCTAGTCTGCACCACTCAACTCTAGTCCCATGGACTCTATGCCACTCTACTCTGCACCACTCATCTCTAGTCCCATGGACTCTATGCCACTCTAGTCTGCACCACTCAACTCTAGTCCCATGCACTCTATGCCACTCTACTCTGCACCACTCATCTCTAGTCCCATGGACTCTATGCCACTCTACTCTGCACCACTCATCTCTAGTCCCATGGACTCTATGCCACTCTACTCTGCACCACTCAACTCTAGTCCCATGGACTCTATGCCACTCTACTCTGCACCACTCATCTCTAGTCCCATGGACTCTATGCCACTCTAGTCTGCACCACTCAACTCTAGTCCCATGGACTCTATGCCACTCTACTCTGCACCACTCAACTCTAGTCCCATGGACTCTATGCCACTCTAGTCTGCACCACTCATCTCTAGTCCCATGGACTCTATGCCACTCTAGTCTGCACCACTCAACTCGAGGCCCATGCACTCTATGCCACTCTACTCTGCACCACTCAACTCGAGGCCCATGCACTCTATGCCACTCTAGTCTGCACCACTCAACTCTAGTCCCATGGACTCTATGCCACTCTAGTCTGCACCACTCATCTCTAGTCCCATGGACTCTATGCCACTCTAGTCTGCACCACTCAACTCGAGGCCCATGCACTCTATGCCACTCTAGTCTGCACCACTCATCTCTAGTCCCATGGACTCTATGCCACTCTAGTCTGCACCACTCAACTCTAGTCCCATGGACTCTATGCCACTCTACTCTGCACCACTCATCTCTAGTCCCATGGACTCTATGCCACTCTAGTCTGCACCACTCAACTCTAGTCCCATGGACTCTATGCCACTCTACTCTGCACCACTCATCTCTAGTCCCATGGACTCTATGCCACTCTAGTCTGCACCACTCAACTCTAGTCCCATGGACTCTATGCCACTCTACTCTGCACCACTCATCTCTAGTCCCATGGACTCTATGCCACTCTAGTCTGCACCACTCATCTCTAGTCCCATGGACTCTATGCCACTCTAGTCTGCACCACTCATCTCTAGTCCCATGGACTCTATGCCACTCTAGTCTGCACCACTCATCTCTAGTCCCATGCACTCTATGCCACTCTAGTCTGCACCACTCAACTCGAGGCCCATGCACTCTATGCCACTCTAGTCTGCACCACTCAACTCTAGTCCCATGGACTCTATGCCACTCTAGTCTGCACCACTCAACTCGAGGCCCATGCACTCTATGCCACTCTAGTCTGCACCACTCAACTCTAGTCCCATGGACTCTATGCCACTCTAGTCTGCACCACTCAACTCTAGTCCCATGGACTCTATGCCACTCTACTCTGCACCACTCATCTCTAGTCCCATGGACTCTATGCCACTCTAGTCTGCACCACTCAACTCGAGGCCCATGCACTCTATGCCACTCTACTCTGCACCACTCATCTCTAGTCCCATGGACTCTACGCCACTCTAGTCTGCACCACTCATCTCTAGTCCCATGGACTCTATGCCACTCTAGTCTGCACCACTCATCTCTAGTCCCATGGACTCTATGCCACTCTACTCTGCACCACTCATCTCTAGTCCCATGGACTCTATGCCACTCTAGTCTGCACCACTCAACTCTAGTCCCATGGACTCTATGCCACTCTACTCTGCACCACTCATCTCTAGTCCCATGGACTCTATGCCACTCTAGTCTGCACCACTCAACTCTAGTCCCATGGACTCTATGCCACTCTACTCTGCACCACTCATCGCTAGTCCCATGGACTCTATGCCACTCTAGTCTGCACCACTCAACTCTAGTCCCATGGACTCTATGCCACTCTACTCTGCACCACTCATCTCTAGTCCCATGGACTCTATGCCACTCTAGTCTGCACCACTCAACTCTAGTCCCATGGACTCTATGCCACTCTACTCTGCACCACTCATCTCTAGTCCCATGGACTCTATGCCACTCTAGTCTGCACCACTCATCTCTAGTCCCATGGACTCTATGCCACTCTAGTCTGCACCACTCATCTCTAGTCCCATGCACTCTATGCCACTCTAGTCTGCACCACTCAACTCGAGGCCCATGCACTCTATGCCACTCTAGTCTGCACCACTCAACTCTAGTCCCATGGACTCTATGCCACTCTAGTCTGCACCACTCAACTCTAGTCCCATGGACTCTATGCCACTCTACTCTGCACCACTCATCTCTAGTCCCATGGACTCTATGCCACTCTAGTCTGCACCACTCAACTCTAGTCCCATGGACTCTATGCCACTCTACTCTGCACCACTCATCTCTAGTCCCATGGACTCTATGCCACTCTAGTCTGCACCACTCAACTCTAGTCCCATGGACTCTATGCCACTCTACTCTGCACCACTCATCTCTAGTCCCATGGACTCTATGCCACTCTAGTCTGCACCACTCATCTCTAGTCCCATGGACTCTATGCCACTCTAGTCTGCACCACTCATCTCTAGTCCCATGGACTCTATGCCACTCTAGTCTGCACCACTCAACTCGAGGCCCATGGACTCTATGCCACTCTAGTCTGCACCACTCAACTCTAGTCCCATGGACTCTATGCCACTCTAGTCTGCACCACTCATCTCTAGTCCCATGGACTCTATGCCACTCTAGTCTGCACCACTCATCTCTAGTCCCATGGACTCTATGCCACTCTAGTCTGCACCACTCAACTCTAGTCCCATGGACTCTATGCCACTCTAGTCTGCACCACTCATCTCTAGTCCCATGGACTCTATGCCACTCTAGTCTGCACCACTCATCTCTAGTCCCATGGACTCTATGCCACTCTACTCTGCACCACTCATCTCTAGTCCCATGGACTCTATGCCACTCTAGTCTGCACCACTCATCTCTAGTCCCATGGACTCTATGCCACTCTAGTCTGCACCACTCAACTCTAGTCCCATGCACTCTATTCCACTACTCTCTAGTCTGCACCACTCATCTCTAGTCCCATGGACTCTATGCCACTCTAGTCTGCACCACTCATCTCTAGTCCCATGGACTCTATGCCACTCTAGTCTGCACCACTCATCTCTAGTCCCATGGACTCTATGCCACTCTACTCTGCACCACTCATCTCTAGTCCCATGGACTCTATGCCACTCTAGTCTGCACCACTCATCTCTAGTCCCATGGACTCTATGCCACTCTACTCTGCACCACTCATCTCTAGTCCCATGGACTCTATGCCACTCTAGTCTGCACCACTCAACTCGAGGCCCATGCACTCTATGCCACTCTAGTCTGCACCACTCAACTCTAGTCCCATGGACTCTATGCCACTCTAGTCTGCACCACTCATCTCTAGTCCCATGGACTCTATGCCACTCTAGTCTGCACCACTTAACTCGAGGCCCATGCACTCTATGCCACTCTAGTCTGCACCACTCATCTCTAGTCCCATGGACTCTATGCCACTCTAGTCTGCACCACTCAACTCTAGTCCCATAGACTCTATGCCACTCTACTCTGCACCACTCATCTCTAGTCCCATGGACTCTATGCCACTCTAGTCTGCACCACTCAACTCTAGTCCCATGGACTCTATGCCACTCTACTCTGCACCACTCATCTCTAGTCCCATGGACTCTATGCCACTCTAGTCTGCACCACTCAACTCTAGTCCCATGGACTCTATGCCACTCTACTCTGCACCACTCATCTCTAGTCCCATGGACTCTATGCCACTCTAGTCTGCACCACTCATCTCTAGTCCCATGGACTCTATGCCACTCTAGTCTGCACCACTCATCTCTAGTCCCATGGACTCTATGCCACTCTAGTCTGCACCACTCATCTCTAGTCCCATGCACTCTATGCCACTCTAGTCTGCACCACTCAACTCGAGGCCCATGCACTCTATGCCACTCTAGTCTGCACCACTCAACTCTAGTCCCATGGACTCTATGCCACTCTAGTCTGCACCACTCAACTCGAGGCCCATGCACTCTATGCCACTCTAGTCTGCACCACTCAACTCTAGTCCCATGGACTCTATGCCACTCTAGTCTGCACCACTCAACTCTAGTCCCATGGACTCTATGCCACTCTACTCTGCACCACTCATCTCTAGTCCCATGGACTCTATGCCACTCTAGTCTGCACCACTCAACTCGAGGCCCATGCACTCTATGCCACTCTACTCTGCACCACTCATCTCTAGTCCCATGGACTCTACGCCACTCTAGTCTGCACCACTCATCTCTAGTCCCATGGACTCTATGCCACTCTAGTCTGCACCACTCATCTCTAGTCCCATGGACTCTATGCCACTCTACTCTGCACCACTCATCTCTAGTCCCATGGACTCTATGCCACTCTAGTCTGCACCACTCAACTCTAGTCCCATGGACTCTATGCCACTCTACTCTGCACCACTCATCTCTAGTCCCATGGACTCTATGCCACTCTAGTCTGCACCACTCAACTCTAGTCCCATGGACTCTATGCCACTCTACTCTGCACCACTCATCTCTAGTCCCATGGACTCTATGCCACTCTAGTCTGCACCACTCAACTCTAGTCCCATGGACTCTATGCCACTCTACTCTGCACCACTCATCTCTAGTCCCATGGACTCTATGCCACTCTAGTCTGCACCACTCAACTCTAGTCCCATGGACTCTATGCCACTCTACTCTGCACCACTCATCTCTAGTCCCATGGACTCTATGCCACTCTAGTCTGCACCACTCATCTCTAGTCCCATGGACTCTATGCCACTCTAGTCTGCACCACTCATCTCTAGTCCCATGCACTCTATGCCACTCTAGTCTGCACCACTCAACTCGAGGCCCATGCACTCTATGCCACTCTAGTCTGCACCACTCAACTCTAGTCCCATGGACTCTATGCCACTCTAGTCTGCACCACTCAACTCTAGTCCCATGGACTCTATGCCACTCTACTCTGCACCACTCATCTCTAGTCCCATGGACTCTATGCCACTCTAGTCTGCACCACTCAACTCTAGTCCCATGGACTCTATGCCACTCTACTCTGCACCACTCATCTCTAGTCCCATGGACTCTATGCCACTCTAGTCTGCACCACTCAACTCTAGTCCCATGGACTCTATGCCACTCTACTCTGCACCACTCATCTCTAGTCCCATGGACTCTATGCCACTCTAGTCTGCACCACTCAACTCTAGTCCCATGGACTCTATGCCACTCTACTCTGCACCACTCATCTCTAGTCCCATGGACTCTATGCCACTCTACTCTGCACCACTCAACTCTAGTCCCATGGACTCTATGCCACTCTACTCCGCACCACTCATCTCTAGTCCCATGGACTCTATGCCACTCTAGTCTGCACCACTCAACTCGAGGCCCATGCACTCTATGCCACTCTACTCTGCACCACTCATCTCTAGTCCCATGGACTCTACGCCACTCTAGTCTGCACCACTCATCTCTAGTCCCATGGACTCTATGCCACTCTAGTCTGCACCACTCATCTCTAGTCCCATGGACTCTATGCCACTCTAGTCTGCACCACTCAACTCTAGTCCCATGGACTCTATGCCACTCTACTCTGCACCACTCATCTCTAGTCCCATGGACTCTATGCCACTCTAGTCTGCACCACTCAACTCTAGTCCCATGGACTCTATGCCACTCTACTCTGCACCACTCATCTCTAGTCCCATGGACTCTATGCCACTCTAGTCTGCACCACTCAACTCGAGGCCCATGCACTCTATGCCACTCTACTCTGCACCACTCATCTCTAGTCCCATGGACTCTATGCCACTCTAGTCTGCACCACTCAACTCGAGGCCCATGCACTCTATGCCACTCTACTCTGCACCACTCATCTCTAGTCCCATGGACTCTATGCCACTCTAGTCTGCACCACTCATCTCTAGTCCCATGCACTCTATTCCACTACTCTCTAGTCTGCACCACTCATCTCTAGTCCCATGGACTCTATGCCACTCTAGTCTGCACCACTCATCTCTAGTCCCATGGACTCTATGCCACTCTAGTCTGCACCACTCATCTCTAGTCCCATGGACTCTATGCCACTCTACTCTGCACCACTCATCTCTAGTCCCATGGACTCTATGCCACTCTAGTCTGCACCACTCATCTCTAGTCCCATGGACTCTATGCCACTCTACTCTGCACCACTCATCTCTAGTCCCATGGACTCTATGCCACTCTAGTCTGCACCACTCAACTCGAGGCCCATGCACTCTATGCCACTCTAGTCTGCACCACTCAACTCTAGTCCCATGGACTCTATGCCACTCTAGTCTGCACCACTCATCTCTAGTCCCATGGACTCTATGCCACTCTAGTCTGCACCACTCAACTCGAGGCCCATGCACTCTATGCCACTCTAGTCTGCACCACTCATCTCTAGTCCCATGGACTCTATGCCACTCTAGTCTGCACCACTCAACTCTAGTCCCATGGACTCTATGCCACTCTACTCTGCACCACTCATCTCTAGTCCCATGGACTCTATGCCACTCTAGTCTGCACCACTCAACTCTAGTCCCATGGACTCTATGCCACTCTACTCTGCACCACTCATCTCTAGTCCCATGGACTCTATGCCACTCTAGTCTGCACCACTCAACTCTAGTCCCATGGACTCTATGCCACTCTACTCTGCACCACTCATCTCTAGTCCCATGGACTCTATGCCACTCTAGTCTGCACCACTCAACTCTAGTCCCATGGACTCTATGCCACTCTAGTCTGCACCACTCATCTCTAGTCCCATGGACTCTATGCCACTCTAGTCTGCACCACTCATCTCTAGTCCCATGCACTCTATGCCACTCTAGTCTGCACCACTCAACTCGAGGCCCATGCACTCTATGCCACTCTAGTCTGCACCACTCAACTCTAGTCCCATGGACTCTATGCCACTCTAGTCTGCACCACTCAACTCGAGGCCCATGCACTCTATGCCACTCTAGTCTGCACCACTCATCTCTAGTCCCATGGACTCTATGCCACTCTAGTCTGCACCACTCAACTCTAGTCCCATGGACTCTATGCCACTCTACTCTGCACCACTCATCTCTAGTCCCATGGACTCTATGCCACTCTAGTCTGCACCACTCAACTCGAGGCCCATGCACTCTATGCCACTCTACTCTGCACCACTCATCTCTAGTCCCATGGACTCTACGCCACTCTAGTCTGCACCACTCATCTCTAGTCCCATGGACTCTATGCCACTCTAGTCTGCACCACTCATCTCTAGTCCCATGGACTCTATGCCACTCTACTCTGCACCACTCATCTCTAGTCCCATGGACTCTATGCCACTCTAGTCTGCACCACTCAACTCTAGTCCCATGGACTCTATGCCACTCTACTCTGCACCACTCATCTCTAGTCCCATGGACTCTATGCCACTCTAGTCTGCACCACTCAACTCTAGTCCCATGGACTCTATGCCACTCTACTCTGCACCACTCATCTCTAGTCCCATGGACTCTATGCCACTCTACTCTGCACCACTCATCTCTAGTCCCATGGTCTCTATGCCACTCTACTCTGCACCACTCAACTCTAGTCCCATGGACTCTATGCCACTCTACTCTGCACCACTCATCTCTAGTCCCATGGACTCTATGCCACTCTAGTCTGCACCACTCAACTCTAGTCCCATGGACTCTATGCCACTCTACTCTGCACCACTCAACTCTAGTCCCATGGACTCTATGCCACTCTAGTCTGCACCACTCATCTCTAGTCCCATGGACTCTATGCCACTCTAGTCTGCACCACTCAACTCGAGGCCCATGCACTCTATGCCACTCTACTCTGCACCACTCAACTCTAGTCCCATGGACTCTATGCCACTCTAGTCTGCACCACTCAACTCGAGGCCCATGCACTCTATGCCACTCTACTCTGCACCACTCAACTCTAGTCCCATGGACTCTATGCCACTCTACTCTGCACCACTCAACTCTAGTCCCATGGACTCTATGCCACTCTACTCCGCACCACTCATCTCTAGTCCCATGGACTCTATGCCACTCTAGTCTGCACCACTCAACTCGAGGCCCATGCACTCTATGCCACTCTACTCTGCACCACTCATCTCTAGTCCCATGGACTCTACGCCACTCTAGTCTGCACCACTCATCTCTAGTCCCATGGACTCTATGCCACTCTAGTCTGCACCACTCATCTCTAGTCCCATGGACTCTATGCCACTCTAGTCTGCACCACTCAACTCTAGTCCCATGGACTCTATGCCACTCTACTCTGCACCACTCATCTCTAGTCCCATGGACTCTATGCCACTCTAGTCTGCACCACTCAACTCGAGGCCCATGGACTCTATGCCACTCTACTCTGCACCACTCATCTCTAGTCCCATGGACTCTATGCCACTCTAGTCTGCACCACTCAACTCGAGGCCCATGCACTCTATGCCACTCTACTCTGCACCACTCATCTCTAGTCCCATGGACTCTATGCCACTCTAGTCTGCACCACTCAACTCGAGGCCCATGCACTCTATGCCACTCTACTCTGCACCACTCATCTCTAGTCCCATGGACTCTATGCCACTCTAGTCTGCACCACTCATCTCTAGTCCCATGCACTCTATTCCACTACTCTCTAGTCTGCACCACTCATCTCTAGTCCCATGGACTCTATGCCACTCTAGTCTGCACCACTCATCTCTAGTCCCATGGACTCTATGCCACTCTAGTCTGCACCACTCATCTCTAGTCCCATGGACTCTATGCCACTCTACTCTGCACCACTCATCTCTAGTCCCATGGACTCTATGCCACTCTAGTCTGCACCACTCATCTCTAGTCCCATGGACTCTATGCCACTCTACTCTGCACCACTCATCTCTAGTCCCATGGACTCTATGCCACTCTAGTCTGCACCACTCAACTCGAGGCCCATGCACTCTATGCCACTCTAGTCTGCACCACTCAACTCTAGTCCCATGGACTCTATGCCACTCTAGTCTGCACCACTCATCTCTAGTCCCATGGACTCTATGCCACTCTAGTCTGCACCACTCAACTCGAGGCCCATGCACTCTATGCCACTCTAGTCTGCACCACTCATCTCTAGTCCCATGGACTCTATGCCACTCTAGTCTGCACCACTCAACTCTAGTCCCATGGACTCTATGCCACTCTACTCTGCACCACTCATCTCTAGTCCCATGGACTCTATGCCACTCTAGTCTGCACCACTCAACTCTAGTCCCATGGACTCTATGCCACTCTACTCTGCACCACTCATCTCTAGTCCCATGGACTCTATGCCACTCTAGTCTGCACCACTCAACTCTAGTCCCATGGACTCTATGCCACTCTACTCTGCACCACTCATCTCTAGTCCCATGGACTCTATGCCACTCTAGTCTGCACCACTCATCTCTAGTCCCATGGACTCTATGCCACTCTAGTCTGCACCACTCATCTCTAGTCCCATGGACTCTATGCCACTCTAGTCTGCACCACTCATCTCTAGTCCCATGCACTCTATGCCACTCTAGTCTGCACCACTCAACTCGAGGCCCATGCACTCTATGCCACTCTAGTCTGCACCACTCAACTCTAGTCCCATGGACTCTATGCCACTCTAGTCTGCACCCCTCAACTCTAGTCCCATGGACTCTATGCCACTCTACTCTGCACCACTCATCTCTAGTCCCATGGACTCTATGCCACTCTAGTCTGCACCACTCAACTCGAGGCCCATGCACTCTATGCCACTCTACTCTGCACCACTCATCTCTAGTCCCATGGACTCTACGCCACTCTAGTCTGCACCACTCATCTCTAGTCCCATGGACTCTACGCCACTCTACTCTGCACCACTCATCTCTAGTCCCATGGACTCTATGCCACTCTACTCTGCACCACTCATCTCTAGTCCCATGGACTCTATGCCACTCTAGTCTGCACCACTCAACTCTAGTCCCATGGACTCTATGCCACTCTACTCTGCACCACTCATCTCTAGTCCCATGGACTCTATGCCACTCTAGTCTGCACCACTCAACTCTAGTCCCATGGACTCTATGCCACTCTACTCTGCACCACTCATCTCTAGTCCCATGGACTCTATGCCACTCTAGTCTGCACCACTCAACTCTAGTCCCATGGACTCTATGCCACTCTACTCTGCACCACTCATCTCTAGTCCCATGGACTCTATGCCACTCTAGTCTGCACCACTCAACTCTAGTCCCATGGACTCTATGCCACTCTACTCTGCACTACTCATCTCTAGTCCCATGGACTCTATGCCACTCTAGTCTGCACCACTCATCTCTAGTCCCATGGACTCTATGCCACTCTAGTCTGCACCACTCATCTCTAGTCCCATGCACTCTATGCCACTCTAGTCTGCACCACTCAACTCGAGGCCCATGCACTCTATGCCACTCTAGTCTGCACCACTCAACTCTAGTCCCATGGACTCTATGCCACTCTAGTCTGCACCACTCAACTCTAGTCCCATGAACTCTATGCCACTCTACTCTGCACCACTCATCTCTAGTCCCATGGACTCTATGCCACTCTAGTCTGCACCACTCAACTCTAGTCCCATGGACTCTATGCCACTCTACTCTGCACCACTCATCTCTAGTCCCATGGACTCTATGCCACTCTAGTCTGCACCACTCAACTCTAGTCCCATGGACTCTATGCCACTCTACTCTGCACCACTCATCTCTAGTCCCATGGACTCTATGCCACTCTAGTCTGCACCACTCATCTCTAGTCCCATGGACTCTATGCCACTCTAGTCTGCACCACTCATCTCTAGTCCCATGGACTCTATGCCACTCTAGTCTGCACCACTCAACTCGAGGCCCATGGACTCTATGCCACTCTAGTCTGCACCACTCAACTCTAGTCCCATGGACTCTATGCCACTCTAGTCTGCACCACTCATCTCTAGTCCCATGGACTCTATGCCACTCTAGTCTGCACCACTCAACTCGAGGCCCATGCACTCTATGCCACTCTAGTCTGCACCACTCATCTCTAGTCCCATGGACTCTATGCCACTCTAGTCTGCACCACTCAACTCTAGTCCCATGGACTCTATGCCACTCTACTCTGCACCACTCATCTCTAGTCCCATGGACTCTATGCCACTCTAGTCTGCACCACTCAACTCTAGTCCCATGGACTCTATGCCACTCTACTCTGCACCACTCATCTCTAGTCCCATGGACTATATGCCACTCTAGTCTGCACCACTCAACTCTAGTCCCATGGACTCTATGCCACTCTACTCTGCACCACTCATCTCTAGTCCCATGGACTCTATGCCACTCTAGTCTGCACCACTCAACTCTAGTCCCATGGACTCTATGCCACTCTACTCTGCACCACTCATCTCTAGTCCCATGGGCTCTATGCCACTCTAGTCTGCACCACTCATCTCTAGTCCCATGGACTCTATGCCACTCTAGTCTGCACCACTCATCTCTAGTCCCATGGACTCTATGCCACTCTAGTCTGCACCACTCAACTCGAGGCCCATGCACTCTATGCCACTCTAGTCTGCACCACTCAACTCTAGTCCCATGGACTCTATGCCACTCTAGTCTGCACCACTCAACTCTAGTCCCATGGACTCTATGCCACTCTACTCTGCACCACTCATCTCTAGTCCCATGGACTCTATGCCACTCTAGTCTGCACCACTCAACTCTAGTCCCATGGACTCTATGCCACTCTACTCTGCACCACTCATCTCTAGTCCCATGGACTCTATGCCACTCTAGTCTGCACCACTCAACTCTAGTCCCATGGACTCTATGCCACTCTACTCTGCACCACTCATCTCTAGTCCCATGGACTCTATGCCACTCTAGTCTGCACCACTCATCTCTAGTCCCATGGACTCTATGCCACTCTAG
This sequence comes from Lissotriton helveticus, assembly GCF_964261635.1. Taxonomy (NCBI): domain Eukaryota; kingdom Metazoa; phylum Chordata; class Amphibia; order Caudata; family Salamandridae; genus Lissotriton; species Lissotriton helveticus. The sequence goes on along the minus strand of NC_136073.1, from coordinate 67,168,916 downwards.
TCTGCACCACTCATCTCTAGTCCCATGGACTCTATGCCACTCTAGTCTGCACCACTCAACTCGAGGCCCATGCACTCTATGCCACTCTAGTCTGCACCACTCATCTCTAGTCCCATGGACTCTATGCCACTCTAGTCTGCACCACTCATCTCTAGTCCCATGGACTCTATGCCACTCTAGTCTGCACCACTCATCTCTAGTCCCATGCACTCTATTCCACTACTCTCTAGTCTGCACCACTCATCTCTAGTCCCATGGACTCTATGCCACTCTAGTCTGCACCACTCAACTCGAGGCCCATGCACTCTATGCCACTCTAGTCTGCACCACTCATCTCTAGTCCCATGGACTCTATGCCACTCTAGTCTGCACCACTCAACTCTAGTCCCATGGACTCTATGCCACTCTAGTCTGCACCACTCAACTCGAGGCCCATGCACTCTATGCCACTCTAGTCTGCACCACTCATCTCTAGTCCCATGGACTCTATGCCACTCTAGTCTGCACCACTCAACTCTAGTCCCATGGACTCTATGCCACTCTAGTCTGCACCACTCATCTCTAGTCCCATGGACTCTATGCCACTCTAGTCTGCACCACTCAACTCTAGTCCCATGGACTCTATGCCACTCTACTCTGCACCACTCATCTCTAGTCCCATGGACTCTATGCCACTCTAGTCTGCACCACTCAACTCTAGTCCCATGGACTCTATGCCACTCTACTCTGCACCACTCATCTCTAGTCCCATGGACTCTATGCCACTCTAGTCTGCACCACTCAACTCTAGTCCCATGGACTCTATGCCACTCTACTCTGCACCACTCATCTCTAGTCCCATGGACTCTATGCCACTCTAGTCTGCACCACTCAACTCTAGTCCCATGGACTCTATGCCACTCTACTCTGCACCACTCATCTCTAGTCCCATGGACTCTATGCCACTCTAGTCTGCACCACTCATCTCTAGTCCCATGGACTCTATGCCACTCTAGTCTGCACCACTCATCTCTAGTCCCATGGACTCTATGCCACTCTAGTCTGCACCACTCAACTCGAGGCCCATGCACTCTATGCCACTCTAGTCTGCACCACTCAACTCTAGTCCCATGGACTCTATGCCACTCTACTCTGCACCACTCATCTCTAGTCCCATGGACTCTATGCCACTCTAGTCTGCACCACTCAACTCTAGTCCCATGGACTCTATGCCACTCTACTCTGCACCACTCATCTCTAGTCCCATGGACTCTATGCCACTCTAGTCTGCACCACTCATCTCTAGTCCCATGGACTCTATGCCACTCTAGTCTGCACCACTCATCTCTAGTCCCATGGACTCTATGCCACTCTAGTCTGCACCACTCAACTCGAGGCCCATGCACTCTATGCCACTCTAGTCTGCACCACTCATCTCTAGTCCCATGGACTCTATGCCACTCTAGTCTGCACCACTCAACTCTAGTCCCATGGACTCTATGCCACTCTACTCTGCACCACTCATCTCTAGTCCCTTGCACTCTATTCCACTACTCTCTAGTCTGCACCACTCATCTCTAGTCCCATGGACTCTATGCCACTCTAGTCTGCACCACTCAACTCGAGGCCCATGCACTCTATGCCACTCTAGTCTGCACCACTCATCTCTAGTCCCATGGACTCTATGCCACTCTAGTCTGCACCACTCAACTCTAGTCCCATGGACTCTATGCCACTCTAGTCTGCACCACTCAACTCGAGGCCCATGCACTCTATGCCACTCTACTCTGCACCACTCAACTCTAGTCCCATGGACTCTACGCCACTCTAGTCTGCACCACTCATCTCTAGTCCCATGGACTCTATGCCACTCTAGTCTGCACCACTCATCTCTAGTCCCATGGACTCTATGCCACTCTACTCTGCACCACTCATCTCTAGTCCCATGGACTCTACGCCACTCTAGTCTGCACCACTCATCTCTAGTCCCATGGACTCTATGCCACTCTAGTCTGCACCACTCATCTCTAGTCCCATGGACTTTATGCCACTCTACTCTGCACCACTCATCTCTAGTCCCATGGACTCTACGCCACTCTAGTCTGCACCACTCATCTCTAGTCCCATGGACTCTATGCCACTCTACTCTGCACCACTCATCTCTAGTCCCATGGACTCTACGCCACTCTAGTCTGCACCACTCATCTCTAGTCCCATGGACTCTATGCCACTCTAGTCTGCACCACTCATCTCTAGTCCCATGGACTCTATGCCACTCTACTCTGCACCACTCATCTCTAGTCCCATGGACTCTATGCCACTCTAGTCTGCACAACTCATCTCTAGTCCCATGGACTCTATGCCACTCTACTCTGCACCACTCAACTCTAGTCCCATGGACTCTATGCCACTCTACTCTGCACCACTCATCTCTAGTCCCATGGACTCTATGCCACTCTAGTCTGCACCACTCAACTCTAGTCCCATGGACTCTATGCCACTCTACTCTGCACCACTCATCTCTAGTCCCATGGACTCTATGCCACTCTAGTCTGCACCACTCAACTCTAGTCCCATGGACTCTATGCCACTCTAGTCTGCACCACTCATCTCTAGTCCCATGGACTCTATGCCACTCTAGTCTGCACCACTCAACTCGAGGCCCATGCACTCTATGCCACTCTAGTCTGCACCACTCAACTCGAGGCCCATGCACTCTATGCCACTCTAGTCTGCACCACTCAACTCTAGTCCCATGGACTCTATGCCACTCTACTCTGCACCACTCATCTCTAGTCCCATGGACTCTACGCCACTCTAGTCTGCACCACTCATCTCTAGTCCCATGGACTCTATGCCACTCTAGTCTGCACCACTCATCTCTAGTCCCATGGACTCTATGCCACTCTAGTCTGCACCACTCAACTCTAGTCCCATGGACTCTATGCCACTCTAGTCTGCACCACTCAACTCTAGTCCCATGGACTCTATGCCACTCTAGTCTGCACCACTCATCTCTAGTCCCATGGACTCTATGCCACTCTAGTCTGCACCACTCATCTCTAGTCCCATGGACTCTATGCCACTCTAGTCTGCACCACTCAACTCTAGTCCCATGGACTCTATGCCACTCTAGTCTGCACCACTCAACTCTAGTCCCATGGACTCTATGCCACTCTAGTCTGCACCACTCAACTCTAGTCCCATGGACTCTATGCCACTCTACTCTGCACCACTCATCTCTAGTCCCATGGACTCTATGCCACTCTAGTCTGCACCACTCAACTCTAGTCCCATGGACTCTATGCCACTCTAGTCTGCACCACTCATCTCTAGTCCCATGGACTCTATGCCACTCTAGTCTGCACCACTCATCTCTAGTCCCATGGACTCTATGCCACTCTAGTCTGCACCACTCAACTCTAGTCCCATGGACTCTATGCCACTCTAGTCTGCACCACTCAACTCTAGTCCCATGGACTCTATGCCACTCTACTCTGCACCACTCATCTCTAGTCCCATGGACTCTATGCCACTCTAGTCTGCACCACTCAACTCTAGTCCCATGGACTCTATGCCACTCTACTCTGCACCACTCATCTCTAGTCCCATGGACTCTATGCCACTCTACTCTGCACCACTCATCTCTAGTCCCATGGACTCTATGCCACTCTAGTCTGCACCACTCATCTCTAGTCCCATGGACTCTATGCCACTCTACTCTGCACCACTCATCTCTAGTCCCATGGACTCTATGCCACTCTAGTCTGCACCACTCATCTCTAGTCCCATGGACTCTATGCCACTCTACTCTGCACCACTCATCTCTAGTCCCATGGACTCTATGCCACTCTAGTCTGCACCACTCATCTCTAGTCCCATGGACTCTACGCCACTCTAGTCTGCACCACTCAACTCTAGTCCCATGGACTCTATGCCACTCTAGTCTGCACCACTCAACTCTAGTCCCATGGACTCTATGCCACTCTACTCTGCACCACTCATCTCTAGTCCCATGCACTCTATTCCACTACTCTCTACTCTGCACCACTCTATTCTGTTCCGCTCTACTCTAGGACACTGCACTCTATACCGCTCTACTATGTGATTGCACTCTACTCAGCACCACTTTACTCTATGCCATTGCACTCTACGCCACTCTACTCTACTGTATGTATGTATGTATGTATGTATTGCGACTTATATAGCGCACGTATCACCCGAAGGTATCAAGGCGCTTGCTTAGGGAACCCGTCCTGGTATTCCCCTGTGAGATACATCTGCACTCAATGTCACTGCACTCTACACCACTGCACTCTACTCTGCACCACTCTACTCTATGCCAGTCTGAGCCACTGCACTCTATGAACTCTGTGCCACTCTGGACCACTCTATTCCATGACGCTGCACTCTACGCCACTCTACAGCACTCTGCATCACTGCACTCTACACTAGTCTACTCTACTCTGCACCACTCTTTGCCACTGTTCCCTAGACCACTGCACCCTACCACCCTGCTCTCTGCACCACTGCAATCTACTCATCTCTATGCCCCTGCACACTGTCATTGCACTCTACTCTGCATCACTCTACTGTATACCTCTCTATGCCACTGCACTCTACTTGAATCACTCTGCTCTGTTCCACGGCATTCTACACCACTCCCCTCTACATCACTCTATGCCACAGCACTCTATGCCACTACTCTCTATGTCACTACACTCTATGCCACTGTACTCTACTCTGTACCACTCTTCTCTTTGCCACTCTACTGCATGCCACTGCTTTGAACTCCACTTAGTCTACACCACTGCACTTTACTCTGCTGTGCACCACTTTACGCTGCTGTTCTCCTAGCCAGTGCACTCTACTCTACTTTGTCATTGCACTCTGCACCACTCTACTGCATGCCACTCCACTCTATTCTGCACCGCTCTACTCTACGTCACTTCACTCTATGCCACCCACTGTACGCCACTCTACTGTATGGGACTCTAATCTATGACATACCACCCCACACAGTGGCACTCTACTCCACTCCAACCTGCTTTACTCCACTCTGTACCACTGAACTCTACGCCACTCTACGCCACTCCACACCACTCTACGCCATGCCACTCCACTCTACTCTACTCCACTCCACTTTATGGCACGCCACTCTACTCATCTCAATGCTATTCCACTCTACGCCACTCCACTCTACGCCACTCCATTCTACGCCACTCCACGTAACTTTACGCCATGCCAGTCCACTCTACTTTACTCCACTACATGCTGCTGTACAACATGACGAAAAGACATTGGCAAAACCAATAGCTCTTGCATAGGTGAAACCTATTTGCTTTGTAAATGATTGTTCTAAAATGAGCAGTGATCAGCAGTAAGTAGAAGTTTATGGCAACGTGTTTATTTTTAGGTCTCGCCTGTCGATGCGCATGCGCATCGAGCAAGCGAGACTATGGGGGCTTATCCACTCTTTGTCCAACTTGCAAGGAATCGTGGCGATTCCTTGCAGTGCCCGTGACTTTTAAGCTCAATGCGCATGCGCATTGAGCTTAAAAGCGCGTGCACATGCCCCCAGCCGCCTGCCTTGCCTACTCTCCCGCCCCCTCACTTCTTGATTGCACGGCCGCTAGGCCGTGCCTCCCCTACTCTCCTCCTCCTACTCTCCTCCCCTCGCCGTCTGTTCCCGCACTCCTCCCACACCCCGGCTCCGCCCCCTCCCCTGCCCGCCGTGTCGTGCTTTACATTTCGCACATTCTCTCTGCCCGCAGTTTGCAGACATTGCCTCAAACCCCCTGGAAATGTGTTTTTTTTTTAAGTTCTGGACAGATTGGGTTGTTTTGATTCAGCCAATCCTTTCAAAGCTTTTTGAAATATAATAATGCATAACACCGCAGTAGCACAAGCGCTAAACGTTACCTACGGAATCTGTACAGTCTCATCGCACTCCCAATGATGGGGCCAGTGCAGTTTCACACGGTGTTCTGTCGCCTCGCCGCATCCACTAAATCCTTTTCCATTCTCCTCTTAGGGCGTTCCTCCAAAGCAGCCGTCCCGGTCCCGGAGTGCATGCAGGTCAGATAGGGACTCCAGGGTACCCGGCAGAGCGCTCTACGTGCCGGCAGGGCGTCGTTCACTTTTACGCACTACCGATGTTTGGCAGCGAGTGTTATCGGCCCTGGGGGACTTCAAATACAGTCCGCTAGCTGTTCTGGTTATCGCCCCCGGGTCTCCGGCCCAGCTCCGCAGTGCCTGCCTACCTCTTCATCGGCTCGCAGCTCCAAACCGCACGTCTCACGGTAAAAGTTCCTGCCGCGAGCGGGACCAGCAGACTCTCTTCCGCAGTCAGTAGCAGGGCTTGCTGTACATTCGGGCCCCCCGGGCAGCACAAAACAGAGGGTGAGTCGTCCTTAGCGATCTCCACGGCGACGCACAGTTCCCCGCCTCAGGTCCGCAGCGCCACCATTTTGTACATTCACGGCTTCGGAGGTCAGCAGCAGATTCCTCAGTCCCGTCAAGAGGTAAAAGCAATGATCACAGCGAAATATACCGCCTCCAAGTTCCGATGCTTACATTTATACGTTTGGTATTTAGAGGAGCACAATAACCAGGATAAATTACGGGGTGAATCGCCCGAACTGCAAGAGCCTCACTCGAGTGTGGCCATCTTGCTTGGCGCCCTCTAGCGCCCCACCAAGATGCACTGTAAACTTCTAGAGACAATGGTAGAGCAATTACAACATTGTGTTCAAAAGGACTTATAAGGCAGCATTAGAAAAAATATTATTCAGAAGTACAACTAGCCAAAAAAGCAAATTTTAAGGCGAGGATAGCAGAGTCTGGCAATAAGTCCAATAAAACCCTATATGGGCCCAGAGGCCGCCATTAGAGACTATCAACCCTCGGCTGATTGTTGTAATCAACTGGCTCCATACTTTTAAAGTAAAACCAAAACCATTTAAGCTAGCCTTTTATTAGATCCTCTGGGCAACTATCCCTAAAAATAAATTTGAACTATATAGGGATCTCCACACAGGACTGCATGCACTATCTGAAACATACACCCCTCACCCTCACTCACTCACCCTCAACCCCTCACCCTCACTTACCCTCACCCTCACTCACCCTCAACCCCTCACCCTCACTCACCCTCACTCACCCTCAACCCCTCACCCTCACTCACCCTCACCACCCTCAACCCCTCACCCTCACTCACCCTCACTCACCCTCAACCCCTCACCCTCACTCACCCTCACTCACCCTCACTCACCCTCACTCACCCTCACCCTCACTCACCCTCACTCTCACTCACCCTCAACCCCTCACCCTCACTCACCCTCAACCCCTCACCCTCACTCACCCTCACCCACCCTCACCCTCACCCTCACTCACCCTCAACCCCTCACCCTCACACAGTGCAATAGGTCTCAGACCATTTCAGTTAGAGCTTTTAGAAATGTTTATGGCTTTTTTTATTTGTAATACTTTAGCATTGGCTACAGGAAACAAAAATGCTAAACATTTACAAAAAAAACCCCATAAACAATTCTAAAAGCACTAACTCTAATGGTGCGAGACCTATTGCATTTCCAATGCTTGTTTTGCGTGCAATTGTTAGATACAGCAGTTATTACTCATTCAGAGCTGTTTTATCTGGTTTACACTAAACAGATTCTGATATACTATTAATTACTAACTGCTTTTGGTGTTTTTGTACTACAAAACCCACTTTTATTCTTCATGTCTGCAGCCATACTGTCTCTTTCATATGAGGGATTAGGCACAAAGGATTTAGGATGTTTTGGGATGGCAGGATGTTGTGACCATGTATTTTATGGAATACCATGTCCTTTGACGTATGTAATGATTGTACAAAGACGTGACCGTAATGTTCTTATTACAGCATGGTTGTGACATTACATTGGTGAGCCAGCAGAGCATAGGAAGGGCAGGGCATTGGGCAGAAACACAGCTTTTTCCTAAACAATGAAAGGGATAACTGGCTTTTCGACTGTCTATCTACTGTGTCCCTGAAAATGTACATTAGTTACCTGACAAGAGGTACTCTATGAGGGTATATTTATTTATTGCACTCCTGGAGATGTTTACAGAAAAGCCAGAACTTCTCTACATCTTATCACACTCTACGGTGCACGTTTTTCTGCTTTTGACTCCACCAGAGTTGTGTTACTGGGAACCATTCACTGTAATTCTTTGCAGGCGTGTGGCGTTTCTGCAGACATCAAGATTTGTGATAATCAAGTCATTGCGTATTTCTCGCTCTTCTGTGATTCTAATGGTAAGTTTAGCTCATACCTGCAAATAGATTGCTTTACGAGTGCAAAATCACTTTTGTAATTTAGAAACTGCAGTCGAACTAATAAGAAGGATTGGGTGAACCCTACCCTTGAAGGCAGCAGGATTTTCCCCCTATTTCTTTCCCACCATGTTTTGCTATAAGTCTCTTTAGGCCAGGGAGGACACCCAGGGTGTGTGCTGCTGGAAAATTGATAGATGATGTCTCTAATTTAAATTAGAGTCAATTGTAATCCAAGTCTGGCTAGTCCTCAACAAGCTGGATTTTGATATTATCAGTGTCCAAGAAACCTTCAAAGATTTAGAAGACAATGCCATTACTTTTATTAGATTTATGGTCCAGAGATTTTCCTGATGTATAATGTGCAGTTTATTCAAGAGTCTCTGCAGAGAAGTAAAAGTCGGGTCTAACCATTCCAAGTGGGCAGTGCAGGTTAAATTAATAATTGTGAAGCTACCCCGCCTTGTACGAAAGCTATCGACTCTGTCAACGATATTTAAGGATTCGCCACAATAAGATCGAAAAGCAGTCCCGCCAAGATACAGCCTTGGTTTGGACAATTTTTGGGGTATATCTTTGGTCATAGGCTCGAGATGCTATGTGATTTAACCCTTGCTCAGGTCTGAATGTGAAATCCCACAATTAGACTTAAAAAAGTGCATTATTGGTATATATTCAACAGAAAGCGTGGAGGACAGCGCATATATAAGAATACAGTGGCTTTGATTTCCATGAAAGCTAGAAACAAAAATGCATTGATCTGTTTGGTTGTTTAATCGACTACAATGCGGCATTCGATTACAGTGATAGAACAAGACTGCGGTTGAAACAGGTTTTGGGGAACTGCCCCAGTCTGCTCTACGGTGTATTTTACCCGCGGCTTCACTCCGATATATTTCTTCCCCTGTCTGCTTCTCTAGTGTATGGTGCCTCTCTCTGCTCCCTCTACCCAATGGCTGTTATCTGCTGTATTTTATACCTTTTCAGCTCTCATGCACTGAGCATCTGGCTTCTCCCTGGCCTATTGTGCGTTCAGGTTGCTCTGTTGCGCCCCCTGACCTCTCTCTGGTGTATTGTGCCCACCTGGTTGACCTCTGGTCTATTGCGCCCACTACTGCTCTCTGGTCTTTTGCCCACCCTGGATGGTCCTGGTTTGTTCACCCACTGCATGCGTGGCTGCTCCGTGCCCTATTATGACTATTTACTACCCGCATCTAACGAACGACCTCTGGCGGCAGATCCTTCTCCTTCCTCGCCACCAAAACCTGGAACACCCTCCCTACCCACCTACGGCAGACCCAAGACCTGCTCATCATCAGAAAACTCCTCAAGATCTGGCTCTTCGAGCAGTAGCGCCCCCCCCCCCCCCCCACTTCAGCACCTTGAGACCCTCGCGGGTAAGTAGTGTGCTTTATAAGTAAATTGATTAATTGATTAATTGGTCTCCTGCGCCCCCCCTGATAGTTTGTGTTTTGTAGCCCCCACTGGCCGTTCTCTATTTGTTGCAGACCCCGGTGGCTCCCTGTTGCATTGCACCCATCCTTGATCCTGCGGCCTCCTTGGCACAGAAGCAAGGTTCTCCTTAATTGTGGGAGCATGTTAAAGCTTTGCCTCGTGATCCATCACCGGGCCCGGATTCCTTCGAGTGTGCTCGCTTCCATGCACCCCCGGTCCTCTGCCCATGGGGTCAAGCCAGTCTAGAACCTGTAGGCCTCAATAACACCCTCCCGGGTGGGGTATTTACAGTACACGGTGTCCTGTTTACATGCAACACTGAACCGCCCTCGTGCCAGAGACCCGCACTACTGCGCAGTGTGACGCGGTCGCAGCGAGGGCGCCCTGCCCTTGCAAGGAGGCGCTTATCAGCTCTGTGCAGGCCTCGTGAACCTGAGTGGACATGTTTACACTTCATCTGCCTTCATAAACGGAGGTTGTTGTGCAGTTCATTTGTTTTGAGGGAAATTTGGCGCCTAAAGATATTTTGAATTCTGTGCGTTACGTGCTGGCGTCCGCACTCACCAAAGATGGCGTCCAACCTTCTCGCAGACAGAGCGCGTGCACCTGGAGGTCAGAGGTAGCCCAAGAGTGACGACTGCATTTATACCTCTGCGGCTTATTGGATGTAGGTGAGTTGTTAGTCTGTCTTTGCTTTTGGTGTCCACTCAATGGAGCAAATGATTCAGACCACAGCAGCTCACTGTCGATGTGAACACTCTGAACTATGTTCTTTGCACTGTTTCTTTGGGAGAGTGTTTCTGTTTGACATGTATCGGCTGCAAATACATACAAATAAGCTCTCCAGGCCCATACCTGCCTCCTTTTGGCATACTGACCCTCCCTTGATGGTTTGCCATATCTATCCCCAGGGCTTATGCTTCCCTGCTTCTGCCAATCATTTTTCCTCAAATATTCGATTCTTGACCAATGCTTCACCCATACTGTATTTGTTACACGCCACCGAGCTTTGAAGGCATCCCATGTTGGGTATGCACACCCTTTTTAGCTTTTAGTTCTTTTCTGGTATTTGTAGTTTTGTTTTTCCATTACAAATGCAGGACCTTTATTTTATTTAGATGGGGAAAAAAGGCTAGAATTAATTAATTTGCTATCATGCAAAGAAAACAAAAGGTCTGTGAGCTGCTCATGCCTGAAAAAGACAACTTCTGATTTATTCCAACAGAATAGGAATGTGTATGGCCAAAGCCAATAGGGGTGAGTGACCCTGGCAAGTTAGTGAGTTGATTTCTAGGTCTGATTTGCGAAAATGACATATAATATAATATACTTACTAAGAAAGGCGTTCAGCCAGCGCTCTTCATCCATTGGTCTGTTATTGTGTCAGTCAAATTGATCCCCCTGTTACAGCATACAGCACGGAGAAGTGGGCCAGCCCACTTCAGGCACTGGCTAACTTCACTGTGGGTGAAGCACACCCGCACAAAAGAAGCTCCCTTGTGTTCCGGGGACGACAATGGCAATATGTGCCTTTTGAAACCACAAAATGTTTGCTTTGTTACCATTTTTTGTTTTTTTAGATCGATGAGGGAATGGGAGCTTTCCCAATAAATAGGTTTTTCAAAAAACACGGCAAAACAAAACTTTAATTGACAAACCAAAAGGCAAATTAGCTTTGCCAGTGATTGTTTATTGTTGCAAAAGTATGCACCCAAAAGCAAAACCTATTCCACCTAAACATGACGGCCATAAGCTTTTAATAAAAATGTTGAACTGAAAGAATATCAATTGCATGCATTTGTAATAGCCCAGTATGGGCCTTTCTTGCAGGCCTGTGTACTCCGAGCAGGTGCAGAAACATGTCTTTGTTTTATCGCCTGCACGTCACAGGAAACAATGATTCTAGCCGGTGCAAAGAAAAGGTAGTATTGGCTTTGAGTTACTGTAGCCTGAAGATATAGTTTATGCATATAACGGTGACTGAAAACTTTAAAAGTATAAGGAATGGGAAGAAAAAAGCATTGGACAAGTAAAATAGTGGTCCAGCGCTCTTCTTGGCTCACCTCTGAAGTGCAAGTTGAATTCTGGAGTCCTCTTTGTGGATAACAGTTTTGGGTCTCTCTCCCTTTAGCGCATTGTATTCAGTTCTGCATGAAAACGCGGTGCGACGCCTCCTCAGGGGTACGAAGCGCTATATAAATACAATTACAGTTTCCGAAATGTTGAGTCCAGTTTGGCAGCACAACTGGAGAATTGTATCGACTTCAGGACCCTTCCTCCAGTTTATTGGGTCAAGCTCTGGATGCCATGCCTGGAATGCTCTGCCCAGTTGCAGGGGGTGGGCACCCCCAATATATTGTATCTGGGTCCGGTGTTTGAATCTGGGCTGTTGTGACAGGTTCTGTGGGTCACAGCTGAAGTATTGTGCGCTCTTCTGTTTGTCACAGGCCCCATCTATAATATTGTGTCCAGTTTTAGAGGCGACATGTAGTCGTTCTAGACTAGAGGCCATATCCAGAGTGTTTTACTCAGATATTAAAGCCAAACCTTAAGGGCTGTGTCCAGTTCTCTGAGTCACATCTGGAATGGGTGATACGCTCTTGATGTTGCATCTAGAGTTGTGCCCTGTTCTGTAAATCACATCTGGAATGGGTGATACGCTCTTGATGTTGCATCTAGAGTGCTGTGTCCCGTCCTCTGAGTCACATCTGGAATGGGTGATACGCTCTTGATGTTGCAGAGTGCTGTGCCCCGTTCTAGAAACCACCTCTAGACAATTCTGTTCCACCCTGAAGTCCACACTTGGTTTATTGTGTCCACTTCTGGAAGCTCCCTCCAGTTGTTGCAGCTCGCACTTGAGAACCATTCTAGAGTGTTTTAGAAAACGAAACTGCGTGGTTGATGAATTTAGTTTATTCTTGAGAAATGTAGGATATTATGCTAAATCTTTAGATTATAACAGACACTCTGAAAGGATTCTCAGTCCATTTATATGATTTCAGTGAAACATAAATTCCACAGGGATTGACAACGCGGTGTCCTTTTGTGTGGTTCTAGAGTGCTGTGCCCATTTCTGGACCCTTATGCAAAGTGTTGCGCCTGGATGAGGCTTTACGTCGAGTTCTACAGCTCCTTACACATCTGGAGTGCTGTGCATCATCTGGATGCCACGTATCGAGTGCTGTGCGCTGTTCTAGAGTATTCTACCCACTTCATGAAGCAATGGCTTAAGTGCGGTGGCCACTTTTTGAGTGTTCTGCTGCCCAGTCCTGGAGGTCACATTAGCAGTCACGTGGCCACTCTGTCTGTAGTGCTGTGCCCAGTTCTGGAGTCCACATCTGTAGTGCTGTGCCCAGTTCTGGAGTCCACATTGATAGTGCTGTGCCCAGCTCTGGAGTCCACATCTGTAGTGCTGTATCCAGTTCTGGAGTGCTGATCCGTTTTCTGGAGGTCTGCAATCTGGAGTGCCAGGGCCAGTTCTGGAGGTCTGGCATCTGGAGTGCCAGGCCGGTTCTGGAGGTCTGCAATCTGGAGTGCCAGGCCCGGGTCTGGAGGTCTGATATCTGGAGTGCCAGGCCCGGGTCTGGAGGTCTGGCATCTGGAGTGCCAGGCCCGGGTCTGGAGGTCTGGCATCTGGAGTGCCAGGCCCGGGGCTGGAGGTCTGGCATCTGGAGTGCCAGGCCCGGGTCTGGAGGTCTGGCATCTGGAGTGCCAGGCCCGAGTCTGGAGGTCTGGCATCTGGAGTGCCAGGCCCGGGGCTGGAGGTCTGGCATCTGGAGTGCCAGGCCCCAGTCTGGAGGTCTGGCATCTGGAGTGCCAGGCCCGGGGCTGGAGGTCTGGCATCTGGAGTGCCAGGCCCGAGTCTGGAGGTCTGGCATCTGGAGTGCCAGGCCCAGGGCTGGAGGTCTGGCATCTGGAGTGCCAGGCCCGGGTCTGGAGGTCTGGCATCTGGAGTGCCAGGCCCGGGTCTGAAGGTCTGGCATCTGGAGTGCCGAGCCCGGGTCTGGAGGTCTGGCATCTGGAGTGCTGAGCCCGGGTCTGGAGGTCTGGCATCTGGAGTGCCAGCCCGGGTCTGGAGGTCTGGCATCTGGAGTGCCGAGCCCGGGTCTGGAGGTCTGGCATCTGGAGTGCCGAGCCCGGGTCTGGAGGTCTGGCATCTGGAGTGCCGAGCCCGGTTCTGGGGGTCTGGCTGGCATCTGGAGTGCCATGCCTGGGGTCTGGCATCTGGAGTGCCAGGCCACTCTGGAGGTCTAGCATCTGGAGTGCCAGGCCCGGGGCTGGAGGTCTGGCATCTGGAGTGCCAGGCCTGGGGCTGAAGGTCTGGCATCTGGAGTGCCAGGCCCGGGTCTGGAGGTCTGGCATCTGGAGTGCCGAGCCCGGGTCTGGAGGTCTGGCATCTGGAGTGCCAGGCCCGGGTCTGGAGGTCTGGCGTGCTGAGCCCGGTTCTGGAGGTCTGGCATCTGGAGTGCCAGGCCCGGGGCTGGAGGTCTGGCATCTGGAGTGCCAGGCCCGGGTCTGGAGGTCTGGCATCTGGAGTGCCGAGCCCGGGTCTGGAGGTCTGGCATCTGGAGTGCCAGGCCAGAGTCTGGTGGTCTGGCGTGCTGAGCCCGGTTCTGGAGGTCTGGCATCTGAAGTGCCGAGCCCGGTTCTGGGGGTCTGGCTGGCATCTGGAGTGCCATGCCTGGGGTCTGGCATCTGGAGTGCCAGGCCACCCTGGAGGTCTAGCATCTGGAGTGCCAGGCCCGGTGTCTGGCATCTGGAGTGCCAGGCCCGGTGTAAGGCATCTGAAGTGCCGAGCCCGGTTCTGGGGGTCTGGCTGGCATCTGGAGTGCCATGCCTGGGGTCTGGCATCTGGAGTGCCAGGCCACTCTGGAGGTCTAGCATCTGGAGTGCCAGGCCCGGTGTCCGGCATCTGGAGTGCCGAGCCCGGGTCTGGAGGTCTGGCATCTGGAGTGCCGAGCCCGGGTCTGGAGCTCTGGCATCTGGAGTGCCAGGCCAGAGTCTGGTGGTCTGGCGTGCCGAGCCCGGGTCTGGAGGTCTGGCATCTGGAGTGCCAGGCCCGGGGCTGGAGGTCTGGCATCTGGAGTGCCAGGCCCGGGTCTGGAGGTCTGGCATCTGGAGTGCCAGGCCCGGGGCTGGAGGTCTGGCATCTGGAGTGCCAGTCCCGGGTCTGGAGGTCTGGCATCTGGAGTGCCAGGCCCGAGTCTGGAGGTCTGGCATCTGGAGTGCCGAGCCCGGGTCTGGAGGTCTGGCATCTGGAGTGCCAGGCCCGAGTCTGGAGGTCTGGCATCTGGAGTGCCGAGCCCGGGTCTGGAGGTCTGGCATCTGGAGTGCCAGGCCCGGGTCTGGAGGTCTGGCATCTGGAGTGCCAGGCCCGAGTCTGGAGGTCTGGCATCTGGAGTGCCAGGCCCGGGTCTGGAGGTCTGGCATCTAGAGTGTCGAGCCCGGGTCTGGAGGTCTGGCATCTGGAGTGCCGAGCCCGGGTCTGGAGGTCTGGCATCTGGAGTGCCAGGCCCGAGTCTGGAGGTCTGGCATCTGGAGTGCCAGGCCCGGGGCTGGAGGTCTGGCATCTGGAGTGCCAGGCCCGGGTCTGGAGGTCTGGCATCTGGAGTGCCAGGCCCGGGTCTGAAGGTCTGGCATCTGGAGTGCCAGGCCCGAGTCTGGTGGTCTGGAGTGCCAATCATGGGGCTGGAGGTCTGGCATCTGGAGTGCTGTCACTGGGTACTACTGCCAACAGTTGTGGCTTAAGAGCGTCGTGTGGCGGAGATTTCCTCCAGAATACTTTATTTAATAGAAATGATCAAATACATTCTCGCGCCCCTTTCACATAATGCCGACGATGATTATCAAGGGGAGGCACTTCTCACCCAGAACCCCCCCCCTCCCTCCTTTCCCACCCCGTCTGCAGGGTTCTGCTGCTCCTGTTCTGAAAGTCGCAGTTTACAGGCAGAAACTGTCACTGTGTGTGGGGGGGGGGGGGGGTTGTTTAGGGTGTCATTGTGAACCACCCCCAGTCCACACCGACTGCTCCGTGGTGTGCAATAGGTGACGCATTTTCGCCTAGAGTGCCAGGCCCGGGTCTGAAGGTCTGGCATCTGGAGTGCCGAGCCCGGGTCTGGAGGTCTGGCATCTGGAGTGCCGAGCCCGGGTCTGGAGGTCTGGCATCTGGAGTGCCAGGCCCGGGTCTGGAGGTCTGGCATCTGGAGTGCCAGGCCCGAGTCTGGCATCTGGAGTGCCGAGCCCGGGTCTGGAGGTCTGGCATCTGGAGTGCCAGGCCCGGGTCTGGAGGTCTGGCATCTGGAGTGCCAGGCCCGAGTCTGGAGGTCTGGCATCTGGAGTGCCAGGCCCGAGTCTGGAGGTCTGGCATCTGGAGTGCCGAGCCCGGGTCTGGAGGTCTGGCATCTCGAGTGCCAGGCCCAGGTCTGGAGGTCTGGCATCTGGAGTGCCAGGCCCGGGTCTGGAGGTCTGGCATCTGGAGTGCCGAGCCCGGGTCTGGAGGTCTGGCATCTCGAGTGCCAGGCCCAGGTCTGGAGGTCTGGCATCTGGAGTGCCAGGCCCGAGTCTGGAGGTCTGGCATCTGGAGTGCCAGGCCCGAGTCTGGAGGTCTGGCATCTGGAGTGCCGAGCCCGGGTCTGGAGGTCTGGCATCTGGAGTGCCAGGCCCGAGTCTGGAGGTCTGGCATCTGGAGTGCCAGGCCAGAGTCTGGTGGTCTGGCGTGCTGAGCCCGAGTCTGGAGGTCTGGCATCTGGAGTGCCGAGCCCGGGTCCGGAGGTCTGGCATCTGGAGTGCCAGGCCCAGGTCTGGAGGTCTGGCATCTGGAGTGCCAGGCCCTGTCTGGAGGTCTGGCATCTGGAGTGCCAGCCCCAGGTCTGGAGGTCTGGCATCTGGAGTGCCAGGCCCGAGTCTGGAGGTCTGGCATCTGGAGTGCCGAGCCCGGGTCCGGAGGTCTGGCATCTGGAGTGCTGAGCCCGGGTCCGGAGGTCTGGCATCTGGAGTGCCAGGCCCGGGTCTGGAGGTCTGGCATCTGGAGTGCCAGGCCCGGGTCTGGAGGTCTGGCATCTGGAGTGCCAGGCCCGGGTCTGGAGGTCTGGCATCTGGAGTGCTGAGCCCGGTTCTGGAGGTCTGGCATCTGGAGTGCCAGCCCCGGGTCTGGAGGTCTGGCATCTGGAGTGCCAGCCCCAGGTCTGGAGGTCTGGCATCTGGAGTGCCAGGCCCGAGTCTGGAGGTCTGGCATCTGGAGTGCCAGCCCCAGGTCTGGAGGTCTGGCATCTGGAGTGCCAGGCCCGAGTCTGGTGGTCTGGAGTGCCAATCATGGGGCTGGAGGTCTGGCATCTGGAGTGCTGTCACTGGGTACTACTGCCAACAGTTGTGGCTTAAGAGCGTCGTGTGGCGGAGATTTCCTCCAGAATACTTTATTTAATAGAAATGATCAAATACATTCTCGCGCCCCTTTCACATAATGCCGACGATGATTATCAAGGGGAGGCACTTCTCACCCAGAACCCCCCCCCTCCCTCTTTTCCCACCCCGTCTGCAGGGTTCTGCTGCTCCTGTTCTGAAAGTCGCAGTTTACAGGCAGAAACTGTCACTGTGTGTGTGGGGGGGGGGGGGGGGGGGGGTTGTTTAGGGTGTCATTGTGAACCACCCCCAGTCCACACCGACTGCTCCGTGGTGTGCAATAGGTGACGCATTTTCGCCTAGAGTGCCAGGCCCGGGTCTGAAGGTCTGGCATCTGGAGTGCCGAGCCCGGGTCTGGAGGTCTGGCATCTGGAGTGCCGAGCCCGGGTCTGGAGGTCTGGCATCTGGAGTGCCAGGCCCGGGTCTGGAGGTCTGGCATCTGGAGTGCCAGGCCCGAGTCTGGCATCTGGAGTGCCGAGCCCGGGTCTGGAGGTCTGGCATCTGGAGTGCCAGGCCCGGGTCTGGAGGTCTGGCATCTGGAGTGCCAGGCCCGAGTCTGGAGGTCTGGCATCTGGAGTGCCAGGCCCGAGTCTGGAGGTCTGGCATCTGGAGTGCCGAGCCCGGGTCTGGAGGTCTGGCATCTCGAGTGCCAGGCCCAGGTCTGGAGGTCTGGCATCTGGAGTGCCAGGCCCGGGTCTGGAGGTCTGGCATCTGGAGTGCCGAGCCCGGGTCTGGAGGTCTGGCATCTCGAGTGCCAGGCCCAGGTCTGGAGGTCTGGCATCTGGAGTGCCAGGCCCGAGTCTGGAGGTCTGGCATCTGGAGTGCCAGGCCCGAGTCTGGAGGTCTGGCATCTGGAGTGCCGAGCCCGGGTCTGGAGGTCTGGCATCTGGAGTGCCAGGCCCGAGTCTGGAGGTCTGGCATCTGGAGTGCCAGGCCAGAGTCTGGTGGTCTGGCGTGCTGAGCCCGAGTCTGGAGGTCTGGCATCTGGAGTGCCGAGCCCGGGTCCGGAGGTCTGGCATCTGGAGTGCCAGGCCCAGGTCTGGAGGTCTGGCATCTGGAGTGCCAGGCCCGGGTCTGGAGGTCTGGCATCTGGAGTGCCAGCCCCAGGTCTGGAGGTCTGGCATCTGGAGTGCCAGGCCCGAGTCTGGAGGTCTGGCATCTGGAGTGCCGAGCCCGGGTCCGGAGGTCTGGCATCTGGAGTGCTGAGCCCGGGTCCGGAGGTCTGGCATCTGGAGTGCCAGGCCCGGGTCTGGAGGTCTGGCATCTGGAGTGCCAGGCCCGGGTCTGGAGGTCTGGCATCTGGAGTGCCAGGCCCGGGTCTGGAGGTCTGGCATCTGGAGTGCTGAGCCCGGTTCTGGAGGTCTGGCATCTGGAGTGCCAGCCCCGGGTCTGGAGGTCTGGCATCTGGAGTGCCAGCCCCAGGTCTGGAGGTCTGGCATCTGGAGTGCCAGGCCCGAGTCTGGAGGTCTGGCATCTGGAGTGCCAGCCCCAGGTCTGGAGGTCTGGCATCTGGAGTGCCGAGCCCGGGTCCGGAGGTCTGGCATCTGGAGTGCCAGGCCCGGGTCTGGAGGTCTGGCATCTGGAGTGCCAGCCCCGGGTCTGGAGGTCTGGCATCTGGAGTGCCAGCCCCAGGTCTGGAGGTCTGGCATCTGGAGTGCCAGGCCCGAGTCTGGAGGTCTGGCATCTGGAGTGCCAGTCCCGGGTCTGGAGGTCTGGCATCTAGAGTGCCGAGCCCGGGTCCGGAGGTCTGGCATCTGGAGTGCCAGGCCCGGGTCTGGAGGTCTGGCATCTGGAGTGCCAGCCCCAGGTCTGAAGGTCTGGCATCTGGAGTGCCAGGCCCGAGTCTGGTGGTCTGGAGTGCCAATCATGGGGCTGGAGGTCTGGCATCTGGAGTGCCAGGCCCGAGTCTGGAGGTCTGGCATCTGGAGTGCCAGCCCCAGGTCTGGAGGTCTGGCATCTGGAGTGCCAGGGCCGGGTCTGGAGGTCTAGCATCTGGAGTGCCAGGCCCGGGGTCTGGCATCTGGAGTGCCAGGCCCGGGGTCTGGCATCTGGAGTGCCAGGCCCGGGTCTGGAGGTCTAGCATCTGGAGTGCCAGCCCCAGGTCTGGAGGTCTGGCATCTGGAGTGCCAGGCCCGAGTCTGGTGGTCTGGCATCTGGAGTGCCAGGCCCGAGTCTGGTGGTCTGGCATCTGGAGTGCCAGGCCCGGGTCTGGAGGTCTGGAGTGCCAGGCCCGGGTCTGGAGGTCTGGCATCTGGAGTGCCAGGCCCGAGTCTGGTGGTCTGGAGTGCCAATCATGGGGCTGGAGGTCTGGCATCTGGAGTGCTGTCACTGGGTACTACTGCCAACAGTTGTGGCTTAAGAGCGTCGTGTGGCGGAGATTTCCTCCAGAATACTTTATTTAATAGAAATGATCAAATACATTCTCGCGCCCCTTTCACATAATGCCGACGATGATTATCAAGGGGAGGCACTTCTCACCCAGAACCCCCTCCCTCCTTTCCCACCCCGTCTGCAGGGTTCTGCTGCTCCTGTTCTGAAAGTCGCAGTTTACAGGCAGAAACTGTCACTGTGTGTGTGGGGGGGGGGGGGGGGGGTTGTTTAGGGTGTCATTGTGAACCACCCCCAGTCCACACCGACTGCTCCGTGGTGTGCAATAGGTGACGCATTTTCGCCTAGAGTGCCAGGCCTGGGTCTGGAGGTCTGGCATCTGGAGTGCCGAGCCCGGGTCTGGAGGTCTGGCATCTGGAGTGCCAGGCCCGGGTCTGGAGGTCTGGCATCTGGAGTGCCAGGCCCGAGTCTGGTGGTCTGGCATCTGGAGTGCCAGGCCCGAGTCTGGTGGTCTGGCATCTGGAGTGCCAGGCCCGGGTCTGGAGGTCTGGAGTGCCAGGCCCGGGTCTGGAGGTCTGGCATCTGGAGTGCCAGGCCCGAGTCTGGTGGTCTGGAGTGCCAATCATGGGGCTGGAGGTCTGGCATCTGGAGTGCTGTCACTGGGTACTACTGCCAACAGTTGTGGCTTAAGAGCGTCGTGTGGCGGAGATTTCCTCCAGAATACTTTATTTAATAGAAATGATCAAATACATTCTCGCGCCCCTTTCACATAATGCCGACGATGATTATCAAGGGGAGGCACTTCTCACCCAGAACCCCCTCCCTCCTTTCCCACCCCGTCTGCAGGGTTCTGCTGCTCCTGTTCTGAAAGTCGCAGTTTACAGGCAGAAACTGTCACTGTGTGTGTGGGGGGCAGGGTTGTGTATGGTGTCATTGTGAACCACCCCCAGTCCACACCGACTGCTCCGTGGTGTGCAATAGGTGACGCATTTTCGCCTAGAGTGACGGCCGGGAGGGGGCGCTGTGGTGTCATTCTGGCGAATGCCCTGTGATGTGCAGTCGAAGTGATACCGTGAATCATGGTACCTTAGGGTGTGTTGTACGTGGGTGTGTGAGCACAGTGCCCAGTCCTCTGGGTCACATCTGGAGTGGTGAGGCAGTCAACTATTGACGTCACATCTAGAATAATATGCTCCGTCTAGAGACCACCTATGATGCGCTGGGTGTTTTTTACTTCACGGCTGCCGCTTCTAAGCGCTAACATGATATTTTTGGTCGGCAAGAGGAACCTGGTATATATTGCTCCTCCTCCTTTCTATCGTTTGTAAACTTTGTGTAACTCTCTGTACGTGTATGAAACGTGTGTAACATTGTGTAATGCTGTTCTTGTGATCAACCTGCCACTTTATTACGTAGCTCTGGTGCAATCTCGTGCTCGTATTTAACGTGATGCAACACTTTAATACTTAATATTGTGAAGCGCTTTGACGCCCATGGGCGGTATGCGCTCTATTCAAAATCCGTAAACCATAAAGTGGAGGTGGGGCTACGAGGTCACTCGGTGCTTCTGGGTGGGGGGTGACGGGGGGTGGGGTCTGACGAGGCCATCCTGAACAAGTAGAGCCGGTTTTGAGATCTGCCTGCCCTCCCCTGCTTCAGGGCACAAACACCTCTGTGCTTTTGCATACTCCTCTCAAAGGGGGGGGGGGGGGGATGGAGAGGTATGGGGGGGGGGGGCGAACTCCTATCAGCGGTTCACAGCACCCCGCGGCCCCGGGCCTGCCCAGAATTCCCTGGTGCTGGTGCAGGTGGCGGGCCTCCACTGAGGAGAAGGGCCTGTGTGTTCAGATAAGGCCCAGTCTGTGCCCGCCACCCTCCGATGCCACCCGCCCTCCGGACTCACGGCCAAGGTAAGGGGGTCTCGCATATCCTTGTTTTTTTTCTGTGGTTTTTAAATCTCGCGCCTTTCCCGGCCGTGCCGCCCGCGGGTCACCAAACACTTCACTCACAACCTCCCTTCATCCCGAGAGCACTTATGGGGCGAACTCCTGAGTGCAAGGCAATTTATTTATTTATTTAGCGCTTATTACCCCTGACGAGGCGTCCTGATTCGATTGTTTCGACTCTAAATGCACCTAGTTTACAGCGCCTACTGTGCCTTTTATCAAAGCGCTTTGACGTCAGCTCGGACTACACGCCCACCATATAAAAGAAAATAAACATTTCTGCAGTGTGAACCCTCTGGCCGTCCCCGCCCTCCACCAGTTCCCAGCCAGCACTCAAAGGCACACCCACTGTGCAGGCTTCCAGCACAGAGGCCAAGCAATGAATGAACATTGCTGCCCCTAACGCTTGCTTTCCCCACGTTTCCACAACAGCGTGCCGACCTGCCGTTGGTTGTGAAGGTTGTAAAGTGACATGCCACGAAAAGCACCGGGTAGACAGACTCCTGGCCTGAAAGTACCGGAGTAAAAAGCACCAATCGATGTTTTTTGTGTGTTATCAATTGCATGACTTTGTAAAAGGTAAAAAGTTATTGGTTCTTATGTATATTTTTTGTATGTGTCATTGTACCCGTAAGGGACATTTGTGCAGTAAAGTTTGCGTTTATTTTAAATTAAAATGCCCCTTTTGATGGATGTTGGCTTGAATGCAGTCTAGTGGATTTAGGCGAGCGTCACGGCATTGTAACTCATTCTCAGGGGACGGCCATACAGCACTGGACATCTGTGGAATTCACACAGTGCCCATTTCAAACTCGGAAGGATGAAGGACAAAGACGTCCCAGTAAGAATGTTCGACAAAGCTGAATGTTGCACACAGCAGCAACAGGCGCCTTGACCCCATGGGCTATCCTGCCTCGCTTTGTATCCTCTGAGGTCCATCATATTGTTTGGTTTCAGACAAGCCTCCACTTTCTTTTGATGTGCAAATCTCCCCACTTTGAACCCATTCACCACGTAAACTGCTTCTATCTTGTTGCTTGTTAAGGAGGAAGGGGGGGCGTGCAGAGTCAAAAAAAAGTGTTCGTTTTTAGGTCGAGCTGATGTTGCATTCATGCGAAGCATGAATGCATCAGCTCGACAACTTATGCTGCCCGTATTTAGGAGAGTGGACAGCTACCAGACGCGCGCTTTGACGAGGTCGGATTTCACCTCGGGAGCGAGCGTCTGATAGCTGCGCATGCGTGGTGCAAGCCCTGGCTCTCACACAGACACAGACAGCCCCCACCCCTCTGCATGCACGCACGCACACACACACACACACACACAGGCGCGCGCATGCACACGCAGGCATACGGCACACATACAGGCACACATACAGGCACACTATCCCCTACCTCGCATTCTCTCTCAATCACACACAGTCACGCATGCGCACACACTTTCCTTCGCGCACACACGCACACATGCGCGCACACACTCCCACCTCCCCACCCCCCCAGGCATACACACAGGCACGCACGCACTTCACATCAGCCCTGGGCCCCACTCACCGACTGCGCTCTTCCGGCGGGGCTCCTCACGGCGCGGCGCGTCTCATCCTCTAAATCGGGGCTCCCTCAGGTCAGAGGAGCCCCGCAACAGGCGCCACACTCCTCCTTTTCCCCGGCCCCCTCCTGGGGACCCGGGCTACCCCGGACGTCAGGGCGCTCCATGCGCCGGTAGCTCGCAGCTCGCGGACCTCGGGAGGCGGGACTTCCCGTCGGCCGCGAGCGGATTGGCCGGCCGGGCAAGAGCTTCCGGGTCCCCGCAAGATCAGCTTTCAGCGGCGCCGGCACACGGAGCTCGCTTCTCCAGGCTCGGACTGCCCCTGTGACTTGGATTTTGCCCACCAGGACCGTCCGAGGGAAGGCGGTGAGGACTCGTTTTTAAAGGTAGTTGTATTTGTGATGAAATGCAGGCTGTGAAGACAAAAGTTCCACAATCGGGTGCCTGAATCTGAATGTCTCACTCCACATGTGCAAGTATTAAAGCAACCGGATAGCAAACACAATCACAGTCATATGAAAACGAAGGAAGTACTTCAGAACATGGGTAACAAAAATATATTTTTTTGGATCCATTTCACGGCGAAGCCTGCAACACATCTTCCTGCCAGCAGGTCTCCCAGCCTGTTCCCAACCCGTAGTTATCTGTCAGCCCTTCTCCCAGCGCACAGCTCTCCGAGCCCATACCATTTCCTGGCCGCACAGTTCCCTTTCCCTGTTTCTGCCCACATGTCTCGGTCTGCACCCCTCCATGCCTGTACCTCTCCCCGGCTGCTCCGCTCCATCAACCTTCGCAGCCCATTGCTCTTCCTGCCCACACATCGCCATACATTTTCCCAGCCGGTTCTGCCCTTTCTTCCCTCCTCCTCCTTTCCCCCCTTCACCTCTACCCTGTGCTGTCCTGACCTACTCCCTTTTGTACCTCAGCCCCAATGCCTGCTACTCCCAGCTCCATTCACCGCGCCTTTTCGCCTCCTTCCTCAGGTAATAATAACTCCTGCGTCACATAGCGCTTCATAAAGCGCCGCTGCCATATCTAAGCCCATGAAATAAGAGAAGGTAAGAGATGGTACTATCAGTGAGTGCTACTCTCCGGTTTACTTTGAAAACATGGTCACACAACTCGGGGGTTTCCTGCAGCTTGTGTTGGGGTCCTCCAGCCTCAGTGACGTGTGGGCGCCCTTCACTGGAGCAGGCTCCCAGGGTCACACACTGACGCAGCGCTTGCACTGCTGCGGGCACCGAGGGTGCTGCACTGACTGTGGTGGTGGGCCTGGGCCAGGCCAAAAAATAGCCGAGCTTGAGTTGTGTACTTCCCTCAGATTCATCCAGTGTTTTTTTAATGACCTTTGAATCCTCCTGGCATGCGGCTTCCTGTGTTTCAGGGGGAGGAAGAGGGAACAATGGTGGCTGCGGTGCTCTTACCTCACTTTTTCTCAGAGATAGAGGCTCAGCTTTATCTCGTGGGCTAGGTGGAAAGTCTTCCCCAGAGAAGGCTCCGGGGACCGGCCTCTCAGACACACACTGGCTGGTGGTGGTGGAGTTACTCTACGCCCAGAGTCTAGCCTCTCAGACAGAGTCAAACACGGCCTCTGTGGTGGGGTTACCCGGCCTCTCGGACACAGCCTTAGTAGTGGGGTTAGCCGTCCTCACGCACAGTGACTGTGGGTTCTCTAGTGAGAGACAGTGCTGCGGCACTGCGAGTCCTCTAGTGAGAGTGCTGCAGCAGTGACTGAGTGCACCAGTGAGAGAGAGGGATGCAGCACTGTGAGTGCTCTAGTGAGTGCTGCAGCAGTGACTGCGTGCTACAGTGAGAGAGAGTGCTGCAGCAGCGACTGCGTGCTACAGTGAGAGAGAGGGATGCAGCAGTGAATGATTGCTCCAGTGAGAGAGAGTGCTGCGGCACTGCGAGTGCTCTTGTGAGAGTGCTGCAGCAGTGACTGTGTGCTCCAGTGAGAGAGAGGGATGCAGCACTGTGAGTGCTCTAGTGAGTGCTGCAGCAGTAACTGCGTGCTACAGTGAGAGGGAGTGCTACAGCAGTGAATGAGTGCTACAGTGAGAGAGAGTGCTACAGCAGTGAATGAGTGCTAACGTGAGAGAGAGTGCTACAGCAGTGAATGAGTGCTCCAGTGAGAGGGAGTGCTGCGGCACTGCGAGTGCTCTTGTGAGAGTGCTGCAGCAGTGACTGAGTGCTCCAGTGAGAGAGAGTGATGCAGCACTGTGAGTGCTATAGTGAGAGAGAGTGCTACAGCAGTGAATGAGTGCTACAGTGAGAGAGAGTGCTACAGCAGTGAATGATTGCTCCAGTGAGAGGGAGTGCTGCGGCACTGCGAGTGCTCTTGTGAGAGTGCTGCAGCAGTGACTGAGTGCTCCAGTGAGAGAGAGTGATGCAGCACTGTGAGTGCTATAGTGAGAGAGAGTGCTACAGCAGTGAATGAGTGCTAAGGTGAGAGAGAGTGCTACAGCAGTGAATGATTGCTCCAGTGAGAGGGAGTGCTGCGGCACTGCGAGTGCTCTAGTGAGAGGGAGTGCTGCGGCACTGCGAGTGCTCTTGTGAGAGTGCTGCAGCAGTGACTGTGTGCTCCAGTGAGAGAGAGGGATGCAGCACTGTGAGTGCTCTAGTGAGTGCTGCAGCAGTAACTGCGTGCTACAGTGAGAGGGAGTGCTACAGCAGTGAATGAGTGCTACAGTGAGAGAGAGTGCTACAGCAGTGAATGAGTGCTAACGTGAGAGAGAGTGCTACAGCAGTGAATGAGTGCTCCAGTGAGAGGGAGTGCTGCGGCACTGCGAGTGCTCTTGTGAGAGTGCTGCAGCAGTGACTGAGTGCTCCAGTGAGAGAGAGTGATGCAGCACTGTGAGTGCTATAGTGAGAGAGAGTGCTACAGCAGTGAATGAGTGCTACAGTGAGAGAGAGTGCTACAGCAGTGAATGATTGCTCCAGTGAGAGGGAGTGCTGCGGCACTGCGAGTGCTCCAGTGAGAGGGAGTGCTGCGGCACTGCGAGTGCTCTAGTGAGAGTGCTGCAGCAATTACTGAGTGCTAGTTTTAGTTAGTCATACACCATATGAATGTTACAGTCTCTTAAAGTGAAACTCCCCCAAAAGGAGTGTTATCTTCACAATATTGAGATTACAGGGGTATCCTAATAAACATAATATTGGCTGGTGATCAGGAGCGATCTGCTTCTACTCTTGCCCTTCCGGAGCAGCTATGCCAGGCTGTCTAGGGTATCTCTTTTCCAGTTTCCTAAAGTGTGTATATCTAAGATGTCTTTTATATTTGAGTTTTATTTATACCATTATTTGCCGCATTATTGACAAATATATATGATTTAGTATCCTGAAGGCATGCCTTACTTCTCTTCCCATTTAATAGGCTGTTCAAATACACTGAACATAATCTTCACAAAAGTTATTTACAAAAGTTTAATCTATTGCCATTATAAATTACAATAACTTTTATTTAAGTATTAATAAAAAAAAATTAAAAGCCATTGTTATTTTTAATATCAATACATCTAAGTCATGTAAATACAACACATTGCATTACAAATGCTATAGGTATCACATTTGCGAAAGTTAAAACTATTAGCATTGTAAATGACAAAGCTATTAATTTCGCTATTTTCAAAACCAACACATAAATAAAACATTTGTCATTTACAAGACCAATAGCTCAAACTTTCCTAATGCGAGACCTATTGCATTGCAAATGCTTGTTTGAAGTGGTTTTCCCCAAAATACTACACACAGCAGTAAAAGCAGAAATGTTCAGCCATACAAAACGAAATTCGCTCGAATCGTTATTAAACACAACATCTCAGAATGAAACTTTTCGATGCCAAACCCCTTCCTCGCGATCGCTTCATTGGAAGGGCCGGTGCCGCCCCCTAGCGGTTACTTCTTAGTGCGCATTCATGGCGGAAAATAATGAGACATTAAACATAAAACTGTCTCCAGGCATTGAAGGGGCTCGTGCGACGCCTGGCGTTCCGTCAAGAAAGCACACTGCCTCCGGGCCTGTCATGGATCCGTGCAGGGCCCGCACACTGCCTCCGGGCCTGTCATGGATCCGTGCAGGGCCCGCACACTGCCTCCGGGCCTGTCATGGATCCGTGCAGGGCCCGCACACTGCCTCCGGGCCTGTCATGGATCCGTGCAGGGCCCGCACACTGCCTCCGGGCCTGTCATGGATCCGTGCTGGGCCCGCACACTGCCTCTGCCTGTGATGGATCCGGACAGGGCCTGCACACTGCCCCTACCTGTCCTGATCCGTGCAGGGCCCGCACACTGCCTCTGCCTGTGATGGATCTGTGCAGGGCCCGCACACTGCCCCTGCCTGTCATGGATCCGTGCAGGGCCCGCACACTGCCTCCGGGCCTGTCATGGATCCGTGCAGGGCCCGCACACTGCCTCCGGGCCTGTCATGGATCCGTGCAGGGCCCGCACACTGCCTCCGGGCCTGTCATGGATCCGTGCAGGGCCCGCACACTGCCTCCGGGCCTGTCATGGATCCGTGCAGGGCCCGCACACTGCCTCCGGGCCTGTCATGGATCTGTGCAGGGCCCGCACACTGCCTCCGGGCCTGTCATGGATCTGTGCAGGGCCCGCACACTGCCTCAGGGCCTGTCATGGATCCGTGCAGGGCCCGCACACTGCCTCCGGGCCTGTCATGGATCCGTGCAGGGCCCGCACACTGCCCCTGCCTGTCATGGATCCGTGCTGGGCCCGCACACTGCCCCTGCCTGTCATGGATCCGTGCTGGGCCCGCACACTGCCCCTGCCTGTCATGGATCCGTGCAGGGCCCGCACACTGCCTCCGGGCCTGTCATGGATCCGTGCAGGGCCCGCACACTGCCTCCGGGCCTGTCATGGATCCGTGCAGGGCCCGCACACTGCCTCAGGGCCTGTCATGGATCCGTGCAGGGCCCGCACACTGCCTCAGGGCCTGT
Source organism: Lissotriton helveticus (assembly GCF_964261635.1). NCBI lineage: Eukaryota > Metazoa > Chordata > Amphibia > Caudata > Salamandridae > Lissotriton > Lissotriton helveticus. The sequence continues at coordinate 67,140,996 of NC_136073.1, read as the reverse complement.
CATGGATCCGTGCAGGGCCCGCACACTGCCTCTGGGCCTGTCATGGATCCGTGCAGGGCCCGCACACTGCCTCTGCCTGTGATGGATCCGTGCAAGGCCTGCACACCGCCCCTACCTGTCCTGATCCGTGCAGGGCCCACACACTGCCTCTGCCTGTGATGGATCCGTGCAGGGCCCACACACTGCCTCTGCCTGTCATGGATCCGTGCAGGGCCCGCACACTGCCTCAGGGCCTGTCATGGATCCGTGCTGGGCCCGCACACTGCCTCTGCCTGTGATGGATCCGGACAGGGCCTGCACACCGCCCCTACCTGTCCTGATCCGTGCAGGGCCCACACACTGCCTCTGCCTCTGATGGATCCGTGCAGGGCCCGCACACTGCCTCCGGGCCTGTCATGGATCCGTGCAGGGCCCGCACACTGCCTCAGCCTGTCCTGGATCCGTGCAGGGCCCCTCCACTTCCCCCCCTTTCATACAGCGCAACGCGCCTTGAAGTACTGGCTTGCAGCCCTGGGCCCTGGCCCCGGCCCATAGTCTCACAGGAACTTGGAGATAGCTCGGTGGGCTAGAGCGCCTGCTGCAGAGGTGCTGATGGGTCGACTCCCTCAGAACCGACCTCGGCTTTCGGCTTTCATCCTTCTGAGATCACCTGCGGACGCGCATTATTCAAGCGCCAAGAGGCCGGTGAGCGCTATAACAATGGCAGTGTTATCTGCGCTTAATGTCACTTTCATTGTGTACTCGGATGTGATTTCGGACTGCAGTTCTTCACCAGGGGAAGGTGCACCGACCCTGGAGACCCCTCAAGGCTGATGGAAACTTTTCCTGGGGGGAGGTGAGGGGGGGGTGTCATTCATGGGCGCGAGCTCCGTAGACAATAACTATTTAGCACAGGGAGGGGCGCGAATTCCAAGGAGGGGGCTGGGGCGATTAATTACTGAGCACAAAGAGGCGCTTGGTTGGCCAGGGGTGATATTTGTATGTGTAAAGGGTAATTACCAGGTTTGCCAGGGGGCGGGAGCGCAGGGGTGAAGGCAACGTTGCAAAATCGGAGGAAGTCACGACTCGGGCCCGTTTGAAGCTTAGAGCACAATCACCGCAGGGGGTGGAGAGACGTTGACCTTTGACACCTGCATGCAAGGTCTCTCCTTAAGGAAGTCGGCGTATGGGAGAGACCAGATAAAGGGCAACCGTGTGATCTTGTCCACTGTTACCACCCAGGGCTAATGGTGACATCATAAACCACAAGGTCAAAGGTCGAGCAGTTTGTAAATACAGAAGGTAGCCCAGGACAATATTACCCTTTACCCATTATTTGTATATTTTATTTTGCTTTCTTTTGGGTAGTTAAACCTAAAACGTGATCGTCTTCAAAGTGCAGTTAACAACGGGCACTGTTTAGAATTGGAATATTCCGGTTTTGTTTGCCTTTCGTGAATGAATTGTTGATACAACAATGGACAATAGTGATGGACGCCAGGTTTATGCGGTTCTGTGGCTGCTGCGTTTACAACGTAATTAACGGTTGCTGCATTTGCCGCATAATATGCCTAATTCGGAGATTTAAAAATCTGCTGCTTCTAGTTGAATGGATGGGTATGACACTGCCAGAGAAAGTGCTGCATAGTATAGTGTGCACGTGTCCCTGCATTATGCTGTGGAATCCATATTTAACAGTCGTCTGTGAAATATTTTTGATATTTTATTGTTTCCTGCGAAATGTGTTTTCATGCCGCTGCACTTAGTGCATTCCAAGCACTTAAGCATGTAATATTACACATACATACACAGAATTAGAGGGTATTTATTTGACTGCGGGTTCTGAGTTGCATCAAATAGACAATGAGGGCAGAGCTCAAGTCACTCGTCTCCGCAGTGAAAAAAATTCCTGCAATTCACTATTCATCCATCTATCTTTTTATGTTCTGTATGGCTCCCAGAACCACCTGCCTCTACTACACAGGGCAAAGGAGTAACGGGGGCGCCCCCTCTCTGTGCCTTCCCTCTCTGTGCCTTCCCTCTCTGTGCCTTCCCTCTCTGTGCCTTCCTTCTCTGTGCCTTCCCTCTCTGTGCCTTCCTTCTCTGTGCCTTCCCTCTCTGTGCCTTCCCTCTCTGTGCCTTCCCTCTGCCTTCCCTCTCTGTGCTTTCCCTCTCTGTGCCTTCCCTCTCTGTGCCTTCCTTCTCTGTGCCTTCCTTCTCTGTGCCTTCCTTCTCTGTGCCTTCCTTCTCCGTGCCTTCCCTCTCTGTGCCTTCCCTCTCTGTGCCTTCCCTCTCTGTGCCTTCCCTCTCTGTGCCTTCCCTCTCTGTGCCTTCCTTCTCTGTGCCTTCCTTCTCTGTGCCTTCCCTCTCTGTGCCTTCCCTCTCTGTGCCTTCCTTCTCTGTGCCTTCCCTCTCTGTGCCTTCCCTCTCTGTGCCTTCCTTCTCTGTGCCTTCCTTCTCTGTGCCTTCCCTCTCTGTGCCTTCCCTCTCTGTGCCTTCCCTCTCTGTGCCTTCCCTCTCTGTGCCTTCCTTCTCTGTGCCTTCCTTCTCTGTGCCTTCCTTCTCTGTGCCTTCCCTCTCTGTGCCTTCCTTCTCTGTGCCTTCCTTCTCTGTGCCTTCCCTCTCTGTGCCTTCCTTCTCTGTGCCTTCCTTCTCTGTGCCTTCCCTCTCTGTGCCTTCCTTCTCTGTGCCTTCCCTCTCTGTGCCTTCCTTCTCTGTGCCTTCCCTCTCTGTGCCTTCCCTCTCTGTGCCTTCCTTCTCTGTGCCTTCCCTCTCTGTGCCTTCCCTCTCTGTGCCTTCCTTCTCTGTGCCTTCCCTCTCTGTGCCTTCCCTCTCTGTGCCTTCCTTCTCTGTGCCTTCCCTCTCTGTGCCTTCCCTCTCTGTGCCTTCCTTCTCTGTGCCTTCCCTCTCTGTGCCTTCCCTCTCTGTGCCTTCCTTCTCTCTGAGTCTGCCTTCCCTCTTCCCCAGAAGCTCGACTCCCTGCTCGCCTTAGTTGGTCTGACAGGATCTTGTAGAACCATACCTGGGTAGGCAGCATTCCGTGACAATGTAGCATCAGTGGTTAACATAACTTGTTACCCACAAGTCTGGTCCTGCAGCAAACCCCTGCTGTGGGTGTCCTTTTGTTAAGGGATGGTGGTTAGCCGGCCACAGATGGGCACCGGGCCCTGGCCTAACTGTTGGAAGTGGTTTATGATCAAAAGACCAGATACTTACTGAAAAAAAACAAGTTTATATTGGATTTATGATATGTGTGAAAATAGGGGTACCCCTGAATTAATTTCCTAAATCAGGGTGAAAATATTAGATGGGAATAGACATTTAGGAAATAGGTAAAGGGTGGACCAATGCTAAACAGAAACAATAAGTGACCAGAAAAAAATGGTTATCAAAAAATATAAAATATTTTATCTATTTTTTATGCAAAAGAAGTTTTTAAATATTTTGTCTTTTGAATTAATGAAAAAAGAAGAAATAAATAATCATAACAACAATAATGAATTTGGTGTATGTACAATTTTTCTCTTTGCCTATGTATATAACACAGTTTAGGTATACATTTAGGTATAAGGATATTATTTGTTTAGACGTATTACACCTATTAATCTATTCATACATGGCGTAATGACGCGTCATAAATATGTATCAAACATGATATTTTACTATTGGGCATAAATTGATACAAACAATTACATTCAAAACATAAAACAGAAAGTCTATTCACATCTTATATTGGATTTATGGTCTTCACTCAAAAAACACTGTTAATGTACAGTTATGGACGTCAACTAAAAAATAACCTGAAATTAGTAAGTTCTGGGTAGTTCCACAATGCATAAGTCATACAACAGCCTTGCAAACTATAACTCACACCACGCTCACAATCTGTATATCAATAAATAACACACAAAAGCACAATGTAAATAAATAACACATTCACTCCGCTAAACAAATACTAGTTTTACTTGTCTCATTCATAGTGGTAAGAGTAGTATGGTATATAATCTCACCTATACCACTATTTGCTACACTTGTAATTGCATCTGTTTCATTAAAGGTAAGATTATTAGCATTGCATTCGGTGAACATAGTGTCCCAACTCTAAAGATTCCAGAATCAGATGATCGTACACTAACAGTGAAGGTTCCGGAGGTGAACATAGTGTCTCGGCGCCAAAGATTCCAGAATCAGATGATCGTACACTAACAGTGAAGGTTCCAGAGGTGACCATAGTGTCCCAACAGTAAAGATTCCAGAATCAGATGATCGTACACTAACAGTGAAGGTTCCGGAGGTGAACATAGTGTCTCGGCGCCAAAGATTCCAGAATCAGATGATCGTACACTAACAGTGAAGGTTCCAGAGGTGAACATAGTGTCCCAACAGTAAAGATTCCAGAATAAGATGATCGTACACTAACAGTGAAGGTTCCGGAGGTGAACATAGTGTCTCGGCGCCAAAGATTCCAGAATCAGATGATCGTACACTAACAGTGAAGGTTCCAGAGGTGAACATAGTGTCCCAACAGTAAAGATTCCAGAATAAGATGATCGTACACTAACAGTGAAGGTTCCGGAGGTGAACATAGTGTCTCGGCGCCAAAGATTCCAGAATCAGATGATCGTACACTAACAGTGAAGGTTCCAGAGGTGACCATAGTGTCCCAACAGTAAAGATTCCAGAATCAGATGATCGTACACCAACAGTGAAGGTTCCGGAGGTGAACATAGTGTCTCGGCGCCAAAGATTCCAGAATCAGATGATCGTACACTAACAGTGAAGGTTCCAGAGGTGACCATATTGTCCCAACAGTAAAGATTCCAGAATCAGATGATCGTACACTAACAGTGAAGGTTCCGGAGGTGAACATAGTGTCTCGGCGCCAAAGATTCCAGAATCAGATGATCGTACACTAACAGTGAAGGTTCCAGAGGTGAACATAGTGTCCCAACAGTAAAGATTCCAGAATCAGATGATCGTACACTAACAGTGAGGGTTCCAGAGGTGACCATAGTGTCCCAACAGTAAAGATTCCAGAATCAGATGATCGTACACTAACATTGAAGGTTCCAGAGGTGAACATAGTGTCCTAACACTAAAGATTTCAGATTCAGATGAATGTACACTAACCGTGAAGGTTCCGGAGGTGAACATAGTGTCCCAACACTAAAGATTCCAGAATCAGATGATCGTACACTAACAGTGAAGGTTCCGGAGGTGAACATAGTGTCTCGGCGCCAAAGATTCCAGAATCAGATGATCGTACACTAACAGTGAAGGTTCCAGAGGTGACCATAGTGTCCCAACAGTAAAGATTCCAGAATCAGATGATCGTACACCAACAGTGAAGGTTCCGGAGGTGAACATAGTGTCTCGGCGCCAAAGATTCCAGAATCAGATGATCGTACACTAACAGTGAAGGTTCCAGAGGTGACCATAGTGTCCCAACAGTAAAGATTCCAGAATCAGATGATCGTACACTAACAGTGAAGGTTCCGGAGGTGAACATAGTGTCTCGGCGCCAAAGATTCCAGAATCAGATGATCGTACACTAACAGTGAAGGTTCCAGAGGTGAACATAGTGTCCCAACAGTAAAGATTCCAGAATCAGATGATCGTACACTAACAGTGAAGGTTCCGGAGGTGAACATAGTGTCTCGGCGCCAAAGATTCCAGAATCAGATGATCGTACACTAACAGTGAAAGTTCCAGAGGTGAACATAGTGTCCCAACAGTAAAGATTCCAGAATCAGATGATCGTACACTAACAGTGAGGGTTCCAGAGGTGACCATAGTGTCCCAACAGTAAAGATTCCAGAATCAGATGATCGTACACTAACAGTGAAGGTTCCGGAGGTGAACATAGTGTCTCGGCGCCAAAGATTCCAGAATCAGATGATCGTACACTAACAGTGAAGGTTCCAGAGGTGAACATAGTGTCCCAACAGTAACGATTCCAGAATCAGATGATCGTAAACTAACAGTGAAGGTTCCGGAGGTGAACATAGTGTCCCAACAGTAAAGATTCCAGAATCAGGTGCCGTAACAGTAAATGTTCCTAAACTGAACATGGTGTCCCAGCACCAAAGATTCCAGAATCAGATGATTGTACATTAACAGTGAAGATTCATGAACTGTTGATTGTACACTGACAGTAAAATGCAACTTGTTAGGGATCTGGCGTCAGAACAGCGTAACGATTCTGAAAACATTCCATCAGCATGGATTTTGAAGTCATAATGATGCCTTCTCACCCTTGAGAACAACAACTGTTCTGGAATCAGATTCATGCACTCCCACGAGCTACCTCGCCCAAAAACAGGGCCCTCGCAACACAGAGGTTCAAAGTAACTCACAGCATCCCAAGGAAGGGGTCCTGGATTGGAACAAAGGGATTCAGAGCAAGACACTCTGCTGTATGTTCTGCTCAACAGCAAGGGATGCAAAATGAGCACATCATCTTCACCCCAGCAACATCCCTAAGAACAGGGATTCTAGAGTCTGGAAAAAGACACTAGCCATAGTGAGTTCAAAAACTGGGCTTCAGGAATCAGACCTTTGATGAGCTCTGTCGATTTGTAGAGCTGGGAGGATTTACTAGCACTGATCAGGTGTGAGTGTAGACACACCGAGGGCCTACTGGGACTACTCGAATAGCCAGGTCTTCAGCTTCTTGCAGGACTCGAGAAGTGAGGAGATGGTCTTGTATGTAGTGGCAGGTCACTTCACACTTTAGTTGCGGTGTAGGAGAAGGCTCGGCCTCCCGGATCTGCTTTTCCGAACATGTGGGACGTGTGCAAAGAGGACTCAAGATGAGCGAAGGTGAGCTACGAATCCCCAACAATAACTGTTCCGGAGAGAGAACAGTGAGACCCGACTCAGAACCCTTCCAACAAGAAGCATTCTGGAATTCAAGTGAGAAACTCATCTGCGACGCGCACAATCATACATGTTTCAATATCAGAGCAGCATGTTCCACCTAACCACCCCTAACAAGGTGGAGACAAGCAAGAGACCTTAAGAGTATCGGTTTTAAAATTAAAACCCCTTGCTCCCACCAGTAACTAGGCAGCAAGATAAGCCTCTTGAAGCAAAAAGATGCCTTCCATTCACAACCTTGTGCAACATCTGTTTTTCTGACGAGCCAGCCTCCTGAAAAACAAGGGATTCCTATTGTGAGAAGTTTGTTCTCAACCGCGACACCTCCAAAATAACGTTTTGGCAACAGACTGCAGCCGTAACCACCCATGACATTTCCAACAACTAGAGCTATAGAATCAGAACGAGGAACCATTAACTCGGGTACAACAAATAAGACCTGCTGGTTACTGCTGAAAGAAATGCATCCTGAACGCCTCCGCCTGCCTGATCCGCAACATCCCCCGCCGCAGCCACATCACCCCCCACCTGAGAGACCTGCACTGGCTCCCCATCAACAAGAGGATAACGTTCAAGCTCCTCACCCATGCACACAAGGCACTCCACAAGACCGGACCAGCATACCTCAACAGCCGACTCAGCCTCTACACCGCCACCCGTCAGCTCCGCTCCGCAGACCGCACCCTCGCCACCGTCCCCCGCATCCGAAGAGTGACAGCCGGCGGCAGATCATTCTCCCATCTCGCCGCCAAGACATGGAACACCCTCCCTATCCGCCTGTGGCAGACTGAAGACGACCTAACCTTCAGGAGACTTCTCAAGACCTGGCTCTTCGAACAGTAGCGGCATCCTACCCCTCCAGCGCTTTGAAACCCTCACGGGTATGTAGTGCGCTTTATAAATACCACGATTGATTGATTGAAACGCTGCATTGAAACTAACCCCATCAAGATGGCCGTCCTCATCATCACCCCCCTACACCAACAACTACTCCTGGAATACGACCGAGTCTTTATGGTGCTAACGTTACGACATTAAAGATGGTGTAATTGAATGATGTCGGAATCTGGGCACAGCCTCTCACAAACGCTCCAACCCCATACGCTGGTTGCAAGGCACTGCCACGTGGCTGCTTAGAACAAATTATGCATTTTTTGCTACTTGTGAAAATGCTGATTGTTTTGCACCAGAGAAAACAGAGAACCGATTTCCTTTTGATTTTGTGGTGTATACAGTATTAGAAATGGACGAAAATAAATGTGCTCTTCATATATGACCGGCTTGGCGCTGGTATCCTGAAAATGGATTAGCAAAAAATGTTTGCACACGCGCAAACTTTCTGTGACGTGGCCTGCAGCAAATGCTTCCTGCGTCCTTTGTGACGCTCTAGTAGCCTCTGAGGGCCGCGCGCCCAGCTCCGCTTTGTTACCGGAATCACAAGCTGTTTCGCCCCCTAGTATTCCCGTAGCAACTGTGCTGAGCGGAAAAATGGCCGGTAGTCTGGTTATTGGACAACATTTCCTCTCCACACAATTATAACCATCTCCATATGTTTCAGGAGCTGTAGCGGCCATGTGGAAAGACCCATAAATATCACATTCTGGTAATTACCAAAGATGTTCCGACAGCCTTTTCCCGCCATAAGAGACCCCCTGTAATGACTGGCGGGAAATACACCTCCACTATTTTTTCCCCAGATTACTAGCCCTGGCCATGAGTAGGGCTGAAGTACCAGCCGCTAATGGCCATAGATGCACCAGGTGCGTGTATTATCAGGTCCCAAATTAGGGATTCTTCGGCAGGTATGTGTTGGAGACAAATATTGGAATTAAGTATCAGATTAAAGGGGCATCCATAGTACAGATTAAAACAATACTCTGTCCAGGCCTGCTAGCACTCACCACCAACAGGATTTTTTGACAATCACACTGTCATGTCAGGTTAATTATGAGGGGGGCTTTTGGGGCAATAGAAAAGGAAAAGACTGTGGGATGTGCAGGGTACTTAAAAACAGTGATAGAAGTGCATTAAAAAAGTATGGGAACTGTGATGCGTACAATGGTGGCAGGGTGCGTGAACGCGTGGGGTGGTAAAAAAAGTGGCTAAAAATTCGAAATATTCGGTAACTTTTTTTCACCTTCAGGTAATTTCATTCAAAATAGCACACAGACTAGATGAAAATTCAATGCAAGATATGTTAGTCAGTGGGATATGCACTATGGTATATTATGAAACCTCTATTTGTTAATGCACTGCACCAGAGAGCGCCAGAATTAAATACTGGTTGGTGCAGTGGAGAGTTGTGACCTGTATGTTTAGTGCTACGAGGTTCCACTCTGTGAAAGAAAGCACTGTGAATATTTAATTCATTATTTTAAACTTGCATTACACACAGTATAAGATAGGCTGCTGCAAAATGCCCAAAAAGGTTTAAGATAAAATAGTGCTTCCAAAATATAGATTTTAATACTATCCACACTACATGTTGTACACATTCTTAAGAATTAATGTCTTTTAAAAGCACACCTATTGCAGCTCAGCTTGTAGCTCCCTTACAATACCTTCACAGGAATAAATGTGTGTCATCAGGCAGCTTCAAGTGATTCCATCAGTTAGAGCCAATACTGGAGTCCGAGCTCCCTTTACATTTGCAGATTGACCAGTTGTGCACATTTACATTTCTTTCAGGCAAGCAGGCACCCTGGCAGGAAGGCTTGTTTAGCTCTCTGCCCCTCCCTCGGTTTCACAACGCAGGACGCTCCCTGCCTTACTCTTCAGTTGAAGCATTTCAGCTGTTGAAATTATTGTCTTTTCACAAAAAGCAGGTGAACCTATTTTCTAAATTGAAAAAGTATGGGCACCTTTGCTTCCAACACAGTATTTTGTAAAATACTCATGTTTTTTAACTTCAATACAGAAGAGTGTTTGTGTGTGTGTGTCTGAGTGAGTATTTAAAAATCCCAGGTGAAATCCGACAGACACCGACTGAATGCTCCTGTACCCAACTATTTACTAAATAATACATTTATTAGGGAGGTGTAACACCCCCAACATCCTTTCTGAAGCTGCACTCCTGCTGATTGATGATGTCAGCTTGAGTTTTGAGTTCAATTGTGACGTCATTAACTGGATGGCCCCTTTAAATCGTCGTTGATATTTAAAGGGCTCGGCGGAGAGTACCTTGAACTGGAACATCACTCGGTGATTGGGTGTGACTACGGATACTCAAACTGGATGTTGCTATTTTGTTTGTAAATATTGTTGAATAATTACGTAACATGTATATTTGTGGTTTACCACTAATATTCCTTATGAATCTCATAATACCGACTGGGAAGAAAAGATGATGTAATATGCGCCAGTTTCTGAATAGATCACTGATGATTAATTTTTCTTTGTTTTTCCCCTATAAGGCTGGAAATCCTGCGAAACCCGAAAAAGGCGTCCAGACAAAGGTGGCAAGACTGGAGACGAAAAACCAAGAAACACTGGTAGCAGGATTGTCCTCAAAATAATACCCAAGAAGCTGCCGGTAGCGCGTTTCGCTCAGGGGAAACAAAAGAAATACATATTTTGCAACCGAAAAGGATACTGGGAAGAAAAAAGAAAGGGTAAAAGGACAAATGATAAAAAAAGAACGAGAAATAACAAAGAGCTGTAAAAATAGTCAATGCGAGCAGAACTACAAATTTTCAGGTGGACTTAAAGTAGCTAGGCTGGCGTAAAAAAAGAAAAACTATTACGCCCCAAAAGGTAAAGTAATCTGAACTGAACAGGAACCCAACAAAGGAATCTGAAAATGTCCTTCAGTAGTTCCCACCTGGTGAAGACCATCAGGAAGTCCCCGGCAGTCCTGCGGCAGAAGTTCAGCAAGGACAAGGTGAAGCGGCTGTCTCACGGGGATCCGCTCTTCAAGGTGCACTACCTGGGCGTGGAGAAGATCTACTCGCTGCAGGTGGAGCAGACGCACGAGGTGGTGGCGCAGCTGCTGAGCGCCTGCCAGGGTAAGCCGCAGGAGAAGGACCACGCGCTGGTGGTGCGGCCCCGCTACCTGGAGGTGAAGGAGATCGCCAGCGGGCGGCAGATCACCAAGACCTACCTCCATGACATTGCTTGCTGCACGGCGGACCCCGTCATACCCAACGTCTTCCTCTACATCTGCAAGCACCGGGGCCAGCTGCAGTGTCGCGTCTTCCTGTGCAACAAGGCGGAGAAGGCTAAAGCCATCACCGCCTGCCTTGCCAAGTCCTTCGAGAGGGCCTTCAGCGACTGGCAGGGGACATCCGTTGAGCAGGAGACCATCCCTGAGGAGAACGAGATGGAGCTGCCGCAGCAGAAGGAGTGCCGCAAGCTTCAGGGCAGAGGAACGCGAGGTAAGATGCGCCCGTCCTGCAGTGAGGTGATGCAGCGGTCGCAAGGCCACTGCACAACACTACCCTCAAATCTGCTATGTTCTACTTGTCTTTGATATGCAGGACCACAGGGATTATGTGGCAGTAGTTTATCAAATTAGGCGGGAGGGTTGACTAAATTATGCAGCAAGAAAAGGCACATTATATGATGTAATACAGTACATCTTGTGATAGTATTACTTCATAACTTGGCCATTTTAAACATGTTAACACTGTATGGGCAAAGGTTTCACCTCGTTAGTAGCAGTTTAACACCCAAATACAGCAATAGCAACTTAAAAGTGACCAGTTAACCTTTGCATTGGGTCTTCCATTGTGGGGCAACATGCTTCGCCAAATTTCTAGTAACTATATGAGCTAGAACTATTTTTTTTAATCTGCAGTTTATGCAGCAGATGATGTATTCTGTGACACAAGTTGCAAATCTACAATTATGTGGAAAATGCCCCGCCACAGAATTGCATAATTCCAGTGACTCTGGTGATATGGGCCAAACTTTCTTCTCTTGATCTCATCCCAGGCCTGACCTTCACCACTCCTACCATTCCAACAGATGGGTCCCAGAAATAGGTCTGCCTGTTCACCTTAATCCTGCCCTGCATTGCCACTTACAGTTTATTCGCTACATCCCACACACATCTCTGTCAATGCACCTCAAGCCAGACCTGCACCGCGCCTCCTATTGCTGTACTGGGGTTCCCATGCTGGTGTGCCAATTAACTTCATGACCTGCAGCTGCACTGGTATTCCAGCACTCTTGTTGGTGGGCAAGAGACATGACGGGCTGTTATTCCAGTGTTGAGACACATGCAGGCAGTTCTGCACCCTATGTATTAAAATCACTGGGGCACATTCACAGCTCTGGGGGTACACCCAATGCACAGACCTGCAGCACCCCCAGCTATTCCGGTAACAGGCCAACAGGCATCTCTTCCAGTACACTTCAGTCGTGACCTACAGCACACCTAGTCATTCCACGAGTGGGGCCTACACACAACGGTAGATAACTCAGCCCTTACCTGCAGCGCCCCCACCTCTTCCTGTACTGTGACCAGACACACATCTGTGCCAGTACTGCACAATCAGCCTGCAGCAGCCCCGCTGTTCCTGTACTGGGGCCGACACACATCAGTGCCAATACTGCACAATCAGCCTGCAGCAGCCCCGCTGTTCCTGTACTGGGGCCGACACACATCTGTGCCAGTACTCCACAATCTTAGCCTGCAGCAGCCCCGCTGTTCCTGTACTGGGGCCGACACACATCAGTGCCAGTACTCCACAATCTTAGCCTGCAGCAGCCCCGCTGGTGCTGTACTGGGGCCGACACACATCAGTGCCAGTACTGCACAATCTTAGCCTGCAGCAGCCCCGCTGTTCCTGTACTGGGGCCGACACACATCAGTGCCAGTACTCCACAATCTTAGCCTGCAGCAGCCCCGCTGGTGCTGTACTGGGGCCGACACACATCAGTGCCAGTACTGCACAATCTTAGCCTGCAGCAGCCCCGCTGTTCCTGTACTGGGGCTGACACACATCTGTGCCAGTACTGCACAATCAGCCTGCAGCAGCCCCGCTGTTCCTGTACTGGGGCCGACACACATCAGTGCCAGTACTGCACAATCAGCCTGCAGCAGCCCCGCTGTTCCTGTACTGGGGCCGACACACATCTGTGCCAGTACTCCACAATCTTAGCCTGCAGCAGCCCCGCTGTTCCTGTACTGGGGCTGACACACATCAGTGCCAGTACTCCACAATCTTAGCCTGCAGCAGCCCCGCTGGTGCTGTACTGGGGCCGACACACATCAGTGCCAGTACTGCACAATCTTAGCCTGCAGCAGCCCCGCTGTTCCTGTACTGGGGCTGACACACATCTGTGCCAGTACTGCACAATCAGCCTGCAGCAGCCCCGCTGTTCCTGTACTGGGGCCGACACACATCAGTGCCAGTACTGCACAATCAGCCTGCAGCAGCCCCGCTGTTCCTGTACTGGGGCCGACACACATCTGTGCCAGTACTCCACAATCTTAGCCTGCAGCAGCCCCGCTGTTCCTGTACTGGGGCTGACACACATCAATGCCAGTACTCCACAATCTTAGCCTGCAGCAGCCCCGCTGGTGCTGTACTGGGGCCGACACACATCAGTGCCAGTACTCCACAATCTTAGCCTGCAGCAGCCCCGCTGGTGCTGTACTGGGGCCGACACACATCAGTGCCAGTACTGCACAATCTTAGCCTGCAGCAGCCCCGCTGTTCCTGTACTGGGGCTGACACACATCTGTGCCAGTACTGCACAATCAGCCTGCAGCAGCCCCGCTGTTCCTGTACTGGGGCCGACACACATCTGTGCCAGTACTCCACAATCTTAGCCTGCAGCAGCCCCGCTGTTCCTGTACTGGGGCTGACACACATCAGTGCCAGTACTCCACAATCTTAGCCTGCAGCAGCCCCGCTGGTGCTGTACTGGGGCCGACACACATCAGTGCCAGTACTGCACAATCTTAGCCTGCAGCAGCCCCGCTGTTCCTGTACTGGGGCTGACACACATCTGTGCCAGTACTGCACAATCAGCCTGCAGCAGCCCCGCTGTTCCTGTACTGGGGCCGACACACATCTGTGCCAGTACTCCACAATCTTAGCCTGCAGCAGCCCCGCTGTTCCTGTACTGGGGCTGACACACATCAGTGCCAGTACTCCACAATCTTAGCCTGCAGCAGCCCCGCTGGTGCTGTACTGGGGCCGACACACATCAGTGCCAGTACTGCACAATCTTAGCCTGCAGCAGCCCCGCTGTTCCTGTACTGGGGCTGACACACATCTGTGCCAGTACTGCACAATCAGCCTGCAGCAGCCCCGCTGTTCCTGTACTGGGGCCGACACACATCTGTGCCAGTACTCCACAATCTTAGCCTGCAGCAGCCCCGCTGTTCCTGTACTGGGGCTGACACACATCAGTGCCAGTACTCCACAATCTTAGCCTGCAGCAGCCCCGCTGGTGCTGTACTGGGGCCGACACACATCAGTGCCAGTACTGCACAATCTTAGCCTGCAGCAGCCCCGCTGGTGCTGTACTGGGGCCGACACACATCAGTGCCAGTACTGCACAATCTTAGCCTGCAGCAGCCCCGCTGTTGCTGTACTGGGGCCGACACGCATCAGTGCCAGTACTGCACAATCTTAGCCTGCAGCAGCCCCGCTGTTGCTGTACTGGGGCCGACACGCAACTTCGCCAGTACCCCTTTCTTGAAGATCTATAGCCAGGGCCACTGGAATTATGCTTCACGGTTAACTAAATTATGCGGCAAGAAAAGCCAAATAATGCGGCACATTTTTTTAATATTATTACTTCATTATTTTGTCATTTTTTGCATGTGGTAATACTCTCTGGGCAAAGTTTTCACCTCATTAGTACCAGTTGGACAACCTAATACACAAATGAGGGAAACATCCTTTACCACGCGGATTTTACTCCGCAAGGCTTTAACAACGCATCCATTACAACGCAAGTCGTAACCACGACTTGCGCTGGAGGGCGCCAGAGGATTAAGAATAGTATATTTACTATTCCAACACCTTCCCTAGTGTCCACGGGGACTGGTGTTAGAATAGTAAATTATACTATTCTCAATCCGCGCCCCCAAAGCAAGTCGTGGCAACGACTTGCGTTGTAAGGGACACGTTGTTAAAGCACGCGTTGTGACGGTACGCGTCGTACCGTCATACATCCCAGAAATGAGCTACTGAAAGATGGCCAGTTAACTATTGTGACAGTCCTACCACTGCTTGCAAACACACATTGCCATGTTTTTAGTAACTTTTGATCTGTTTGAGCTAGAATAAATTCATTTTTTGCTGTTAAAATATGCAAGTTATGCAACAGAGGAGGGATTATGTGTCGAATCTATAGTTATGCGAGAAAGGCCATGTCCGCAGAATCGTATAATTCCAGTGGTCCTGCCTAGCTGTTCTCTTACACACTTTGCCAATACACCTCCAAGCCGACTGACACCGCTGACGCACACTGCTCACAACACCCCCCATTCCTCCCTTGGGAACCTTCCGGCATTACATCACTAAAGCCACACACAGCCCATCACAATTTTCACCTAATCTATATTTTGACTGCAAGCACTGTGCATCGTTCTGAACTTTGGCTATTTAGTTCTACACTACCAAACATTTGTGGCTGGCGCGGTTACATCTCTTTGGTGTTAATTAAGGCAGTGTTTAATCAGACACTTAAAAGCAGATTTGTGAGGTGGTAATTTGTGAGAAGAATATTTGCGCACTTTTGTTGTGTTGCATTTTGTTGTGGTAGCAATGTTACATTTTTTGTGGCATTATTTTTTCAGCCTCATTTTTGCAGTATTGCTGCTTTGTATTGTTGTTGTGTCCCGTTCTGTTTTTGCTGTGTTGTTCCCTGTTATATTTTTGAGTTGCTATTGGGTTGTGTGTTTCCTCTATTTGCTGTCGACATGCCTCTAAATACTGCTACATTTCTATCCAAAAACTGCACATTCCTTTAAAGTTCCAGTACAACTGTTTAACATTGTTTGAGGTGGTAAAATACCACTGCCTCAGCCCCTGAGATGTTTGACAGCAGCCAATCGAAAACTAGGGGAGGGACCAGGCACTTCCAGGTGTACCTCTATGTGAGGCGACCTTTAACCTTCAAAAACACTCACCAAGTGTGCTTTCCTCTGGTTTCCGTCCACGGGGTAATTTGTTC
Organism: Lissotriton helveticus; assembly: GCF_964261635.1. Classification (NCBI taxonomy): domain Eukaryota; kingdom Metazoa; phylum Chordata; class Amphibia; order Caudata; family Salamandridae; genus Lissotriton; species Lissotriton helveticus. The sequence continues at coordinate 67,125,000 of NC_136073.1, read as the reverse complement.
TTCTTGTCCAGTGCTGCCATCAAGGGGTTGTTACTGTTTATTGCAGTTACATATTTAACGGTGATTTAAGGGTTGATTTAACATAATTTAATCAGCCATTTTATGCTTTTTAATTTGAGTTTATGTTCAAAGCTATGTACAGCATAGCGTAAAGATTCTCCTCTTTTAAAAAAAAAAAAAAAGAGGAACATTTGTATTCCCCTAAGCTTCAATTCCTCGCCTTCTCATTGTCTCAATGCTTTAAAGGTAAATTTTTTGATCTAATGTTTTTAATGGCTCCACATTGTAAAGAAATAATTTGCAGGGACATAACTCCAGAATCCATATTATTGCATTTAACATATTCTGTCTAACAAGTACAGAGTTCTTGCTGCTTGCACTTAATGTGTTCGGATACACAAACCTAGTCTGTCATGTCACAGAGCATTGCATTCTGGTAGTTGTAGTCTTTGCTTCCATTTGTGGTGACATGGTTTGCCACTCTCTTCCTTCTCTCTGGGTTTCCTATACTCCATGTTCCTGGTTTTCATCTGGTTCTTTCGCTCACTCCATCTTGTTCTTTCGCTCACTCCTCTCTTGCTTCTTAGGCTGGTCAGAGTTCTAATTCCCCTCTTCTCTTTGGGATTATTTAAGGTTCAATTCTCAGTCTCCTCCCTTTCTCCTTCTACACTACATCCCATGTCTCTACCATAGCTTCCTGCACTTTCCTATCACTTCTAGGTCGAGTCCCAGATTCTTGCTTCTCTTTATTCTATTGATGCCTCACTCCAGGTGCCAGATGCCACTCCACTAATCTAGCTCAGTAGGTTGCAGCTGTGCTGCAGAGATTAGTGCATAACTCAGGGCCAATGCAGTTTATGTCTTAACATTTCTAGGTCATTAAAATGAGTACAGTTGATTTGTAAAACAACTCCTGGTGTGCACTACATACCTGGCCATTCTTGTATAACCTCACCCTTTTCATGTCTTCTGCAGATGGCACCTCAACGGAGGACGAAGATGGCGAGCGCTGCCAGTCGTTGGAGACCAGCGACGAAGAAGCGGAGAGCCGCATGCATGATGAGTTCCAGCGGAGGGTCTCGTCCCACTCTGCCCCCCACCGCCTAGACACCGGACGACATAGCCTGTCCGACCTGGAGGACGATGCCATGGTTCAACCACACCTCCTAGGAGACAGAGACTAGCTCCTGGGGTCCACCATACACCTAACCTTTGACCTGCTGGGACAGGGACTTACTTGCTCCAAAAGCATTCCTCAAGGACCCAAAAAATGGGCCATCTGATAGCTCAGTTTCACCCTTAATATTATTGGACAAACTGCCACGTGCCTTCAGGGGTCGGCCAGCGCCACGCGCCTTCAGGGGTCGGCCAGCGCCACATGACTTCAGGAGATGGCCAGCGCCACGTGCCTTCAGGAGATGGCCAGCGCCACGTGCCTTCAGGAGATGGCCAGCGCCACGTGCCTTCAGGAGATGGCCAGCACCACGTGCCTTTAGGAGATGGAAAGCACCACGTGCCTTCAGTGGCCAGCACCACGTGCCTTCAGGAGATGGCCAGCACCACGTGCCTTCAGGAGATGGACAGCACCACGTGCCTTCAGGAGGTGGCCAAAGCCTTCATCATTAATGGAGGGGAGGTCTCTGTCCAAAGAGTCGTAAATCATTCATCTTCCAAAAGTGATCGCCTCTCATGGAAATGGAAACCCTCTCGCTACATGTCGGGAAAGGACATAGCGAGTGCTTGGAAACAAGACCATGTCTGCTCTCTCTTGTTTGTTGGGGATGGAGAATGGATGTCACGCCTCTATAGCCGGCCTCTGATTGGGAAAACGAGACCTGGTTCTCAATCAAACATGTCACTTCTCCCTTCTTGCGGGTGGGAGAAACATTCCAATTTGAGAGGGTTCTCTGTTCATGTCAACAAAATTTTCCATTCTCAAACGTGGGGCCTCTTGTTATCGGAGAGGGTTTCTAAACCTTAAAATATGAGAGTTTAGCCACTCTCATTCAAGACCTCTTGTTTTGAGTGGACCCTAAGGGCCAGATGTATAGTGTTGCGCTGCCCTTGCGTCATGCAAGGTAACGCAAGGGCCGCACAACACTAAAGTCAGATTTACCGAGCAACGCATGCGGTGCTTGGCAACTCTGGAGTACTGTCCACTGGGGAGGTGTTCCATGGGTGGAGTCTGCGTGATCCCATCCATGGATTGTGGTGCATTCCCAGTTTTACCATGAGAGGTAGCCGTAGGAATGCGGCAAAATGTGAAGTCTTCCCAGGGGAGACGTTACGAGGAGGAATATGTTTATTTTATCTTGTTTGCCCTCTTTCTGCGTGTGCTGCAATCTGAAGCACGTGTAGAAAGAAGAAAAAGTCTCAGGATTGGTTTTGTGCAAGAAGGAACATCTTTCTGCACAACAACAATCCTGCCTACAATGCAGGCACCCTTGCACCATGTCACAAGGGTACCTGCGTTGGCACTAGACAGCACATTGTGTGCCAGTGCAAGGAGAGGACAAGAATGTGCCATATAATGTTAAACATGGCACATTCTTGTCCACTCCCTTTCACGCAACTGGGCCCCACTTTCTAAAATGAGATCTCTATTCATGACACTAGACCACGCCCACTCTTGTTTGGAGTAACTCTTGTTTTGGTTGTGGACATTTAGGGGGAGATTTACTAAGATTTTATGCCATGTTTGCGTCACAGTCGTGATGCAATTAGCACAAAATCTTTTTTTTTCCGATTTACTTTCCAGCGGTAAACTTGTTTAGCTCTGGAAAAAATTGTAAAAGTTGCATTACTAAGCTCCAAGGGGGCTCTACCATTAGTGGTGCATGGGCTTTCCGATGCAACCACCCAAGGTTTCATACACTAAGCCCTATTTACTAAACTAAGCAGACAGGGTTTAGCATCAGAAAACTGCGCCCTTTTGAAGTAGATGCAAGAAAAGAGAAATGCTTTCATTTCTCCTTCCTTTTCCAACTCTGTACGTGTGCTGCACTTTACAGCACGCATATAAAGAGGCAAACGGGGTTAAGATTAGTGCAAGCATAATATTTTCTACTGAGGGCTAGCCTTCCAGTACAAAGCATATGTTACACTCACAGAGATGCCATTGCACTATGGCGCAAAGGTGTCTCTGTGGCGCACAGCAGCTGATTTCAGCACCGGTGCTAGGGAAAGAGGAGAGTGCAATATTTCTTCTTTCTCCTTTTCATGCAGCGCAGTGTGGGATTTGCAGCTGCTGCTCTGCGCTGCGTAAATAAATGTTAAATCTGGCCCCAAGCTTCTAGAAAGGTGGGGCTCTGTTCTTACAAACAAGAATTTGCTGTCTATCGAGCAGGACTGCACTTGTTTTAGGTACAAACATATTTTTTCTAGAAGGAAATACCCTTCTTAAAAATTAGTTTGGACACATGATGTTTTGGGAGTGGACTTTTAGTTTCATGAGGAGACTTCTGATCTTGGAAACAAGGCCTCCACTACTATAAAAAAATGCCTCTTGTTTTGTGCCTAAATGGCTAATTTTCAAAAAGGATCCGACTCTTGGACACAAGACCTCCCTCTCTTACATGCAGGATGCTGCTCTTTTTGTGAACAGCAATGCTGCCACCAGGAGATGAGTTTCTTGACCGAAAGAACTTCGCTGATATTTAATCTTGGTAGCTTTATCTCTCTGAGGTGCTGTCAACTTTTAATGGCCAACTAGCAAATAATTTCAGAGGGGACCTCTGGTCCAACAGTAGATTAGATAACCTAGCTGGGCTGGTCCCAGGTTCCATCAGCCAGTACCCGCTTACCTGTATTTCCATGACATGTTCGAACTTCGCCAGATCACACTAAGAATACAAGGAAGCGTTGGAAAGACATGATCCGGCTGCGCTGAACATGGTCTCCCACTCACCTTTGTATGATCTATTTTGAGAAGTCTTTGAACGCAAGCTGTGCATATTTTATTTTAATCAGTTATACATTTCACAAATGTAATTAAGGATTATGAAGGTCTTCACATTCTCACAACAGCTCACATATAGTGCCCCTGCCTCTAAACTGGACATTTACAGAGCCTGATGGCTACCTATGCACACTGGTAAACTGTGATCACGTCAAACACAGTTGACCACAAACTTTTATTTTAACTCAGTAATGCTGTGTTCTTCAGTGAGTGCTCAATTTCAGATCTTGCTTGGTGGATGTCCCTGAGAATCAGTGCAATTCTGTGGGGTTGGATGAAAAGGGAGCCTAAAAGGAAATTACCCCCTACAGCTTCACTGATCTTGGGAAAAGTAGGTAGGGTTCCTGTTCTTAACCAGGTGTGGTGTGTCCTTTCAAACACAAATACACCCCATTCCTAAAGGCCCTCAAAAATGGCCCACATGTTTATAAAGTAAGCAAAATGTGCTCATGTGTTTGGAAAAGTAGATGTTTGTAACCATTCATCCAAAGGAGAAGTAATTACCAGTAAGAATTCCAACATCAAGCAAGGTCATGAAAATAAGCACAGAACCAGGGCAGGGGTTTCGTTGTTTTTATGATAAATGTTATAAGCTTTTTTATTATTGAAGAGGTCATGCTATGGTTTTATTGTTGACAATGTTCTTATTTCTGAAGATGTTGTGCTATTTTTTTTACTAAAGATGTTACTATGTTTTTTGAGCCGTGTGAATGCAAAGCCGGACATTAGTGCTGGATGCTAATGTCCATAGGTACTTCCTCTAATTTACAGAATCTCTTTTATCTTAACTTAAAACACCCCTTTCTATCCTCTAGATCCTTCACTCATTGTATGCCCCCTCCAATCTCCATCTCACACTTTTTCTCCCAGAGTTCTCATTATGGCCCTTGCATGGGTATCTCTTTAGGCAAGCCAGAAATCCGTTCATCCCTTGTCGGTCTTCTCCTCCATTAACAGTTCCTATAGCACTCCTTCAATTCTTCTAGTTAGCTCCTTCAATGCGATGAACAGGGCTGAGCCACCAAACCAAGAATATGTCCAGAACATAGTACCAATAAAACGTACCATCAGAACTAAGCAGACACCAGTCTGAGATGGGAACAGAACCATGTGAGAAGGTACCCAATGATCGGATAGTGCAACAAGGCCATACCTGTGGCAGAATGTACACTGTGTAGAAGTCACTAACATGCCATTACTAACCCATCTTCAACCACAAATCATTATGACTCCTGTGTAGCTCCTAGACCACTTAACAGAGCAGCTACCTTCCTTGATCAAATTGTTAGATATATTGGAGACACCTGAAGTTATATCATTCACGATCATTCCCACTTATCACTCACCACAAATCCCCAACCATTCATTGTTGCAAAGCTTTGATTCTACAAGCTAAACTTTATTGTCTATTAAGTGTTTTTTCTGTACACTTTCATCATCCTTTTTTCACGTGTTTAAGTTTGTTTGTATTTTTCTCCAAAGAAGGCGTAGCATTGCAAGTTTTATTGAATCTGATTGCCTGTACATTTTTAGTTATATTTAAAAAAATATATATATTCCAGCTTATGATGTCAAAAAGTATATAAACCCAAACGATAAATCAGGTGAAACTTGCTACTGAAATGTGTGATACATTACTATCAAACTGAAAAACAAGCAAATGTAAGTAGATATTAAATATCAATATAAAAATGTTTAATTAAAAAAATCCCAACCATGTATTTTTCCCTGGATTGAACTTGCGCCAAATTCAGTGTGATGAGTTGTGAATAGTCACAAGCTCTCCTCTCGTGCTTCTGCAAATATGTGAATTCACCTGCATTGTGTATAAAAAAACACTTTGAATAAAAAAAAACAAGAATGAAGACTTTCTCATTTGTCCTGTGTTTGTGAAGTCCTCGAACTCATTCAGAAGCACTTAATGCACACAGTAAACACACCTCAGCGCCTAGAGATGATTCAGTGCACAGTAGGCACATTGGAAGATAACTTACCGCTAGTGTCCTACTTTTACAGCAGAAAAGCACGGGGCGCTCCTGCACCTTCACATTTGAGAAGATCTACGGGGAGTGGGCAGAGCCTGAACATGGGGCAGTTGTAGTAAAGAGGTGCTAGGGTGAGGAGTGAGGACTGGAAATAGAACATTTGATGTACTGTGGCGTTTGGGGGGGCGAGGGTGGTTAGGTCTGGTTTGACAGCACTGCTGTTTGTATGCCATAGTGTTACAAATCCTTAAAATAAAATGTTCATAAAGTTGGCGTTTGGCGCTGCACAGAGGAGTATTCCTTTAACATCAAGCTATTTATTGGATGTTTGGCGTTTAACTCAGCCTTGTAGGAAGTACTTCCATTGGAATGTTCGAGGCACTATTTTATGTTTGAAAAGTATGTTCAGTGTTCACGCTGCCACATTCAATCGTTTATGTGGATTCTACACTGTGCAGTTCTGTTTTTGCCACATTTTCCCCTTTATTGATTGGCTTGAATACAAAAAAACACAATGTTAGCAAGTAAGGAATGCATTTGTGGAAGCCTCCTGTTTACGTGCATTGGCTCATGAAAGCCAGGTGCATTGCTTTTGCCAATGCTTGTTCACGCCTTATGAGTTAGGTGAAGCCTCATGTGACAGTCAGAAGCTACCACAACATTAACACAGTCACTACGTATGCTGATTGGTAGAGGGTCGCACATCCATCCAGGTTTTATAAGTGTCGTGTCCATGATGAACGGTGAGTGAAAGTGGCTTTGGGGAGTTGCTAAAAATCGGTGCCTTGAAGGTCTTGGTGCCCAAGGTTCCAACATGGAATTCAGAGTAAGCTCCCATTGGTAGTCTAAGGGCTCTTCCTAGTCTCACTTCCTGGTTTATGACGCAGGATGTGAGGGGGCCAAGGTGATGTCACAGCTGGCCTCACCCAGTGCCGCTGTGCTGGACACCACTGTTCTTGTTCACTTGCAGAGCTAAGCTCCAGTGAGATTCCTGAGTATTCCACTTCCAGCTCTAAGATCCAGTGAGATTCTTGGGTATTCCCCTTCCAGCTCTAAGATCCAGTGAGATTCTTGGGTATTCCACTTTCAGCTCCAAGATCCAATGAGATTCCTGGGTATTCCACTTTCAGCTCCAGTGAGATTCCCGGGTATTCCACTTTCAGCTCTAAGCTCCAGTGCGATTTATATGTTCCTCACACGCAGCTCCAAGGTCCAGTGACATTTGAAGCATTACACTTTCAGCTCCAGTGAGATTTCTAGTTATTCTACTTTTAGCCCCAAGCTCCACTCAGATTCCTGGGTTTTCCACATGCAGCTCTAATATCCATTGAGATTTCTGGGTATTCAACTTCCAGCTCTAAGATCCAATGAGATTCCTGGGTATTCCACTTTCAGCTCCAGTGAGATTCCCGGGTATTCTACTTTCAGCTCTAAGATCCAGTGAGATTCCTGGGTATTCCACTTTCAGCTCCAAGATCCAATGATATTCCTGGGTATTCCACTTTCAGCTCCAGTGAGATTCCCGGGTATTCAACTTCCAGCTCTAAGATCCAGTGAGATTCCTGGGTATTCCACTTTCAGCTCCAAGATCCAATGTGATTCCTGGGTATTCCACTTTCAGCTCCAGTGTGATTCCCGGGTATTCTACTTTCAGGTCTAAGCTCCAGTAAGATTCCTGGGTATTCCACATGCAGCTCTATGCCACAGTGAGATCCCTAAATATTTCATGTTCAGTTCTAAGCTTCAGTGAGGTTCCTAAATATTGCATGTTCAGTTCTAAGCTTCAGTGAGGTTCCTAAATATTCCATGTTCAGTTCTCGGCTTCAGTAAGGTTCCTAAATATTCCATGTTCAGTTCTCAGCTTCAGTGAGGTTCCTTAATATTCCATGTTCAGTTCTAAGCTCCAGTGAGATTCCTCGGTATTGCACTGTCAGCTTTAAGATCCAGTAGGATTCCTGGGTTATTCCACATGTAGGTCTAAGCTCAGTAAGATTGCTGGGTATTCCACATGCAGCTCTATGCCACAGGGATATTCCTAAATATTCCATGTTCAGTTCTCAGCTTCAGTGAGGTTCCTTAATATTCCATGTTCAGTTCTAAGCTCCAGTGAGATTCCTCGGTATTGCACTTTCAGCTTTAAGATCCAGTAGGATTCCTGGGTATTCCACATGCAGGTCTAAGCTCAGTAAGATTCCTGGGTATTCCAAATGCAGTTCTATGCCACAGCGATATTCCTAAATATTCCATGTTCAGTTATAAGCTTCAGCGAGGTTCCTAAATATTCCATGTTCAGTTCTAAGCTTCAGTGAGGTTCCTTAATATTCCATGTTCAGTTCTAAGCTCCAGTGAGATTCCTGGGTATTCCACTTTCAGCTTTAAAATCCAGTAGGATTCCTGGGTATTCCACATGCAGCTCTATGCCACAGTGATATTCCTAAATATTCCATATTCAGTTCTAAGCTCCAGTGAGATTCCTAAATATTCCCCTTTCGGCTCCAGCCAGATTCCTAGTTATTCCACTTGCACCTCCAAACTCCAGATTCCCGGGTACCCAGTTTCCATATCATTTTGAAGCAGAGCGAACAAGCATGAAAAAAGACTGTCTGTCCACTGTGAGTGGAAGAGAGGTTGGAATTTTACAGGAATAGAAACAAGGCAGAGAAAATACAGGCTCACAAATGTTCATGAAAAAAGTTGTACCTTGTGTAAATTAAAGGTTATACCTACGCATGTGAGTAGAATCTGACTTCTGTTTTTCACATACATTTAATTTAGCCCATAATCTACACCCCTGCCCTTCGTACATACCATGCCCTCTTCATGCATCTCCCTCACCCTTCATACATACCACGGCTCTTCATGCATATCACCCCACCCTTTGTAGATACCACGTCCCTTCATACATATCCCCCCTTCATACATACCACACGCCTTTAATGCATAACCCCACCATTCATACATATCATGCCCCTTCATGCATATCCTCCACCCTTCTTACATACCACGTCCCTTTCATGCATATCCCCCACCCTTCTTACGTATCTCGCCCCTTCATGCATACCCCCATCCTTTGTACATACCACGCCCCCTTCATGCATATCCCCCACCCTTCGTACGTATCTCGCCCCTTCATGCATACCCCCATCCTTTGTACATACCACACCCCCTTCATGCATATCCCCCACCCTTTGTAGATACCACGTCCCTTCATACATATCCCCCCTTCATACATACCACACGCCTTTAATGCATAACCCCACCATTCATACATATCATGCCCCTTCATGCATATCCCCGCCCCTTCATACATACCACGCCCCTTCAAGCATATCCCCCACCCTTCGTACGTATCTCGCCCCTTCATGCATATCCTCCACCCTTCTTACATACCACGTCCCTTTCATGCATATCCCCCACCCTTCTTACGTATCTCGCCCCTTCATGCATACCCCCATCCTTTGTACATACCACGCCCCCTTCATTCATATCCCCCACCCTTCGTACGTATCTCGCCCCTTCATGCATACCCCCATCCTTTGTACATACCACACCCCCTTCATGCATATCCCCCACCCTTTGTAGATACCACGTCCCTTCATACATATCCCCCCTTCATACATACCACACGCCTTTAATGCATAACCCCACCATTCATACATATCATGCCCCTTCATGCATATCCCCGCCCCTTCATACATACCACGCCCCTTCAAGCATATCCCCCACCCTTCGTACGTATCTCGCCCCTTCATGCATATCCTCCACCCTTCTTACATACCACGTCCCTTTCATGCATATCCCCCACCCTTCTTACGTATCTCGCCCCTTCATGCATACCCCCATCCTTTGTACATACCACGCCCCCTTCATTCATATCCCCCACCCTTCGTACGTATCTCGCCCCTTCATGCATACCCCCATCCTTTGTACATACCACACCCCCTTCATGCATATCCCCCACCCTTTGTAGATACCACGTCCCTTCATACATATCCCCCTTCATACATACCACACGCCTTTAATGCATAACCCCACCATTCATACATATCATGCCCCTTCATTCATACCATGCCCCTTCATGCATATCCCCCACCCTTGGTACGTATCTCGCCCCTTCATGCATACCCCCATCCTTTGTACATACCACGCCCCCTTAATGTATATCCCCCACCCTTTGTACATACCATGCCCCTTCATGCATATCCCCCACCCATTGTACATACCACGCCCCCTTCATGCATATCCCCCACCCTTTGTACATACCATGCCCCTTCATGAATATCCCTCATCCTTTGTACATACCACGCCCCTTTCATGCATATCCCCACTCTTTGTACGTACCATGCCCCTTCATGCATATCCCCCACCCTTCGTACATACCACGCCCCTTCATGCATATCCCCACCCTTCGTACATACCATGCCCCTTCATGCATGTCCCCCACCCTTCGTACATATCACGCCCCTTCATGCATATCCCCCATCCTTTGTACATACCACACCCCCTTCATGCATATCCCCCACCCTTTGTACGTACCATGCCCCTTTATGCATATCCCCACCCTTTGTACATACCATGCCCCTTCATGCATATCCCCCACCCGTCGTACATATCTCGCCCCTTCATGCATACCCCCATCCTTTGTACATACTACGCCCCTTCATGTATATCCCCCACCATTTGTACATGCCATGCCCCTTCATGCATATCCCCACCCTTCGTACATATCTCGCCCCTTCCTGCATACCCCCATCCTTTGTACATACTACGCCCCCTTCATGTATATTCCCCACCCTTTGTACATTCCATGCCCGTTCATGCATATCCCCACCCTTGGTACATACCATGCCCCTTCATGCATATCCCCACCCTTGGTACATACCCTGCCCCTTCATGCATATCCCCCACCCTTGGTACATACCATGCCCCTTCATGCATATTCCCCACCCTTGGTACATACCACGCCCCTTCATGCATATCCCCCACCCACCATACATACCACGCCCCCTTCATGCATATCCCCTCCCTTCGTACATACCACGCTCCCTTCATGCATATCCCCTCCCTTCGTACATACCACGCTCCCTTCATGCATATCCCCTCCCTTCGTACATACCACGCCCCCTTCATGCATATCCCCTCCCTTCGTACATACCACTCCCCCTTCATGCATATCCCCTCCCTTCGTACATACCACTCCCCCTTCATGCATATCCCCCACTCTTTGTACATACCACGCCCCTTTCATGCATACCCCCCACCCTTTGTACATACTACGCCCCCTTTATGCATATCCCTCACCTTTGGTACATACCACGCCCCTTCATGCATATCCCCCACCCGTCATACATACCACGCCCCCTTGATGCATATCCCCTCCCTTTGTACATACCATGCTTCCTTCATGCATATCCCTCCCTTCGTACATACCACACCCCCTTAATGCATAACCTCACCATTCATACATACCACACCCCTTCATGCATATCCCCACCCTTCATACATACCACGCTCCCTTCATGCATATCCCCCACCCTTCATACATACCACTCCCCCTTCATGCATATCCCCCACTCTTTGTACATAACCACGCCCCTTTCATGCATATCCCCTACCCTTTGTACATACTACGCCCCCTTTATGCATATTCCTCACCTTTGGTACATACCACGCCCCTTCAAGCATATCCCCCACCCTTCGTACGTATCTCGCCCCTTCATGCATATCCTCCACCCTTCTTACATACCACGTCCCTTTCATGCATATCCCCCACCCTTCTTACGTATGTCGCCCCTTCATGCATACCCCCATCCTTTGTACATACCACGCCCCCTTCATTCATATCCCCCACCCTTCGTACGTATCTCGCCCCTTCATGCATACCCCCATCCTTTGTACATACCACACCCCCTTCATGCATATCCCCCACCCTTTGTAGATACCACGTCCCTTCATACATATCCCCCTTCATACATAGCACACGCCTTTAATGCATAACCCCACCATTCATACATATCATGCCCCTTCATGCATACCATGCCCCTTCATGCATATCCCCCACCCTTCGTACGTATCTCGCCCCTTCATGCATACCCCCATCCTTTGTACATACCACGCCCCCTTAATGTATATCCCCCACCCTTTGTACATACCATGCCCCTTCATGCATATCCCCCACCCTTTGTACATACCACGCCGCCTTCATGCATATCCCCCACCCTTTGTACATACCATGCCCCTTCATGAATATCCCTCATCCTTTGTACATACCACGCCCCTTTCATGCATATCCCCACTCTTTGTACGTACCATGCCCCTTCATGCATATCCCCAACCCTTCGTACATACCACGCCCCTTCATGCATATCCCCACCCTTCGTACATACCATGCCCCTTCATGCATGTCCCCCACCCTTCGTACATATCACGCCCCTTCATGCATATCCCCCATCCTTTGTACATACCACACCCCCTTCATGCATATCCCCCACCCTTTGTACGTACCATGCCCCTTTATGCATATCCCCACCCTTTGTACATACCATGCCCCTTCATGCATATCCCCCACCCTTCGTACATATCTCGCCCCTTCATGCATACCCCCATCCTTTGTACATACTACGCCCCTTCATGTATATCCCCCACCATTTGTACATGCCATGCCCCTTCATGCATATCCCCACCCTTCGTACATATCTCGCCCCTTCCTGCATACCCCCATCCTTTGTACATACTACGCCCCCTTCATGTATATTCCCCACCCTTTGTACATTCCATGCCCGTTCATGCATATCCCCACCCTTGGTACATACCATGCCCCTTCATGCATATCCCCACCCTTGGTACATACCCTGCCCCTTCATGCATATCCCCCACCCTTGGTACATACCATGCCCCTTCATGCATATTCCCCAACCTTGGTACATACCACGCCCCTTCATGCATATCCCCCACCCACCATACATACCACGCCCCCTTCATGCATATCCCCTCCCTTCGTACATACCACGCTCCCTTCATGCATATCCCCTCCCTTCGTACATACCACGCTCCCTTCATGCATATCCCCTCCCTTCGTACATACCACGCCCCCTTCATGCATATCCCCTCCCTTCGTACATACCACTCCCCCTTCATGCATATCCCCTCCCTTCGTACATACCACTCCCCCTTCATGCATATCCCCCACTCTTTGTACATACCACGCCCCTTTCATGCATATCCCCCACCCTTTGTACATACTACGCCCCCTTTATGCATATCCCTCACCTTTGGTACATACCACGCCCCTTCATGCATATCCCCCACCCGTCATACATACCACGCCCCCTTGATGCATATCCCCTCCCTTTGTACATACCATGCTTCCTTCATGTATATCCCTCCCTTCGTACATACCACACCCCCTTAATGCATAACCTCACCATTCATACATACCACACCCCTTCATGCATATCCCCACCCTTCATACATACCACGCTCCCTTCATGCATATCCCCCACCCTTCATACATACCACTCCCCCTTCATGCATATCCCCCACTCTCTGTACATAACCACGCCCCTTTCATGCATATCCCCTACCCTTTGTACATACTACGCTCCCTTTATGCATATTCCTCACCTTTGGTACATACCACGCCCCCTTCATGCATCTCCCCCACCCTTCGCACATACCAAGCCCCTTCATGCAAATCCCCACCCTTCATACATACAACGCCCCTTCATGCATCTCCCCCACCCTTCGAACATACCACTCCCCCTTCATGCATCTCCCCCACCCTTCGCACATACCACGCCCCTTCATGCATATCTCTCACTTTTGGTACATACCACGCCCCAACATGCATATTCCTCACCTTTGGTACATACCACGCCCCCCTTCATGCATATCCCCCACCCTTCATACATACCACTCCCCCTTCATGCATATCCCCCACTCTTTGTACATACCACGCCCCTTTCATGCATATCCCCTACCCTTCGAACATACCACTCCCCCTTCATGCATCTCCCCCACCCTTCGCACATACCACGCCCCTTCATGCATATCTCTCACTTTTGGTACATACCACGCCCCAACATGCATATTCCTCACCTTTGGTACATACCACGCCCCCCTTCATGCATATCCCCATCCTTCATACATACCACACCTCTTCATGCATCTCCCCACCCTTCGTACATCCACTCCCCCTTTATGCATATCCCCCACCCTTGGTACATACCATGCCCCTTCATGCATATTCCCCACCCTTGGTACATACCACGCCCCTTCATGCATATCCCCCACCCACCATACATACCACGCCCCCTTCATGCATATCCCCTCCCTTCGTACATACCACGCTCCCTTCATGCATATCCCCTCCCTTCGTACATACCACGCTCCCTTCATGCATATCCCCTCCCTTCGTACATACCACGCCCCCTTCATGCATATCCCCTCCCTTCGTACATACCACTCCCCCTTCATGCATATCCCCTCCCTTCGTACATACCACTCCCCCTTCATGCATATCCCCCACTCTTTGTACATACCACGCCCCTTTCATGCATACCCCCCACCCTTTGTACATACTACGCCCCCTTTATGCATATCCCTCACCTTTGGTACATACCACGCCCCTTCATGCATATCCCCCACCCGTCATACATACCACGCCCCCTTGATGCATATCCCCTCCCTTTGTACATACCATGCTTCCTTCATGCATATCCCTCCCTTCGTACATACCACACCCCCTTAATGCATAACCTCACCATTCATACATACCACACCCCTTCATGCATATCCCCACCCTTCATACATACCACGCTCCCTTCATGCATATCCCCCACCCTTCATACATACCACTCCCCCTTCATGCATATCCCCCACTCTTTGTACATAACCACGCCCCTTTCATGCATATCCCCTACCCTTTGTACATACTACGCCCCCTTTATGCATATTCCTCACCTTTGGTACATACCACGCCCCTTCAAGCATATCCCCCACCCTTCGTACGTATCTCGCCCCTTCATGCATATCCTCCACCCTTCTTACATACCACGTCCCTTTCATGCATATCCCCCACCCTTCTTACGTATCTCGCCCCTTCATGCATACCCCCATCCTTTGTACATACCACGCCCCCTTCATTCATATCCCCCACCCTTCGTACGTATCTCGCCCCTTCATGCATACCCCCATCCTTTGTACATACCACACCCCCTTCATGCATATCCCCCACCCTTTGTAGATACCACGTCCCTTCATACATATCCCCCTTCATACATAGCACACGCCTTTAATGCATAACCCCACCATTCATACATATCATGCCCCTTCATGCATACCATGCCCCTTCATGCATATCCCCCACCCTTCGTACGTATCTCGCCCCTTCATGCATACCCCCATCCTTTGTACATACCACGCCCCCTTAATGTATATCCCCCACCCTTTGTACATACCATGCCCCTTCATGCATATCCCCCACCCTTTGTACATACCACGCCGCCTTCATGCATATCCCCCACCCTTTGTACATACCATGCCCCTTCATGAATATCCCTCATCCTTTGTACATACCACGCCCCTTTCATGCATATCCCCACTCTTTGTACGTACCATGCCCCTTCATGCATATCCCCAACCCTTCGTACATACCACGCCCCTTCATGCATATCCCCACCCTTCGTACATACCATGCCCCTTCATGCATGTCCCCCACCCTTCGTACATATCACGCCCCTTCATGCATATCCCCCATCCTTTGTACATACCACACCCCCTTCATGCATATCCCCCACCCTTTGTACGTACCATGCCCCTTTATGCATATCCCCACCCTTTGTACATACCATGCCCCTTCATGCATATCCCCCACCCTTCGTACATATCTCGCCCCTTCATGCATACCCCCATCCTTTGTACATACTACGCCCCTTCATGTATATCCCCCACCATTTGTACATGCCATGCCCCTTCATGCATATCCCCACCCTTCGTACATATCTCGCCCCTTCCTGCATACCCCCATCCTTTGTACATACTACGCCCCCTTCATGTATATTCCCCACCCTTTGTACATTCCATGCCCGTTCATGCATATCCCCACCCTTGGTACATACCATGCCCCTTCATGCATATCCCCACCCTTGGTACATACCCTGCCCCTTCATGCATATCCCCCACCCTTGGTACATACCATGCCCCTTCATGCATATTCCCCACCCTTGGTACATACCACGCCCCTTCATGCATATCCCCCACCCACCATACATACCACGCCCCTTAATGCATATCCCCACCCTTCGTACATACTATACCCCTTCATGCATATCCCCACACTTAGTACATACCACTCCCCTTCATGCATATCCCCACCCTTAGTACATACCATTCCCCTTCATGCATATCCCCTCCCTTCGCACATACCACGCTCCATCATGCATATCCCCACCCTTCGTACATACCACTCCCCCTTCATGCATATCCCCCACTCTTTGTACATACCACGCCCCTTTCATGCATATCCCCCACCCTTTGTACATACTACGCCCCCTTTATGCATATCCCTCACCTTTGGTACATACCACGCCCCTTCATGCATATCCCCCACCCGTCATACATACCACGCCCCCTTGATGCATATCCCCTCCCTTTGTACATACCATGCTTCCTTCATGTATATCCCTCCCTTCGTACATACCACACCCCCTTAATGCATAACCTCACCATTCATACATACCACACCCCTTCATGCATATCCCCACCCTTCATACATACCACGCTCCCTTCATGCATATCCCCCACCCTTCATACATACCACTCCCCCTTCATGCATATCCCCCACTCTCTGTACATAACCACGCCCCTTTCATGCATATCCCCTACCCTTTGTACATACTACGCTCCCTTTATGCATATTCCTCACCTTTGGTACATACCACGCCCCCTTCATGCATCTCCCCCACCCTTCGCACATACCAAGCCCCTTCATGCAAATCCCCACCCTTCATACATACAACGCCCCTTCATGCATCTCCCCCACCCTTCGAACATACCACTCCCCCTTCATGCATCTCCCCCACCCTTCACACATACCACGCCCCTTCATGCATATCTCTCACTTTTGGTACATACCACGCCCCAACATGCATATTCCTCACCTTTGGTACATACCACGCCCCCCTTCATGCATATCCCCCACCCTTCATACATACCACTCCCCCTTCATGCATATCCCCCACTCTTTGTACATACCACGCCCCTTTCATGCATATCCCCTACCCTTCGAACATACCACTCCCCCTTCATGCATCTCCCCCACCCTTCGCACATACCACGCCCCTTCATGCATATCTCTCACTTTTGGTACATACCACGCCCCAACATGCATATTCCTCACCTTTGGTACATACCACGCCCCCCTTCATGCATATCCCCATCCTTCATACATACCACACCTCTTCATGCATCTCCCCACCCTTCGTACATCCACTCCCCCTTTATGCATATCCCTCACCTTTGGTACATACCACTCCACCTTCATGCATCTCCCCCACCCTTCGTACATACCACTCCCCCTTCATGCATCTTCCCCACCCTTCGTACATACCACTCCCCCTTCATGCATCTCCCCCACCCTTTGTACATACCACGCCCCTTCAAGCATATTCCTCACCTTTGGTACATACCATGCAACCTTCATGCATATCCCCCACCCTTCATACATACCATGCCCCTTCATGCATATCCTCCACCCTTCATATATACCACGCCCCTTTCATGCATATCCCCCACCCTTTGTACATACCACGCCCCCTTCATGCATATCCCCCACCCTTTGTACATACCACGCCCCTTCATGCATATTCCCCACCCTTCATACATACCACGCCCCTTCATGCATATCCCCCAACCTTCATACATACCACGCCCCTTCATGCATATCCTCCACCCTTCTTACATACCACATCCCTTTCATGCATATCCCCCACCCTTTGTACATACCACGCCCCTTTCATGCATTACCCCCACCCTTTGTACATACCGCGCCCCCTTCATGCATATCCCCCACCCTTTGTACATACCACGCCCCTTCATGCATATCCCCACCCTTCGTACATACCACGCCCCCTTCATGCATATCCCCACCTTTTGTACATACCAAGCCCCTTCATGCATATCCCCACCCTTCGTACATACCACGCCCCTTAATGCATATCCCCACCCTTCGTACATACTATACCCCTTCATGCATATCCCCACACTTAGTACATACCACTCCCCTTCATGCATATCCCCACCCTTAGTACATACCATTCCCCTTCATGCATATCCCCTCCCTTCGCACATACCACGCTCCATCATGCATATCCCCACCCTTCGTACATACCACGCCCCCTTCATGCATATCCCCCACCCTTTGTACATACCACGCCCCTTCATGCATATTCCCCACCCTTCATACATACCACGCCCCTTCATGCATATCCCCCACCCTTCATACATGCCAAGCCCCTTCATGCATATCCTCCACCCTTCTTACATACCACGTCCCTTTCATGCATATCCCCCACCCTTTGTACATACCACGCCCCTTTCATGCATTACCCCCACCCTTTGTACATACCGCGCCCGTTCATGCATATCCCCCACCCTTCGTACATACCACACCCCTTCATGCATATCCCCACCCTTCGTACATACCACGCCCCCTTCATGCATATCCCCACCTTTTGTACATACCAAGCCCCTTCATGCATATCCCCACCCTTTGTACATACCACGCCCCTTCATGCATATCCCCACCCTTCGTACATACCATACTCCTTCATGCATATCCCCACACTTAGTACATACCACTCCCCTTCATGCATATCCCCACCCTTAGTACATACCACTCGCCTTCATGCATATCCCCTCCCTTGGCACATACCACGCCCCATCATGCATATCCCCACCGTTCGTACATACCGCGCCCCCTTCATGCATTTCCCCCACCCTTTGTACATACCACGCCCCTTCATGCATATCCCCTCCCTTGGCACATACCACGCCCCATCATGCATATCCCCACCCTTCGTACATACCACGCCCCCTTCATGCATATCCCCCACCCTTTGTACATACCACGCCCCTTCATGCATATTCCCCACCCTTCATACATACCACGCCCCTTCATGCATATCCCCCACCCTTCATACATGCCACGCCCCTTCATGCATATCCTCCACCCTTCTTACATACCACATCCCTTTCATGCATATCCCCCACCCTTTGTACATACCACGCCCCTTTCATGCATTACCCCCACCCTTTGTACATACCCCACCCCCTTCATGCATATCCCCCACCCTTTGTACATACCACGCCCCTTCATGCATATCCCCACCCTTCGTACATATCTCGCCCCTTCATGCATACCCCCATCCTTTGTACATACCAAGCCCCTTCATGCATATCCCCACCCTTCGTACATACCATGCCCCTTCATGCATATCCCCACCCTTAGTTCATACCACTCCCCTTCATGCATATCCCCACCCTTAGTACATACCCCTCCCCTTCATGCATATCCCCACCCTTCGTACATACCATGCCCCTTGATGCATATCCCCACACTTCGTACATACCACGCCCCCTTCATGCATATCCCCACCTTTTGTACATACCAAGCCCCTTCATGCATATCCCCCACCTTTTGTACATACCATGCCCCCTTCATGCATATCCCCCACCCTTTGTACATACCACACCCCCTTCATGCATATCCCCTCCCTTCACACATACCACGCCCCATCATGCATCTCCTCCACCCTTTGTACATATCACTCCCCGTTCATGCATCTTTTGAACTTTAATAGACTGTTGATCTTCGCCCCACTTTTACCCACAGTACACCAAGGGAACTAGAAGATTGTTGGATATTTCCCCAAACTTTGACACATTTTTTAGAATTTCTTTTTAAAGAATGCCCTAAAGTCTACCATGATGGATGTCAGTGTTCATATAATTTGCGTTGGCTGCTCTAGGCCACCTTTCTAGCCTGTCCGCCGGTTCTCAAGTTTTGCGGTGTCTTCTGGTGTGTCCCCTGGTCTCACTTTTGTCGCCCCACGACCTAACATCTAAGAATGGCTCAGGCTCCTCCTGTGCCTGTATCTTCATACCCGCGTCTCACTGGTCGCGTTTACTAGGACCGCCTTCGGATCCCAAGTGTTTACTCTCAGTTTGTGGTTGGATGTTCTTGGCTGTTGAATGTTTTCATTTATCTTTGCTCATCATTGTTGTTGTGGTTTTCCTTGGCCCATCTTGATGTGGTTCTTGGTGTCTGGCTGCTATTTCTTGGGATTGCCATTAGGTAATTACTGGCTCTTCTTGTTTGTTGCCCTTCCAGCTCACCATGCACTTCTCATGAGGTGCAACTGTGCAGTGGGCACCTAGGTTTCATCTCCTTTGTCAGCACCCTATCTTGGGCAAGTGGGCACTAGCTTATTTTACTTGTAAAGCCCCCTCTGCAATACTCCACTCTTCTAGGCACTCTGAGAGGACTGATCTGAACAGCAGCAAGTTAAAGTGTGCTTCTGTGGTGGGCTATTCGCAGTATAGATTAGATGCCATCTGTGATCTGATGTAATGACCATTATATACTGTCCATGTTACGCTTAGAGCATTGTTTGGGGCAGCTATAGTCATACTTCTGTGCTCGTTGTGAGTTATGCGTCTGTCGTAGGGTGACCAGATTCCCAAAACAAACAAGCATTTACAATGCAATGGTTTCGCCTTTTGAAAAGTTTGAGCTATTGGCATTGTAAATGACAAAATTTGTATTTATGTGTTGGTTTTGAAAACATAAATAAATGGCATTGTCATTTACAATGCCAATAGTTTAATCTCTGGCAAATGCTACACAAAACTATAAATGTCTACATATTTTCCCAATGAGCAGTGCTG
Source organism: Lissotriton helveticus (assembly GCF_964261635.1). Lineage (NCBI taxonomy): Eukaryota > Metazoa > Chordata > Amphibia > Caudata > Salamandridae > Lissotriton > Lissotriton helveticus. The sequence continues at coordinate 67,104,111 of NC_136073.1, read as the reverse complement.
CAAATTCACAAGTTTGATATTACTTTACCCAAAAAAATACCCCAGTACTTAGTGTAATCGTTCAATGGTACTCGTGGTACTAACTTTGGAAGGATAAAAGTCGTAGTGGGTCAGACGTGTGTCAAGCCTTCGAAGGACAAGTTCTGCACAGATCTCAGACCGAACAATTATTCACCCCTTACCGAAATGAAGATTAGACACATTTGTTGAGGAAATAGAAGACGAGGTCTGAGTGAAAACAATTGTGGCAATGAAACAATCTGCAGAACTAAAATACTCTTTGTACAATTCCATAATATTTCTAAAAAAATAAAAGCGCCAGATATCTTTTTTCATTGAAGATGATTGGAGGAAGTTTAGGGCTAAATAAGAAACAAAGAAAATGTTCATGAAAAGAGTTAGGGGCCGAGAGCAGACCACGAGCACTGTAGATGAAACCGAAACAAAAGAACCGAAGCCACTGCGAGCGAAGGCAGAAACAATGGATTGTATTTAGAATTATATTTGTAAACAACAAGGGTTCCCTGTTTGAAAAATAATAATCAACCCCTAGGTCAGGGAATAAATCAGTGGAATAAACTACCTAGGCAGTAATTCTAAAATGAAAACACAATAGTGAAAGGACCAACACTGAGAGTGAACAGTTTCTAAATAATTACACAAATTTTATTACAGTCACATAAACAATAGCTAAAAATATACATTTCATAAAAATTAAAAATACATCATTCATAACATAAAAATTCTTAGACATAGAAGAATAAGTTGTGTGTCGACGCGTTTCGGCGACCAGCGCCTTTCTCAAGACAGTTTACAACTATTCCCAGGTAAAAATGAATTTCACATATAGTTAATTTGACGTTAGAGAGGGTCCATCTGATATTCTGAACCGGAACTCTTGATTCTGTTTTAATAAATGATTCTATTCAATGGAATCTTCAATTCTCACGTTCTGCTACGCCTGATTGATTATTTCAGTCTATCTCGTCTGGTTAAAATCTGCCCGTAATGGAGCTTTAAATTGCGTCGCCTCCACGATGTAATTATTATTTGCTAAAACATTTTCGAGATCTTGTATACCAGCGTTATCGGGGCTTTTGTGCCAAATGACGAACGTCGCTAGTAGGGAATCAATGACCGGTTAATGTTGGATCTGTACTTATTGGCCGTACGCGTAGGCACGCCTGGTTCCTCTGTTGTTAGGTCGTGACTTCTATGCGTTATGGCGAGATGAAGTTACAGCGTATTCTGATGATATATCCTGCCGACCTAATTCCTTGGATCTTTAGGCGGCAGCTGCATGGAGGCAAACATCTAACTCGGACGTGGTCCCGGAATGTATTTAGAATTATCCCTCTTTGTAACCAGGTGACCAAGGGAACCAATCAAACATACCAAAGTGTGAACGACTGACAATGGATGTTGTTTTATGGCGCACGCAGGGCATAGAAAGCTCTGACTGCAAGGCCACGGTTGTAATGTAATATTAGGAAGCAGTTATTAATCCGACTTTGCAAGGTGCGTTGATGCGCGCCTCAAGGCAGTAACCTTGATAAAGTTGTTGCATGTCCACAGCAGGATGCTGGTCGGTGTTTGTTTGCTGTTTTTCAAACTTGTCTCTCCCTCGCAACCCTTCCCCTTATTCTAGTCTCGCCGAGGAGCAGAGTTCAGTTCATCCTCCTCCGTCCGCAAATTCCCTCACCCTGACCCGTGTCCGCTGTCCTGGACTTCTCCACCCTCAAGAGGGAAGTCCTGCAAACATAGCTCCTCTACACCTGGTGAACACCATGCTCAGCTGAACCGCTGGAGGCGTACAGATTACTCTACTCTCTGAAATCATCCCTGATCTGACCAGACCTCCCACATCTACACACTAATCTCCTTCTTCCAAAGCCGTCACCAGCAGGTCCCCAAGAAACTCAAATCTCTGTTACTTATCGCCACCTGCATATGAGTCAGGCAATCCAGAGTAGCTGAAGGTTTCACGGACAGCGGGAGGGGGGACGGGCACACGGACAGCGGGAGGGGGGGCGGGAACGGGCTCACGGACAGCGGGAGGGGGGGCGGAAACGGGATAAAAAGTAGAAAAATATGCCGCTTACCTGCTAGCAGCCCACCCCTGCAAAGCACACGTTGGAAATAAAACCAACATGCCGATACGAAAAAAACCAAAAAATATTCGCCCACCGCCGCATGACGCACGAAAATGGGTGGGATGAGTAAAAATCGCCGGAACGCCCACGAATCTACTCGGGGAATGAGTGACGCATCTCTGTTCCAATGGCCAATGGGACAGAGAGGCGGAACAAAGCCACACAGTGTAAGACATGAGATTTCGCTCTGCGCGAAAGGCTGCTGCGCAGCTTTCGACAGGCGAAACCTAAAAACTGGGACAGTTCATAAACATAGAAGTAGGACTACATGTTACACTGGCGGGTCTCTGGATTTTGGTGCAACCTCTGACTCCAGTGAACATGGTCATGCTGGCGGTTCGGACATGCTGTTGCCACAATGGCTGGCATAATGACATTCTTGCTGCATTTTAATAACAGAAGAGAAAATGTCTCTTTTTAAAGGATTTCCCTTCCCATAATTCTGTGCTCATCCCAGCCGCTATCTAAAAACCGGGACATTTATTCAGTTTGCAGGAAAGTGTCGGGACACGGGGACACTTCATGAAAAACCCGGACCGTCCAGGGAAAACCGGGACATCTGGTCACCCTAGTCTGTTGTGAACTTCTTGGTCCCATTGCAGTGCATTGTGCGGGTCCTGCGCTGGTGATTGTGCATCTTTCCGAATTGAGTTGATATGCTTGGTGCATTATGGGCCTCTCTCTAAGGCGGGTTTAGTTGTCTGCAGTGGTGAATATACATGCTGCCCTCTGTTTATATCTGGCTTTCAGGTGTAGGTGTCTGCAAAACATATGGTTGCATTGTTACTAGTTCAATAGATCTATATAGAGTGGGCTTTGGAATCACCCAGAGGAATATTACTCTCTCACCTCATGCTATTGGCTATTTGGTGCATCATTGGTGGAGAGGTGTGGTGCAGCGGCCAGGGCAGCTGACTTCGAAACACAGGGTTCACGGTTCGATCCCCGGCTCCGGCGGCAGCTCAGCCCAGCACCATGTGACTCTGGGCAATAGCTCACTTCATTTCCACGATGGCCCCCAGCGCCTTGAGACCCGTAACGGTGAGTAGTTTGTGCTTTACAAATACAGATTTACATTTATTTAACTTCATTCCTTCTTCCAGGAAATGTTTCCTTTGGGATGCACGAGGGACTCTTTAACATCCATCTGAAAAGAGCACTAAATCTGAAATTCATATCCTGTGTTACCGGGACCCCTGGGGATCTGCAACACCTACTCAGGGGATCCACAACCTCTTACAAAATTAAATAATATTAACAGATTCATAACTTGTATATAAATAGAGAAGCGAAATGTAAAATTGTAGTTGGACTCCTCCGGTTGATTCATAGGAGCAGTGCTAGTGCATCAGACAGAAACTAGTGCGGATAAGGAGTGGCCTCAATTGAACTTTAAAAAGCTTAAACCTTCCCTATTTTTTATATTTGTTTGTGAATTAAAAGAAAAATCATAATTTGTGTATTTGCTGGATGTATGCTTGTTTCTGTATTTTTGTGTATTGTTTTGTAGTTCAATTAATCGAAATTGCTTAGACCAGGGTTTTTCATCTCTATCCAGAGAGGATCCAGTCCTCCATTTCTACTGCCCCTCATCCACCAGATCGCAGTGGGGCCTGAACCGCGTCACCACCCTTAAATCGCATCATCACCCTTAAATCGCGTCACCACCCTTAAATCGCTTCACCACCCTTAAATCGCGTCACCACCCTTAAATCGCTTCACCACCCTTAAATCTTCAGAGAAGATTGATGTGGAGTTACGACCCATTGGAAGACCACCCATACATCCATACATGTACAATCTGGACTGAAGGGGCAGAGCCCACACGCCCTGTTCCACCGTTTCTTTAGGGCCACCGGGCTATGGGGAAATGTAAGCGTGGAATGAAATATCCTGTAAAAGATATGGGGTCGGAGGCTGTTGTGTGGCATTTAAAAGAGATTTGCAGGAGGTGGAAGAATTCTATAAGGATGGATGGACCCTCCCTCCAAGAAATATGTAGAAAATGTGAATATAGAGTTTACATTCAGAACCTTCCTATCCACAATCAAATGAACAATTATTCAGTCTTCGCTGGGCTGAAAAACAATTCTCTATTTTATTATTTTTTAATCAGTCAAACTTCTCTAATGTGTTGTGTGCTGGTGGGTTTGCTTTCATGTTGCTGAACATTGGAGTGTGTTTGAGCCCAGCATGACTTGTGACCTCTGTATGTGGGCGGTGTGACGTCGCGGATCACCCACGCTGAGTTTGTTGATGTGTTGAGCTTGATGTTTGTGGACACAGGAGCGTAACTCAGTTATGGTTTGTATATGTGGTAGGTGTAACAGTTGGAGCTGCCAGTTCTTCGCCCACGTCAAGTTCTGGCATGGGCTTGATTGTGATGCTATGACCAGTTGTGTTTAGAAAACGTTTTCAGCAAGTGAGACCATGCATGTGTGCTGACTACTGAATTGTCATTTGTTTGCAAAGGATTATCTGGTGATCACTAACATTACTATTAATAACATGCCGCCTTTATTCGTCACTCTATGCCTCTATATATTCAAGCTCCTCGTGGTTACACCAAATCACACGCACTCCCAGGACGGGTGCTCCCGCGGGCGGTGTCTCCCGCAATATATTAGCGCTCGCACTTGCTCCGTATTTTTAAAGAAATGAAAGCACTCTCGAGGGGCGATGTAAGTCAAGATGTTACCCTTGGTTGTGGAATTGAATCAAGGAATGGCCGTGATTGTAAATATATCGTAGGAAATGTATACTGTAAAGTTATCCATGTAGTATGTAATTGAGTGTTTATGGACATAGCAGAATAAGATAGACTGTGCCCATTCAGGGCTCTATGTAACTGATATATCACCAGCTCAAACATTTATTTGGGAATGGTGCAGATGAAGTGGAGGGGATGACCCCTTAATATATCAAAATGTATGTGAAGCTAAATAAAAACTCACTCAAAGATGGCACTCAGGAAATAACATGCATTCCTCGAGCCTGCCTCGTGCCCCTCGCTATCTCTATCTGGTTCGAGGAGGAAGATCCTTCTCTTAGCTGGCTGCCAAGACTTGGAACTCCCTGCCCATCCACCTTCAGCTGACCCAGGACCATCTCGCCTTCAGGAAACAACTCAAGACCTGGCTGTTCGAGCAGTAGCATACCCCTCCACCCAAGCGCCTTGAGACCCTCCCGGGTGAGTAGTGCGCTATACAAATGGCATGATTGATTGATTGATTGATTGAGTCCTCTTTCTATGTTATGTGTCGGTCGCACAAAGATGTAATAAAAATGGCCGTTTGAGGCACGATCATTTACCATCGAAGAAGGCTAAATGCCGAAACGCGTCTGGTAACTTGAAGCTGTGAGTTCATAATAAATCTTTGAACTTGCCCCTCGAGAGTGCTTTCATTTCTTTAAAAATACGGAGCAAGTGCGAACGCTAATATGTATATGTATATATCATATACAGAGCACATGCACGCTGTGCACCTCATTTTACTTAGTAGATTGCCCGTAAAATGTGATAAGCTTGTGTTCACTGGTTATGGTTTGGCGTGACACTGGAGCTGTTGCCAGAAGATTATGAAAGTACCCCTAGGGAGGGGCTTTGGGACCGCCCACATGTTGGGGCCCAGGACTACATGTTGTGTTTGGAAAGAAGTTGTGTGCTTCCACAAAAAAAGTGATTGCCCTTCACTAACTTTTATCATTTGTTTATATGTCCAACTGGCGAAGATTGAACTTTCAGGGGCGCACACAAGACATTGCAATGCTCTAAGAGTGTCTTAGATAACGAGGTATTTTATGGTGTGTGTCTTTCCCTGGCAGCAGCACAGGTGGGAGAAGGGCGATTTTTAACCTATATGAATTTTTAGGTCTGGCTTGGCAGTGCCCTTGTCACCTGACCTTTTAACCTACACCTATATTATTCTAGTTTACTTCCACACCAATGCATGTGCTATTTACTTGTAATGCTTCACATTACTATACAAAAGTCCTTTAAAGCCAGACCCATTGGCATTGCCAATGATTTTTTTTCAGTACTTTGTCCCAGAAGTGATTTTGTCCCACAACAAGTTTGTATTTTGAAAGCCGGTTCCCACCAGTGTGGGTCAGACGGGACAAAGGGTTTCCAACTTTTTAAGGTGGCAACAATGGGAATTCCTGTTACATGAGGTGTGAGCCTTAAAATCTCAAAAGATTGAATGAACCTGTCTAAAACCTATAGGTATACGTAACGTCCTCCCAATCTTAAAATAATCTGTCCCTGCCACCCTTACCCACTGCCTTCAGCACCTTCCCTCCCTCTCGCTACCTTAGATTGCGCTCTTCGCTCTGAACAGCGGAGTGGAGGGGCTGTACCATGGAAACCGTTTGGACTATTTGCAGTCTCTTAATCAGATATTTCGGAGCTCCTAGTAACAGGACGTTACAGTAGCCCAGACGGCTGAGAATTACACTTCATACCACTAGTGCCTTAGATCGAGTGCGTAGCAGTGGGAGTACCTTGTGCAGTGCTCTGGTTAGCGAGAAGCAAGTTCCAGCTGTCTTGTTCACAGGGGCTTCCTGGCTGAGCTTTTTGTCACATTACACCATGGTTCCAATCGTCTCTGAGGACACGATGGGCTTGTCTGACTTTATAGGCCAAAAATTAGGAGGAAGAGGGGTCGGAACGTTCATCGCTGGACAGCAAAAGATCTCTGTCTTGTCTCCATGGAACTGAAGTGGTTTAGATTTTAGCCAGGCAGCTGCTTTTTGCATGCATTCACGAAAAGTATCCAGTGGCATTGAGAAAATCAGTTGGGTGTCATCTGCATAGTTAACTAAATTGATTGTAAATAATTTAATAACTGGGATAAATGTAGAATAATATGGGACTGATTGAAGATTCCTGTGGGACACCTTGTTTAATGTCCCTGAATTTGGAGCAGTAAAGGGGAAGAGCTACCGCCTGCTGTCTGTTAGACGAATAGGACTGAGCCACCTAGCCACCATGCCCCACCTCCAATTGAGGAGGGCCTATCCAAAAGAATACCATGGTTGACCGTGTCAAGCAGTCCATCAATCAATAATACAGCATGACCTTTGTCTTCTCGCATTCTAAAATCATCCATGACTGTCGGTAGGGCAGTTTCTATTCCATGCTCTGGCCGGAAGCCAAACTGCTTATCTTCCAGTGGTTTTTTTGTGGAAAATATCTTTATTGAGTACAGTAATCCACCAATATAAAGCATAGTAAGAGAAGCAGTTATAATAAACCCAATCATGGTGTTAATGTCAATATGAAATCAACTTTTCCATTTTCCATTTTCATGTGAAAAGGAATGACCCCTCTATTTCCCCCGCCCTCCCTCCCCAGCACTTACTTGGTATACATAGTGTTCCTATAGTGGTACTGTCTCGGTCATATTGCTCATATTGATCGTCTAATGGGTTGCTCGGTCTCTCAATTTGACATATAATCAAACAATATACAATGCTAGTAAGGGCTGCATCTCCCCTCGGGGGTATTTCTTCTAGTACATAACATTCGTGTGTGTCTCTCAATGCATGGGCCCCAACAGGGCAGGCCACTGCGCCTCCCGCTACGGCCATCCACGTGTGCAGTTATTCGACGTGGCCCTAAACACCCATTTCGAACTCCACTAATAGCGCATTCCAATCTAAGGAAATGGGAGTCTGTCTAAGTCCTCTACGCTCTTCTCTGTGTAGTTCCTGTCCTTCTGCCCTTCCTCACCTCAACACTTCCCCGCTCCAAGCCTCTACCTCTGGTGGTCTAGCTGACTTCCATTTCATCGCTACCGCCCTTCTCGCTAACAACAGTGCCAGGTCCACAAATCTAGTAGCCACACTCCTCTTCTTCTCCTTGTGACCTAATCCCAGCATACCATACAATGCGGTGTTGTAGGGCCTGCCCGGTGCTATCTCATTTAGAATCTGGTGAACCGTCACCCAATAATATCCCAGCTTAGGGCAGTCCCAAAACATATGTAGGAGGCCCGCGTCGTCCTGATGACATCTGGGGCAGGTGCCAGCCGCGTCAGGGAACATTGTACGTATCCTGTGGGGAGTTAAATAAGCCCTATGAACAATCATGAGCTGAATGAGCTTGAACTTCGGATTACGTGATATTTTCTTCGGCAGTTTCAGTATCTTTTCCCACTCCTTGTCGCTGATAGCTCTCCCCAAATCGCCTTTCCATCGCAGTCTGAGGGGTTGTAGCGAAATAGCTTTGTTGGTTCTGATGCCATGAGTCAGCCATTTCGTCAGGTGGCTACCCGTCCCCATAAGGTATTGCATAGTGATCAGCGTATTCGTGTCCGGCTCCGCCCCGTCCCTTGCCCAATGTGTGGTTATGTAATGTGCAACTTGCGCGTGTTGTATAAATAACGCTCTCGGTGTCTGGTGTAGGCGGGTGAAGTCCGCATTCGCTAAGAGCCTGCCCTCTGAAAAGAAATCCCCAATTTGCATAACTCCAGCATCATTCCAGGGCCGCAGTTTGCGTTCCGTCAACGTGCCAGACCCTAGGGGGATGCCCAGTAATGGTATGAGGGTGCGTACGTCGAGCGCCTGTTCGCATAGCTGACTGCCTTTTTCCAATGCGTAATTGCTAATCTAAGTAGGGGTGGGGCCGACTCTGGCATTCTGGCCTTCGGAAGCAGGAGCCGGTGTATGTCACCTTTATTTCTGTCAGCCTCCGTCATGTTCAATTCGTGGAGGTTTCGACCCGCCAGCCAGTACGCCAACCACTGGAGTTGGCACGCATAACCATAGGCAATCAGGTCAGGCACTCCTATGCCGCCTCTGGCCGTGGGGAGCTGCAGCTTGGCCAGGCTTATACGCCGTCTGCCTTTCCCCCAAACCAATTCTGTCAGCAGCGTGTTGAGGGTTTTGAAAAAGGGCATGGGTACCAGTATTGGCAAGTTCGTAAAAAAATAGATCAGCCTTGGTAATACCACCATTTTGGAGATTGCGAATCGGCCTGCCACCGACAGGGGCAGAGTATTCCAGAACTGTACCTGAGTCTTCAAAGTGCCGGCGTCTGTATGGGGTGCTCCACTTCCCGGCTCCCACTCTATTCCCTCAGCCCCACAGTGATGCCCTCCCGGCCGCCCGCGCCGAGGCGGTGAGGGGAAAGAGGCTGCAATGTAGAAGGGAGTAGGAATATCTGGCATTTTAACCTTGTAATACTGTGTTTTCATTTTTGTGATATCGTGTTTTAAAAACTCACCGCCGCTTAGATCTCCTGAGCACAGACATCCCTGCACAGCGGATTGAGCGCTGTCGCGGGCGGGTGTATTCTCGGCCGGACGCCATTGCCGGAATCGCGGGACACGCCTACTTGTGCTGACCACGCCCCCTCATCAGCTACAAAACGCGCGCTGACTGCAAGCGTGGCGCTTATAGTTTGGAACCTCCTGAGGCACAGCCGGGAGTAGGAATATCTGGCATTTTAACCTTGTAATACTGTGTTTTCATTTTTGTGATATCGTGTTTTAAAAACCAGACTCACCGCCACTTAGATCTCCTGAGCACAGACATCCCTGCACAGCGGATTGAGCGCTGTCGCGGGCGGGTGTATTCTCGGCCGGACGCCATTGCCGGAATCGCGGGACACGCCCACTTGTGCTGACCACACCCCCTCTTTCACGCCTACCCCATTCACATAAAGGATGTGCTTTCACCGGAAGCGCAGCGGACGAGCGCAGCGGGCGCGAGGACTGCGCGCCAAAGGCGCGCTTAAGGTAAGCTCGTCTGCGCTCGTCCGCGCCGAGTCCGGGCCTAGGGCTACCCCCCTTGCCCGACCTACTCCGGATACTGAGGCCCATAGATATAGTAGGGAAGCATTGATGATGCTGGATCCACTGGCTGGCAGAGCAAATTGCCCACGCCTAGCCCCCAATATAACATCTAAGGACAAGGATCTTTGCCCAAACTGCTTAATGTGCTTGCCGCATATTAACCCCCTCCCCCTTGAATCACTACTTAAAACTCATCAGACCTCAGGAAACAGGCATATCCCGCTAAAGGACGCAGAACATAGACACACACCTAAGGGAGAATTAATAAGTGGGTTATTAAATGTTGGATCCCTCCCAAAACATGCCACCGAAATACAGCTTCTGATCGAATCCAATAACTTGGATATTCTGTTTCTGACCGAAACATGGACGGTGGCTGGGCTAGAGTCAGAGCTGGGGCCGGCGTGTCCGGTAGGATACAAGATTATTCATAAACCCAGGATCGTGGGACGAGGGGGAGGAACAGGAATCATTTTCAGGGAAGACTTAAATATTGTAACGCTGGATATTGATATGATCACATGTGCTGAAATTCTCGGGATTTCGATTAGATATGACTCAGGCCATTGCCTTACGGGCCTAATCTGCTATAGGACATATCAACGCAACGCAACAGCAGGAACTGATCACTGTCATTAATAACCTGTCAATCTCACATAGCAGACTGCTGGTACTGGGGGACTTTAACTTGTGGACTAACGGCCAACTTGACACGGCCGTTCATAATATCACCCAATCCTGTACCAATTTAGGATTAAAACAGTGGATAACTACCCCCACACATAAGGAAGGAAACGTGTTGGATTTAATATTTTCTGCAGAGGATCTTATTACCATGGGAACAACACTACCTGTAGGGTGGTCGGACCATCATCTCCTACTATTTAACATCCATACTTTGGTTAACTCAGGACCAGCAATCACACAGACCAGGACCTTCATTAGCCGCGGCTGGAAGGGTCTGCTAAAAAGGAAAGAGAAAGGGAAATCTGACCTCCTTCAAGAGGGGGACTCGTTCAATCTAGGAAACGATATTACCACGAATTATCACCTACTATGGAATGAGATAACTAGGAAACTGCATTATATTGCACCGTTGAAGGCAATCAGAAAAAGAGGAAACCCTTCCGCGCCCTGGTACTCGGATACACTGAAAAAGCTGAAAAACGCCTGTAAAAAGGCGCAGAGGCATTGGAGGAAAAATTACTCAGAGCAGGAGAGACTGCTCTGGAGGCAGACAATTGTGCAATACAAAAAAGAGATCACCATAGCCAAAGCAAACTATTATGCAGACCTAATTTTAAATAGCTCCAACAAATCACGTGATATCTTTAGGATAGTTAATGAGCTGTCCCATCCTGAATGTGCTAATAGCCAAATCAAGCCCTCACAGGAACTATGTGACGGTCTGGCGTCCTTTTTCCAGGAAAAAATTACTAAGATCATTAAGGGCTTGAAGGATGCCCCCCCCCCCACCTCTAGCGCAGTATAACAGTAACACCGAGAATGGGGAGAAGAATGAGGGAAATATAAGACACCCCACACCAAAGGCTATCTTGGAGAATTTCGAGACTCCAACAGAACAAGAATTCGAACAAACAGCCCTTAACATAACATCGGGATCCCCTTTGGACCCTCTACCTCACAAAATAGTAAAGAAGTTCAGGGACGAACTCTTTCCAGTACTTCGACAACTGTGTAATCAATCTCTTAACACAGGTATTGTACCAAAAGATTGGAAATTGGCAGTTGTCACCCCTCTATTGAAGAAATCAAACTTGGACCCCAACTGCCATAAAAACTACCGACCTATATCGCTCCTGCCATACCCAATTAAGATCATGGAGCGGCTGGTCAGCAGATCATTGTCCCTCTTCCTGGAAACTAACAACATCCTTGAAGAGGAGCAATTCGGTTTCAGACCAGCTCATGGAACCGAGTCAGCTTTACTGACGGTTCTGGACGACCTGCGAATGAGGGCGGACAGGGGAGAATCAGCAATCTTAATTTTGTTGGACCTGTCCGCCGCATTCGATACGGTGAGCCATGATATTCTGCTGACAAGGCTGAAGAGCATTGGAGTTGGGGGAGCTGCGCTCGACTGGTTCCGCTCCTATTCGACGGACAGGTGGCAGGTAGTAGCACTACCTCCATACCAGTCGGAGTTCGCCATAGTTCCACATGGGGTCCCACAGGGGTCTGCAATTAGTCCGATACTCTGTAATGTGTACATGCAACCCCTGATGGGCATCATCAAGGCTCATGGCATTAGCGTGATCAATTATGCGGATGACACGCAGCTGATGATCTCTCTTGATGTTGCCCATGCAGATTCACTCGAGAGCTTCCACACTTGCATGATGGAAATGGCATCCTGGCTAAATAAGAACTCACTACAGTTCAATAGTGAAAAAACCGAAATAATGCACTGCAAAGTAGGTAGAATCACTAGAAGCCTGCCCGCTGACTTTTGGCCTCTGGAGCCAGGGGAGCCACTAACCCCAGTGAAATCAGTGAGGAACCTAGGAGTCAGTTTCAATGAAAATTTTAGTTTAGAGACCAATGTCAATAAGCAGGTGAGCAGCTGCTTCGCTTTAATGCGAGGACTTCGAAAGCTGCTCCCCCTTCTACCAGTACAGGTTAGAGCCACCATAGTGAGGAGCACCATTCTCAGCCGCCTGGATTATTGTAATGCTCTATTACTGGAATCACCTGCTTACCTGATTTCCAGACTTCATAGCATCCAGGCGGCAGCAGCTAAAATGGCACTTTCCCGAGGGCGAAGATCCTCCACTACTCTTGCACTGGCGGAATTACACTGGCTGCCTGTACACCAGAGAATCCTCTTCAAATCCCTATGCACCATCTTCAAGGCAGTGCATGGGATGGGTCCCCTACCACTACAAAACAAATTCAAGTGGTATGAACCCACTCGGACTCTTCGATCCTCCTCCACTAACCTCATCAGTATACCCAGGATCAGGAAAGCCACTTATGGTGGCAGAGCCCTCAGTATAGCGGCAGCCTGTCTGTGGAACAGATTGCCTATTGCCATCAGGAAAACAGAAGAACTGATGGCCTTTAGAAAAAAAGTAAAAACATGGCTTTTCCCTAAAATGTAACTGCCCAGAAACAAAGGACCACCCTTCTACTCAGGATGCACAGCGTTTCAACTATATTCATGCAGCGCCAGGATGCCTGTAGGGTTGCAGAGCGCTTTATAAGTACTATAAATAAATAAACAAATAAATGTAGGTTGTTCCACTCCGGTATGTCTGCAAACGTTCACCTGTAGGGGTCTCTGCGGGTGCGGACTGGAAGGGTTTGCTGTACTGTTAGTAATGTGACGTATCACCATCGTTTGATCCCCGCATGCCGCTCCCGCCTGTGCGTTCTGCACAACCCAAAGGGATAGGTGGTGGCCTCGCCCACGGTCGTGTGGGGCGCGCCCTCGGGTGTCCGTCCCGTATGTTGTATACCCCCCAGGGGGGGGGGTCCGCCCTGTGGTGTTGCTTGCCCGGAGGGGGTTCAGTGCTTCGCCCCGTGCTCTGTGGTGGGTACTCTCCTAATCAGACGTGCTCAGGCCCTCAGGGGGGTGTTCGCAGCCCTCTGCGCTGCGTTGTGGCCGCTAGATAGCCCCAGACCTGCAGACGGGAGCTTGCACCGTAGTCGGGGCTCTCCTATCACGGCTCCCCTGGCAGTCCCTCGTTGTCGCGGGTGCGGGCAATGCTAGTGCGAGTGTCCCCCCGCCTGCCTCCGATCTCTCACCTCCGGGCCGCTTGCAGTTGCACTGCGGGCTGGGGATTGCGGCAGAACGCTAGGCCTCTCCTCTGGCTCGCGGTCAGTTCTGGGTGTCCTCTGTCTCCGTACAGCTGCGGTGTGGCAAACGAGCACTTCTATCTCTTGTGGCTCGCCCTCTGTGCCATTGTAGGTATAAGCGATCCTCCAGGACCACTTCCGTGGCGGACAGTAAGGGACGTCAGGGCCTCGTACACATTCCCGGCCAGCACATTGTCCAGCTCCGGCGCGACGAGTGCTGTTCATTTGACATCCGGCCTCATAAATCGTGCCGCTCACCTCGCGGTACTGCCCCACAGGTGTCCGCCGTGCTCCGGTGGCTGAAGTCGGCAGTGGATTTTTAGCGGGCAGTGGTGCCTCTGGGCACCCGGGGCAGTGTCACTTCCGGTCTGCCTCCGAGTGCACTGGAGGCCGCGGCTTCCTTGTTGCTGCCAGGCCTCGTCGGGTCCCGTCACTGCATTAGGGTACACAGTGCAGTGTGAGATTCTCGGTCACTGAAGGTTCCTCCAGGCGCAGCCGGTATTGGTTCCGCAGTACATAGGTGCGGGGTGAGGGTCAGATACCAGATTCACAGGATATATGCCAGGATTTTAGGGGATTTCAGACGGCGCAAGCTCAGCTCATGTCTGCCATGCTCGGCTGCTAGCCACGCCCCCCCCCGCTCACCTTACACTATATGACTGATTTATTGACAAGTAATGTGATAATGATTTACTGATGAAACATTCACACATTTTCACTGGGTAAGGTAAAAGGGATATAGGCCTATAGTTATTTAAGGTCGTAGGGTCCAATGTTGGCTTTTTTTAAAAGTGTTGTGACTATGGCATTTTTCCATGCCGATGGAACCTCTCCGCTATTTAAGGATTGGCAGGAGATTTGCCAGAGTTGTGGGAAGAGTTCGTCCTTCAGCTCCTTCCGAACCCGGTGAGGTAAGGGGTCCAGTGGGGACCCAGAGGAAATGGTGATGGCCAGATCATTGAACTTGTCCTCTGTTGGAATCTCGACGTGTTCAAAGACCTTCATTGGCTCCTTTCGGCAGTGTCGTACATGGAACGCACGCGACAGATGATGTCTAGGTCCAGATGGCCAATCAGAGGGGTCTGAGTTGTTGAGATGGTCTCCAGCCCATCTATGATTTTATTGATTTTCTCCTCAAAAAACGGGGCTAAGCTCTCACAGAGAGCCTGTGAAGCAGGGATAAGGTTATTTAGTCATTCTGGTTTAGACAGCTCTTGCATTATTTTAAATACACTTCTGGCGCAGTAGATGGTTGCTGAGGCCGAGGCCCATCACAAACGTGACCAACATACATACATGCATGCATGCATGATACACGCACTGTCTGAAGTGACTGGCCATGGTATTTAGTAATGCTCAGTTTACTGTCAGTTCAGGGCCTGGTCCAAGCACCCCAGCCTCCTATTGGTAAAGGGCCGGGTGAGTCCCTTATGCAACACCTTTACTAGAGGTGACAGGGCGTGGCCTTCAGCCAACCCCAGTGTGCTCTGGATGCAAGGCCTAGCCTTGCACCTTGTGTCTCCGCTCCCACACTAACCATACTCATGCGTTTGATATCATTTGTGGCGTTATCTGTAAAGTTTCAGGTCATGAACAGAGCATGGTGGCAGAGTTTTGAGGGATGTCAGTGGTATTTGTGTTGTTTACAAAACATTCCAACAACTGAAGTTTCTTGGGGGGATTCCAATGTTTTTTGCTGATAAGCAATGCTATTTCTTTCGATTAATTGACCATACCTGCCTTTTAACAAAGCTTTTTCAGTTTGTTTTAAAAGTGTTGTGGTGATGTGCTGTGTTCTAGCCAAAGCAGGACAGAACTGCAGAAGGCCTTTGGCCTGTGTGCACTATTCTGGGCACAGGGCGTGCCTGCTTTCAACCCCTATGACTCCAGAACTCACTGCACCTTTGGTTTGTGTGCAGTGGAATGTGGGTGCAGGATGTTGCCTGTAGTCCTGTCCTGCTCCCAACCGCTGCACCATAGAATACAGGTGGGCGAGCACTGAAAGCTTTAGCCAAGGTACAGCCAAATGCCTGGCTCAGCTCGAGGTCCTCTTGGGCCCGAGAGCCCAAAACAAGCCGGACCTTCATGTGGCGTCTGACTGCTAACCATGCTCTAACCTCGTGTATCAAGAATCAAAGACAAAACATTAACCTTTCATGTCAAACTGAAGACAGAATGACACACATCAGGTGGCTGGATTGCATAATGTGAAACCATAAATCCCAGCTTCTCTGCTTCACCAAATTGTGTGATCCCTGGCAAATATCTCTCTTGTGTGTGATTAAATAGACTATAATGTTGCTCCATGTAAAATAAGAATCTAGGCCACCAGAGGATGCCCCAAGGAGTGGGAAAAGATTTGGGGCCCCTGGGAGTAATATGGATCCTAGAGTGTGGCTGGGAGGGGTAGGATCCGGGCGCTTCAACGAATCCACATACACTGTGTTGGACTATGTAAGATCTCTACCCTATTGTACGAACTCACCAATACCCCAACATCATGGGAAACAAAAACGGTGTGACAAACCGCTATGTGCTGTATATCTCACTGGAACTGTTATATTGTTCAATAAAGTTTTGTTTTTTTAAAGAATCTAGGCCACATATAAGGTGCACATAAAAACTAACTTGCCACTTAACTCACTAGTGGCGGCGTCGTCAGGACAGCAGGGCTTGAAGGTGTCTAAATTCATGTTTAAAAACTATCAATTTTAAGAAATGCCTCACAATGCATTGATATAATCCGTTGTACTGCAGTAAAACTCTTATGCATGGACAGAAATACACAACATTTTTATGGCTTGTTTTATGCATGGGATCCTTGAGACAAGTGGAGACCCTAGGCGTGGCTCTGCCCGTTAATTTGTTGCCTCATCCACCTACCCTAGAAACCCCTACACAAGATCTCTGGCTGTGAGCCGCAATCTCCGGCCAAACGCCACAACATGAATCTAGCCCATGTGCCCCCCTACACAAGGCAGATAGGCTACCTTCTCGCCCTCATTTACGGGATGTTGGCGTAGGGCAGCGCAGCAAGTGACCTTGCTGCGCTGCCCTACATCAAAGTAAAAGGGTTGGAATGCACCGTATTTATGCAATACAGTGCATTCCTGTCCTTTCTTCCTGTGCTGGTGCTGTTTCGGCAGCCTAGCACCAACATAGGCACCCTTGCACCATGGTGCAAGTGTGCCTCCATTGCATGCAGTATTGTTTTTGTGCAGGAAGGTGTACTTCCTGCACAGAAACAATCCTAAAAGGTGTTTTCCTCTGACGAATGCAGCACCCACAGAAAGACAAGGAGAAATAAAGATATTTCACCTCGTTAGGCCTCATCTCGGGAGGTGTAAGGATTAGGCGCGTACCCAGGTTTACATGATTTTGTAAATCTGGGGCAGCGTCAAACTTCATTGGTGTTGCGTGGAAACACCCACTACAATGCCAATGGAACGCCTTCCGAGCAGAAAGCCAGGCGACACAGCGATTTTCACTTTGTTGCCTTACTCAAGATTTAGGAGGCCACTCAAAGCCACGCATGGTGGCTTTGTGTGGCTTCATAAATCTGATTCAGAGCCCAGCGTCACGCATGTACCACTTTATATGGTGCAAAAGTGAAGCATGGCTATCATAAATAACCCCTTCTGTGTCCAGCCCCGTGTCTCCACAAACTACTAGGCATGGACTTCATCGAAACTCTTCAGGCTCTGGGAGCAGGGCCTGGCCCTCAAACCCAGTGCACAAAGTCTTATGCCATGCATAAGTTGTTATTGTCAGGCCCAAGTGAGCAGATCAGCTCAGATTGGCTGCCGTCCCTGAACAACTGTGCAGGTGAGTGTGTCGTGTGGTTCCTATACTACTCATGCAGGACCTGCGCGTTTGGATAACATAAACTGTGGGATTGGTGGCAGACTGGTTCCGTACACCCCCTCACCGAGAAATGTTAGCAAGTTTGCATTTAGCTAGCTCACAGTGCCACTAGTGTCTCCTCCTATCGGGGAGACAATAGTTTCTGGCAACCTTTAGAACATGACAACCTTTAATTAATTCTTTGTGTTGATTAAGTAAGTCTGGCTGTGGCATTGTTTCAATGTCAGGATGAGGTGTGTAGATTGCTAATATTGGCCATGTTGCTCCTGGTCTTCCTAACGGGCCAAGCCTTACTCCTCCTCTTAAGTGGGGTAGGGCGCCATTAAACCAGGATTGGTGTCCCTGGTAAGTGAGTGAAATCTCTGTCTTCGAACTGATAATATTCCTCTGGTGCATCTCCCTCTGTGTATGAGTGAAATGTATGTATTGTTGCATCTGCTGCTGGGAATGTAACCCACGAATAGAATACCTCTGTTTTGTTTGATTCGTGAGCCTCAATCACGAAAGCTACTACACCACCCCTGGCTTGTAAGCCATTTCCCAATAGTTTTAGGGTGATTGTACGTCTGTATTTCGGTGCAATTTGAATTCCAGTCAAATCTTCTTCCCCTATTGAGATGTGCCGAGATACCACTGGGGGATCGTTGCCCTCAGTCATTTTTTAAATGAAGAAGTTTGTTCAAGGGAACTAAAATAAGAGTTTTTATGTACAATTGTTTCGGAACATTGTGTCCTGTCAAGCTTGATTAACCAGCAGCCAATAAATAGGATATTTCGCCTACTCAGCTTTTGCAGAGTTTGTGCCCACCCACTCCAGATGTATCTGGTGTTTTGTGAGTAGGGGTCTCTGAGAATAAGCACGGCTGAACTACTCAGATCTACTGTTAAATAAGTACCAAACCAACGTTGGTGGCGGCATGTTGTGTAGTTCCTATAGTACTCATGCAGGACCTGCGCGTTTGGATAACATAAACTGTGGGATTGCTGGCAGACTGGTTCCGTACACCCCCTCCCACAGAGAAATGTTTGCCCGTTTGCATTTAAATAGCTCACAGTGCCACTAGTGTCTCCTCTTATCGGGGCGAGGAGAGTTTCTGGCAACCTTTAGAACATGACAACCCTGATCCCTCAGGATCGTGGAAACAATGTACTACTTTTCGCTCAGGCACTCGTGCTCCTTTAGTTTATCTCAGAGATACACAGAATAAACAGTCTGGGCGTTTCAATAAGGGTTTATTGCACAGTTGTTATTCTCGTGTAAAATATACGAGCTGCAACAATCATTAGACAGTAGCAGAGATATATGATTAGCAGTACAGTGAATATAAAAGGATAGTACAGGTCTACCATCTTGCAATAAGCGTGAATAAATACATGAATATAAAATGCATGATAAAGTGCGCATACTCCTACAATGCCTATCTAGATGTACCTAAGTGTACCTAGCATGTGGGTTGGTATAAAGCCAAGAATCCCTCTAGGATTTAGTCGAACCCCATTACCTGATGTGTGAGAATATAGGGTCAGACTGATTTGCATATAGCCATGTCTGAACTGGGGTGGCTGAGTGAACTAAAGGATGGTGATGGATTAAACCCAGATCAGTTGACTGGGGGTGAGTGTTTGATTTGTTCAAACGCTCCGTCCATCATCCCCTTTTGTATCGCTTTGTTCGCCCTAAGTGTGGCAGGGTATACTCAGACGTGAGTCCCTTGTTCACTTGGCCACTGGATTCAAGATAGCCTGGCTGATGAGGATTATGAATCCGAAACCGGTCCCAGGATGCTTGTTTCCGGTCCAGGGAAGACATGGCTTGGCAGTTCGGGCTGGACTGTTCCCATAAGGCACAGGGTCAGACTGATTTGCATATAGCCATGTCTGAACTGGGGTGGCTGAGTGAACTAAAGAATGGTGATGGATTAAACCCAGATCAGTTGACTGGGGGTGAGTGTTTGATTTGTTCAAACGCTCCGTCCATCATCCCCTTTTGTATCGCTTTGTTCGCCCTAAGTGTGGCAGGGTATACTCAGACGTGAGTCCCTTGTTCACTTGGCCACTGGATTCAAGATAGCCTGGCTGATGAGGATTATGAATCCGAAACCGGTCCCAGGATGCTTGTTTCCGGTCCAGGGAAGACATGGCTTGGCAGTTCGGGCTGGACTGTTCCCATAAGGCACAGGGTCAGACTGATTTGCATATAGCCATGTCTGAACTGGGGTGGCTGAGTGAACTAAAGAATGGTGATGGATTAAACCCAGATCAGTTGACTGGGGGTGAGTGTTTGATTTGTTCAAACGCTCCGTCCATCATCCCCATTTGTATCGCTTTGTTCGCCCTAAGTGTGGCAGGGTATACTCAGACGTGAGTCCCTTGTTCACTTGGCCACTGGATTCAAGATAGCCTGGCTGATGAGGATTATGAATCCGAAACCGGTCCCAGGATGCTTGTTTCCGGTCCAGGGAAGACATGGCTTGGCAGTTCGGGCTGGACTGTTCCCATAAGGCACATGGTCAGACTGATTTGCACATAGCCATGTCTGAACTGGGGTGGCTGAGTGAACTAAAGAATGGTGATGGATTAAACCCAGATCAGTAGACTGGGGGTGAGTGTTTGATTTGTTCAAACGCTCCGTCCATCATCCCCTTTTGTATCGCTTTGAGAATATAGAAGCCCTTCTTGGTCTCGAGTTGGACACCCTGCGAGGGATGTTCAGACCACTGTCAGCTGGAGCGTCTGCATGCAGGAGCCTCAGAGTCTCTAGAGTCTCTGGTAAGTGTGTCGGCCTGGAAGTCTCGGTTCCCTCTAAGTAACACTAGTACGATGTGCTGTGTTCATACAGAAAAGTATCTAGGTCTCCTTTGTCCCTTGTTGCCATTGTTGGATTTGAGGATGACGTATGGGATCAACCATGTACGTAGATATGGGGAGGAAGGTGGTATAGCCCCAGCCTGGTTTCTAAGATCCCTTATGACTATTCAGTCATACTGTGTGAGTCTATTGATGGAGTTATAGGACTCTATTATTTAGGAAAAACCCGCCATCTATACCCAGGACTAGAACTAGGTAAAGGTTCATTCCTAAAAGGCTCATTACAGTGTAGTGTAGGGGAGGTAATGTAGGTGAATGGGTACGGTGTTACCCGGGCCTATATTAGGGTACCTATATGAAACATAACAAGTGCACATGCAGGATTTCCCCTTTCATGCATCTCCTCCAGTCCCTCTCCACCCCGCTGCTTATGCCCCTTTCACATTTTAATTACTGCATGGATAGATCTCTGGATCTCCATGGAACCCACCGTTCCTCAAAGTGGTGACAAAATAGCTGCAGGTTCTGCATGGGGATCGGCAGATGCCATGGCAAAAAATGAAAAGGATTTCTGTTATTTTGTGTTGTCATATAGGTCTCTCTATGATCCCAAATGTTTTCGGTCTTGGCCATCAAATCAGATTGCCCAGAAAGGCAGATCTGCAATGCATACAAAACACCTTAAAAGTCCAGGCAAAAATATTTTCTCATCCAGATTTGATCATTTTTAGGTCGAGCCTCGGAAACGCATGCACTGCGCTGTGAGGCGTGTTGTATTCAGTATGTGGACTTCTCAATACACCCAGTGCTTCTGGTTGGTTGGTTGGCCTCACTTTCAAAATTCCTTTACTCTGGTTGGTCAATAGTGTCCATCTGTCCTGCCTTTGGGTGCTCCGTTCCCTCCCAGGAGACATCATTGATTGTTTCTTTTGGTGGGTCAGCTCTGGCTATCTGTTGCCTCTTCAGCCGTACTCCCTCCCTCCTGTCATTGCTGACGTCCTTCCTGCGCCACTGCTTTTTTTCTGCAGTAGAAGTCTTCAGGAAGAGCAAGTGTTCCTTATTTGAGACACGCATAAAATCTCAACGTGAAGCATTTTGAGTAGTGACACCTAGCGAGTGTGCCAGATGATCGACCTCTCACATCCTTTGCATGAAGCCTCAGAATTACGAGACGGTGATGTATGTTCTTCATTCAGCGTTAAGATTAGGTCGGCTTGCAGATTTCTATACTTTGTCTCTTGGTGTTTGTGAATTGACATACTTTTATCTGTCAGGATTGAGACCATTACTGCTTACGTATGTATTTTGTTGTGTTGATGTAACTAAGAAGGGAGATTCAAAGCATTTACCATCAAGTGTATAGAAATATGAGCCATGTGAGATGCCATTAACTTGCAGTGTATGTGTTAGTTTGTGGAATTGTTTCTTGGGTAACTACTATATGACTATTTTGATTTAATGGAATATGCATATTCATGCATGTGGTCTTCGTCTTCAAATTCAATCAGTTTGCTGTTTAATCTCGCCTACTTGTTCTTGAAAGCAAAGCTCGGTCACCCACATCTTTAGTTTTCATGTTGTATGTTGGTCAGCGGTCTCCATCTTTACTTGTGCTCTACTAGTTCATGACAAGTTTGACTTATAAATCAGGCAGAATATAATGTTGTTTCCAAGTAGTTTCTGTATAGTTGGTCATTTGAGACATGACTTGTTTCATCATACAGACTTAGTTGTCCTCGGTGTCCTGTGGACGAGTAGAACAGCGGTAGCTTAAGGTTTTCCATCATATTTGTTAGATCTCTTTATATTGTTGTGTACTTTGCCAAGACAAACGGTGCAAGCTGTCTAAAGGGTTGTGGTTACCAAAGTTTCTGGGCAGAACATTGCTTCATATTGGTTTAATGGTGTCATGGGCTAATTTAGCTTCAAAAAGGATTGCTCCCAGTAGTAATTTCACATTCTTAGTTCTCTAGGCAGTGCTGCAGCTGAGTCTCTGGTCCCAGTGGTAATTCCTCATTCTAAAACCTCTAGACAGTGATGCTGCTGCTTCTCTGGGCCAGTGGTAATTCCGCATTCTTAGTCCTCTAGCCAGTGCTGCTAGCTGCTTCTCCAGTCCCGTCAGTAACTCCCCCATTCACAGTCCTCTGGGCAGTGCTGCGACTGTGTCTCTGATCACATTGGAAATTCCTCATTCTCAGTCCGCTAGCCAGTGGTGCCAGCTGCTTCTCTGGTCCTAGTTGTAATTCCTCATTCTTAGTCTTCTAGACAGTGCTGCAGCTGCTTCTCTGGTCCCAGTGGGAATTCTTTATTCTCAGTCCTCTAGCCAGTGGTGCTAGCTGCTTCTCTGGTCCCAGTGGTAATTCCTCATTCTAAGTCCCCCGGACAGTGCTTCAACTGTGTCTCTACTTCCAGTGGTATTTCCTCATTCTCAGTCCTCTAGATAGTGCCTCTAGGTGCTTCTCTGATCTTGTCAGTACTCCACCATTATTACTCCTCTAGGCAACACTGTAGCTATGTCTCTGTTTCCAGTGGTAATTCCTCATTCATAGTCCCCTTAACACTGCTGCAGCTGCTTCTCTGGTCCTGTTGGTAACTCCTTCATTCATTGAGGCCATTGTTATTCCAATTTTTAAAAAAGGTGACCGTAGCGATCCAAAATGTTATAGACCTATATCTTTGTTGGATTCACTAATGAAAGTCGCAGGGAGAGTCATACTCTATAGGCTGCAGTCATGGGTGGAAGATCAAGGTGCTCTATCACAATTTCAATACGGGTTTAGGGCTGGACTTGGTACCACAGAACAAGGCCTGAATTTAGCTTTAATTGTCTCTAAATATATCATGGCCAAAAAGGAAAACTTGTTTTTATGTTTTGTGGACCTAAATTCGGCCTTCGACTGCCTGAACCACGATAAATTGTGGTCGACATTAGTGCAATTGGGTGTAGAACCGGATCTGCTAGTCTTTATAAAAGAACTTTATAGGGGAGCTGGGGCTAGAGTGAGGTACGGAATAAAGGGCGAATGTACCGCCAAATTTGACATCCAAAAGGGTGTTAGGCAGGGATGTATACTAGCACCCTTTCTTTTCAATCTTTATATAAACAGTGTAGCATCCCACCTCATGGAAGAGCAGTTTGACTATCCTAGTATCAAGAAATCCCCAGTACCAATACTCCTATATGCAGACGATGCAGTTATTATGTCTAGAACCCAAATGGGACTACAAAGAGCAGTGAACACATTTTCAAGGTACATGTGTGAGAGAGGTCTCAAAATAAATATAAGCAAAACCTTCACCATGTCCTGCGCCATTAGGAAGCCCCCAAAATGTAAGATTTTCTTTCAGGCATGAAAATAGCCATGGCGGAGACGTTCTCATATTTGCGAATTAGTTTTGATAAAAGAGGGATGTGGACCTCGGCAATAGAGACAAGGAACATGATATTCATCAGATCAGTGGGGGCAGTACGATCTTTTGCTAACAAATTGGGCGGACTCCCAATTCCAGTGCTCCTGGACATATATAGAGCGAAATGTGTCCACTGCGACCTATGGCGCATGCCTCTGGGGCATAACTGATCCTAAATTAATTCAGCTTGGAGAAAATAAATTTCTTCGCTACCTATTAGCTGTCCCTCGTAACACCTCAATGCTTGTCTGCCATCAGGAACTTGGCATAGACTATGTTTCTGACCTAATTAAAATTGACCCTATTTTGTTGTGGCACAAAGTATGGTCAACAGAAGAGACAGGTCTGAATAAGGACGTGATACTGGATTGCTTAGATCTAGAGGGGGTCAACAGGATCCCTTGGCTTAGCTACGTGAAGGGATTTCTGACTGACATAGGGCACTCAGATTATTTTGATACACCGGAGTGCCTAGCCTCAGTCCCCAGGAAGAAATTAAAGCATACATGCCTGCAATTTCTTGAGAGTAAGCGCTGGTTAGCTGAGAAAAACAAGACATCAGTGATGGACTATCATTTGATCCACCAAGGGCAGGGACTAGAGCAATACCTGATTAAGGTGCAAAGCTGTTATGCGCGCATGTTACTGACCAGATTCAGGGGGGCACTTTCTTTAGACTAATAACATGCCCGGTGCAAAATTGCTGGTCTAGAGGTATGGATTTATGCCCCTGTGACAACGTGTCAAAACAGTCTACTCTACATTGCACACTTTTTTTGTAAATATTTTACCTTGCCAAGAAAGAGATTCTTGCTTCCACTCTTAAAACATTGGGATTTAAAACATTGTAGGACTGCTCTGATGAAACTACAAATGTTAGAAGATGAACTTACTATGCACCTTGTCTCATCATTTTTAAAGTCTGTAATCAAATTCAGGAAAACTATGAATTAACTGTATATAATATGTAAATACTATCTAGACTCTTCCTTTTATGATGTCTTTTAATGGATTTATTTTTAGAATTACTGTGCTTTTATGATTGCTTTTTATCAGAATCGGATAAAGCGGTTTTTGACTTTGACTTTGACTCCTTCATTCTAATTCCTCCAGGCAGTGATGAAACTGTGTCTCTGTTCCCAGTACCCTACCAAACCTTTAGGGGGGCTGCAAAGTACATGGCGCCCCCCACCTCCCCTCTGAGGTCAGTCAGGAGCTCTCTGGCCAGAGTACTCTGCTGAGGGGGCCCTCAGGAGCTCAGGCCCCCCGCACCGCGGGGGCCTATGTTACACCACTATCTCTTCCCACTGGTATTTCACCATTCATAGTCTTATACACAGTGCTGCGTCTCTGTTTGTACATCGACTAAATTTCAAACCAAAGCACATGGGTAAAAGACAACGTCATTTGCAAGACCAATAGCTCTAACTCTCAAAAATGCTGTTTACATGTCTTTACCATTGGATCCACAAATATTTTTCAAATTAACAATAACTTTTTTCAATTTGAATATTAAAAAAATACTGAATTAAATGTAGTTTTGTAGGTTTCGCTCGTGAGGAGTGCAAAGGTTTCTTATATACTCAAAATGGAAAGGTGACTGATCCCCCCCACATGTGAAATGAAGAAGTTAATGTGAAATCAGCTTCCAAATGTCTGACAGATTATCGAACAGTGCTGAAGCCGTCAGTAAATGAAAAGCCATTTTGGGAAGTGAAGCCTAACCAGACCTACAGAGTTGGAATTGCTAACTCTCCAATAACAGCAGCTGCTTAAAAATAGATGTGGAGTCGTTGGTTGAAAACATCAAAACTATTTCTGTCAAAGCAAAACCAAACCACTATTCCTGGATTGGTTAATGTCAGAGTCCCCCAGGTGCTGCTTCTGTGCTAACCTTTACCTGGGTGTGTGATAGCAGCTATGCTAATCAGCTGCCAACCAGGGTTGTGAGTCACTTTAATTACAGAAGCCTAATTGCACCTCGCTCTTGGCCACTGGTCTTCCCGCAGGTTGCGTAATTCCGGTTTCTG
Organism: Lissotriton helveticus; assembly: GCF_964261635.1. Taxonomy (NCBI): domain Eukaryota; kingdom Metazoa; phylum Chordata; class Amphibia; order Caudata; family Salamandridae; genus Lissotriton; species Lissotriton helveticus. The sequence goes on along the minus strand of NC_136073.1, from coordinate 67,078,227 downwards.
TACAATTATGACATTCGCGCAAGTCGTTCTCATTGGGGGTTTATTTTAAGCAGAAATGAAATGCAGGAGCTGTAAAGCTGTATGTGCGCTGCTCTAGCAACATGCAGAAACATGAAACTGTATGTGTGCTGTTCCAGCAACATGAAGGGACATGAAACTAACTGTGAAACTGGGTGTGCACTGCTCTAGCAACATGCAGAGACTGTGAAACTACATGCCTCCTGGATCACTGCTCTCACTTCCTGTGTGGACAGCGGCTCACCACCCCCAACTGTGTTCCCTCCTTGTGATCACCAGTGTCCGCTCCTGTCCCTCCCTGGGGAGCCTTTAATGGTGAGTCCTTAACCTGGCTGTAGTAACGCCTCTGGGTCACTGCTCTCACTTCCTGTGTGGACAGGGGCTCACCATCACTCACTGTGACCCCTCCTTGTGATCACCAGTGTCCCTCCTGTCCTTCCCTGAGGAGCCTTTAATGGTGAGTCCTTAACCTGGCTGCAGTAACACCTCTGGGTCACTGCTCTCACTTCCTGTGTGGATGGGGCTCACCATCACTCACTGTGACCCCTCCTTGTGATCACCAGTGTCCGCTCCTGTCCCTCCCTGAAGAGGCCTTTAATGGTGAGTCCTTAACCTGGCAGCAGTAACACCTCTGAGTCACTGCTCTCACTTCCTGTGTGGACAGGGGCTCACCATCACTCACTGTGACCCCTCCTTGTGATCACCAGTGTCCCTCCTGTCCTTCCCTGAGGAGCCTTTAATGGTGAGTCCTTAACCTGGCTGCAGTAACACCTCTGGGTCACTGCTCTCACTTCCTGTGTGGATGGGGCTCACCATCACTCACTGTGACCCCTCCTTGTGATCACCAGTGTCAGCTCCTGTCCCTTCCTGAAGAGCCTTTAATGGTAAGTACTTAGCCTGGCTGCAGTAGCACCTCTGGGTCACTGCTCTAACTTCCTGTGTGGACAGGGGCTCACCATCACTCACTGTGACCCCTCCTTGTGATCACCAGTGTCCCTCCTGTCCTTCCCTGAGGACCCTTTAATGGTGAGTCCTTAACCTGGCAGCAGTAACACCTCTGGGTCACTGCTCTCACTTCCTGTGTGGATGGGGCTCACCATCACTCACTGTGACCCCTCCTTGTGATCACCAGTGTCTTCCTGTCCCTCCCTGAGGAGCCTTTAATGGTGAGTCCTTAACCTGGCTGCAGTAACACCTCTGGGTCACTGCTCTCACTTCCTGTGTGGACAGGGGCTCACCATCACTCACTGTGTTCCCTCCTTCTGATCACCAGTGTCAGCTCCTGTCCCTCCCCGAGGAGCCTTTAATGGTGAGTACTTAACCTGGCAGCAGTAACACCTCTGGGTCACTGCTCTCACTTCCTGTGTGGACAGGGCCTCACCATCACTCACTGTGACCCCTCCTTGTGATCACCAGTGTCCCTCCTGTCCCTCCCCGAGGAGCCTTTAATGGTGAGTCCTTAACCTGGCAGCAGTAACACCTCTGGGTCACTGCTCTCACTTCCTGTGTGGACAGGGGCTCACCATCACTCACTGTGACCCCTCCTTGTGATCACCAGTGTCCGCTCCTGTCCCTCCCTGAAGAGGACTTTAATGGTGAGTCCTTAACCTGGCAGCAGTAACACCTCTGGGTCACTGCTCTCACTTCCTGTGTGGACAGGGGCTCACCATCACTCACTGTGACCCGTCCTTGTGATCACCAGTGTCCGCTCCTGTCCCTCCCTGAAGAGGCCTTTAATGGTGAGTCCTTAACCTGGCAGCAGTAACACCTCTGGGTCACTGCTCTCACTTCCTGTGTGGACAGGGGCTCACCATCACTCACTGTGACCCGTCCTTGTGATCACCAGTGTCCGCTCCTGTCCCTCCCGGAGGAGCCTTTAATGGTGAGTCCTTAACCTGGCTGCAGTAACACCTCTGGGTCACTGCTCCTCACTTCCTGTGTGGACAGGGGCTCACCATCACTCACTGTGACCCCTCCTTGTGATCACCAGTGTCCGCTCCTGTCCTTCCCTGCGGAGCCTTTAAAGGTGAGTCCTTAACCTGGCAGCAGTAACACCTCTGGGTCACTGCTCTCACTTCCTGTGTGGACAGGGGCTCACCATCACTCACTGTGACCCCTCCTTCTGATCACCAGTGTCAGCTCCTGTCCCTCCCCGAGGAGCCTTTAATGGTGAGTCCTTAACCTGGCAGCAGTAACACCTCTGGGTCACTGCTCTCACTTCCTGTGTGGACAGGGGCTCACCATCACTCACTGTGACCCCTCCTTGTGATCACCAGTGTCTTCCTGTCCCTCCCTGAGGAGCCTTTAATGGTGAGTCCTTATACTGGCTGCAGTAATCCCTCTGGGTCACTGCTCTCACTTCCTGTGTGGACAGGGGCTCACCATCACTCACTGTGACCCCTCCTTGTGATCACCAGTGTCAGCTCCTGTCCCTCCCCGAGGAGCCTTTAATGGTGAGTCCTTAACCTGGCAGCAGTAACACCTCTGGGTCACTGCTCTCACTTCCTGTGTGGACAGGGGCTCACCATCACTCACTGTTACCCCTCCTTGTGATCACCAGTGTCCGCTCCTGTCCCTCCCTGAAGAGGACTTTAATGGTGAGTCCTTAACCTGGCAGCAGTAACACCTCTGGGTCACTGCTCTCACTTCCTGTGTGGACAGGGGCTCACCATCACTCACTGTGTTCCCTCCTTCTGATCACCAGTGTCAGCTCCTGTCCCTCCCCGAGGAGCCTTTAATGGTGAGTACTTAACCTGGCAGCAGTAACACCTCTGGGTCACTGCTCTCACTTCCTGTGTGGACAGGGCCTCACCATCACTCACTGTGACCCCTCCTTGTGATCACCAGTGTCCCTCCTGTCCCTCCCCGAGGAGCCTTTAATGGTGAGTCCTTAACCTGGCTGTAGTAACGCCTCTGGGTTACTGCTCTCACTTCCTGTGTGGACAGGGGCTCACCATCACTCACTGTGACCCCTCCTTGTGATCACCAGTGTCCGCTCCTGTCCTTCCCTGAGGAGCCTTTAAAGGTGAGTCCTTAACCTGGCAGCAGTAACACCTCTGGGTCACTGCTCTCACTTCCCGTGTGGACAGGGGCTCACCATCACTCACTGTGACCCCTCCTTGTGATCACCAGTGTCCGCTCCTGTCCTTCCCTGAGGAACCTTTAAAGGTGAGTCCTTAACCTGGCAGCAGTAACACCTCTGGATCACTGCTCTCACTTCCTGTGGCGATGGGGGCCTGCCATCACTCACTGTGACCCCTCCTTCTGATCACCAGTGTCAGCTCCTGTCCCTCCCCGAGGAGCCTTTAATGGTAAGTACTTAACCTGGCTGCAGTAACACCTCTGGGTCACTGCTCCTCACTTCCTGTGTGGACAGGGGCTCACCATCACTCACTGTGACCCCTCCTTGTGATCACCAGTGTCCGCTCCTGTCCTTCCCTGAGGAGCCTTTAAAGGTGAGTCCTTAACCTGGCAGCAGTAACACCTCTGGGTCACTGCTCTCACTTCCTGTGTGGACAGGGGCTCACCATCACTCACTGTGACCCCTCCTTCTGATCACCAGTGTCAGCTCCTGTCCCTCCCCGAGGAGCCTTTAATGGTGAGTCCTTAACCTGGCAGCAGTAACACCTCTGGGTCACTGCTCTCACTTCCTGTGTGGACAGGGGCTCACCATCACTCACTGTGACCCCTCCTTGTGATCACCAGTGTCCGCTCCTGTCCCTCCCTGAAGAGGCCTTTAATGGTGAGTCCTTAACCTGGCAGCAGTAACACCTCTGGGTCACTGCTCTCACTTCCTGTGTGGACAGGGGCTCACCATCACTCACTGTGACCCCTCCTTGTGATCACCAGTGTCCGCTCCTGTCCCTCCCTGAAGAGGCCTTAAATGGTGAGTCCTTACCCTGGCAGCAGTAACACCTCTGGGTCACTGCTCTCACTTCCTGTGTGGACAGGGGCTCAACATCACTCACTGTGACCCCTCCTTGTGATCACCAGTGCCCGCTCCTGTCCTTCCGTGAGGAACCTTTAAAGGTGAGTCCTTAACCTGGCTGCAGTAACACCTCTGGGTCACTGCTCTCACTTACTGTGTGGACAGGGGCTCACCATCACTCACTGTGACACCTCCTTGTGATCACCAGCATCCGCTCCTGTCCCTCCCTGAAGGGGCCCTTAATGGTGAGTCCTTAACCTGGCTGTAGTAACGCCTCTGGGTCACTGCTCTCACTTCCTGTGTGGACAGGGGCTCACCATCACTCACTGTGACCCCTCCTTCTGATCACCGGTGTCAGCTCCTGTCCCTCCCCGAGGAGCCTTTAATGGTGAGTCCTTAACCTGGCAGCAGTAACACCTCTGGGTCACTGCTCTCACTTCCTGTGTGGACGGGGCTCACCATCACTCACTGTGACCCCTCCTTGTGATCACCAGTGTCAGCTCCTGTCCCTTCCTGAGGAGCCTTTAATGGTAAGTACTTAGCCTGGCTGCAGTAACACCTCTGGGTCACTGCTCTCACTTCCTGTGTGGACAGGGGCTCACCATCACTCACTGAGACCCCTCCTTGTGATCACCAGTGTCCGCTCCTGTCCTTCCCTGAGGAGCCTTTAAAGGTGAGTCCTTAACCTGGCAGCAGTAACACCTCTGGGTCACTGCTCTCACTTCCTGTGTGGACAGGGGCTCACCATCACTCACTGTGACCCCTCCTTGATATCACCAGTGTCCTCCTGTCCCTCCCTGAGGAGCCTTTAATGGTGAGTCCTTAACCTGGCTGTAGTGACGCCTCTGGGTCACTGCTCTCACTTCCTGTGTGGACAGGGGCTCACCATCACTCACTGTGACCCCTCCTTGTGATCACCAGTGTCCGCTCCTGTCCTTCCCTGAGGAGCCTTTTGAAGGTGAGTCCTTAACCTGGCAGCAGTAACACCTCTGGGTCACTGCTCTCACTTCCTGTGTGGACAGGGGCTCACCATCACTCACTGTGACCCCTCCTTCTGATCACCAGTGTCAGCTTCTGTCCCTCCCCGAGGAGCCTTTAATGGTGAGTCATTAACCTGGCAGCAGTAACACCTCTGGGTCACTGCTCTCACTTCCTGTGTGGACAGGGCCTCACCCTCACTCACTGTGACCCCTCCTTGTGATCACCAGTGTCCCTCCTGTCCCTCCCCGAGGAGCCTTTAATGGTGAGTCCTTAACCTGGCTGTAGTAACGCCTCTGGGTCACTGCTCTAACTTCCTGTGTGGACAGGGGCTCACCATCACTCACTGTGACCCCTCCTTCTGATCACCAGTGTCAGCTCCTGTCCCTCCCCGAGAAGCCTTTAATGGTGAGTCCTTAACCTGGCAGCAGTAACACCTCTTGGTCACTGCTCTCACTTCCTGTGTGGACGGGGCTCACCATCACTCACTGTGACCCCTCCTTCTGATCACCAGTGTCAGCTCCTGTCCCTCCCCGAGGAGCCTTTAATGGTGAGTCCTTAACCTGGCAGCAGTAACACCTCTGGGTCACTGCTCTCACTTCCTGTGTGGACAGGGGCTCACCATCACTCACTGTGACCCCTCCTTGTGATCACCAGTGTCCGCTCCTGTCCCTCCCTGAAGAGGCCTTTAATGGTGAGTCCTTAACCTGGCAGCAGTAACACCTCTGGGTCACTGCTCTCACTTCCTGTGTGGACAGGGGCTCACCATCACTCACTGTGACCCCTCCTTGTGATCACCAGTGTCCGCTCCTGTCCCTCCCTGAAGAGGCCTTAAATGGTGAGTCCTTACCCTGGCAGCAGTAACACCTCTGGGTCACTGCTCTCACTTCCTGTGTGGACAGGGGCTCACCATCACTCACTGTGACCCCTCCTTGTGATCACCAGTGCCCGCTCCTGTCCTTCCGTGAGGAACCTTTAAAGGTGAGTCCTTAACCTGGCTGCAGTAACACCTCTGGGTCACTGCTCTCACTTACTGTGTGGACAGGGGCTCACCATCACTCACTGTGACACCTCCTTGTGATCACCAGCGTCCGCTCCTGTCCCTCCCTGAAGAGGCCTTTAATGGTGAGTCCTTAACCTGGCTGTAGTAACGCCTCTGGGTCACTGCTCTCACTTCCTGTGTGGACAGGGGCTCACCATCACTCACTGTGACCCCTCCTTCTGATCACCGGTGTCAGCTCCTGTCCCTCCCCGAGGAGCCTTTAATGGTGAGTCCTTAACCTGGCAGCAGTAACACCTCTGGGTCACTGCTCTCACTTCCTGTGTGGACGGGGCTCACCATCACTCACTGTGACCCCTCCTTGTGATCACCAGTGTCAGCTCCTGTCCCATCCTGAGGAGCCTTTAATGGTAAGTACTTAGCCTGGCTGCAGTAACACCTCTGGGTCACTGCTCTCACTTCCTGTGTGGACAGGGGCTCACCATCACTCACTGAGACCCCTCCTTGTGATCACCAGTGTCCGCTCCTGTCCTTCCCTGAGGAGCCTTTAAAGGTGAGTCCTTAACCTGGCAGCAGTAACACCTCTGGGTCACTGCTCTCACTTCCTGTGTGGACAGGGGCTCACCATCACTCACTGTGACCCCTCCTTCTGATCACCAGTGTCAGCTTCTGTCCCTCCCCGAGGAGCCTTTAATGGTGAGTCCTTAACCTGGCAGCAGTAACACCTCTGGGTCACTGCTCTCACTTCCTGTGTGGACAGGGCCTCACCCTCACTCACTGTGACCCCTCCTTGTGATCACCAGTGTCCCTCCTGTCCCTCCCCGAGGAGCCTTTAATGGTGAGTCCTTAACCTGGCTGTAGTAACGCCTCTGGGTCACTGCTCTAACTTCCTGTGTGGACAGGGGCTCACCATCACTCACTGTGACCCCTCCTTCTGATCACCAGTGTCAGCTCCTGTCCCTCCCCGAGGAGCCTTTAATGGTGAGTCCTTAACCTGGCAGCAGTAACATCTCTTGGTCACTGCTCTCACTTCCTGTGTGGACGGGGCTCACCATCACTCACTGTGACCCCTCCTTGTGATCACCAGTGTCTGCTCCTGTCCCTTCCTGAGGAGCCTTTAATGGTAAGTACTTAGCCTGGCTGCAGTAACACCTCTGGGTCACTGCTCTCACTTCCTGTGTGGACAGGGGCTCACCATCACTCACTGTGACCCCTCCTTGTGATCACCAGTGTCCGCTCCTGTCCTTCCCTGAGGAGCCTTTAAAGGTGAGTCCTTAACCTGGCAGCAGTAACACCTCTGGGTCACTGCTCTCACTTCCTGTGTGGACAGGTGCTCACCATCACTCACTGTGACCCCTCCTTCTGATCACCAGTGTCCGCTCCTGTCCTTCCCTGAGGAGCCTTTAATGGTGAGTCCTTAACCTGGCAGCAGTAACACCTCTGGATCACTGCTCTCACTTCCTGTGGCGATGGGGGCCTGCCATCACTCACTGTGACCCCTCCTTCTGATCACCAGTGTCAGCTCCTGTCCCTCCCCGAGGAGCCTTTAATGGTGAGTCCTTAACCTGGCAGCAGTAACACCTCTGGGTCACTGTTCTCACTTCCTGTGTGGACAGGGGCTCACCATCACTCACTGTGACCCCTCCTTGTGATCACCAGTGTCAGCTCCTGTCCCTCCCCGAGGAGCCTTTAATGGTGAGTCCTTAACCTGGCAGCAGTAACACCTCTGGGTCCCTACTCTCACTTCCTGTGTGGACAGGGGCTCACCATCACTCCCTGTGACCCCTCCTTCTGATCACCAGTGTCCGCTCCTGTCCCTCCCTGAAGAGGCCGTTAATGGTGAGTCCTTAACCTGGCAGCAGTAACACCTCTGGGTCACTGCTCTCACTTCCTATGTGGACAGGGCCTCACCATCACTCACTGTGACCCCTCCTTGTGATCACCAGTGTCCCTCCTGTGCCTCCCCGAGGAGCCTTTAATGGTGAGTCCTTAACCTGGCTGCAGTAACACCTCTGGGTCACTGCTCTCACTTCCTGTGTGGACAGGGGCTCACCATCACTCACTGTGACCCCTCCTTGTGATCACCAGTGTCCTCCTGTCCCTCCCTGAGGAGCCTTTAATGGTAAGTACTTAACCTGGCTGCAGTAACACCTCTGGGTCACTGCTCTCACTTCCTGTGTGCACAGGTGCTCGCCATCACTCACTGTGACCCCTCCTTCTGATCACCAGTGTCAGCTCCTGTCCCTCCCCGAGGAGCCTTTAATGGTGAGTCCTTAACCTGGCTGCAGTAACACCTCTGGGTCACTGCTCTCACTTCCTGTGTGGACAGGGGCTCACCATCACTCACTGTGACCCCTCATTCTGATCACCAGTGTCAGGGCAGTCCTTCCCTGAGGAGCCTTTAATGGTGAGTCCTTAACCTGGCTGTAGTAATGCCTCTGGGTCGCTGCTCTCACTTCCTGTGTGGACAGGGGCTCACCATCACTCACTGTGACCCCTCCTTCTGATCACCAGTGTCCGCTCCTGTCCCTTCCTGGGGAGCCTTTAATGGTGAGTCCTTAACCTGGCTGCAGTAACATCTCTGGGTCACTGCTCTCGCTTCCTGTGTGCACAGGTGCTCACCATCACTCACTGTGACCCCTCCTTGTGATCACCAGTGTCCTCCTGTCCCTCCCTGAGGAGCCTTTAATGGTGAGTCCTTAACCTGGCAGCAGTAACACCTCTGGGTCACTGCTCTCACTACCTGTGTGGACAGGGGCTCACCATCACTCACTGTGATCCCTCCTTGTTATCACCAGTGTCCCTCCTGTCCCTCCCCGAGGAGCCTTTAATGGTGAGTCCTTAACCTGGCAGCAGTAACACCTCTGGGTCACTGCTCTCACTTCCTGTGTGGACGGGGCTCACCATCACTCACTGTGACCCCTCCTTCTGATCACCAGTGTCCTCCTGTCCCTCCCTGAGGAGCCTTTAATGGTGAGTCCTTAACCTGGCAGCAGTAACACCTCTGGGTCACTGCTCTCACTTCCTGTGTGGACAGGGGCTCACCATCACTCACTGTGACCCCTCCTTGTGATCACCAGTGTCCGCTCCTGTCCCTCCCTGAAGAGGCCTTTAATGGTGAGTCCTTAAACTGGCAGCAGTAACACCTCTGGGTCACTGCTCTCACTTCCTGTGTGGACAGGGGCTCACCATCACTCACTGTGACCCCTCCTTCTGATCACCAGTGGCCGCTCCTGTCCCTCCCTGAGGACCCTTTAATGGTGAGTCCTTAACCTGGCTGCAGTATTACCTCTGGATCACTGCTCTCACTTCCTGTGTGGACGGGGCTCACCATCACTCACTGTGACCCCTCCTTCTGATCACTAGTGTCCTCCTGTCCCTCCCTGAGGAGCCTTTAATGGTGAGTCCTTAACCTGGCAGCAGTAACACCTCTGGGTCACTGCTCTCACTTCCTGTGTGGACAGGGGCTCACCATCACTCACTGTGACCCGTCCTTGTGATCACCAGTGTCCGCTCCTGTCCCTCCCTGAAGAGGCCTTTAATGGTGAGTCCTTAACCTGGCAGCAGTAACACCTCTGGGTCACTGCTCTCACTTCCTGTGTGGACAAGGGCTCACCATCACTCACTGTGACCCCTCCTTCTGATCACCAGTGTCCGCTCCTGTTCCTCCCTGAGGAGCCTTTAATGGTGAGTCCTTAACCTGGCTGCAGTAACACCTCTGGATCACTGCTCTCACTTCCTGTGTGGACAGGGGCTCACCATCACTCACTGTGACCCCTCCTTGTGATCACCAGTGTCCGCTTCTGTCCTTCCCTGAGGAGCCTTTAATGGTAAGTACTTAACCTGGCTGCAGTAACACCTCTGGGTCACTGCTCTCACTTCCTGTGTGGACAGGGGCTCACCATCACTCACTGTGACCCCTCCTTGTGATCACCAGTGTCCGCTCCTGTCCTTCCCTGAGGAGCCTTTAAAGGTGAGTCCTTAACCTGGCAGCAGTAACACCTCTGGGTCACTGCTCTCACTTCCTGTGTGGACAGAGGCTCACCATCACTCACTGTGACCCCTCCTTCTGATCACCAGTGTCAGCTCCTGTCCCTCCCCGAGGAGCCTTTAATGGTGAGTCCTAAACCTGGCAGCAGTAACACCTCTGGGTCACTGCTCTCACTTCCTGTGTGGACAGGGGCTCACCATCACTCACTGTGACCCCTCCTTGTGATCACCAGTGTCCGCTCCTGTCCCTCCCCGAGGAGCCTTTAATGGTGAGTCCTTAACCTGGCAGCAGTAACACCTCTGGGTCACTGCTCTCACTTCCTGTGTGGACAGGGCCTCACTATCACTCACTGTGACCCCTCCTTGTGATCACCAGTGTCAGCTCCTGTCCCTCCCCGAGGAGCCTTAAATGGTGAGTCCTTAACCTGGCAGCAGTAACACCTCTGGGTCACTGCTCTCACTTCCTGTGTGGACAGAGGCTCACCATCACTCACTGTGACCCCTCCTTCTGATCACCAGTGTCAGCTCCTGTCCCTCCCCGAGGAGCCTTTAATGGTGAGTCCTAAACCTGGCAGCAGTAACACCTCTGGGTCACTGCTCTCACTTCCTGTGTGGACAGGGGCTCACCATCACTCACTGTGACCCCTCCTTGTGATCACCAGTGTCCGCTCCTGTCCCTCCCCGAGGAGCCTTTAATGGTGAGTCCTTAACCTGGCAGCAGTAACACCTCTGGGTCACTGCTCTCACTTCCTGTGTGGACAGGGGCTCACCATCACTCACTGTGACCCCTCCTTGTGATCACCAGTGTCCGCTCCTGTCCTTCCCTGAGGAGCCTTTTGAAGGTGAGTCCTTAACCTGGCAGCAGTAACACCTCTGGGTCACTGCTCTCACTTCCTGTGTGGACAGGGGCTCACCATCACTCACTGTGACCCCTCCTTCTGATCACCAGTGTCAGCTTCTGTCCCTCCCCGAGGAGCCTTTAATGGTGAGTCCTTAACCTGGCAGCAGTAACACCTCTGGGTCACTGCTCTCACTTCCTGTGTGGACAGGGCCTCACCATCACTCACTGTGACCCCTCCTTGTGATCACCAGTGTCCCTCCTGTCCCTCCCCGAGGAGCCTTTAATGGTGAGTCCTTAACCTGGCTGTAGTAACGCCTCTGGGTCACTGCTCTAACTTCCTGTGTGGACAGGGGCTCACCATCACTCACTGTGACCCCTCCTTCTGATCACCAGTGTCAGCTCCTGTCCCTCCCCGAGGAGCCTTTAATGGTGAGTCCTTAACCTGGCAGCAGTAACACCTCTGGGTCACTGCTCTCACTTCCTGTGTGGACAGGGCCTCACTATCACTCACTGTGACCCCTCCTTGTGATCACCAGTGTCAGCTCCTGTCCCTCCCCGAGGAGCCTTAAATGGTGAGTCCTTAACCTGGCAGCAGTAACACCTCTGGGTCACTGCTCTCACTTCCTGTGCGGACAGAGGCTCACCATCACTCACTGTGACCCCTCCTTCTGATCACCAGTGTCAGCTCCTGTCCCTCCCCGAGGAGCCTTTAATGGTGAGTCCTAAACCTGGCAGCAGTAACACCTCTGGGTCACTGCTCTCACTTCCTGTGTGGACAGGGGCTCACCATCACTCACTGTGACCCCTCCTTGTGATCACCAGTGTCCGCTCCTGTCCCTCCCCGAGGAGCCTTTAATGGTGAGTCCTTAACCTGGCAGCAGTAACACCTCTGGGTCACTGCTCTCACTTCCTGTGTGGACAGGGGCTCACCATCACTCACTGTGACCCCTCCTTGTGATCACCAGTGTCCGCTCCTGTCCTTCCCTGAGGAGCCTTTTGAAGGTGAGTCCTTAACCTGGCAGCAGTAACACCTCTGGGTCACTGCTCTCACTTCCTGTGTGGACAGGGGCTCACCATCACTCACTGTGACCCCTCCTTCTGATCACCAGTGTCAGCTTCTGTCCCTCCCCGAGGAGCCTTTAATGGTGAGTCCTTAACCTGGCAGCAGTAACACCTCTGGGTCACTGCTCTCACTTCCTGTGTGGACAGGGCCTCACCATCACTCACTGTGACCCCTCCTTGTGATCACCAGTGTCCCTCCTGTCCCTCCCCGAGGAGCCTTTAATGGTGAGTCCTTAACCTGGCTGTAGTAACGCCTCTGGGTCACTGCTCTAACTTCCTGTGTGGACAGGGGCTCACCATCACTCACTGTGACCCCTCCTTCTGATCACCAGTGTCAGCTCCTGTCCCTCCCCGAGGAGCCTTTAATGGTGAGTCCTTAACCTGGCAGCAGTAACACCTCTTGGTCACTGCTCTCACTTCCTGTGTGGACGGGGCTCACCATCACTCACTGTGACCCCTCCTTGTGATCACCAGTGTCAGCTCCTGTCCCTTCCTGAGGAGCCTTTAATGGTAAGTACTTAGCCTGGCTGCAGTAACACCTCTGGGTCACTGCTCTCACTTCCTGTGTGGACAGGGGCTCACCATCACTCACTGTGACCCCTCCTTGTGATCACCAGTGTCCGCTCCTGTCCTTCCCTGAGGAGCCTTTAAAGGTGAGTCCTTAACCTGGCAGCAGTAACACCTCTGGGTCACTGCTCTCACTTCCTGTGTGGACAGGTGCTCACCATCACTCACTGTGACCCCTCCTTCTGATCACCAGTGTCCGCTCCTGTCCTTCCCTGAGGAGCCTTTAATGGTGAGTCCTTAACCTGGCAGCAGTAACACCTCTGGATCACTGCTCTCACTTCCTGTGGCGATGGGGGCCTGCCATCACTCACTGTGACCCCTCCTTCTGATCACCAGTGTCAGCTCCTGTCCCTCCCCGAGGAGCCTTTAATGGTGAGTCCTTAACCTGGCAGCAGTAACACCTCTGGGTCACTGCTCTCACTTCCTGTGTGGACAGGGGCTCACCATCACTCACTGTGACCCCTCCTTGTGATCACCAGTGTCAGCTCCTGTCCCTCCCCGAGGAGCCTTTAATGGTGAGTCCTTAACCTGGCAGCAGTAACACCTCTGGGTCCCTACTCTCACTTCCTGTGTGGACGGGGCTCACCATCACTCACTGTGACCCCTCCTTGTGATCACCAGTGTCAGCTCCTGTCCCTTCCTGAGGAGCCTTTAATGGTAAGTACTTAGCCTGGCTGCAGTAACACCTCTGGGTCACTGCTCTCACTTCCTGTGTGGACAGGGGCTCACCATCACTCACTGTGACCCCTCCTTGTGATCACCAGTGTCCGCTCCTGTCCTTCCCTGAGGAGCCTTTAAAGGTGAGTCCTTAACCTGGCAGCAGTAACACCTCTGGGTCACTGCTCTCACTTCCTGTGTGGACAGGTGCTCACCATCACTCACTGTGACCCCTCCTTCTGATCACCAGTGTCCGCTCCTGTCCTTCCCTGAGGAGCCTTTAATGGTGAGTCCTTAACCTGGCAGCAGTAACACCTCTGGATCACTGCTCTCACTTCCTGTGGCGATGGGGGCCTGCCATCACTCACTGTGACCCCTCCTTCTGATCACCAGTGTCAGCTCCTGTCCCTCCCCGAGGAGCCTTTAATGGTGAGTCCTTAACCTGGCAGCAGTAACACCTCTGGGTCACTGCTCTCACTTCCTGTGTGGACAGGGGCTCACCATCACTCACTGCGACCCCTCCTTGTGATCACCAGTGTCAGCTCCTGTCCCTCCCCGAGGAGCCTTTAATGGTGAGTCCTTAACCTGGCAGCAGTAACACCTCTGGGTCCCTACTCTCACTTCCTGTGTGGACAGGGGCTCACCATCACTCCCTGTGACCCCTCCTTCTGATCACCAGTGTCCGCTCCTGTCCCTCCCTGAAGAGGCCGTTAATGGTGAGTCCTTAACCTGGCAGCAGTAACACCTCTGGGTCACTGCTCTCACTTCCTATGTGGACAGGGCCTCACCATCACTCACTGTGACCCCTCCTTGTGATCACCAGTGTCCCTCCATTGCCTCCCCGAGGAGCCTTTAATGGTGAGTCCTTAACCTGGCTGCAGTAACACCTCTGGGTCACTGCTCTCACTTCCTGTGTGGACAGGGGCTCACCATCACTCACTGTGACCCCTCCTTGTGATCACCAGTGTCCTCCTGTCCCTCCCTGAGGAGCCTTTAATGGTAAGTACTTAACCTGGCTGCAGTAACACCTCTGGGTCACTACTCTCACTTCCTGTGTGGACAGGGGCTCACCATCACTCCCTGTGACCCCTCCTTCTGATCACCAGTGTCCGCTCCTGTCCCTCCCTGAGGAGCCTTTAATGGTGAGTCCTTAACCTGGCTGAAGTAACACCTCTGGATCACTGCTCTCACTTCCTGTGTGCACAGGTGCTCACCATCACTCACTGTGACCCCTCCTTCTGATCACCAGTGTCAGCTCCTGTCCCTCCCCGAGGAGCCTTTAATGGTGAGTCCTTAACCTGGCTGCAGTAACACCTCTGGGTCACTGCTCTCACTTCCTGTGTGGACAGGGGCTCACCATCACCCACTGTGACCCCTCCTTCTGATCACCAGTGTCAGGGCAGTCCTTCCCTGAGGAGCCTTTAATGGTGAGTCCTTAACCTGGCTGTAGTAATGCCTCTGGGTCGCTGCTCTCACTTCCTGTGTGGACAGGGGCTCACCATCACTCACTGTGACCCCTCCTTCTGATCACCAGTGTCCGCTCCTGTCCCTTCCTGGGGAGCCTTTAATGGCGAGTCCTTAACCTGGCTGCAGTAACATCTCTGGGTCACTGCTCTCGCTTCCTGTGTGCACAGGTGCTCACCATCACTCACTGTGACCCCTCCTTGTGATCACCAGTGTCCTCCTGTCCCTCCCTGAGGAGCCTTTAATGGTGAGTCCTTAACCTGGCAGCAGTAACACCTCTGGGTCACTGCTCTCACTACCTGTGTGGACAGGGGCTCACCATCACTCACTGTGATCCCTCCTTGTTATCACCAGTGTCCCTCCTGTCCCTCCCCGAGGAGCCTTTAATGGTGAGTCCTTAACCTGGCTGCAGTAACACCTCTGGGTCACTGCTCTCACTTCCTGTGTGGACAGGGGCTCACCATCACTCCCTGTGACCCCTCCTTGTGATCACCAGTGTCCCTCCTGTCCTTCCCTGACGAGCCTTTAAAGGTGAGTCCTTAACCTGGCAGCAGTAACACCTCTGGGTCACTGTTCTCACTTCCTGTGTGGACGGGGCTCACCATCACTCACTGTGACCACTCCTTCTGATCACCAGTGTCCTCCTGTCCCTCCCTGAGGAGCCTTTAATGGTGAGTCCTTAACCTGGCAGCAGTAACACCTCTGGGTCACTGCTCTCACTTCCTGTGTGGACAGGGGCTCACCATCACTCACTGTGACCCCTCCTTGTGATCACCAGTGTCCGCTCCTGTCCCTCCCTGAAGAGGCCTTTAATGGTGAGTCCTTAAACTGGCAGCAGTAACACCTCTGGGTCACTGCTCTCACTTCCTGTGTGGACAGGGGCTCACCATCACTCACTGTGACCCCTCCTTCTGATCACCAGTGTCCGCTCCTGTCCCTCCCTGAGGACCCTTTAATGGCGAGTCCTTAACCTGGCTGCAGTATTACCTCTGGATCACTGCTCTCACTTCCTGTGTGGACGGGGCTCACCATCACTCACTGTGACCCCTCCTTCTGATCACTAGTGTCCTCCTGTCCCTCCCTGAGGAGCCTTTAATGGTGAGTCCTTAACCTGGCAGCAGTAACACCTCTGGGTCACTGCTCTCACTTCCTGTGTGGACAGGGGCTCACCATCACTCACTGTGACCCGTCCTTGTGATCACCAGTGTCCGCTCCTGTCCCTCCCTGAAGAGGCCTTTAATGGTGAGTCCTTAACCTGGCAGCAGTAACACCTCTGGGTCACTGCTCTCACTTCCTGTGTGGACAAGGGCTCACCATCACTCACTGTGACCCCTCCTTCTGATCACCAGTGTCCGCTCCTGTTCCTCCCTGAGGAGCCTTTAATGGTGAGTCCTTAACCTGGCTGCAGTAACACCTCTGGATCACTGCTCTCACTTCCTGTGTGGACAGGGGCTCACCATCACTCACTGTGACCCCTCCTTGTGATCACCAGTGTCCGCTTCTGTCCTTCCCTGAGGAGCCTTTAATGGTAAGTACTTAACCTGGCTGCAGTAACACCTCTGGGTCACTGCTCTCACTTCCTGTGTGGGCAGGGGCTCACCATCACTCACTGTGACCCCTCCTTGTGATCACCAGTGTCCGCTCCTGTCCTTCCCTGAGGAGCCTTTAAAGGTGAGTCCTTAACCTGGCAGCAGTAACACCTCTGGGTCACTGCTCTCACTTCCTGTGTGGACAGAGGCTCACCATCACTCACTGTGACCCCTCCTTCTGATCACCAGTGTCAGCTCCTGTCCCTCCCCGAGGAGCCTTTAATGGTGAGTCCTAAACCTGGCAGCAGTAACACCTCTGGGTCACTGCTCTCACTTCCTGTGTGGACAGGGGCTCACCATCACTCACTGTGACCCCTCCTTGTGATCACCAGTGTCCGCTCCTGTCCCTCCCCGAGGAGCCTTTAATGGTGAGTCCTTAACCTGGCTGCAGTAACACCTCTGGATCACTGCTCTCACTTCCTGTGTGGACAGGGGCTCACCATCACTCACTGTGACCCCTCCTTGTGATCACCAGTGTCCGCTTCTGTCCTTCCCTGAGGAGCCTTTAATGGTAAGTACTTAACCTGGCTGCAGTAACACCTCTGGGTCACTGCTCTCACTTCCTGTGTGGACAGGGGCTCACCATCACTCACTGTGACCCCTCCTTGTGATCACCAGTGTCCGCTCCTGTCCTTCCCTGAGGAGCCTTTAAAGGTGAGTCCTTAACCTGGCAGCAGTAACACCTCTGGGTCACTGCTCTCACTTCCTGTGTGGACAGAGGCTCACCATCACTCACTGTGACCCCTCCTTCTGATCACCAGTGTCAGCTCCTGTCCCTCCCCGAGGAGCCTTTAATGGTGAGTCCTAAACCTGGCAGCAGTAACACCTCTGGGTCACTGCTCTCACTTCCTGTGTGGACAGGGGCTCACCATCACTCACTGTGACCCCTCCTTGTGATCACCAGTGTCCGCTCCTGTCCCTCCCCGAGGAGCCTTTAATGGTGAGTCCTTAACCTGGCAGCAGTAACACTTCTGGGTCACTGCTCTCACTTCCTGTGTGGACAGGGCCTCACTATCACTCACTGTGACCCCTCCTTGTGATCACCAGTGTCAGCTCCTGTCCCTCCCCGAGGAGCCTTAAATGGTGAGTCCTTAACCTGGCAGCAGTAACACCTCTGGGTCACTGCTCTCACTTCCTGTGTGGACAGAGGCTCACCATCACTCACTGTGACCCCTCCTTCTGATCACCAGTGTCAGCTCCTGTCCCTCCCCGAGGAGCCTTTAATGGTGAGTCCTAAACCTGGCAGCAGTAACACCTCTGGGTCACTGCTCTCACTTCCTGTGTGGACAGGGGCTCACCATCACTCACTGTGACCCCTCCTTGTGATCACCAGTGTCCGCTCCTGTCCCTCCCCGAGGAGCCTTTAATGGTGAGTCCTTAACCTGGCAGCAGTAACACCTCTGGGTCACTGCTCTCACTTCCTGTGTGGACAGGGGCTCACCATCACTCACTGTGACCCCTCCTTGTGATCACCAGTGTCCGCTCCTGTCCTTCCCTGAGGAGCCTTTTGAAGGTGAGTCCTTAACCTGGCAGCAGTAACACCTCTGGGTCACTGCTCTCACTTCCTGTGTGGACAGGGGCTCACCATCACTCACTGTGACCCCTCCTTGTGATCACCAGTGTCCTCCTGTCCCTCCCTGAGGAGCCTTTAATGGTAAGTACTTAACCTGGCTGCAGTAACACCTCTGGGTCACTACTCTCACTTCCTGTGTGGACAGGGGCTCACCATCACTCCCTGTGACCCCTCCTTCTGATCACCAGTGTCCGCTCCTGTCCCTCCCTGAGGAGCCTTTAATGGTGAGTCCTTAACCTGGCTGAAGTAACACCTCTGGATCACTGCTCTCACTTCCTGTGTGCACAGGTGCTCACCATCACTCACTGTGACCCCTCCTTCTGATCACCAGTGTCAGCTCCTGTCCCTCCCCGAGGAGCCTTTAATGGTGAGTCCTTAACCTGGCTGCAGTAACACCTCTGGGTCACTGCTCTCACTTCCTGTGTGGACAGGGGCTCACCATCACCCACTGTGACCCCTCCTTCTGATCACCAGTGTCAGGGCAGTCCTTCCCTGAGGAGCCTTTAATGGTGAGTCCTTAACCTGGCTGTAGTAATGCCTCTGGGTCGCTGCTCTCACTTCCTGTGTGGACAGGGGCTCACCATCACTCACTGTGACCCCTCCTTCTGATCACCAGTGTCCGCTCCTGTCCCTTCCTGGGGAGCCTTTAATGGCGAGTCCTTAACCTGGCTGCAGTAACATCTCTGGGTCACTGCTCTCGCTTCCTGTGTGCACAGGTGCTCACCATCACTCACTGTGACCCCTCCTTGTGATCACCAGTGTCCTCCTGTCCCTCCCCGAGGAGCCTTTAATGGTGAGTCCTTAACCTGGCAGCAGTAACACCTCTGGGTCACTGCTCTCACTACCTGTGTGGACAGGGGCTCACCATCACTCACTGTGATCCCTCCTTGTTATCACCAGTGTCCCTCCTGTCCCTCCCCGAGGAGCCTTTAATGGTGAGTCCTTAACCTGGCTGCAGTAACACCTCTGGGTCACTGCTCTCACTTCCTGTGTGGACAGGGGCTCACCATCACTCCCTGTGACCCCTCCTTGTGATCACCAGTGTCCCTCCTGTCCTTCCCTGACGAGCCTTTAAAGGTGAGTCCTTAACCTGGCAGCAGTAACACCTCTGGGTCACTGTTCTCACTTCCTGTGTGGACGGGGCTCACCATCACTCACTGTGACCACTCCTTCTGATCACCAGTGTCCTCCTGTCCCTCCCTGAGGAGCCTTTAATGGTGAGTCCTTAACCTGGCAGCAGTAACACCTCTGGGTCACTGCTCTCACTTCCTGTGTGGACAGGGGCTCACCATCACTCACTGTGACCCCTCCTTGTGATCACCAGTGTCCGCTCCTGTCCCTCCCTGAAGAGGCCTTTAATGGTGAGTCCTTAAACTGGCAGCAGTAACACCTCTGGGTCACTGCTCTCACTTCCTGTGTGGACAGGGGCTCACCATCACTCACTGTGACCCCTCCTTCTGATCACCAGTGTCCGCTCCTGTCCCTCCCTGAGGACCCTTTAATGGCGAGTCCTTAACCTGGCTGCAGTATTACCTCTGGATCACTGCTCTCACTTCCTGTGTGGACGGGGCTCACCATCACTCACTGTGACCCCTCCTTCTGATCACTAGTGTCCTCCTGTCCCTCCCTGAGGAGCCTTTAATGGTGAGTCCTTAACCTGGCAGCAGTAACACCTCTGGGTCACTGCTCTCACTTCCTGTGTGGACAGGGGCTCACCATCACTCACTGTGACCCGTCCTTGTGATCACCAGTGTCCGCTCCTGTCCCTCCCTGAAGAGGCCTTTAATGGTGAGTCCTTAACCTGGCAGCAGTAACACCTCTGGGTCACTGCTCTCACTTCCTGTGTGGACAAGGGCTCACCATCACTCACTGTGACCCCTCCTTCTGATCACCAGTGTCCGCTCCTGTTCCTCCCTGAGGAGCCTTTAATGGTGAGTCCTTAACCTGGCTGCAGTAACACCTCTGGATCACTGCTCTCACTTCCTGTGTGGACAGGGGCTCACCATCACTCACTGTGACCCCTCCTTGTGATCACCAGTGTCCGCTTCTGTCCTTCCCTGAGGAGCCTTTAATGGTAAGTACTTAACCTGGCTGCAGTAACACCTCTGGGTCACTGCTCTCACTTCCTGTGTGGGCAGGGGCTCACCATCACTCACTGTGACCCCTCCTTGTGATCACCAGTGTCCGCTCCTGTCCTTCCCTGAGGAGCCTTTAAAGGTGAGTCCTTAACCTGGCAGCAGTAACACCTCTGGGTCACTGCTCTCACTTCCTGTGTGGACAGAGGCTCACCATCACTCACTGTGACCCCTCCTTCTGATCACCAGTGTCAGCTCCTGTCCCTCCCCGAGGAGCCTTTAATGGTGAGTCCTAAACCTGGCAGCAGTAACACCTCTGGGTCACTGCTCTCACTTCCTGTGTGGACAGGGGCTCACCATCACTCACTGTGACCCCTCCTTGTGATCACCAGTGTCCGCTCCTGTCCCTCCCCGAGGAGCCTTTAATGGTGAGTCCTTAACCTGGCTGCAGTAACACCTCTGGATCACTGCTCTCACTTCCTGTGTGGACAGGGGCTCACCATCACTCACTGTGACCCCTCCTTGTGATCACCAGTGTCCGCTTCTGTCCTTCCCTGAGGAGCCTTTAATGGTAAGTACTTAACCTGGCTGCAGTAACACCTCTGGGTCACTGCTCTCACTTCCTGTGTGGACAGGGGCTCACCATCACTCACTGTGACCCCTCCTTGTGATCACCAGTGTCCGCTCCTGTCCTTCCCTGAGGAGCCTTTAAAGGTGAGTCCTTAACCTGGCAGCAGTAACACCTCTGGGTCACTGCTCTCACTTCCTGTGTGGACAGAGGCTCACCATCACTCACTGTGACCCCTCCTTCTGATCACCAGTGTCAGCTCCTGTCCCTCCCCGAGGAGCCTTTAATGGTGAGTCCTAAACCTGGCAGCAGTAACACCTCTGGGTCACTGCTCTCACTTCCTGTGTGGACAGGGGCTCACCATCACTCACTGTGACCCCTCCTTGTGATCACCAGTGTCCGCTCCTGTCCCTCCCCGAGGAGCCTTTAATGGTGAGTCCTTAACCTGGCAGCAGTAACACTTCTGGGTCACTGCTCTCACTTCCTGTGTGGACAGGGCCTCACTATCACTCACTGTGACCCCTCCTTGTGATCACCAGTGTCAGCTCCTGTCCCTCCCCGAGGAGCCTTAAATGGTGAGTCCTTAACCTGGCAGCAGTAACACCTCTGGGTCACTGCTCTCACTTCCTGTGTGGACAGAGGCTCACCATCACTCACTGTGACCCCTCCTTCTGATCACCAGTGTCAGCTCCTGTCCCTCCCCGAGGAGCCTTTAATGGTGAGTCCTAAACCTGGCAGCAGTAACACCTCTGGGTCACTGCTCTCACTTCCTGTGTGGACAGGGGCTCACCATCACTCACTGTGACCCCTCCTTGTGATCACCAGTGTCCGCTCCTGTCCCTCCCCGAGGAGCCTTTAATGGTGAGTCCTTAACCTGGCAGCAGTAACACCTCTGGGTCACTGCTCTCACTTCCTGTGTGGACAGGGGCTCACCATCACTCACTGTGACCCCTCCTTGTGATCACCAGTGTCCGCTCCTGTCCTTCCCTGAGGAGCCTTTTGAAGGTGAGTCCTTAACCTGGCAGCAGTAACACCTCTGGGTCACTGCTCTCACTTCCTGTGTGGACAGGGGCTCACCATCACTCACTGTGACCCCTCCTTCTGATCACCAGTGTCAGCTTCTGTCCCTCCCCGAGGAGCCTTTAATGGTGAGTCCTTAACCTGGCAGCAGTAACACCTCTGGGTCACTGCTCTCACTTCCTGTGTGGACAGGGCCTCACCATCACTCACTGTGACCCCTCCTTGTGATCACCAGTGTCCCTCCTGTCCCTCCCCGAGGAGCCTTTAATGGTGAGTCCTTAACCTGGCTGTAGTAACGCCTCTGGGTCACTGCTCTAACTTCCTGTGTGGACAGGGGCTCACCATCACTCACTGTGACCCCTCCTTCTGATCACCAGTGTCAGCTCCTGTCCCTCCCCGAGGAGCCTTTAATGGTGAGTCCTTAACCTGGCAGCAGTAACACCTCTGGGTCACTGCTCTCACTTCCTGTGTGGACAGGGCCTCACTATCACTCACTGTGACCCCTCCTTGTGATCACCAGTGTCAGCTCCTGTCCCTCCCCGAGGAGCCTTAAATGGTGAGTCCTTAACCTGGCAGCAGTAACACCTCTGGGTCACTGCTCTCACTTCCTGTGCGGACAGAGGCTCACCATCACTCACTGTGACCCCTCCTTCTGATCACCAGTGTCAGCTCCTGTCCCTCCCCGAGGAGCCTTTAATGGTGAGTCCTAAACCTGGCAGCAGTAACACCTCTGGGTCACTGCTCTCACTTCCTGTGTGGACAGGGGCTCACCATCACTCACTGTGACCCCTCCTTGTGATCACCAGTGTCCGCTCCTGTCCCTCCCCGAGGAGCCTTTAATGGTGAGTCCTTAACCTGGCAGCAGTAACATCTCTGGGTCACTGCTCTCACTTCCTGTGTGGACAGGGGCTCACCATCACTCACTGTGACCCCTCCTTGTGATCACCAGTGTCCGCTCCTGTCCTTCCCTGAGGAGCCTGTTGAAGGTGAGTCCTTAACCTGGCAGCAGTAACACCTCTGGGTCACTGCTCTCACTTCCTGTGTGGACAGGGGCTCACCATCACTCACTGTGACCCCTCCTTCTGATCACCAGTGTCAGCTTCTGTCCCTCCCCGAGGAGCCTTTAATGGTGAGTCCTTAACCTGGCAGCAGTAACACCTCTGGGTCACTGCTCTCACTTCCTGTGTGGACAGGGCCTCACCATCACTCACTGTGACCCCTCCTTGTGATCACCAGTGTCCCTCCTGTCCCTCCCCGAGGAGCCTTTAATGGTGAGTCCTTAACCTGGCTGTAGTAACGCCTCTGGGTCACTGCTCTAACTTCCTGTGTGGACAGGGGCTCACCATCACTCACTGTGACCCCTCCTTCTGATCACCAGTGTCAGCTCCTGTCCCTCCCCGAGGAGCCTTTAATGGTGAGTCCTTAACCTGGCAGCAGTAACACCTCTTGGTCACTGCTCTCACTTCCTGTGTGGACGGGGCTCACCATCACTCACTGTGACCCCTCCTTGTGATCACCAGTGTCAGCTCCTGTCCCTTCCTGAGGAGCCTTTAATGGTAAGTACTTAGCCTGGCTGCAGTAACACCTCTGGGTCACTGCTCTCACTTCCTGTGTGGACAGGGGCTCACCATCACTCACTGTGACCCCTCCTTGTGATCACCAGTGTCCGCTCCTGTCCTTCCCTGAGGAGCCTTTAAAGGTGAGTCCTTAACCTGGCAGCAGTAACACCTCTGGGTCACTGCTCTCACTTCCTGTGTGGACAGGTGCTCACCATCACTCACTGTGACCCCTCCTTCTGATCACCAGTGTCCGCTCCTGTCCTTCCCTGAGGAGCCTTTAATGGTGAGTCCTTAACCTGGCAGCAGTAACACCTCTGGATCACTGCTCTCACTTCCTGTGGCGATGGGGGCCTGCCATCACTCACTGTGACCCCTCCTTCTGATCACCAGTGTCAGCTCCTGTCCCTCCCCGAGGAGCCTTTAATGGTGAGTCCTTAACCTGGCAGCAGTAACACCTCTGGGTCACTGCTCTCACTTCCTGTGTGGACAGGGGCTCACCATCACTCACTGTGACCCCTCCTTGTGATCACCAGTGTCAGCTCCTGTCCCTCCCCGAGGAGCCTTTAATGGTGAGTCCTTAACCTGGCAGCAGTAACACCTCTGGGTCCCTACTCTCACTTCCTGTGTGGACGGGGCTCACCATCACTCACTGTGACCCCTCCTTGTGATCACCAGTGTCAGCTCCTGTCCCTTCCTGAGGAGCCTTTAATGGTAAGTACTTAGCCTGGCTGCAGTAACACCTCTGGGTCACTGCTCTCACTTCCTGTGTGGACAGGGGCTCACCATCACTCACTGTGACCCCTCCTTGTGATCACCAGTGTCCGCTCCTGTCCTTCCCTGAGGAGCCTTTAAAGGTGAGTCCTTAACCTGGCAGCAGTAACACCTCTGGGTCACTGCTCTCACTTCCTGTGTGGACAGGTGCTCACCATCACTCACTGTGACCCCTCCTTCTGATCACCAGTGTCCGCTCCTGTCCTTCCCTGAGGAGCCTTTAATGGTGAGTCCTTAACCTGGCAGCAGTAACACCTCTGGATCACTGCTCTCACTTCCTGTGGCGATGGGGGCCTGCCATCACTCACTGTGACCCCTCCTTCTGATCACCAGTGTCAGCTCCTGTCCCTCCCCGAGGAGCCTTTAATGGTGAGTCCTTAACCTGGCAGCAGTAACACCTCTGGGTCACTGCTCTCACTTCCTGTGTGGACAGGGGCTCACCATCACTCACTGTGACCCCTCCTTGTGATCACCAGTGTCAGCTCCTGTCCCTCCCCGAGGAGCCTTTAATGGTGAGTCCTTAACCTGGCAGCAGTAACACCTCTGGGTCCCTACTCTCACTTCCTGTGTGGACAGGGGCTCACCATCACTCCCTGTGACCCCTCCTTCTGATCACCAGTGTCCGCTCCTGTCCCTCCCTGAAGAGGCCGTTAATGGTGAGTCCTTAACCTGGCAGCAGTAACACCTCTGGGTCACTGCTCTCACTTCCTATGTGGACAGGGCCTCACCATCACTCACTGTGACCCCTCCTTGTGATCACCAGTGTCCCTCCATTGCCTCCCCGAGGAGCCTTTAATGGTGAGTCCTTAACCTGGCTGCAGTAACACCTCTGGGTCACTGCTCTCACTTCCTGTGTGGACAGGGGCTCACCATCACTCACTGTGACCCCTCCTTGTGATCACCAGTGTCCTCCTGTCCCTCCCTGAGGAGCCTTTAATGGTAAGTACTTAACCTGGCTGCAGTAACACCTCTGGGTCACTACTCTCACTTCCTGTGTGGACAGGGGCTCACCATCACTCCCTGTGACCCCTCCTTCTGATCACCAGTGTCCGCTCCTGTCCCTCCCTGAGGAGCCTTTAATGGTGAGTCCTTAACCTGGCTGCAGTAACACCTCTGGATCACTGCTCTCACTTCCTGTGTGCACAGGTGCTCACCATCACTCACTGTGACCCCTCCTTCTGATCACCAGTGTCAGCTCCTGTCCCTCCCCGAGGAGCCTTTAATGGTGAGTCCTTAACCTGGCTGCAGTAACACCTCTGGGTCACTGCTCTTACTTCCTGTGTGGACAGGGGCTCACCATCACCCACTGTGACCCCTCCTTCTGATCACCAGTGTCAGGGCAGTCCTTCCCTGAGGAGCCTTTAATGGTGAGTCCTTAACCTGGCTGTAGTAATGCCTCTGGGTCGCTGCTCTCACTTCCTGTGTGGACAGGGGCTCACCATCACTCACTGTGACCCCTCCTTCTGATCACCAGTGTCCGCTCCTGTCCCTTCCTGGGGAGCCTTTAATGGTGAGTCCTTAACCTGGCTGCAGTAACATCTCTGGGTCACTGCTCTCGCTTCCTGTGTGCACAGGTGCTCACCATCACTCACTGTGACCCCTCCTTGTGATCACCAGTGTCCTCCTGTCCCTCCCTGAGGAGCCTTTAATGGTGAGTCCTTAACCTGGCAGCAGTAACACCTCTGGGTCACTGCTCTCACTACCTGTGTGGACAGGGGCTCACCATCACTCACTGTGATCCCTCCTTGTTATCACCAGTGTCCCTCCTGTCCCTCCCCGAGGAGCCTTTAATGGTGAGTCCTTAACCTGGCTGCAGTAACACCTCTGGGTCACTGCTCTCACTTCCTGTGTGGACAGGGGCTCACCATCACTCCCTGTGACCCCTCCTTGTGATCACCAGTGTCCCTCCTGTCCTTCCCTGACGAGCCTTTAAAGGTGAGTCCTTAACCTGGCAGCAGTAACACCTCTGGGTCACTGTTCTCACTTCCTGTGTGGACGGGGCTCACCATCACTCACTGTGACCACTCCTTCTGATCACCAGTGTCCTCCTGTCCCTCCCTGAGGAGCCTTTAATGGTGAGTCCTTAACCTGGCAGCAGTAACACCTCTGGGTCACTGCTCTCACTTCCTGTGTGGACAGGGGCTCACCATCACTCACTGTGACCCCTCCTTGTGATCACCAGTGTCCGCTCCTGTCCCTCCCTGAAGAGGCCTTTAATGGTGAGTCCTTAAACTGGCAGCAGTAACACCTCTGGGTCACTGCTCTCACTTCCTGTGTGGACAGGGGCTCACCATCACTCACTGTGACCCCTCCTTCTGATCACCAGTGTCCGCTCCTGTCCCTCCCTGAGGACCCTTTAATGGCGAGTCCTTAACCTGGCTGCAGTATTACCTCTGGATCACTGCTCTCACTTCCTGTGTGGACGGGGCTCACCATCACTCACTGTGACCCCTCCTTCTGATCACTAGTGTCCTCCTGTCCCTCCCTGAGGAGCCTTTAATGGTGAGTCCTTAACCTGGCAGCAGTAACACCTCTGGGTCACTGCTCTCACTTCCTGTGTGGACAGGGGCTCACCATCACTCACTGTGACCCGTCCTTGTGATCACCAGTGTCCGCTCCTGTCCCTCCCTGAAGAGGCCTTTAATGGTGAGTCCTTAACCTGGCAGCAGTAACACCTCTGGGTCACTGCTCTCACTTCCTGTGTGGACAAGGGCTCACCATCACTCACTGTGACCCCTCCTTCTGATCACCAGTGTCCGCTCCTGTTCCTCCCTGAGGAGCCTTTAATGGTGAGTCCTTAACCTGGCTGCAGTAACACCTCTGGATCACTGCTCTCACTTCCTGTGTGGACAGGGGCTCACCATCACTCACTGTGACCCCTCCTTGTGATCACCAGTGTCCGCTTCTGTCCTTCCCTGAGGAGCCTTTAATGGTAAGTACTTAACCTGGCTGCAGTAACACCTCTGGGTCACTGCTCTCACTTCCTGTGTGGGCAGGGGCTCACCATCACTCACTGTGACCCCTCCTTGTGATCACCAGTGTCCGCTCCTGTCCTTCCCTGAGGAGCCTTTAAAGGTGAGTCCTTAACCTGGCAGCAGTAACACCTCTGGGTCACTGCTCTCACTTCCTGTGTGGACAGAGGCTCACCATCACTCACTGTGACCCCTCCTTCTGATCACCAGTGTCAGCTCCTGTCCCTCCCCGAGGAGCCTTTAATGGTGAGTCCTAAACCTGGCAGCAGTAACACCTCTGGGTCACTGCTCTCACTTCCTGTGTGGACAGGGGCTCACCATCACTCACTGTGACCCCTCCTTGTGATCACCAGTGTCCGCTCCTGTCCCTCCCCGAGGAGCCTTTAATGGTGAGTCCTTAACCTGGCAGCAGTAACACCTCTGGGTCACTGCTCTCACTTCCTGTGTGGACAGGGCCTCACTATCACTCACTGTGACCCCTCCTTGTGATCACCAGTGTCAGCTCCTGTCCCTCCCCGAGGAGCCTTAAATGGTGAGTCTTTAACCTGGCAGCAGTAACACCTCTGGGTCACTGCTCTCACTTCCTGTGTGGACAGAGGCTCACCATCACTCACTGTGACCCCTCCTTCTGATCACCAGTGTCAGCTCCTGTCCCTCCCCGAGGAGCCTTTAATGGTGAGTCCTAAACCTGGCAGCAGTAACACCTCTGGGTCACTGCTCTCACTTCCTGTGTGGACAGGGGCTCACCATCACTCACTGTGACCCCTCCTTGTGATCACCAGTGTCCGCTCCTGTCCCTCCCCGAGGAGCCTTTAATGGTGAGTCCTTAACCTGGCAGCAGTAACACCTCTGGGTCACTGCTCTCACTTCCTGTGTGGACAGGGGCTCACCATCACTCACTGTGACCCCTCCTTGTGATCACTAGTGTCCGCTCCTGTCCTTCCCTGAGGAGCCTTTTGAAGGTGAGTCCTTAACCTGGCAGCAGTAACACCTCTGGGTCACTGCTCTCACTTCCTGTGTGGACAGGGGCTCACCATCACTCACTGTGACCCCTCCTTCTGATCACCAGTGTCAGCTTCTGTCCCTCCCCGAGGAGCCTTTAATGGTGAGTCCTTAACCTGGCAGCAGTAACACCTCTGGGTCACTGCTCTCACTTCCTGTGTGGACAGGGCCTCACCATCACTCACTGTGACCCCTCCTTGTGATCACCAGTGTCCCTCCTGTCCCTCCCCGAGGAGCCTTTAATGGTGAGTCCTTAACCTGGCTTTAGTAACGCCTCTGGGTCACTGCTCTAACTTCCTGTGTGGACAGGGGCTCACCATCACTCACTGTGACCCCTCCTTCTGATCACCAGTGTCAGCTCCTGTCCCTCCCCGAGGAGCCTTTAATGGTGAGTCCTTAACCTGGCAGCAGTAACACCTCTGGGTCACTGCTCTCACTTCCTGTGTGGACAGGGCCTCACTATCACTCACTGTGACCCCTCCTTGTGATCACCAGTGTCAGCTCCTGTCCCTCCCCGAGGAGCCTTAAATGGTGAGTCCTTAACCTGGCAGCAGTAACACCTCTGGGTCACTGCTCTCACTTCCTGTGTGGACAGAGGCTCACCATCACTCACTGTGACCCCTCCTTCTGATCACCAGTGTCAGCTCCTGTCCCTCCCCGAGGAGCCTTTAATGGTGAGTCCTAAACCTGGCAGCAGTAACACCTCTGGGTCACTGCTCTCACTTCCTGTGTGGACAGGGGCTCACCATCACTCACTGTGACCCCTCCTTGTGATCACCAGTGTCCGCTCCTGTCCCTCCCCGAGGAGCCTTTAATGGTGAGTCCTTAACCTGGCAGCAGTAACACCTCTGGGTCACTGCTCTCACTTCCTGTGTGGACAGGGGCTCACCATCACTCACTGTGACCCCTCCTTGTGATCACCAGTGTCTGCTCCTGTCCTTCCCTGAGGAGCCTTTTGAAGGTGAGTCCTTAACCTGGCAGCAGTAACACCTCTGGGTCACTGCTCTCACTTCCTGTGTGGACAGGGGCTCACCATCACTCACTGTGACCCCTCCTTCTGATCACCAGTGTCAGCTTCTGTCCCTCCCCGAGGAGCCTTTAATGGTGAGTCCTTAACCTGGCAGCAGTAACACCTCTGGGTCACTGCTCTCACTTCCTGTGTGGACAGGGCCTCACCATCACTCACTGTGACCCCTCCTTGTGATCACCAGTGTCCCTCCTGTCCCTCCCCGAGGAGCCTTTAATGGTGAGTCCTTAACCTGGCTGTAGTAACGCCTCTGGGTCACTGCTCTAACTTCCTGTGTGGACAGGGGCTCACCATCACTCACTGTGACCCCTCCTTCTGATCACCAGTGTCAGCTCCTGTCCCTCCCCGAGGAGCCTTTAATGGTGAGTCCTTAACCTGGCAGCAGTAACACCTCTTGGTCACTGCTCTCACTTCCTGTGTGGACGGGGCTCACCATCACTCACTGTGACCCCTCCTTGTGATCACCAGTGTCAGCTCCTGTCCCTTCCTGAGGAGCCTTTAATGGTAAGTACTTAGCCTGGCTGCAGTAACACCTCTGGGTCACTGCTCTCACTTCCTGTGTGGACAGGGGCTCACCATCACTCACTGTGACCCCTCCTTGTGATCACCAGTGTCCGCTGCTGTCCTTCCCTGAGGAGCCTTTAAAGGTGAGTCCTTAACCTGGCAGCAGTAACACCTCTGGGTCACTGCTCTCACTTCCTGTGTGGACAGGTGCTCACCATCACTCACTGTGACCCCTCCTTCTGATCACCAGTGTCCGCTCCTGTCCTTCCCTGAGGAGCCTTTAATGGTGAGTCCTTAACCTGGCAGCAGTAACACCTCTGGATCACTGCTCTCACTTCCTGTGGCGATGGGGGCCTGCCATCACTCACTGTGACCCCTCCTTCTGATCACCAGTGTCAGCTCCTGTCCCTCCCCGAGGAGCCTTTAATGGTGAGTCCTTAACCTGGCAGCAGTAACACCTCTGGGTCACTGCTCTCACTTCCTGTGTGGACAGGGGCTCACCATCACTCACTGTGACCCCTCCTTGTGATTACCAGTGTCAGCTCCTGTCCCTCCCCGAGGAGCCTTTAATGGGGAGTCCTTAACCTGGCAGCAGTAACACCTCTGGGTCCCTACTCTCACTTCCTGTGTGGACAGGGGCTCACCATCACTCCCTGTGACCCCTCCTTCTGATCACCAGTGTCCGCTCCTGTTCCTCCCTGAAGAGGCCGTTAATGGTGAGTCCTTAACCTGGCAGCAGTAACACCTCTGGGTCACTGCTCTCACTTCCTATGTGGACAGGGCCTCACCATCACTCACTGTGACCCCTCCTTGTGATCACCAGTGTCCCTCCTGTGCCTCCCCGAGGAGCCTTTAATGGTGAGTCCTTAACCTGGCTGCAGTAACACCTCTGGGTCACTGCTCTCACTTCCTGTGTGGACAGGGGCTCACCATCACTCACTGTGACCCCTCCTTGTGATCACCAGTGTCCTCCTGTCCCTCCCTGAGGAGCCTTTAATGGTAAGTACTTAACCTGGCTGCAGTAACACCTCTGGGTCACTACTCTCACTTCCTGTGTGGACAGGGGCTCACCATCACTCCCTGTGACCCCTCCTTCTGATCACCAGTGTCCGCTCCTGTCCCTCCCTGAGGAGCCTTTAATGGTGAGTCCTTAACCTGGCTGCAGTAACACCTCTG
This sequence comes from Lissotriton helveticus, assembly GCF_964261635.1. Lineage (NCBI taxonomy): Eukaryota > Metazoa > Chordata > Amphibia > Caudata > Salamandridae > Lissotriton > Lissotriton helveticus. The sequence continues at coordinate 67,047,886 of NC_136073.1, read as the reverse complement.
GATCACTGCTCTCACTTCCTGTGTGCACAGGTGCTCACCATCACTCACTGTGACCCCTCCTTCTGATCACCAGTGTCAGCTCCTGTCCCTCCCCGAGGAGCCTTTAATGGTGAGTCCTTAACCTGGCTGCAGTAACACCTCTGGGTCACTGCTCTCACTTCCTGTGTGGAAAGGGGCTCACCATCACTCACTGTGACCCCTCCTTCTGATCACCAGTGTCAGGGCAGTCCTTCCCTGAGGAGCCTTTAATGGTGAGTCCTTAACCTGGCTGTAGTAATGCCTCTGGGTCGCTGCTCTCACTTCCTGTGTGGACAGGGGCTCACCATCACTCACTGTGACCCCTCCTTCTGATCACCAGTGTCCGCTCCTGTCCCTTCCTGGGGAGCCTTTAATGGTGAGTCCTTAACCTGGCTGCAGTAACATCTCTGGGTCACTGCTCTCGCTTCCTGTGTGCACAGGTGCTCACCATCACTCACTGTGACCCCTCCTTGTGATCACCAGTGTCCTCCTGTCCCTCCCTGAGGAGCCTTTAATGGTGAGTCCTTAACCTGGCAGCAGTAACACCTCTGGGTCACTGCTCTCACTACCTGTGTGGACAGGGGCTCACCATCACTCACTGTGATCCTCCTTGTTATCACCAGTGTCCCTCCTGTCCCTCCCCGAGGAGCCTTTAATGGTGAGTCCTTAACCTGGCTGCAGTAACACCTCTGGGTCACTGCTCTCACTTCCTGTGTGGACAGGGGCTCACCATCACTCCCTGTGACCCCTCCTTGTGATCACCAGTGTCCCTCCTGTCCTTCCCTGACGAGCCTTTAAAGGTAAGTCCTTAACCTGGCAGCAGTAACACCTCTGGGTCACTGCTCTCACTTCCTGTGTGGACGGGGCTCACCATCACTCACTGTGACCCCTCCTTCTGATCACCAGTGTCCTCCTGTCTCTCCCTGAGGAGCCTTTAATGGTGAGTCCTTAACCTGGCAGCAGTAACACCTCTGGGTCACTGCTCTCACTTCCTGTGTGGACAGGGGCTCACCATCACTCACTGTGACCCCTCCTTGTGATCACCAGTGTCCGCTCCTGTGCCTCCCTGAAGAGGCCTTTAATGGTGAGTCCTTAAACTGGCAGCAGTAACACCTCTGGGTCACTGCTCTCACTTCCTGTGTGGACAGGGGCTCACCATCACTCACTGTGACCCCTCCTTCTGATCACCAGTGTCCGCTCCTGTCCCTCCCTGAGGACCCTTTAATGGTGAGTCCTTAACCTGGCTGCAGTATTACCTCTGGATCACTGCTCTCACTTCCTGTGTGGACGGGGCTCACCATCACTCACTGTGACCCCTCCTTCTGATCACTAGTGTCCTCCTGTCCCTCCCTGAGGAGCCTTTAATGGTGAGTCCTTAACCTGGCAGCAGTAACACCTCTGGGTCACTGCTCTCACTTCCTGTGTGGACAGGGGCTCACCATCACTCACTGTGACCCGTCCTTGTGATCACCAGTGTCCGCTCCTGTCCCTCCCTGAAGAGGCCTTTAATGGTGAGTCCTTAACCTGGCAGCATTAACACCTCTGGGTCACTGCTCTCACTTCCTGTGTGGACAAGGGCTCACCATCACTCACTGTGACCCCTCCTTCTGATCACCAGTGTCCGCTCCTGTTCCTCCCTGAGGAGCCTTTAATGGTGAGTCCTTAACCTGGCTGCAGTAACACCTCTGGATCACTGCTCTCACTTCCTGTGTGGACAGGGGCTCACCATCACTCACTGTGACCCCTCCTTGTGATCACCAGTGTCCGCTTCTGTCCTTCCCTGAGGAGCCTTTAATGGTAAGTACTTAACCTGGCTGCAGTAACACCTCTGGGTCACTGCTCTCACTTCCTGTGTGGACAGGGGCTCACCATCACTCACTGTGACCCCTCCTTGTGATCACCAGTGTCCGCTCCTGTCCTTCCCTGAGGAGCCTTTAAAGGTGAGTCCTTAACCTGGCAGCAGTAACACCTCTGGGTCACTGCTCTCACTTCCTGTGTGGACAGAGGCTCACCATCACTCACTGTGACCCCTACTTCTGATCACCAGTGTCAGCTCCTGTCCCTCCCCGAGGAGCCTTTAATGGTGAGTCCTAAACCTGGCAGCAGTAACACCTCTGGGTCACTGCTCTCACTTCCTGTGTGGACAGGGGCTCACCATCACTCACTGTGACCCCTCCTTGTGATCACCAGTGTCCGCTCCTGTCCCTCCCCGAGGAGCCTTTAATGGTGAGTCCTTAACCTGGCAGCAGTAACACCTCTGGGTCACTGCTCTCACTTCCTGTGTGGACAGGGCCTCACTATCACTCACTGTGACCCTCTCCTTGTGATCACCAGTGTCAGCTCCTGTCCCTCCCCGAGGAGCCTTAAATGGTGAGTCCTTAACCTAGCAGCAGGAACACCTCTGGGTCACTGCTCTCACCTCCTGTGTGGACAGAGGCTCACCATCACTCACTGTGACCCCTCCTTCTGATCACCAGTGTTACCTCCTGTCCCTCCCCGAGGAGCCTTTAATGGTGATTCCTAAACCTGGCAGCAGTAACACCTCTGGGTCACTGCTCTCACTTCCTGTGTGGACAGGGGCTCACCATCACTCACTGTGACCCCTCCTTGTGATCACCAGTGTCCGCTCCTGTCCCTCCCCGAGGAGCCTTTAATGGTGAGTCCTTAACCTGGCAGCAGTAACACCTCTGGGTCACTGCTCTCACTTCCTGTGCGGACAGGGGCTCACCATCACTCACTGTGACCCCTCCTTGTGATCACCAGTGTCCGCTCCTGTCCCTCCCCGAGGAGCCTTTAATGGTGAGTCCTTAACCTGGCTGCAGTAATTCCTCTGGGTCACTGCTCTCACTTCCTGTGTAGACAGGGGCTCACCATCACTCACTGTGACCCCTCCCTGTGATCACCAGTGTCCTCCTGTCCCTCCCTGAGGAGCCTTTAATGGTAAGTCCTTAACCTGGCTGCAGTAACGCCTCTGGGTCACTGCTCTCACTTCCTGTGTGGACAGGGGCTCACCATCACTCACTGTGACCCCTCCTTGTGATCACCAGTGTCCGCTCCTGTCCCTCCCCGAGGAGCCTTTAATGGTGAGTCCTTAACCTGGCAGCAGTAACACCTCTGGGTCACTGCTCTCACTTCCTGTGTGGACAGGGCCTCACTATCACTCACTGTGACCCTCTCCTTGTGATCACCAGTGTCAGCTCCTGTCCCTCCCCGAGGAGCCTTAAATGGTGAGTCCTTAACCTAGCAGCAGTAACACCTCTGGGTCACTGCTCTCACCTCCTGTGTGGACAGAGGCTCACCATCACTCACTGTGACCCCTCCTTCTGATCACCAGTGTTACCTCCTGTCCCTCCCCGAGGAGCCTTTAATGGTGAGTCCTAAACCTGGCAGCAGTAACACCTCTGGGTCACTGCTCTCACTTCCTGTGTGGACAGGGGCTCACCATCACTCACTGTGACCCCTCCTTGTGATCACCAGTGTCCGCTCCTGTCCCTCCCCGAGGAGCCTTTAATGGTGAGTCCTTAACCTGGCAGCAGTAACACCTCTGGGTCACTGCTCTCACTTCCTGTGCGGACAGGGGCTCACCATCACTCACTGTGACCCCTCCTTGTGATCACCAGTGTCTGCTCCTGTCCCTCCCCGAGGAGCCTTTAATGGTGAGTCCTTAACCTGGCTGCAGTAATTCCTCTGGGTCACTGCTCTCACTTCCTGTGTAGACAGGGGCTCACCATCACTCACTGTGACCCCTCCCTGTGATCACCAGTGTCCTCCTGTCCCTCCCTGAGGAGCCTTTAATGGTAAGTCCTTAACCTGGCTGCAGTAACGCCTCTGGGTCACTGCTCTCACTTCCTGTGTGGATAGGGGCTCACCATCACTCACTGTGACCCCTCCTTGTGATCACCAGTGTCAGCTCCTGTCCCTCCCCGAGGAGCCTTTAATGGTGAGTCCTTAACCTGGCAGCAGTAACACCTCTGGGTCACTGCTCTAACTTACTGTGTGGACAGGGGCTCACCATCACTCACTGTGACACCTCCTTGTGATCACCAGCGTGCGCTCCTGTCCCTCCCTGAAGAGGCCTTTAATGGTGAGTCCTTAACCTGGCTGTAGTAACGCCTCTGGGTCACTGCTCTCACTTCCTGTGTGGACAGGGGCTCACCATCACTCACTGTGACCCCTCCTTCTGATCACCAGTGTCAGCTCCTGTCCCTCCCCGAGGAGCAATTAATGGTGAGTCCTTAACCTGGCAGCAGTAACACCTCTGGGTCACTGCTCTCCCTTCCTGTGTGGACGGGGCTCACCATCACTCACTGTGACCCCACCTTGTGATCACCAGTGTCAGCTCCTGTCCCTTCCTGAAGAGCCTTTAATGGTAAGTACTTAGCCTGGCTGCAGTAGCACCTCTGGGTCACTGCTCTAACTTCCTGTGTGGACAGGGGCTCACCATCACTCACTGTGACCCCACCTTGTGATCACCAGTGTCAGCTCCTGTCCCTTCCTGAAGAGCCTTTAATGGTAAGTACTTAGCCTGGCTGCAGTAGCACCTCTGGGTCACTGCTCTAACTTCCTGTGTGGACAGGGGCTCACCATCACTCACTGTGACCCCTCCTTGTGATCACCAGTGTCCGCTCCTGTCCTTCCCTGAGAAGCCTTTAAAGGTGAGTCCTTAACCTGGCAGCAGTAACACCTCTGGGTCACTGCTCTCACTTCCTGTGTGGACAGGGGCTCACCATCACTCACTGTGACCCCTCCTTGATATCACCAGTGTCCTCCTGTCCCTCCCTGAGGAGCCTTTAATGGTGAGTCCTTAACCTGGCTGTAGTGACGCCTCTGGGTCACTGCTCTCACTTCCTGTGTGGACAGGGGCTCACCATCACTCACTGTGACCCCTCCTTGTGATCACCAGTGTCCGCTCCTGTCCTTCCCTGAGGAGCCTTTTGAAGGTGAGTCCTTAACCTGGCAGCAGTAACACCTCTGGGTCACTGCTCTCACTTCCTGTGTGGACAGGGGCTCACCATCACTCACTGTGACCCCTCCTTGTGATCACCAGTGTCCCTCCTGTCCCTCCCCGAGGAGCCTTTAATGGTGAGTCTTTAACCTGGCTGTAGTAACGCCTCTGGGTCACTTCTCTAACTTCCTGTGTGGACAGGGGCTCACCATCACTCACTGTGACCCCTCCTTCTGATCACCAGTGTCAGCTCCTGTCCCTCCCCGAGGAGCCTTTAATGGTGAGTCCTTAACCTGGCAGCAGTAACACCTCTGGGTCCCTACTCTCACTTCCTGTGTGGACAGGGGCTCACCATCACTCCCTGTGACCCCTCCTTCTGATCACCAGTGTCCGCTCCTGTCCCTCCCTGAAGAGGCCGTTAATGGTGAGTCCTTAACCTGGCAGCAGTAACACCTCTGGGTCACTGCTCTCACTTCCTATGTGGACAGGGCCTCACCATCACTCACTGTGACCCCTCCTTGTGATCACCAGTGTCCCTCCTGTGCCTCCCCGAGGAGCCTTTAATGGTGAGTCCTTAACCTGGATGCAGTAACACCTCTGGGTCACTGCTCTCACTTCCTGTGTGGACAGGGGCTCACCATCACTCACTGTGACCCCTCCTTGTGATCACCAGTGTCCTCCTGTCCCTCCCTGAGGAGCCTTTAATGGTAAGTACTTAACCTGGCTGCAGTAACACCTCTGGGTCACTACTCTCACTTCCTGTGTGGACAGGGGCTCACCATCACTCCCTGTGACCCCTCCTTCTGATCACCAGTGTCCGCTCCTGTCCCTCCCTGAGGAGCCTTTAATGGTGAGTCCTTAACCTGGCTGCAGTAACACCTCTGGATCACTGCTCTCACTTCCTGTGTGCACAGGTGCTCACCATCACTCACTGTGACCCCTCCTTCTGATCACCAGTGTCAGCTCCTGTCCCTCCCCGAGGAGCCTTTAATGGTGAGTCCTTAACCTGGCTGCAGTAACACCTCTGGGTCACTGCTCTCACTTCCTGTGTGGACAGGGGCTCACCATCACTCACTGTGACCCCTCCTTCTGATCACCAGTGTCAGGACAGTCCTTCCCTGAGGAGCCTTTAATGGTGAGTCCTTAACCTGGCTGTAGTAATGCCTCTGGGTCGCTGCTCTCACTTCCTGTGTGGACAGGGGCTCACCATCACTCACTGTGACCCCTCCTTCTGATCACCAGTGTCCGCTCCTGTCCCTTCCTGGGGAGCCTTTAATGGTGAGTCCTTAACCTGGCTGCAGTAACATCTCTGGGTTACTGCTCTCGCTTCGTGTGTGTACAGGTGCTCACCATCACTCACTGTGACCCCTCCTTGTGATCACCAGTGTCCTCCTGTCCCTCCCTGAGGAGCCTTTAATGGTGAGTCCTTAACCTGGCAGCAGTAACACCTCTGGGTCACTGCTCTCACTACCTGTGTGGACAGGGGCTCACCATCACTCACTGTGATCCCTCCTTGTTATCACCAGTGTCCCTCCTGTCCCTCCCCGAGGAGCCTTTAATGGTGAGTCCTTAACCTGGCTGCAGTAACACCTCTGGGTCACTGCTCTCACTTCCTGTGTGGACAGGGGCTCACCATCACTCCCTGTGACCCCTCCTTGTGATCACCAGTGTCCCTCCTGTCCTTCCCTGACGAGCCTTTAAAGGTGAGTCCTTAACCTGGCAGCAGTAACACCTCTGGGTCACTGCTCTCACTTCCTGTGTGGAGGGGGCTCACCATCACTCACTGCGACCCCTCCTTCTGATCACCAGTGTCCTCCTGTCCCTCCCTGAGGAGCCTTTAATGGTGAGTCCTTAACCTGGCAGCAGTAACACCTCTGGGTCACTGCTCTCACTTCCTGTGTGGACAGGGGCTCACCATCACTCACTGTGACCCCTCCTTGTGATCACCAGTGTCCGCTCCTGTCCCTCCCTGAAGAGGCCTTTAATGGTGAGTCCTTAAACTGGCAGCAGTAACACCTCTGGGTCACTGCTCTCACTTCCTGTGTGGACAGGGGCTCACCATCACTCACTGTGACCCCTCCTTCTGATCACCAGTGTCCGCTCCTGTCCCTCCCTGAGGACCCTTTAATGGTGAGTCCTTAACCTGGCTGCAGTATTACCTCTGGATCACTGCTCTCACTTCCTGTGTGGACGGGGCTCACCATCACTCACTGTGACCCCTCCTTCTGATCACTAGTGTCCTCCTGTCCCTCCCTGAGGAGCCTTTAATGGTGAGTCCTTAACCTGGCAGCAGTAACACCTCTGGGTCACTGCTCTCACTTCCTGTGTGGACAGGGGCTCACCATCACTCACTGTGACCCGTCCTTGTGATCACCAGTGTCCGCTCCTGTCCCTCCCTGAAGAGGCCTTTAATGGTGAGTCCTTAACCTGGCAGCAGTAACACCTCTGGGTCACTGCTCTCACTTCCTGTGTGGACAGGGGCTCACCATCACTCACTGTGACCCCTCCTTGTGATCACCAGTGTCCACTTCTGTCCTTCCCTGAGGAGCCTTTAATGGTAAGTACTTAACCTGGCTGCAGTAACACCTCTGGGTCACTGCTCTCACTTCCTGTGTGGACAGGGGCTCACCATCACTCACTGTGACCCCTCCTTGTGATCACCAGTGTCCGCTCCTGTCCTTCCCTGAGGAGCCTTTAAAGGTGAGTCCTTAACCTGGCAGCAGTAACACCTCTGGGTCACTGCTCTCACTTCCTGTGTGGACAGAGGCTCACCATCACTCACTGTGACCCCTCCTTCTGATCACCAGTGTCAGCTCCTGTCCCTCCCCGAGGAGCCTTTAATGGTGAGTCCTAAACCTGGCAGCAGTAACACCTCTGGGTCACTGCTCTCACTTCCTGTGTGGACAGGGGCTCACCATCACTCACTGTGACCCCTCCTTGTGATCACCAGTGTCCGCTCCTGTCCCTCCCCGAGGAGCCTTTAATGGTGAGTCCTTAACCTGGCTGCAGTAATTCCTCTGGGTCACTGCTCTCACTTCCTGTGTAGACAGGGGCTCACCATCACTCACTGTGACCCCTCCCTGTGATCACCAGTGTCCTCCTGTCCCTCCCTGAGGAGCCTTTAATGGTAAGTCCTTAACCTGGCTGCAGTAACGCCTCTGGGTCACTGCTCTCACTTCCTGTGTGGACAGGGGCTCACCATCACTCACTGTGACCCCTCCTTGTGATCACCAGTGTCAGCTCCTGTCCCTCCCCGAGGAGCCTTTAATGGTGAGTCCTTAACCTGGCAGCAGTAACACCTCTGGGTCACTGCTCTAACTTACTGTGTGGACAGGGGCTCACCATCACTCACTGTGACACCTCCTTGTGATCACCAGCGTGCGCTCCTGTCCCTCCCTGAAGAGGCCTTTAATGGTGAGTCCTTAACCTGGCTGTAGTAACGCCTCTGGGTCACTGCTCTCACTTCCTGTGTGGACAGGGGCTCACCATCACTCACTGTGACTCCTCCTTCTGATCACCAGTGTCAGCTCCTGTCCCTCCCCGAGGAGCAATTAATGGTGAGTCCTTAACCTGGCAGCAGTAACACCTCTGGGTCACTGCTCTCCCTTCCTGTGTGGACGGGGCTCACCATCACTCACTGTGACCCCACCTTGTGATCACCAGTGTCAGCTCCTGTCCCTTCCTGAAGAGCCTTTAATGGTAAGTACTTAGCCTGGCTGCAGTAGCACCTCTGGGTCACTGCTCTAACTTCCTGTGTGGACAGGGGCTCACCATCACTCACTGTGACCCCTCCTTGTGATCACCAGTGTCCCTCCTGTCCTTCCCTGAGGAGCCTTTAAAGGTGAGTCCTTAACCTGGCAGCAGTAACACCTCTGGGTCACTGCTCTCACTTCCCGTGTGGACAGGGGCTCACCATCACTCACTGTGACCCCTCCTTGTGATCACCAGTGTCCCTCCTGTCCTTCCCTGAGGACCCTTTAATGGTGAGTCCTTAACCTGGCTGCAGTAACACCTCTGGGTCACTGCTCTCACTTCCTGTGTGGACAGGGGCTCACCATCACTCACTGTGACCCCTCCTTGTGATCACCAGTGTCAGCTCCTGTCGCTCCCCGAGGAGCCTTTAATGGTGAGTCCTTAACCTGGCAGCAGTAACACCTCTGGGTCACTGCTCTCACTTACTGTGTGGACAGGGGCTCACCATCACTCACTGTGACACCTCCTTGTGATCACCAGCGTCCGCTCCTGTCCCTCCCTGAAGAGGCCTTTAATGGTGAGTCCTTAACCTGGCTGTAGTAACGCCTCTGGGTCACTGCTCTCACTTCCTGTGTGGACAGGGGCTCACCATCACTAACTGTGACCCCTCCTTCTGATCACCAGTGTCAGCTCCTGTCCCTCCCCGAGGAGCCATTAATGGTGAGTCCTTAACCTGGCAGCAGTAACACCTCTGGGTCACTGCTCTCACTTCCTGTGTGGACAAGGGCTCACCATCACTCACTGTGACCCCTCCTTGTGATCACCAGTGTCCGCTCCTGTCCTTCCCTGAAGAGGCCTTTAATGGTGAGTCCTTAACCTGGCTGTAGTAACGCCTCTGGGTCACTGCTCTCACTTCCTGTGTGGACAGGGGCTCACCATCATTCACTGTGACCCCTCCTTCTGATCACCAGTGTCAGCTCCTGTCCCTCCCCGAGGAGCCTTTAATGGTGAGTCCTTAACCTGGCAGCAGTAACACCTCTGGGTCACTGCTCTCACTTCCTGTGTGGACAGGGGCTCACCATCACTCACTGTGACCACTCCTTGTGATCACCAGTGTCCGCTCCTGTCCCTCCCTGAAGAGGCCTTTAATGGTGAGCCCTTAACCTGGCAGCAGTAACACCTCTGGGTCACTGCTCTCACTTCCTGTGTGGACAGGGGCTCACCATCACTCACTGTGACCCCTCCTTGTGATCACCAGTGTCCGCTCCTGTCCCTCCCTGAAGAGGCCTTTAATGGTGAGTCCTTAACCTGGCTGCAGTAACACCTCTGGGTCACTGCTCCCACTTCCTGTGTGGACAGGGGCTCACCATCACTCACTGTGACCCCTCCTTGTGATCACCAGTGTCAGCTCCTGTCCCTCCCCGAGGAGCCTTTAATGGTGAGTCCTTAACCTGGCAGCAGTAACACCTCTGGGTCACTGCTCTCACTTCCTGTGTGGACAGGGGCTCACCATCACTCACTGTGACCCCTCCCTGTGATCACCAGTGTCCGCTCCTGTCCCTCCCTGAAGAGGCCTTTAATGGTGAGTCCTTAACCTGGCAGCAGTAACACCTCTGGGTGACTGCTCTCACTTCCTGTGTGGACAGGGGCTCACCATCACTCACTGTGACCCCTCCTTGTGATCACCAGTGTCCGCTCCTGTCCTTCCCTGAAGAGGCCTTTAATGGTGAGCCCTTAACCTGGCAGCAGTAACACCTCTGGGTCACTGCTCTCACTTCCTGTGTGGACAGGGGCTCACCATCACTCACTGTGACCCCTCCTTGTGATCACCAGTGTCCGCTCCTGTCCCTCCCTGAAGAGGCCTTTAATGGTGAGTCCTTAACCTGGCAGCAGTAACACCTCTGGGTCACTGCTCTCACTTCCTGTGTGGACAGGGGCTCACCATCACTCACTGTGACCCCTCCTTGTGATCACCAGTGTCCGCTCCTGTCCTTCCCTGAGGAACCTTTAAAGGTGAGTCCTTAACTTGGCTGCAGTAACACCTCTGGGTCACTGCTCTCACTTACTGTGTGGACAGGGGCTCACCATCACTCACTGTGACACCTCCTTGTGATCACCAGCGTCCGCTCCTGTCCCTCCCTGAAGAGGCCTTTAATGGTGAGTCCTTAACCTGGCTGTAGTAACGCCTCTGGGTTACTGCTCTCACTTCCTGTGTGGACAGGGCCTCACCATCACGCACTGTGACCCCTCCTTGTGATCACCAGTGTCAGCTCCTGTCCTTCCCTGAGGACCCTTTAATGGTGAGTCCTTAACCTGGCAGCAGTAACACCTCTTGGTCACTGCTCTCACTTCCTGTGTGGACGGGGCTCACCATCACTCACTGTGACCCCTCCTTGTGATCACCAGTGTCCGCTCCTGTCCTTCCCTGAGGAGCCTTTAAAGGTGAGTCCTTAACCTGGCAGCAGTAACACCTCTGGGTCACTGCTCTCACTTCCTGTGTGGACAGGGGCTCACCATCACTCACTGTGACCCCTCCTTGTGATCACCAGTGTCCTCCTGTCCCTCCCTGAGGAGCCTTTAATGGTAAGTACTTAACCTGGCTGCAGTAACACCTCTGGGTCACTACTCTCACTTCCTGTGTGGACAGGGGCTCACCATCACTCCCTGTGACCCCTCCTTCTGATCACCAGTGTCCGCTCCTGTCCCTCCCTGAGGAGCCTTTAATGGTGAGTCCTTAACCTGGCTGCAGTAACACCTCTGGATCACTGCTCTCACTTCCTGTGTGCACAGGTGCTCACCATCACTCACTGTGACCCCTCCTTCTGATCACCAGTGTCAGCTCCTGTCCCTCCCCGAGGAGCCTTTAATGGTGAGTCCTTAACCTGGCTGCAGTAACACCTCTGGGTCACTGCTCTCACTTCCTGTGTGGACAGGGGCTCACCATCACTCACTGTGACCCCTCCTTCTGATCACCAGTGTCAGGGCAGTCCTTCCCTGAGGAGCCTTTAATGGTGAGTCCTTAACCTGGCTGTAGTAATGCCTCTGGGTCGCTGCTCTCACTTCCTGTGTGGACAGGGGCTCACCATCACTCACTGTGACCCCTCCTTCTGATCACCAGTGTCCGCTCCTGTCCCTTCCTGGGGAGCCTTTAATGGTGAGTCCTTAACCTGGCTGCAGTAACATCTCTGGGTCACTGCTCTCGCTTCCTGTGTGCACAGGTGCTCACCATCACTCACTGTGACCCCTCCTTGTGATCACCAGTGTCCTCCTGTCCCTCCCTGAGGAGCCTTTAATGGTGAGTCCTTAACCTGGCAGCAGTAACACCTCTGGGTCACTGCTCTCACTACCTGTGTGGACAGGGGCTCACCATCACTCACTGTGATCCCTCCTTGTTATCACCAGTGTCCCTCCTGTCCCTCCCCGAGGAGCCTTTAATGGTGAGTCCTTAACCTGGCTGCAGTAACACCTCTGGGTCACTGCTCTCACTTCCTGTGTGGACAGGGGCTCACCATCACTCCCTGTGACCCCTCCTTGTGATCACCAGTGTCCCTCCTGTCCTTCCCTGACGAGCCTTTAAAGGTGAGTCCTTAACCTGGCAGCAGTAACACCTCTGGGTCACTGCTCTCACTTCCTGTGTGGACGGGGCTCACCATCACTCACTGTGACCCCTCCTTCTGATCACCAGTGTCCTCCTGTCCCTCCCTGAGGAGCCTTTAATGGTGAGTCCTTAACCTGGCAGCAGTAACACCTCTGGGTCACTGCTCTCACTTCCTGTGTGGACAGGGGCTCACCATCACTCACTGTGACCCCTCCTTGTGATCACCAGTGTCCGCTCCTGTGCCTCCCTGAAGAGGCCTTTAATGGTGAGTCCTTAATCTGGCAGCAGTAACACCTCTGGGTCACTGCTCTCACTTCCTGTGTGGACAGGGGCTCACCATCACTCACTGTGACCCCTCCTTCTGATCACCAGTGTCCGCTCCTGTCCCTCCCTGAGGACCCTTTAATGGTGAGTCCTTAACCTGGCTGCAGTATTACCTCTGGATCACTGCTCTCACTTCCTGTGTGGACGGGGCTCACCATCACTCACTGTGACCCCTCCTTCTGATCACTAGTGTCCTCCTGTCCCTCCCTGAGGAGCCTTTAATGGTGAGTCCTTAACCTGGCAGCAGTAACACCTCTGGGTCACTGCTCTCACTTCCTGTGTGGACAGGGGCTCACCATCACTCACTGTGACCCGTCCTTGTGATCACCAGTGTCCGCTCCTGTCCCTCCCTGAAGAGGCCTTTAATGGTGAGTCCTTAACCTGGCAGCAGTAACACCTCTGGGTCACTGCTCTCACTTCCTGTGTGGACAAGGGCTCACCATCACTCACTGTGACCCCTCCTTCTGATCACCAGTGTCCGCTCCTGTTCCTCCCTGAGGAGCCTTTAATGGTGAGTCCTTAACCTGGCTGCAGTAACACCTCTGGATCACTGCTCTCACTTCCTGTGTGGACAGGGGCTCACCATCACTCACTGTGACCCCTCCTTGTGATCACCAGTGTCCGCTTCTGTCCTTCCCTGAGGAGCCTTTAATGGTAAGTACTTAACCTGGCTGCAGTAACACCTCTGGGTCACTGCTCTCACTTCCTGTGTGGACAGGGGCTCACCATCACTCACTGTGACCCCTCCTTGTGATCACCAGTGTCCGCTCCTGTCCTTCCCTGAGGAGCCTTTAAAGGTGAGTCCTTAACCTGGCAGCAGTAACACCTCTGGGTCACTGCTCTCACTTCCTGTGTGGACAGAGGCTCACCATCACTCACTGTGACCCCTCCTTCTGATCACCAGTGTCAGCTCCTGTCCCTCCCCGAGGAGCCTTTAATGGTGAGTCCTAAACCTGGCAGCAGTAACACCTCTGGGTCACTGCTCTCACTTCCTGTGTGGACAGGGGCTCACCATCACTCACTGTGACCCCTCCTTGTGATTACCAGTGTCCGCTCCTGTCCCTCCCCGAGGAGCCTTTAATGGTGAGTCCTTAACCTGGCAGCAGTAACACCTCTGGGTCACTGCTCTCACTTCCTGTGTGGACAGGGCCTCACTATCACTCACTGTGACCCTCTCCTTGTGATCACCAGTGTCAGCTCCTGTCCCTCCCCGAGGAGCCTTAAATGGTGAGTCCTTAACCTAGCAGCAGTAACACCTCTGGGTCACTGCTCTCACCTCCTGTGTGGACAGAGGCTCACCATCACTCACTGTGACCCCTCCTTCTGATCACCAGTGTTACCTCCTGTCCCTCCCCGAGGAGCCTTTAATGGTGAGTCCTAAACCTGGCAGCAGTAACACCTCTGGGTCACTGCTCTCACTTCCTGTGTGGACAGGGGCTCACCATCACTCACTGTGACCCCTCCTTGTGATCACCAGTGTCCGCTCCTGTCCCTCCCCGAGGAGCCTTTAATGGTGAGTCCTTAACCTGGCAGCAGTAACACCTCTGGGTCACTGCTCTCACTTCCTGTGCGGACAGGGGCTCACCATCACTCACTGTGACCCCTCCTTGTGATCACCAGTGTCCGCTCCTGTCCCTCCCCGAGGAGCCTTTAATGGTGAGTCCTTAACCTGGCTGCAGTAATTCCTCTGGGTCACTGCTCTCACTTCCTGTGTAGACAGGGGCTCACCATCACTCACTGTGACCCCTCCCTGTGATCACCAGTGTCCTCCTGTCCCTCCCTGAGGAGCCTTTAATGGTAAGTCCTTAACCTGGCTGCAGTAACGCCTCTGGGTCACTGCTCTCACTTCCTGTGTGGACAGGGGCTCACCATCACTCACTGTGACCCCTCCTTGTGATCACCAGTGTCCGCTCCTGTCCCTCCCCGAGGAGCCTTTAATGGTGAGTCCTTAACCTGGCAGCAGTAACACCTCTGGGTCACTGCTCTCACATCCTGTGTGGACAGGGCCTCACTATCACTCACTGTGACCCTCTCCTTGTGATCACCAGTGTCAGCTCCTGTCCCTCCCCGAGGAGCCTTAAATGGTGAGTCCTTAACCTAGCAGCAGTAACACCTCTGGGTCACTGCTCTCACCTCCTGTGTGGACAGAGGCTCACCATCACTCACTGTGACCCCTCCTTCTGATCACCAGTGTTACCTCCTGTCCCTCCCCGAGGAGCCTTTAATGGTGAGTCCTAAACCTGGCAGCAGTAACACCTCTGGGTCACTGCTCTCACTTCCTGTGTGGACAGGGGCTCACCATCACTCACTGTGACCCCTCCTTGTGATCACCAGTGTCCGCTCCTGTCCCTCCCCGAGGAGCCTTTAATGGTGAGTCCTTAACCTGGCAGCAGTAACACCTCTGGGTCACTGCTCTCACTTCCTGTGTGGACAGGGCCTCACTATCACTCACTGTGACCCTCTCCTTGTGATCACCAGTGTCAGCTCCTGTCCCTCCCCGAGGAGCCTTAAATGGTGAGTCCTTAACCTAGCAGCAGTAACACCTCTGGGTCACTGCTCTCACCTCCTGTGTGGACAGAGGCTCACCATCACTCACTGTGACCCCTCCTTCTGATCACCAGTGTTACCTCCTGTCCCTCCCCGAGGAGCCTTTAATGGTGAGTCCTAAACCTGGCAGCAGTAACACCTCTGGGTCACTGCTCTCACTTCCTGTGTGGACAGGGGCTCACCATCACTCACTGTGACCCCTCCTTGTGATCACCAGTGTCCGCTCCTGTCCCTCCCCGAGGAGCCTTTAATGGTGAGTCCTTAACCTGGCAGCAGTAACACCTCTGGGTCACTGCTCTCACTTCCTGTGCGGACAGGGGCTCACCATCACTCACTGTGACCCCTCCTTGTGATCACCAGTGTCCGCTCCTGTCCCTCCCCGAGGAGCCTTTAATGGTGAGTCCTTAACCTGGCTGCAGTAATTCCTCTGGGTCACTGCTCTCACTTCCTGTGTAGACAGGGGCTCACCATCACTCACTGTGACCCCTCCCTGTGATCACCAGTGTCCTCCTGTCCCTCCCTGAGGAGCCTTTAATGGTAAGTCCTTAACCTGGCTGCAGTAACGCCTCTGGGTCACTGCTCTCACTTCCTGTGTGGACAGGGGCTCACCATCACTCACTGTGACCCCTCCTTGTGATCACCAGTGTCCGCTCCTGTCCCTCCCCGAGGAGCCTTTAATGGTGAGTCCTTAACCTGGCAGCAGTAACACCTCTGGGTCACTGCTCTCACATCCTGTGTGGACAGGGCCTCACTATCACTCACTGTGACCCTCTCCTTGTGATCACCAGTGTCAGCTCCTGTCCCTCCCCGAGGAGCCTTAAATGGTGAGTCCTTAACCTAGCAGCAGTAACACCTCTGGGTCACTGCTCTCACCTCCTGTGTGGACAGAGGCTCACCATCACTCACTGTGACCCCTCCTTCTGATCACCAGTGTTACCTCCTGTCCCTCCCCGAGGAGCCTTTAATGGTGAGTCCTAAACCTGGCAGCAGTAACACCTCTGGGTCACTGCTCTCACTTCCTGTGTGGACAGGGGCTCACCATCACTCACTGTGACCCCTCCTTGTGATCACCAGTGTCCGCTCCTGTCCCTCCCCGAGGAGCCTTTAATGGTGAGTCCTTAACCTGGCAGCAGTAACACCTCTGGGTCACTGCTCTCACTTCCTGTGCGAACAGGGGCTCACCATCACTCACTGTGACCCCTCCTTGTGATCACCAGTGTCTGCTCCTGTCCCTCCCCGAGGAGCCTTTAATGGTGAGTCCTTAACCTGGCTGCAGTAATTCCTCTGGGTCACTGCTCTCACTTCCTGTGTAGACAGGGGCTCACCATCACTCACTGTGACCCCTCCCTGTGATCACCAGTGTCCTCCTGTCCCTCCCTGAGGAGCCTTTAATGGTAAGTCCTTAACCTGGCTGCAGTAACGCCTCTGGGTCACTGCTCTCACTTCCTGTGTGGACAGGGGCTCACCATCACTCACTGTGACCCCTCCTTGTGATCACCAGTGTCAGCTCCTGTCCCTCCCCGAGGAGCCTTTAATGGTGAGTCCTTAACCTGGCAGCAGTAACACCTCTGGGTCACTGCTCTAACTTACTGTGTGGACAGGGGCTCACCATCACTCACTGTGACACCTCCTTGTGATCACCAGCGTGCGCTCCTGTCCCTCCCTGAAGAGGCCTTTAATGGTGAGTCCTTAACCTGGCTGTAGTAACGCCTCTGGGTCACTGCTCTCACTTCCTGTGTGGACAGGGGCTCACCATCACTCACTGTGACCCCTCCTTCTGATCACCAGTGTCAGCTCCTGTCCCTCCCCGAGGAGCAATTAATGGTGAGTCCTTAACCTGGCAGCAGTAACACCTCTGGGTCACTGCTCTCCCTTCCTGTGTGGACGGGGCTCACCATCACTCACTGTGACCCCACCTTGTGATCACCAGTGTCAGCTCCTGTCCCTTCCTGAAGAGCCTTTAATGGTAAGTACTTAGCCTGGCTGCAGTAGCACCTCTGGGTCACTGCTCTAACTTCCTGTGTGGACAGGGGCTCACCATCACTCACTGTGACCCCACCTTGTGATCACCAGTGTCAGCTCCTGTCCCTTCCTGAAGAGCCTTTAATGGTAAGTACTTAGCCTGGCTGCAGTAGCACCTCTGGGTCACTGCTCTAACTTCCTGTGTGGACAGGGGCTCACCATCACTCACTGTGACCCCTCCTTGTGATCACCAGTGTCCGCTCCTGTCCTTCCCTGCGAAGCCTTTAAAGGTGAGTCCTTAACCTGGCAGCAGTAACACCTCTGGGTCACTGCTCTCACTTCCTGTGTGGACAGGGGCTCACCATCACTCACTGTGACCCCTCCTTGATATCACCAGTGTCCTCCTGTCCCTCCCTGAGGAGCCTTTAATGGTGAGTCCTTAACCTGGCTGTAGTGACGCCTCTGGGTCACTGCTCTCACTTCCTGTGTGGACAGGGGCTCACCATCACTCACTGTGACCCCTCCTTGTGATCACCAGTGTCCGCTCCTGTCCTTCCCTGAGGAGCCTTTTGAAGGTGAGTCCTTAACCTGGCAGCAGTAACACCTCTGGGTCACTGCTCTCACTTCCTGTGTGGACAGGGGCTCACCATCACTCACTGTGACCCCTCCTTGTGATCACCAGTGTCCCTCCTGTCCCTCCCCGAGGAGCCTTTAATGGTGAGTCTTTAACCTGGCTGTAGTAACGCCTCTGGGTCACTGCTCTAACTTCCTGTGTGGACAGGGGCTCACCATCACTCACTGTGACCCCTCCTTCTGATCACCAGTGTCAGCTCCTGTCCCTCCCCGAGGAGCCTTTAATGGTGAGTCCTTAACCTGGCAGCAGTAACACCTCTTGGTCACTGCTCTCACTTCCTGTGTGGACGGGGCTCACCATCACTCACTGTGACCCCTCCTTGTGATCACCAGTATCAGCTCCTGTCCCTTACTGAGGAGCCTTTAATGGTAAGTACTTAGCCTGGCTGCAGTAACACCTCTGGGTCACCGCTCTCACTTCCTGTGTGGACAGGGGCTCACCATCACTCACTGTGACCCCTCCTTGTGATCACCAGTGTCCGCTCCTGTCCTTCCCTGAGGAGCCTTTAAAGGTGAGTCCTTAACCTGGCAGCAGTAACACCTCTGGGTCACTGCTCTCACTTCCTGTGTGGACAGGTGCTCACCATCACTCACTGTGACCCCTCCTTCTGATCACCAGTGTCCGCTCCTGTCCTTCCCTGAGGAGCCTTTAATGGTGAGTCCTTAACCTGGCAGCAGTAACACCTCTGGATCACTGCTCTCACTTCCTGTGGCGATGGGGGCCTGCCATCACTCACTGTGACCCCTCCTTCTGATCACCAGTGTCAGCTCCTGTCCCTCCCCGAGGAGCCTTTAATGGTGAGTCCTTAACCTGGCAGCAGTAACACCTCTGGGTCCCTACTCTCACTTCCTGTGTGGACAGGGGCTCACCATCACTCCCTGTGACCCCTCCTTCTGATCACCAGTGTCCGCTCCTGTCCCTCCCTGAAGAGGCCGTTAATGGTGAGTCCTTAACCTGGCAGCAGTAACACCTCTGGGTCACTGCTCTCACTTCCTATGTGGACAGGGCCTCACCATCACTCACTGTGACCCCTCCTTGTGATCACCAGTGTCCCTCCTGTGCCTCCCCGAGGAGCCTTTAATGGTGAGTCCTTAACCTGGCTGCAGTAACACCTCTGGGTCACTGCTCTCACTTCCTGTGTGGACAGGGGCTCACCATCACTCACTGTGACCCCTCCTTGTGATCACCAGTGTCCTCCTGTCCCTCCCTGAGGAGCCTTTAATGGTAAGTACTTAACCTGGCTGCAGTAACACCTCTGGGTCACTACTCTCACTTCCTGTGTGGACAGGGGCTCACCATCACTCCCTGTGACCCCTCCTTCTGATCACCAGTGTCCGCTCCTGTCCCTCCCTGAGGAGCCTTTAATGGTGAGTCCTTAACCTGGCTGCAGTAACACCTCTGGATCACTGCTCTCACTTCCTGTGTGCACAGGTGCTCACCATCACTCACTGTGACCCCTCCTTCTGATCACCAGTGTCAGCTCCTGTCCCTCCCCGAGGAGCCTTTAATGGTGAGTCCTTAACCTGGCTGCAGTAACACCTCTGGGTCACTGCTCTCACTTCCTGTGTGGACAGGGGCTCACCATCACTCACTGTGACCCCTCCTTCTGATCACCAGTGTCAGGGCAGTCCTTCCCTGAGGAGCCTTTAATGGTGAGTCCTTAACCTGGCTGTAGTAATGCCTCTGGGTCGCTGCTCTCACTTCCTGTGTGGACAGGGGCTCACCATCACTCACTGTGACCCCTCCTTCTGATCACCAGTGTCCGCTCCTGTCCCTTCCTGGGGAGCCTTTAATGGTGAGTCCTTAACCTGGCTGCAGTAACATCTCTGGGTTACTGCTCTCGCTTCGTGTGTGTACTGGTGCTCACCATCACTCACTGTGACCCCTCCTTGTGATCACCAGTGTCCTCCTGTCCCTCCCTGAGGAGCCTTTAATGGTGAGTCCTTAACCTGGCAGCAGTAACACCTCTGGGTCACTGCTTTCACTACCTGTGTGGACAGGGGCTCACCATCACTCACTGTGATCCCTCCTTGTTATCACCAGTGTCCCTCCTGTCCCTCCCCGAGGAGCCTTTAATGGTGAGTCCTTAACCTGGCTGCAGTAACACCTCTGGGTCACTGCTCTCACTTCCTGTGTGGACAGGGGCTCACCATCACTCCCTGTGACCCCTCCTTGTGATCACCAGTGTCCCTCCTGTCCTTCCCTGACGAGCCTTTAAAGGTGAGTCCTTAACCTGGCAGCAGTAACACCTCTGGGTCACTGCTCTCACTTCCTGTGTGGACGGGGCTCACCATCACTCACTGCGACCCCTCCTTCTGATCACCAGTGTCCTCCTGTCCCTCCCTGAGGAGCCTTTAATGGTGAGTCCTTAACCTGGCAGCAGTAACACCTCTGGGTCACTGCTCTCACTTCCTGTGTGGACAGGGGCTCACCATCACTCACTGTGACCCCTCCTTGTGATCACCAGTGTCCGCTCCTGTCCCTCCCTGAAGAGGCCTTTAATGGTGAGTCCTTAAACTGGCAGCAGTAACACCTCTGGGTCACTGCTCTCACTTCCTGTGTGGACAGGGGCTCACCATCACTCACTGTGACCCCTCCTTCTGATCACCAGTGTCCGCTCCTGTCCCTCCCTGAGGACCCTTTAATGGTGAGTCCTTAACCTGGCTGCAGTATTACCTCTGGATCACTGCTCTCACTTCCTGTGTGGACGGGGCTCACCATCACTCACTGTGACCCCTCCTTCTGATCACTAGTGTCCTCCTGTCCCTCCCTGAGGAGCCTTTAATGGTGAGTCCTTAACCTGGCAGCAGTAACACCTCTGGGTCACTGCTCTCACTTCCTGTGTGGACAGGGGCTCACCATCACTCACTGTGACCCGTCCTTGTGATCACCAGTGTCCGCTCCTGTCCCTCCCTGAAGAGGCCTTTAATGGTGAGTCCTTAACCTGGCAGCAGTAACACCTCTGGGTCACTGCTCTCACTTCCTGTGTGGACAAGGGCTCACCATCACTCACTGTGACCCCTCCTTCTGATCACCAGTGTCCGCTCCTGTTCCTCCCTGAGGAGCCTTTAATGGTGAGTCCTTAACCTGGCTGCAGTAACACCTCTGGATCACTGCTCTCACTTCCTGTGTGGACAGGGGCTCACCATCACTCACTGTGACCCCTCCTTGTGATCACCAGTGTCCACTTCTGTCCTTCCCTGAGGAGCCTTTAATGGTAAGTACTTAACCTGGCTGCAGTAACACCTCTGGGTCACTGCTCACACTTCCTGTGTGGACAGGGGCTCACCATCACTCACTGTGACCCCTCCTTGTGATCACCAGTGTCCGCTCCTGTCCTTCCCTGAGGAGCCTTTAAAGGTGAGTCCTTAACCTGGCAGCAGTAACACCTCTGGGTCACTGCTCTCACTTCCTGTGTGGACAGAGGCTCACCATCACTCACTGTGACCCCTCCTTCTGATCACCAGTGTCAGCTCCTGTCCCTCCCCGAGGAGCCTTTAATGGTGAGTCCTAAACCTGGCAGCAGTAACACCTCTGGGTCACTGCTCTCACTTCCTGTGTGGACAGGGGCTCACCATCACTCACTGTGACCCCTCCTTGTGATCACCAGTGTCCGCTCCTGTCCCTCCCCGAGGAGCCTTTAATGGTGAGTCCTTAACCTGGCTGCAGTAATTCCTCTGGGTCACTGCTCTCACTTCCTGTGTAGACAGGGGCTCACCATCACTCACTGTGACCCCTCCCTGTGATCACCAGTGTCCTCCTGTCCATCCCTGAGGAGCCTTTAATGGTAAGTCCTTAACCTGGCTGCAGTAACGCCTCTGGGTCACTGCTCTCACTTCCTGTGTGGACAGGGGCTCACCATCACTCACTGTGACCCCTCCTTGTGATCACCAGTGTCAGCTCCTGTCCCTCCCCGAGGAGCCTTTAATGGTGAGTCCTTAACCTGGCAGCAGTAACACCTCTGGGTCACTGCTCTAACTTACTGTGTGGACAGGGGCTCACCATCACTCACTGTGACACCTCCTTGTGATCACCAGCGTGCGCTCCTGTCCCTCCCTGAAGAGGCCTTTAATGGTGAGTCCTTAACCTGGCTGTAGTAACGCCTCTGGGTCACTGCTCTCACTTCCTGTGTGGACAGGGGCTCACCATCACTCACTGTGACTCCTCCTTCTGATCACCAGTGTCAGCTCCTGTCCCTCCCCGAGGAGCAATTAATGGTGAGTCCTTAACCTGGCAGCAGTAACACCTCTGGGTCACTGCTCTCCCTTCCTGTGTGGACGGGGCTCACCATCACTCACTGTGACCCCACCTTGTGATCACCAGTGTCAGCTCCTGTCCCTTCCTGAAGAGCCTTTAATGGTAAGTACTTAGCCTGGCTGCAGTAGCACCTCTGGGTCACTGCTCTAACTTCCTGTGTGGACAGGGGCTCACCATCACTCACTGTGACCCCTCCTTGTGATCACCAGTGTCCCTCCTGTCCTTCCCTGAGGAGCCTTTAAAGGTGAGTCCTTAACCTGGCAGCAGTAACACCTCTGGGTCACTGCTCTCACTTCCCGTGTGGACAGGGGCTCACCATCACTCACTGTGACCCCTCCTTGTGATCACCAGTGTCCCTCCTGTCCTTCCCTGAGGACCCTTTAATGGTGAGTCCTTAACCTGGCTGCAGTAACACCTCTGGGTCACTGCTCTCACTTCCTGTGTGGACAGGGGCTCACCATCACTCACTGTGACCCCTCCTTGTGATCACCAGTGTCAGCTCCTGTCGCTCCCCGAGGAGCCTTTAATGGTGAGTCCTTAACCTGGCAGCAGTAACACCTCTGGGTCACTGCTCTCACTTACTGTGTGGACAGGGGCTCACCATCACTCACTGTGACACCTCCTTGTGATCACCAGCGTCCGCTCCTGTCCCTCCCTGAAGAGGCCTTTAATGGTGAGTCCTTAACCTGGCTGTAGTAACGCCTCTGGGTCACTGCTCTCACTTCCTGTGTGGACAGGGGCTCACCATCACTAACTGTGACCCCTCCTTCTGATCACCAGTGTCAGCTCCTGTCCCTCCCCGAGGAGCCATTAATGGTGAGTCCTTAACCTGGCAGCAGTAACACCTCTGGGTCACTGCTCTCACTTCCTGTGTGGACAAGGGCTCACCATCACTCACTGTGACCCCTCCTTGTGATCACCAGTGTCCGCTCCTGTCCTTCCCTGAAGAGGCCTTTAATGGTGAGTCCTTAACCTGGCTGTAGTAACGCCTCTGGGTCACTGCTCTCACTTCCTGTGTGGACAGGGGCTCACCATCACTCACTGTGACCCCTCCTTCTGATCACCAGTGTCAGCTCCTGTCCCTCCCCGAGGAGCCTTTAATGGTGAGTCCTTAACCTGGCAGCAGTAACACCTCTGGGTCACTGCTCTCACTTCCTGTGTGGACAGGGGCTCACCATCACTCACTGTGACCCCTCCTTGTGATCACCAGTGTCCGCTCCTGTCCCTCCCTGAAGAGGCCTTTAATGGTGAGCCCTTAACCTGGCAGCAGTAACACCTCTGGGTCACTGCTCTCACTTCCTGTGTGGACAGGGGCTCACCATCACTCACTGTGACCCCTCCTTGTGATCACCAGTGTCCGCTCCTGTCCCTCCCTGAAGAGGCCTTTAATGGTGAGTCCTTAACCTGGCTGCAGTAACACCTCTGGGTCACTGCTCCCACTTCCTGTGTGGACAGGGGCTCACCATCACTCACTGTGACCCCTCCTTGTGATCACCAGTGTCAGCTCCTGTCCCTCCCCGAGGAGCCTTTAATGGTGAGTCCTTAACCTGGCAGCAGTAACACCTCTGGGTCACTGCTCTCACTTCCTGTGTGGACAGGGGCTCACCATCACTCACTGTGACCCCTCCCTGTGATCACCAGTGTCCGCTCCTGTCCCTCCCTGAAGAGGCCTTTAATGGTGAGTCCTTAACCTGGCAGCAGTAACACCTCTGGGTGACTGCTCTCACTTCCTGTGTGGACAGGGGCTCACCATCACTCACTGTGACCCCTCCTTGTGATCACCAGTGTCCGCTCCTGTCCTTCCCTGAAGAGGCCTTTAATGGTGAGCCCTTAACCTGGCAGCAGTAACACCTCTGGGTCACTGCTCTCACTTCCTGTGTGGACAGGGGCTCACCATCACTCACTGTGACCCCTCCTTGTGATCACCAGTGTCCGCTCCTGTCCCTCCCTGAAGAGGCCTTTAATGGTGAGTCCTTAACCTGGCAGCAGTAACACCTCTGGGTCACTGCTCTCACTTCCTGTGTGGACAGGGGCTCACCATCACTCACTGTGACCCCTCCTTGTGATCACCAGTGTCCGCTCCTGTCCTTCCCTGAGGAACCTTTAAAGGTGAGTCCTTAACTTGGCTACAGTAACACCTCTGGGTCACTGCTCTCACTTACTGTGTGGACAGGGGCTCACCATCACTCACTGTGACACCTCCTTGTGATCACCAGCGTCCGCTCCTGTCCCTCCCTGAAGAGGCCTTTAATGGTGAGTCCTTAACCTGGCTGTAGTAACGCCTCTGGGTCACTGCTCTCACTTCCTGTGTGGACAGGGCCTCACCATCACGCACTGTGACCCCTCCTTGTGATCACCAGTGTCAGCTCCTGTCCTTCCCTGAGGACCCTTTAATGGTGAGTCCTTAACCTGGCAGCAGTAACACCTCTTGGTCACTGCTCTCACTTCCTGTGTGGACGGGGCTCACCATCACTCACTGTGACCCCTCCTTGTGATCACCAGTGTCCGCTCCTGTCCTTCCCTGAGGAGCCTTTAAAGGTGAGTCCTTAACCTGGCAGCAGTAACACCTCTGGGTCACTGCTCTCACTTCCTGTGTGGACAGGGGCTCACCATCACTCACTGTGACCCCCTCCTTCTGATCACCAGTGTCCGCTCATGTCCCTCCCCGAGGAGCCTTTAATGGTGAGTCCTTAACCTGGCAGCAGTAACACCTCTAGGTCACTGCTCTCACTTCCTGTGTGGACAGGGCCTCACCATCACTCACTGTGACCCCTCCTTGTGATCACCAGTGTCCCTCCTGTCCCTCCCAGAGGAGCCTTTAATGGTGAGTCCTTAACCTGGCTGTAGTAACGCCTCTGGGTCACTGCTCTCACTTCCTGTGTGGACAGGGGCTCACCATCACTCACTGTGACCCCTCCTTGTGATCACCAGTGTCCCTCCTGTCCCTCCCCGAGGAGCCTTTAATGGTGAGTCCTTAACCTGGCTGTAGTAACGCCTCTGGGTCACTGCTCTCACTTCCTGTGTGGACAGGGGCTCACCATCACTCACTGTGACCCCTCCTTCTGATCACCAGTGTCAGCTCCTGTCCCTCCCCGAAGAGCCTTTAATGGTGAGTCCTTAACCTGGCAGCAGTAACACCTCTGGGTCACTGCTCTCACTTCCTGTGTGGACGGGGCTCACCATCACTCACTGTGACCCCTCCTTGTGATCACCAGTGTCCGCTCCTGTCCTTCCCTGAGGAGCCTTTAAAGGTGAGTCCTTAACCTGGCAGCAGTAACACCTCTGGGTCACTGCTCTCACTTCCTGTGTGGACAGGGGCTCACCATCACTCACTGTGACCCCTCCTTGTGATCACCAGTGTCCGCTCCTGTCCTTCCCTGAGGAGCCTTTAAAGGTGAGTCCTTAACCTGGCAGCAGTAACACCTCTAGGTCACTGCTCTCACTTCCTGTGTGGACAGGGGCTCACCATCACTCACTGTGACCCCTCCTTGTGATCACCAGTTTCCGCTCCTGTCCTTCCCTGAGGAGCCTTTAAAGGCGAGTCCTGAACCTGGCAGCAGTAATACCTCTGGATCACTGCTCTCACTTCCTGTGGCGATGGGGGCCCGCCATCACTCACTGTGACCCCTCCTTCTGATCACCAGTGTCAGCTCCTGTCCCTCCCCGAGGAGCCTTTAATGGTGAGTCCTTAACCTGGCAGCAGTAACACCTCTGGGTCACTGCTCTCACTTCCTGTGTGGACAGGGCCTCACTATCACTCACTGTGACCCCTCCTTGTGATCACCAGTGTCCCTCCTGTCCCTCCCCGAGGAGCCTTTAATGGTGAGTCCTTAACCTGGCAGCAGTAACACCTCTGGGTGACTGCTCTCACTTCCTGTGTGGACAGGGGCTCACCATCACTCACTGTGACACCTCCTTGTGATCACCAGCGTCCGCTCCTGTCCCTCCCCGAAGAGGCCTTTAATGGTGAGTCCTTAACCTGGCTGCAGTAACACCTCTGGGTCACTGCTCTCACTTCCTGTGTGGACAGGGGCTCCCCATCACTCACTGTGACCCCTCCTTGTGATCACCAGTGTCCGCTCCTGTCCTTCCCTGAGGAGCCTTCAAAGGTGAGTCCTTAACCTGGCAGCAGTAACACCTCTGGGTCACTGCTCTCACTTCCTGTGTGGACAGGGGCTCACCATCACTCACTGTGACCCCTCCTTCTGATCACCAGTGTCAGCTCCTGTCCCTCCCCGAGGAGCCTTTAATGGTGAGTCCTTAACCTGGCAGCAGTAACACCTCTGGGTCACTGCTCTCACTTCCTGTGTGGACAGGGGCTCACCATCACTCACTGTGACCCCTCCTTCTGATCACCAGTGTCA
This sequence comes from Lissotriton helveticus, assembly GCF_964261635.1. Lineage (NCBI taxonomy): Eukaryota > Metazoa > Chordata > Amphibia > Caudata > Salamandridae > Lissotriton > Lissotriton helveticus. Next base: position 67,021,544 of record NC_136073.1, on the reverse strand, counting down.
GCTCCTGTCCCTCCCCGAGGAGCCTTTAATGGTGAGTCCTTAACCTGGCAGCAGTAACACCTCTGGGTCACTGCTCTCACTTCCTGTGTGGACAGGGGCTCACCATCACTCACTGTGACACCTCCTTGTGATCACCAGCGTCCACTCCTGTCCCTCCCTGAAGAGGCCTTTAATGGTGAGTCCTTAACCTGGATGTAGTAACGCCTCTGGGTCACTGCTCTCACTTCCTGTGTGGATAGGGGCTCACCATCACTCACTGTGACCCCTCCTTCTGATCACCAGTGTCAGCTCATGTCCCTCCCCGAGGAGCTTTTAATGGTGAGTCCTTAACCTGGCAGCAGTAACACCTCTAGGTCACTGCTCTCACTTCCTGTGTGGACAGGGGCTCACCATCACTCACTGTGACCCCTCCTTGTGATCACCAGTGTCCTCCTGTCCCTCCCTGAGGAGCCTTTAATGGTAAGTACTTAACCTGGCTGCAGTAACACCTCTGGGTCACTGCTCTCACTTCCTGTGTGGACAGGGGCTCACCATCACTCACTGTGACCCCTCCTTGTGATCACCAGTGTCCTCCTGTCCCTCCCTGAGGAGCCTTTAATGGTAAGTCCTTAACCTGGCTGCAGTAACGCCTCTGGATCACTGCTCTCACTTCCTGTGTGGACAGCGGCTCACCATCACTCACTGTGATCCCCTCCTTCTGATCACCAGTGTCCCTCCTGTCCCTCCCCGAGGAGCCTTTAATGGTGAGTCCTTAACCTGGCAGCAGTAACACCTCTGGGTCACTGCTCTCACTTCCTGTGTGGACAGGGGCTCACCATCACTCCCTGTGACCCCTCCTTCTGATCACCAGTGTCCGCTCCTGTCCCTCCCTGAAGAGGCCTTTAATGGTAAGTCCTTAACCTGGCAGCAGTAACACCTCTGGGTCACTGCTCTCACTTCCTGTGTGGACAGGGGCTCACCATCACTCACTGTGACCCCTCCTTTTGATCACCAGTGTCCGCTCCTGTCCCTCCCTGAAGAGGCCTTTAATGGTGAGTCCTTAACCTGGCAGCAGTAACACCTCTGGGTCACTGCTCTCACTTCCTGTGTGGACAGGGGCTCACCATCACTCACTGTGACCCCTACTTGTGATCACCAGTGTCCTCTCCTGTCCTTCCCTGAGGAGCCTTTAAAGGTGAGTCCTTAATCTGGCTGCAGTAACACCTCTGGGTCACTGCTCTCACTTACTGTGTGGACAGGGGCTCACCATCACTCACTGTGACACCTCCTTGTGATCACCAGCGTCCGCTCCTGTCCCTCCCTGAAGAGGCCTTTAATGGTGAGTCCTTAACCTGGCTGTAGTAACGCCTCTGGGTCACTGCTCTCACTTCCTGTGTGGACAGGGGCTCACCATCACTCACTGTGACCCCTCCTTCTGATCACCAGTGTCAGCTCCTGTCCCTCCCCGCGGAGCCTTTAATGGTGAGTCCTTAACCTGGCAGCAGTAACACCTCTGGGTCACTGCTCTCACTTCCTGTGTGGACGGGGCTCACCATCACTCACTGTGACCCCTCCTTGTGATCACCAGTGTCAGCTCCTGTCCCTTCCTGAGGAGCCTTTAATGGTAAGTACTTAGCCTGGCTGCAGTAACACCTCTGGGTCACTGCTCTCACTTCCTGTGTGGACAGGGGCTCACCATCACTCACTGTGACCCCTCCTTGTGATCACCAGTGTCCGCTCCTGTCCTTCCCTGAGGAGCCTTTAAAGGTGAGTCCTTAACCTGGCAGCAGTAACACCTCTGGGTCACTGCTCTCACTTCCCGTGTGGACAGGGGCTCACCATCACTCACTGTGACCCCTCCTTGTGATCACCAGTGTCAGCTCCTGTCCCTCCCCGAGGAGCCTTTAATGGTGAGTCCTTAACCTGGCAGCAGTAACACCTCTGGGTCACTGCTCTCACTTCCTGTGTGGACAGGGGCTCACCATCACTCACTGTGACCCCTCCTTCTGATCACCAGTGTCAGCTCCTGTCCCTCCCTGAGGAGCCTTTAACGGTGAGTCCTTAACCTGGCAGCAGTAACACCTCTGGGTCACTGCTCTCACTTCCTGTGTGGACAGGGGCTCACCATCACTCACTGTGACTCCTCCTTGTGATCACCAGCGTCCACTCCTGTCCCTCCCTGAAGAGGCCTTTAATGGTGAGTCCTTAACCTGGCTGTAGTAACGCCTCTTGGTCACTGCTCTCACTTCCTGTGTGGACAGGGGCTCACCATCACTCACTGTGACCCCTCCTTCTGATCACCAGTGTCAGCTCCTGTCCCTCCCCGAGGAGCCTTTAATGGTGAGTCCTTAACCTGGCAGCAGTAACACCTCTGGGTCACTGCTCTCACTTCCTGTGTGGACAGGGGCTCACCATCACTCACTGTGACCCCTCCTTCTGATCACCAGTGTCAGCTCCTGTCCCTCCCCGAGGAGCCTTTAATGGTGAGTCCTTAACCTGGCAGCAGTAACACCTCTGGGTCACTGCTCTCACTTCCTGTGTGGACGGGGCTCACCATCACTCACTGTGACCCCTCCTTGTGATCACCAGTGTCAGCTCCTGTCCCTTACTGAGGAGCCTTTAATGGTAAGTACTTAGCCTGGCTGCAGTAACACCTCTGGGTCACCGCTCTCACTTCCTGTGTGGACAGGGGCTCACCATCACTCACTGTGACCCCTCCTTGTGATCACCAGTGTCCGCTCCTCTCCTTCCCTGAGGAGCCTTTAAAGGTGAGTCCTTAACCTGGCAGCAGTAACACCTCTGGGTCACTGCTCTCACTTCCTGTGTGGACAGGTGCTCACCATCACTCACTGTGACCCCTCCTTCTGATCACCAGTGTCCGCTCCTGTCCTTCCCTGAGGAGCCTTTAATGGTGAGTCCTTAACCTGGCAGCAGTAACACCTCTGGATCACTGCTCTCACTTCCTGTGGCGATGGGGGCCTGCCATCACTCACTGTGACCCCTCCTTCTGATCACCAGTGTCAGCTCCTGTCCCTCCCCGAGGAGCCTTTAATGGTGAGTCCTTAACCTGGCAGCAGTAACACCTCTGGGTCCCTACTCTCACTTCCTGTGTGGACAGGGGCTCACCATCACTCCCTGTGACCCCTCCTTCTGATCACCAGTGTCCGCTCCTGTCCCTCCCTGAAGAGGCCGTTAATGGTGAGTCCTTAACCTGGCAGCAGTAACACCTCTGGGTCACTGCTCTCACTTCCTATGTGGACAGGGCCTCACCATCACTCACTGTGACCCCTCCTTGTGATCACCAGTGTCCCTCCTGTGCCTCCCCGAGGAGCCTTTAATGGTGAGTCCTTAACCTGGCTGCAGTAACACCTCTGGGTCACTGCTCTCACTTCCTGTGTGGACAGGGGCTCACCATCACTCACTGTGACCCCTCCTTGTGATCACCAGTGTCCTCCTGTCCCTCCCTGAGGAGCCTTTAATGGTAAGTACTTAACCTGGCTGCAGTAACACCTCTGGGTCACTACTCTCACTTCCTGTGTGGACAGGGGCTCACCATCACTCCCTGTGACCCCTCCTTCTGATCACCAGTGTCCGCTCCTGTCCCTCCCTGAGGAGCCTTTAATGGTGAGTCCTTAACCTGGCTGCAGTAACACCTCTGGATCACTGCTCTCACTTCCTGTGTGCACAGGTGCTCACCATCACTCACTGTGACCCCTCCTTCTGATCACCAGTGTCAGCTCCTGTCCCTCCCCGAGGAGCCTTTAATGGTGAGTCCTTAACCTGGCTGCAGTAACACCTCTGGGTCACTGCTCTCACTTCCTGTGTGGACAGGGGCTCACCATCACTCACTGTGACCCCTCCTTCTGATCACCAGTGTCAGGGCAGTCCTTCCCTGAGGAGCCTTTAATGGTGAGTCCTTAACCTGGCTGTAGTAATGCCTCTGGGTGGCTGCTCTCACTTCCTGTGTGGACAGGGGCTCACCATCACTCACTGTGACCCCTCCTTCTGATCACCAGTGTCCGCTCCTGTCCCTTCCTGGGGAGCCTTTAATGGTGAGTCCTTAACCTGGCTGCAGTAACATCTCTGGGTTACTGCTCTCGCTTCGTGTGTGTACAGGTGCTCACCATCACTCACTGTGACCCCTCCTTGTGATCACCAGTGTCCTCCTGTCCCTCCCTGAGGAGCCTTTAATGGTGAGTCCTTAACCTGGCAGCAGTAACACCTCTGGGTCACTGCTCTCACTACCTGTGTGGACAGGGGCTCACCATCACTCACTGTGATCCCTCCTTGTTATCACCAGTGTCCCTCCTGTCCCTCCCCGAGGAGCCTTTAATGGTGAGTCCTTAACCTGGCTGCAGTAACACCTCTGGGTCACTGCTCTCACTTCCTGTGTGGACAGGGGCTCACCATCACTCCCTGTGACCCCTCCTTGTGATCACCAGTGTCCCTCCTGTCCTTCCCTGACGAGCCTTTAAAGGTGAGTCCTTAACCTGGCAGCAGTAACACCTCTGGGTCACTGCTCTCACTTCCTGTGTGGACGGGGCTCACCATCACTCACTGCGACCCCTCCTTCTGATCACCAGTGTCCTCCTGTCCCTCCCTGAGGAGCCTTTAATGGTGAGTCCTTAACCTGGCAGCAGTAACACCTCTGGGTCACTGCTCTCACTTCCTGTGTGGACAGGGGCTCACCATCACTCACTGTGACCCCTCCTTGTGATCACCAGTGTCCGCTCCTGTCCCTCCCTGAAGAGGCCTTTAATGGTGAGTCCTTAAACTGGCAGCAGTAACACCTCTGGGTCACTGCTCTCACTTCCTGTGTGGACAGGGGCTCACCATCACTCACTGTGACCCCTCCTTCTGATCACCAGTGTCCGCTCCTGTCCCTCCCTGAGGACCCTTTAATGGTGAGTCCTTAACCTGGCTGCAGTATTACCTCTGGATCACTGCTCTCACTTCCTGTGTGGACGGGGCTCACCATCACTCACTGTGACCCCTCCTTCTGATCACTAGTGTCCTCCTGTCCCTCCCTGAGGAGCCTTTAATGGTGAGTCCTTAACCTGGCAGCAGTAACACCTCTGGGTCACTGCTCTCACTTCCTGTGTGGACAGGGGCTCACCATCACTCACTGTGACCCGTCCTTGTGATCACCAGTGTCCGCTCCTGTCCCTCCCTGAAGAGGCCTTTAATGGTGAGTCCTTAACCTGGCAGCAGTAACACCTCTGGGTCACTGCTCTCACTTCCTGTGTGGACAAGGGCTCACCATCACTCACTGTGACCCCTCCTTCTGATCACCAGTGTCCGCTCCTGTTCCTCCCTGAGGAGCCTTTAATGGTGAGTCCTTAACCTGGCTGCAGTAACACCTCTGGATCACTGCTCTCACTTCCTGTGTGGACAGGGGCTCACCATCACTCACTGTGACCCCTCCTTGTGATCACCAGTGTCCACTTCTGTCCTTCCCTGAGGAGCCTTTAATGGTAAGTACTTAACCTGGCTGCAGTAACACCTCTGGGTCACTGCTCTCACTTCCTGTGTGGACAGGGGCTCACCATCACTCACTGTGACCCCTCCTTGTGATCACCAGTGTCCGCTCCTGTCCTTCCCTGAGGAGCCTTTAAAGGTGAGTCCTTAACCTGGCAGCAGTAACACCTCTGGGTCACTGCTCTCACTTCCTGTGTGGACAGAGGCTCACCATCACTCACTGTGACCCCTCCTTCTGATCACCAGTGTCAGCTCCTGTCCCTCCCCGAGGAGCCTTTAATGGTGAGTCCTAAACCTGGCAGCAGTAACACCTCTGGGTCACTGCTCTCACTTCCTGTGTGGACAGGGGCTCACCATCACTCACTGTGACCCCTCCTTGTGATCACCAGTGTCCGCTCCTGTCCCTCCCCGAGGAGCCTTTAATGGTGAGTCCTTAACCTGGCAGCAGTAACACCTCTGGGTCACTGCTCTCACTTCCTGTGCGGACAGGGGCTCACCATCACTCACTGTGACCCCTCCTTGTGATCACCAGTGTCCGCTCCTGTCCCTCCCCGAGGAGCCTTTAATGGTGAGTCCTTAACCTGGCTGCAGTAATTCCTCTGGGTCACTGCTCTCACTTCCTGTGTAGACAGGGGCTCACCATCACTCACTGTGACCCCTCCCTGTGATCACCAGTGTCCTCCTGTCCCTCCCTGAGGAGCCTTTAATGGTAAGTCCTTAACCTGGCTGCAGTAACGCCTCTGGGTCACTGCTCTCACTTCCTGTGTGGACAGGGGCTCACCATCACTCACTGTGACCCCTCCTTGTGATCACCAGTGTCAGCTCCTGTCCCTCCCCGAGGAGCCTTTAATGGTGAGTCCTTAACCTGGCAGCAGTAACACCTCTGGGTCACTGCTCTAACTTACTGTGTGGACAGGGGCTCACCATCACTCACTGTGACTCCTCCTTCTGATCACCAGTGTCAGCTCCTGTCCCTCCCCGAGGAGCAATTAATGGTGAGTCCTTAACCTGTCAGCAGTAACACCTCTGGGTCACTGCTCTCCCTTCCTGTGTGGACGGGGCTCACCATCACTCACTGTGACCCCACCTTGTGATCACCAGTGTCAGCTCCTGTCCCTTCCTGAAGAGCCTTTAATGGTAAGTACTTAGCCTGGCTGCAGTAGCACCTCTGGGTCACTGCTCTAACTTCCTGTGTGGACAGGGGCTCACCATCACTCACTGTGACCCCTCCTTGTGATCACCAGTGTCCCTCCTGTCCTTCCCTGAGGAGCCTTTAAAGGTGAGTCCTTAACCTGGCAGCAGTAACACCTCTGGGTCACTGCTCTCACTTCCCGTGTGGACAGGGGCTCACCATCACTCACTGTGACCCCTCCTTGTGATCACCAGTGTCCCTCCTGTCCTTCCCTGAGGACCCTTTAATGGTGAGTCCTTAACCTGGCTGCAGTAACACCTCTGGGTCACTGCTCTCACTTCCTGTGTGGACAGGGGCTCACCATCACTCACTGTGACCCCTCCTTGTGATCACCAGTGTCAGCTCCTGTCGCTCCCCGAGGAGCCTTTAATGGTGAGTCCTTAACCTGGCAGCAGTAACACCTCTGGGTCACTGCTCTCACTTACTGTGTGGACAGGGGCTCACCATCACTCACTGTGACACCTCCTTGTGATCACCAGCGTCCGCTCCTGTCCCTCCCTTAAGAGGCCTTTAATGGTGAGTCCTTAACCTGGCTGTAGTAACGCCTCTGGGTCACTGCTCTCACTTCCTGTGTGGACAGGGGCTCACCATCACTAACTGTGACCCCTCCTTCTGATCACCAGTGTCAGCTCCTGTCCCTCCCCGAGGAGCCATTAATGGTGAGTCCTTAACCTGGCAGCAGTAACACCTCTGGGTCACTGCTCTCACTTCCTGTGTGGACAAGGGCTCACCATCACTCACTGTGACCCCTCCTTGTGATCACCAGTGTCCGCTCCTGTCCTTCCCTGAAGAGGCCTTTAATGGTGAGTCCTTAACCTGGCTGTAGTAACGCCTCTGGGTCACTGCTCTCACTTCCTGTGTGGACAGGGGCTCACCATCACTCACTGTGACCCCTCCTTCTGATCACCAGTGTCAGCTCCTGTCCCTCCCCGAGGAGCCTTTAATGGTGAGTCCTTAACCTGGCAGCAGTAACACCTCTGGGTCACTGCTCTCACTTCCTGTGTGGACAGGGGCTCACCATCACTCACTGTGACCCCTCCTTGTGATCACCAGTGTCCGCTCCTGTCCCTCCCTGAAGAGGCCTTTAATGGTGAGCCCTTAACCTGGCAGCAGTAACACCTCTGGGTCACTGCTCTCACTTCCTGTGTGGACAGGGGCTCACCATCACTCACTGTGACCCCTCCTTGTGATCACCAGTGTCCGCTCCTGTCCCTCCCTGAAGAGGCCTTTAATGGTGAGTCCTTAACCTGGCTGCAGTAACACCTCTGGGTCACTGCTCCCACTTCCTGTGTGGACAGGGGCTCACCATCACTCACTGTGACCCCTCCTTGTGATCACCAGTGTCAGCTCCTGTCCCTCCACGAGGAGCCTTTAATGGTGAGTCCTTAACCTGGCAGCAGTAACACCTCTGGGTCACTGCTCTCACTTCCTGTGTGGACAGGGGCTCACCATCACTCACTGTGACCCCTCCCTGTGATCACCAGTGTCCGCTCCTGTCCCTCCCTGAAGAGGCCTTTAATGGTGAGTCCTTAACCTGGCAGCAGTAACACCTCTGGGTGACTGCTCTCACTTCCTGTGTGGACAGGGGCTCACCATCACTCACTGTGACCCCTCCTTGTGATCACCAGTGTCCGCTCCTGTCCTTCCCTGAAGAGGCCTTTAATGGTGAGCCCTTAACCTGGCAGCAGTAACACCTCTGGGTCACTGCTCTCACTTCCTGTGTGGACAGGGGCTCACCATCACTCACTGTGACCCCTCCTTGTGATCACCAGTGTCCGCTCCTGTCCCTCCCTGAAGAGGCCTTTAATGGTGAGTCCTTACCCTGGCAGCAGTAACACCTCTGGGTCACTGCTCTCACTTCCTGTGTGGACAGGGGCTCACCATCACTCACTGTGACCCCTCCTTGTGATCACCAGTGTCCGCTCCTGTCCTTCCCTGAGGAACCTTTAAAGGTGAGTCCTTAACTTGGCTGCAGTAACACCTCTGGGTCACTGCTCTCACTTACTGTGTGGACAGGGGCTCACCATCACTCACTGTGACACCTCCTTGTGATCACCAGCGTCCGCTCCTGTCCCTCCCTGAAGAGGCCTTTAATGGTGAGTCCTTAACCTGGCTGTAGTAACGCCTCTGGGTCACTGCTCTCACTTCCTGTGTGGACAGGGCCTCACCATCACGCACTGTGACCCCTCCTTGTGATCACCAGTGTCAGCTCCTGTCCTTCCCTGAGGACCCTTTAATGGTGAGTCCTTAACCTGGCAGCAGTAACACCTCTTGGTCACTGCTCTCACTTCCTGTGTGGACGGGGCTCACCATCACTCACTGTGACCCCTCCTTGTGATCACCAGTGTCCGCTCCTGTCCTTCCCTGAGGAGCCTTTAAAGGTGAGTCCTTAACCTGGCAGCAGTAACACCTCTGGGTCACTGCTCTCACTTCCTGTGTGGACAGGGGCTCACCATCACTCACTGTGACCCCCTCCTTCTGATCACCAGTGTCCGCTCATGTCCCTCCCCGAGGAGCCTTTAATGGTGAGTCCTTAACCTGGCAGCAGTAACACCTCTAGGTCACTGCTCTCACTTCCTGTGTGGACAGGGCCTCACCATCACTCACTGTGACCCCTCCTTGTGATCACCAGTGTCCCTCCTGTCCCTCCCCGAGGAGCCTTTAATGGTGAGTCCTTAACCTGGCTGTAGTAACGCCTCTGGGTCACTGCTCTCACTTCCTGTGTGGACAGGGGCTCACCATCACTCACTGTGACCCCTCCTTGTGATCACCAGTGTCCCTCCTGTCCCTCCCCGAGGAGCCTTTAATGGTGAGTCCTTAACCTGGCTGTAGTAACGCCTCTGGGTCACTGCTCTCACTTCCTGTGTGGACAGGGGCTCACCATCACTCACTGTGACCCCTCCTTCTGATCACCAGTGTCAGCTCCTGTCCCTCCCCGAAGAGCCTTTAATGGTGAGTCCTTAACCTGGCAGCAGTAACACCTCTGGGTCACTGCTCTCACTTCCTGTGTGGACGGGGCTCACCATCACTCACTGTGACCCCTCCTTGTGATCACCAGTGTCCGCTCCTGTCCTTCCCTGAGGAGCCTTTAAAGGTGAGTCCTTAACCTGGCAGCAGTAACACCTCTGGGTCACTGCTCTCACTTCCTGTGTGGACAGGGGCTCACCATCACTCACTGTGACCCCTCCTTGTGATCACCAGTGTCCGCTCCTGTCCTTCCCTGAGGAGCCTTTAAAGGTGAGTCCTTAACCTGGCAGCAGTAACACCTCTAGGTCACTGCTCTCACTTCCTGTGTGGACAGGGGCTCACCATCACTCACTGTGACCCCTCCTTGTGATCACCAGTTTCCGCTCCTGTCCTTCCCTGAGGAGCCTTTAAAGGCGAGTCCTGAACCTGGCAGCAGTAATACCTCTGGATCACTGCTCTCACTTCCTGTGGCGATGGGGGCCCGCCATCACTCACTGTGACCCCTCCTTCTGATCACCAGTGTCAGCTCCTGTCCCTCCCCGAGGAGCCTTTAATGGTGAGTCCTTAACCTGGCAGCAGTAACACCTCTGGGTCACTGCTCTCACTTCCTGTGTGGACAGGGCCTCACTATCACTCACTGTGACCCCTCCTTGTGATCACCAGTGTCCCTCCTGTCCCTCCCCGAGGAGCCTTTAATGGTGAGTCCTTAACCTGGCAGCAGTAACACCTCTGGGTGACTGCTCTCACTTCCTGTGTGGACAGGGGCTCACCATCACTCACTGTGACACCTCCTTGTGATCACCAGCGTCCGCTCCTGTCCCTCCCCGAAGAGGCCTTTAATGGTGAGTCCTTAACCTGGCTGCAGTAACACCTCTGGGTCACTGCTCTCACTTCCTGTGTGGACAGGGGCTCACCATCACTCACTGTGACCCCTCCTTGTGATCACCAGTGTCCGCTCCTGTCCTTCCCTGAGGAGCCTTCAAAGGTGAGTCCTTAACCTGGCAGCAGTAACACCTCTGGGTCACTGCTCTCACTTCCTGTGTGGACAGGGGCTCACCATCACTCACTGTGACCCCTCCTTCTGATCACCAGTGTCAGCTCCTGTCCCTCCCCGAGGAGCCTTTAATGGTGAGTCCTTAACCTGGCAGCAGTAACACCTCTGGGTCACTGCTCTCACTTCCTGTGTGGACAGGGGCTCACCATCACTCACTGTGACCCCTCCTTCTGATCACCAGTGTCAGCTCCTGTCCCTCCCCGAGGAGCCTTTAATGGTGAGTCCTTAACCTGGCAGCAGTAACACCTCTGGGTCACTGCTCTCACTTCCTGTGTGGACAGGGGCTCACCATCACTCACTGTGACCCCTCCTTCTGATCACCAGTGTCAGCTCCTGTCCCTCCCCGAGGAGCCTTTAATGGTGAGTCCTTAACCTGGCAGCAGTAACACCTCTGGGTCACTGCTCTCACTTCCTGTGTGGACAGGGGCTCACCATCACTCACTGTGACACCTCCTTGTGATCACCAGCGTCCACTCCTGTCCCTCCCTGAAGAGGCCTTTAATGGTGAGTCCTTAACCTGGCTGTAGTAACGCCTCTGGGTCACTGCTCTCACTTCCTGTGTGGATAGGGGCTCACCATCACTCACTGTGACCCCTCCTTCTGATCACCAGTGTCAGCTCATGTCCCTCCCCGAGGAGCTTTTAATGGTGAGTCCTTAACCTGGCAGCAGTAACACCTCTAGGTCACTGCTCTCACTTCCTGTGTGGACAGGGGCTCACCATCACTCACTGTGACCCCTCCTTGTGATCACCAGTGTCCTCCTGTCCCTCCCTGAGGAGCCTTTAATGGTAAGTACTTAACCTGGCTGCAGTAACACCTCTGGGTCACTGCTCTCACTTCCTGTGTGGACAGGGGCTCACCATCACTCACTGTGACCCCTCCTTGTGATCACCAGTGTCCTCCTGTCCCTCCCTGAGGAGCCTTTAATGGTAAGTCCTTAACCTGGCTGCAGTAACGCCTCTGGATCACTGCTCTCACTTCCTGTGTGGACAGCGGCTCACCATCACTCACTGTGATCCCCTCCTTCTGATCACCAGTGTCCCTCCAGTCCCTCCCCGAGGAGCCTTTAATGGTGAGTCCTTACCCTGGCAGCAGTAACACCTCTGGGTCACTGCTCTCACTTCCTGTGTGGACAGGGGCTCACCATCACTCCCTGTGACCCCTCCTTCTGATCACCAGTGTCCACTCCTGTCCCTCCCTGAAGAGGCCTTTAATGGTAAGTCCTTAACCTGGCAGCAGTAACACCTCTGGGTCACTGCTCTCACTTCCTGTGTGGACAGGGGCTCACCATCACTCACTGTGACCCCTCCTTTTGATCACCAGTGTCCGCTCCTGTCCCTCCCTGAAGAGGCCTTTAATGGTGAGTCCTTAACCTGGCAGCAGTAACACCTCTGGGTCACTGCTCTCACTTCCTGTGTGGACAGGGGCTCACCATCACTCACTGTGACCCCTCCTTGTGATCACCAGTGTCCTCTCCTGTCCTTCCCTGAGGAGCCTTTAAAGGTGAGTCCTTAATCTGGCTGCAGTAACACCTCTGGGTCACTGCTCTCACTTACTGTGTGGACAGGGGCTCACCATCACTCACTGTGACACCTCCTTGTGATCACCAGCGTCCGCTCCTGTCCCTCACTGAAGAGGCCTTTAATGGTGAGTCCTTAACCTGGCTGTAGTAACGCCTCTGGGTCACTGCTCTCACTTCCTGTGTGGACAGGGGCTCACCATCACTCACTGTGACCCCTCCTTCTGATCACCAGTGTCAGCTCCTGTCCCTCCCCGAGGAGCCTTTAATGGTGAGTCCTTAACCTGGCAGCAGTAACACCTCTGGGTCACTGCTCTCACTTCCTGTGTGGACGGGGCTCACCATCACTCACTGTGACCCCTCCTTGTGATCACCAGTGTCAGCTCCTGTCCCTTCCTGAGGAGCCTTTAATGGTAAGTACTTAGCCTGGCTGCAGTAACACCTCTGGGTCACTGCTCTCACTTCCTGTGTGGACAGGGGCTCACCATCACTCACTGTGACCCCTCCTTGTGATCACCAGTGTCCGCTCCTGTCCTTCCCTGAGGAGCCTTTAAAGGTGAGTCCTTAACCTGGCAGCAGTAACACCTCTGGGTCACTGCTCTCACTTCCCGTGTGGACAGGGGCTCACCATCACTCACTGTGACCCCTCCTTGTGATCACCAGTGTCAGCTCCTGTCCCTCCCCGAGGAGCCTTTAATGGTGAGTCCTTAACCTGGCAGCAGTAACACCTCTGGGTCACTGCTCTCACTTCCTGTGTGGACAGGGGCTCACCATCACTCACTGTGACCCCTCCTTCTGATCACCAGTGTCAGCTCCTGTCCCTCCCTGAGGAGCCTTTAATGGTGAGTCCTTAACCTGGCAGCAGTAACACCTCTGGGTCACTGCTCTCACTTCCTGTGTGGACAGGGGCTCACCATCACTCACTGTGACTCCTCCTTGTGATCACCAGCGTCCACTCCTGTCCCTCCCTGAAGAGGCCTTTAATGGTGAGTCCTTAACCTGGCTGTAGTAACGCCTCTTGGTCACTGCTCTCACTTCCTGTGTGGACAGGGGCTCACCATCACTCACTGTGACCCCTCCTTCTGATCACCAGTGTCAGCTCCTGTCCCTCCCCGAGGAGCCTTTAATGGTGAGTCCTTAACCTGGCAGCAGTAACACCTCTGGGTCACTGCTCTCACTTCCTGTGTGGACAGGGGCTCACCATCACTCACTGTGACCCCTCCTTCTGATCACCAGTGTCCGCTCCTGTCCTTCCCTGAGGAGCCTTTAATGGTGAGTCCTTAACCTGGCAGCAGTAACACCTCTGGATCACTGCTCTCACTTCCTGTGGCGATGGGGGCCTGCCATCACTCACTGTGACCCCTCCTTCTGATCACCAGTGTCAGCTCCTGTCCCTCCCCGAGGAGCCTTTAATGGTGAGTCCTTAACCTGGCAGCAGTAACACCTCTGGGTCCCTACTCTCACTTCCTGTGTGGACAGGGGCTCACCATCACTCCCTGTGACCCCTCCTTCTGATCACCAGTGTCCGCTCCTGTCCCTCCCTGAAGAGGCCGTTAATGGTGAGTCCTTAACCTGGCAGCAGTAACACCTCTGGGTCACTGCTCTCACTTCCTATGTGGACAGGGCCTCACCATCACTCACTGTGACCCCTCCTTGTGATCACCAGTGTCCCTCCTGTGCCTCCCCGAGGAGCCTTTAATGGTGAGTCCTTAACCTGGCTGCAGTAACACCTCTGGGTCACTGCTCTCACTTCCTGTGTGGACAGGGGCTCACCATCACTCACTGTGACCCCTCCTTGTGATCACCAGTGTCCTCCTGTCCCTCCCTGAGGAGCCTTTAATGGTAAGTACTTAACCTGGCTGCAGTAACACCTCTGGGTCACTACTCTCACTTCCTGTGTGGACAGGGGCTCACCATCACTCCCTGTGACCCCTCCTTCTGATCACCAGTGTCCGCTCCTGTCCCTCCCTGAGGAGCCTTTAATGGTGAGTCCTTAACCTGGCTGCAGTAACACCTCTGGATCACTGCTCTCACTTCCTGTGTGCACAGGTGCTCACCATCACTCACTGTGACCCCTCCTTCTGATCACCAGTGTCAGCTCCTGTCCCTCCCCGAGGAGCCTTTAATGGTGAGTCCTTAACCTGGCTGCAGTAACACCTCTGGGTCACTGCTCTCACTTCCTGTGTGGACAGGGGCTCACCATCACTCACTGTGACCCCTCCTTCTGATCACCAGTGTCAGGGCAGTCCTTCCCTGAGGAGCCTTTAATGGTGAGTCCTTAACCTGGCTGTAGTAATGCCTCTGGGTGGCTGCTCTCACTTCCTGTGTGGACAGGGGCTCACCATCACTCACTGTGACCCCTCCTTCTGATCACCAGTGTCCGCTCCTGTCCCTTCCTGGGGAGCCTTTAATGGTGAGTCCTTAACCTGGCTGCAGTAACATCTCTGGGTTACTGCTCTCGCTTCGTGTGTGTACAGGTGCTCACCATCACTCACTGTGACCCCTCCTTGTGATCACCAGTGTCCTCCTGTCCCTCCCTGAGGAGCCTTTAATGGTGAGTCCTTAACCTGGCAGCAGTAACACCTCTGGGTCACTGCTCTCACTACCTGTGTGGACAGGGGCTCACCATCACTCACTGTGATCCCTCCTTGTTATCACCAGTGTCCCTCCTGTCCCTCCCCGAGGAGCCTTTAATGGTGAGTCCTTAACCTGGCTGCAGTAACACCTCTGGGTCACTGCTCTCACTTCCTGTGTGGACAGGGGCTCACCATCACTCCCTGTGACCCCTCCTTGTGATCACCAGTGTCCCTCCTGTCCTTCCCTGACGAGCCTTTAAAGGTGAGTCCTTAACCTGGCAGCAGTAACACCTCTGGGTCACTGCTCTCACTTCCTGTGTGGACGGGGCTCACCATCACTCACTGCGACCCCTCCTTCTGATCACCAGTGTCCTCCTGTCCCTCCCTGAGGAGCCTTTAATGGTGAGTCCTTAACCTGGCAGCAGTAACACCTCTGGGTCACTGCTCTCACTTCCTGTGTGGACAGGGGCTCACCATCACTCACTGTGACCCCTCCTTGTGATCACCAGTGTCCGCTCCTGTCCCTCCCTGAAGAGGCCTTTAATGGTGAGTCCTTAAACTGGCAGCAGTAACACCTCTGGGTCACTGCTCTCACTTCCTGTGTGGACAGGGGCTCACCATCACTCACTGTGACCCCTCCTTCTGATCACCAGTGTCCGCTCCTGTCCCTCCCTGAGGACCCTTTAATGGTGAGTCCTTAACCTGGCTGCAGTATTACCTCTGGATCACTGCTCTCACTTCCTGTGTGGACGGGGCTCACCATCACTCACTGTGACCCCTCCTTCTGATCACTAGTGTCCTCCTGTCCCTCCCTGAGGAGCCTTTAATGGTGAGTCCTTAACCTGGCAGCAGTAACACCTCTGGGTCACTGCTCTCACTTCCTGTGTGGACAGGGGCTCACCATCACTCACTGTGACCCGTCCTTGTGATCACCAGTGTCCGCTCCTGTCCCTCCCTGAAGAGGCCTTTAATGGTGAGTCCTTAACCTGGCAGCAGTAACACCTCTGGGTCACTGCTCTCACTTCCTGTGTGGACAAGGGCTCACCATCACTCACTGTGACCCCTCCTTCTGATCACCAGTGTCCGCTCCTGTTCCTCCCTGAGGAGCCTTTAATGGTGAGTCCTTAACCTGGCTGCAGTAACACCTCTGGATCACTGCTCTCACTTCCTGTGTGGACAGGGGCTCACCATCACTCACTGTGACCCCTCCTTGTGATCACCAGTGTCCACTTCTGTCCTTCCCTGAGGAGCCTTTAATGGTAAGTACTTAACCTGGCTGCAGTAACACCTCTGGGTCACTGCTCTCACTTCCTGTGTGGACAGGGGCTCACCATCACTCACTGTGACCCCTCCTTGTGATCACCAGTGTCCGCTCCTGTCCTTCCCTGAGGAGCCTTTAAAGGTGAGTCCTTAACCTGGCAGCAGTAACACCTCTGGGTCACTGCTCTCACTTCCTGTGTGGACAGAGGCTCACCATCACTCACTGTGACCCCTCCTTCTGATCACCAGTGTCAGCTCCTGTCCCTCCCCGAGGAGCCTTTAATGGTGAGTCCTAAACCTGGCAGCAGTAACACCTCTGGGTCACTGCTCTCACTTCCTGTGTGGACAGGGGCTCACCATCACTCACTGTGACCCCTCCTTGTGATCACCAGTGTCCGCTCCTGTCCCTCCCCGAGGAGCCTTTAATGGTGAGTCCTTAACCTGGCAGCAGTAACACCTCTGGGTCACTGCTCTCACTTCCTGTGCGGACAGGGGCTCACCATCACTCACTGTGACCCCTCCTTGTGATCACCAGTGTCCGCTCCTGTCCCTCCCCGAGGAGCCTTTAATGGTGAGTCCTTAACCTGGCTGCAGTAATTCCTCTGGGTCACTGCTCTCACTTCCTGTGTAGACAGGGGCTCACCATCACTCACTGTGACCCCTCCCTGTGATCACCAGTGTCCTCCTGTCCCTCCCTGAGGAGCCTTTAATGGTAAGTCCTTAACCTGGCTGCAGTAACGCCTCTGGGTCACTGCTCTCACTTCCTGTGTGGACAGGGGCTCACCATCACTCACTGTGACCCCTCCTTGTGATCACCAGTGTCAGCTCCTGTCCCTCCCCGAGGAGCCTTTAATGGTGAGTCCTTAACCTGGCAGCAGTAACACCTCTGGGTCACTGCTCTAACTTACTGTGTGGACAGGGGCTCACCATCACTCACTGTGACTCCTCCTTCTGATCACCAGTGTCAGCTCCTGTCCCTCCCCGAGGAGCAATTAATGGTGAGTCCTTAACCTGTCAGCAGTAACACCTCTGGGTCACTGCTCTCCCTTCCTGTGTGGACGGGGCTCACCATCACTCACTGTGACCCCACCTTGTGATCACCAGTGTCAGCTCCTGTCCCTTCCTGAAGAGCCTTTAATGGTAAGTACTTAGCCTGGCTGCAGTAGCACCTCTGGGTCACTGCTCTAACTTCCTGTGTGGACAGGGGCTCACCATCACTCACTGTGACCCCTCCTTGTGATCACCAGTGTCCCTCCTGTCCTTCCCTGAGGAGCCTTTAAAGGTGAGTCCTTAACCTGGCAGCAGTAACACCTCTGGGTCACTGCTCTCACTTCCCGTGTGGACAGGGGCTCACCATCACTCACTGTGACCCCTCCTTGTGATCACCAGTGTCCCTCCTGTCCTTCCCTGAGGACCCTTTAATGGTGAGTCCTTAACCTGGCTGCAGTAACACCTCTGGGTCACTGCTCTCACTTCCTGTGTGGACAGGGGCTCACCATCACTCACTGTGACCCCTCCTTGTGATCACCAGTGTCAGCTCCTGTCGCTCCCCGAGGAGCCTTTAATGGTGAGTCCTTAACCTGGCAGCAGTAACACCTCTGGGTCACTGCTCTCACTTACTGTGTGGACAGGGGCTCACCATCACTCACTGTGACACCTCCTTGTGATCACCAGCGTCCGCTCCTGTCCCTCCCTTAAGAGGCCTTTAATGGTGAGTCCTTAACCTGGCTGTAGTAACGCCTCTGGGTCACTGCTCTCACTTCCTGTGTGGACAGGGGCTCACCATCACTAACTGTGACCCCTCCTTCTGATCACCAGTGTCAGCTCCTGTCCCTCCCCGAGGAGCCATTAATGGTGAGTCCTTAACCTGGCAGCAGTAACACCTCTGGGTCACTGCTCTCACTTCCTGTGTGGACAAGGGCTCACCATCACTCACTGTGACCCCTCCTTGTGATCACCAGTGTCCGCTCCTGTCCTTCCCTGAAGAGGCCTTTAATGGTGAGTCCTTAACCTGGCTGTAGTAACGCCTCTGGGTCACTGCTCTCACTTCCTGTGTGGACAGGGGCTCACCATCACTCACTGTGACCCCTCCTTCTGATCACCAGTGTCAGCTCCTGTCCCTCCCCGAGGAGCCTTTAATGGTGAGTCCTTAACCTGGCAGCAGTAACACCTCTGGGTCACTGCTCTCACTTCCTGTGTGGACAGGGGCTCACCATCACTCACTGTGACCCCTCCTTGTGATCACCAGTGTCCGCTCCTGTCCCTCCCTGAAGAGGCCTTTAATGGTGAGCCCTTAACCTGGCAGCAGTAACACCTCTGGGTCACTGCTCTCACTTCCTGTGTGGACAGGGGCTCACCATCACTCACTGTGACCCCTCCTTGTGATCACCAGTGTCCGCTCCTGTCCCTCCCTGAAGAGGCCTTTAATGGTGAGTCCTTAACCTGGCTGCAGTAACACCTCTGGGTCACTGCTCCCACTTCCTGTGTGGACAGGGGCTCACCATCACTCACTGTGACCCCTCCTTGTGATCACCAGTGTCAGCTCCTGTCCCTCCACGAGGAGCCTTTAATGGTGAGTCCTTAACCTGGCAGCAGTAACACCTCTGGGTCACTGCTCTCACTTCCTGTGTGGACAGGGGCTCACCATCACTCACTGTGACCCCTCCCTGTGATCACCAGTGTCCGCTCCTGTCCCTCCCTGAAGAGGCCTTTAATGGTGAGTCCTTAACCTGGCAGCAGTAACACCTCTGGGTGACTGCTCTCACTTCCTGTGTGGACAGGGGCTCACCATCACTCACTGTGACCCCTCCTTGTGATCACCAGTGTCCGCTCCTGTCCTTCCCTGAAGAGGCCTTTAATGGTGAGCCCTTAACCTGGCAGCAGTAACACCTCTGGGTCACTGCTCTCACTTCCTGTGTGGACAGGGGCTCACCATCACTCACTGTGACCCCTCCTTGTGATCACCAGTGTCCGCTCCTGTCCCTCCCTGAAGAGGCCTTTAATGGTGAGTCCTTACCCTGGCAGCAGTAACACCTCTGGGTCACTGCTCTCACTTCCTGTGTGGACAGGGGCTCACCATCACTCACTGTGACCCCTCCTTGTGATCACCAGTGTCCGCTCCTGTCCTTCCCTGAGGAACCTTTAAAGGTGAGTCCTTAACTTGGCTGCAGTAACACCTCTGGGTCACTGCTCTCACTTACTGTGTGGACAGGGGCTCACCATCACTCACTGTGACACCTCCTTGTGATCACCAGCGTCCGCTCCTGTCCCTCCCTGAAGAGGCCTTTAATGGTGAGTCCTTAACCTGGCTGTAGTAACGCCTCTGGGTCACTGCTCTCACTTCCTGTGTGGACAGGGCCTCACCATCACGCACTGTGACCCCTCCTTGTGATCACCAGTGTCAGCTCCTGTCCTTCCCTGAGGACCCTTTAATGGTGAGTCCTTAACCTGGCAGCAGTAACACCTCTTGGTCACTGCTCTCACTTCCTGTGTGGACGGGGCTCACCATCACTCACTGTGACCCCTCCTTGTGATCACCAGTGTCCGCTCCTGTCCTTCCCTGAGGAGCCTTTAAAGGTGAGTCCTTAACCTGGCAGCAGTAACACCTCTGGGTCACTGCTCTCACTTCCTGTGTGGACAGGGGCTCACCATCACTCACTGTGACCCCCTCCTTCTGATCACCAGTGTCCGCTCATGTCCCTCCCCGAGGAGCCTTTAATGGTGAGTCCTTAACCTGGCAGCAGTAACACCTCTAGGTCACTGCTCTCACTTCCTGTGTGGACAGGGCCTCACCATCACTCACTGTGACCCCTCCTTGTGATCACCAGTGTCCCTCCTGTCCCTCCCCGAGGAGCCTTTAATGGTGAGTCCTTAACCTGGCTGTAGTAACGCCTCTGGGTCACTGCTCTCACTTCCTGTGTGGACAGGGGCTCACCATCACTCACTGTGACCCCTCCTTGTGATCACCAGTGTCCCTCCTGTCCCTCCCCGAGGAGCCTTTAATGGTGAGTCCTTAACCTGGCTGTAGTAACGCCTCTGGGTCACTGCTCTCACTTCCTGTGTGGACAGGGGCTCACCATCACTCACTGTGACCCCTCCTTCTGATCACCAGTGTCAGCTCCTGTCCCTCCCCGAAGAGCCTTTAATGGTGAGTCCTTAACCTGGCAGCAGTAACACCTCTGGGTCACTGCTCTCACTTCCTGTGTGGACGGGGCTCACCATCACTCACTGTGACCCCTCCTTGTGATCACCAGTGTCCGCTCCTGTCCTTCCCTGAGGAGCCTTTAAAGGTGAGTCCTTAACCTGGCAGCAGTAACACCTCTGGGTCACTGCTCTCACTTCCTGTGTGGACAGGGGCTCACCATCACTCACTGTGACCCCTCCTTGTGATCACCAGTGTCCGCTCCTGTCCTTCCCTGAGGAGCCTTTAAAGGTGAGTCCTTAACCTGGCAGCAGTAACACCTCTAGGTCACTGCTCTCACTTCCTGTGTGGACAGGGGCTCACCATCACTCACTGTGACCCCTCCTTGTGATCACCAGTTTCCGCTCCTGTCCTTCCCTGAGGAGCCTTTAAAGGCGAGTCCTGAACCTGGCAGCAGTAATACCTCTGGATCACTGCTCTCACTTCCTGTGGCGATGGGGGCCCGCCATCACTCACTGTGACCCCTCCTTCTGATCACCAGTGTCAGCTCCTGTCCCTCCCCGAGGAGCCTTTAATGGTGAGTCCTTAACCTGGCAGCAGTAACACCTCTGGGTCACTGCTCTCACTTCCTGTGTGGACAGGGCCTCACTATCACTCACTGTGACCCCTCCTTGTGATCACCAGTGTCCCTCCTGTCCCTCCCCGAGGAGCCTTTAATGGTGAGTCCTTAACCTGGCAGCAGTAACACCTCTGGGTGACTGCTCTCACTTCCTGTGTGGACAGGGGCTCACCATCACTCACTGTGACACCTCCTTGTGATCACCAGCGTCCGCTCCTGTCCCTCCCCGAAGAGGCCTTTAATGGTGAGTCCTTAACCTGGCTGCAGTAACACCTCTGGGTCACTGCTCTCACTTCCTGTGTGGACAGGGGCTCACCATCACTCACTGTGACCCCTCCTTGTGATCACCAGTGTCCGCTCCTGTCCTTCCCTGAGGAGCCTTCAAAGGTGAGTCCTTAACCTGGCAGCAGTAACACCTCTGGGTCACTGCTCTCACTTCCTGTGTGGACAGGGGCTCACCATCACTCACTGTGACCCCTCCTTCTGATCACCAGTGTCAGCTCCTGTCCCTCCCCGAGGAGCCTTTAATGGTGAGTCCTTAACCTGGCAGCAGTAACACCTCTGGGTCACTGCTCTCACTTCCTGTGTGGACAGGGGCTCACCATCACTCACTATGACCCCTCCTTCTGATCACCAGTGTCAGCTCCTGTCCCTCCCCGAGGAGCCTTTAATGGTGAGTCCTTAACCTGGCAGCAGTAACACCTCTGGGTCACTGCTCTCACTTCCTGTGTGGACAGGGGCTCACCATCACTCACTGTGACCCCTCCTTCTGATCACCAGTGTCAGCTCCTGTCCCTCCCCGAGGAGCCTTTAATGGTGAGTCCTTAACCTGGCAGCAGTAACACCTCTGGGTCACTGCTCTCACTTCCTGTGTGGACAGGGGCTCACCATCACTCACTGTGACACCTCCTTGTGATCACCAGCGTCCACTCCTGTCCCTCCCTGAAGAGGCCTTTAATGGTGAGTCCTTAACCTGGCTGTAGTAACGCCTCTGGGTCACTGCTCTCACTTCCTGTGTGGATAGGGGCTCACCATCACTCACTGTGACCCCTCCTTCTGATCACCAGTGTCAGCTCATGTCCCTCCCCGAGGAGCTTTTAATGGTGAGTCCTTAACCTGGCAGCAGTAACACCTCTAGGTCACTGCTCTCACTTCCTGTGTGGACAGGGGCTCACCATCACTCACTGTGACCCCTCCTTGTGATCACCAGTGTCCTCCTGTCCCTCCCTGAGGAGCCTTTAATGGTAAGTACTTAACCTGGCTGCAGTAACACCTCTGGGTCACTGCTCTCACTTCCTGTGTGGACAGGGGCTCACCATCACTCACTGTGACCCCTCCTTGTGATCACCAGTGTAATCCTGTCCCTCCCTGAGGAGCCTTTAATGGTAAGTCCTTAACCTGGCTGCAGTAACGCCTCTGGATCACTGCTCTCACTTCCTGTGTGGACAGCGGCTCACCATCACTCACTGTGATCCCCTCCTTCTGATCACCAGTGTCCCTCCAGTCCCTCCCCGAGGAGCCTTTAATGGTGAGTCCTTACCCTGGCAGCAGTAACACCTCTGGGTCACTGCTCTCACTTCCTGTGTGGACAGGGGCTCACCATCACTCCCTGTGACCCCTCCTTCTGATCACCAGTGTCCACTCCTGTCCCTCCCTGAAGAGGCCTTTAATGGTAAGTCCTTAACCTGGCAGCAGTAACACCTCTGGGTCACTGCTCTCACTTCCTGTGTGGACAGGGGCTCACCATCACTCACTGTGACCCCTCCTTTTGATCACCAGTGTCCGCTCCTGTCCCTCCCTGAAGAGGCCTTTAATGGTGAGTCCTTAACCTGGCAGCAGTAACACCTCTGGGTCACTGCTCTCACTTCCTGTGTGGACAGGGGCTCACCATCACTCACTGTGACCCCTCCTTGTGATCACCAGTGTCCTCTCCTGTCCTTCCCTGAGGAGCCTTTAAAGGTGAGTCCTTAATCTGGCTGCAGTAACACCTCTGGGTCACTGCTCTCACTTACTGTGTGGACAGGGGCTCACCATCACTCACTGTGACACCTCCTTGTGATCACCAGCGTCCGCTCCTGTCCCTCACTGAAGAGGCCTTTAATGGTGAGTCCTTAACCTGGCTGTAGTAACGCCTCTGGGTCACTGCTCTCACTTCCTGTGTGGACAGGGGCTCACCATCACTCACTGTGACCCCTCCTTCTGATCACCAGTGTCAGCTCCTGTCCCTCCCCGAGGAGCCTTTAATGGTGAGTCCTTAACCTGGCAGCAGTAACACCTCTGGGTCACTGCTCTCACTTCCTGTGTGGACGGGGCTCACCATCACTCACTGTGACCCCTCCTTGTGATCACCAGTGTCAGCTCCTGTCCCTTCCTGAGGAGCCTTTAATGGTAAGTACTTAGCCTGGCTGCAGTAACACCTCTGGGTCACTGCTCTCACTTCCTGTGTGGACAGGGGCTCACCATCACTCACTGTGACCCCTCCTTGTGATCACCAGTGTCCGCTCCTGTCCTTCCCTGAGGAGCCTTTAAAGGTGAGTCCTTAACCTGGCAGCAGTAACACCTCTGGGTCACTGCTCTCACTTCCCGTGTGGACAGGGGCTCACCATCACTCACTGTGACCCCTCCTTGTGATCACCAGTGTCAGCTCCTGTCCCTCCCCGAGGAGCCTTTAATGGTGAGTCCTTAACCTGGCAGCAGTAACACCTCTGGGTCACTGCTCTCACTTCCTGTGTGGACAGGGGCTCACCATCACTCACTGTGACCCCTCCTTCTGATCACCAGTGTCAGCTCCTGTCCCTCCCTGAGGAGCCTTTAATGGTGAGTCCTTAACCTGGCAGCAGTAACACCTCTGGGTCACTGCTCTCACTTCCTGTGTGGACAGGGGCTCACCATCACTCACTGTGACTCCTCCTTGTGATCACCAGCGTCCACTCCTGTCCCTCCCTGAAGAGGCCTTTAATGGTGAGTCCTTAACCTGGCTGTAGTAACGCCTCTTGGTCACTGCTCTCACTTCCTGTGTGGACAGGGGCTCACCATCACTCACTGTGACCCCTCCTTCTGATCACCAGTGTCAGCTCCTGTCCCTCCCCGAGGAGCCTTTAATGGTGAGTCCTTAACCTGGCAGCAGTAACACCTCTGGGTCACTGCTCTCACTTCCTGTGTGGACAGGGGCTCACCATCACTCACTGTGACCCCTCCTTCTGATCACCAGTGTCAGCTCCTGTCCCTCCCCGAGGAGCCTTTAATGGTGAGTCCTTAACCTGGCAGCAGTAACACCTCAGGGTCACTGCTCTCACTTCCTGTGTGGACAGCGGCTCACCATCACTCACTGTGACCCCTCCTTCTGATCACCAGTGTCAGCTCCTGTCCCTCCCCGAGGAGCCTTTAATGGTGAGTCCTTAACCTGGCAGCAGTAACACCTCTGGGTCACTGCTCTCACTTCCTGTGTGGACAGGGGCTCACCATCACTCACTGTGACACCTCCTTGTGATCACCAGCGTCCACTCCTGTCCCTCCCTGAAGAGGCCTTTAATGGTGAGTCCTTAACCTGGCTGTAGTAATGCCTCTGGGTCACTGCTCTCACTTCCTGTTTGGACAGGGGCTTACCATCACTCACTGTGACCCCTCCTTCTGATCACCAGTGTCAGCTCATGTCCCTCCCCGAGGAGCCTTTAATGGTGAGTCCTTAACCTGGCAGCAGTAACACCTCTAGGTCACTGCTCTCACTTCCTGTGTGGACAGGGGCTCACCATCACTCACTGTGACCCCTCCTTGTGATCACCAGTGTCCTCCTGTCCCTCCCTGAGGAGCCTTTAATGGTAAGTACTTAACCTGGCTGCAGTAACACTTCTGGGTCACTGCTCTCACTTCCTGTGTGGACAGGGGCTCACCATCACTCACTGTGACCCCTCCTTGTGATCACCAGTGTCCTCCTGTCCCTCCCTGAGGAGCCTTTAATGGTAAGTCCTTAACCTGGCTGCAGTAACGCCTCTGGATCACTGCTCTCACTTCCTGTGTGGACAGCGGCTCACCATCACTCACTGTGATCCCCTCCTTCTGATCACCAGTGTCCCTCCTGTCCCTCCCCGAGGAGCCTTTAATGGTGAGTCCTTAACCTGGCAGCAGTAACACCTCTGGGTCACTGCTCTCACTTCCTGTGTGGACAGGGGCTCACCATCACTCCCTGTGACCCCTCCTTCTGATCACCAGTGTCCGCTCCTGTCCCTCCCTGAAGAGGCCTTTAATGGTAAGTCCTTAACCTGGCAGCAGTAACACCTCTGGGTCACTGCTCTCACTTCCTGTGTGGACAGGGGCTCACCATCACTCACTGTGACCCCTCCTTTTGATAACCAGTGTCCGCTCCTGTCCCTCCCTGAAGAGGCCTTTAATGGTGAGTCCTTAACCTGGCAGCAGTAACACCTCTGGGTCACTGCTCTCACTTCCTGTGTGGACAGGGGCTCACCATCACTCACTGTGACCCCTCCTTGTGATCACCAGTGTCCTCTCCTGTCCTTCCCTGAGGAGCCTTTAAAGGTGAGTCCTTAATCTGGCTGCAGTAACACCTCTGGGTCACTGCTCTCACTTACTGTGTGGACAGGGGCTCACCATCACTCACTGTGACACCTCCTTGTGATCACCAGCGTCCGCTCCTGTCCCTCCCTGAAGAGGCCTTTAATGGTGAGTCCTTAACCTGGCTGTAGTAACGCCTCTGGGTCACTGCTCTCACTTCCTGTGTGGACAGGGGCTCACCATCACTCACTGTGACCCCTCCTTCTGATCACCAGTGTCAGCTCCTGTCCCTCCCCGAGGAGCCTTTAATGGTGAGTCCTTAACCTGGCAGCAGTAACACCTCTGGGTCACTGCTCTCACTTCCTGTGTGGACAGGGGCTCACCATCACTCACTGTGACCCCTCCTTGTGATCACCAGTGTCCGCTCCTGTCCTTCCCTGAGGAGCCTTTAAAGGTGAGTCCTTAACCTGGCAGCAGTAACACCTCTGGGTCACTGCTCTCACTTCCTGTGTGGACAGGGGCTCACCATCACTCACTGTGACCCCTCCTTCTGATCACCAGTGTCAGCTCCTGTCCCTCCCCGAGGAGCCTTTAATGGTGAGTCCTTAACCTGGCAGCAGTAACACCTCTGGGTCACTGCTCTCACTTCCTGTGTGGACAGGGCCTCACCATCACTCACTGTGACCCCTCCTTGTGATCACCAGTGTCCCTCCTGTCCCTCCCCGAGGAGCCTTTAATGGTGAGTCCTTAACCTGGCTGTAGTAACGCCTCTGGGTCACTGCTCTCACTTCCTGTGTGGACAGGGGCTCACCATCACTCACTGTGACCCCTCCTTCTGATCACCAGTGTCAGCTCCTGTCCCTCCCCGAGGAGCCTTTAATGGTGAGTCCTTAACCTGGCAGCAGTAACACCTCTTGGTCACTGCTCTCACTTCCTGTGTGGACAGGGGCTCACCATCACTCACTGTGAGCCCTCCTTGTGATCACCAGTGTCAGCTCCTGTCCCTTCCTGAGGAGCCTTTAATGGTAAGTACTTAGCCTGGCTGCCGTAACACCTCTGGGTCACTGCTCTCACTTCCTGTGTGGACAGGGGCTCACCATCACTCACTGTGACCCCTCCTTGTGATCACCAGTGTCCGCTCCTGTCCTTCCCTGAGGAGCCTTTAAAGGTGAGTCCTTAACCTGGCAGCAGTAACACCTCTGGGTCACTGCTCTCACTTCCCGTGTGGACAGGGGCTCACCATCACTCACTGTGACCCCTCCTTGTGATCACCAGTGTCCGCTCCTGTCCTTCCATGAGGAGCCTTTAATGGTGAGTCCTTAACCTGGCAGCAGTAACACCTCTGGATCACTGCTCTCACTTCCTGTGGCGATGGGGGCCTGCCATCACTCACTGTGACCCCTCCTTCTGATCACCAGTGTCAGCTCCTGTCCCTCCCCGAGGAGCCTTTACTGGTGAGTCCTTAACCTGGCAGCAGTAACACCTCTGGGTCACTGCTCTCACTTCCTGTGTGGACAGGGGCTCACCATCACTCACTGTGACCCCTCCTTCTGATCACCAGTGTCCCTCCTGTCCCTCCCCGAGGAGCCTTTAATGGTGAGTCCTTAACCTGGCTGCAGTAACACCTCTGGGTCACTGCTCTCACTTCCTGTGTGGACAGGGGCTCACCATCACTCACTGTGACCCCTCCTTGTGATCACCAGTGTCCTCCTGTCCCTCCCTGAGGAGCCTTTAATGGTAAGTACTCAACCTGGCTGCAGTAACACCTCTGGGTCACTACTCTCACTTCCTGTGTGGACAGGGGCTCACCATCACTCCCTGTGACCCCTCCTTCTGATCACCAGTGTCCGCTCCTGTCCCTCCCTGAGAGGCCTTTTATGGTGAGTCCTTAACCTGGCTGCAGTAACACCTCTGGATCACTGCTCTCACTTCATGTGTGCACAGGTGCTCACCATCACTCACTGTGACCCCTCCTTCTGATCACCAGTGTCAGCTCCTGTCCCTCCCCGAGGAGCCTTTAATGGTGAGTCCTTAACCTGGCTGCAGTACCACCTCTGGGTCACTGCTCTCAATTCCTGTGTGGACAGGGGCTCACCATCACTAACTGTGACCCCTCCTTCTGATCACCAGTGTCAGGGCAGTCCTTCCCTGAGGAGCCTTTAATGGTGAGTCCTTAACCTGGCTGTAGTAATGCCTCTGGGTCGCTGCTCTCACTTCCTGTGTGGACAGGGTCTCACCATCACTCACTGTGACCCCTCCTTCTGATCACCAGTGTCCGCTCCTGTCCCTCCCTGGGGAGCCTTTAATGGTGAGTCCTTAACCTGGCTGCAGTAACATCTCTGGGTCACTGCTCTCGCTTCCTGTGTGCACAGGTGCTCACCATCACTCACTGTGACCCCTCCTTGTGATCACCAGTGTCCTCCTGTCCCTCCCTGAGGAGCCTTTAATGGTGAGTCCTTAACCTGGCAGCAGTAACACCTCTGGGTCACTGCTCTCACTTACTGTGTGGACAGGGGCTCACCATCACTCACTGTGATCCCTCCTTGTTATCACCAGTGTCCCTCCTGTCCCTCCCCGAGGAGCCTTTAATGGTGAGTCCTTAACCTGGCTGCAGTAACACCTCTGGGTCACTGCTCTGACTTCCTGTGTGGACAGGGGCTCACCATCACTCCCTGTGACCCCTCCTTGTGATCACCAGTGTCCCTCCTGTCCTTCCTTGACGAGCCTTTAAAGGTGAGTCCTTAACCTGGCAGCAGTAACACCTCTGGGTTACTGTTCTCACTTCCTGTGTGGAAGGGGCTCACCATCACTCACTGTGCCCCTCCTTCTGATCACCAGTGTCCTCCTGTCCCTCCCTGAGGAGCCTTTAATGGTGAGTCCTTAACCTGGCAGTAGTAACACCTCTGGGTCACTGCTCTTACTTCCTGTGTGGACAGGGGCTCACCATCACTCACTGTGACCCCTCCTTGTGATCACCAGTGTCCGCTCCTGTCCCTCCCTGAAGAGGCCTTTAATGGTGAGTCCTTAAACTGGCAGCAGTAACACCTCTGGGTCACTGCTCTCACTTCCTGTGTGGACAGGGGCTCACCATCACTCACTGTGACCCCTCCTTCTGATCACCAGTGTCCGCTCCTGTCCCTCCCTGAGGACCCTTTAATGGTGAGTCCTTAACCTGGCTGCAGTAACACCTCTGGATCACTGCTCTCACTTCCTGTGTGGACGGGGCTCACCATCACTCACTGTGACCCCTCCTTCTGATCACTAGTGTCCTCCTGTCCCTCCCTGAGGAGCTTTTAATGGTTAGTCCTTAACCTGGCAGCAGTAACACCTCTGGGTCACTGCTCTCACTTCCTGTGTGGACAGGGGCTCACCATCACTCACTGTGACCCGTCCTTGTGATCACCAGTGTCCGCTCCTGTCCCTCCCTGAAGAGGCCTTTAATGGTGAGTCCTTAAACTGGCAGCAGTAACACCTCTGGGTCACTGCTCTCACTTCCTGTGTGGACAGGGGCTCACCATCACTCACTGTGACCCCTCCTTCTGATCACCAGTGTCCGCTCCTGTCCCTCCCTGAGGACCCTTTAATGGTGAGTCCTTAACCTGGCTGCAGTAACACCTCTGGATCACTGCTCTCACTTCCTGTGTGGACGGGGCTCACCATCACTCACTGTGACCCCTCCTTCTGATCACTAGTGTCCTCCTGTCCCTCCCTGAGGAGCTTTTAATGGTTAGTCCTTAACCTGGCAGCAGTAACACCTCTGGGTCACTGCTCTCACTTCCTGTGTGGACAGGGGCTCACCATCACTCACTGTGACCCGTCCTTGTGATCACCAGTGTCCGCTCCTGTCCCTCCCTGAAGAGGCCTTTAATGGTGAGTCCTTAACCTGGCAGCAGTAACACCTCTGGGTCACTGCTCTCACTTCCTGTGTGGACAAGGGCTCACCATCACTCACTGTGACCCCTCCTTCTGATCACCAGTGTCCGCTCCTGTTCCTCCCTGAGGACCCTTTAATGGTGAGTCCTTAACCTGGCTGCAGTAACACCTCTGGATCACTGCTCTCACTTCCTGTGTGGACAGGGGCTCACCATCACTCACTGTGACCCCTCCTTGTGATCACCAGTGTCCGCTCCTGTCCTTCCCTGAGGAGCCTTTAAAGGTGAGTCCTTAACCTGGCAGTAGTAACACCTCTGGGTCACTGCTCTCACTTCCTGTGTGGACAGAGGCTCACCATCACTCACTGTGACCCCTCCTTCTGATCACCAGTGTCAGCTCCTATCCCTCCCCGAGGAGCCTTTAATGGTGAGTCCTAAACCTGGCAGCAGTAACACCTCTGGGTCACTGCTCTCACTTCCTGTGTGGACAGGGGCTCACCATCACTCACTGTGACCCCTCCGTGTGATCACCAGTGTCCGCTCCTGTCCCATCCCGAGGAGCCTTTAATGGTGAGTCCTTAACCTGGCAGCAGTAACACCTCTGGGTCACTGCTCTCACTTCCTGTGTGGACAGGGCCTCACTATCACTCACTGTGACCCCTCCTTGTGATCACCAGTGTCAGCTCCTGTCCCTCCCCGAGGAGCCTTTAATGGTGAGTCCTTAACCTGGCAGCAGTAACACCTCTGGGTCACTGCTCTCACTTCCTGTGTGGACAGAGGCTCACCATCACTCACTGTGACCCCTCCTTCTGATCACCAGTGTCCGCTCCTGTTCCTCCCTGAGGAGCCTTTAATGGTGAGTCCTTAACCTGGCTGCAGTAACACCTCTGGATCACTGCTCTCACTTCCTGTGTGGACAGGGGCTCACCATCACTCACTGTGACCCCTCCTTGTGATCACCAGTGTCCGCTCCTGTCCTTCCCTGAGGAGCCTTTAATGCTAAGTACTTAACCTGGCTGCAGTAACACCTCTGGGTCACTGCTCTCACTTCCTGTGTGGACAGGGGCTCACCATCACTCACTGTGACCCCTCCTTGTGATCACCAGTGTCCGCTCCTGTCCTTCCCTGAGGAGCCTTTAAAGGTGAGTCCTTAACCTGGCAGTAGTAACACCTCTGGGTCACTGCTCTCACTTCCTGTGTGGACAGAGGCTCACCATCACTCACTGTGACCCCTCCTTCTGATCACCAGTGTCAGCTCCTATCCCTCCCCGAGGAGCCTTTAATGGTGAGTCCTAAACCTGGCAGCAGTAACACCTCTGGGTCACTGCTCTCACTTCCTGTGTGGACAGGGGCTCACCATCACTCACTGTGACCCCTCCGTGTGATCTCCAGTGTCCGCTCCTGTCCCATCCCGAGGAGCCTTTAATGGTGAGTCCTTAACCTGGCAGCAGTAACACCTCTGGGTCACTGCTCTCACTTCCTGTGTGGACAGGGCCTCACTATCACTCACTGTGACCCCTCCTTGTGATCACCAGTGTCAGCTCCTGTCCCTCCCCGAGGAGCCTTTAATGGTGAGTCCTTAACCTGGCAGCAGTAACACCTCTGGGTCACTGCTCTCACTTCCTGTGTGGACAGAGGCTCACCATCACTCACTGTGACCCCTCCTTCTGATCACCAGTGTCAGCTCCTGTCCCTCCCCGAGGAGCCTTTAATGGTGAGTCCTAAACCTGGCAGCAGTAACACCTCTGGGTCACTGCTCTCACTTCCTGTGTGGACAGGGGCTCACCATCACTCACTGTGACCCCTCCTTGTGATCACCAGTGTCCGCTCCTGTCCCTCCCCGAGGAGCCTTTAAGGGTGAGTCCTTAACCTGGCAGCAGTAACACCTCTGGGTCACTGCTCTCACTTCCTGTGTGGACAGGGGCTCACCATCACTCACTGTGACCCCTCCTTGTGATCACCAGTGTCCGCTCCTGTCCCTCCCCGAGGAGCCTTTAATGGCGAGTCCTTAACCTGGCTGCAGTAATTCCTCTGGGTCACTGCTCTCACTTCCTGTGTGGACAGGGGCTCACCATCACTCACTGTGACCCCTCCTTCTGATCACCAGTGTCAGCTCCTGTCCCTCCCCGAGGAGCCATTAATGGTGAGTCCTTAACCTGGCAGCAGTAACACCTCTGGGTCACTGCTCTCACTTCCTGTGTGGACGGGGCTCACCATCACTCACTGTGACCCCACCTTGTGATCACCAGTGTCAGCTCCTGTCCCTTCCTGAAGAGCCTTTAATGGTAAGTACTTAGCCTGGCTGCAGTAGCACCTCTGGGTCACAGCTCTAACTTCCTGTGTGGACAGGGGCTCACCATCACTCACTGTGACCCCTCCTTGTGATCACCAGTGTCCCTCCTGTCCTTCCCTGAGGACCCTTTAATGGTGAGTCCTTAACCTGGCAGCAGTAACACCTCTTGGTCACTGCTCTCACTTCCTGTGTGGACGGGGCTCACCATCACTCACTGTGACCCCTCCTTGTGATCACCAGTGTCCGCTCCTGTCCTTCCCTGAGGAGCCTTTAAAGGTGAGTCCTTAACCTGGCAGCAGTAACACCTCTGGGTCACTGCTCTCACTTACTGTGTGGACAGGGGCTCACCATCACTCACTGTGACACCTCCTTGTGATCACCAGCGTCCGCTCCTGTCCCTCCCTAAAGAGGCCTTTAATGGTGAGTCCTTAACCTGGCTGTAGTAACGCCTCTGGGTCACTGCTCTCACTTCCTGTGTGGACAGGGGCTCACCATCACTCACTGTGACCCCTCCTTCTGATCACCAGTGTCAGCTCCTGTCCCTCCCCGAGGAGCCATTAATGGTGAGTCCTTAACCTGGCAGCAGTAACACCTCTGGGTCACTGCTCTCACTTCCTGTGTGGACAAGGGCTCACCATCACTCACTGTGACCCCTCCTTGTGATCACCAGTGTCCGCTCCTGTCCCTCCCTGAAGAGGCCTTTAATGGTGAGCCCTTAACCTGGCAGCAGTAACACCTCTGGGTCACTGCTCTCACTTCCTGTGTGGACAGGGGCTCACCATCACTCACTGTGACCCCTCCTTGTGATCACCAGTGTCCGCTCCTGTCCCTCCCTGAAGAGGCCTTTAATGGTGAGTCCTTAACCTGGCTGCAGTAACACCTTCTGGGTCACTGCTCCCACTTCCTGTGTGGACAGGGGCTCACCATCACTCACTGTGACCCCTCCTTGTGATCACCAGTGTCAGCTCCTGTCCCTCCCCGAGGAGCCTTTAATGGTGAGTCCTTAACCTGGCAGCAGTAACACCTCTGGGTCACTGCTCTCACTTCCTGTGTGGACAGGGGCTCACCATCACTCACTGTGACCCCTCCCTGTATTCACCAGTGTCCGCTCCTGTCCCTCCCTGAAGAGGCCTTTAATGGTGAGTCCTTAACCTGGCAGCAGTAACACCTCTGGGTCACTGCTCTCACTTCCTGTGTGGACAGGGGCTCACCATCACTCACTGTGACCCCTCCTTGTGATCACCAGTGTCCGCTTCTGTCCCTCCCTGAAGAGGCCTTTAATGGTGAGTCCTTAACCTGGCAGCAGTAACACCTCTGGGTCACTGCTCTCACTTCCTGTGTGGACAGGGGCTCACCATCACTCACTGTGACCCCTCCTTGTGATCACCAGTGTCCGCTCCTGTCCTTCCCTGAGGAACCTTTAAAGGTGAGTCCTTAACCTGGCTGCAGTAACACCTCTGGGTCACTGCTCTCACTTACTGTGTGGACAGGGGCTCACCATCACTCACTGTGACACCTCCTTGTGATCACCAACGTCCGCTCCTGTCCCTCCCTGAAGAGGCCTTTATTGGTGAGTCCTTAACCTGGCTGTAGTAACGCCTCTGGGTCACTGCTCTCACTTCCTGTGTGGACAGGGGCTCACCATCACT
The DNA here is from genome assembly GCF_964261635.1 of Lissotriton helveticus. NCBI lineage: Eukaryota > Metazoa > Chordata > Amphibia > Caudata > Salamandridae > Lissotriton > Lissotriton helveticus. The sequence continues at coordinate 66,988,436 of NC_136073.1, read as the reverse complement.
CACTGTGACCCCTCCTTCTGATCACCAGTGTCAGCTCCTGTCCCTCCCCGAGGAGCCATTAATGGTGAGTCCTTAACCTGGCAGCAGTAACACCTCTGGGTCACTGCTCTCACTTCCTGTGTGGACGGGGCTCATCATCACTCACTGTGACCCCACCTTGTGATCACCAGTGTCAGCTCCTGTCCCTTCCTGAAGAGCCTTTAATGGTAAGTACTTAGCCTGGCTGCAGTAGCACCTCTGGGTCACTGCTCTAACTTCCTGTGTGGACAGGGGCTCACCATCACTCACTGTGACCCCTCCTTGTGATCACCAGTGTCCCTCCTGTCCTTCCCTGAGGAGCCTTTAAAGGTGAGTCCTTAACCTGGCAGCAGTAACACCTCTGGGTCACTGCTCTCACTTCCCGTGTGGACAGGGGCTCACCATCACTCACTGTGACCCCTCCTTGTGATCACCAGTGTCCCTCCTGTCCTTCCCTGAGGACCCTTTAATGGTGAGTCCTTAACCTGGCAGCAGTAACACCTCTTGGTCACTGCTCTCACTTCCTGTGTGGATGGGGCTCACCATCACTCACTGTGACCCCCTCCTTCTGATCACCAGTGTCAGCTCCTGTCCCTCTCCGAGGAGCCTTTAATGGTGAGTCCTTAACCTGGCAGCAGTAACACCTCTGGGTCACTTCTCTCACTTCCTGGTTGGACAGGGCATCACCATCACTCACTGTGACCCCTCCTTGTGATCACCAGTGTCCCTCCTGTCCCTCCCCGAGGAGCCTTTAATGGTGAGTCCTTAACTTGGCTGTAGTAACGCCTCTGGGTCACTGCTCTCACTTCCTGTGTGGACAGGGGCTCACCATCACTCACTGTGACCACTCCTTCTGATCACCAGTGTCAGCTCCTGTCCCTCCCCGAGGAGCCTTTAATGGTGAGTCCTTAACCTGGCAGCAGTAACACCTCTGGGTCACTGCTCTCACTTCCTGTGTGGATGGGGCTCACCATCACTCACTGTGACCCCTCCTTGTGATCACCAGTGTCATCTCCTGTCCCTTTCTGAGGAGCCTTTAATGGTAAGTACTTAGCCTGGCTGCAGTAACACCTCTAGGTCACTGCTCTCACTTCCTGTGTGGACAGGGGCTCACCATCACTCACTGTGACCCCTCCTTTTGATCACCAGTTTCCGCTCCTGTCCTTCCCTGAGGAGCCTTTAAAGGTGTGTCCTTAACCTGGCAGCAGTAACACCTCTGGGTCACTGCTCTCACTTCCCGTGTGGACAGGGGCTCACCATCACTCACTGTGACCCCTCCTTGTGATCACCAGTGTCCGCTCCTGTCCTTCCCTGAGGAACCTTTAAAGGCGAGTCCTGAACCTGGCAGCAGTAATACCTCTGGATCACTGCTCTCACTTCCTGTGGCGATGGGGGCCCGCCATCACTCACTGTGACCCCTCCTTCTGATCACCAGTGTCAGCTCCTGTCCCTCCCCGAGGAGCCTTTAATGGTGAGTCCTTAACCTGGCAGCAGTAACACCTCTGGGTCACTGCTTTCACTTCCTGTGTGGACAGGGCCTCACTATCACTCACTGTGACCCCTCCTTGTGATCACCAGTGTCCCTCCTGTCCCTCCCCGAGGAGCCTTTAATGGTGAGTCCTTAACCTGGCAGCAGTAACACCTCTGGGTGACTGCTCTCACTTCCTGTGTGGACAGGGGCTCACCATCACTCACTGTGACACCTCCTTGTGATCACCAGCGTCCGCTCCGGTCCCTCCCCGAAGAGGCCTTTAATGGTGAGTCCTTAACCTGGCTGTAGTAACGCCTCTGGGTCACTGCTCTCACTTCCTGTGTGGACAAGGGCTCACCATCACTCACTGTGACCCCTCCTTCTGATCACCAGTGTCAGCTCATGTCCCTCCCCGAGGAGCCTTTAATGGTGAGTCCTTAACCTGGCAGCAGTAACACCTCTAGGTCACTGCTCTCACTTCCTGTGTGGACAGGGGCTCATCATCACTCACTGTGACCCCTCCTTGTGATCACCAGTGTCCTCCTGTCCCTCCCTGAGGAGCCTTTAATGGTAAGTACTTAACCTGGCTGCAGTAACACCTCTGGGTCACTGCTCTCACTTCCTGTGTGGACAGGGGCTCACCATCACTCACTGTGACCCCTCCTTGTGATCACCAGTGTCCTCCTGTCCCTCCCTGAGGAGCCTTTAATGGTAAGTCCTTAACCTGGCTGCAGTAACGCCTCTGGATCACTGCTCTCACTTCCTGTGTGGACAGCGGCTCACCACCCTCCACTGTGTTCCCTCCTTGTGATCACCAGTGTCCCTCCTGTCCCTCCCCGAGGAGCCTTTAATGGTGAGTCCTTAACCTGGCAGCAGTAACACCTCTGGGTCACTGCTCTCACTTCCTGTGTGGACAGGGGCTCACCATCACTCCCTGTGACCCCTCCTTTTGATCACCAGTGTCCGCTCCTGTCCCTCCCTGAAGAGGCCTTTAATGGTAAGTCCTTAACCTGGCAGCAGTAACACCTCTGGGTCACTGCTCTCACTTCCTGTGTGGACAGGGGCTCACCATCACTCACTGTGACCCCTCCTTCTGATCACCAGTGTCAGCTCCTGTCCCTCCCCGAGGAGCCATTAATGGTGAGTCCTTAACCTGGCAGCAGTAACACCTCTGGGTCACTGCTCTCACTTCCTGTGTGGACGGGGCTCACCATCACTCACTGTGACCCCACCTTGTGATCACCAGTGTCAGCTCCTGTCCCTTCCTGAAGAGCCTTTAATGGGAAGTACTTAGCCTGGCTGCAGTAGCACCTCTGGGTCACTGCTCTAACTTCCTGTGTGGACAGGGGCTCACCATCACTCACTGTGACCCCTCCTTGTGATCACCAGTGTCCCTCCTGTCCTTCCCTGAGGAGCCTTTAAAGGTGAGTCCTTAACCTGGCAGCAGTAACACCTCTGGGTCACTGCTCTCACTTCCCGTGTGGACAGGGGCTCACCATCACTCACTGTGACCCCTCCTTGTGATCACCAGTGTCCCTCCTGTCCTTCCCTGAGGACCCTTTAATGGTGAGTCCTTAACCTGGCAGCAGTAACACCTCTTGGTCACTGCTCTCACTTCCTGTGTGGATGGGGCTCACCATCACTCACTGTGACCCCCTCCTTCTGATCACCAGTGTCAGCTCCTGTCCCTCTCCGAGGAGCCTTTAATGGTGAGTCCTTAACCTGGCAGCAGTAACACCTCTGGGTCACTTCTCTCACTTCCTGGTTGGACAGGGCATCACCATCACTCACTGTGACCCCTCCTTGTGATCACCAGTGTCCCTCCTGTCCCTCCCCGAGGAGCCTTTAATGGTGAGTCCTTAACTTGGCTGTAGTAACGCCTCTGGGTCACTGCTCTCACTTCCTGTGTGGACAGGGGCTCACCATCACTCACTGTGACCCCTCCTTCTGATCACCAGTGTCAGCTCCTGTCCCTCCCCGAGGAGCCTTTAATGGTGAGTCCTTAACCTGGCAGCAGTAACACCTCTGGGTCACTGCTCTCACTTCCTGTGTGGATGGGGCTCACCATCACTCACTGTGACCCCTCCTTGTGATCACCAGTGTCAGCTCCTGTCCCTTTCTGAGGAGCCTTTAATGGTAAGTACTTAGCCTGGCTGCAGTAACACCTCTAGGTCACTGCTCTCACTTCCTGTGTGGACAGGGGCTCACCATCACTCACTGTGACCCCTCCTTTTGATCACCAGTTTCCGCTCCTGTCCTTCCCTGAGGAGCCTTTAAAGGTGAGTCCTTAACCTGGCAGCAGTAACACCTCTGGGTCACTGCTCTCACTTCCCGTGTGGACAGGGGCTCACCATCACTCACTGTGACCCCTCCTTGTGATCACCAGTGTCCGCTCCTGTCCTTCCCTGAGGAACCTTTAAAGGCGAGTCCTGAACCTGGCAGCAGTAATACCTCTGGATCACTGCTCTCACTTCCTGTGGCGATGGGGGCCCGCCATCACTCACTGTGACCCCTCCTTCTGATCACCAGTGTCAGCTCCTGTCCCTCCCCGAGGAGCCTTTAATGGTGAGTCCTTAACCTGGCAGCAGTAACACCTCTGGGTCACTGCTTTCACTTCCTGTGTGGACAGGGCCTCACTATCACTCACTGTGACCCCTCCTTGTGATCACCAGTGTCCCTCCTGTCCCTCCCCGAGGAGCCTTTAATGGTGAGTCCTTAACCTGGCAGCAGTAACACCTCTGGGTGACTGCTCTCACTTCCTGTGTGGACAGGGGCTCACCATCACTCACTGTGACACCTCCTTGTGATCACCAGCGTCCGCTCCGGTCCCTCCCCGAAGAGGCCTTTAATGGTGAGTCCTTAACCTGGCTGTAGTAACGCCTCTGGGTCACTGCTCTCACTTCCTGTGTGGACAAGGGCTCACCATCACTCACTGTGACCCCTCCTTCTGATCACCAGTGTCAGCTCATGTCCCTCCCCGAGGAGCCTTTAATGGTGAGTCCTTAACCTGGCAGCAGTAACACCTCTAGGTCACTGCTCTCACTTCCTGTGTGGACAGGGGCTCACCATCACTCACTGTGACCCCTCCTTGTGATCACCAGTGTCCTCCTGTCCCTCCCTGAGGAGCCTTTAATGGTAAGTACTTAACCTGGCTGCAGTAACACCTCTGGGTCACTGCTCTCACTTCCTGTGTGGACAGGGGCTCACCATCACTCACTGTGACCCCTCCTTGTGATCACCAGTGTCCTCCTGTCCCTCCCTGAGGAGCCTTTAATGGTAAGTCCTTAACCTGGCTGCAGTAACGCCTCTGGATCACTGCTCTCACTTCCTGTGTGGACAGCGGCTCACCACCCTCCACTGTGTTCCCTCCTTGTGATCACCAGTGTCCCTCCTGTCCCTCCCCGAGGAGCCTTTAATGGTGAGTCCTTAACCTGGCAGCAGTAACACCTCTGGGTCACTGCTCTCACTTCCTGTGTGGACAGGGGCTCACCATCACTCCCTGTGACCCCTCCTTTTGATCACCAGTGTCCGCTCCTGTCCCTCCCTGAAGAGGCCTTTAATGGTAAGTCCTGAACCTGGCAGCAGTAATACCTCTGGATCACTGCTCTCACTTCCTGTGGCGATGGGGGCCCGCCATCACTCACTGTGACCCCTCCTTCTGATCACCAGTGTCAGCTCCTGTCCCTCCCCGAGGAGCCTTTAATGGTGAGTCCTTAACCTGGCAGCAGTAACACCTCTGGGTCACTGCTTTCACTTCCTGTGTGGACAGGGCCTCACTATCACTCACTGTGACCCCTCCTTGTGATCACCAGTGTCCCTCCTGTCCCTCCCCGAGGAGCCTTTAATGGTGAGTCCTTAACCTGGCAGCAGTAACACCTCTGGGTGACTGCTCTCACTTCCTGTGTGGACAGGGGCTCACCATCACTCACTGTGACACCTCCTTGTGATCACCAGCGTCCGCTCCGGTCCCTCCCCGAAGAGGCCTTTAATGGTGAGTCCTTAACCTGGCTGTAGTAACGCCTCTGGGTCACTGCTCTCACTTCCTGTGTGGACAAGGGCTCACCATCACTCACTGTGACCCCTCCTTCTGATCACCAGTGTCAGCTCATGTCCCTCCCCGAGGAGCCTTTAATGGTGAGTCCTTAACCTGGCAGCAGTAACACCTCTAGGTCACTGCTCTCACTTCCTGTGTGGACAGGGGCTCACCATCACTCACTGTGACCCCTCCTTGTGATCACCAGTGTCCTCCTGTCCCTCCCTGAGGAGCCTTTAATGGTAAGTACTTAACCTGGCTGCAGTAACACCTCTGGGTCACTGCTCTCACTTCCTGTGTGGACAGGGGCTCACCATCACTCACTGTGACCCCTCCTTGTGATCACCAGTGTCCTCCTGTCCCTCCCTGAGGAGCCTTTAATGGTAAGTCCTTAACCTGGCTGCAGTAACGCCTCTGGATCACTGCTCTCACTTCCTGTGTGGACAGCGGCTCACCACCCTCCACTGTGTTCCCTCCTTGTGATCACCAGTGTCCCTCCTGTCCCTCCCCGAGGAGCCTTTAATGGTGAGTCCTTAACCTGGCAGCAGTAACACCTCTGGGTCACTGCTCTCACTTCCTGTGTGGACAGGGGCTCACCATCACTCCCTGTGACCCCTCCTTTTGATCACCAGTGTCCGCTCCTGTCCCTCCCTGAAGAGGCCTTTAATGGTAAGTCCTTAACCTGGCAGCAGTAACACCTCTGGGTCACTGCTCTCACTTCCTGTGTGGACAGGGGCTCACCATCACTCACTGTGACCCCTCCTTGTGATCACCAGTGTCCGCTCCTTTCCCTCCCTGAAGAGGCCTTTAATGGTGAGTCCTTAACCTGGCAGCAGTAACACCTCTGGGTCACTGCTCTCACTTCCTGTGTGGACAGGGGCTCACCATCACTCACTGTGACCCCTCCTTGTGATCACCAGTGTCCTCTCCTGTCCTTCCCTGAGGAGCCTTTAAAGGTGAGTCCTTAATCTGGCTGCAGTTACACCTCTGGATCACTGCTCTCACTTACTGTGTGGCCAGGGGCTCACCAAGGCTGTTGTGTATGCGGAGCTCCGCAGGGACATCCCCTGATGAGGCACACCAATTAGGATCACTCGAAGGTGCTTCAAAGTTTTTTTTAATTGTTATGAATTTTCATTTCTGTGATTATTTACAGGCAATCCCTTTAAGGGTAGTTAGCTTCGATATTTAACAGCATATCATAAGATGACCAGAGTTGTAATCCATGTACATTTAAACATTGAACTCCAATGCATTTCGGGCTTAGGTGCCCTTGATCACGGAGAGCTGGGGAGGAAGCGAAAAGGGGTGACAGTGAGAAAAAATACCAAGTTGGGAACGGGAAAAGGAATCTAATGGGAGTGCTCTAGTGTGTGGGCGATTGACATGAGTGCTCGAAATTAAAGTGCAAGGTCGGGTAAGTGGTGGGAGTGTTACCGCTAGTGGTATAAACAAACTATAACTCTACCGGTTGACATTGTTCAAACTCTTACTTCAAAGAAACGCGTAGCGTCCTTAAACGTTCACCATCAGTCATCCGTTTGCCGACTCAGCCGCGTGTGACGCGGCCGGCTAAATAATTACATCAACATAGATGACGGACTCGTGCCCGTGAAAAACAGGGGCCATTTTGGAATGGTGAAATCCAACTAGACAACATGTAGTGAGAAACATATATAAGAGCAACCGTATACAGGTAAATGAAAACAATGGAAAAAAGTAAACAAACAGAGGTAAGGATAAAGAGGAAGGTGTGGCAGCAGTAGTGTAGTTCATATTATAGGTAGCAGCTAAATTCTGTGCGATCATTGAGCCCGTGGGGCTTAAGAGTCTGCAAAAGGTAGATCCATTCAAGTTCTCTCTTCAATAATAGTTTAGTATTGTCTATGCCTTCTTTCTTAGGTACCATCTCTAGGACCAGAAATTTTAATTGAGCGATGGAATGGCGTGCTTCCATGAAGTGAAGGGCAATGCTCGATTTTTCAGTTTTGAGTCTAATGTTAGACTTATGTTCATTCAGTCTGGTTTTGATTTTGCGTTCCGTCTTCCCAATGTATAATTTGCCACATGGGCATTTAAGGGCATAGATTAAGTTGGTAGAGTTGCATGTGGCGTCTACATGGAGTTTAATATTGTGTCCTTTCATGGGGTGCTGTATTTCATTGCCCCTGATTACACTGTTGCAGTGGCCACAGTTCAAGCAAGGTTGAGTACCACGATGTCGTTTGGTTGGTTCAGTGGGCTTCGCCAATATTTCTTTAATGTTGCGATTCCTGGTGTGGGCAAATATTGGAGGCTCATTAAAGATGCCTTGAAAGTCCGGTTCATTTTGCAGTATTGGCCAATGCTTCCAGATATCCTTTTTGTATGCTGCACTCGCGGTGGAAAATTTGGACACAAGAACCATGCGCTGCTCTTTGTTTCTGTGAGTCTTAGTCAGGCAATCCTGTCTGGATATGTTAGCCACGCGGCTTCGTGCCTCTCGTAGGACAGTCTCTGGGTAACCACGTGCCTGGAATCTATCCGACATTTCCGTCATCCGTTGGTGAACCATAGTCTCATCAGATACTATGCGCCTGATGCGCAGCATTTGGGAATACGGGAGGTGTTTTTTTAGAGAGCCTTGGTGGAAGCTGGTAAAATGAAGAGCATTGTTTCTGTCTGTACTCTTTCTGTAGAGGTCCGTGACGATTCCGTCAGTTGTGTTCTTGATGTGAACGTCTAAGAAGGCGATGTCAGTATCGCTGATTTGCCACGTGAGTTTGATTCGTGGATCCTTGGTGTTAGTTTCCGTTAAGAGGTTGTGAAGAGATTCTTTGGTATCTGCCCACAGGAAGAATAGGTCGTCGATGTATCGTAAGAATAGTTTGGAATGTTTCTGGAAACTTGGGTTGGTGTACAAATATTTGGTTTCAAAGTTCTCCATGTAGGTATTGGCGTAGGACGGGGCAGCACAGTTTCCCATGACCATCCCAGAGAGTTGCAAAAACCACTGGTTGTCGACATTAAAATAACTGTGATAAAGGATAAATATCATTAATTCCATCAGGAACGTTTGCATGTCAGGGTCAATGTTGCTTTTGAGAAGGATTTGTTCAATTGCCTCGATACCCCCTGCATGGGGTATAGATGTGTATAATGAGCTCACATCGGCTGTGCCAAACACTAGAGGTTCATTGTTGGCAGTTTGAAAGACAGACAATTTTGTGAGAAACTCTGTAGTGTCCTTGATGTGACTCAATGACTGAGTGACTAGAGGTTGTAGATATTTGTCCAAAAATTTACCAGTTGTTTCATGAATTGATCGTTTCGTAGACACTATAGGTCTGAAAGGAGGGTCCGTGAGATTCTTGTGGATTTTTGGGCACATGTGGATCGTGGGACTTTTAGGATGTTCAATCAAAAGATATTTTTTGGTGCGTTCCTCTATGATCCCTAGTTGGAATGCTTTATTGACAATTTCCTTCAGCTGATTGTGATATTCATTGGTAGGGTTGTAGTTCAGAGCCATGTAAGTCTCAGTATCTTGAATATGTTCCCAGAGTTTATTGGTGTACATTTCGCTATCAAGTATAACGAGGGCCCCTCCTTTGTCAGCTTTGGTGAGTTTTATGCTCGGGTTGTTGGCCAAAGATTTCAACGTGTCCCGGTCTTTGATGGTTAGATTCTGGGTTCTTTTTGGTGCCTTGAAGTTAATATTTGCTGAATCTTTACGAACCAATGTCTCAAACAAGTCAATACATTTGTGACTGGTCGGTGCCTGATAAGTGCTCGGAGGTCGTAGGCCTTTGAGTTCGTCTGTTTTTTCCTTGGTTGATGGAGGCAATACATTATCAAAAAAGTGTCTTAGTCTAAGTTTTCGGGTAAACTTAAAGGTACTGACCTCAAGTTCCAAAAGGTTAGTCGATGTCGTGGGGATAAATGACGTTCCCTTTTCTAACAAATTCATTTGGTGGTTAGATATCTGGGTTTTAGAGATGTTGATCACGAGACTACTTTCTTTGGTTTCTGATCTTTTTTGGCAACGGTACTCCTTGTGGCCGGTGGGCTTATATCTCGTTCTTTTGATCTTGCTCCGCCTGGGTCTTCTGGAGGGTCTGGACTGATCTCTAAAAAAGGAAGGCTAGATGTTGTTTGTTCTCTACTCGTATTGGCAGTGGCACCGTTGGTGCTAGTACTCGCCTGTTGTTTGTCAGGTACATTTCTGATGTTTACGGGTCTTCTTGTTGGACGGGTGGTTGAGTCGGTATCGGACGAGGAAGTATCCGTTTGAGGATTAAATGGTCGGTTGCGGCGTCTTTGGGCGTAAACATCAGCCCACGAGTAGACCTCATCAAGCTTATAGTCAAGCGTGTCGCGACGAAATTTCCTGACTTTGCGTTCTTGTATTTCTTTCTGATATTTATCAAGTATGGTTTTAGTTTCATCTAGCTTGGTTGTAAGTTCCTCCATTGTTAGTAGATTCTTAATTTCGTTATCAATCTCTTTCATTTCCAATTCCAGTTCCTTGAGGATACCGGCTAGTTCCTCAACAATTAGTAATATAAGATCGAGGCTACATTTATTCAAGATACCATTCCATTTCTCCAGGAAGGTCTTGGAATTTTTGCAAAGAGATGGTTTCAATGAAATACGTAATCCGCGTGGGATCCTGAGTGCCCTGTGGTAGCGCAATAATGTGCTCGCATGGAGCTTCTGATTTATGTGTCGTTTCGATAAGTATATTAGCTGCTTTACACATTGCTCTTTATTCCTAGTGGTGGTAGAGGGGCTAATGTCTTCCTCGATCAGCGAGTATATTCTTTCTTTCTCCGATTCATCGTAGGCCAATATATGTGCTCTGGCTTCTGTGCTTTTGCTAATGTCATCAAATTGCATGGTCAATGTGTGCTACCCCGTCGTAGACGGACTTGTGGATGAACGAATATTGGAAATCGCAGGGTGCACTACTTAAGGGTAGGTTAATTGTTCAGTGCGGTGCTACTGAATTCTGGGTGCACTCGTAGGGTGGTGTTATCCGTCTAGAACACCTACAAATATCAAGGCTGTTGTGTATGCGGAGCTCCGCAGGGACATCCCCTGATGAGGCACACCAATTAGGATCACTCGAAGGTGCTTCAAAGTTTTTTTTAATTGTTATGAATTTTCATTTCTGTGATTATTTACAGGCAATCCCTTTAAGGGTAGTTAGCTTCGATATTTAACAGCAGCATGTGGACAGCGGCTCACCACCCTCCACTGTGTTCCCTCCTTGTGATCACCAGTGTCCCTCCTGTCCCTCCCCGAGGAGCCTTTAATGGTGAGTCCTTAACCTGGCTGCAGTAACACCTCAGGGTCACTGCTCTCACTTCCTGTGTGGACAGGGGCTCACCATCACACCCTGTGACCCCTCCTTCTGATCACCAGTGTCCGCTCCTGTCCCTCCCTGGGGAGCCTTTAATGGTGAGTCCTTAACCTGGCTGCAGTAACACCTCTGGGTCACTGCTCTCACTTCCTGTGTGGACAGGGGCTCACCATCACTCACTGTGACCCCTCCTTGTGATCACCAGTGTCCTCCTGTCCCTCCCTGAGGAGCCTTTAATGGTAAGTCCTTAACCTGGCTGCAGTAACACCTCTGGGTCACTGCTCTCACTTCCTGTGTGGACGGGGCTCACCACCACTCACTGTGACCCCTCCTTGTGATCACCAGTGTCCGCTCCTGTCCCTCCCTGAGGAGCCTTTAATGGTGAGTTTAACCTGGCTGCAGTAACGCCTCTGGATCACTGCTCTCACTTCCTGTGTGGACAGGGGCTTACCATCACTCACTGTGACCCCTCCTTGTGATCACCAGTGTCCCTCCTGTCCCTCCCCGAGGAGCCTTTAATGGTGAGTCCTTAACCTGGCTGCAGTAACACCTCTGGGTCACTGCTCTCACTTCCTGTGTGGACAGGGGCTCACCATCACTCACTGTGACCCCTCCTTGTGATCACCAGTGTCCTCCTGTCCCTCCCTGAGGAGCCTTTAATGGTAAGTCCTTAACCTGGCTGCAGTAACACCTCTGGGTCACTGCGCTCCCTTACTGTGTGAATAGGCGCTCACCATCACTCACTGTGACCCCTCCTTGTGATCACCAGTGTCCGCTCCTGTCCCTTGCCGAAGAGGCCTTTAATGGTAAGTCCTTAACCTGGCTGTAGTAACGCCTCTGGCTCACTGCTCTCACTTCCTGTGTGGACAGGGGCTCACCATCACTCACTGTGACCCCTCCTTCTGATCACCAGTGTCAGCTCCTGTCCCTCCCCGAGGAGCCTTTAATGGTGAGTCCTTAACCTGGCTGTAGTAACGCCTCTGGGTCAGTGCTCTCACTTCCTGTGTGGACAGGGGCTCACCATCACTCACTTTGACCCCTCCTTCTGATCATCAGTGTCAGCTCCTGTCCCTCCCCGAGGAGCCTTTAATGGTGAGTCCTTAACCTGGCTGTAGTAACGCCTCTGGGTCACTGCTCTCACTTCCTGTGTGCAGAGGTGCTCACCATCACTCACTGTGACCCCTCCTTGTGATCACCAGTGTCCTCCTGTCCCTCCCTGAGGAGCCTTTAATGGTAAGTTCTTAACCTGGCTGCAGTAACACCTCTGGGTCACTGCTCTCACTTCCTGTGTGGACAGGGGCTCACCATCACTCACTGTGACCCCTCCTTGTGATCACCAGTGTCCGCTCCTGTCCCTCCCTGAGGAGCCTTTAATGGTGAGTCCTTAACCTGGCTGCAGTAACACCTCTGGATCACTGCTCTCACTTCCTGTGTGGACAGGGGCTCACCATCACTCACTTTGACCCCTCCTTGTGATCACCAGTGTCCCTCCTGTCCCTCCCCGAGGAGCCTTTAATGGTGAGTCCTTAAACTGGCTGCAGTAACACCTCTGGGTCACTGCTCTCACTTCCTGTGTGGACAGGGGCTCACCATCACTCACTGTGACCCCCTCCTTGTGATCACCAGTGTCCGCTCCTGTCCGTCCCTTAAGAGGCCTTTAATGGTGAGTCCTTAACCTGGCTGTAGTAACGCCTCTGGGTCACTGCTCTCACTTCCTGTGTGGACAGGGGCTCACCATCACTCACTGTGACCCCTCCTTGTGATCACCAGTGTCCGCTCCTGTCCCTCCCTGAGGAGCCTTTAATGGTGAGTCCTTAACCTGGCTGCAGTAAAGCCTCTGGGTCACTGCTCTCACTTCCTGTGTGGACAGGGGCTCACCATCACTCACTGTGACCCCTCCTTGTGATCACCAGTGTCCGCTCCTGTCCCTCCCTGGGGAGCCTTTAATGGTGAGTCCTTAACCTGGCTGCAGTAACACCTCTGGGTCACTGCTCTCCCTTCCTGTGTGGACAGGGGCTCACCATCACTCACTGTGACCCCCTCCTTGTGATCACCAGTGTCCTCCTGTCCCTCCCTGAGGAGCCTTTAATGGTAAGTCCTTAACCTGGCTGCAGTAACGCCTCTGGATCACTGCTCTCACATCCTGTGTGGATGGGGGCCCACCATCACTCACTGTGACCCCCTCCTTGTGATCACCAGTGTCCCTCCTGTCCCTCCCCGAGGAGCCTTTAATGGTGAGTCCTTAACCTGGCTGCAGTAACACCTCTGGGTCACTGCTCTCACTTCCTGTGTGGACAGGGGCTCACCATCACTCCCTGTGACCCCTCCTTCTGATCACCAGTGTCCGCTCCTGTCCCTCCCTGGGGAGCCTTTAATGGTGAGTCCTTAACCTGGCTGCAGTAACACCTCTGGGTCACTGCTCTCCCTTCCTGTGTGGACAGAGGCTCACCATCACTCCCTGTGACCCCTCCTTGTGATCACCAGTGTCCGCTCCTGTCCCTCCCTGAAGAGGCCTTTAATGGTGAGTCCTTAACCTGGCTGTAGTAACGCCTCTGGGTCACTGCTCTCACTTCCTGTGTGGACTGGGGCTCACCATCACTCACTGTGACCCCTCCTTCTGATCACCAGTGTCAGCTCCTGTCCCTCCCCGAGGAGCCTTTAATGGTGAGTCCTTAACCTGGCTGTAGTAACGCCTCTGGGTCAGTGCTCTCACTTCCTGTGTGGACAGGGGCTCACCATCACTCACTTTGACCCCTCCTTCTGATCACCAGTGTCAGCTCCTGTCCCTCCCCGAGGAGCCTTTTAATGGTGAGTCCTTAACCTGGCTGTAGTAACGCCTCTGGGTCACTGCTCTCACTTCCTGTGTGCAGAGGTGCTCACCATCACTCACTGTGACCCCTCCTTGTGATCACCACTGTCCTCCTGTCCCTCCCTGAGGAGCCTTTAATGGTAAGTACTTAACCTGGCTGCAGTAACACCTCTGGGTCACTACTCTCACTTCCTGTGTGGACAGGGGCTCACCATCACTCACTGTGACCCCTCCTTGTGATCACCAGTGTCCGCTCCTGTCCCTCCCTGAGGAGCCTTTAATGGTGAGTCCTTAACCTGGCTGCAGTAACACCTCTGGATCACTGCTCTCACTTCCTGTGTGGATGGGGGCCCGCCATCACTCACTGTGACCCCTCCTTGTGATCACCAGTGTCCTCCTGTCCCTCCCTGAGGAGCCTTTAATGGTGAGTTCTTAACCTGGCAGCAGTAACACCTCTGGGTCACTGCTCTCACTTCCTGTGTGGACAGGGGCTCACCATCACTCACTGTGACCCCTCCTTGTGATCACCAGTGTCCGCTCCTGTCCCTCCCTGAAGAGGCTTTTAATGGTGAGTCCTTAACCTGGCTGTAATAACGCCTCTGGGTCACTGCTCTCACTTCCTGTGTGGACAGGGGCTCACCATCACTCACTGTGACCCCTCCTTGTGATCACCAGTGTCCTCCTGTCCCTCCCTGAAGAGCCTTTAATGGTAAGTACTTAACCTGGCTGCAGTAACACCTCTGGGTCACTGCTCTCACTTCCTGTGTGGACAGGGGCTCACCATCACTCCCTGTGACCCTTCCTTCTGATCACCAGTGTCCGCTCCTGTCCCTCCCTGAAGAGGCCTTTAATGGTGAGTCCTTAACCTGGCTGCAGTAACGCCTCTGGATCACTGCTCTCACTTCCTGTGTGGACAGGGGCTCACCATCACTCACTGTGACCCCTCCTTGTGATCACCAGTGTCCGCTCCTGTCCCTCCCTGAGGAGCCTTTAATGGTGAGTCCTTAACCTGGCTGCAGTAACGCCTCTGGATCACTGCTCTCACTTCCTGTGTGGACAGGGGCTCACCATCACTCACTGTGACCCCTCCTTGTGATCACCAGTGTCCCTCCTGTCCCTCCCCGAGGAGCCTTTAATGGTGAGTCCTTAACCTGGCAGCAGTAACACCTCTGGGTCACTGCTCTCACTTCCTGTGTGGACAGGGGCTCACCATCACTCACTTTGACCCCTCCTTGTGATCACCAGTGTCCCTCCTGTCCCTCCCCGAGGAGCCTTTAATGGTGAGTCCTTAAACTGGCTGCAGTAACACCTCTGGGTCACTGCTCTCACTTCCTGTGTGGACAGGGGCTCACCATCACTCACTGTGACCCCCTCCTTGTGATCACCAGTGTCCGCTCCTGTCCCTCCCTGAAGAGTCCTTTAATGGTGAGTCCTTAACCTGGCTGTAGTAACGCCTCTGGGTCACTGCTCTCACTTCCTGTGTGGACAGGGGCTCACCATCACTCACTGTGACCCCTCCTTGTGATCACCAGTGTCCGCTCCTGTCCCTCCCTGAGGAGCCTTTAATGGTGAGTCCTTAACCTGGCTGCAGTAAAGCCTCTGGGTCACTGCTCTCACTTCCTGTGTGGACAGGGGCTCACCATCACTCACTGTGACCCCTCCTTGTGATCACCAGTGTCCGCTCCTCTCCCTCCCTGAAGAGGCCTTTAATGGTGAGTCCTTAACCTGGCTGCAGTAACACCTCTGGGTCACTGCTCTCTCTTCCTGTGTGGACAGGGGCTCACCATCACTCACTGTGACCCCTCCTTGTGATCACCAGTGTCCGCTCCTGTCCCTCCCCGAGGAGCCTTTAATGGTGAGTCCTTAACCTGGCTGTAGTAACGCCTCTGGGTCACTGCTCTCACTTCCTGTGTGGACAGGGGCTAACCATCACTCACTGTGACCCCTCCTTGATATCACCAGTGTCCTCCTGTCCCTCCCTGAGGAGCCTTTAATGGTAAGTACTTAACCTGGCTGCAGTAACACCTCTGTGTCACTGCTCTCACTTCCTGTGTGGACAGGGGCTCACTATCACTCACTGTGACCTCTCCTTGTGATCACCAGTGTCCTCCTGTCCCTCCCTGAGGAGCCTTTAATGGTAAGTCCTTAACCTGGCTGCAGTAACGCCTCTGGATCACTGCTCTCACTTCCTGTGTGGATGGGGTCCCACCATCACTCACTGTGACCCCTCCTTGTGATCACCAGTGTCCCTCCTGTCCCTCCCCGAGGAGCCTTTAATGGTGAGTCCTTAACCTGGCTGCAGTAACACCTCTGGGTCACTGCTTTCACTTCCTGTGTGGACAGGGGCTCACCATCACTCCCTGTGACCCCTCCTTCTGATCACCAGTGTCCGCTCCTGTCCCTCCCTGGGGAGCCTTTAATGGTGAGTCCTTAACCTGGCTGCAGTAACACCTCTGGGTCACTGCTCTCCCTTCCTGTGTGGACAGGGGCTCACCATCACTCCCTGTGACCCCTCCTTGTGATCACCAGTGTCCGCTCCTGTCCCTCCCTGAAGAGGCCTTTAATGGTGAGTCCTTAACCTAGCTGTAGCCTCTGGGTCACTGCTCTCACTTCCTGTGTGGACAGGGGCTCACCATCACTCACTGTGACCCCTCCTTCTGATCACCAGTGTCAGCTCCTGTCCCTCCCCGAGGAGCCTTTAATGGTGAGTCCTGAACCTGGCTGTAGTAACGCATCCGGGTCACTGCTCTCACTTCCTGTGTGGACAGGGGCTCACCATCACTCACTTTGACCCCTCCTTCTGATCACCAGTGTCAGCTCCTGTCCCTCCCCGAGGAGCCTTTAATGGTGAGTCCTTAACCTGGCTGTAGTAACGCCTCTGGGTCACTGCTCTCACTTCCTGTGTGCACAGGTGCTCACCATCACTCACTGTGACCCCTCCTTGTGATCACCAGTGTCCTCCTGTCCCTCCCTGAGGAGCCTTTAATGGTAAGTACTTAACCTAGCTGCAGTAACACCTCTGGGTCACTGCTCTCACTTCCTGTGTGGACAGGGGCTCACCACCACTCACTGTGACCCCTCCTTGTGATCACCAGTGTCCGCTCCTGTCCCTCCCTGAGGAGCCTTTAATGGTGATGTGGTTCTGAAAATCTGGACCCTATTGTTATCCCAATATCGAGGTCCAATACCCGTGTCACAAAATATCAACGTACCATGACGAATTTAGTGTCCGTGAACCGATAATGATTAGGACATCATTCCCATGTATTTGCGTGACAATCGAGGGTAGCCAACACCCCTAAGTCGTTGTTTCCGTCCCAATCCCTTAGACTCCATTTTGTGAACGGCATCCATCTTACGTCTTGCCCTCATGTTAAGTCAATTAAAGGTCGAGCTTGATCCAAAAGGACACGTCCACCTTCCCTGACTTCCCCCTGACCTGTCCAAACTGACTCCATTGCCTTAAGCCAAACCTGTTTGGGCGGCTCCCCGCCCAGTGGCCGAATACGATACTATCGACACATAACATTCCACAAACCATTCACCCCATACAGAACATGCTTTCTACAAACATGCACCTGTCCATACTTCTTCTTTATGGCCAGTTTTATGACTGGGTGGTACCTGCCTTTATTGGTGTTTCATCGATATCTGATGGGAGTCCCGGATCTTGCTGGGTAATCTGTCACGAACTGGACATCTAAAATGTGGGTTTGCTTACGTGACGCCGCACTTTGTATTATTACAGAAATATGTTTACAGCCATATCATAAACTCAAGAATTCTTGCTTGAAGCCATTTTTTCTGTATAAAAGGAGAAGACTGGTTCTGTAAAAACGAACACGTACAGTCTCCTGAGAATACATGACCCGTGTTTGTCGTGCTTCTAGGACACGTGTTACTTGGTAGCTACCAATAAAAACTTGATCTCTGACTGCGACTAGAAGACTCATTGTTTCTGTGGTCCGGAACAAGGGAGAACTCAGAGGTCTTCGGGTGTTGTCCCCTGGCACCACTGGGTTCCTAAAAACCCGGCACCTCAATTGGCGCCCAACTCGGGGCGATATCAAGCGGCGACGGTCCAAGCCAGATGTTCGTGAGGAGCTTCGTGTGAAAATTCCGGAGGACGGCCAGCCACTTCAGCGACCCCTGTATGTCGACGTGGTTCCGAAGGTCTTTGCTGTGAGGTTCCCCGCGTCCCGACGGCTACGAAGGACTGCTGCCCTGACTATCGCCTTGTTTTGGACCCAGTGATCCTTGGTAGAGCGAAACAATAGACGAGTCTTCTAGCGACGTCACCGATCTTCAAATACTTCAGTTAAGTATAAGTGGAGCGTCTCCCAGTCCTTAGTTTGTCCTTAGTTTTTGGTATCCTTGAGATACGACTTGATTTGGTACTTGCAAGCCCCAAAGCCGAAGGACTCGTGTTTTCACGAGAAATATCGTAATAGATAATCTTTTGAAGTTTGAAGCTAGACTAGTGAGCGAAGATGCCTGGTTTTAGCAGACTTGGAAACTTGTTTTGTCTTGGTTATAATAGGGACTCCCGATTAGAGGATTCGTGTCCGGTTCCTCCAATTGGAACTCCAACGTATGAGCTCTATGTAAAACATGGCGTAGGTCCTATCACATATAATGAAGTGTGGATAAAATACACCCGTAAAGATGGTGTTTTAAAATGGCCCCAATATGGTAGTTTCGACTCAGAAATTCTAGATAACCTAGAGGTCAAACTGTTCAAAAAGAAAGCCCGACCGGCGATGTTTGACTCTTTCCGCTTATGGCGTAAAGAGGCCAAACAAAAGGCAAAAAAACTAGAAAAGAAGAATAAGAGGGAAAGGGGTATTTCAGTAATACAAGCCGCGATAAAATTTAAAGACAACGAAGAGGATCGAATAAGTGAGCAGTTGCACAGGCAACGTAAAATGGCAATAGATAAATGCTATCCTGTTTTACCATCTCTTCAGCAAGAGACAGTAAAAGAGCGTGAGAAAGATCCATTAATGGCGCATTTACTGAGTTCGCCACCACCCTATGCGCAAAATGCCACAGCACCTCCGCAACCTTTAGTTGCACCTCTGGTAGCTGTTATACCAGCTCCTCTACAGCACTCACCAGCTACTCTTCAGCTGGCTTCTATTTCTCTAGTGCAGCCTCCTCAAGGCTCACCAGTCACATCTACTTCTCCTACTGTTCCTTCTACAACTTCGCCTAGCGCACCTTCTATTTCTTCCGATACTAGTTCTGCGAACGCTTCTGTTTCTGCTTTGCGTGACTCTGTTCTGACACCAGTTATTCCTCCACTTTCACCTTCCGTCTGGCATAAAACGGCCAGCATTATTACTAACATTCCTTCACCACTTTTTCGGTCGCCTAAAACGACCCCTAATACGGGACTAAGAGTTACGAAGCCAAATGCCTGATTATCGAGAGAGGGAATGCCTGAATAAGTTAGCACGGAATTGGGCTCTGGATACAGCCAGATATGATGTAGAGTCCGTCATGAACGTTTTCCGTCAATGGGATGAACCGACGCAAAGAAATGTTTTTGAACAGATGTGTGTTTTTCTGTGTGAGGATTTGGAAGATAATGGTCAAGAGAGCAACTCTCGAGAGTTGTGTAGTATACGATTTAAATTCGGGGAAGGCATGATTGTAGGTCCCGATGTCGACAAAGCAGTTGAGGTATTATTATCATATCGAAGCACAGGTGGTAACTCTGGGTCATCGTCTGAATGTGGTACGTCTAGTAGGAAAAGAGCGAGACAGTACCCCATGAGAGAGGTTCCTCCTGTTTGGAGGGAAGGTGATGCGAATGCCAATCCACCAATTCTGCCCCATTTCCAGCGTGTATGGGTACATGTCCCATGGAAAAGATCGGAAGTATTAGCACTCAAACAGTCACTACCTGACCCTCGTAAGAACCCAACTGGGTATTATAAGGAGTTATCGCAAATTGCAAGCTCATGTATAATGAATTTAGCAGATGTAGACATGTTATTTGGGAACGTTGTTCCACATCCTTTGTGGAGCAAGATACGTCATACGGATCACGATCAGGAACTAGGTGACTCATGGGCGAACATCGCGACTACAGATGCTAGACAAGTCGGTGGTTTTAAACCTGAGCCGTTAATAGCTGAACTTCCCGGTAGAATTATAGCGTACATGAAGACAATAATGCCTGAAGTACGCGTAAATTGGGACAAGCTATCAGCATGTAAACAAAAGAAAGATGAGAATGTGTCTGACTTTTTCACGAGATTTGAGGAAACATTCACTGACCACAGTGGCCAAGATATGGCTACCGAGGGTGGCCAAAGATTGTTTGTGGACAAGTTCGTACATAATTTGCTCCCTGAACTATGTAATAAACTAAAAGACTCTGAGAGTGCTTGGGCTGTCTCTACGTCAGCACAGATTTTAGCTACAGCCCAGTACTATGAGAATAGGCGTAAAGACGAGCTAGACAAGGCAGATAAAAAGACGAAAGATTTGAAAACTAAGGTTCTCCTCCAGCAGGCCTATCCGCCTCGCACGGCTAGTCAGCCCGACTATCAACCGCGACAGCAGTATTCGAGGAACGCGCAAGGTAACGAGTTTTCCCACCAGCGTCCTACATATGGCCCGAATCAATGTGCGTATTGCAAAGAAGAGGGTAATTTTAAGGATAATTGTCCGGCTCTTGCGCGACGTTTAAACGGTGGTCAAGGTGTAAGGGGGAGGGGTAGAGGCCGTGGAAATTTCACTCAGAATACAACTTCTTTTCCGCCTCAGAAGTCCATGAATAGCTTTGACCAACAGAATAGTTCATCGTCTAAATCAGCTCAGTACTATGCTGACGACTATTACGCTGAACACGAAAATGAGGGTAACGATTGCTAGGACAGCCATGGACAAAGAGAGGGAGTTGTCTCAGTTCCGGTAGATCAGAATGGACCTTATGTCGAGGTAATAGCCTCAGGAGTGTCAGAGCCATTTCTGCTGGATACTGGTGCCACAAAAAGTTCTATCATATACTCGAAACTTCCTGGCGCACCTTTGTCTGGCGAAATGAATGTCTCAGTAGGTTTCTCTGGCGCCCCTGTTAGAAACCCGATCTCTAGTCCTATGTCTCTTTCTGTTGGCCCATGCGAATTAGAAGCACCCCTCATTTTGACAACAGGTTGTGGTGAAAATTTGCTAGGTTTGGACTTACTAAAAAGGTTATATGCGACCTTGTACTGTTCTCCCTCGGGAGTACAACTTACTTTAGGCAAGAAGGTCATTTCTTTGATGTATTTATCAAAGGAAAATAGTCCAACTGAATTATTGTCACTTCCGGATATACTCTGGGCTAATGGTTCTAATGATGTAGGTCGTTTGGAGATAACACCATATGTCATAACGTTGAAAGCCGACGTTAGGTTGCCACGTATTCCCCAATACAAAATATCTAGCGAATGCGAAAAAGCGTTGTTGAAAATTGTTCATGATTTGATTGATAAAGACGTCATCGATGAAATGACAGGAAATGTCTGTAACAGTCCGGTTTTGCCCGTCTTAAAACGTACTGATCCTTCACAACCCTCTGTGTATAGGTTCGTGATCGACCTCAGAGAAGTAAACAAGATAGTTATCCCACAGTTTCCAGTCGTCCCCGACATTACTGCTTTATTGACAATGGTTCCAACTTCAGCAAATTGGTTCTCGGTGATTGACCTGAAGAACGCTTTCTTCAGTATCCCGATTGCCGAGGAGAGTAGAGATATTTTCGGATTTAATTTAGGAGGACGAAGCTTCCGCTTCAAGTGCGCTCCTCAAGGCTACTGCGAAAGCCCATCCATATTCAGTCAGGCCCTGAAAACACAACTAGACACGATTGTTCTACAAAGTGGTTCAACTCTGATTCAGTACGTAGACGATCTGCTGATCGCTGAGGACACTGAAGAAATTTGCAAGAAAGCTACGTTATCATTATTGCATCACTTATGTGACATGAAGCACAAAGTCTCCCTTTCCAAACTACAATTTTGCCGACAAGAAGTAACCTACTTAGGTCACGTCTTGTCGAAGGAGGGAAGGAGACTGACACCAGAAAGAATACAGGCAATTGCAGAACTAAGTGCCCCAAGGACACAGAGAGAAGTTCGAGCTTTTTTGGGCATTACATCGTACTGTAGACAATGGATACCGAATTTCTCACTGCTAGCTAAACCCTTGCTGGCACTACTCCGTAAAGATACGCCCAATCCTAT
Organism: Lissotriton helveticus; assembly: GCF_964261635.1. Taxonomy (NCBI): domain Eukaryota; kingdom Metazoa; phylum Chordata; class Amphibia; order Caudata; family Salamandridae; genus Lissotriton; species Lissotriton helveticus. Next base: position 66,966,524 of record NC_136073.1, on the reverse strand, counting down.
GCCCTGGTCTGAAGATTGTCAGACGAGTTTTCACCAGTTGCGTGATGCATTGTGTTCAGCCCCTGTGTTGGGAAACCCCAACTACAGTAAGCCTTTCACATTATATGTCCATGAGAAGGAAGGCTGTGCATTATCAGTCTTAACACAACATTTTGGGAACAGACAGCGCCCATGCGCGTATTTTTCGGCAACTCTGGATCCTGTGGCTAAGGCACTACCAAGTTGTCTGAGGGCTACCGCCGCAGCAGCTGTCTGCATTCGACAATCCGCTGGATTAGTCATGAATAATACTCTGATCGTTATGGTTCCGCACGCAGTAGACATTTTACTAAACAGGACGAAGACACAACACCTTACTAGCGCTCGACTATCCAGTTACGAACTGACGTTGCTAGCAAGCCACATCCACGTAAAGAGGTGTGATACACTGAATCCTGCAACGTTATTACCCATTCCGACAGGAACAGACAAGAGTGATAAACATGACTGCTGCTTTAGGACAGAAGAAGAGACAAAAGGGAGAGTAGACTTACAGGACACTCCCCTTCCTGAATGCAATGATACTTTATGGGTTGACGGTTCATGTTTCAAGTTACCGAATGGTGATACGACTGCCGCATATGCTGTAACAACATTACACACCATTATAGAGACCGCACGTATTTCCCACAACTCTGCACAAGCTGCGGAAATTATTGCACTTACCAGAGCATGCGTGTTAGCAAAAGGAAAGCGAGTGAATGTGTACACGGACAGCCAATACGCCTTTGGCGTGGCTCACAGTTTTGGGAGATTATGGCGTGAACGTGGTTTCCTTACCTCACATGGTGCAAAGATACAACATGGTCAGCTAGTTAATGAGCTCCTTGAGTCACTGACCATGCCACTACAAGTTGCCATTATGAAATGCAGTGCACACAAGAAAATTCAAGACGATATTGGCCGCGGGAATGCATTTGCAGACGAGGTTGCGAAAGAGACCGCAAGGGACACGATGAGTCGAATGTATGTTGCGGGTCCCGCTAGATGTACTGCTGATGTGGGAATGTGTGAGGACACCATTGAAAGCGTAAAATGCATACAAGCTGAGGCAACTGAGGATGAGTTGAATGAATGGAGAGAAAGTAAGGGTAGATTGGATGTGAATGGTTGTTGGGTCGAATTATCGGAACACCAGCGATGGCTACTACCTAATGCATACGTACTTGCAGTAGTAACAATGGCTCACGGCATGGCACACATCAGTTCGAAAGGAATATGTAAGCTATTGGCCCCAGTATGGCAGAATAGCAATATCCCAAAATATGCAGAAAATGTGGTCAGAAACTGTATGATATGCCTAAAACACAATCCCGGTAAAGGAACTCCAACTCCAGCTGGTCACTTTGCGCCTCCTACGTATCCGTTCGAGGTTTTGCAGCTCGATTTCATTCACATGGAAAGGTGCAACAATCTAAAGTATGTGCTCGTTGTTGTTTGCGCTTTTTCAAGGTGGGTGGAAGCGTACCCCCTTAAAGACAATACTGCTATGACAACTGCCAAAGCCCTTGTCAAAGAGTTCTTCCCGAGATTCGGTATGCCTAGAATTGTCTGGAGTGATAATGGAAGTGAATTCATAGGACGAGTGATGAAGAGAGTGTGTGAGTGTCTAGGCATACACCAGAAATTCCACGCTGCAAATCACCCCCAATCAGCTGGATTAGTAGAGTGCTACAATGGCACTTTGAAACTCAAGCTAGCCAAGATCCAAGCCAGTACAGGTCTTAAATGGCCTGGCGCCTTGCCCCTAGCACTCTTGTCAACTAGGATGACCGTCCATTCCAGATTAGGTCTTAGCCCCCACGAGATCGTGTTTGGCCGCCCAGCCAACGTCTGGGGCGTGCCAAGACCGAAGAAACTCAGCGAAATAGAACACCCCGTACTGCTTGATTATTTGTGCGAATTGACAGCCAAATTGCGTGTTTTACACCAACAGGTTCACAGTTCCTCTCCGCCAGCCTCTGACGATCCAGGTCATACAATCAAACCCGGTACGTGGATATTGGTGCGGAACTTCCAGCGCACCAACAACGGACAGCCGAGGTGGACCGGACCATACCTGGTACTTCTTTCCATGAGATCAGCGGTTCGGGTGGACGGCAAAAAGAACTGGGTGCATGGGACCCATTGCAAACGGGTCCCTCTGCCCCTTCCATACGACTGGTGGGTCGATAAAGGACTTGCCGACTCTAAGACTGAATCCGTACCTCGTTTCATCCCTTTCAGCGATGCACGTTCAAAAGAGACTGGTACCGAAAAGGAGAGTGATCGTATTTTGCAAGGACGTGTGTCACCATCTATGCAATTGGACACTACCGAACCTGAGACATTGTTTAAAGACCACACCGTACCTGAGAAGCGACGATACAACCTGAGCTCCAGCCCCAGGGACTAATAAAACCTTGATCTAATGTGATTTCCCTTTTCCCCCAAGAACTATTTTTTTATCTTCCAGCTCTCTCGTCCCAGGGAACTAGCTCATTTTTGATTTTCGAACCGCCATCCGGTTCCGCTGCTAGGGTCGCGGTTGAAGTGTAGGGAGTGCAACCAAGGAAGTTTTAGGTCCACGGTTCTGGTTGGTCCGAGGGAGTCACCCCGGACCGAACGGAGCGCGCTCCCTGGCAGAATCAACCTACCACCGCGGGCAGCAAGTAGAGGATGGAGTTTCCAAGGGTAGAGAGACCTGTCAAGCTTACGAACTTTGAAAAACAATTGTGTACTATACTGTCCAAGAAAAGATTTTTAATAATATGTGTTCTAATGCTGTGTAGCACTGTGATGCTTTTGATTGGTTATGCTCTATTCGTATTTCAAGTTTCTACATTCTCAAATGACACTCTGCCGACGCCTTCTCCCACTCTCTCCCCACATTCTTTTCACCCTCTACCTGAACACGAGTCTGCCAGAAGGCTCGAATTTGTAAATAACTCTTTCATCCAACTCCTACACCAACACCAGTCTATAATGAACACATCAAACTGTTGGATATGCGGACTCCTGCCGCACACGACGGATAAGGGTATCCCATACTTCATCCTGCCATTTAGTTATTATGGTTCTCTGTGGGCTTTTCAGACCATGTTCCTATTCGCCCTAGAACCATACCCGACCCGTTCCACTGAAAGCGATTCCAGTAACAAGGCACTAATAGCAGGGATAAGAAATATGAGTAGAGAGTTCGACACATATCTGACTATCCCCAAAGATGAACTGACTCCATACACTCGTTGGAACGTAACCAAACATGGCGTTTACCTGATCAAGAGCCAGGCAGCAAAGAAATCCCGCCCAGTTTGGATAGTGCCCCACCGAGGTCACCTATGTTTACAAGGTATTGGTAGAGATCCCACTGCACAGTTAGGAAAGAGCATTTGCACAGAAACATATGTGCTCGCCTCCCGAACTTCCCCTATACTCTTAGCAGCCAAAGGCACGTATTTCGTCTGCCACGACCAAGCCTATACATGGTTACCCCCTGACTTCTCAGGCACGTGCTTCATCTCATTTCTGCTGCCTCCTACCTACACGGCCCGAACAGATTACCATCGGACAAGGACAGCTAGAGGTGTCGTGAGTAAAGACGACACCGCGGGTCAGGAATTCTCTGACTTCGCAAAAGGTTTTCTGCCATTTTGGGGGCCTATGGTGAACAGCAGGAATATTCGCCAGTTAGCAAGGATAGTTGAATCCGCCGTGACTACAACGGCCGGAGCACTTGGCAATACGACAACCGAGCTTCAGTCGGATCGACTTATGACCCTTCAGAACCGAATTGCCCTTGATATCATACTCGCCGATCGTGGTGGTGTGTGTAGAGTCATCCAATTCAGTTGTTGCATATTCATCCCTGATAATGCACCGACAGTATACCAGGCCATCTCTAAACTACATGAAATATCTGGTTCCCTTCACGTTGAGAAAGGGGATTGGTCCTTGCTAGGGTGGTTCTGGGGACTGATCGCTGCCTGGGGATGGAAAACGCTAATCTTCATTGGGATGATCTTAACACTTCTGTTTATGCTCTGCCTATGTGTCCAGTGCGCTCCTGCACTCTGTGGCCTCTGTGCTACTTCATGTGTACGGAAGCCTGCGTCAAGGGACGAACTAAGCAACAGGATGATGTTACAGCAGCATCTCCACGAATTCCTTCATACAGATTTGGACTCGGATTAACATGAGTTATTGCCTTACATAAGGGCAAAAGGAGGGTCTGTGGTTCTGAAAATCTGGACCCTATTGTTATCCCAATATCGAGGTCCAATACCCGTGTCACAAAATATCAAGGTACCATGACGAATTTAGTGTCCGTGAACCGATAATGATTAGGACATCATTCCTATGTATTTGCGTGACAATCGAGGGTAGCCAACACCCCTAAGTCGTAGTTTCCGTCCCAATCCCTTAGACTCCATTTTGTGAACGGCATCCATCTTACGTCTTGCCCTCATGTTAAGTCAATTAAAGGTCGAGCTTGATCCAAAAGGACACGTCTACCTTCCCTGACTTCCCCCTGACCTGTCCAAACTGACTCCATTGCCTTAAGCCAAACCTGTTTGGGCGGCTCCCCGCCCAGTGGCCGAATACGATACTATCGACACATAACATTCCACAAACCATTCACTCCATACAGAACATGCTTTCTACAAACATGCACCTGTCCATACTTCTTCTTTATGGCCAGTTTTATGACTGGGTGGTACCTGCCTTTATTGGTGTTTCATCGATATCTGATGGGAGTCCCGGATCTTGCTGGGTAATCTGTCACGAACTGGACATCTAAAATGTGGGTTTGCTTACGTGACGCCGCACTTTGTATTATTACAGAAATATGTTTACAGCCATATCATAAACTCAAGAATTCTTGCTTGAAGCCATTTTTTCTGTATAAAAGGAGAAGACTGGTTCTGTAAAAACGAACACGTACAGTCTCCTGAGAATACTTGACCCGTGTTTGTCGTGCTTCTAGGACACGTGTTACTTGGTAGCTACCAATAAAAACTTGATCTCTGACTGCGACTAGAAGACTCATTGTTTCTGTGGTCCGGAACAAGGGAGAACTCAGAGGTCTTCGGGTGTTGTCCCCTGGCACCACCGGGTTCCTAAAAACCCGGCACCTCAGTGAGTCCTTAACCTGGCTGCAGTAACACCTCTGGATCACTGCTCTCACTTCCTGTGTGGATGGGGGCCCGCCATCACTCACTGTGACCCCTCCTTGTGATCGCCAGTGTCCTCCTGTCCCTCCCTGAGGAGCCTTTAATGGCGAGTCCTTAACCTGGCAGCAGTAACACCTCTGGGTCACTGCTCTCACTTCCCGTGTGGACAGGGGCTCACCATCACTCACTGTGACCCCTCCTTGTGATCACCAGTGTCCGCTTCTGTCCCTCCCTGAAGAGGCCTTTAATGGTGAGTCCTTAACCTGGCTGTAGTAACGCCTCTGGGTCACTGCTCTCACTTCCTGTGTGGACAGGGGCTCACCATCACTCACTGTGACCCCTCCTTGTGATCACCAGTGTCCTCCTGTCCCTCCCTGAAGAGCCTTTAATGGTAAGTACTTAACCTGGCTGCAGTAACACCTCTGGGTCACTGCTCTCACTTCCTGTGTGGACAGGGGCTCACCATCACTCCCTGTGACCCCTCCTTCTGATCACCAGTGTCCGCTCCTGTCCCTCCCTGAAGAGGCCTTTAATGGTGAGTCCTTAACCTGGCTGCAGTAACACTTCTGGGTCACTGCTCTCACTTCCTGTGTGGACAGGGGCTCACCATCACTCACTGTGACCCCTCCTTGTGATCACCAGTGTCTGCTCCTGTCCCTCCCTGAAGAGGCCTTTAATGGTGAGTCCTTAACCTGGCTGTAGTAACGCCTCTGGGTCACTGCTCTCACTTCCTGTGTGGACGGGGCTCACCATCACTCACTGTGACCCCACCTTGTGATCACCAGTGTCCGCTCCTGTCCCTCCCCGAGGAGCCTTTAATGGTGAGTCCTTAACCTGGCTGTAGTAACGCCTCTGGGTCACTGCTCTCACTTCCTGTGTGGACAGGGGCTCACCATCACTCACTGTGACCCCTCCTTGTGATCACCAGTGTCCGCTCCTGTCCCTCCCTGAAGAGGCCTTTAATGGTGAGTCCTTAACCTGGCTGTAGTAACGCCTCTGGGTCACTGCTCTCACTTCCTGTGTGGACGGGGCTCACCATCACTCACTGTGACCCCACCTTGTGATCACCAGTGTCCGCTCCTGTCCCTCCCCGAGGAGCCTTTAATGGTGAGTCCTTAACCTGGCTGTAGTAACGCCTCTGGGTCACTGCTCTCACTTCCTGTGTGGACAGGGGCTCACCATAACTCACTGTGACCCCCTCCTTGTGATCACCAGTGTCTGCTCTCTGCTGCACCACATTCACAGTGTACATTCACTAGTGTATTAGAAGTGGCTTTCGTGAATGATCCCATCTCAGGCCAGGCCTGCTTCGCCAGTTGCCATCAGCACTCACCTGTATAGCATCAGTGCACCAGCAGCTGTCTGTCACATCATGATTGACAGGTCAGTTGTAATCGATGGAAATACTGCATGCTTTTGGGTTACTTGGCATTAAATACACATTATTATGTAATCTAGACTTTCTGCCACCTCCTGTTTGAAAGTAACATGTTCCTTGGCATAGCAGCCTTGGAAACCAGAAGCTCTTCTACCGGGAGGTCCCCAGGGCATACACAGTAAAGAGTGTAAATAAATGCACTCTAGCTGGCACAAGTGTCACGTGCTTCACTCTCACCCACCTATACTACACCTGCCGTTAATGGTACTCTGGAGTGTGCACTCAAGAGGGTGAGGGCCTGCAAGACTCCAGGGCCGGTCATTAATCCTTGCAACAAGAATTGCGGCTTTTGGAAATACAGGAATCCAGTACTACTGCGAGCTCACTGAAGGGTCAAATACCTCCTTTTTAGGCACTGGCTGTCAGTAGGTACCAAGGGAGAGCATTCGAGACTTCCTTTCCATCCAAAAAGGCAGTGGTTCAATAAATAGATCAGAATTCAGAGTGAGTGTATGACGCGCAGTAAATAAAGGCGGAGATTTACAAAGGGCTTCCTTTGCCCTTGCGTCAAGTTGTATTTACTAAGTCACCTTGCGTGGCTCTGCGTGGCGTAGTACATCCAGAGTAACACGAGGTCGCGCAACTCACTACATTGCATCACTCTGCGTTGGGAAGGCGTTCCATGGGTGGCGTGTGGGCGTTCCCATGTATCCACCCGTGCATTTTGTGCAATCCGAGATTTACTAAGGATAGGAACCTGAGATTGCATCAAAATAATGCGTCTTACCAACAGAGGCGCAGAAGGAGAAACATCTTTATTTCTCCTTGTTATTTTCTCTTTCTACATAGAAAGGGGGAAATGGCTTCAAGGATTGTTTTGTGTAGGAAGGTCCCTTCCTACATAAAAACAATCCCTCCTGCACTAAAACAATCCTGCCTGTAACGCAGTCACCCTTGCACCGTGGCACAAGGGTGCCTGCGTTAGTGCTGGTAGCACTCAGTGCTCCAGTATATGCGTAATATCTTAGTAGATGTGGTGCATTTCTGCCCTTTCTGTTTCACGCGATGCGATGCAGCGCAGCACGCGGTCTCGCTGCGTAGCGTCAAATATTGATGAATCTGCCCCATAATCTCCAAGCAGTGTTTTTTGTTTATTATCAAGTAGATACACTCAATGGCTTTAGAAAACTCTGTGGAATTAATGCTTAAGAAGCTGCAATTATGGAGAGAAACGGTGCCACTGGCCTCGTATGTGTGCAGGTCACAACGCCACTGTCCAGACCCACTCCTCTCAGAAGCGCCCACTCCGAAATCCAAGTTCAGCTCTGACCCACTAAACGGAGACAGCAGAAAGAGGGCTGATTTAAGGTTAAAAAGTGGACCACGTCATCATGGGCACCCACAGGGCTTTAAGTGGGCCGGGTCTCACCGGGTCTGAGCCCTGGCAGATTTTTAAAGGAGGTCTCGAAACGGGTCCCTATCGGGGTCTGTTTTTTGCCCTGGCACAGGCGGTCCTTTATTTTCCGGCCTGCAGTGACAGCAGCCACATCATGTGCACGTGCTCACCCGCTCACTTCTCACTAGTGGAGAAGTTACGGCATGACGTCATGCAATGTGAGCGTTGTTGGGGAAGGGAAATCCTTTAAAGAGAGTAATTTTCTCTCTGGATGTCCCTTCTCTTTTTGAAAATGAGGAGCAGCAACAGTTCCGTGGTGTCACCAGGGCTTTAAGTGGAAGCTTTTTCAATATCCTATACTAGCCATAGTTGCTGCTTATTTATCTCATGCAACTAGCAACCATTGACAAAGCCAATAGTCCTGACTTGTTGTAGGTATGATGTTACTTGTTGTATCATATCTGGCTGAATGCAATGACAGAAACAGCAAAATACAAGTCAGGCGGCACATTTTTAGCTTGAATGTTTTTAAGCCACGCCCTTTATTACATTGACTACGCCCCTTTGAGACCCCCCCCCCAGTTTTTTCATCCCACTTAAAGCCCTGGACACCCATGCATACTGTGTGGGAGGTCCGACTTGCCTCGTCCTTGCCACAAGTCACGGGCCAGACGGCTTTGATTGCTCCGAACCCTCCCAGGATTGGAGACACAACCATTAGGAATAGCTCAAAATCCTTTGAGACCAGGAGCGTGCAAGGCCAAGTGCGTGCCAAAAACCCTGGTCATACATGACCTCCAAGCACCCCAAAAATCCTCTAACATAACCTGTATTTGTAAAGCGCACGTTCACGTGGAGAAGCGTGGCTCAGTGGTTAGAGGCGGCAGACCCGGAAGCTGAGATCGGCCGTGGACCAGGGTTCGATTCCCCACCTCGGCGGGTCTCGGGCTAAAAAATTCCACGGACTCGACAATTCTCGCTCCGGTGCCTACTCGACTCAAGGGGTCACACTCAGTTTGCTTAATCTCCACTACGGCCCCTCGCGGCGGGATGCCTGGCTTTCACCTTGTGGATACCCTGCCGGGGTATCTCACAGGGGAATACCAGGACGGGTTCCCTAAGCAAGCGCCTTGATACCTTCGGGTGATACGTGCGCTATATAAGTCGCAATACAATACATTCATCAGGACGGGTATCTTGGCGCTGAATAATAGATGTTGTTACCCAACTCATTGATATTCTTTCGACCTCAGAAGGATGAAAGGCTGAGTGGACCCACCGGGATGTGAGCCTGTGACTATGAGGTTGGACACAGGCCCCTACAGTGGGCGCATTAGTCCACTAAACCACCCCTTTGTTTCCCTGAGAGGTCCATAGTTGTTTATGTTTATGTTTAAGGAATTTATAGAGCGCACGTACACCAAGGTTTCATGGCGCTACACTGAACTGGTCGCAGCTGATGAGAAGTATTAGTCATGTGCTTGTTTGAATAGCCATGTTTTAAGCAGTTTTCTGAAACGTAGTAGATCTGGACAGGACCGAATCTCCAGGGGGAACGAATTCCACAGCTGTGGGGCCAGATACGCAAATCTGCACCCTCCATGTCGTTTACGTTTGAATTTAGGGGTGGCTAGTAGATGGAGATGTTTGGAGCGAAGGTCACGAGTGGGAGTGTACCTGGATAATAGATTGTTCATAAAAATGGGGCTATGGCTGTTTAGTGATTTAAAGATTATGCAGCCTGTCTTAAAAGCAGACTGTTTAGGTAGTGGGAGCCAGTGTAGTTTTTTTAAGAGAGGTCTGGCAGATTGCCACCTGGGTTGCTGGAGGATCAATCTTGCAGCCTGAGACTGCACCAACTGAAGTCGTTTAGTGAGACAGAGTGGTAGCCCCCAAATAGATCAAATTAGCATAGTCCAGGGGGGACAATACCAGACCTACCACCACCTGTATTAGTGCTGCGTGGGTGGGCAAGTGGCAGATCTTTCGCAATTGAAAGAAACAGGTTGATACCACTGTCCCTACATGAGTTTTCAGAGATAGGTCTCTGTCTATGGTCACCCCAAGGCTTTTTACAGAGGTAGAGGGCTTGGGGGGGGGGGCAGTTCTGCTGGCCAATAGTGTGGGCCCCAGAAGATCTGGCTTCCCCCGATCAGTAGTACCTCAGTCTTGCCTGGGTTGAGTTTCAAGTGATTAAAGTCCATCCAGAGCCGGATGTGTAGCATACTTGCTGACGCCGGACTGGAGAGGGGCAAGCCGCCATCTTGGGGGAACTCGGAGGGTTGCGGACCAGTTGTTCATCTTCCCGCCCTCCTCACGCCCCATAAATGTGCATAGGATCTCGACCACGCAGCGGACGGACGCGCCAAAGGCAAGCCCGTCTGCGCCCTTCCGCGCCAGTCCAGCGCCTCCCGCCAGAGATCCTGGTGTAGATCTACCAGGTAAGGGAGTCTATTCAAGAGATGAGTTGCTTATCCTGCGCCCCTCTAAGCTCCAGGGTTGTTTGGCCCCCTTTGATCCATGAGTGGCCCGGTAACGTGCATTTGTGATCAATTCAGTCTCCCTACTCCTACTACTATAGGAGTTTTTGGTACATCTTCTGCACAGCAACGACTAAAGGTGCTCCAGCTGAATGTAAGATCGTTACCGAAGCACCATGCAGAAATATTTGATCTCATAGTGGATGAATCCCCGGATATCCTTTTCCTTACGGAAACATGGATGAGTGACGATCTGATGACTATTCCAAACTTAGCACTTCCGCCTGAATAGTCGATCACTTTGATAAATAGGGCGTTTAGAGGGGGCGGCATTGCTGTGATTACTAGACTGGCCTACTCCTGCCTTTTTGAGAAGATTAACTTAAAAGGGGGTGAATGTGGACATTTTAACATCACTGTCAACACTCATTTTACCTTCTCAGGGTTATTAATATACAGGCCCCCTGGAACTATGTGCGGGTTTAATACTTCTCTCCTGGAGACCGTAGAAGCCTTTGCCATGGGGTCAGCTAATTTTAGCATTTTGGGCGACCTTAATTTTCATTTTGAGCTCGAGCATGATCCGACGATTAGCACTTTGATTGCTGATCTAGCTGCCTTCCAGCTCTTCCAATTAGTTAAAGGTCCTACCCACATTGGAGGCCATATGTTGGATCCAATTTTTACTAATATCGAATCATCTAGCACTTCCACCCCTACACCCATAGCCTGGTCAGACCATTTTTTAGTTGAACTGACTTTTTGTATCTCTACCCCTAACATGTGTAAAACTCAAAGAGCCGTGCGCAAAAGACCCTGGCGTAAGCTCCGCCTAGCGGACTTTCATGCCCTTGTGGAAACTGACCCTCTGGGCCCTTTTACCGATGTTGAAACAGGTTACGACTCTTTCTGTACTTGGTTAACCCAGGCACTGGATAAACTTATTCCAGTAACATGGGGTAAAGGTTGCATGCAGGACACCAATCCTTGGTACAACGATACTTTGGCGGGCTTTAAGAAGATCTGTAAGAGATACGAACGCGACTGGAGAAAAGACTATTCCACTGAGAAAAAGACATGCTATCTAAAAACTTAAGGTATACCATAAAGCCATCTGCAGGACTTGGGCGGAGTACTATGCCACCAAAATAAAAATTAGCCCTAATCCGGCTAAGGTGATTTTTAAGATTCTTAAAGAACTTAGCACAAAAAAATCCGCTAACAATATTTTCACTTCGGCGGCTCAGTGCGAAGAGATAGCCTCCTTTTTTGTGGAGAAGATCCGGGGCATCTATCAAGCCTTTACCCTTGTGACTCGGCCTTGCTGTAGCTCAGAAACGAGATTTAGTTCTGCCTCTAAGCTATCGGTTATTCCCAAAATCTCTGAGGAAAAGTTCGATCAGCTAACTAAGCTTATTAAATCTGGCTCCCCGGCGGACCCCCTTAAGCCTGCCCAATTCAGAGACTCTTCTCTGTATTGTCTCGCCCCTCTGCATAGCCTTATTAACGCCTCCTTTTCATCTGCCATTGTGCCAGTTAAGTGGAAGCAGGCATGGGTCTCTCCTATACTTAAAAAGTCCACCTTAGACCCCCTGAAGCCTGAAAACTTCAGACCAATTTCGTTGCTTCCTTGGGCTGCGAAAATTGCTGAGGCCCATGTAAACTCTATTCTTACCAATGTTCTAAACGCCAATGACACTCTGGATGAAACTCAGCATGGGTTTCGTGTCGGTCATAGCACGGAGACAGCGCTCCTGGCTATGACGGAGCATCTTCGGGCCACTCTTGATCATGGCCAAACGGCGGCACTGATCCTATTGGATCTCAGTGCCGCGTTCGACACTGTCTCCCACCAGATCCTGCTCCATCGGCTTGAAGAGGTAGGGATCACGGATATGGCTCTTGCCTGGTTTAGGTCCTTCCTGACCGACAGATCATTTCGTGTTTCCACTCCTCCCTTCCTTTCCAGGGCGTACTCTATTGGGCAGGGTGTTCCTCAGGGCTCGGCTTTGAGCCCCACCCTGTTCAATCTTTACGTTCAGCCGCTGGCTGCTGTCGCCAAAGCGTGGGACCTTAACATCGTGTCGTACGCTGACGACACGCAGCTAGTGGTCGCCCTATCGGAAGGTATCACTATGGACCATCTCAAGTTTAATGCAGGCCTGGCTGCGGTAGCAGAGTGGATGACAGCTAACTGCTTACAACTTAACGCCGCTAAGACAGAGGTGCTATTGGTGGGCAGAAATACGGAGTTATGGGGAGACCATTGGTGGCCTTCTACTCTGGGGAAAGCTCCTACACCTAAGTCAGAAGTAAAGAACTTGGGAGTCTGGTTAGATTCAGCATAAAGCTTCGGCACCCAAACGAAAAAAGTTGCCGCTACCTGTTTTGGCATACCACGCAGTCTGAAAGCAGTCTTGAGATTCTTTGATTCTGCTACTAGGCAACTAATTGTTCAATCTATGGTGTTGTCCAGATTGGACTATGCATCTTCACTGCTCCTGGGTGCTAATAAAGCGGAAATTGCCCGTCTGCAACGCATTCAAAATGCGGCTGCTAGAGCCTTAGTAGGTCTGCCCTGTTTCAGTTCTACCTCCGCTACTATTCGGAAACTCCACTGGCTTCCTGTAGCTCAGCGGATACAGTTCAAGACCTTATGTATCTCATTTAAAATCTTAAAACAGTCTACCCCTAAAATGCTGGGGCCATTGCTGAATATGTATGCGCCTACGCGGGCTCTACGATCAGCTGGCCAGAATCTGGTTGAGGTCCCCCGGTTCAAGCGAAGCAGAGCTGGTGGACGTTCTTTCCGATTCTTAGCAGCAAAACTATGGTATACTCTACCAGTCCATATTCGGGAAATGGAGGAGCTGTTTCAATTTAGGAAAGCCATCAAAACTCACTAATTTCCTTGAAAATAACCTTTGTTTCCTTTCTCCTCAGCTCTGTTTGTACTCAGGATTAGCGCCGGGACGCCCCTTTGCTGGGGCAGCTGATCCCTTTACAAATCACATAACATAACATAACATAACATAGTTTCTTGAAAGTTGGTGATTGAGTTGGGGGAATTGTCTATGGTGAAAGTAAGCTGGAGGTCATCCGCGTAGTTGAAGGTTGTCACGTTTCTGTCATTTAGGGACTTGATTAGGGGGAGGAGGTACAAATTAAACAGGTGGGGGATAGAGAGGACCCCTGTGGACACCATAAGTGGTGGTTAGCTTAGGTGCTGTGAAGTTGGCCAGACGAACTGCTTGAGTGCGGCCCTCTAAGAAGGAATGCCAAGATGGCCGCCTGGTAGGAGCTCCTGTGAGAGCTCCCGGTACTAGGGATCCCAATTTGGGCTTTATCCCTCTTAAGTACCCACCAGTCTAGGAAATCTACTACCTAAAAGTAACTGGATTGCCAAGTAACTGGATTGGAAAAAGTAACTGGTTCTGACGCTTACCTGCTTGACGGAGTCGGGAGCCTGCGAAGACCTGTGATCTCCCCTCATCCTCGACGGACTGCTCCTGGACGCTTTGGGATCGATTCTTCCTGGGCGCTCGCCGGCAGACACCCCCATCACCTCGCCGGGACTGTGAGGCTGGTGCTCGGGGACGGAGGACTGCTCGGCGGGTCGGTGCGGAGGGTCGGAGCTGGCTGGAGCCTGTGGAGCTGCTGGGGGACTCGCACAAGCCTGGACGGCCGCGGCTAGAGCCTGCCCCGCCTCGCTGGGCTGCCGCGTTTCCCCTCGGGACCTGGGACGGAGGTCCGGAGCCTCGGGCGCTGCGCGGACCAGAGGCGTGGTTGCAGGGCTGCAAAGGGAGCATCGGGAGCAAGCACCGTGAGTCACCCGGGGTGAGCCTCCCCTGAGACGCCTGGCCTCAGGCGCTGCGCGGATCAGAGGCGCGGATGCAGGGCTGCAAGGGGAGCATCGGGAGCAAGCACCGTGAGTCACCCGGGGTGAGCCTCCCCTGAGACGCCTGGCCTCAGGCGCTGCGCGGGTCAGAGGCGCGGATGCAGGGCTGCAAGGGGAGCATCGGGAGCAAGCACCGTGAGACACCCGGTGTGAGCCACCATTGAGACGCCTGGCGGTGCGGGACCCCCGTGCTCTCTTGGTACAGCAGACACTGGTTGCCAGACCGGGGAGGCTGGGCGTGCCCCCCCCCCCCATGATCCTGCTTGTGGTTAGGGGGTGCACTCGAGGGCATGCTGGCAGCCGGGGAGCCTGTACCCAAGGACAGGAAGGATTACGAGCCCATATCACCATCAGTTTATCTATAACATAAGCAAGCTACAGCAAGAAGCAGAATAGACCTCAACTTGCCACTAACAGCAGCTGTGCACACTTATGGCCGGATCACCGACAACTGCAACACTCTGCTGGCAAACTCAACATGCTTTGTGAGCAGTATATTCATAAGGTATTTATTTCCCCTTCACTCCACTCGCTGGCCCTCATTCTTAAACCACGTCCTTTTTAAATCACATCCATTGTTCAAAATGGCTGGGGCCATAAAACTGTAGCTATAAATCCCCTCTGGTACTGCTGCTGCCCACCAGGCTCCTTAACTTAACTCCTCCACACAAGTCCTCCAGGAATAGAGATAAGACTCTCGCCCAGCAAGCTGGGGGCGGGGATTGCTCAAACAGAAAAGGGAATGCATCTCCCCTGTTCCCTAAGTAATAACAACAGACAGAGGACTAATGTCTCTATCTCCCCTCTCTGATCGGCCATATTAGAATGGCTCTTCGGCGACCATCTTGGACTAGTCATTTTTTGCACCATATGTACTAAGAACTGAACTCCTTAGGCTATCTCTAATCGTATTTTGCACTTTCTCCGTAACTGGTACTCATGTCACCTTTCCTTCACCTGTGATGCAACGATCGCTACCTCATATCTAGCTAGGAACTGGGCTTGCTCAAACGGAACCTGGAACTTCCCTTCCTTGCTCTCAAGCAATAACAACAAAAAAGGACTACCGTCTCCAGACCCCCTATCTGGCGGCCATTTTAGACTGACCTCTCTCTCTCTACTCAGCGGCCATCATGGACTAGTCATTGCCTTTTACTGCAGTTTTTTTTATTTTATTTTATTCTAGTATTACTGGCTTCCTACATTGTATGCATTGCTATCACATTGCTATCTTATATTCCAGTGTTATATTTGTTATTGCTGCAATTTGTATGCACATATATTGGATTCAGTAATTCATTAGTAGTGTAGCCCTATTTTAGCCTGTATTTTATATGCGGCAAGCTGCACCTATCTCACCTTTATCCCCATCATTCACTGTCCGCTACCGCATTTATTTGTTGGTTTTTCGATGTAAGCTACGTCACGATATTGCACTGATTATTACTACCTCATTCACTTCGCTCTGTCATGTAAGCTGCACCCAGCCACTTTCTACGCCTAGACTACACTGCTGTTACCTCGTACATTCTAATATGTAACTTTGCTTCCACCTAATCGATCCTACCTCTCATAGTTGGTACACGGTGTAAGCTGACTGCTACCTCGTATATAGGATACATTTGGTAAGCTGCACCTACGCTCTGTTTGTTCGGGGATCACACTGACTTCTACCTCTTATACTTTTGATCACTCACTAGTGTCTTCCTTGGCCCTGTAACTAGCGGCTGACAGTTTGTATTATCGTCCTATTTCCTACACCTAACACCACAGCCTCTCTAAAATGGAGCTCAACGGCAAGCACACTTTTAGAATTAACTACCCCTCCACTCCTCTCACCAAAAATGCCACTAAACGTTTTAAACACAACTTCTTGAGGTCGCACCCTGAAACACCCTTTGCCGACACTTACTTCTCACCGGGCAATGGAGCCCTGAATACTGATATCATCTTCCACACCTCACGCAGAGCCCAATGGAGAAAAGCGTTCCTATCCCTACTCACCGTCTCCACCACCAGGAAAACAGCTCATGGCCTAATTCTCACCATCACACCTTCCCACCTCTTCCCTGGCAGGTCTACCATTACTATCTACAATAACGGGATTGTCCTAATCCAATCCACGGACAAGAACCTGGAATTACTAGACAACTTGTTCCCCAAGTTCAAAGAGCACCTTTCCAAGCTGCGGACCACCACCCAGAACTCCGCCAGCACTATCACCCCTGACGTCGCAGCCACCACCTACTACACTTCTATCCCCAGCACCCCGGTAAATGGCCCACCTGCTGTTAACGCCCCCCACTCCCCAAGGACAGTCACAAATATCTCCACCGCATATACTAGCCGCCCCTCTAACATGACCCTTCTTATCCCCACCCATACCCCCTCCATCCCTCTCCCCCCGGACAGAACATCCCCCACCCACAACACACCACCATCTGAACAAGCCACCGCCCAGAGTTTATCCACCCCCCCTCCCATCCCCACCACGACAGACACCTCTCCCTCCCCATCTCCCTCCCCACTCCCACCCACGAGTCTCTCACACCTGACACAACAACTCCCACCCACAACACGCCTCCATCTGCACACACCACCACTCGGAGTTTATCCACCCCCCCCCATCCCCCCCACGGCAGACACCTCTCCCTTCCCTGCTCCCTCCCCACTCCCACTCACAACTCTATCTCCCTCCCAACAAAAGATACAGAACATACCTCCTCCCTTACCTTAGCATCCCCCTCTCTCCCACCTCCTACTCTCAGCCCTCACTACTCGCCTGTCTCCCCCACTGTCTTCAGCCTTCACTCACTCTTCTACTCACCGGCACCGTCTCCCACTGAAGTCACTACCTATGCTTCCCACCCACCGCCTGCCTCACCTACGTCACCCACACCCCTCACCCACAAACACGTCCACACCTTGAATGCCATCCCACTCATTAGCACCGCGGAACCCCTCAACAACGCTAGTGAACCCCCCCCCCCGATACCCTGCCTGCTCTCCAGCTCACTACTCAACCACTCACCAACGGCTCTCTCCACCAACACCTTCCCCAAT
The DNA here is from genome assembly GCF_964261635.1 of Lissotriton helveticus. Taxonomy (NCBI): domain Eukaryota; kingdom Metazoa; phylum Chordata; class Amphibia; order Caudata; family Salamandridae; genus Lissotriton; species Lissotriton helveticus. Next base: position 66,949,117 of record NC_136073.1, on the reverse strand, counting down.
GACCCTCCTGACCTGACTTTATTCACCCTCCACCAAGTCAAAGAGGAAATCTTACAAATCAAAAAAGACGTCCACGCAATCAAAGACCTTCTCTCCTCACAGCCCAGTCTACCTCCCACCATCCCACTACCCTACAAACGACGCACCCTCCCTACATACCCTCGCCCCCGACGACACCAGCAATGGCCTACTATCCCCGTTCGCAATAATTCCCACCGCCCCCGTCGTGTTCTCAACCCTTTGTCGGACCGCGACCTATGCTCTCTCCTACGCTCTTATGGCCCAGGTCCGGTAAAAGACATTTCCAACACACACATCCCCATACCCACAATTCTTACAAACCCTCTGAGGCTCCCAACACTCAACAACAGAGGCTCCGTCCCTAACAACCTCAGAAAAGTTCCCCTCACACTAGAAAGCTCGACCACCCTTCTCTCTCCCAAACTCAAATGCATCCTACTAAACTGCAGATCGGCCCAGAGACATTCCTCCGACATCGCGGATCTCGTCTCAGCTAGGGATCTGGACCTAGCCATTCTAACGGAAACGTGGCTCACTGAAGCCTCTACCCCGATTATGGACATACTAGTCCACCCCAATTATCACATTATTAGGCTGGACAGGTCTCCTGGCAAAACGGGCGGGGGAATTGCATGCATTTTTAGGAGCAATCTCTCCGTTACTCAAGTCACCTCCCCCTCCCTTTCCTCCTGTGAACTCCTCTGCCTCGACATCACCAGCGAGGGCAAACAAGTCTGTGCTTTACATCTCATCTATCACCCGCCTGGTGACAATCTCACATTCACCCAACAACTCATGGACCTGATCACTTCCAGTGCCGGTCGGCAGACCACTCAAGTCTACCTGGGTGACTTCAATCTCCACTGGAACGATCAGAAAGACACCGTGGTGAATAGTCTCAAAACTTTCCTCAATGCGCTTGACCTCACCCAATTATGCGATAAACCAACACACGACAAAGGCTCGATTCTCGATCTCATCATTGCCAAAGAGAACGCTACTCAACTGGAGGCGATTCTACCCTGCGATTGGTCAGATCACCACATTATCACCTTCTTTATCAACGAAAAAGTTAAACCTAACCCTACTCAACCAATCAAATCCAAAACATGGAAAAGGGATTTGAAGAATCTTAACCCCTCTACCCTACCTCCCCACATCGGCAACCTCCTCCTTCCCCCTTCAGGTGCCTCAGATGTTCAATCACTGACTGACCACTACCTTGACTCTATGAATGCAATAGTCAATGAAGTCGCCCCTCTGCAACTAAAGAGAGTCTCCACCAACATTTCTAACCCCTGGTATGATGACAGACTCAATGACGAAAGGCGTACTATGCGAATGGCAGAGCGCACCTGGAGATCGGACCCTTCAGCACTGCATCTCAAAAAGCTTAAGAACAAGAGAAATGCCTACTTTAGGAAAATAAAGCGCACAAAGTCGGACTTCTTCAGCCGCCAGTTGGACCAAGCGAAGAACAGGCCAAGAAAGCTGTTCGAGCTAATCAAGACCCAAACAAAGGCACAACCCACACAATCAAACAGCACAACAAATGACACCCCACACTGTGAAGCCTTCTCTGCTTTCTTTAAACTAAAGACGGACAACATAAGAAATGACCTCATCATGGATGTAAGCCGATACCCCAACCACACCAGAATGGCAGACACTCAACCTAAAAACAAGGCATCCTGGCTGTACTTCGATACCTATTCGGAAGAAGCAATACACAAACTGCTCTGCACCTTGAAGCCCTCTAATCACCTCACAGACCCTCTACCTGCTAATGCTGTAAAAGACTTTATCCCCTTGCTCCTCCCTCTCTGGACCAAGATCATCAACAGCTCTTTGCAACAAGGCCACATTCCAGACTCCCTTAAGGTGGGGCAAGTCACGCCTATACTCAAGAAACCTACAGCTGATCCGTCCGACCTAAACAACTATCGGCCCATCACCAATATCCCCACCCTGGCCAAACTGCTGGAGAAATGTGTCCAACTCCAACTAACAAAACACATTGATCAATTTGACCTCCTCAACCCTCATCAATCAGGCTTCAGAGCGAAACATAGCACGGAAACCGTTATGACACACATAATTGATGACGCCCTCCAAATTCTGGATCGCAATGAGTCCTGCCTCCTCATCCTTCTTGACCTCTCGTCAGCATTTGACACGGTCAAACATGAGAACTTGCTGGAGCTGCTAAGTACTAGAATGGGGCTATCGGGAACTGTTCTCAATTGGTTTTCGTCCTTCCTTCACAACCGGTCTCAGAGGTTCAAGATCGACAATGTGCTATCTACACCTGTGCCTGCAGATCTAGGTGTTCCACAAGGATCCACCCTCTCCTCTACACTGTTCAACCTCGTCATGGAACCGCTCGCCACCTTGCTCCAAGCATCCAATGTTCAATTCCATATGTACGCCGATGACACACAACTCTATTTAAAGTTACAATCCCCGGAAGATATCAAACATCTGAATTCCACGCTTATTAACACCCAATCTTGGCTGGCCGATAATCACCTCAAACTAAATGCGCTGAAAACTGAGTTCCTACTCATCTCACCCCCGGCGAAAATCTCCACCACCCAAACCTGGCTCAACAACCTAACAGCACTCAATGTCCAACCTACCATCGTGGACTCGGCGAAATCCCTAGGCATCACACTCGACGCCAAGCTCAACATGCAGCAGCACGTCAGCAAAGCCACAAAAGCAGCTAATTTCCAAATTAACACGCTGAGGAAAATTAAACCCTTCCTCCCGGCCAAAGACTTCCAAACTGCTGTACAAGCTTTAGTCATCCCTCGAATAGACTACGGAATTGCGGACCTCAGCGGTCTCCCGCTATCCACAACAGCACCCTTAAGAGCCTCCCTGAACGCTGCCGCGAGACTCATTACTGGCTCAAGAAAGCATTCGCACATATCCCCAGACTTAAAGTCTCTAAAATGGCTGCCTTTTGAAGCCAGAATACAGCTAAAAATTGCAGTTATGACACATGCGGCCGTGCACCACAAGGCACCCAACTACCTCGCTCAAAAGTTGTCTATATCAGGAGGCTCGAGATCCAATAGGAGTACAGAAAATCTACTCCTGAAACCTCGGAGATTCCGGAAAGTGAAAACATACAAGCGGTCCTTCTCAGGAATGGCACCCAGGATCTGGAATGCGCTCCCTCCTGAAACCAGGCTGATCTCCTCCACTGCACTCTTCAAGAAAGAGGTGAAAACCATCCTTCTGGCCAAGATCTCCTGATCGTTATAGATGTTGGTTCAGAGACTCTGCATTGCTTTGTATCACTGCTCACCCTATCCTTTGGCACTATACACTATACTCTACTTGTTGGGGGCACTACTACGCTACTCTCTTACTACCGACCAAGATATGATACACGTTGGTTTACTGATCCACTCTCCCGATGCCCCCATGCATTTTTCGCTCTATACTAAAACATTGGTATAAGCCATCCACACACACCCAAGAGGTACCTGAACACCTCTGTAGTGGGATCAATGACTTGTGCTGTCCTATATTACTTCCTTACCTGATTGTATATTGATTGGTTTTATGTATGTTATTATTATCCCTGTTATTACCATGTTATTGACTATTATACTGTTCCCATTATCTCTGTTGACTCCTACTGCCCCTACCCTGTCTTTGTGAAGCGCTCTGATATCTGTAAGGATCCTGTTCGCGCTATATAAAACTTTGAATAAATAAATAAATAAATAAATTTAATCCAATTAAGGGCCGTGCCCTGGATACCCGCCTGTCTGACACGGTCCCCCAGTATCCTGTGATCGACCGTGTCAAACGCGGCAGACAAGTCCAGGAGCACCAGAGCCTGAGGGGTATCTAAGTCCGCTTTCTTACATATGTCGTCCAATACTGCCAGTATCACTGACTCCGTGGAGTGGGCAGGACGAAATCCTGCCTGGTGGGGGTCCAAGTAACCCGATTGTTCCATGAAATTGGATAGGCATTTGGCCAGGTGTGCTTCCAGTATTTTAGCTAGGTAGGGGAGCAGAGATATTGGAGGATAATTAGAGGGGTTTGAAGGATCTGCTCCAGATTTTTTTAGCAGGGGCACCACGATAGCATCTTTGAATGGTTTAGGGACGCAGCCCTGTGACAGTGATGCATTCAGAAGAGTTAGAGCGGGCTGCGGGACGGTGGAAAAGATTTCTTTCAGTATATATGGCGGGCACCGGTCCAATGGTGAGCCAGATTTTACTTTTGACATTAAAAGGGGGAACACCTCGGCGCTAATAGCTGGGAAGTATTCCAGCAGAGAGTTATTGGTGGGAGTAGCCAGGGGTGGTTCGTTGGAAGAAGAGCATGGAATACTGGCTTTGATTGTGGCTATTTTCTCAACAAAGAAGTTATTCAGGTTGTCACAGAGCTCCTGAGTGGGGGTAGGCTTGGGCGCTACTCTGTTGGTGTTTGACAGCTTATTCACGATTGAGAAAATTTCCTTCGATTTGTTACTGGAATTCAAAATTCTGGCAGAGAAGTGGGCCGCCTTTGCCGCATTGATGGCTACTTTATAATTTTTCAGCGCCTCTTCATAGAGGAGCTTATCTTCGGGGGTGTATTTTAGTCTCCATTTTCTCTCCTTTTGTCAAAGTGCTAACTTCTGTTCTTTTAGGTCACTGGTGAACGATTTATGTGCGTCAGCCCGCCGATTTAATCTGAGTTTCTTGAGTGGGGCGAACTTATCGCTGGCCGTTTGGAGCCAGGATGCAATGTGAGCTTCATAGAGATCTAGATCCTGAGTAGGCACTGGGGTTGAGCCAGCTAGTGAGTGCATACATTCCTTTTTATTGAGGGTACCTCAACTTCTTATCATGCCCCCCTCATCCGAGGGAGACTTTATACTGGAGGAAAGCGTTATTGGGAATGTTATAAGATAGTGGTCGGACCGTAAACATGGAAGGATCGTAGGGGTGGATATAGTAAGGCTTGTGGTCCAAACTTGGTCGATTATATGACCCTTGTTATGTGTCACAGAAGATAGTTGCTGGGTGAAGTTGAGGTTAGTTAATAGCTCAGTGAGTTCGAGTGAGTGAGGACCACCGGATGTCTCGTTAAACCAATAGTTAAAATCACCGATTAAAATAATATTCGTGTAATTTGTCGCTATATTTGCTATTTGCTCACTCAATGAGAGGGGAAATAAAGGCATGTGCTGAGGGGGCCTGTAGATTACAGCGCATATCAGTGGGGCAGTGTCTGATTCCAGTCTGATGACCAGGTTGTCTACTGCCACAAGATTCAAGGGAGAGTAAGTCTGCTAGAGGAAAATCACCCGTCCAACACCCAGCCCTCCCCCAAATCAGGCCTCCATCTTCTTGGGTGAGCTGTACCTCCTGTGTACGATGGGCTGGGTGACCACGGCCAGAGTCATGGCATCAGATAGGCAGAGGGCAGGCACCGGCCTGGACAGCAGACAAGATCTTACCCCACAGTCCCCTTCTGCAGACAACCCTCAGATTCCCCAGCTGAGTCCTCGTGCTTTGCTAATATTACTTAAAATATCCCATCTGTGCCTTGAAAGTAGGGCTCTGTCTTTTTAATTCCAATATACGGTTGTTTGACGAGACGCATTGCCTGGACATTACCCACACTTATATTTATAATACAAGCAGGAAAACCTGCAGGTGGAACACCACTGCCATCTACAGGCAAAAAGGAAATAACGCTGCTGCATTGGATGTAATTACATCAAATGTTATCAAATATTATCGATTCGAATTTAGTTACTGCGAGAATAATCCCGAAATAATGAATTGACCCAAAATAATCAACTGAACCGCTCCAGTGATCTGCACCAGTCCATTAGGTGACGCTGGAGTAGTTTCTTTCTCCTGTCCCTCTTCTACAGTGTACATACAGTTTTTCTTCTGGCTAGACAGTAACCGCCCACTCTGCTGAGTAGGAGAAATGTGCAGGGGGTTTGGACACTGGCGAGGGACAGACAGGAGAAGATAATGGTATAGAGAGACATAAGAAGTAGAGGGGAAATGATACAGAGATGAGATAGAAAGATAGGAGAGTTAAGGATTGACATAAGGTACAAAGAGAAAGATAAGATAGCCAGAAAGAATAACACAGAACAGATCGGTAGGGAGTGGAAGAGGTTGGTAGAGAAAGAGAGGTAGAGATATATCAAAGGTGTTAGAATACGGTAGAGAGGTTAAGAGAGCTAGAAGCAGGGAGAATAAAAAGTAGAGAGCGACAGAGAAGCATGGTACTCCCATGGGTGAGGTAGAGGGGGGTGGAAAGAGTAAGGAAGAAACAGGTGAGTTTGAGAGGTGGAGGTAGACAGGGAAGGTAGTGAGAGAATTATTGAGAGATGCAAGGTAGAGACAGAGTGGAGAGTTAGAAAAAAGGACAAAATGGGAAGAGATGCAGAAGGACAGTTTAAGAAACAAGAGTAGAGAGGCAGGAAAGAAGGTGACAAGATGGATGAAGAGTAGAAAGAGGCAGATTGGGGTAGATAGAAAATAGATGAGGTAGAGTTACAGCGTGAGGTAGAGAAAGAGAGGCGATGTAGGCATTTGTAGACTGTTGTAAGTTAGAAAGCGGCGAAGACTCATGGGAGATTGATGTATAAAGAGAGAGGAAGGTAAAATAGAGCGCAAGTTAAAACAGAAAAGGAGGTGCAGAGAGAGTTGAGAGAGAACAAAAAGGATAAGGATTAGAGAGGGTGGTAAAGAGATAGATGACGTAAATAGAGGGAGTAGAGTGGTAAAAACGCAGAGGTTGTGGACAGTGCTTAATTTGATCAGGTGGTTACTGGTGGTGGTCGTCGGCACTCATTTTTGGGGAACAGCACTTATTTTTCCGCATCACATATTTTGGCGAGAGTCAGAAATGGAAAAAGACGCAGATCAGAAAACAGAGAAAGATAAAGACCGCAACATCATTACAAAGAGAGGAAGCAGGAATCTGCAAATGTGGGGAAAGGAAGTAGATAGTGTCTGGTAGTGGATTAAAGAGGTACAAGGTGGTTTTAAGACTATCAGGCTTGGTATTCGAAGCAGCGTCATGTATTTGCACCAACCGTGGGCTTCTGAGCAGAGATTCGGGCACCGGCACTCTTTCTTTCACAAATTAAGCTCTGGCTCAGGTGCAAAGAGTGGGAGAGAAAGATGAGGTTGAGTGAGATGTAGTCAGAGAGAGACAAGGTAGACACAGGGAAGGTAGAGAGAGTTCAGACAGAGGAAGGAAGTACATAAAGATGGGTAGAGAGATACAGAGGTAAAGAGAGGAGTAAGGTAGAAGATGTGAGGTGAAGTAAAGAGTATTTTAAGTGCTACCTCCCGCCTGGGAGCATGAGGCTTAAGGCTGAGGAGGCCGGGCACGCTCATTAAAGGTCTGTGAAGCATACGAAGAGCTCTCAAATTCAAAGATAGTCTGGGGCTTGTTTACAAGCCTCTTGCGCCACTTTTGCGTCATTTTCCCCAGGTTAAAAATGACGCAAATGTGGTGCAAGGGGCTTCTAAATCTTCCCCCCTGTTTATGCGCGTAATTATTGGGACTTTATGTTGTACAAGTCACTTTACGAAGGGACCCTTGGAAAGTGTGGGACAAAGCGCCATTGCCTATTTTACCTATATCTTTAAAGATTCTGGATTTTCCTAAAAGTTAAGAGATTAGGCACAAGGCTGAGCTGCAGACTCCACACGAAGCCCTGAAAACAACAAAGCGTGGCTTTCCACTTTTGCATATGCCTTAGGTGGGTCACATGCACCTTTGGGACATGGACGTCATTTAGGGGTCACCAGAGGTCGCAACTGTGAACTCAAAGGTGGCAAATTCAGTGCCAGGAACATAGGAGAAGATGGGGCTCCACTCTCTTAATTTTCTGTCAATTTTTATTACACTGATATTGAATAAATAAAATATATTATTCACTAATAGTATAATAAAAATGGAGTACAGTAAGCTGGAATATGCCCTTCCATGGCAGCTGAGGTAACTAAAAAATATTTTAAATATATATCGTGGCTGCTTATGGGGGAGAGTGCGTTTACGAATGAGAGAGTGCGTATGTGTAAGTATGTGTCTGTGAGTGAACGTGGAGGTCAAAGGGTGAGTGATGTCACTTCCACTACCCCTGGCATTTAGGTGAATTGAGGCCCATGCTTTGGGAGGGCCTGGCCCAGGTCCCACCTCTTTAGGAAAAGGGGGGTGGTGATGGACAGAGTTTCTGAATGATGCAGAATACTCTTACCAAGTCAAGAGATCATGGTTTTAATCCATCACCGTTTTTTAGCTCACTGCACCATCCCAGCTCAGAACCTGGCTATATGCAAATTAGTCTGTTCCTGTCCCAGTGCATGATGGGAACAGGGCAAACCAAACTACCAAGCCAATTCTTATACTGGGAAGGAAACAAGCTCCCGGGGACCGGTTTCTGGCATCACAGCCTTCTTCGGCCCGGTTTGCTTGAATCCTGATGGTGCAATGAGCAAGGGACTCACGTCTGAGCATACCCTCCCACACATAGTGTGGATAAAACCGATTTTGGAAAAGGGGGGTGGTGATGGACAGAGTTTCTGAATGATGCAGAATACTCTTACCAAGTCAAGAGATCATGGTTTTAATCCATCACCGTTTTTTAGCTCACTGCACCATCCCAGCTCAGAACCTGGCTATATGCAAATTAGTCTGTTCCTGTCCCAGTGCATGATGGGAACAGGGCAAACCAAACTACCAAGCCAATTCTTATACTGGGAAGGAAACAAGCTCCCGGGGACCGGTTTCTGGCATCACAGCCTTCTTCGGCCCGGTTTGCTTGAATCCTGATGGTGCAATGAGCAAGGGACTCACGTCTGAGCATACCCTCCCACACATAGTGTGGATAAAACCGATTTTGGAAAATGGGGGTGGTGATGGACAGAGTTTCTGAATGATGCAGAATACTCTTACCAAGTCAAGAGATCATGGTTTTAATCCATCACCGTTTTTTAGCTCACTGCACCATCCCAGCTCAGAGCCTGGCTATATGCAAATTAGTCTGTTCCTGTCCCAGTGCATGATGGGAACAGGGCAAACCAAACTACCAAGCCAATTCTTATACTGGGAAGGAAACAAGCTCCCGGGGACCGGTTTCTGGCATCACAGCCTTCTTCGGCCCGGTTTGCTTGAATCCTGATGGTGCAATGAGCAAGGGACTCACGTCTGAGCATACCCTCCCACACATAGTGTGGATAAAACCGATTTTGGAAAAGGGGGGTGGTGATGGACAGAGTTTCTGAATGATGCAGAATACTCTTACCAAGTCAAGAGATCATGGTTTTAATCCATCACCGTTTTTTAGCTCACTGCACCATCCCAGCTCAGAGCCTGGCTATATGCAAATTAGTCTGTTCCTGTCCCAGTGCATGATGGGAACAGGGCAAACCAAACTACCAAGCCAATTCTTATACTGGGAAGGAAACAAGCTCCCGGGGACCGGTTTCTGGCATCACAGCCTTCTTCGGCCCGGTTTGCTTGAATCCTGATGGTGCAATGAGCAAGGGACTCACGTCTGAGCATACCCTCCCACACATAGTGTGGATAAAACCGATTTTGGAAAAGGGGGGTGGTGATGGACAGAGTTTCTGAATGATGCAGAATACTCTTACCAAGTCAAGAGATCATGGTTTTAATCCATCACCGTTTTTTAGCTCACTGCACCATCCCAGCTCAGAACCTGGCTATATGCAAATTAGTCTGTTCCTGTCCCAGTGCATGATGGGAACAGGGCAAACCAAACTACCAAGCCAATTCTTATACTGGGAAGGAAACAAGCTCCCGGGGACTGGTTTCTGGCATCACAGCCTTCTTCGGCCCGGTTTGCTTGAATCCTGATGGTGCAATGAGCAAGGGACTCACGTCTGAGCATACCCTCCCACACATAGTGTGGATAAAACCGATTTTGGAAAAGGGGGGTGGTGATGGACAGAGTTTCTGAATGATGCAGAATACTCTTACCAAGTCAAGAGATCATGGTTTTAATCCATCACCGTTTTTTAGCTCACTGCACCATCCCAGCTCAGAACCTGGCTATATGCAAATTAGTCTGTTCCTGTCCCAGTGCATGATGGGAACAGGGCAAACCAAACTACCAAGCCAATTCTTATACTGGGAAGGAAACAAGCTCCCGGGGACCGGTTTCTGGCATCACAGCCTTCTTCGGCCCGGTTTGCTTGAATCCTGATGGTGCAATGAGCAAGGGACTCACGTCTGAGCATACCCTCCCACACATAGTGTGGATAAAACCGATTTTGGAAAAGGGGGGTGGTGATGGACAGAGTTTCTGAATGATGCAGAATACTCTTACCAAGTCAAGAGATCATGGTTTTAATCCATCACCGTTTTTTAGCTCACTGCACCATCCCAGCTCAGAACCTGGCTATATGCAAATTAGTCTGTTCCTGTCCCAGTGCATGATGGGAACAGGGCAAACCAAACTACCAAGCCAATTCTTATACTGGGAAGGAAACAAGCTCCCGGGGACCGGTTTCTGGCATCACAGCCTTCTTCGGCCCGGTTTGCTTGAATCCTGATGGTGCAATGAGCAAGGGACTCACGTCTGAGCATACCCTCCCACACATAGTGTGGATAAAACCGATTTTGGAAAAGGGGGGTGGTGATGGACAGAGTTTCTGAATGATGCAGAATACTCTTACCAAGTCAAGAGATCATGGTTTTAATCCATCACCGTTTTTTAGCTCACTGCACCACCCCAGCTCAGAACCTGGCTATATGCAAATTAGTCTGTTCCTGTCCCAGTGCATGATGGGAACAGGGCAAACCAAACTACCAAGCCAATTCTTATACTGGGAAGGAAACAAGCTCCCGGGTTTTATGTGTGGGAGGGTATACTCAGACGTGAGTCCCTTGCTCATTGCACCATCAGGATTCAAGCAAACCGGGCCGAAGAAGGCTGTGATGCCAGAAACCGGTCCCCGGGAGCTTGTTTCCTTCCCAGTATAAGAATTGGCTTGGTAGTTTGGTTTGCCCTGTTCCCATCTTGCACTGGGACAGGAACAGACTAATTTGCATATAGCCAGGTTCTGAGCTGGGATGGTGCAGTGAGCTAAAAAACGGTGATGGATTAAAACCATGATCTCTTGACTTGGTAAGAGTATTCTGCATCATTCAGAAACTCTGTCCATCACCACCCCCCTTTTTCAAAATCGGTTTTATCCACACTATGTGTGGGAGGGTATACTCAGACGTGAGTCCCTTGCTCATTGCACCATCTGGATTCAAGCAAACCGGGCCGAAGAAGGCTGTGATGCCAGAAACCGGTCCCCGGGAGCTTGTTTCCTTCCCAGTATAAGAATTGGCTTGGTAGTTTGGTTTGCCCTGTTCCCATCTTGCACTGGGACAGGAACAGACTAATTTGCATATAGCCAGGTTCTGAGCTGGGATGGTGCAGTGAGCTAAAAAACGGTGATGGATTAAAACCATGATCTCTTGACTTGGTAAGAGTATTCTGCATCATTCAGAAACTCTGTCCATCACCACCCCCCTTTTTCAAAATCCAGGTCCCACCTCTAGCACTGGGCCTGCCTCCTGCTTCAAGACCTGAAAAACACAGATTGCAGATTATCTCAGCAAGTCATCCTTCTGTCTCTGAACACGTCTTGGCCTTCCCAACCTGCCACGAGGCATGTCAACAGTGGAAGCGTCAGAAACTGCCCAGATTGGGCAGATCCTGGCCCCTCCCTCCCATCCTAGCCCTTTTTGTGCTCATGCATGCACATAGTTGTGTATTATTTGCTTGGTCTGTAAATATACAGAATAAAGGCAGCCAGTACCTAAGTGGCATCTTTGATGTCAATACAAGCTCTTGTCAAACCTTCCGTGATGTGTGAGCCTTGCGTTGAGATCAGTTACTTTGTCCACCCATCAAAGGACATAAGATCTGGGGACTGGCCATGCGCAAAATGTCCTCATAACTATGGGGCATGTTTACAATGTCTGGCGCATCTCTGCAAATCAGGAGGGATGCGCCAGAACAGATGCAACACGCAAGTCTCCCCTTGCTCCACCAAGGATACGTCGTATTTACAATGCAGCGCACTGTGGCGCAAGGATAGGCAGATGTGTGTTGTATCTTGTGGCGTAATGGTGGCGCATTACTGGAGTCGCGTTGCAAGCATGACGCAACTCCAGCAATGCACAGGGGCCCCCACACCCAGCACTTCCTACAGATCCCTCATGGACATACTGCACTTTCCGAAATACCCCTTCGGGCACAGATGCCCAGGGACACCTTGATGTCCCTAGTGCCCTCACAAAGACCTCCTGCACCCTGCGGTGAGAATCTTTCTATTGGCCACCAGGGTTAACGCTTCAGGTGTCTTCTGCAGGTGGTTCTCATGAGGTTTACCAGTTCCCACTGACCGGAAGCCCGCTTGTTCATGACCCTCAGGCGCCATGCAAATCATCGTCTGAACCCCCGTCCATCTGGCATCCTGTTAGGGTCAGTGGATTTGGGTTTCCGGTGGCAGGTGTGGGGCTCAGACATCTTGCTGATTCTGGTTGCTGCGTGACAGAGCCACCTCTTGTTCCCTAATGGCGAGCACCTCGCTGGCCCAATAGTAGAGAGCATTTACTAACTATCTTGTAGTCCACTGTTTTTCTACATGTTCAGGCCGTATGTCCAGAGTCGCCTCATGTGTGACACTGAGACCAAAGGGTTGGCGCCTTCTCCCCCTTCGGTACTCTTCAGGTGTGTGCTGTCCAGTACCTTTGTTACTCTCCTCCTCTGTTTCCATGGAGCCTGTGATACTTGACCACGATCAGTAGCAGTGGTATTCATCTTAGGGCCATATTATCAAGAACGGCGATAACATTATCGCTGCTTTAGCGGCAGGAAACTGCCGCTAAATCGGCGATAAGGGGATTGATAATATGCCCTTGTGAATTCCCATAGAAGCCCAGGTTTGATGTCCTTCACACTAGAACCTTGGCTTTAATGGGAATTCTCAAGGGCATATTATCGAGCCCCTTATTGCGGCCTTAGCGGCAGTTTCCTACCGCTAAAGCGGCGATAATGTTATCGCCGTTCTTGATGATATGGCCCTTAGTTTTCTGTGAAATGCTTAACTGAATGTATAATATTATAGTTGGGTAACTGTGACTAATAGAATGGGTTTCAAAGAGGAGGGGGATATCCTATCAGAGATCAGAGTGAAGCCTCCCCCCTCCATCCCTGTTTTCAATGTCCTTGCAGGACACCCACTTCCACTACCCCTGGCATTTAGGTGAATTGACGCCCATGCTTTGGGAGGGCCTGGCCCAGGTCCCACCTCTTTAGGAAAAGGGGGGTGGTGATGGACAGAGTTTCTGAATGATGCAGAATACTCTTACCAAGTCAAGAGATCATGGTTTTAATCCATCACCGTTTTTTAGCTCACTGCACCATCCCAGCTCAGAACCTGGCTATATGCAAATTAGTCTGTTCCTGTCCCAGTGCATGATGGGAACAGGGCAAACCAAACTACCAAGCCAATTCTTATACTGGGAAGGAAACAAGCTCCCGGGGACCGGTTTCTGGCATCACAGCCTTCTTCGGCCCGGTTTGCTTGAATCCTGATGGTGCAATGAGCAAGGGACTCACGTCTGAGCATACCCTCCCACACATAGTGTGGATAAAACCGATTTTGGAAAAGGGGGGTGGTGATGGACAGAGTTTCTGAATGATGCAGAATACTCTTACCAAGTCAAGAGATCATGGTTTTAATCCATCACCGTTTTTTAGCTCACTGCACCATCCCAGCTCAGAACCTGGCTATATGCAAATTAGTCTGTTCCTGTCCCAGTGCATGATGGGAACAGGGCAAACCAAACTACCAAGCCAATTCTTATACTGGGAAGGAAACAAGCTCCCGGGGACCGGTTTCTGGCATCACAGCCTTCTTCGGCCCGGTTTGCTTGAATCCTGATGGTGCAATGAGCAAGGGACTCACGTCTGAGCATACCCTCCCACACATAGTGTGGATAAAACCGATTTTGGAAAATGGGGGTGGTGATGGACAGAGTTTCTGAATGATGCAGAATACTCTTACCAAGTCAAGAGATCATGGTTTTAATCCATCACCGTTTTTTAGCTCACTGCACCATCCCAGCTCAGAGCCTGGCTATATGCAAATTAGTCTGTTCCTGTCCCAGTGCATGATGGGAACAGGGCAAACCAAACTACCAAGCCAATTCTTATACTGGGAAGGAAACAAGCTCCCGGGGACCGGTTTCTGGCATCACAGCCTTCTTCGGCCCGGTTTGCTTGAATCCTGATGGTGCAATGAGCAAGGGACTCACGTCTGAGCATACCCTCCCACACATAGTGTGGATAAAACCGATTTTGGAAAAGGGGGGTGGTGATGGACAGAGTTTCTGAATGATGCAGAATACTCTTACCAAGTCAAGAGATCATGGTTTTAATCCATCACCGTTTTTTAGCTCACTGCACCATCCCAGCTCAGAGCCTGGCTATATGCAAATTAGTCTGTTCCTGTCCCAGTGCATGATGGGAACAGGGCAAACCAAACTACCAAGCCAATTCTTATACTGGGAAGGAAACAAGCTCCCGGGGACTGGTTTCTGGCATCACAGCCTTCTTCGGCCCGGTTTGCTTGAATCCTGATGGTGCAATGAGCAAGGGACTCACGTCTGAGCATACCCTCCCACACATAGTGTGGATAAAACCGATTTTGGAAAAGGGGGGTGGTGATGGACAGAGTTTCTGAATGATGCAGAATACTCTTACCAAGTCAAGAGATCATGGTTTTAATCCATCACCGTTTTTTAGCTCACTGCACCATCCCAGCTCAGAACCTGGCTATATGCAAATTAGTCTGTTCCTGTCCCAGTGCATGATGGGAACAGGGCAAACCAAACTACCAAGCCAATTCTTATACTGGGAAGGAAACAAGCTCCCGGGGACTGGTTTCTGGCATCACAGCCTTCTTCGGCCCGGTTTGCTTGAATCCTGATGGTGCAATGAGCAAGGGACTCACGTCTGAGCATACCCTCCCACACATAGTGTGGATAAAACCGATTTTGGAAAAGGGGGGTGGTGATGGACAGAGTTTCTGAATGATGCAGAATACTCTTACCAAGTCAAGAGATCATGGTTTTAATCCATCTCCGTTTTTTAGCTCACTGCACCATCCCAGCTCAGAACCTGGCTATATGCAAATTAGTCTGTTCCTGTCCCAGTGCATGATGGGAACAGGGCAAACCAAACTACCAAGCCAATTCTTATACTGGGAAGGAAACAAGCTCCCGGGGACCGGTTTCTGGCATCACAGCCTTCTTCGGCCCGGTTTGCTTGAATCCTGATGGTGCAATGAGCAAGGGACTCACGTCTGAGCATACCCTCCCACACATAGTGTGGATAAAACCGATTTTGGAAAAGGGGGGTGGTGATGGACAGAGTTTCTGAATGATGCAGAATACTCTTACCAAGTCAAGAGATCATGGTTTTAATCCATCACCGTTTTTTAGCTCACTGCACCATCCCAGCTCAGAACCTGGCTATATGCAAATTAGTCTGTTCCTGTCCCAGTGCATGATGGGAACAGGGCAAACCAAACTACCAAGCCAATTCTTATACTGGGAAGGAAACAAGCTCCCGGGGACCGGTTTCTGGCATCACAGCCTTCTTCGGCCCGGTTTGCTTGAATCCTGATGGTGCAATGAGCAAGGGACTCACGTCTGAGCATACCCTCCCACACATAGTGTGGATAAAACCGATTTTGGAAAAGGGGGGTGGTGATGGACAGAGTTTCTGAATGATGCAGAATACTCTTACCAAGTCAAGAGATCATGGTTTTAATCCATCACCGTTTTTTAGCTCACTGCACCACCCCAGCTCAGAACCTGGCTATATGCAAATTAGTCTGTTCCTGTCCCAGTGCATGATGGGAACAGGGCAAACCAAACTACCAAGCCAATTCTTATACTGGGAAGGAAACAAGCTCCCGGGTTTTATGTGTGGGAGGGTATACTCAGACGTGAGTCCCTTGCTCATTGCACCATCAGGATTCAAGCAAACCGGGCCGAAGAAGGCTGTGATGCCAGAAACCGGTCCCCGGGAGCTTGTTTCCTTCCCAGTATAAGAATTGGCTTGGTAGTTTGGTTTGCCCTGTTCCCATCTTGCACTGGGACAGGAACAGACTAATTTGCATATAGCCAGGTTCTGAGCTGGGATGGTGCAGTGAGCTAAAAAACGGTGATGGATTAAAACCATGATCTCTTGACTTGGTAAGAGTATTCTGCATCATTCAGAAACTCTGTCCATCACCACCCCCCTTTTTCAAAATCGGTTTTATCCACACTATGTGTGGGAGGGTATACTCAGACGTGAGTCCCTTGCTCATTGCACCATCTGGATTCAAGCAAACCGGGCCGAAGAAGGCTGTGATGCCAGAAACCGGTCCCCGGGAGCTTGTTTCCTTCCCAGTATAAGAATTGGCTTGGTAGTTTGGTTTGCCCTGTTCCCATCTTGCACTGGGACAGGAACAGACTAATTTGCATATAGCCAGGTTCTGAGCTGGGATGGTGCAGTGAGCTAAAAAACGGTGATGGATTAAAACCATGATCTCTTGACTTGGTAAGAGTATTCTGCATCATTCAGAAACTCTGTCCATCACCACCCCCCTTTTTCAAAATCCAGGTCCCACCTCTAGCACTGGGCCTGCCTCCTGCTTCAAGACCTGAAAAACACAGATTGCAGATTATCTCAGCAAGTCATCCTTCTGTCTCTGAACACGTCTTGGCCTTCCCAACCTGCCACGAGGCATGTCAACAGTGGAAGCGTCAGAAACTGCCCAGATTGGGCAGATCCTGGCCCCTCCCTCCCATCCTAGCCCTTTTTGTGCTCATGCATGCACATAGTTGTGTATTATTTGCTTGGTCTGTAAATATACAGAATAAAGGCAGCCAGTACCTAAGTGGCATCTTTGATGTCAATACAAGCTCTTGTCAAACCTTCCGTGATGTGTGAGCCTTGCGTTGAGATCAGTTACTTTGTCCACCCATCAAAGGACATAAGATCTGGGGACTGGCCATGCGCAAAATGTCCTCATAACTATGGGGCATGTTTACAATGTCTGGCGCATCTCTGCAAATCAGGAGGGATGCGCCAGAACAGATGCAACACGCAAGTCTCCCCTTGCTCCACCAAGGATACGTCGTATTTACAATGCAGCGCACTGTGGCGCAAGGATAGGCAGATGTGTGTTGTATCTTGTGGCGTAATGGTGGCGCATTACTGGAGTCGCGTTGCAAGCATGACGCAACTCCAGCAATGCACAGGGGCCCCCACACCCAGCACTTCCTACAGATCCCTCATGGACATACTGCACTTTCCGAAATACCCCTTCGGGCACAGATGCCCAGGGACACCTTGATGTCCCTAGTGCCCTCACAAAGACCTCCTGCACCCTGCGGTGAGAATCTTTCTATTGGCCACCAGGGTTAACGCTTCAGGTGTCTTCTGCAGGTGGTTCTCATGAGGTTTACCAGTTCCCACTGACCGGAAGCCCGCTTGTTCATGACCCTCAGGCGCCATGCAAATCATCGTCTGAACCCCCGTCCATCTGGCATCCTGTTAGGGTCAGTGGATTTGGGTTTCCGGTGGCAGGTGTGGGGCTCAGACATCTTGCTGATTCTGGTTGCTGCGTGACAGAGCCACCTCTTGTTCCCTAATGGCGAGCACCTCGCTGGCCCAATAGTAGAGAGCATTTACTAACTATCTTGTAGTCCACTGTTTTTCTACATGTTCAGGCCGTATGTCCAGAGTCGCCTCATGTGTGACACTGAGACCAAAGGGTTGGCGCCTTCTCCCCCTTCGGTACTCTTCAGGTGTGTGCTGTCCAGTACCTTTGTTACTCTCCTCCTCTGTTTCCATGGAGCCTGTGATACTTGACCACGATCAGTAGCAGTGGTATTCATCTTAGGGCCATATTATCAAGAACGGCGATAACATTATCGCTGCTTTAGCGGCAGGAAACTGCCGCTAAATCGGCGATAAGGGGATTGATAATATGCCCTTGTGAATTCCCATAGAAGCCCAGGTTTGATGTCCTTCACACTAGAACCTTGGCTTTAATGGGAATTCTCAAGGGCATATTATCGAGCCCCTTATTGCGGCCTTAGCGGCAGTTTCCTACCGCTAAAGCGGCGATAATGTTATCGCCGTTCTTGATGATATGGCCCTTAGTTTTCTGTGAAATGCTTAACTGAATGTATAATATTATAGTTGGGTAACTGTGACTAATAGAATGGGTTTCAAAGAGGAGGGGGATATCCTATCAGAGATCAGAGTGAAGCCTCCCCCCTCCATCCCTGTTTTCAATGTCCTTGCAGGACACCCACTTCCACCACCTTCTGGCCATCCCGGTCCTCCAGCAGCCAGGTTTTAAAAGAAGGTGCCTGGTGTCTGGCCAACAGCTCCACCCTCTCCTTTTCTCTCAAATGTCAACAAATTTAACTGACCTCCTGTCCTCAACCCAAATTGAAAAAAATACTAGGAACCCTGACACACACCCACACCACTCTGACTAAATACTATCAAAACAATTCCTAGTCTCCTGTCACCCACCCATTTGATAAATCCGACTTAGGTTTTGCGTCAACCTTGCTCCCCCTTGGGTGGTGCAAGGGCCATGCAAAATTTTCATAAACATGCCCCCAGGTGTCCTGTTGTGCCACCCTCCACCCTCACTTCAATCCATCCCTCCCATCACCCACATATAAAAACCATAATAGCTTGCCTCCTGCCATGTTGTAGTAACAATATATTGCTATCAGGCTAGTGTCTTACATAAACATCATAGTCTAAATATTGTATAGCCAAAATATTGCCGCATTGTACAAAATATTGACCACATGGGTATACATTTTCTGTTTTCTACACCATATTTTAGGACACAATCTTTGACCTCAGATTATTATTTCTGTGTACAGTATTCTGACATACGACCCTCTGCCCGGCGCACGTTATGCTTCCCACTGCCTTGATGTGGTATCAGTGAACTGGATTCAGAGTCCGCTAGTCACGCTACTGGCTTTCTAGGAGACCTACTTGGCAAGCGGATTCAGAATCTGGCATTCAAACCACTGGCCCTTCATAGAAGCCATCATCTCGTCCAGCTCAGAATCAAGAGTCTGTTTCGCGTGACATTGGGTTCTTTCCTGAACTCGCGACTCTGAACGTCAAGTGTCCAGCATGCGCTCCTCTTCCAAGTTCTCCTCCGTGCAACTATCCCTGATACACCACTTATTTAGAAAACAATGAAGTATCTCTATTGTTTTTCACTTTCACATTGAACAACACCAAAAATGCTGACCTGGATCCATAAGGTATTTGATTAGTTGATTCAATTTCACTGTTTTCAGTCATTGTACATCAAGTTGTACAAAGTAAACCAGTCTCTTGACCGGGCGCTTCATCGGTTTCTTTCTCTTAGTTGAAGCAAATGGATTAAGAACCTCCTTGTAAATTTCAGTGCTCATATTACCTCTCTGCTGTGCCCCTGCCTTTGACGTGGCCCTCCATCAGACATCATGAGCATCGCCACCATCCTACGTACAATGGTCATCTTCTTCGTTGGAAAGGGGGTGGGTTCCTGATAAAGGTCTCAGGTGCACCTTTTTTCCAGATTCTTTTGTGATATGCAGCATCTCTTTCAATTCTTTTTGAAGTCAGTCAGCCGGTATGTTCACATCAGTATTTGCCAGAGTAGCTGGGTTCACAGTTGTGTTCTGTTTCTCTTCTTTGACCCTATTCAGTTCCCAGGAAGTAGAATATGTCTGTCTGATGTTGGGGGGGGACCCCTAAATATGCAATACTGACATTTGGTTGCCACTGCATCCTTGTGGGCGTTGTTGCAATGCTGGATGAGAGGGAGTCCGGATACGGGGGTGCTAATGTTGTTCTCGGAGGATCCGAATAGCCGTTAAAGAGATATGGATACAAATATGTCTTTTGGCAATTTGCTTACCAGGAATTTTAAAACATTTTCTACCAACCAGCAAGAGACCCACAGGTTATTTGGATACCCATTTGATTTTTGCTATAGAGTAACTTATTATCCAAACCCTAAAAATGATGGAGTTGGCACCAATGATGAAGCTGGAAAATAAAACAAAAAAGGTATACAACATCTTGAAAAGTTTCCTTTATTATGAAAGCACAAAATGTGGTGAGCTCAGGGAAGATGCTCAGATTCTAAGGTCCCTCAGCAATGGTTTAAGACCTCAAGCTACAACTGAGGACTCGATGTTCCGTGTCTGTTGTAGTAGAAGCTCCGATCCACGTCCTTCTCGTCTGGTTCCGCGGGTGTGCTGAGGAGATTCTCTCTCTTGAGGTCTCGGAGCGCCTGGAAGTGGATCGAGGTGAGGTGGCCCATCTCCTCCCACACTGCAGAAAACAGAGACATGTAATGAGAAACAGAGGCAATGAAAGCAGCAAAAGGGAGGGACCCACAGAAAGGAGGGAGGGGTGAGGAGAGGGACAAAGGAGCATAGGGTAAAGGAATTCTATGCAAGGCATCTTGAGCGGGCTTCCAGCCTGGCAGCAGTATAGAGGCGATAGTACAATGTTTAAGTTCATCTAAGGCAGTCGCTCATGCTGCTGGTAGCATTCGACATTGTCAACCGTGAGATTCTTATAGACAGTCTTGAAGGTTTTGGAACTTATTGACCTGGCTTTGTGCCTTAATAAACAGACAGAA
The DNA here is from genome assembly GCF_964261635.1 of Lissotriton helveticus. NCBI lineage: Eukaryota > Metazoa > Chordata > Amphibia > Caudata > Salamandridae > Lissotriton > Lissotriton helveticus. The sequence continues at coordinate 66,928,337 of NC_136073.1, read as the reverse complement.
TCAGAAGGCTACGCTATCTCCTTTTCTGTCGTCAGTGCAGAAGAGCATACGGGGCATAGCCCAGGCTCCATTTTGTCTCTTTAATATGTTCTTCCTCTTGCTTCTTGTGAAGAAATCGGATGTAGATGGTGTTGTGTGAAATCTCACCATGTAATACATTACCAATCCTTCTTAGGACCAGTTAGGCTTCGTTTGTCGAACCTTAGCTCAGCCTTTGGTAGCTGTGGCCTTGAGCAGTCAGATTTCCACAAAGGAACGAGTGTTAAACATTTAAAGAGTACCAAAACAATTGAAGAAGAAAGAAGAACGACTCTCAAGAAATCTGACACCAATTTATAAAAATAGGTTATATTTTTATGATTTAATCGACACCAAAATGAAAAAGATCCACCAGAGGGTTCCAGAAATATAGATTTACAAGGAACAATAAAGCAAGACTTTTCACTTAACCGTGAACAAGCATTGGCAAATTCATCAAATTTGATGCTTAGAAACTTTCTTAGCAAAAAGCTACAGTAAGGATAGGTGCAGTGCAGTTACTTAGAAGAACTTTGGGTAACCACCTCCAGTGGGGAGCCACTCAAGTGGACAAACAAGGTCAAAAGGAACAGTTACCTTTGCAAGAAAAGCACTCTCCAGTCCAGTTCCACTGTCAATGGTCCCTTGCCATTGACTTCTCTCGAGCGGTCCTGATGGAAGGGTTTGAGGATGCTGAAGACGCTCAAGGATGCTGAAGATGCAGTGTGGTCAACTGGGGTCTACCTGGAGTTAATCCTCGGTCCACGGTCCAGGTGGGGTGATGTTGGCCACATTGGTCAATGTCCCTTGTAGTCCTCTTTGGTCCAGCAATAGTCCAGTTACCACTGGATTACTGGTCACGTGCACAACAAAACCAGTGATTTGTCTCTTTCGGTGATAACTCTCCTTCTGGGTGACTAAGCTGCATTCCTACGACACTCCTCTGGGTCCAGCAAACTCAGATGCAGATTTTGAGCACTGGGTCTTGGTCTCCCGGGCTGCACTGTGATGGGAAGTGGCGATCCGGTGATCTGGGCTACCAACTCACCCAGACAGGCTTCCTCATCTTTTGCGCCCTGTGCTACAAACAGGAAGGCAGCCAACTGAGTTTTGGAGTCTCTGCTGCTGGTTGGGCTCGGGAGACTACTTTTCCATAAGCATGACACCACAGGCACAGTATCTAGCTTTGCTATCCTAAGGAGCAGCAGGTGTGATCCAACTTCGGTGCAGACTCTTCTTTGCCGGTTCCAAGATCATTAAAGCAGTCCTTCTTCAGGCCTCCTCGCTAGTCCATGCTAGATTTGAGTTCTGGGAGCTAGGGGTGCCATGTTTATGCCCAGAAAGTTCCCTTAGAGGAAGTCACAGCCATTGGCCAATGGGCTACTTGGTCCCCTCCCGCATGATGACAACTTCCTGTGAAGTGTGGCCTCTAGCTAGCCCTTGTGCTTTATTCTGCCCACTCCCAGGATGGACCAACCCTTCTCTTGGAATGTGGGGCTCTGTAGTCCACCTTAGGAGTGGGGCTACTTGGGGGCTACATCTCCATGGAGAAAATGGTTTGGCCAGTGTTTCCCCCGCTCTGTCCCCGATGCCAACCTGTCTACCCGGACAAAAGAGCAGCTCCTCTCGTGTTTGTTCACCATTTGCTCTTCAAAGGCGACTTCCCCTTTGACGCTTGCCTTTTGGGCTAACACCCAGTGTGGCTTCCTTCGAGGTAACACCTCCTCCAGCTGCAGGCCTCTATGTTATTTGTTCTGGGAGCGATTTACAAGTCCCCCCAGGAAGGCAAATGCTGTTTCATGGCCAACATCTGCAAATGACCACTGGTAAACCTGACAAAATCAACAAGGTGCCCCTTGTTGCATCAAATCGATCTATTAATAATTGTACATTTGATGATACATAACTCACAAAAGGAGGAAATTATTGTGATTATTCAATGCTTTAATGTATTTTATGTAATGCAGAGTGTACAAGTAAGCTATTTATGTCACCTTCCACGTGGGACAATTGAACCCCATCACCAGTTACTACTAAAAGAACATAAATACAAAAAAAACATATGGACAAAGTTAAAAAAATAAATGTATATGTACAGAAAGCCAGCCCAAGGTGTAAAGGATAGAATGTCCAAGAAGTCCAGCCCTGATTGTTTAAAAAAGTAACACTTCAATATCTTCTTTTCTCCAGATTCAGTACCACCGTCAAAAGCTCGTTTTATAACGACATTTCAGTCCCCTCCTTCGCAATTCATGGAGACACTGGTAAACGTAGGCAACAGAATGGCAGCTTTCTAAAAGTTGCGTATAGCAACAAGTCACATTAATTTTGACTTAGGCGTTAAGTCGGGCTTAATATAGCGAGTTGTTTGATACCTTGAAGTACCAACTTTAGTAGTTCCATTCCGAAGTTAGCACAGCTGAGTTGTCAGCATGTAACCCTGTACTGGCCACAGGGGCTACTAGACCCTTTAGCAGTTTCTGCTGTCAGAACATGTAAAAATCATGTTCTAATTTGAACATGCTGCCCCCTGCCTCAGGACTCGATAGGCCTGCTGTAGGGGCCATCTTTACGTATTAAAAAGGGAGGTTTGGGCTTTGCCATCGTTTTAAATGGCAAAGTCGCGTTAGCAGTTTTAAACTTCTCTCCCAGTCTGCAGTAGGAGGCTAGGAGATGCGTTTTAACTTGTCCCTCTCAGGGTGGCACAACAAGTGCTCCAGTCCCTGAGGAGACACTTTTACATACAGGTCCTGTGAACCCCTGGTACCATATACTAGGTACTTATAAGTAAGTTCACTTAGGTAAATCAAACATACAGGTTTAAGGGACTGATCATGGGCACTGAGGTCTGGTTAGCAGGCATCAAAGCACTCTGAGTCGAAAAACCAGCAACATCATTCTAAAACTTTGGGGGTGACCATTCAAAAAGAGGCATTTCCTTGCACTTATTTGCTTCAACCTAGAGGGTTTACTTTTTTATGTATTCACACAACACTCAAGTGATCTTACTAATGACATGAGAGCTACTGCAGCTAACCTACACCAATGTTTAATTAAAGGCAATACCTGGATGACCTAAAACTAACTGAAATTGAATGTAGATAAAACTGGGATTTTCCTCTTCTATGTCTCTCATCCTTTTTTCTGGGAGCTCCTCTCCTGACCACAAGTTCTAGGTGATCGTCCTACACCCATGGCCTGTTTTAGAAATCTAGGGGTCAAATTTGACACACGGCAGACCTTTCCACCTCAAATTAAAGCAGTGGTCAGCTCACGTTTTTACTAGTTAGGTGTCCGCATAGGATTCCAAACTTTTTTTCTTCCTCACAAAGTTCAGATCAGGAATACTTTTATCTGCTCACAGTTGGACAGCTGGACTGTACTTTGCCTTGCTTTACCAGAACCTCTGCTTTGTTCTCTACAACTGATGTAGAATGCTGCCGCCAGGATGGTCCCAGGCCAGCAAAATTGGGATATGTGACCCCTGCTCTCTTTTTATCACCCTGGTTCCCTAGTAGACAATGGGTATTTTTTAAATCTGTGTGCTTAGTGCATAAAGCTCTGTAAGCTAAAGCCCAGTACTACTCTCAGCTGATGATTTAGCTCATATCACCCACCACAGATGCTTGGATCTGTGTGCTTAGTGCATAAAGCTGGGTTAGCTAAGCCCAGCACTTCTCTCACATGAAGCTCTTGCTCATATCACCATCACGGATACCTGGATCTGTGTGCTTAGCTCACCCTGCTTTAAGCAGTAAGCCCAGCACTTCTCTCACATGAAGCTCGTGCTCATATCACCATCACAGATACCTGGATCTGTGTGCTTAGCTTACCCTGCTTTATGCAGTAAGCCCAGCACTTCTCTCACATGAAGCTCTTGCTCATATCACTATCACAGATACCTGGATCTGTGTGCTTAGTGCATAATGCTGGGTTAGCTAAGCCCAGCACTTCTCTCACATGAAGCTCTTGCTCATATCACTATCACAGATACCTGGATCTGTGTGCTTAGTGCATAATGCTGGGTTAGCTAAGCCCAGCACTTCTCTCACATGAAGCTCTTGCTCATATCACTATCACAGATACCTGGATCTGTGTGCTTAGTGCATAATGCTGGGTTAGCTAAGCCCAGCACTTCTCTCACAGGAAGCTCTTGCTCATATCACCATCACAGATACCTGGATCTGTGTGCTTAGCGCATAATGCTGGGTTAGCTAAGCCCAGCACTTCTCTCACAGGAAGCTCTTGCTCATATCACCCATCACAGATACCTGGATCTGTGTGCTTAGCTTACCCTGCTTTATGCACTAAGCCCAGCCCTCTGTCACATGATGCTTTAGCTCATATCACACATCACAGATGCTTGGATCTTAGTGCATAAAGCAGGGTAAGCCACCCCCAGTACTCTCTCATATGATGGTTTAGATCATGTCACCCATCCCAGATGCTTGGATCACAGCACCAGTGTTTCCTCCAGTCTCCCATGGGAGCCAGGTTGGGTGGCCGGGCTTCTCAGTGGCAGCCGCCACCCACTGCATCTTCATCCTCTGCCCCTGTATATGGAGACCAACCTGCTGAAATATCGGCAACCATTGACAATCTAGCTGTATCCATTAAAGAGCAACTTCAAACATAAGAGGTACTACACCATCTCAGCGCCGCCACGGTGTCCTCTGCAGAAGAGCGCTGAATAAAAACAAATAAACTGACAAAATCTAAAAGAAAATGAGGAATTATAGGAGAGAAAAAGAGAAGTGCAATGAAATGACTGTAGGGGAAATGGATTGGAAAGCAGAGAAAATAATATAATAGCTAGAGATTTTGGTTTTATGGTATTTATTTTTTAGACATTTCCATCTTGTTTGTTCACATTTATTTTTTGCTAATGTTATCTGCATTTATCCATATTTATTTTATGTTTTGTGAACAAATGAAGGTGTAACTAGTGCTTTTCCACATTTATTTACCAGATAAATATATACACACACAAGGGTGTCTAATTGGATATACTGCTTTATGGGGATATAAATAATGCATCACTCATAAGGAAGACACTCATCTGAGAAAACCATGATTGCAGTAGACAGGTGGTAACCTGCAGTTCTTTGAAGTTTCATCAGGAAACCTTTCCCCAAATCGTTTTAAACCCTCCTACCTGTCAGTCAGCCCAACCATTGGCCAGCAGTCATTATTGACAGCATTGAGAACCGCTAAAAAAGACACCTATTTTCCATTCCATTTGTCTGTATTTAAAAATGCAGACCGTGGGATATATAATATAGTTCTCTGTGGTTATTTATCAGCACACACCAGTAAAAACGGAAAAATGGGAGCCTTAATTATCAGTAAATATGTGGTGAGCCAGAGATAGTAGAGAGGCCTGGGTAGGGTGCAGAAGAGGGTAGAAAGGAGATGAGAGAGGGCAAAGGAAGTGGGACACAGAAGAAAGCCAGATAATGATAGGACAACAAAAAGAACATTTTAACAAAGGGAAACGTGGGCAAGGGAAGGTAAAAAAGAGAAAGAAAAGAGGGGAGGTGAAGGGGCAAGGAGGAGATGGGCACAGATGAGAACCATATAAGAGGCGTGTCAAGGAGGGAGAAAATAGTTGAGAAGGCAGAGGAAAGAGTAAATGAAAAATAAGTGAGGAAGAAAAAGAGAAAGTTAAAATAAGTGGTAAAGGAGATAGGTAGAAAGTAGGCGGGATGATAGCACACAAAAACTTAGGCTTTTGCCACCAATACACCAAATATATTATAATATAAGTATGGCCAACAGCCTGTAAGTCTCGTCCTGGAGGCGACCCTGTTGGCTTGGTCTATGCTTGTTTTGTCATACTTTGGCCAAAAGCTATATATTCTTTTCCTCGAAAAACAAACATTGCCTTAGTAGTTCAAGGCAGTAAAGGGAACTACTTGGTGTGAGGATACGCTTCTTTTAAAAGTGCAGAAAGCCATCACTCACAGTGAAGTTAGCCAATGGCTGAGGTGGGAGGACACTTTGCCCCATGCAACATGCTGTAGTGGGTGAAAGAAAAACGTGGATGAGACAACAGACCAATGGAGGAAGAGGATTGGCTAAAGCCCTTGTAAGTAAGAAAATATCATTTTATTAAATTCAAAAGGACTTATACAACACCAGACTTAAATATATGATACTACTATATATATTTCTAAATTTGCAATGACTCACCCCTGCAGATATTTATTAAACTAATGAAGGCAGAGCTTTTTCACATGGGCAATATTCAGTTTCCCTAAGAATGTTTACTCTGAGATTCATGGGCAATATTCACTGTAACCGAGCGCGCATGTGAGCACCAATAGGCAAGACGTAGTGTCAATGAGAGTGTGTCTATGCAGGTAAGGGCAATATGCACTGTAACCGAGCGCGCATGTGAGCATCAATAGGCAAGACGTAGTGTCAATGAGAGTGTGTCTATGCAGGTAAGGGCAATATTCACTGTAACCGAGCGCGCATGCGCGCATCAATAGGCAAGACGTAGTGTCAATGAGAGTGTGTCTATGCAGGTAAGGGCAATATTCACTGTAAACGAGCGCGCATCAATAGGCAAGACGTAGTGTCAATGAGAGTGTGTCTAGGTGGGTAAGGGCAATATTCACTGTAACCGAGCGCGCATGTGAGCACCAATAGGCAAGACGTCGTGTCAATGAGAGTGGGTCTAGGCGGGTAAGGGCAATATTCACTGTAACCGAGCGCGCATGTGAGCATCAATAGGCAAGACGTAGTGTCAATGAGAGTGTGTCTATGCAGGTAAGGGCAATATTCACTGTAACCGAGCGCGCCTGTGATCATCAATAGGCAAGACGTAGTGTCAATAAGAGTGTGTCTATGCAGGTAAGGGCAATATTCACTGTAACCGAGCGCTCATGTGTGCCTCAATAGGCAAGACGTAGTGTCAATGAGAGTGTGTCTATGCAGGTAAGGGCAATATTCACTGTAACCGAGCGCTCATGTGTGCATCAATAGGCAAGACGTAGTGTCAATAAGAGTGTGTCTATGCAGGTAAGGGCAATATTCACTGTAACCGAGCGCGCATGTGAGCATCAATAGGCAAGACGTAGTGTCAATGAGAGTGTGTCCATGCAGGTAAGGGCAATATTCACTGTAACCGAGCGCACATGTGAGCATCAATAGGCAAGACGTAGTGTCAATGAGAGTGTGTCTATGCAGGTAAGGGCAATATTCACTGTAACCGAGCGCGCATGCGCGCATCAATAGGCAAGACGTAGTGTCAATGAGAGTGTGTCTATGCAGGTAAGGGCAATATTCACTGTAAACGAGCGCGCATCAATAGGCAAGACATCGTGTCAATGAGAGTGTGTCTAGGCGGGTAAGGGCAATATTCACTGTAACCGAGCGCGCATGTGAGCATCAATAGGCAAGACGTAGTGTCAATAAGAGTGTGTCTATGCAGGTAAGGGCAATATTCACTGTAACCGAGCGCTCATGTGTGCCTCAATAGGCAAGACGTAGTGTCAATGAGAGTGTGTCTATGCAGGTAAGGGCAATATTCACTGTAACCGAGTGCTCATGTGTGCATCAATAGGCAAGACGTAGTGTCAATAAGAGTGTGTCTATGCAGGTAAGGGCAATATTCACTGTAACCGAGCGCGCATGTGAGCATCAATAGGCAAGACGTAGTGTCAATGAGAGTGTGTCCATGCAGGTAAGGGCAATATTCACTGTAACCGAGCGCACATGTGAGCATCAATAGGCAAGACGTAGTGTCAATGAGAGTGTGTCTATGCAGGTAAGGGCAATATTCACTGTAACCGAGCGCGCATGCGCGCATCAATAGGCAAGACGTAGTGTCAATGAGAGTGTGTCTATGCAGGTAAGGGCAATATTCACTGTAAACGAGCGCGCATCAATAGGCAAGACGTCGTGTCAATGAGAGTGTGTCTAGGCGGGTAAGGGCAATATTCACTGTAACCGAGCGCGCATGTGAGCATCAATAGGCAAGACGTAGTGTCAATGAGAATGTGTCTAGGCGGGTAAGGGCAATATATCACTGTAACCGAGCGCGCATGTGAGCACCAATAGGCAAGACGTAGTGTCAATAAGAGTGTGTCTATGCAGGTAAGGGCACTATTCACTGTAACCGAGCGCGCCTGTGAGCATCAATAGGCAAGACGTAGTGTCAATAAGAGTGTGTCTATGCAGGTAAGGGCAATATTCACTGTAACCGAGCACGCATGTGAGCATCAATAGGCAAGACGTAGTGTCAATGAGAGTGTGTCTATGCAGGTAAGGGCAATATTCCCTGTAACCGAGCGCGCATGCGCGCATCAATAGGCAAGACGTAGTGTCAATGAGAGTGTGTCTATGCAGGTAAGGGCAATATTCACTGTAAACGAGCGCGCATGTGAGCATCAATAGGCAAGACGTAGTGTCAAGGAGAGTGTGTCTATGCAGGTAAGGGCAATATTCACTGTAAAAAACCGCGCATGTGAGCACCAATAGGCAAGACGTAGTGTCAATGAGAGTGTGTCTATGCAGATAAGGGCAATATTCACTGTAACCGAGCGCGCATGTGAGCATCAATAGGCAAGACGTAGTGTCAATGAGAGTGTGTCTATGCAGGTAAGGACAATATTCACTGTAAACGAGCGCGCATCAATAGGCAAGACGTAGTGTTAATGAGAGTGTGTCTATGCAGGTAAGGGCAATATTCACTGTAAACGAGCGCGCATGTGAGTACCAATAGGCAGGACGTAGTGTCAATGAGAGTGTGTCTATGCAGGTAAGGGCAATATTCACTGTAAACGAGCGCGCATCAATAGGCAAGACGTAGTGTTAATGAGAGTGTGTCTATGCAGGTAAGGGCAATATTCACTGTAAACGAGCGCGCATGTGAGCACCAATAGGCAGGACGTAGTGTCAATGAGAGTGTGTCTATGCAGGTAAGGGCAATATTCACTGTAACCGAGCGCGCATGTGAGCATCAATAGGCAAGACGTAGTGTCAATGAGAGTGTGTCTATGCAGATAAGGGCAATATTCACTGTAACCGAGCGCGCATGTGAGCATCAATAGGCAAGACGTAGTGTCAATGAGAGTGTGTCTATGCAGGTAAGGGCAATATTCACTGTAACCGAGCGCGCATGCGCGCATCAATAGGCAAGACGTAGTGTCAATGAGAGTGTGTCTATGCAGGTAAGGGCAATATTCACTGTAACCGAGCGCGCATGCGCGCATCAATAGGCAAGACGTAGTGTCAATGAGAGTGTGTCTATGCAGGTAAGGGCAATATTCACTGTAACCGAGCGCGCATGTGAGCATCAATAGGCAAGACGTAGTGTCAATGAGAGTGTGTCTATGCAGGTAAGGGCAATATTCACTGTAACCGAGCGCTCATGTGAGCATCAATAGGCAAGACGTAGTGTCAATGAGAGTGTGTCTATGCAGGTAAGGGCAATATTCACTGTAACCGAGCGCGCATGTGAGCATCAATAGGCAAGACGTAGTGTCAATGAGAGTGTGTCTATGCAGGTAAGGGCAATATTCACTGTAACCGAGCGCGCATGTGAGCATCAATAGGCAAGACGTAGTGTCAATGAGAGTGTGTCTATGCAGGTAAGGGCAATATTCACTGTAACCGAGCGCGCATGCGCGCATCAATAGGCAAGACGTAGTGTCAATGAGAGTGTGTCTATGCAGGTAAGGGCAATATTCACTGTAACCGAGCGCGCATGCGCGCATCAATAGGCAAGACGTAGTGTCAATGAGAGTGTGTCTATGCAGGTAAGGGCAATATTCACTGTAACCGAGCGCGCATGTGAGCATCAATAGGCAAGACGTAGTGTCAATGAGAGTGTGTCTATGCAGGTAAGGGCAATATTCACTGTAACCGAGCGCTCATGTGAGCATCAATAGGCAAGACGTAGTGTCAATGAGAGTGTGTCTATGCAGGTAAGGGCAATATTCACTGTAACCGAGCGCGCATGTGAGCATCAATAGGCAAGACGTAGTGTCAATGAGAGTGTGTCTATGCAGGTAAGGGCAATATTCACTGTAACCGAGCGCGCATGTGAGCATCAATAGGCAAGACGTAGTGTCAATGAGAGTGTGTCTATGCAGGTAAGGGCAATATTCACTGTAACCGAGCGCGCATGTGAGCATCAATAGGCAAGACGTAGTGTCAATGAGAGTGTGTCTATGCAGGTAAGGGCAATATTCACTGTAACCGAGCGCGCATGTGAGCATCAATAGGCAAGACGTAGTGTCAATGAGAGTGTGTCTATGCAGGTAAGGGCAATATTCACTGTAACCGAGCGCGCATGTGAGCATCAATAGGCAAGACGTAGTGTCAATGAGAGTGTGTCTATGCAGGTAAGGGCAATATTCACTGTAACCGAGCGCGCATGTGAGCATCAATAGGCAAGACGTAGTGTCAATGAGAGTGTGTCTAGGCGGGTAAGGGCACTATTCACTGTAACCGAGCGCGCATGCGCGCATCAATAGGCAAGACGTAGTGTCAATGAGAGTGTGTCTATGCAGGTAAGGGCAATATTCACTGTAACCGAGCGCGCATGTGAGCATCAATAGGCAAGACGTAGTGTCAATGAGAGTGTGTCTATGCAGGTAAGGGCAATATTCACTGTAACCGAGCGCGCATGCGCGCATCAATAGGCAAGACGTAGTGTCAATGAGAGTGTGTCTATGCAGGTAAGGGCAATATTCACTGTAACCGAGCGCGCATGTGAGCATCAATAGGCAAGACGTAGTGTCAATGAGAGTGTGTCTATGCAGGTAAGGGCAATATTCACTGTAACCGAGCGCGCATGCGCGCATCAATAGGCAAGACGTAGTGTCAATGAGAGTGTGTCTATGCAGGTAAGGGCAATATTCACTGTAAACGAGCGCGCATCAATAGGCAAGACGTCGTGTCAATGAGAGTGTGTCTAGGCGGGTAAGGGCAATATTCACTGTAACCGAGCGCGCATGTGAGCATCAATAGGCAAGACGTAGTGTCAATGAGAATGTGTCTAGGCGGGTAAGGGCAATATATCACTGTAACCGAGCGCGCATGTGAGCACCAATAGGCAAGACGTAGTGTCAATAAGAGTGTGTCTATGCAGGTAAGGGCACTATTCACTGTAACCGAGCGCGCCTGTGAGCATCAATAGGCAAGACGTAGTGTCAATAAGAGTGTGTCTATGCAGGTAAGGGCAATATTCACTGTAACCGAGCACGCATGTGAGCATCAATAGGCAAGACGTAGTGTCAATGAGAGTGTGTCTATGCAGGTAAGGGCAATATTCCCTGTAACCGAGCGCGCATGCGCGCATCAATAGGCAAGACGTAGTGTCAATGAGAGTGTGTCTATGCAGGTAGGGGCAATATTCACTGTAAACGAGCGCGCATCAATAGGCAAGACGTAGTGTCAATGAGAGTGTGTCTATGCAGGTAAGGGCAATATTCACTGTAAACGAGCGCGCATGTGAGCATCAATAGGCAAGACGTAGTGTCAAGGAGAGTGTGTCTATGCAGGTAAGGGCAATATTCACTGTAAAAAACCGCGCATGTGAGCACCAATAGGCAAGACGTAGTGTCAATGAGAGTGTGTCTATGCAGATAAGGGCAATATTCACTGTAACCGAGCGCGCATGTGAGCATCAATAGGCAAGACGTAGTGTCAATGAGAGTGTGTCTATGCAGGTAAGGACAATATTCACTGTAAACGAGCGCGCATCAATAGGCAAGACGTAGTGTTAATGAGAGTGTGTCTATGCAGGTAAGGGCAATATTCACTGTAAACGAGCGCGCATGTGAGTACCAATAGGCAGGACGTAGTGTCAATGAGAGTGTGTCTATGCAGGTAAGGGCAATATTCACTGTAAACGAGCGCGCATCAATAGGCAAGACGTAGTGTTAATGAGAGTGTGTCTATGCAGGTAAGGGCAATATTCACTGTAAACGAGCGCGCATGTGAGCACCAATAGGCAGGACGTAGTGTCAATGAGAGTGTGTCTATGCAGGTAAGGGCAATATTCACTGTAACCGAGCGCGCATGTGAGCATCAATAGGCAAGACGTAGTGTCAATGAGAGTGTGTCTATGCAGATAAGGGCAATATTCACTGTAACCGAGCGCGCATGTGAGCATCAATAGGCAAGACGTAGTGTCAATGAGAGTGTGTCTATGCAGGTAAGGGCAATATTCACTGTAACCGAGCGCGCATGCGCGCATCAATAGGCAAGACGTAGTGTCAATGAGAGTGTGTCTATGCAGGTAAGGGCAATATTCACTGTAACCGAGCGCGCATGCGCGCATCAATAGGCAAGACGTAGTGTCAATGAGAGTGTGTCTATGCAGGTAAGGGCAATATTCACTGTAACCGAGCGCGCATGTGAGCATCAATAGGCAAGACGTAGTGTCAATGAGAGTGTGTCTATGCAGGTAAGGGCAATATTCACTGTAACCGAGCGCTCATGTGAGCATCAATAGGCAAGACGTAGTGTCAATGAGAGTGTGTCTATGCAGGTAAGGGCAATATTCACTGTAACCGAGCGCGCATGTGAGCATCAATAGGCAAGACGTAGTGTCAATGAGAGTGTGTCTATGCAGGTAAGGGCAATATTCACTGTAACCGAGCGCGCATGTGAGCATCAATAGGCAAGACGTAGTGTCAATGAGAGTGTGTCTATGCAGGTAAGGGCAATATTCACTGTAACCGAGCGCGCATGCGCGCATCAATAGGCAAGACGTAGTGTCAATGAGAGTGTGTCTATGCAGGTAAGGGCAATATTCACTGTAACCGAGCGCGCATGCGCGCATCAATAGGCAAGACGTAGTGTCAATGAGAGTGTGTCTATGCAGGTAAGGGCAATATTCACTGTAACCGAGCGCGCATGTGAGCATCAATAGGCAAGACGTAGTGTCAATGAGAGTGTGTCTATGCAGGTAAGGGCAATATTCACTGTAACCGAGCGCTCATGTGAGCATCAATAGGCAAGACGTAGTGTCAATGAGAGTGTGTCTATGCAGGTAAGGGCAATATTCACTGTAACCGAGCGCGCATGTGAGCATCAATAGGCAAGACGTAGTGTCAATGAGAGTGTGTCTATGCAGGTAAGGGCAATATTCACTGTAACCGAGCGCGCATGTGAGCATCAATAGGCAAGACGTAGTGTCAATGAGAGTGTGTCTATGCAGGTAAGGGCAATATTCACTGTAACCGAGCGCGCATGTGAGCATCAATAGGCAAGACGTAGTGTCAATGAGAGTGTGTCTATGCAGGTAAGGGCAATATTCACTGTAACCGAGCGCGCATGTGAGCATCAATAGGCAAGACGTAGTGTCAATGAGAGTGTGTCTATGCAGGTAAGGGCAATATTCACTGTAACCGAGCGCGCATGTGAGCATCAATAGGCAAGACGTAGTGTCAATGAGAGTGTGTCTATGCAGGTAAGGGCAATATTCACTGTAACCGAGCGCGCATGTGAGCATCAATAGGCAAGACGTAGTGTCAATGAGAGTGTGTCTAGGCGGGTAAGGGCAATATTCTGTGTCACTGAGTGTATGCGCCGCATTAATTGGCGTTATCTAGTTTCCATGAGAGTGGGCCTTGGCAGCTTCTCATGAGCAATATTCAGTGCCACTGAGTGCACGTCATGTTACATTGATTTGCATAGCGCACTAATCACCCAAGAGGGTCGATGAGAGAGTATGCAGGTGGCTATTGCAGGGCAAGATACTCCGGCACTGAGCATGAGTGGATGGACATCAACGGGCAATATTCAGCAAGAGGGTATATACGGAAGGGCAAAATATTGTGTCACTGAGTGTGCATACTTTGTCACTGGAAGACAAACTTCTGAGTCAACGAGTGTCCAAGCAGTGGCATTCATGAGCAACACCTACTTTCAAAGAATGTGTTTAGGAAGTCACTGATTGAAATATCCTGTCTCTGAGCATGTTAACACTGCCATTGAAGAGGGAGATTCTGTGTTATATACTAACAACTCCCCATCCTTACCTCTCCCTGCCTTTTTATGGTAAAGCGCCTAGACACCTCCGGGTACATGTAGCGCTATATACATCCTTCATTTCATTTAGTATGTATGCATGTAACAAATAGAAGGCCGCACTTTGTGAAACTGAGTACATATATAATGGATGAAGGACCTGTCAGCATTATCAGCGAAAGGGTGTACAGGAAATCGCTGAAGTCCTGCGACTGACGGGCAGTAGTGCGTATCGCTGGGCGTGTGCACATACTCTAGAACGCAAGGACAATATTCTGTCACTGAGTCAGTATATATACGTGACGCTGAAAGGTAATGTCTTGGGTCATTGAGTGTAAACACCCTGCACCAATGGACAATATTCTGTGTCAGTGAGTATGTGTACACGCTGGCATTCAAGCTCAGTAGTATATGTCACTGTGTGCATACGCTGACTTGAAGTAAAATAGCTAGTGTCACTGAGGGCATACATGCTGGCATTTACAGTAGCAGTCCGTCACTGGTGTATTTGCACTGGCTTCGGAGGGCACCATTCTGTGTCACTGACCGATGAGCAATATTCTACACCACTTCCTGTATACATTGGTTTTTTAATGATTCAGCATCAACATAGTGCACACACCACCAGGTAAATGACTTGTCCACACTCGCCACGAGGACAAAACACCTGTTCTTCTAGCAACTCAAGAACATTACCAACACTTGAGGTTACAAAAGAATGAGTTTGTGGTGGACTGCTTTATTATGGGTCTTATTTTTGGATTTCGACTAAGATTTTGTAATTGTGGACTTATGTTTTTTTCACACATTGGTTACAACTAAAGTGCAAAGTCCCTCCATTAGATTATGCTTTAATTTTTAAATCTACATTTGAGGGGAGAGGCAGTAGCAGATGTGAAAGATTGCACCGAGGATGATTCCAAATCAAATGCACACACGTGATTGAGACACTACACTTGATCAGTGTACGTGAGTCACTTTACAATAGAACACCAGAGCTTAGGGAACTCAGAAGTTACATATAAAATCAATGAGAAGATATCATGGCATGAACTTATTTCACCCAATAGATATTATGTTCCCTCTGCTCTCCTCAGAAACCTCTGCAACAGAACCTCTGTTTCTGGGGAGAGAAAGCTGAATGGCTAGTGAAGCTTGGGTGGGAATATCTTGCACTATGTCCCAGGTAGGGTCTTGACAACTTTTGATAACTGGACATCTTTGACAATTGTGTCTTTTTTATATTGTGAATAACACGACCCTGTATGATTTTACATGTGTATAAGGATTAACCTTTTCCTCAAACAAAAAGACCGAGAAATCATTTTAACATATGGCATTTTATTAATGTGTATTAATGTGTATTATCTGTGATTTTATGAACTTGTAATAAACTTTTTTTTTTCTTAATAGATCACATGATGTTTTTTTACATTTGTGTCTTCACCATTCTTTTTTACTGTGTAATCATGTGATTGTTTAGACATAGTTGGCATTTTTGAGTTATGAGGGTAGTACTGTAAAGGGTCCCTCGAGTTGGTCGCATTGGACCTTTGATATGCTTAATCTCCTCTCTCCTGGTCCCTTATTGAATCTTTAAGGAGCCCTCCCTTCCTTTTATTACTTGTCTTCAAGGTAAGCCACCTCAGTCATCTCAAACATCTTTGTCAGTGGGCCCATAATGTCTAGTAGACAGTCTTAGCAGAACTTTAGCTCTTTATCAAGACCTTTCGTAGGGTCCTTTCCTCCCTTGGCAAAACATGTCACCACCTTTGCGTCTAGATCTGTGGTTGATGCAATCTTATCCGAGAGGTAAGGGTGTGGGCATTCAGATCTCACGCGAGACCTGACTTTTTTTGGGATCTCCTTCGGAGCCGAAAGGGGAGGTACTCAGCAATGTGCTGGCATGGAGCCCATTCTGGGGATAAGGGGTGTTTAAGAAGGAGTGGGTCAAACATGCTTTCCCCAGATCGGCCCACAATGCCCTTTTTTGACCCAGAGGTCCTTGATGCCTCATCAGTTGTACCCATATTTCTTACCTCTAGCTCCTCAATATCCGGGTTAAATTCAGTGGAGTAGGAGAGGTTAATTTTGTCCTTTAACTCCTCATCGCTATCGATGGGGATGAGTAACTCAGGGCCTACTTCCTGCCCACCTGACATGCCCAAGGCACCGTCCATGTCATGGCCAAGGCGTAATGTCATCTGGTTGAGTCTTTGGATTTTTTAGCCCCTTCAGGCAGGTTTTCTCCTGTCGTTCTTTTTCTCTGGGCCTTAACCGCCTCATCTGCCTCTTCGGGTGTCTTGTGCCAGCAACTTGTCAACCTTTCTTGTGGAGGATTTCAGATTTGTTATTAACTGTATCAATCAGTACCCACATTACCTTATCTAGGGCTTTATATACAAGTCCCTCCAGTTTGTCTTCCATAGTATTCTTTGAAGCTTTGCGGGAGATGCTTAAGGTGAGTATTTGTCAAGATTGCTAGGGCGCTGCGCAAGTAAACTGCTGTTCTCGCAGTTGGTTAAACTACAACTGTCAGATATCAAGCAAATTGCTCAACAACAAAATGGCCACTTCAGTTTCCCAACCTATTTAATTCTATACAAAAGTCCCAAAAGGACGTAAAAAGAGTTTTCCATCACAAGGTTTTGGCCGGGCCGGGAGAACACTGGGTCGGTTCCTCTGCCATGGTCAGAGCTCATCAAGACCCTACATGGGACGGGGGAGCAAGATCCGCCCAGAAGCAGAGATTTTGTGGCAGAGGTTTCAGGGGCGAGTGGAGACAAAGAGGCTTTTCAGCAGGTAAGACTTCTGAAAGACCTCTCAGATACCCCTATAAAGGTGGGAGGAAGACTAGCCCAATTATGTGGGAACTGGAATTTGGTGAGCCCGGATTCTTGGATCCTGGATACAGTCAAAGGGTACAAGATAGAGTTCATATACCTACCGATACAAAGGAAGAAACCCCGGGAGATAACCTTCTCACAACAAGATTCAATCCTAGTGGCAAAGGAGGTAAAAGACTTCTACACCAAAGGGGCAATACTAGAGGGAAAAGAGTTAGGCTTCATCAGCAATGTTTTACTAGTGGAGAAGAAAGACTAGGGGTTGAGACCTGTTATACACCTAAAAGAATTGAACAAATGGGTGTTTTGCCACCACTTTTGAATGGAGGGAGTTTACCTACTCAGGGACGTGCTGAGAAAAGGGGACAGGTTAACTTGTTTAGACCTGAAAGATGCATACCTCACTATCTCTATCTGGACTCCACATCAGAAATATCTCCAGTTCACGCAGGAGGGCAAACTCTGGCAGTGCTGCAGCCTCCCCTTTGGTCTTTCATCAGCCCCGCTGTTTCAACAAGGTCCTACGCCCAGTAGCCGGTTGGCTAGGAGCAAGAGGGATAAGACTGATATTGTACTTAGACGACATACTAATTATGGTTCAATCCAGGGAAGTGGCATCACAACACAGATCTCACAATAAAACTCTTAGAACACCTAGGATTTGTTATAAACATGACAAAATCGTCCATAACTCCAAGCCAGGACTCTCAGTTCCCGGGTTTGTATCATAAGTACAGTTCAAGCAGAGTTAAAATTACCTAGGGAAAAAATTTAGGAAAGTTCTGATGGAGTTAAGGAAAATACTAAAGAAAAGGGGATTCTCACTGAGAACATTAGCAAGGGAACCGGGCCTCTTGTCCTCAACGACCCAGGCCATACATCCGGGCCCCCTGCACTACCGGGCCCTCCAGAGACTCACGCCAAAGTATTGAGATTGAATCAATCCTATTTCCAGACAGTATCCCTGGACTCAGACTTGAGGAAAGAACTACTCTGGTGGTTGAGGAAAGCAGAGGCTTGGCACTGGAAAGAGCCATTTTGGGGGAAGAACCAGAGATGGTAATAGAGTCTGACGGGAGCTTAGAGGGTTGGGGTGCGAGATGTGGCAACTCATCAACAGGGGGACGACGGACAGAACAGGAGAAGGAGTTACATATCAACTGCGGCAATAAAGGAGATAGAGCGCAGATTTCATGCGTGGAGTAAGTTTCATGCTGATGTTATGCATGGAGTAAGTTTCATGTTGATAGTGCACAGAGTTCATGCGTGAAGTAAGTTTCATGCTGATTTTGTAGCTTGTGCAGCTGACCAGGAGCATCTCATGACCTGTGTGCACAGGTCCACCGGTCTTAGATTCTGCTTTCCTGTCGGCCACTTCGCCTGTTTACTAATTCTTTTTAAGTGGACTTTTTTTCCTTCGTAAAGGAGACGGAAAAGAGAAGAGAAAATAAAACAAAAGAACTCAAGCAACTAGAAAAGAGGAGTGATGGGAGGAAGAGTGGATCAGTTAAAGGAGAACAAAAGGTAGAGAGCATTAGGTGGGAAATAAAGATATAATAATTTTCTGTATAATGATTAAGGACTGGGCGATTGTGATAAAAAGCCAGATGAGAGAATACATTATTTCATAATGATAAAATATATATAGTGTGATAATAACTTAGAAAATTACAACTACAAACAACTCTCTCTTGGAGTTTTAATAATAGGTGTCATTATTCAACCCAATCGCAGTGAGACTTCAGAAGCATGAAGTTTTGATCAGCCCTCCAATACTGTGAACTGCAGGTGTCACACAGCTCTCTTAAACAGGAAAATGAGTCCACCAAGCTGTGATGCCGGATATGACGCAAGGAATGAGCATGAGGTGATACTGACCATATTTGCAGGGTTCAGCGCCATGGCTGCCATGAAGGAGGATCTTCCGCAGAACGTGAAGCATGGCCCCGGAGGCGAGGTACCGCTCTGCCAGGGCGAGCGAGCCCAGGAAAATCAGGTCAACGGAGAGGGGGTTCTGAGGAGGGGGCCAGGTGCAGATACTGACCACTTCGGACACCACGTCCCACAGCCTTACATCTGCAAAGGAGAAGGCAGTGTCAGTTTTGAGTTTCCATGATCCCTCAGCACCATCTACCCAATGTTGCAGGAGCAAAACACTCTCCCGCACTCCATTTCATCCACACTGCCTCTGATCGCTGCTTGCCTGGCCTATGCGTCATCAATACACCCTTAAACCCCTTCAATCATAAAACTGCACTCAAAAACCGTCAACTGCAGGCAGGGATCCAAGATGGCGGTGGTAGAGGATGTGCATCTCACATTGACCTATAGCGGAAGCCACCCTACCTAGACTTCTAGTGCAACAGCGCAGGAGAGTTACTATTCATTTATTGAAATCCTTGCATGCTGCCGCGATTCTGCGCCTGTGCGGCAAAATCGCGAGTGGGCGGGTTTATGAGGGCCCCCAGACGTCATCAGCACACGAGCGCCGTAGTGCATGACGGATGGGGGGCGTCATCAGCATGCAAGGGGTTAATGCATTTTTATATAGCGCAGACTTTACCCAAAGGTGTCGGAGAGCTGGACAATATCACCAGTTACGTTACATGAGAGAAATGTTACAGAATAGAACGTTACACATATAAACAGGAGACTAGAAGAGGTAGGGTAAAATCATAGAAGGCAAGAACACAGTATCAAACACAGCAAGCAATGGTGAGGAATGTACAAGAAAATATCCCGAATTTACAATGATGTACGAACTTCCTAGAGGGGCCTGAGAATGAAAGTATTAGTTCTGAGAGTGTCTTTGGAAGAGAAGAGATTTGAGGTCAGCTTTGAAGATCCGGGTAGAGGTGGTGGCACGGAGCAATGGAGGAAGCGAGTTCCAGATTCTCACCGCATTACCTGAGAAGGATTGAGCCAGTGATCTTTCCCTTTTGAAGGAGGGGGGCTCAAGCAGAAACGTTTCCGCATTCCAAGAAGGTCTCGAGCCTCCAGACATTTTCAGTGTATTCGCCAGGTAACGAGGGGAGGAAGTGTGCAAGGCTTTGTGTGTGATGCAGGCAGTTTTGTAAATAAATCTTGCCTCGATGGGAAGCCATCGAAGAGAAGACAGGATAGGAGATGTGGTCAATTGGTTTGGACCCTGAAATAAAGCAAGATGCTGAATGGAGGACGGATTTGAGAGGGGAGAGGTGGGATTTGGGTAGGCCCGTCAGAAGAGAATATCAACAATCCAGTCTAACGAGAACCAGACACCTGTGTAGAGGTTTACTCAAGGCCCATGGACAGCGGGCTACAGGGGTGCATGGGCGGAGACCTGAAATTGTGCCTGTGACCCCGGGAAAGAGGCACTCTTGAGGAGAAGGCATGTGGGCCTGGACACCTCCCTTCTCCATGCCGAGTAGCCCGCCTGGAGTCAGCCTGCTAGGACAGGTGGCCCTGCAGAACCAGAGAGGGCAGTAGAGAGAGGTCTTTCAAAAGTGGGGAAAGGGACACATCTGAGGGAAGCGTACTCCTACGAGAACTGAAAGATCCCATAGATACCCGGGAAGTAACACGGGGCAGTAGCTCTCACCCCCTGGGGCAGGGCTCACCTGGACTGGTATGCTGCAGGTCCCTCTTGGAAGAAGGAATCAAGATCGGGACCTCAAGTCTGATCTGGGATTAAGTTCGGACCCTGCTTGGACCTCAAGATTCTATAGAGACTGGTCAGGAATGGCTCCATGACTGATGTAGCCGGCATGTCCTCCAAAAGGGCTCCATTGCAGCTGATTAGAACGAGGCAGCAAGCGGGGAGAAGGACGACCCTCTTTCTGCTTGCTGGCCGTTGTGTACCTGGAAGGATGCGGGCTCAAACCTCGCGTCCCCACACTTGTCCACTTCTGCGGATCAGTGACACCATGAGAGAAAGCAGGACTCCGTCTGCATCCTTGCCTAAGAGAGGCCGGCCGACATGTTTCCGCTGCTCATTGAAGGCTTAATTGTGAAGACCAAGGAGCTTCTGAACGGCATGCTGTGGCATCACCCAGCTTCATTCACGGGCGGCGCCCCACTACTGCTACCCAGCAGAAGCAGCAGTGAGAAATAAAATGATCACAAATGAATGTTATTATCATTTTCTGTTTCGCTGGTGCCTCTGCTGGGTAGCCGAGTCACGGGCCGGGCCCAGCTTCAGGAGAAGTAGTATGGTCACTACTAAGTGCGCATGACGATTTGGCTGGCCGTTGTAGGCTGGCCAAACCGCCATACGCACTTAGCATTTCTCCACCTGGCTGTGTTGTACAGCTGGGAGGAGAAAAGCCACAGGCTCCATGGCACTGTCTGAATGGCAAACCAGGCCCCTCAGACCAATCCGAGTGCTTCCCTCATGCTGGGTATAAGATTCCCAGATTCCCAGAATGAGGGACGCCCTGGGATTGGGAACTGGGAGCCTGAACAATGTGCACCAGTCGAGGATTGGGAGAGGAGGAAGATGGAGTGGACGCAGCGTCAGGTAAGTTGTAATTTATTTTAATATATATTTTTTTTAATGTATTTATGGCTGCCCTACCATGTCGCATCGGTAGCAGCTGCCACTGGCTTCACTGCTCCTCAGGAAGTCTCCTGACTTAAAGAAAAGCAGATACAAAGAAGGAGAAGTTCATGAGGGCCTGGTTAGCAAAGGGCTGATGATTAGTTCTCCCCGAGCACTGCCATTTTGCACATGGTAGGTGTGAAGGGTGGGACTGCAGTTTCTCTTGTTCAGGGTGTGGAAGTTTGTGGGCTGGGCCTGCCCTTTAGTCTGTCCCTGATTGCTGCTTCAGAGAGGCTGATGCCAGCCAGGTACAGTGATCTCACGCTTAGTTATGCCCTTGTTTTGGATACTCCTGGTCGCAGCCACCATTGTTGCTACCTGCTGTGAGAGCCATCACCTTGCACAAAGGTTGGGTCAGAGAAACAGCCACAAAATTACATCTGAAAGAGAACCCACCCAAACCAGTTCCAAAGCCGTGGACAGTGCATCCACACACCTGTCAAAAAAATGAGTAGAAAATGGGCCTAAACCCCCTTAATGTGTTCCTGTAACAAGTTCTTCTTGACGAAGGAACAGTGTGTTCTGCAGAGTACTGCTATGTGACCAGGGAATGTGTCTACATGACAGCAAGTCTCCCAGAGGTGAGAGGACATCACTAGAAGTCAGCATTTCTTGCTGAAAGAGTTGAAGGTCTGCTAGTGACTAGAAGCATGTCTGTCTGCTGACAAAGAGAGGTAGTGTGCCCAGCTGTGCCAGAGGAAAGACTTCCCAGGTGGGGGGAGCCCAGCATGTTCGCAGCATGAGGAACACCCAGAACAAAGTCTGCCAATGTTGGATGGGGTCTCCCGGTCTTTGAACCATTTCCATTGTGAACTGTGACAAAACATTCATTATTATTATTTGTGATTTGTAGAGTGCATGGCTACCTAGAAAAGGTTTCCCAGCGCTAGCCTCCTTACTGAGCCAAGGTCACTCAAACATTCACAACTGCAATTAAAGAGGCAGAAACAGCCAGGTTTTAAGCTGCTTCCGAAGGGCTGCGAGTGATTAACAGGTTCCTCAGCGAGCGTGGCAGGTCGTTCCAGAGCTTAGGGCTCAGATACGCAAATGCCCGGCCACCGTGGTGAGACTTCCTAATCCTAGGAGCCATTGCCAGATCCTGGTGGCTGGAACAGAGTGCAGGGTTTGGAACATATCCAGACACCAAAGGTCTCAGACACATGAGCACTGTGTTAGCAAGAGCCTTGTACATATTGCATAAAGTCTTAGATTGGACTTGCCACTCAATGGGCAACCAGTGCAGAGTATGTAGCAAACTGGCTGATGAGGTGAACCTGGGTGGGTGAAGAAGTACGTGAGTGGCCACATTTTGAACAATGTGGAGCTGTTTGAGCAAAGATTTTGCAGCGCCCAGATACAGAACATTGCCGTAGTCCAATCTGGAGATCACCCGAGTCTGAACCACTGTTCTTGAGCAGGGATTGGGAGGCATGCAAACATGTTCTTTAGCCATTTAAATGTGCTGAAGCAAGTGGCAGCCACTTTGTTTATTTGGTGACTCATGGACAGCTTGTCATCTAGCCATACTCCCAGACTTCCCCCCCCCCTGAACTGGGCAGGGCGTCAGGCCCGTAGATGGCCAAAGATGAGGACCCCAAAGGTGGAGGTGATTGCCCACTAGCAGAGCCTCCGTCTTGTAGGAAGTTTAAAATGGCAGACTATGGATTTACCAGAAAAGTTGGTCTGAATATCTTCTGGGTTTTTTTTTAACCCGTTCGCTACGGTTGTCGGCCAACGGCCGTCGCAAGCACTACCTCCGTAGTGCTGCGCACATCCGTTGGCCGACGTTGCCCCGCCCGCTTAATAGTACGTTCCGCACTGGCGCGGAATGTTCTAAGCAGTTAAAGTGTTAAGTAAGAAATAGCATCGTGCTTTCTGGCACCCTGCTGCGTGTTCGAAAGACTTCTGATGCCTTTGCCAAACGTTGGCACTACCACAAGAAGAGTCGCCGTAACCATTGATGTGAAATCCCTCATCTGGTCCAGAGGCTGAAACTACCAAGATGACCACCTGCATAGGTCACAGTCCAGGGGGTGTGCTTGCTGTGAGCAAACATCCATCTGCATCCAGCCTGGGAGGTCAAAACTGCTGAAGATGCATGCCGCTGAGTAGACCTGCGACGGTGTTCCATGTCCAGCGGTCTGTGACCCAAGATATCTAGCCGTTGCAGCCTCGCGGCACAGAAGCCGCTGCTACACGAACTGGTTTACTAAACGTGCCCATCAGCCTCACAAAAGCTTCAACTCAACTGAGAAGACAGAGACTGAGCACACAGTGAAATCTGCTGTGTGACTATTAGAGATTTTGCCCACATGAACTGTTTGTGGCAAAGCCATTTGAACGGATGTTTGCATTAACCAGCGGGGTAAATCCGAATGACTGCGCCTGTGACTGACAGATTAATGCCTATGTCCATTCGACATACTGGAGACCGTGGGCATTTTACAAACTCCTAGAGGGGGGGCACCGCAGGTGGTGTAGCGCCTCACTGGGGATTGTACACAAGAGTACAACCGTGTATCTGTCCCTCTTTTGAACCGTGTGGTATTTCGTATTGCAATGAAAGGAAAGTACTTTGGGGCATATTTGTGAAGGTTTTGCGTCACTCTTGTGCTACGCATGGGGGCGCAAGCGTGACACAAAACCGAAGTTGAATTTATCATGCCACGCAAGGCCACCTCGCATGGCCCTGCATGGCTTAATAAATCCAGAGTACCGCAACTCAGTGCAAATCGCTGCCTTGTGTTACTCTGCCCCAGAGAGGCGTTCCATGGATGTTTGGATCGAGGAGCTTAGATTTGGGGGAGAGGTCCATACGATCTCCCTATTCACCGATAACATGATGTTGACACTGACCTAGCCTGAAACCTAGCTCAGTCATCTGCAGTCTCAGCTGCTAGACTTTGAAAGCGTTGCTGGTTTCAAGGTAAATGAATCAAAATCTTGAGTGCTCAGCTTAGCCTCCCTCATGGCACAGTGAACATGTGCAGTCACATACACCGGTTTGATGACCATCTCGCAGCATTTAATATTTGGCCATTAACTGCCCGGCCCTCCTCTCTGCTCCAGCTTCTGGAGATGGGCGCCCCTTTTTCCCTAGCTACAGAAAATGCATAAAATCGGTATGAATGTCCTTCCCAGGATACCATATCTTTTTCGAGATCACCCCACACAAATAGATCAGAAATTTCAACAATAACTCCAAAACAATTATTCTCCACTGTGTGTAAAAGAGAGTGCACCCTCAAATAATGTACGAGAAGCTGAGATGTTGAAAAGGGATTTGGGTCCTGGTAGTTTGGAGATTTTTTTACAGAGCAGCACATGTAAGAATCCTGCCTGCCCTGGTCCCTATTAACAACAGATAAGACTGGACCACACTTGGACATGGGTCCCTGGTGGGACACTCTGGGTCATGGCATGTAAACTAAAGTCTGAGAGGCCCTCAGTGTCAATCTCAGCACCCCCTACACACTAGGGGGTGCACTACTGATTTCTAATCTCGATTGAGATTAGAAATCAGATATGTCTGAATAACCCCTAGTCTTAAACTCCAATACATGCCAACCTCCCCTTCTCACCTGTGATGGTAGCAGGACCTGGAAATATGGGGTTGCCAACAGGCTTGACAAAAATATAGTGAGGTCTCTTGAGTCTTGTAAATGGCCTTTTAATATGGAGCAGTGTTCTCTCTAAAGCAAGCCTAGACAATGAGGCTTTTGTAAAGTGCTGCAGAACATACCTTTGCAGCCTGAGAGCGCTAAAAGACCGATAGAAACTAGAAATTCTAGAATGCAAAGTCCCATGTTAAAAAACTTCAACCCATATTTATGATGGTTTTGTAAATTGACACATTTGAATGTGTGTATACCACCTCAACCATTTATGTTCTTATACTGTATCCTGCTTTCTCAAATTTGCTTGGAACTGCACCATTTGCCCACTACTTAAAAACAAAAAAAAACGAACGCCTCTTAGGTGGTTAGGGAGCGCGCGCTGCGCTCACTCGCGTTAACGCGTCCCTAAAAGAAGATTGCCAAAAAAGGTGTGTCACCAACATGAAAAGTTTGGAAAGCTGTGGTCTAGACAATGGGTAATGCTTAGACAATGGGTTATTGCTTAGACATTGGGCTATTACTTAGACGTTGGGTTATTGCTTAGACATTGGGTTATTGCTTAGACATTGGGTTATTGCTTAGACAATGGGTTATTGCTTAGACAATGGGTTATTGCTTAGACAATGGGTTATGCTAAGACAACGGGTTATGCTTAGACAACGGGTTATGCTTAGACATGAGTTATTGTTTAGACAGTGAGTTGTGCTTTATGCTTAGACAATGGGTTACGCTTAGAAATTGGCTCTTGCTTAGACATTGGGGTATTACTTCGACAACGGTCAGTCAAAATACTTTATTGCGATAACTTAATATCATATAAATACAATGGCAAAATACAAATTTAAAATACATGTGCAATAAATACATTATTTAAAAGACAGTTAAAATACATAAGAAGTCATACAAGAGATAAAACATATAGTGCAATGTACAAGTACCTAGATCCCTAAAATACAACAAATCTAAAATACCACATATCTAAAACCAATAATCTAAAACCAATATACCACCGTTACTAGTCCTATTACAGTAAAAAAAAGTGCCTTTTATAAAATTCTGTTTAAACTTTATATACTATACTGATGAGGTAGGATTTGTTCTGTTTTTTAACCTAATGTTCCTGCTCCTAATGGAACTCACCAGGAAACTAGCCACATGGAACATAATCCTTGGAGTCCCTAAAAGCTGTAGATAAATAAGAGCAGGTTTTACTTGAGTAAATCCAGCCTCCTGTAGAATGGGCACAAGAAACTTCCTCCTCGCCTTAGTGTAATGCCCACAAAACATCACTAAGTGCATGGTATTTTGTACGGAGAAATGATCGCAAGAGCATGGTAACGCCTTTTCTGGGGTATTCCAGACAGGATAAAAACCAAGATTAAAATGTATCAGATTAAAACGAAACCGTGTTAAAATAAACCTGTGGTAAGGATGAGTCACCGTGTTCAGGTAGCTCTCTGGGCCGACATGTATAGATAATATTATTCTGGCCCTAACACTTGTTTTTTTTAACTCCCTCTCTTCTCTTTCCAGGGATAAAAGCTCACTCATTGCACACTTTGTTAATGCAATATCTTTGGGTGTAATAGACTCTATAACTGAAAATAACTCCGGTCTCTCTATCTTGATGAAATTTTCCTTAATATACGTCAACCACTTGATATTATTAACTCTATCCAAGCACAAACAATCTTTCATAATGATGTGGTTTAGGGGAATTTCCTTGTTAAGCCACATCCTCAACCAGGCTACAAGAAGTGCTGTTTTTATCAAATCTGAGATGTAGCCTTCCCCAAGTTCCAGGTGTGCAGTATAGGACGGGGTTGACTGTGGAACACTGAGGACAGATCTGAAAATTTTATTTTCCATGATCTGTAGGGGGGCTAAGGCCCTGTAGCCCCAAATTGAGCTACCATATGAAGCAACAGAGATACATTTAGCCCTATAAATTTTCATGATGGCTGCAATAGGCCTACCACCCAGTTTTTTGGAGAACCCCTGGAGAGCTGAAGATGTTCTGGCTAACGAGATTACTCTATTCTTTAGCTGGGGGCCCCAGTTACCCTTTTCATCAAAAGTGATCCCTAAGTAAGGGAAAGAAGCTACTCGAGCCAGCTTCTCCCGTCCGCAGAAAAAGGATTTATGGCAGTTTTTCCTTGCTGCGCTGCCCATAAACATAATTTGGGATTTCTTCACGTTTATTTTTAAATCAAGAGAGCCCATAAAGATTTCAAATGCGTCCAAGAGACGTTGGAGCCCCACCCCAGTACGTGCAAGAAGAACCGTGTCATCCGCGTAAAGGAGAACAGGAATCCCCTGCTCCCCTACACGCGGAATGTCGGGAGTCACGTCCCTCAGTGCGGGTTCCAGAGCGTTCACATATAATGTAAACAACAGGGGAGCAAGGATGCACCCCTGTCTAACCCCTTTTTCTGAAACAAAATCCCCGGTACAACGTCCACCCGTGGTTACTCTAATTTTGGCTGTAAGGCCCTGGTGCAAATCTGCCAACAAGTTAACTAGTGTCCTATCCAGACCCATTTCAAGCAATATGAACCAGAGCTTGGATCTATTAACCAGGTCAAAAGCAGAGGAGAGGTCCATGAAACCAAGGTACATGGACCCCTCCTTAGCCCTGGTATATTTCTCAATCAGCATGTGTAGGTTGAGACATTGGTCCTGAGTGCTTCTCTTGGGTCTAAATCCATATTGGACATTGGTCAATATGCTTTTCTCGGTTGCCCACTCATTTAGTTTTGCTAATATCACTCTTCCAAGAATTTTTACTGAAGAGTCGATCAATGAAATTGGTCTATAACATGCAGGATCCTGCCTATTACCCTTTTTAAAAATAGGGATGATTATAGATGTTTTCCATGACGCTGGTATATTGTCATGGGTTAGGGCATTAAAAACCCTACATAGTAATCTAGACCAAAAATTAGGAAAACATTTAAAGGCGTCAGCGGGAACACCATCAGGTCCTGGCGCCTTTTTTTTCAGAGTGCAGTCTATTGCTTGTAGGACTTCTGCAACCTCGAAATGCACTTGATTTCCTTCAGCAAAATGACCAACCGGACCCCCAGGGCCTCCACTGCTGTGGTCTGAATAAATGTCACTAAAATGTTTTATCCAACCTTCGTCAGTTATGTTAGTTTCTAAGGGAGAATTCACTTCTCCTGTGAAAAAGGGTTGGTTGACAACTTTCCAAAATGCTCCACTGTTTTTCAATATTACTGGGTCTAATAGTTGGGACCAAGCTTCATCTTTGATCACTTTCTTCCTGTTAGCTATAGCTTTTTTATATTGAGCTCTGCAGGTTGTGATATGGGCGGGAACTTTTGGGACTGCCTTCAAGGCGCTTAACAGTGCGCAATGTGCTTTTGTGCATCTGTTATCAAACCATCTTTGAATGGGCATGGTCTGCTTTTTTGAACCAACAAGCAGTCTTTGATTAATCTTGCTGCAGATGCTACTGAAGGCAAGTACCACATCCCTATTATCTGCCTCACTGGATGAGCACACCCCAACCTCAACCACAGCATCGGTGAGTACCTCTTGTACGAAGGATTCTGGGATTATACTGTCCCATTTCAGTCTACGTCCCTGATCTTTCGCTTTATATACTATCCTATTGTCGCAAGGGCCAACTTTACGCGAGATTAGATCGGTATTTACTAAATCCATGGTGACAGGGTTATGATTACTAAAAACAGAAACCACAGTTTTATACATTAAAACTTTACCTAATAAAAATGACGAGATAAATATATAATCAATAATAGAGCCATTGTCTGTACCCTTAAAGGTAGAGGTCCTAACCCCCCCTCCCCACTCCCAGACTCATTTAGATTCCATCTTGCTAGGAAGTTTTCTAAACATTCCCCTTGTTTATTGTGTTCAAGATGGATTGGCGAGCAATTAGGGGGGGATTCTTCTTCATCCCAAACACACGTTAATGTACAAGGGTGAATATTAAAGTCCCCCATAAACACAATTTCAAAAGAATGTACATTTTCACTATAGACTGACAAAAACTGATCCAATTTATCTAGACTAAACAAAGTACAGTCAGATGCATTGGCATTATAAACATTTATAAACAAAATATTAGAATGATCTACTGAGGTAAGTTCAACAATTAAACAATGATCAGAGCCCGAGTCGCATTTCTTCAAGCGGCCTTTTATATCAAGTTTAAAAAGACTTAGTAGTCCTCCCTTGGCTCTTCCTGCAACACTGGGCACTGCTGGGATACAAAAATAGCTGTATCCATCCAATGAGAAATTATTTTGTGTGTCCCAGGTTTCTTGTAAAGCAATAATGTCGAACTTACTTATAAAATCTGACCATGCTAGAATACCCACTTTTGCCTTAATTCCTGCAATATTCCAGGTAAGTATACTTAAAACAGGTTCGATTTGCCCCTCATAACTGTTGTTTTTGGACGAAAGTCAATCATTTTGGTCCAAAGAGGATAAAGGAATATAACGATTGGATAACATAAGAGGTTGAGCAAAAGGGTTTAACTGAGCTGGATGAACTATATGATTTATCGTATTACGACTTCGCTCTTGGCCCCATCTATTATTCATATCCCAATTGTTATCCCACCCAGGTGCAGGGGTCCTTGGATAGGTGACATTCTGTTGTTCGCCATAAAAGAATTTTAGTGTTAATGGGACGACAGTACCCTGTCTGCGTTGGGGCGGAAGTAGATTAATGAGAATGTTTGGCAGGACGCCTGGATGGGAAAAGCTCACTGCCACACAGTCCCCTTTAAATTTTTTAGGTCGATTTCCTAGCCAGGGAACCCTCTTTGCGGACTTAATGTCCCGAGCCAGTTGCTGCTCCCCCCCAGAAGCTAGCTTCATATTATTTGTTAGCCATTTTAAAGCCTTGTTAGACAAGGAAGAAGGTGATTCACTAATACCACCATCTAGGGGTGGAACATTGGCTAATACTAGCACAACAGGTGAGGCTTCAACTATAAATTGTAAAGGGTCCAATTCCTGAGCTTGTACTGGCGCGATAGTAACAGTTAGTATATCATCACTTTTACCAGCTATCTGGTTAACATTAACTATTGGTGGCTGCGCTGGTGGGTCGATATGCAACAGAACCTCTGTTCCCACCCCGGCAACATTTACCCCTATATTGTTGCCCAAATTAGCAACCAACGTGGTGATGTTTTCTACCCCCCCTACGACCTTGTTTTGCAGCCCTTCCAGCTTTTTAACCTCAGTTTGTAGCTTATCTATTTTAGCTACTAGGGGTTTGATGATAGCTTTGATTTTACCTTCGATCAATTCAGCAATTTTTAAGAACAAATCATCATCAGCAATATGTTTTACTATCCCCTCCTCATTATTATCCTTTAGTTTAGCCTTTGGAGTAGTTGCCCTCTTCCTCCTTACCCCAGACCGCAGCCCTCCCCGCTTTGGCTGGTTCCTTACACAAGTACGTACTGGCCGGGGGGCGTGGTCTGAGGTAGACTGTTCTTCATCAGAGAGACACAACTGTGCCTCTTTTTCAGATTCAATGTCCGTCGCATTTTCAGCGTCCACAATAAGTATCTCGGGGGCAAACGCTTCAATCTCTGATGATTTGCTTGTCCCCTGATTAATAGAGAGGCTAAGGTGGTCATCGGGATCAGTCACCAAAGATTGTATATCATCAGTAAGAGGAAGTAAGGTGGGACTCAAACATTGCAAATCTGGTGATTGACTCAGACCCAAAGACTCTCTCCTTTGAGTGGTAATTTTTTTCACAGTTTGGACCAAGTAGTTATCCATAGTGTTGGATGTAATGGCAACAGTTTTTTAGACATCCTAGCACTATACCCCAATGTTACTACGGGCTCCCAAATCAAAATTATATATAGGGACTTTCTCAGGGCAACTGAGTCTTACTTGGACATGAGAACTCTTTCGTCGCTTCCAGCAGCGTTCCTGGCCCTGTCCCTGTCGCCTCCTGCCGCTGAGGGCCGTAGAGGGCCCGCCCTTTGCCCGGGCTTAGCCCCGGGCGTCCCGCTCGCGTCCCGCGTCGCGGGGACGTCCGCACTTTTAATGCGCCTTCTGGCACGCTCTCCCCGCGTCTGATGCGTCTGATGCGCGCCGCCGCTAGGCCTACCGGGTGATGTAGTCCCCGGGGCGGCGGCGCGAGGCTTCGTGTCCGTGTGACTCTCGGCGGTGGCGGCTTAAACACCTGGCCCTTCTTTTGACTCCTGGCGGTGGCGGCGTTTCAGGTAGGTGAAAGTGTGTTTCCCCCGCTCTGCCGGGACGTCCGCACTTTTAATGCGCCTTCTGGCGTGCTCTCCCCGCGTCTGATGCGTCTGATGCGCGCCGCCGCTAGGCCTACCGGGTGATGTAGTCCCCGGGGCGGTGGCGCGAGACTTCGTGTTCGTGTGACTCTCGGCGGTGGCGGCTTAAAGACCTGGCCCTTCTTTTGACTCCTGGCAGTGGCGGCGTTTCAGGTAGGTGAAAGTGTGTTTCCCCCGCTCTGCCGGGACGTCCGCACTTTTAATGCGCCTTCTGGCGTGCTCTCCCCGCGTCTGATGCGTCTGATGCGTGCCGCCGCTAGACCTACCGGGTGATGTAGTCCCCGGGGCGGCGGCGCGAGGCTTCGTGTCCGTGTGACTCTCGGCGGTGGCGGCTTAAAGACCTGGCCCTTCTTTTGACTCCTGGCGGTGGCGGCGTTTCAGGTAGGTGAAAGTGTACAACGGGTATGCTTAGACAACGGGTTATTGCTTAGACAGTGAGTTATGCCTAGACAGTTGGTTATGCTTAAACAATGGTTTATTCTTAGACAACGGGTTATGTTTAGACATGGGGTTATTGCTTAGACAATGTGTAATCTTAGACAATGGGTAATGCTTAGACAATGGGTAATGCTTAGACAATGGGTAATGCTTAGACACTGGGGTAATGCTTAGACAATGGGTTATTGCTTAGACAATGGGTTATTGCTTAGACATTGGGCTATTGCTTAGACATTGGGCTATTGCTTAGACATTGGGCTATTGCTTAGACATTGGGTTATTGCTTAGACATTGGGTTATTGCTTAGACATTGGGTTATTGCTTAGACATTGGGTTATTGCTTAGACATTGGGTTATTGCTTAGACTTTGGGTTATTGCTTAGACTTTGGGATATTCCTTAGACAACGGGTTATGCTTAGACCTGAGTTATTGTTTAGACAGTGAGTTGTGCGTTATACTTAGACAATGGGTTACGCTTAGAAATTGGCTCTTGCTTAGACATTGGATTATTACTTCGACAACGGGTTATGCTTAGACAACGGGTTATTGCTTGGACAGTAAGTTATGCCTAGACAGTTGGTTATGCTTAAACAATGGGTTATTCTTAGACAACAGGTTATGTTTAGACATTGGGTTATTGCTTAGACATTGGGTTATTGCTTAGACAATGGGTTATTGCTTAGACAATGGGTAATGCTTAGACAATGGGTGATGCTTAGACAATGGGTAATGCTTAGACACTGGGTTATTTCTTAGACACTGGGGTAATGCTTAGACACTGGGGTAATGCTTAGACAATGGGGTAATGCTTAGACAATGGGGTAATGCTTAGACAATGGGGTAATGCTTAGACAATGGGTAATGCTTAGACAATGGGTAATGATTAGACAATGGGTTATTGCTTAGACATTGGCTTAGACAACGGGTTATTGCTTAGACAGTGAGTTATGCTTAGACAGTTGGTTATGCTTAAACATCGGGTTATTCTTAGACAACGGGTTATGTTTAGACATTGGGTTATTGCTTAGACATTGGGTTATTGCTTAGACAATGGTTTATTGCTTAGACAATGGGTTATTGCTTAGACATTGGGCTATTGCTCAGACATTGGGCTATTGCTTAGACAATGGGTTATGCTTAGACAATGAGTTATGCTTAGACAGTGGGTTATGCTTAAATATTGGGATATTCTTAGACAACGGGTTATGCTTAGACAGTTAGGTTATGCTCAGCCACTGGGTTATGTTTAGGCAAAGGGTAATGCACACCATAGTTAAAAAGAGCAACATGAGAACGTACTTCCTTTGCAAAGTTTTATTTCCACCTCTTGTGAGTCAAGGGGTGCTATCTCCTTTCTTCATAGAACCCTAATCAAAGCGCTCCCGTACTCATGTTAGGCATGCCTGGACAGATTGGACTAGGTGGTGGGGAGAAAGTGGAGAAGGACATAGTCAGTGTGACTGGTCTCCCCCCGCGCAGCTCCACCACTGAGGGTTGCCCCCGAACCCTGAGCTCACTCTTGCAGGGTGTTTGAGGCCCTCTTCCTCCCACAGGCTCCTGCCTGCACCTCATCCACGGGGGTCCAGTGGGAGAGCACTCTGCTTTTCTGCCCCTCTTGCCTCTTTTTCATCTTTTTATTTTAATCTTCCTTCTCTTTCTGATTCCTTTTCTTTCTGTTTCCTCTTTTTCCTCTATTTCCTTTTTTCCGTGCCATTTTTTATCCCGCCGCTGCTGCCCTGTGGCCCCTCTTTCCTCCAATGTGTCCTTCTCGCCTTCCAGCTGACCCGCCCTCCCTCCGATCCCTACTTAATGGAGGCCACTGTGCGGCCACGCCACTGGCATGCCAAAGGCAAGCCCGTCAGCGCACGACCGCGACCCGACCACAACCAGCCCCAGGAACCCTGGTCCTCCGACCCACCTCTGCTACAACTTCAGCACCCTGCACGCTACCATTCCCGGACATGGAAACTACTGCCAGCTTTCGACATCGAGCAACACCCAAGGCCCGATCTCCTGTCTACACTGTTGCTGCACCTTCACCCACCTCTGTACCCCTGCAGGTCCTCATCCACACATACAAGGCCCTCCACAACACCGGACCAACATACCTAAACAACCGCCTCTCCTTCCATGCACCCAATAGACACCTCCGATCCGCTGACCTCTCTCGGGCCACCGTTCCCAGTACCTACAACACCAGAATGGGAGGAAAGTCCTTCTCCTACCTCGCAGCCACGGCCTGGAACGACCCCTCCCCCTACCTCTGGCAAGCTCCCACACTGCTCCAGTTCAGGAAGGACCTCCAGGCCCGTCTCCTCGGATGACCCCAGCACCCAATGAAGCCGCACCCTCTTTCCCCCAGTGCCTTGAGATCCTCGTGGGTGAGTAGTTGCGCTTTACCAACCCCTTATTGATCAATTGAAGGACCAATGGCTGAGACTGTAACAGGACCTGGAGAGGGAATCTACTAGCAATGGCATCCCTGAAACCACCCTGGTCCCACAAAAGGCTCCCTGCATGCTGCAGCATCTCACCCAAGACCCAAAGAAGTCCAACCATATCATGATGCAAACACTGAAGCTAGGAGGTACAATGTAGATTACACATAGCTTGCAATTCTCAAATACATGGCTGCCACTTTTTAGAAGTTTTATTCATTTCATTGAAAGAGGTCACTTTATATACATGGAATAAAAGGCAACCTACATACATTCTATTTGTCTTGAGACAATACAATCCAAGAGCAAGGCAGATGGGGGACATTGCATTTACCCCCTTCTATAGAAAAGGTGGCAAAAAACCTCAATATACAGGAATGAGATTAGACCCGGTTTTCAGTCTGGGATTCCTAAACTGGACTATGGTTTGTGGAATGGATATACACCACATTAGTGGGGTGACTACAGAACTGGAAGGCTAGGAGTGGGGTGAGCTCTTACAAGAAAAACCTAATTCAAGACGTCGTTTGGTAGGTTTGAGTGAACCTCTCTATGTCAATGTAAGGCCTGGACCAAAACGAAGTCAAAAAATCAGGTACCAGAAAGGAAAAGGTTTAGAAGTTCACAGTGAGGCTACAAGATCTCATTACCATCGCCATCAAATGGCACCCCTCTGCCACTCTTTAGACAATACAACCCCATGCACCAAAAGGGTATTGAACCAAAGAATACACAAACCACTCAGCACTCCTAGCCATGCCCATTCAGTGCAAGAAAGCAACAGGGCAACATCTACAACGAAATGTTTCTGCCACCCCCCAAGTCATGCTTGAAGATAACTTCCCCTCACCCAGTCTAAGATGTGAAGGCGAAGCCAGCAAGATTTGAGTTCCATCACTTTCAGTGCTAATGGTCTATCACCACCACCCCCTTAACAGTTGGTGAAACTCAAGTTGGCATCAACATTCGTATGCAGGAATCTTACTCCCTCGCTTCTATTCTTGTGATACATACTGAAAGCCCTTTTAATGCCTCATTCACTGTTTTTAGTATCTGAAACCTATTAGCAAAGGGATCCAACAACCGTACGTATATGGTCAATTTAACAAATGTATTAATCTTGCCCTCCAGAAGCCGGGGCTCAAACGTACCTCTTCTGCTCCATTCACTTGTTGTCCCGAGCTTCAGCGGCACATCTTGCGTCAAGGCACCAGTGTAACCTCTGTTGATGAGGTGCCTAGGGCTGGATCGGAGCCAGACATAGGGGCGTCCGTACTTGGCATAGGCGGCCAACAAGAACAAGGTGCAGTTTTCTTCCTGTTGGAGATAACATACCCAGTTACTGCCAAACCCTTAAACCAAACCCAAGGAAGTATTTTTGCATAATGTCAGAGCTTAAGATCTTTAGGTACTCCTCACATAAGTAGCATTGATTCTGGTATTAGCAAAAATGTGTATCACTTGGAAGGGAAAGAAAGAACAAGAACTTTAGGTACTCTTCACATTTGTAGCATTGATTCTGGTGTTTGCATGAATTGTTTTCACTTGGAAGTAGAAGGGAAGAACAAGCAAGACAAAGACTGGATGGTGTGGAAGTGTGGACTATTCAAAGGGCCACCAAAATGACTCCATCTAGAGCATCAAAATACCTTTGACTGGTCTAGAATACAAACGTAACCAAAATCTCTATAATCTTGTAACCTGCGACTGAGATTTCTGAAATGTTATATGTCTCGCCAGTGGGGTGATTTACAGCGCTGAAGCTCAGCATTAAGGAGGGGGCAGAAGGGGGCAATGTTAAAGCTTTTGCAATAGACATTTTGACTAAAGCCTTTTTGCAAGTCGCCTCAACCTCAGTTTGGGAAACGGTAATCCAATGGGTACATCGGGATCCTTTTAAACTCAATACCGGTCGGAAGAAGCCTAGGAAAATCCTGGTGTATATACAATCATACAACCTTAAGGAAAAGTTGCTGGGGGTGGCCCCTAAACAGAAAAATACTCAGGTTCAGGACTTATTGTTTAAAATAAGGTCAAAATTGTGAGACAACGGACCATCCCGTTGTCAAAATGGTAATGTTCAGCACCCTTTCACTGTGAACCCGCTATGGTTCTCTTCAGGTAAATCCATAAACAATAATAATCCAATTCACTGTTTTTGTTTCAAGATTCTCATATTTATTGATTTCATTTCATCATTTTGATTATTTGCGTTATTTTCACGACATTTGGTGTTGACATTTCCCATTTACCCAATGCATTTCGGGTCTATAGTGACCCTTCTTCCGGGGTCTCTGTCAGAAAAATCAAGAAAACTGCAATCAATGTCACAGCCATCTCAGTGTGTACAACTGTTATTTAAGTAAACATTTTAGCATTCTAGTGCATGCAAAAATTCTGCGTCTTCACAAATTATATAACATTCAACCCTAGCCCATTAGGTGAATGCCTCACAGTAATACGCTCTGTATCTTAAGGGATTACGTCCCCGAAAACGACCGTCAAAATTGAATCAAGTTACCAACTCAACTCTAAAAGTGTTCTGTTAAACACTGTGTCCAGCCTGATGTACTTGCTCTAAATAAAGAATAAGCAAACAAAAAATCCAAAAGTTTCTAGCGCATAACAAACAAACATCCTACTCTTCGTTCTTACTTACTCGGAAATGTGCCTGTCTTCAGATTTTCAAAATATCGACCAATCCGCTACTAGCTCACATAGGAGGAACGACTTTAAGCTGCGTGCTGCACTGTGATTGGATACACAAGCGGTCACGTGACCGCCATCACGGACTCGATATCAGCCCTCATCTAATTCAAAAACTGGTTAATGCGTGTAGTTCACTGAATGTAATAAGGCTAAACAGTCTAAAGGGTTGGTCTCTCAAAGTGAAAATACGGAGATTACGATGTATTTATGAATTACTAACTGCTGTACGCGCTATATCACAAACTATATGTGTATGTTCATAACACACTCTAATTACTTCTTAAATACTAATGGTCCCATGAAGTAAAATGCAAAAGACTAAACCATAATAAACAGTACAAATAAACATTGCAAATAAACATGTACACAAAAATAGTGTCGGCCATTTTGAATAGGGAAGTTCTTAAATTTCATGTTATGCAGGGAACAATTGTCAGCTCTCCCAGAGTCACTTTATAAAAAACAGGATAGTTCTATCCTGTCATTCAAACCATTCGGTTGTAAGCTGCCCATCTTCTTTATCCAAAAGTATTCAGATCTCAATCTTTGTTTGTGTAAGTCTCTTTCTGGATGATGCTTTAAGACTTCTAGTATGGTGAAGCGTAATTGCGCAACATTGTGTCCAGCTTCCAACCAGTGTGCACTCACTGTAGATTTCAAGTTCTTCAACCGAATATTACTCTTGTGCTCTGTTATTCTGATTTTAATTTTTCGTTCAGTTTGGCCTATGTATAATTTACCACATGGGCATTTGATGCCATAAATTACGTTTTTCGTGTCACAAGTTCCTGAGTGTAACAAAGACAATTTCTTACCCGTCATTGGGTGTGTGAAAAACTGTCCAACCATCACGTTGTTACAATGGACGCAATTTTCGCATCTCTGCATACCTTTGTAGTTGGTTGCTTCCAGATTAAATCTCTTTTTCAGAAGTTCTTTCAAATTTTTTGGCCTGCTGTATGCAAACGTTATCCGTTCAGCTACCAGTGGTTGTAAGTCAGGTTCCTGTGTGATAAGTGCCCAGTGTTTCTTCTTTTTGTTTGCTTATTCTTTATTTAGAGCAAGTACATCAGGCTGGACACAGTGTTTAACAGAACACTTTTAGAGTTGAGTTGGTAACTTGATTCAATTTTGACGGTCGTTTTCGGGGACGTAATCCCTTAAGATACAGAGCGTATTACTGTGAGGCATTCACCTAATGGGCTAGGGTTGAATGTTATATAATTTGTGAAGACGCAGAATTTTTGCATGCACTAGAATGCTAAAATGTTTACTTAAATAACAGTTGTACACACTGAGATGGCTGTGACATTGATTGCAGTTTTCTTGATTTTTCTGACAGAGACCCCGGAAGAAGGGTCACTATAGACCCGAAATGCATTGGGTAAATGGGAAATGTCAACACCAAATGTCGTGAAAATAACGCAAATAATCAAAATGATGAAATGAAATCAATAAATATGAGAATCTTGAAACAAAAACAGTGAATTGGATTATTATTGTTTATGGATTTACCTGAAGAGAACCATAGCGGGTTCACAGTGAAAGGGTGCTGAACATTACCATTTTGACAACGGGATGGTCCGTTGTCTCACAATTTTGGTCATTTCGTAAAGTGTTTTTTAGACTAAAACACTGGGTGATGTTGCACTAAAACGAACGGATTAATTCGACAGAAGAAAATAGCATTAACTAGAGTGCTGGATGGACACAATAAAGTTAAAATAAGGTCAGACATTTCACGTGTGACAGAAGACAGAAGGTGGGAGTTGGGCAAGTGGATAGATCCCTTGAAAGAAAGGGTGTTCAAGTTCAGTTAAGGTTTCATGCATTCCTTAGAGTGGTATGGGCCAACAAAATGTACAACTTTCGATCCCCAGAGGAGGCTGATAGCTTTTTGGCCCATAATAATTCAGCAGCTAGTTAAAATTGTTATCATTTGTTTGTGGGGGAGATGTAGTTTTTTTCTCTTATATGACTAGTTTTGGCGGTGGTGGATAGCAGCTCGAATTGGCAGTCGCCAATAGGTAGTCAGGGAGGGTTCCCAGGGAAGGATATGGGGGTGTGCACAAGTGGTGGTGGGGAGCATAAGGGACATAAAAAAGAAATAAAATGTGCTGTACAATGTCGCATTATGATCACTTTCATAGCATTTCGTAGAGGGAGAGTAAAACTCTTTATGCCAGTTCAAATAGCCGTATGTCCACCTGATCATGATAGATCACGACAAAGTCAAGCGATCAGGACTAGGGCTTTAAGGAACTTTTTTTTTTTTTTGCAGAGTTTTATATAGCGCGAACTAGACCCGAACTGAATCAGGTATCAGAGCGCTTTACATAGCACCAGTTACGTTACATGAGGACACACTTTCATTTTAGGCACGGGGAGATTAAGTGATTTGCCCAGAATCACAGGAGGTTTTTGGCGTCGTTACCGAGACTCGAACCCAGAGCCCCAGGTCCGAGGTCGAGCGCCTTAGCAGTTAGGCCAACCCCTCTCCCCAATGCAACCTAATGCAAAATATTGATATTGCAAATCAACCTCCTCAACCTGTAGCCAAGGAGATAGCAGGTAGTGCCCTAAAGTGCCAGTGACTGGTGGTCTACACACTTTACAATGATCCATAGTGGCTCCTTAGTTATGGAAGAGATGGGCACTACAAGTGACTTTGGTGTGGGCATGAACAACCCTGCAAGGGCCCAACCCTTCTCCTGGTCTGACTGCACCAGAACCAGTTCAACGCATGGGGGTCAGACAACACAACATGCAATTTATAACCCACTTTATAAAAAGGGGGCAGTGGGAGGCCTGCAGTGTTACCTCCACATGTATAGTAGAATCTACACAGTTTGCCACAGCGGGAGTTGGCATCACATGTACCCTTTGGAAAATGTGGTTTTATTGCCGTGCCTCCCTCCCATGGACCAACTCTTCCAAGCGACATACTCACCGGAACAGCAACTTCCTTCTCACAGGGGGAGGCAGGCGGTATGATGTCTGCAGGCTCCTCTGGGCACGACAACCTATAGAAACACACCGTTATTCGCTGTCCATGGATGTAGGGCTGTCGCGAGCGGGAGATGACCCTATGCCTGGGGCTGGGTTTCTCCATCTGAAACCTTCCAGAGCATCCCCCACTTCAAACTTACATCCTCGACTAACATTCTACCGTGGGAAAGACCCCCCTGCAAAAACTATGCATGCCGGGTCTGGTGAATCAGTGGACTAATGTGTCCACTGCAGGGGCCTGTGTCCGACCTCATGGTCGCAGGTTCAAATCCCAGCGGGTCCACTCAGCCTTTCATCCATCTGAGGTCGATAAAAGGAGTACCATTGAGTTGGGTAACAATAAACATCTGTTATTCAGTGCTAGGACTCCTGCGGGTAATTGTGCGCTTTACAAATACACGTTATGTTATGAGTGTACCTCCTCGTGAAGCAGGTAGTGTATTTTTAACAAAACATATGCTACCAATGAAGCATCAGTGACATTTCTTAGACAACAGCACTTGCATGGGCACACTTTACACGGTAGACCTGCCCAACTAGCTGGGTGCAGATACACTCATATGAACAGAGGTGTGATTATGGACCCCACTGGCTCAATACTGCCACCTCTGAGCCCTCCCTGGCACCCTTGCATCTGCCTGCTCGCCCCTCTCTCTGCCGGGCTTAGAATGAGCCAGTTCCTTTGTGCATGACTAGCAGAAGCAGAGATACAGTGTGTCTTGTGTGCCATGCCAATACCAAGGAAACCACCACAGGACTGGTGCCTTAGAGCTACAATATCTTTCAGGACAAAAATTGTCTTCTGTTCTTTTCAGTGTTTCTTGAGGGCATCGAATGTAGAGGGGCTCAAACATGTATCCCAGCAAAGAAACAAACCTATTGGGTCCTGTAGCAGACACCCTAGGGAGTGGGTCTATTCCAATCCCGGAGTGCCCCTCTGGAATGGTTTCTAAAACCTTGTGCTTTTGAGGCAATGTACCTGGCACAGGTTGCGACAAGATGCCTTGTTCAGCTCTGTTTGTGCTTCTGAGAGGAAGAAATGCTGCTGCTTGCAGCTCAGGATGTCTTTGAAGGTGTGCCATCACCCTCTAACACCCCGCACTTGGCAAACACTTGTTTGCAAATGGAAACCCAGGAGCTTTATTTTGCAACTTTATCCAATGACCTTTCACCCCGAGGATAAACTGGACAAACGTCCACCAGAAATCCCAGACGAGGCCCCCAAAAACGAGTTTACAGTTTAAAACCAGGAGCCAAACTTGACTCGGTTCCAACAATCCCTTAGTGTGTGTTTTACAAAGAGCTGCTTCTGGGAAGTTGTATAAACTACCAAAGTGATCTCCATCTGCAATAACATAATATTTTATGGAATAAAGGGGTAATTGCTAAAGTTCAAAGTGAAATTCAAAAATATTTATTCGGCTAGATAATAGCCATCAAAAACCAAAAATAAAATATTTAAATAACAATTAACATGATAAAATTTTACCCAACATAATCAATACACAAAGTTCAATATTGGACAGAGAGAACCCCCTTCCTGAGGCCCAGGCCCTGGCAAGGGTTGAGATTTAGAAGCATTTAAATGTTCATTTGGTTTTCATTCGTAGGATCTTAGAACAGAACCATATTTTCCAGTATATTCACCTGCCTTCTGGCTGGAGGAAGTTGCCCCAAAGTCCCTTTAAGGATGCACATTGAAGAAACCCTGTTGTATCTCACCTGCCAGGGGTCTCCTGGAACAGCAGGGAAGAGTCTGGGCTCCCAAGCGTCTCCCCCACACTTGCGCTGCTGGACAGACTCTCGGACAGGCTGACAGACTCCAGGCTCTGCAGAGAGCAGCAAGCCTGCAAGAAGGAATGGAAAGAAGGGTTGAGATCAACCAGGAAACTCAGAATGTATAAACCTAAAGCTTTGGTCCTTCTATAAGGGACCCTTGCAATCTTTAATCCAGGGCTCAACGGGGTGTCTGGAAGAACCGCAAAGTATGCTTTACTCTGGGGCCTGTTTACAACTACCTTTAATTGTTACTTGCTATATCCTATGCCTCCACCCCCTTCTTTCACACTTGGGCAGGTGTATGGGCAGGGCCACTGGAATTATGCAGCAAGAGAGGGCCTCATTATGCGGCAGGGTTGAATAAATTAAGTGGCAAGTAAAGGCAAATTAAGCAGCATAATACGGAGCATTCTGATATCATGGCTTAATTATTTCGTCGTTTTTAAACTGAGTAACATTGTCTGAGCATTGGCTGTACCTCATTAGTAACATTTTAACTCTCAAATATATTAATAAGCAATTGAAAGTTGACAGTCAGCCTTAGCAAAGGGCCTTCCACTGTGTGGCAACATGTGTTGCGGCGCTTATAGTAACTTTTGAACCGTAAATATATATACATATATATATTATTATTATTATTATTATGCGTTCTTATATAGCGCTCGATTACCCGTAGGCATCTCGGCGCTTGCCTTGGGAACCCGTCCTGGCTTCCCCAAGGTGAAAGCCAGGCATCCCGCCGCGGGGGGGCCGTAGTGGAGATTAAGCAGGCTAATGCCCAGAGCTGCAGAGTGTGAACCCGTGATTTGAGTAGGCACCGAAGCGAGAATTATCGAGTCCGCGGATATTTGGGCTCAAGACCCTGCCGCGTCGGGAATTGAACCCTGGTCCCGGGTCTGACCTCTGCTTCAGGGTCTGCCTCCTCTAACCAGTGAGCCACACTTCTCCTTATATATATATATATATATATATATATATATATATATATATATATATATATATATATATATATATATATATATATATATATATATATATATATATATATATATATATATATATATATATATATATATATATATATATATATATATATATATATATATATATATATATATATATATATATATATATATATATATATATATATATATATATATATATATATATATATATATATATATATATATATATATATATATATATATATATCCATACTAATATAATAAAGAGAGAGCCCAAACCTTTGAGGTGGGTAATCTCAGGAACCACAGCACCAATCACAACACCCAATACAGCGTTGGAAAGGGCAGTTGCAGCAGAAGGACATAGGCTATGCAGACGCCCACCATATACATTTAAAAGGTAAAAGAACCGTGCCAGCAAAGTAGTCCCTTGTGGGCGTGTCTGCGTTGTGCTGTGGGCGTGTGCTGGGGGCGTGTGGTACGTTCCGCCCTTCATGCCATGTCTCATATCTTGTGCTGTGGGCGTGTGCGGGGGCGGGATTACGGAGAAAAAAAAAGTGAGCGTTGTGCCCAATATTTCATTGTTTTTTCTTCCCAGGTTCTGTACATTCCAGCTCCGGGTGTCCACCCTGCTCCCTTTAAATACCCCTGCACCCCATAATCATAACCCACCCTTACTCCTTAAAATACCCCAACACCCTTAAACACTAACTCATCTTAACCCATTAAATATACCCTGTACCCCAAAACCCAAACCTATCCCTAAACCCTAAAAATACCCCTGTACCCCAAAACCCAAACCTAGCCCTGAACCCTATAAATACCCCTGTACCTCAAAACCCAAACCTACCTCTGAACCCTAAAAATACCCCTGTACCCCAAAATGCAAACCTAGCCCTGAACACTAAAAATATCCCTGTACCCCAAAACCCAAACCTACCCCTGAACCCTTAAAATACCCCTGTACCCCAAAACCCAAAGCTATATCTGAACCCTTAAAATACCCAAACACCCCAAAACATATACCTCAGTACCCCAGTACTTACCTTATCCAAACATAAAAAAAAAAACATGCTATTACCATTCATGCATTTACAACGAATTTCGTTGTAAATGTATGCGTGGTGAAAGCATATCAAATGTAATGCCATGCGTTACAATGGCATTGCGGAGTCATGGTACTTTCGTAATGAAAGTATGCGGAAAGAAAGTTGCGGAATAATGGGTGTTTACCCTCCCCCGGTAAATACATTGGTGGCACGGCGGCCTACATCTCCAGCAACATACTCATATTTTTTCACCACCGATTTGAAAAAGGCACAGGTCTCTCTCATTGATGGTCAGCACCGACATACACTTTTAGACGCACCGACATACACTTTTAGACACACCTCCTGCCACAAGTTCTAGAATTGCGAACTTTAGAGCTGGGGAGCTACGTTCGAATCTCGGCATCAGCTCAACATCCTGTGATTCCAGGCAAATCGCTTTGTCTCCCCGTGCCTACCACAAATGAATGTGTTCTTCTGTA
The DNA here is from genome assembly GCF_964261635.1 of Lissotriton helveticus. Classification (NCBI taxonomy): domain Eukaryota; kingdom Metazoa; phylum Chordata; class Amphibia; order Caudata; family Salamandridae; genus Lissotriton; species Lissotriton helveticus. The sequence goes on along the minus strand of NC_136073.1, from coordinate 66,884,093 downwards.
ATGTAAATTGTGCTCATGCCATGTTGTCGAGTTCGCGCTATATAATATTGCAAGGGAAAAAAAAGTAGGGAAACTCAAGTTCACACACTACTGAACGCGCACTCTTAAGTGCATCAGCAGTGCACTGTGAATCGGAGCTTTTCACAGGCCTGTCACAGATAAGAAATGCTATCAAAACGAAATCCTACAAAACAATATACTACTGGCCGGCTGCAATTCATACCCGGACAACGTCGGGACTGGCTGCTAGTATATATATAACACTATGGGGCACATGCATCATTCATAGGTTTTGCAATTCTTAATTTGCGAAAATTACCGAATCGCAAATTAAGAATTGCAAAATGCTATGCATCATTTTTTTCACTATTTATTTGAGAATCGGTAAAAATCGCAATTTTTACCGAATCTCAAATAAATAGCGAATTCCAAAGTGCATTTTCGCAATTCCCATTGATTCCTATGGGCCGAAAGGCCCATAGGAGTCAATGGGAAGGCATTTAGGAATTCGCAAATTTTTTTTTTTTTTTTTTTTAAACCTTTATTGTGCATCATAAGCATACAGGTACGGGCCCACAACCAGTCTGGCCGGCCTCGAAGTCGATTAATATTACAAAAAGCAAGGTGAAAACATCCCAGCAGTCTCAGAGACGAAAAGCAGCAACCGAAACATGACGTATGGAAAAGGGGACCACTGGGTACAGGATAAATTAGGTTAATTTTTAAAGGTTTTTAGATGAAGAGGATCAGATGCATTCAATCCACCGAAAGCACATAGCGGGCAATGATCACAGCAAATTATCAACAAAACGAAGGGTGACAATCGAGAAATCGGCATAAAAGGATACGTATCAGGATGATAGCATATATTCACAGTACCTACAGGTCATTGCCCGCCCCATGGACGTGGAACATCCTAACCAATGTTAATAGTAAGACGAAGAACAGAAACAATAAGCGGCGCTACACCTAGCCACCATACTGACCCAAGAGAAGAAGGAAAAAGTAAAAAGAACCAAGAGAAAGAGAAGAAAAATAAGGCCCATAGAAACGTAAACGAAACAAAAAACCCCACCCCCCAACCCCCCACCCTACACGCATGCTGAGGCTACGGCCTACCCCCCCCCCTAGCAGTGTGCCTATCGCCCGAAAAACCGAAACCCGAAATTTAGAGTCAGAAAAGGGAAAAAGAGAAAAGAAAAAGAGTTAATATAATACCGGAGGAGGGCAAACCCAACAGGCACCCGGTCTCCCCTGCCATTAGTGTAATCGCCACCCCAGAAGAAACAATCAACTACTACAGTTTCTCAGTACAATAAAAATGGGGGCGAAACATCACGTAGTGCGCCATGAAGCATGTCGTAGGAATTTGCAAATCCACTTCTCCTCCAGCCCCACAGACATCAAACACTAGCGGAAAACACTTAACCCTGGCCTGTTTTTGTAAGTCCCCCGTGCCATGCCCACAAAGGAGATGCCGTCTCAGCAGACAAAAGAAGACAAAATGTCCACGCCTGGCCGGGGTGCAGCTCGCCAGCACAAAATGGACGCCGCCGGGTACGGACAGAGTCTCCTCCATTGTAGATGGTCACTCCCAGTTCCAAGTCTGAAAAAGCATACCACCGCAAAGATACAGGGGCGAGGGAAGAGGCGGCAGTCATAAGAGGCAATAGTAGCCGAACCAGTGTCTGAGTCATCAGCGGAGCTGTAGCGGACGGGGCCACCGTCAAATGCTGGGAAAGGCGTCCTCCATAACAATGGAGACCTGTAGGCAGTCCGTCCCAGACACCCACACTATCCGGGATCGTCCATTCCCCTCCGCATCCAAGCAAAACCACAGGATCCTCGTCAAACAGAGGTGGGGGCAACTCCTCGCGAATCTGGAGGGCATCCGAACGCTGTTGCCCCAGTGTGATCGCAATATCGTCAAGCCGTTCACCAAGCGCCCGGTAGCCATCTCTCCAAGCAGACTGAAAGTCATTCAGAGCGGCAAGGATGTCGCTGCAGGACAGCACAGGCTGGAGCCCCCACATCGAAGAGTCACTCGGTGCCTCACACTCGCCCTCACACATCACTTCAGTGGACAAGGTGTAATACCCCATCTGAAGCAGGCACCCGTCGGGCGTATCCAGCTGGACGGGAGAACAAAGGCTGGGCGAGGATAAGACCGGTCCAGGCAGACTGCTGCTGGAGTCTCGAGGGCTTCCAAAGTGTGGACCCAGAAAGCAATCAGTGGCAGTGGCCATCTCCCTTCCGACTCAACCACATGCTTAAGTACTGTAGCGGCCAGTGATAACCGGGCAGAGTAGTAAACAAAGCCGATAGGCTCACCTCTCGAACTCCGCAGTCAGGATCAGTTCCACCGAGCCAACATGCCGAGGACGCACTCCAGCCGCACCATGCGACGGCCGGGGCACCCTCAGAGAGGACCGCTCCGGAATTGCTGCTTCCCGGTGGGCCGACTCCGCCCAGGTCCCGCTGGCCGCCGCCGATGAGTCAGTGCCCGGCCATGTTTAGCAGTCTAGGGCTAGGCTCAGGGTCGTTTAAGGCCATCGGTAAACTCCAAAACTAAAACACACGGAAGGTACAGAAGGTCTCAGAAATACAGAGGGAGAGAAAAGAAAATAGCAAATCTCTCTATTGGGACCTAATAGTGTCCTATTTACATGCCCAGAATACACAGTTAGTCTGGAAACAACCAAGAAAACAAAAACAAGAGAAGATGCACAAGGAGAGGAAAAAGATACCCATCAGCCCACTCATAAGTGGAATCTCGTCATCTGGGTATATGTTGGTAAATGGTGTCCTCTAGGGTCTGCCTTGGAAACAATCCATAGGACTGCCTAGTGATGGACCCAGAACATTTCACCAACAGATGACAGTATATGAGCGGGAGGGGTTGAGGTTGCAGTGCTCAAAGAAAAAGAAGAAGAAAAGGAAAATAATCCACGTGATTCTAAAAATACCTACGATGATGTCATGAAATACTTTATTAGGGCTGACCATCAAAGTGGTATGGTTAAAAACAGTATGCTGATAGCATGTAAGGAATTGCTACCCACCAATGTTGTTATTCGGTCAACATGTTTCAGCCTCAAGGGCTTTCGTCAGGACCTATGGTGCTACTGCAACACTTACTTAAGTGATGTGAAAGTGGGATCTACATCTGCTTTCCAAACTGAAAAGAGTGTATCTTCTCCCTTATTGTGGGGAGAGAAAACCTCACCTCACCTGGCCACTGCTCAGGAAGAAAGGGAGGCCACGCACTCTCCGTCGTTGCCTCGGAGTGAAAACTGAGCCTTGGTGGGTAGCAATTCCTTACATGCTATCAGCATACTGTTTTTAACCATACCACTTTGATGGTCAGCCCTAATAAAGTATTTCATGACATCATCGTAGGTATTTTTAGAATCACGTGGATTATTTTCCTTTTCTTCTTCTTTTTCTTTGAGCAATGCAACCTCAACCCCTCCCGCTCATATACTGTCATCTGTTGGTGAAATGTTCTGGGTCCATCACTAGGCAGTCCTATGGATTGTTTCCAAGGCAGACCCTAGAGGACACCATTTACCAACATATACCCAGATGACGAGATTCCACTTATGAGTGGGCTGATGGGTATCTTTTTCCTCTCCTTGTGCATCTTCTCTTGTTTTTGTTTTCTTGGTTGTTTCCAGACTAACTGTGTATTCTGGGCATGTAAATAGGACACTATTAGGTCCCAATAGAGAGATTTGCTATTTTCTTTTCTCTCCCTCTGTATTTCTGAGACCTTCTGTACCTTCCGTGTGTTTTAGTGTCTAGTTGGGGGACTAGGTACCAGTAGGTCTATAATAATTTTTTTCCCCTCGGACCCCCCCTTAACCGTTTATCTCTCTCATCGGTAAACTCCACCAATATGTCCGTCTGCGAGGCCGGTAGGGACATCGGAATCGCGCACTCAGCATCTGCGCGCATTCACCTTCGCCCCGCTGCCATTTAATACCGAAATCGTGCTCAGGATCGTCTTGCGGGGCTCCAAGGCATACGGAGCCGGGAGCTTACACGTCCGTGTCGATCGCCATCTTGGCTCCTCCTCCAATTCGCAATTTGTTGATGCATTCCACGGGTGCAGGGGGGGGTCCAAAGGACCCCCCCCCCTGCACCCCTGAAATGTATTTGAAAGTGCATGTTTCACACACACATGTCCTAAGGACATGTGTGTCTGTAACATGACAGTTTAAAAAAATTCATTTTTTTCATTTTTGAAAGATTTTCGCAAATTAACACGAGGGTCAACCTCGTGTTAATTTGCACTTCCAATTTCATAATTCGGATTTTGTTTTTAAATTGATGCATTGCATTTAAGGAATCGCACAAATGCGATTCCTTAAATGCATTCGCATTTTTTAGAAATGCAAAAAAATGCGAATTAAGAAAAAATGTTTGATGCATCCCAAAAACGTATTTAGGAAGTGGAAACGGCCGAATTTACCGATTCGCACCGTTTGCACTTCCTAAATAGGTTGATGCATGTGCCCCCAAATGTTGATATAGAGCAGTGCCAACATGTAGTCATATTTTATGTCAATGGTGATCATCCCAGTTTTTTCTACTAATAATCTGGTCACCCTGGATTACGCGCAGATGATGGATTATGTGGCAAATCTATAAATAAGCAAACATCACCTTAGCCGCATAATTCTAGTGGCCCTGTGTATGGGATATGTTTGTCATCGTTGAAAGAAAACACGGCTAATAAATCATCTTTAAAATGTCAGAATGTGGATGGCTATACATAAAAAGGACAAACAAAAGCAACATTGTCATAGACAGAACATGTCCTGCACTTCCACTCACCGCATCTTCATTCACCACAACCAGCAGGAGCTCCTCCCTTCCTCGCAAACGAGGCCGGAAGTATCTGAAACCCTGGAAAACAAACCGGAAGCAATGAAGGGAACTTCATGGAGATGACCAAAATGTGGCAGAACTTCCCGAAAAGTGTCACATGACTATAGGAGATGCATTTTACTGAGCCACCCAGGATGTATTGCTGAGCCGCCCAAGACATGTTACGGAGACACCCAGGATGCATTGCTGAGCCACCCAAGACATGTTAAGGAGCCACCCAGGATGTATTGCTGAGCCACCCAAGACATGTTAAGGAGCCACCCAGGATGTATTGCTGAGCCACCCAAGACATGTTAAGGAGCCACCCAGGATGTATTACAGAGCCACCCAAGACATGTTAAGGAGCCACCCAGGATGTATTGCTGAGCCACCCAAGACATGTTAAGGAGCCACCCAGGATGTATTGCTGAGCCACCCAAGACATGTTAAGGAGCCACCCAGGATATATTGCTGAGCCACCCAAGACATGCTAAGGAGACACCCAGGATGCATTGCTGAGCCACCCAAGACATGTTAAGGAGCCACCCAGGATGTATTGCTGAGCCACCCAAGAAATGTTAAGGAGCCACCCAGGATGTATTGCTGAGCCACCCAAGACATGTTAAGGAGCCACCCAGGATGTATTACAGAGCCACCCAAGACATGTTAAGGAGCCACCCAGGATATATTGCTGAGCCACCCAAGACATGCTAAGGAGACACCCAGGATGCATTGCTGAGCCACCCAAGACATGTTAAGGAGCCACCCAGGATGTATTGCTGAGCCACCCAAGACATGTTAAGGAGCCACCCAGGATGTATTGCTGAGCCACCCAAGACATGTTAAGGAGCCACCCAGGATGCATTGCTGAGACACCCAAGACATGTTAAGGAGCCACCCAGGATGCATTGCTGAGCCACCCAAGACATGTTAAGGAGCCACCCAGGATGTATTGCTGAGCCACCCAAGACATGTTAAGGAGCCACCCAGGATGTATTACAGAGCCACCCAAGACATGTTAAGGAGCCACCCAGGATGCATTGCTGAGCCACCCAAGACATGCTAAGGAGCCACCCAGGATGTATTACAGAGCCACCCAAGACATGCTAAGGAGCCACCCAGGATGTATTACAGAGCCACCCAAGACATGTTAAGGAGCCACCCAGGATGCATTGCTGAGCCACCCAAGACATGCTAAGGAGCCACCCAGGATGTATTACAGAGCCACCCAAGACATGTTAAGGAGCCACCCAGGATGCATTGCTGAGCCACCCAAGACATGTTAAGGAGCCACCCAGGATGTATTGCTGAGCCACCCAAGACATGTTAAGGAGCCACCCAGGATGTATTGCTGAGCCACCCAAGACATGTTAAGGAGCCACCCAGGATGTATTACAGAGCCACCCAAGACATGTTAAGGAGCCACCCAGGATGTATTGCTGAGCCACCCAAGACATGTTAAGGAGCCACCCAGGATGTATTGCAGAGCCACCCAAGACATGCTACTGAGCCACCCAGGATGTATTGCTGAGCCGCCCAAGACATGTTAAAGAGCCACTCAGGATGCATTGCTGAGCCACCCAAGACATGTTACTGAGCCACTCAGGATGTATTGCTGAGCCGCCCAAGACATGTTACGGAGCCACCCGGGATGTATTACAGAGCCACCCAAGACATGTTAAGGAGCCACCCAGCATGTATTGCTGAGCCACCCAAGACATGTTAAGGAGCCACCCAGGATATATTGCTGAGCCACCCAAGACATGCTAAGGAGACACCCAGGATGCATTGCTGAGCCACCCAAGACATGTTAAGGAGCCACCCAGGATGTATTGCTGAGCCACCCAAGACATGTTAAGGAGCCACCCAGGATGTATTGCTGAGCCACCCAAGACATGTTAAGGAGCCACCCAGGATGCATTGCTGAGACACCCAAGACATGTTAAGGAGCCACCCCGGATGCATTGCTGAGCCACCCAAGACATGTTAAGGAGCCACCCAGGATGTATTGCTGAGCCACCCAAGACATGTTAAGGAGCCACCCAGGATGTATTACAGAGCCACCCAAGACATGTTAAGGAGCCACCCAGGATGCATTGCTGAGCCACCCAAGACATGCTAAGGAGCCACCCAGGATGTATTACAGAGCCACCCAAGACATGCTAAGGAGCCACCCAGGATGTATTACAGAGCCACCCAAGACATGTTAAGGAGCCACCCAGGATGCATTGCTGAGCCACCCAAGACATGCTAAGGAGCCACCCAGGATGTATTACAGAGCCACCCAAGACATGTTAAGGAGCCACCCAGGATGCATTGCTGAGCCACCCAAGACATGCTACGGAGCCACCCAGGATGTATTGCTGAGCCGCCCAAGACATGTTAAGGAGCCACCCAGGATGCATTGCTGAGCCACCCAAGACATGTTACGGAGCCACCCAGGATGCATTGCTGAGCCACCCAAGACATGTTACTGAGCCACCCAGGATGTATTGCTGAGCCGCCCAAGACATGTTACGGAGCCACCCAGGATGCATTGCTGAGCCACCCAAGACATATTATTGAGCCACCCAGGATGTATTGCTGGGCCGCCCAAGACATGTTACGGAGCCACCCAGGATGCATTGCTGAGCCACCCAAGACATGTTACTGAGCCACCCAGGATGTATTGCTGAGCTGCACAAGACATGTTACGGAGCCACCCAGGATGTATTGCAGAACCACCCAAGACATGCTACGGAGCCACCCAGGATGTATTGCTGAGCCGCCCAAGACATGTTAAGGAGCCACCCAGGATGCATTGCTGAGCCACCCAAGACATGTTACTGAGCCAATCAGGATGTATTGTTGAGCCTCCCAAGACATGTTACGGAGCCACCTGGGATGTATTGCTGAGCCACACAAGACATGTTACTGAGCCACTCAGGATGTATTGCTGAGCCACCCAAGACATGCTAAGGAGCCACTCAGGATGTATTACAGAGCCACCCAAGACATGTTAAGGAGCCACCCAGGATGCATTGCTGAGCCACCCAAGATATGCTACAGAGCCACCCAGGATGTATTACAGAGCCACCCAGGATGTATTGCTGAGCCGCCCAAGACATGTTAAGGAGCCACCCAGGATGCATTGCTGAGCCGCCCAAGACATGTTACGGAGCCACCCAGGATGCATTGCTGAGCCACCCAAGACATGTTACGGAGCCACCCAGGATGCATTGCTGAGCCACCCAAGACATGTTACTGAGCCACCCAGGATGTATTGCTGAGCCGCCCAAGACATGTTACGGAGCCACCCAGGATGTATTACAGAGCCACCCAAGACATGCTACGGAGCCATCCAGGATGTATTGCTGAGCCGCCCAAGACATGTTAAGGAGCCACCCAGGATGCATTGCTGAGCCACCCAAGATATGTTACTGAGCCACTCAGGATGTATTGCTGAGACGCCCAAGACATGTTACGGAGCCACCCGGGATGTATTGCTGAGCCACCCAAGACATGTTACTGAGCCACTCAGGATGTATTGCTGAGCCACCCAAGACATGCTAAGGAGCCACCCAGGATGTATTACAGAGATACCCAAGACATGTTAAGGAGCCACCCAGGATGCATTGCTGAGCCACCCAAGACATGCTACGGAGCCACCCAGGATGTATTACAGAGCCACCCAAGACATGCTACGGAGCCACCCAGGATGTATTGCTGAGACATGTTAAGGAGCCACCCCGGATGCATTGCTGAGCCACCCAAGACATGTTACGGAGCCACCCAGGATGCATTGCTGAGCCACCCAAGCCACCCAGGATGTATTGCAAGACATGTTAAGGAGCCACCCAGGATGCATTGCTGAGCCACCCAAGACATGTTACTGAGCCACCCAGGATGCATTGCTGAGCCACCCAAGACATGTTACGGAGCCACCCAGGATGTATTACAGAGCCACCCAAGACATGCTACTGAGCCACCCAGGATGTATTGCTGAGCCGCCCAAGACATGTTACGGAGCCACCCAGGATGTATTGCTGAGCCACCCAAGACATGTTACTGAGCCACTCAGGATGTATTGCTGAGCCACCCAAGACATGTTACTGAGCCACTCAGGATGTATTGCTGAGCCGCCCAAGACATGTTACGGAGCCACCCAGGATGTATTGCTGAGCCACCCAAGACATGTTACTGAGCCACTCAGGATGTATTGCTGAGCCGCCCAAGACATATTACTGAGCCACCCAGAATGCATTGCTGAGCCACCGAGCCACCCAGGATGTATTACAGAGCCACCCAAGACATGTTAAGGAGCCACCCAGGATGTATTGCGGAGCCACCCAAGACATGTTACTGAGCCACCCAGGATGTATTGCTGAGCCGCCGAGCCACCCAGGATGTATTACAGAGCCACCCAAGACATGTTACGGAGCCACCCAGGATGTATTACAGAGCCACCCAAGACATGTTACGGAGCCACCCAGGATGTATTACAGAGCCACCCAAGACATGCTACGGAGCCACCCAGGATGTATTGATGAGCCGCCCCAGACATGTTACGGAGCCACTCAGGATGTATTGCTGAGCCGCCCAAGACATATTACTGAGCCACCCAGAATGTATTACCGAGCCACCCAGGATGTATTGCTGAGCCACCCAAGACATGTTACTGAGCCAATCAGGATGTATTGCTGAGCTGCCCAAAACATGTTAAGGAGCCACCCACAATGTATTACCGCGCCACCGAGCCACCCAGGATGTATTACAGAGCCACCCAAGACATGTTACAGAGCCACCCAGGATGTATTGCTGAGCCGCCCAAGACATGCTACGGAGCCACTCAGGATGTATTGCTGTGCCGCCCAAGGCATGTTACGGAGCCACCCAGGATGTATTACAGAGCCACCCAAGACATGTTACAGAGCCACCCAGGATGTATTGCTGAGTCGCCCAAGACATGCTACGGAGCCACTCAGGATGTATTGCTGTGCCGCCCAAGGCATGTTACGGAGCCACCCAGGATGTATTACAGAGCCACCCAAGACAAGTTACAAAGCCACCCGGGATGTATTACAGAGCCACCCAAGACATGTTAAGGAGCCACCCAGGATGTATTGCTGAGCCACCCAAGACATGTTAAGGAGCCACCCAGGATGTATTGCTGAGCCACCCAAGACATGTTAAGGAGCCACCCAGGATGGTGGTTTTAGAACCTCCCAAGTAGTTTAATGAAATGTTTGTAGATGGTACAGAGTCTCCCAAGATGTGTAACGGAGCCCCCCCGCACCCCTGAGATAGGTTATGGACTATTCTCATACATGTTACAGGACCTGCTGGTTTTAGTAAGTTTTGTAACCATTTTCTGTCACATTTGTTCTAAAAAATAAATTAAAAAATGTAATTTGAACTGTTAACAACATTTTAGCATTAGACTTTAGGGGGAAAATATGTGGAAACTCTAAACAGCTGTGTATAATGCAAAGTTTGCTGAAACCAACAGAAGAGAGTTTATGCTGGTGGACATGCGTTTATAAATAATGTTTCTATAAGGCTGACTACTTCTATTAAAATATTTTGGAGACGAACATAATTTCTTTTAACTTCATGGAAAAAAATTTAAAAAATCTTTTAAAATCAATTGCTTTCCCCCTAAAGATGTGTTGCTAACAAACGTTTTATTTTGAACCCTTTGTCCTATTAAATCTTGCATTTTCCAATAGAAACATTTTCGGTTCTTTGCAAAAAAATTGGATTTATGACTAGGCTGTTCTTGGGATGAGATTTTTGTACCAAGGAGCCCCCTTTCCCCTCATGCAGTGCATACAAGGGACAATTCAGAGGCGTTGAAGAAAGGTCAAGGGAATGTGTTGTCCAATATGTAATTGGTCTCCCGCCCCCCCTCCCATCTTCCCCTACCTCGAACTGCGATTCTCAGACTAGCCTAAACCCTATGGCTATTAGTGAAGTTTGGGGATACCATTCCCTTATTATATAGTATTTTATGAACAGGCTATGCTGGAAGGGAGCCAGGATCTTCCACAGATAGCACGCCGTCCGATACCCATCCTCCTGTATGCCGACGACTCGGTCATCCTAGCCCGGACACCTAACCAACTCCAGCGGCAGTTGAACAAATATATGTCATTCATGGACTCCCTGGGTCTAAAAGTAAACATTAAAAAAACTTTTACAATGACTATTGGACCAAAGCGTGGAGTCTCAAAGTCCATATTCATTAGTAACAGCAAATTGGAAAAAACATCGGTATACCCATACTTGGGCATACTAGTGGAAGACACAATGACCTGGCATAAGGCAATTGAAGCCAGAAATCTCAACTTTCGCCGAGCAGTATCAGCACTAAGTGCTTTCTCTAGGAAATTAGGTAAACCAGCCCCAGCGGAACTGCTAACGATATACTATGCAAAATGCCACAGTGTGGCCACATATGGAGCAGGCATCTGGGGTCATGGATGTATCGACCAACTCCAGGTCACGGAGAACGCTTTCATCAAATACATCCTGGCTCTCCCCCAAAGCTCCCCGATTCTAGCCTCACATCGGGAGCTGGGTATGGAATATGTGACCGACACCATACGATGCCAGCCTCTTATACTCTGGCACCGTATATGGTGTAACCCTGAAAGTCACATAACACGCTCCCTCATCACCGAATGCCTTGGCCTAGCGCACTGGAAGAAAATACCGTGGCTTAATTACATGCACAAATTCCTCCAAGATCTTGACCGTGAGCAATACTTTTTAGAACCACCTTCAATAGAAGATATTTCAAAGAAACAGTTGAAGGAATTATGTATGAGCCATTTAAGAGAGCTCCGCAATCAAGCTGAGATTGTCAAAACACACAACGAAAAAATCCGCACATTGCAGACAGAGAAACTCATACAGCCTTACTTGACGTATTTCCTTTCGAATTATGAAAAATTTCTATTGACAAGACTACGGTTCGACCTTTTTTTCCGCATGGTCTCATTTCCTGAAATGAAGAACTGGTCTCTAAACCTGATGCGATGCCCCTGTGACGGAGTTTCCAAACAATCAACGATACACGTCATTCTGTTTTGTAAATACTACAGATTAGCAAGGAAAAAATGGATTTTGCCTCTCCTCCGTTCAAGCGGACTCAGACAATCATATCCAGCACTTGTTTACCTTCAATCACCGAAATCCCCGTATGAAGCAAAATTGATAGCGACCTTTTTAAAAACAGTAACATCAACTCGTCGTAAAATCGTCTCTTAATATTATATGTGTTCAAATGTCAATGACCTCTTTTTGATTTTGTACTATTTTTGTGTTTTTTAAAAAACTGTACTTTTTATGATTATATAATTTTATAATCGAATAAAAGTTGATGAAATGAAATAGTATTTTATGATGGCCAGGTGAATAAAAACAGATTTAAAAAGTCTTACTGGTTGAGTACAAATCAGGTGAGGAGGCTCGGTGGTGGTGGTGGGGGGGGGGAGGGGGGAGTACCCTTCCCGTGGAAGATTCTACGTGCATCTGCACTCCAGAACCCTTGTTTATCGACGATGATCCGTATACAGAGTTTGGTGGTTGGAATCTTCTGTCGAGGTATTGTACCAGTGCAATATTCCATAGGGCGTTTGTAGTACGGCAAAAAGTATGTCAACCTCGTTTTGACAGAGAATCCTGTACACCAAATTCTAAATGTGGCGCTATATATTTTCCTTTGTGTTGAGATCTGTTGGTCAGCACACATATTGAGGGCATTGGGGTAGACAAGCACTTTCAATTGCATTTGTGGATGAACTGAAGAGAAAGCACTTTTATAAGACTTGGGAACCATGCAAGATGTTACCGGACCACAAATGAGTACTTTGACTCGTGGCATCCGTACTATGGAATGATTATGTTTGAAATCACCTGGAGAGTGGTGGTCTATACAGTGGCTTAGCTAGCCCTATGGCTGCGCGTGGTGAACCCTGCATTTGCCACACCGGTCCCATTGAAGAGCCTTTCAAACGTAAGAAACACGGGGGACTAAGATTTGCGGTTTTGGCCCCTCAACTTTGGAATTCTCTCCCTGTGTAGATTAGATCACTGACCATCTACGTGCAAAAGACCTGGCTGTTCCGCCAGGCATTTGACTAATCCTCTCACTGATACGACATTCCCTGGACTCCAGCGCCATGAAACCGCCTGGTGTACGTGCGCTTTACAAGCTTATTTAACATAAAATAACAAGAACTGGGGGGGTGCTGGTGACATTCGGCACGGATAGCCGCCCAGCGACGGTCGCAATTTAAAGCGGGGGGCGGTTTCTGCCCACGAGACAGCAGGTAAGAGCGGGAGGAGGCCACCGCCCTCAAAACTCTTTGCCCCGGGATGGACCGTTCCCCCCCTCTCCCCCGCTACGCCACTGGGTCTATATTGGAAGGTTATGCATGCAAGCCTGCATAGGGGCGGAAGGACACCATGGATATCTCAATATCCAAAGATGTTGTGCCGAAACCTGAGACCAAAGCGCTTGCCGGTGCTCTTGAGGAGTCAGAGGTGCACCACGAAAGTACTGAGTATGTGGACTGTCGTGGGACTCTTACCTGGAGAGAGCCAAGCAGGGCCAGGTCCGACAGGAACTGACGCAACTTTCGACCGTCATCTTCTTCCTGTAGGACAAAGCGTTGGAAAGAAGTATCAAAAGATGAGTCTCACTATAACAGCGCCCGAGGACGTTCCAGCACCAGGTCACAATATATTAAGGATTCTACGCCATTGAACACAAGACTGAAATAAATTCCACCAAATCGCCAACAGAAGCTAGAGCATTTATAGTTTGGTCAAAGGTTTTTGGGTCGGAGAACCACCCTCGCCCTCCCAGGCATTAAATCTACTGCCCCTTGGGGTTGGGTTATCGGGCCCTTCGTCATGGGATGAGCAACCCTGTACTCTGGGGAATAGGATCACTTTTCCTGACCTATGCTATAAAGCGCAGCACCCTACATTGATTACTCATCCAATCACACCTTCCCGTCATGAGGATACAGGTGGATAATCTCACACGTCATTAACATGCATAAAGCAAAGGTTCATGCACTGTTGTCTACGGACCAGCGGAGACCGTCTCTATTAAAGCAATGGTAGTGGCTTCCAACATCGAATGGCCACCTCATTTTATGCTCAATGGTCCGTGCCGCCTAGATCTACTGTCTAATGACCACAACAACCAGCACCCACTGAAGGGACTCTAGAGCCATCCTTGACCGTTGCATCAGATCAATGGCCGCGGTCACCCCTTCAGCGGTCTGACCCATCACAAAACCATGACCTTTGGGACTCTTTACTCTTCCATTGGCACCAAACAGGCCACGAAGTCCCTGGTGCCTCTCTGGTTCGAACCCACAACCAATGTTTGACCGCGACCATAAAATTCACCAACCACAGTGGGGCGTGCACACCCTACCACCATGGGCTGCACCTACACACAGTAACACAAAACACAAACAAATGCTCTGGGAAGAAGCGACCAATCCCCCAAAGAAGGCGAGGTTGGTATCAAGCAGACTTTGCAATGGAATTTATGTGGGAAAGTAGATTGGGTTGTGTGTCGAGTATGACACCAAGGGACTTTGCGCTGTCGACAGTGATGGGTTTATTGTTAAGTAGACTCATCTGACCCACCCTCCTTCCATCCTTTTTGTAAAGCGCGCCGATATCCTTCGGGATCTTGTTTGCGCTATATAAAACTTTATAAATAAACCCTAGAGTAAGTGATGAGCATCACCCCAGAGTAGCCATCAGTGTCACCCCAAGAGCAGTGGTCCGTAGATATGGTCCAGTTTTTGACTAGAGAACAAAGACGTCTGGCTTTATGTCCCGGCTCTCCTACTTGCATGCATTGTGCGCTCCTCGGCACATGTCCCTCTCTCTAGACCTCCGTTTCCTCCGTGAATACATGAAGTCAGACGTTCTTCAGAGGCTGGACTCCACAGAGGCCAAAATACCACTTAAAATGAATGTGATATTTTAGGCACTATCAAGGACTTACCCCACACACATTCATCCCGTCAAGGCCGGCAGCAACCCGGACACCGGAACCACACTGCAGGCAAGAGGAATGTCGGGCAAAGCGGCCACAGCCATCCCCGTCCGAGCGTAGACCCTAAATCATCCAGGGATCCTGCCCAGAACCATGATTGGGCCACCGGCACCGCGTCCGGCCAATCCCCGCCTCCTGCACGGCCTGAAGAGAGGACCCAGAGCAGCAGCAGGCATCACTTCGCCTGGGTACCCGCCATTGCCATGGCAACAGATGAAGCAGCATCTCATGCGGAAGGCCGTGGATGCTGCACAACACTGGCCAATCAGAGCAACGCAGGGACTTCGCCTGGTGCAATCATCTTCCAGGTGCCTCGACGTTCACGTAGTAGAAAGAAACGAGTGAGTTCGGATTTACACGTTTAATACCAATTGCCGCGCCCATTTTCCAAGGAGCTTTCGCCTGGATTTACCCTTCAATATGGTTACTCTCCTTTCAGAAGGCAGATTTGCACCACTAACCCGCCCCTACTAAAAAAAAAAATAGCCTTCAAAATAGCTTCAAGGCGCTCATACTGCACAACAATGCAATAATCAAAAGCTCATGTGAATCAAGGGAACGGTTTTCCTGCTCAAGCCAAGAACGATTTGGCGCTCAATTCACTCCAGTAAAGAGAGTCCCCTCAGATTTGAGTCTGCAAGAGAAACCAACTGTGTTTTGTAACCTGACAACCACTGCCCTTATCTGCCTTCACCTAGGGTGACCATGCGTCCCCGTTTTGCCAGGACGGTCCCTGTTTTTCACCAGCTATCCCAGCAAATTTTAAGAAATGTAGCTCATGTCCCTGTTTTTAGAGAGGGTCGACTGAAAACGGTAGGAGGTGTTTTTTATGTTTTGCAAAGAAGGGATAGTTAGCAGTTATTTCAAGAAAGCAATTTAATAAACAGGCAAGCTACTGGGCCTAGAATTTTTATTTTATGTACGTTCTTACTGCCTGTTCTGTAATTCTCTGCTGAGGAGCGCTCTCATTGCTTGAAGTAAAATTGTAGTCCTTCTATTTTTGTGAAATGTCCCGGTTTTTGGCTTTAAAATTCCGGTCACCCTACCTTTACCCGAACTTCTCAACCGGGCGCGTGCGTCTCCAACAAACCACCGCCTGCAAGTCAGGGCGTCTAAAAGTCAGGCTAAAACAAGCTAAAAGTAGCGGGAAAGGTGATGCTGCGTGCAATGGGGCCAGGGTCAAAGGCGTGGCTAAAAATATATTTTCTCTAACTTTTTTCGGTCTTTCCTCTTGAGGTAACTACATATAAAATAATGCATGGCTTAAACGAAAAATAAATAGAAGTTAATCAGTGGGAAATGCACTATCCTACATTATGAAACCTCCATTAGTTAATGCCCTGTGGAGTTTGTGTCTGTAACTAGAGCCGCAGAAGTGAATCCTGGTTGGTGCAGTGGAGAATAGTGACTTATGTATGTGCTGTGAGGAGAGTCTGTGGCAGAAAGCACTGTGAACATGTATTTTAAATTTACATTACACATAATATAAGATAAGCTGCCTCGAAATGGGTTAAGATTTTGAAAAAAAAAGTGCTTCCAAAATCTAGATGTTAGTAATATCCAGACTATACATGGTGCGTATTCTTTTTATAACTTTCTTTTAAAAGAACACACTACCTAGCTCAGCGGGTAACGCCCTTGCAATGCTAGTCAAAAAGTATACATGTGTGTCATGAGGAAGCTTCTAGTGATTCCATCAATTAAGGTCAATACTGACTTCCGAGCTCCTTATACATTTGCAGATTGACCAGTGGTGCACATTTACATTTCTTTCAAGCAGCAGGCACCCTGGCAGGAAGGCTGGTTTAGCTGTCTGCCCCTCACTCTTTCACAACACAAGATGCTCCCTGCCTTACACTTCAGCTAACTCTTTTCAACAGTCGGAATTAACCATCACGGTTGTCTTTTCACATAAAATAGGGGAGCTATTTTAAAAATGTTTTAACGTATAGTATGGGCATGAAGTCCCCCTCCGATCCCTGATGCTACTATTTCCTAAATTTTAAGTCTCGCCTACCAAACAGCAATAGTCTGGAAAAGACTTCCTGTGGTCTTCCCAAGAACTTACAGCCTGCCCATTGCTTACCATTGGATGGCTCTACTGTCACTCATTTGCTTGCTTCTTATTGGAAGGCTTCCCTTGTCCAGTCTAGCTTGTCCTGCCTTACAGCACAGCCTCTGCCATCACTAACTTGTACATTTATTTCCCAATTTTAGGGAACCATTTTTTACATTTTTGTTTAAGCACTTCATGAGAGTGCATGTGTTTTTCCGCGCTCTCACTCGTGTGATTCCCCTTACCCCAAACATCCACCCGACCCTCATTGCAAGCGCTCTTATGAGCTTCACCCCTGCACCTTTTTTGCCCATGTTGTACAGCATTACCGAAAGGTTTTGCAAAGTCAATTGGTTCCAAAGATGAGACCCAGCTGCGCACCTAGAACTGAACTTCGCGGGAGGTGGAGTCTAGAACTAAACCGTGTTGGTGGAGCTACCATTTTGCACACTGGGAACCGAGACAGCATTAGAATACATGTTTGGAAAGCCATTAGGTTCGGGTTTATTGCGCTAACGCATGGACAAGATATGACTATGCCTGTTCTTTCATGCACAAGCACATTAAAGCCAGATCTTGTGTCTTTGCCAATACATTCCCGTGAGACACTGAGCACTGCTGGAGCTCAGAGAGTGTCCTCCAGACCTGCGAGCATCTGATGTTTGCAAGATGGTTGGTACCAAGCGAGGCCTGTTCAGGTCAGAAATGAAAGCACGGAAGGCTAATGGAAAAGTATTTTCTGCTTAAAAGTAGCATGAACAGCACAATAACGGGCTTCCAGGTAACCAGAAGGTAGGTGTGTGTGTGGGAATTGATGTATGTGCCCTATAAAGTGCCCCCACAGACATTGAGAAGAAGCCTTAAGATGTGTAGAATAAACTGGGATTAAGAAAATCGTGGGAGCTTCTTTCTAGCTGTCACACAATGAGGTGGGCTCATCAACAGCTCAAAAGGAAGGGGTGCCGCAGAGAATAAGCTGGGTACCTGTTCAGAATGTAAAAGCAGGTGCATGTTGGTATTTCTATAGCATGGACCTAACCCGAGCAACAGAGCATTGCCCGTCATGGGAGGTGAGGGAAAATGATGCAAGATTGAACTCATCAAGTGGTGGTTTATATCTTTGTATTGCAGAAACACTTACACTAGTATCTCACACATTTAAATCTAAGACACATTGTGATTAAGTGACATCCCAGAACTGCAAAGTTTCCATCGGTGCCAACCTGGATTCAAATCAAGGTCCTCAGATCGACAGCTTAGCCACTAGACCACATCCCAGTCCTCGATTGACTAGAACTTTCAAAAAAAAGCTTCAAATATTCAATGTCACCACTCCTTGTGAACACTCATGTTCTGTTGCAATAGGCCGCATTCCTCTTGCCACCTAGTAGTGGACTGAAGGTTAATTATTTTGGTAATTATCTTTTATAAATGGGTCGAATCTAAATGAGTGATCTCTTTTTGAAGGTTGAGGTTAGTCTATTTGCATATACGCAATGGTTTAAAGTTCAATACATACAGAGCATGCATAACGTATAACTGTGTAATCTGGTCCAATATTACCAGTGAGGGTTTCTGGTGGTATCTTTGGCCTTGTGGTTTGTAAATATCACAAGAAGTCTGAGATGGCAGTGACAAGGTACTCGTTATGTATTTTTTTTATATTACAAGCTGTTTTGTTTAAAGTGCAGCGAACAAGGGGGATTGACTGGAATTAAAATGTTGAGGTTTTGTTTACTGGTCACAAATTATTGATAAAACAATAGGCAATTGTGAGCTCAGTGGATTGATGTGATTCTGAGGCTGCCTATTTACAGCTAATTATGGATTTACTGAATTTGCCACATAATTTCCAAAATATGCCGATTTCACCAACACTGTTGTTTCCAGCTCAAACAGAAGAAAATACACCAGACTAAGTGCTCCATAATTTGCATTTTGTCACATAGTTTTGATAACCTTTGACCTCGTAGATGCTTGATCTAAGTAGTCTGAAAAATGTAAAACATTTGCTCAGTGGCGACAAAATCTGATTTCACACGTAACTAAATATTTTCTATATTTCACAGTTCCTTAAAAATATGTGATTTACACTACTTTTTTGTGCAATAAAAGCACCAAAATATGTAGTACATGCATTTTTACACAAAGATGTAATGACTTCTCAGTAATCTCCACTGTACCCATCAGTGTGGAGCAGAGCTCGTGGTGGGGAGGAGTATCTTTTTTAATGGTATTTTCTGTCATCTACAGTAGTGTTCAAGCAGATGATTCATCTTTTTGTTCATTTTTTTGCCCTGCAATACTTCTGTAAACTGGGTAAACTCTGCTGCAAGAGCAATGAGGCTGGATTGTAAATTGCAACTATCCAGACAGTTCCCAATTTGTTAGCTCTAAATTAATTCAGTAAAACACACACTTAAGCCAAACCTGCACTCAGTCACTTTCCTTTTCTCGAAATGAAAGAAGGTTAGACAAAGATGCTCAGATTTAAATGTGCATGCTGCAACAGACATGCCCCATGGGAAATAGTGCTGACAGCCATATTAGTGAAGGAGCCGAATCAATGTAAAATGATATTCATGCTTGTTAAGATGGGCATCGACAGCATGAGACACTTCTGCAGGATTAGATCGAGGTAGCCAGGAGACCTGGGAGTAGACCCATGTGTGTGGGAAAGTGTGTGCATGCCCATAGCCCTGCTGCACCGCTCTCAAAGGGCTCCTGTAGTGCCAGCCAGTGTACAACGCCTGCCCACTCAGTCAACGCAGAGCTCATGTTTATTCACCTGTATAGATGCCTGGTGATCTCTCGCAGGAAGATGGAAGATACAGCTGGCAGCATAGGGGAGTACGCAGAGCTTTTGTCCACTGAGGGGACCATGATTTGAGGGCACCGCGATTGGAGCCCTGCCCTTTGTTTGTGGGGCCACCAAGTCATACATTAATAGTTAGCATACATGCACTAACAGAGGCTCATGCGAGAAATCCCTCTTATTGCACCTGTGAAGCTGGCCTGCCCTCACAAGCTTTAATCCTCCATCCATGGGGTTTGCCTGCTTCAAATGCACCCAGGGAAGTAGATATATAAAATGCCAAACTCCTTCAAAATGTGAAGTTTACGTTTGATGTTCCACGTGAAGTAAAAATTGACTAGACCACCTTTAATAATTCTAAAAATATAGGTGCCAAGTGAATCTGTCACATGTGCAACACATTCACTCCAACCAGTGCTTAATCGGATAGAACAAATGTGTACCAGTGACCAAAATGTTACTTTGGAGATTGCTATCAGCACAATCCACAAACAGTGCTGCCCAGTGACAGTGAAAAGCAGACCTCTTATGAAGGGAGCTAAAGGAATGGGAGAATATGCTGCAAAATGTTCTTTAGTAAACAGTCACTGCCTCCACCTTCCACACCCTCAAAATACTCAATGCAATCCTCCAATGGATCCTCGTTAGCACACGCTGGACGGTCACCCAGGCCCTCGTCACCAACAAGCTGGACTAGGGCAACACACTGTCTGAATCGCTAACTGCTAGAAGATGTCAGATCATAAAAAAACCCAATGACCTGACTCCCACTTAGGCCTTTCCCCGTGTTCACATCACCCCACACCGACAAAGACCTCCACTGTCTCCCCGTTCACCAACCCACATGCAACACTCACCAGAGACTTCCGATCAGCCAGAATCCAGCTCACACACATCCCCCACATACAAAGAAACAGCTTCCCCCCGACCTCGTGCCAAAAGCCTGGAACAACCTACCCCTATACATTTAAGCGGTTGCCTCGGCACTTGAGCTCCCCAAGAAACTGACAAGGTTCTTCACCTGGACAAGTCGATGTCACTGCAACATAACCCCTGCTTTCTCAGCAACAAGATCTCCTCCACGGTCAGCTGTGCACTTCACAAACCCCCTTAACATAACAAAATTCACCTTAGCATTACTGTTATGGTGTTGTTCATATATCGCTCACTCGGGGGTCTCCTGTTTTGCACTCCGTCTCTTTTCTTTTCCATCTCAGTCACACTCATTTCTTTATCACGTTTATCCGTATTTTTGCACACACTTAATTCTCTTTCACTATTATCTACCTTGTTTTTCTCTCCATCACTCTTCAATCGCTTCTCTCACTCATCCTCCCTCCCACCTTCTCCTCCTCACTCCCCATCAGGAAGATTCACCTGGGTGAGATGTATGATACTCCTATAGAATATTACCTGGCCCTAGTTTCTCAGTTCCCACAGAACCTCTGGTTTTACATTTAATAGAACATTGGAATGTTGGGAGCTCCATTGAAAATAATGGAGTGCTCCGGGCTTATAATGGCTGGTATGAGCCTGGAGCTCCAACATTCCAATGAATCTTTGTTCACAGCTCTGGCTGCGAACAAAGACTTCAGGGAGCCTGAGGGGATTCCAATCCCCTCGAGCTCCCATAAGGCTTTGCTCTTTTTTGTTAGAACATTCTGCCCTGTAGTGGCAGAATGTTCTAATGTTCTAATAGCCTTATAGCCCTTCGTAGCTGGGCTATACCGGCTATTAAAGTCCCTCTCCCTTGTTAAAGGCCTTCGGCTCGGACCTTTAACGCTGGAGAGGGCCTTTAATAGCCGGTATAGCCCTCTGCGGCGGTCTATAAGGCTATAGGAATGAATGCTGAAAGAATTAAACTCTGGCTGTATACTGGCTCACTACGATCTATGTCTGCACGGGGGCTGAGCCCAGTCTGGAGTGGAGCTCAGCTAAATGCTTGGAAGAGCTCAGCCCAGTCTACCCAGGTTCACAGCTCTATGTATGTGGGAACTCATCTCCAGCGCAATGAAAGAATTGACCTATGGGTACATGGACTCTGCTCTATCTGTGCATGGGTTCAGCACTATGTATACAGGGACTCTGTTGCACCTGTGCTGGAGCTCAGCCTGCAGAGGAGTGAGTTCAGTTCTACAAGAGAAGGTCTTTTTGCGTCAGAGCTCCTCTCTCTGCATGCAAAAAAAACCTACTTTTCTCTGTGGAGTTTGTCTTCTAAATGTTCAGCCTATTTCCATAAGAACCACCAACATCTCTACTTAACAAAATAGGCACTGAAATCAGCTTCTTGATACCCAGCAGTCCTCACCCTTTGAAATGGTGATTTTGAACAGAGGACACGCCCACACCACCAGAGTGGTGAAGCCCTTGTTGCAGCAGAGATGAAGGTCCGAGCCTGACAGGCAGGGACCAACAAAAGACTAAGGAAAAGGGATTCATGATCGGGTCAAAGAACTGTATCTTTGTGTTTTTATAAGTGTTTTGCACAGCAGAAGAGGTTTTTATTGTCTGATTCAGTGCTCAAGTGCCAAAGTCAAACCTATTGGCTTTGACAAGGCTTGTTCCTCGTAGCATTCAATTCAAGATAAAAGGCTATGCATGTGTTCACTCTCCTCCTGTTGTCAGCCTGAAACAGCACCCGTCTTTTCCTGCAGAGTTTGTCTTAACACTTTGTTCACAGCACTTCTTACTAATAGGGCTCCTACAATGTTACATCACTTCCTGTTTTAGCCACTGAGAATGACACACTAGGAGTAAGAGAGTCAGTCTAATTACAGCTTTAAAAGACAGGTTTCAAACTATTCGCTCCAATTTAAACACGCATCCAAGCCTAGTCCGGCCCCTAAACGCAAGCTGAAAGCATTTTTTTACGTTGCAGTTTCCAGATGTTCGTATTCACACGCGCGCTCCCGGCTCCAACGAAGGATCGCGAGAATCTCACTGCAGATAAAGTCACGTTTCAGACTACAGTCTCAAGAGCAGGAACCAGTGCTAAACTTGAAGAAGAAAAAATTAAAATGCCTGGGCCCTCATCAGGAGACCGCTGCAGCTTGTGATGGAGCGAGATAGAAAACAAAATTTTGTTTAAACTCACAAAGTCACATTTCCATAACATGAATAAAATTATTAATGATTTGTGATATGTCGTGCTAATACAACCTAGATTAAACTTTACACGTGGGGGGACTAACATGTGTGCTCATAAACGTGCATAAATGTTGCATCTTTTTGTTCGTGCAAAATAATAAAATAATTTATTGTTTTCGTTTTTGTCATTACTAACTGCTGCATATTTAAAATAAGCATGTGCTTGTTTTGCTTATTCTTGTCTGTATGATGTCATTTCTACTATTCTAGGTGCATATGGGTCTCATAGAAAAACGGAGACTGGTAAATATAAACGCTGCTTTATTTACAATGGCTAGGTAACATTTTGATTAATCGGGTGGGTTAATTAATTAGTAAACCATGGGGTGGATACAGAATATACTTTATTTCTTACATTAATACTTTTCTTGTGTTTGTTTTATACTAGAAATCATAAGTTGCCTGCTTTTGAGGCCTAACTATTTGAACCGCACAAAAAGAGCTAATTCATATTTCTGCAGAAAGTCACGAGACGCCCATTCTGAATTAAAACGTTTATTGAAGCTGCATTCACAAAGCGAAAACTGATGAGCTGACATCATTCTGTCGGACATGGCCAAGGTCGAAAGTGAACTTTTTGTCAGTCCTTAACTTGGCATCCGCGGAAGTTGCACTGTAAGACTATGGAAGCTGCGAGGATGACTTAAAACAAAGTTGCAATCGCAGGAAGCCTCTGGCTTCACGTGGAAGAGACAATGGTCTTTGTAAGACATGATTTTGTGGAACTTTTTAAGAATCGGGTGACATGTCACTTGTCACTCTCAGCCAATGGGACGTCGAGTATTTCTGAAAATTTTCCTTCGCTAGTTTTAGTTAGCGTAGAAAGGTATAAAAAGTCATGCCCTTAGGGTTGGGCTGGCTGCTGCTTTCTGACTTTCCGATGAGGGTGATGTGCTGCTGGACTTTGCGTGGAGCACGTAAGAATCCTCAAAGAACTTTACTTTAATTTCTGTCTATTTAGCTCAGTTAGGGAAATAGGTTTTAGAAATGCTAAACTTTATATAATTTCTTTAAATTGATTCAATTGCTTAAATTGTAATTTTCTTATTTCTTACCATCATGCTTGCTTTAATGCTAATAAAATTCAATTATAAAACTTACAACTTATATACCATAATTTAGAAAATAAAATCTTACTTTTGACAAACAAGCTGGTCTTGGTTATTTAGAAGTATAGGTTACCTTTAGCTAGATCACGTCGCCTATGGTGGTCGTTTAAATGGTTGGGTTTTATTCTAATGACAATATTCTTTCTGCAAATGTATAAAATTGTATATAGTGTGTAGATAATGTGTATATAGATTTATTCTGACCACCTGATTCAGTAGGCCCAAAATATATCAGGTTCATAAATGGGTCCATGTTTAGTTTAGAATTTTGTTTATAGGTTATGAAATTGGGTAGCGTAGTTTATGATATATTTTCTATAGCCCGCTGGATCAATTATCTGGTAGCAGAAATTGATGGTTGCTAAGCGGTAACCAAGGTAACATGTTGGTTGCTAAGGATTGCGTCAAGGTATGCAAATAGGATCAATGTTTTAACACTCGTTAAGTTCGTTTTTCGTGCCTATCTGTAAGCTATACCGGTATAGATTGTGTGGCGAGAAATTAGTCACGCAAGCCATCTGTTCGTTTGTAGTGATATCGCCGAATATCACAAGAGGTATCGCCGTGTACCATAGTGTTGTCGCCGAGCAGCACAGTTTTAGGGCTAGGTCTGAATCTTGTATAGTGAGGAATTTCTAAGAAATCAAAGCAGCATGAGAATAGGGACAAAGCGCCTTCCATAAAACTCACTGTGATGAGAGTATTAGTTATATCCGAGCTTGAGTGAAGGGTAAAATTTAACGTCGGTGCATGATTATCTATAAACAGGTTAGAGTCCTGTACGGGTACATGTTTCATATCTATAAACAGGTGAGAGCCCTGTACGGATAACGTCGTTATTTTGCTAACGGTGCATGATTTCTATAAACAGGTGAGAGTCCTGTACGGATTTCGTGTGTGTTTGAATTTAGGGAATTTTCCGTGTAAAAGTGCGAGTTTGAATTGTATTTTATGTTCAAGTGGAACTCTTAGAACTTTCACTTCGCGGTGGGTTCAGAGCAAAGCGAGTTCATAATTATACTTGCTAGAAGGGTGGGGTAAGGTTACTCTACTGACAATTGAATATTATCCTTAGTGTGAATAGCGCCGTCTATTCCGAAGTGTGGATACTTGAATGTGTGTAAACTATCCTAATTAGTGAAACGAACAGATGTTGTCTTTATAAGTCATTGTTAAGAATTAATTTACACTGAAAAGTGTTCTTAAAATGGTGCTGTGAAAAGATTTTGTCAAGGAGGGGTAAGCGCCAGGAGTGAGAAACGAGAAACCGCAGCTGCTGTGTACGTCACAGAGCCGCGCAGGGATTGGGTGACCTACGTCACAAGCTGTATTCTGATTGGCTCCTGAGTCTCTGACGGCCTGTGAGCTGATTGGTCCTTAGGAAAATCTCCAAAATTATT
The DNA here is from genome assembly GCF_964261635.1 of Lissotriton helveticus. Lineage (NCBI taxonomy): Eukaryota > Metazoa > Chordata > Amphibia > Caudata > Salamandridae > Lissotriton > Lissotriton helveticus. The sequence continues at coordinate 66,858,622 of NC_136073.1, read as the reverse complement.
GGTTGAGCAGGAAACTGACGTAGCTCAACTGCCATTGGCTTGTTGGTGTGTTTCGCGCACGGATTGGTTGTTTTGCGGAACATCCCGGAAATATTTTACGAACGATTTTGTGAAATAAATTTTACTTTTGAAAATGAGTTATCATTTTAAACATGTTGAGAAAAAGACTACATTATTTCAGAAATTTAAGAATTTATTTTCACCTGACAAGAAAATCGAAACGCGAGGTGGTAAACTGCTTCATAAGTATAAAACACCTGCAGCGTATATGGAAGGTGAATACGGATATCATACTGTCTTATGGTTCGACAGTTGGAAACGTTATACTAAAAACGATGGTGTTTTGGCTTGGCCTGATGATGGTTCATTTAATGTAAGAGTTTTAAGAAACTTACGAGAAAAAATGAATGCTCTTGTTCCAAAACCGAGACCAACTCAATTTGAAGCTTTAGTTGAGTGGGAAGATGAGATGTATCAGTTACAAAGAGAAGCTAGTGGAATTAAAAGACCTTCTAAAAATCCATCATGGAAAAGAGAAACTCATGAAGATAGATTACGAATGTGGAGACAGGGAAACATGAGTGAAGGATTGTATTTAATTCATGAAATGGTAATGGGTTCTCCTACAGGAAAATCTATGGAAAGTGAATCTGAGGATGCAATTATGGAAGAAATATATACAACTGCTAGAAATAAACAGCCTAATCAGCCTTTGAGACCTCCTAGATCATGGTCTACTCCGGTGGTTTCTACTGAAACTTCACCGAGTGCACCTCCAATTAATGAAGCTCCTAAACTTTATCCAAATAATTGTGAAATCACTGAAACTCCTAGAAGACCAGAATTTGAGAATGCTCGAAATGAGGGTAGACATTTTTCAATGACTCCAAGAGCAAGGGAACCTCCAAAAGATTATACAAGAGAAACAAGAAATGTTGAGGATGATGATTATAATGAATACTTAAGGTCTAAAGAAGAATTAATTAAAAGAATGACAAAAGGCATGGAAGCAGTTACAGTTCCAGTAACAATAGGTCCTGTTCAGCCTGTATTTGATCAAAGAAATACAAACAAAACTGGATTAACTATTCCTTTAAATACAGAAATTCAAAAGTCTGCTGAAAAATTTTATTCAGATTTGACAGAATTAAACACTTCTAGATCAAGAATGCCTGATTTAACTTTCAATGAGGATTTATCTCCAAAAACACCAATGGGTGCTATGTCAGATGTAGGAAGTCCTGAAGTCAGGGTAACTACACCAAAGCTTGATGTGGCCAAATTAAAAGCAAATATAGAAGAATTAATAATTGGAACAATTGGCCCAGATAGTTTAAATTACTATCGGGATGATGAACTATTATTCATTTGCAAAAGTATTCAATGGAAAACGAAAAATAAATATGATCAATTAGAGGATCTAGCTGCAGAACTTGAAATCGATGTGAGTAAACAAAAGAATTTTGCAAAACATTACAGATTAGATTTCTCAGAAAGCGACATTGAGAGTTTGAACTCAATGGGAAGAATAGTTCACATTAAAGATTTAATTGTCTATATCAAAAAGCTAGGAGAACTGAACAAATGGAGAGTGAAATGGACCAAAAGAAAGGAAGATGAAAGATTGGAAAAATTGTCAAAACAATTTCCAATGAGAGAAGTTGCAGGTGGAGGATATGTTCATGTCCCATGGTCGAGACAAGACATTCTGTTATTCACAAATGATTTTCCTAAATTAAGAGAGAAACCTGTTGAGTGGTACAGGCAAGTCGATAGATTTATCAAAGTGTCAAAAGTTCTGTGGATTGATTTGGATGGATTTTTTGACATTGTTGTTCCATCTGATCTTTGGACAGAATGTAAAATATCTATTAGTTGGCCAAAAACAGAACCTGAGCGAATTAAAGAAACAGGTGCCCCAAATCCACTTGTAATGGATTTTTATGAGAAAGTAATTGTTTGGATGAAAAACAAAATTCCACCCAAAGAAGTTGATTGGGTTAAAATAGAAAGAACAGAGCAGGAAACAAAAGAATCAGTTCATTCTTTTTATGAAAGACTACTGTTAATCTTTAAACAATACAGTGGTTATGAAAAATTAGATGAGAAAGACATGAGTCATTTTATCTATAGATTTGTTTATGGACTAAAGCCTGAAATTGGAGAAATGATCAGAACTAGTATTGTCGGATGGCAAGCACTATCTATTGATGATATTCTGAGAAAAGCAAAATATTGTAGCGATGAATTAGAAGTAAAACAGAAGAAGCTGAAGGAGAAAGCCATGTGGGCACAGGTAAAAGTGGCTGAGCAACAGATTGCCAGCATGGGAAATAAGAACACTAATTTTGTTCAAACTGGAAATACGAACCAGATACAAGGAAAGTTTAAAGGTAATAATTTCCAAAAGAAATTTAGCCCAAAGATAGAAGAGCTGAAACAAAGATTACCTTGTTTTAATTGTGGCGAAATTGGACATTGGAGGGACGAGTGTCCTCATCCTCCTAGAAACTTAAAGAATCCCTTATTGAATCCACAGATGCAGAATGGTGTTAACGTGCAGCAACAGCTACAGATGCAACAGGGGTTAAATGAATTTAATATTCAGCGACAATTACAACAACAGCAACAACAACAGGTGAATAATCGACAGGACCAGTTGCCACAACCACCTTTTCCGAATTGTGTGGGAGTTCAAAAATATAATCCAAACGTGGGATTTCAGGGATGTGAACAGGTAATAAAACCACAAAAACAGCAAAAGCAGCAAAGGGTTCAAATGCAAAATGCTTCACAACAATTTTTATTAACAGAAAGCCAAGACAGTGATTCTGATGATTATTGCTGACGGTGCCCGAGAGAGGAGGAAGAGTGTGTTGTTGGAGCCACTCTTGAGGTTGACCAGTCTGGTCCTTATGTAAACGGGAAAGTTAATGATGTAGACATCACTTTTCTAGTGGACACTGGTGCTACCCGTTCTACTGTTAGATCAGTGGAAATTGAAAACCTACCTCTCTCTGGGGATACCATCCAAGTTGTCGGAGTAAGTAATCAGCAAATTAAAACAGACTTAACTGATCCAGTACCAGTTGAAATTGGAAATTACAGAGACAAACACAGATTTGTGGTTTGTAATAGTAGTCCAGTAAATCTATTAGGTAGAGACATACTATGTAAAATGAATTGCAGAATATATTGTTCTCCTGAAGGAGTTGAATTACAAACAATGGAGGAAGATGGTTTGTACAGAATGACAATGATGATGATGGAAGCAGAAGAAACAAAATTGTTTCCTGCATTTGAAGAAAAAGATTTACCTGAAGAGCTAAAAGAAACAGTGAAATCTGAAATATGGGATTTTACTGGGAATGAGATGGGTCTGATGAAAAACGTAGATCCTGTTAAAATTGCATTGAAACAGGGAATAGAATTTCCAAACACTCCACAGTATAAAATGAAAACAGAGACAATTGAAGGTATTACACCTGTAATTGAAAAATTAATCAAGCAAGGTGTATTGAAAGAAATGAAGAGTAGCTCTTGTAATTCACCAATTATGGGAGTTAAAAAGGCTAACGGAACATTTAGGATCGTACAAGATCTGAGAAAGGTTAATCAAATTGTTATTCCATGTTGTCCTGTGGTTCCAAATCCAGCAGTAATTCTATTTCAGATTCCATATGATGCTGAATGGTACACAGTCATTGACCTTTGCAATGCATTCTTTACTGTTCCTCTACACCCAGACAGTTATGAAATCTTTGCTTTCAGATTCCAAGGTAAGACCCTTGGATGGACAAGAATCCCTCAGGGCTATACAGAAAGTCCTTCAATCTTTAACGAACTGTTAAAAAGATCATTAGAAAATTTAGACTTACCAGGTAGGTCTACGTTGGTGCAGTATATTGATGATTTGTTAATAGCTGCAAAGACAAGAGAAAATTGTGTAACAGACACAATAATTCTGTTAAATCGCCTTGCAGAAGAAGGACATAAAGTGTCCCCAGCAAAATTACAGTTTTGCAAACAGGAAGTGAAATATCTTGGTCACAGAATTGCAAAGGGAAAAAGACAAGTAACAATAGAGAGAATAAAAATGATTCAAGCAATGTTACCGCCAAGAACACAAAGACAGGTCAGAATGTTCTTGGGAATGGTAGGTTACTGTCGACAATGGATAAGTGGATTTTCAGTAATTGCGAAACCACTACAAAGACTGACCAAATCAGATGTAAAAGATCCAATTATTCTCAGTGATGTTGAGATGGAATCTTTTGAAAACTTGAAAAAGAGCTTATGCCAAGCTCCTGCTTTGGGTATGCCAAATTATGAGAAAGATTTTGAACTGTATTGCAGTGAGAGAGAAGGATGTGCATTATCTGTGTTAATTCAGAGACATGGAAACCTAAAGAAACCTATTGCATATTTCTCTGCAGTTCTTGATCCAATTGCAAAAGCATTACCAGGTTGTTTAAAAGCAGTTGCAGCTACAAGTATCAGTCTTGAACAAAGTGAAGGAATCATTATGGGATTTCCTGTGAAAGTTTTTGTGCCTCATTCAGTTGAAATATTACTGACAAGAGGTAAGACTCAACATTTAACAAGTAGCAGATTGACAAAGTATGAGAAAATCATACTAGGAGCAGATAATGTATCAATTTCAAGATGTTTGAATCTAAATCCTTCTACATTACTGCCTGATTCAGAAATCGTTAATGACATTGAGACAGAACATGAATGTTTAGATGTCATGGAATTCTGCACAAAACCAAGAAAAGACATCAAAGACAGACCTTTGCCTGAATCGGATTTTGTCTACTTTGTAGATGGCTCATGCTTAAGATCCGAAGGTGGTGTCTTGAAAGCTTCATACTCAGTTTGTACAGTCGAAAACATTAAAGAAGCATCATGTCTTGAAGGAGTTCGTTCAGCTCAAGTAGCTGAATTGATTGCTTTAATTCGTGCATGTGAAGTATCAAAGGATATAAGAGTTACCATCATTACTGATAGCCAGTATGGGTACGGAGTTGTGCATGATTATGGACAACTCTGGTCACAGAGAGGATACATGACATCAACAGGGTCACCAATTAAAAATGCTGTTTTCATTAGAAGATTAATTGAAGCAATACAATTGCCAAAAGAAATTGCCATAGTCAAGTGTGCAGCGCACACTAGAGGAACTGATTATATTTCCAAAGGAAATGCCTTCGCAGATGAAACAGCAAAATACTGCGCAAGGAAAAATTATTCTTACAATCGGAATAGAAGTACAGAAACTGATTCAAATTCATTAATGCTAACAACTATTGTAGAAACATGGAATGAGATTAGAGATTTACAAAACGAAGCAGATGATGAAGAAAAAGACCTATGGTTAAGATCAGATTGTAGACAACGTGATGAAGATGGAGTGTGGGTTTACAAAGATGGGAGAGTAGTTTTACCAAATTGCATGATTTCTGACATGGCCAGATTATATCATGGTCCTGCACATTTAGGAAGAGATTCTATGGTCAGACTGTTTAAAGAAACATGGTTCAATACCAAATTTAGAACCATTGCAGAATCTTTTTGTCAAAGGTGTTTGTCATGCCAACAAATGAATCCAAACAGAAAATCAGTGGTGGGGACAGGAATAATTGGTCGAGAGGGTGGTCCCTTCACCAGGTTACAAATAGATTTCATTGAAATGCCCTTACACAACTGTTTGAAATATGTACTTGTAATTGTATGCTTGTTCTCAAGGTGGGTAGAGGCTTTTCCTACACGACATTGTGATTCAATTACAGTAGCAAAACTAATGCTCAGAGAAATCATCCCAAGGTACGGTTTTCCAGTCACTATTGAGAGTGATGGAGGAAGTCATTTTGATAACAAACTGTTGAAATTAATTTGCGAAGCTATGAGTATTGAGCAGAAAATACACTGTGCATACAGACCAGAGGCATCAGGTGTAGTTGAACAAATAAATGGAACTATCAAAAACAGAATTGGGAAAATGTGTCTAGAGACAGGAGTGAAGTGGACTGATGCTCTTCCACTTGTTTTGATGTCAATAAGAAGTACACCAGATAAAAAGACAGGTTTGAGTCCTCATGAAATTTTGATGGGAAGAGTTATGAGGCAAGCTTTTGTACCTGTAGGTAAACTGTTGAGCATAAATGACAGTGCAATTTTGGATTACTGTAAAAGGTTATCTGATATGGTAACTTCTGTGTCTAATCAGGTGGGAACTGAAGCACAATCAAATGACAAAGTTTTGACACATGATCTGAGACCTGGAGACTGGGTCAGAACGAAAGTACATCGGAGGAGGAATTGTCTATCTCCTAGATGGCAGAAACCTAGGCAGGTAATCTTGATCACTACTAATGCTGTAAAGTGCAGAGGATTGAAGCGTTGGATTCATCCAAGTCATACTATTCCAATACCAACTCCTGAGAATTCTGATGTTGAAAGTGATACCACAGATGACTCTGATTCTGAAGCAGAAGACAGAACAGAAGGTGAAGTAATTCCAGATTCTGGAGATCGACAAGAAAGTCGACATCTGGAAACTGTGCCAGAGAATGGAAATCTGACAAGAAAAGACTTAGAAATAATTGAAATAGATTCTGAAGGTGAAGAGAATCTGTTAAAAGGAAGGATAACTGAGGATTCGGTTGTCTATATTGAAGACAAAGAAGCTGAACCAAAAGAAGTTTCAGACCAGGAGAGTATCGAAAGGCAGAGAACAAGCTCTGAAGTAAGGAACAAAAATCCGAAATCTGGGAAGCTAGAGGTAATTGAGGAAGAGGAAGAGAACGAATTACCGAGTACCAGTGATGGAAGACAAAGCGAAGTTCCTGAAGGAGTGAAATTGCCGAATAGAGAAGTTCCTGAGTCAATTGAAATTTCAGACTACGAAACTGAGGAAAGTGACGTGGAAGGTGGAAGTGAAAACAGAAAGAAAAGGACTTGGAAATCTGAATCGAATAATTCTGAACCAAAGAAAAAGTACGTGAGAAAAGCAGACTACTGGCCTGGTGGAAGATTGAGAGTCAGATTGATTAAAAAGCCAATAGAACAAGTTGAAGAAATCAGTAGTCAAAAGAGTCCTGGAAAAGAGGTTGGAGTTGGAAGGAAAATAGAAGTGATATCAAGAAAAGGGAAGAGAATAATTAGACCAAACCAGAAATACAAGTCTCCTGAGTGGACTTACTTAGTAATTCCACCTGTTATAGACATATATGATAGTAGTGAAGAAGAAAACGAAATCCAAGAAATTAGTGACAATGATTGAAGTACAAATTTATTAAATTGGCATAAGGCTGAAGAAATCCTGTTAGTTGACACAAGGTCGAAGAAAAACTGTCTAGTAGAAGAAAAACTTATGTATGACATAAGGTCGAAGAAATCTTGTTTAGGGTTATAAAAGAAAAATATATTTTAAAAGGGGGGTGTATATAAATTTTAAAATTTATTTTAATTTTAATTTTATTTTTGAGGCTAAAACTAACCTAAAAATGCCTTACATTAAGGAGAGCACTTCAAAATGCTCTGTTTTTAAAAGATGCTGTAAGATGACTCTGGTGTGTCTGCTCATTTTAGTTCTGCTCTGGTTGGTACTAGCTGTGATTATACCTTTAGAAATGAATAGAGAATTACACAAAGTTAATTTAACAAGCAAAGCTCTGGTTAGCCAAACTAAACATAGTGCATCTGCAAAAGTAATTGATCATCAGCCTAACATTCATCAAGATAAATCAATAGGTGATTTTTCAAGCAATACTTTCACAAAGCTTTTGAGTGAATATGTAAAGGTAATGGATGCAAAGGATTGTTATGTATGCGTTAAGTTGCCCGCTTCTGTTTCTGAGGGAGTAACATATAATATGCTTCCTCTCACTTATGCTGTTACATGTAGTGTATTAACTAGTTTATTTTATCAAACCGGTCGTTTAGAATATTACTATTCAAATTATGATGAGATTTTTGCTAATGTCAAGATTGATAATGCTTTAAATAAGCATAAGAAAGCTAAACAATTAAGAGAATATTTCCTTGTTACTAACGAACTCACTTATGAGTATGCTTACAAGAATAATCTAACATGTAAATTAAGTGCTGAAGGAAAGAAATTTCTGAATATGGTTGAGGAGAGAAGAGCAATTTATAAGAGAAATGAATTAGTCAAGCAGACTAAGTCATCCTTCTGGCAAAAAGAGGATGAGAAATTGAATGGCAAAATGCTTGAAAATATTGCAATTCACATAGACAAACCTGTTAGTGGAAAGCTTTGCATTAGAAGAGATAACACACTTTTTGATAATTATTTTGTAGGTGCAAGCAACTGTGAAGATACTTATCAGATTATGGGAGGTTGGGGATTTAAAGGTGGAAAAGATCCTATCTTTCCTGGAATTTATTTTGTTTGTGGTGACAAAGCCTACTACAACCTTCCAGACCATTGGTATGGAACTTGTTATGTGGGAATTGTTTTTCCTAAAGTGTTTCATGTTGACAGAGATTCAGAAGGATTATTTAAAATTCACAATTATGTAAATAGAGCTAAAAGAGAAACTTTTACTGAAGTTCTGGGAGATATTTTCCAAGCTGTAATACCTTTTGTTGGTATAACCCTAAATGCAGGGAGAATCAGAAAATTGTCCACTATAGTTGATAGATTATCAACTGACACTGCTGATGGATTTCAATTAGTGAATGTTGAAGTTATTGCAATTAGATCCATGGTAATTCAAGACCGTCTTGCTTTAGACATACTCCTAGCAAAGGAGGGAGGAGTCTGTGGCATTTTACATGTCCAACATTGCTGTACATATATACCGGATGAAAGTAAAAATATTGAAATGTATATTAAGAATATTACACAAATGCATTCTGAAATAATTCCTTTAGAAGAAGAAGATTTTACTGGGAAACTTTCAAATAGGTTTCAAGCAATTAAAAACTGGTTTCATAATATCGGAAGTTCAATTCTTGGCAAGATTCTGGCACCTTTGATTATAATTATATTCATTTTTATTTTGACTAAAGTAGGTTGTCTGTTGCATAAAAGAAAGAAGCATTTAAGAGAAAAGAAGAGAATTTATAAACTGAGAAAAGAAGAGGAAAGGGAGATTGAGTTACAGGAGTTACATAGAGAGCGTCATGTTAATTGCAAGGATTATGCTGAAACAGACTTTTAGGTTTACTAATACAATGAATTTGAATCGATTTCTTATAAATTAAATTTACCAAATTTTTGAGTGCTGGTGTGGTGATTTGTTAATCACCAGATGAGGGAGTTGATGGAGCGAGATAGAAAACAAAATTTTGTTTAAACTCGCAAAGTCACATTTCCATAACATGAATAAAATTATTAATGATTTGTGATATGTCGTGCTAATACAACCTAGATTAAACTTTACACGTGGGGGGACTAACATGTGTGCTCATAAACGTGCATAAATGTTGCATCTTTTTGTTCGTGCAAAATAATAAAATAATTTATTGTTTTCGTTTTTGTCATTACTAACTGCTGCATATTTAAAATAAGCATGTGCTTGTTTTGCTTATTCTTGTCTGTATGATGTCATTTCTACTATTCTAGGTGCATATGGGTCTCATAGAAAAACGGAGACTGGTAAATATAAACGCTGCTTTATTTACAATGGCTAGGTAACATTTTGATTAATCGGGTGGGTTAATTAATTAGTAAACCATGGGGTGGATACAGAATATACTTTATTTCTTACATTAATACTTTTCTTGTGTTTGTTTTATACTAGAAATCATAAGTTGCCTGCTTTTGAGGCCTAACTATTTGAGCCGCACAAAAAGAGCTAATTCATATTTCTGCAGAAAGTCACGAGACGCCCATTCTGAATTAAAACGTTTATTGAAGCTGCATTCACAAAGCGAAAACTGATGAGCTGACATCATTCTGTCGGACATGGCCAAGGTCGAAAGTGAACTTTTTGTCAGTCCTTAACTTGGCATCCGCGGAAGTTGCACTGTAAGACTATGGAAGCTGCGAGGATGACTTAAAACAAAGTTGCAATCGCAGGAAGCCTCTGGCTTCACGTGGAAGAGACAATGGTCTTTGTAAGACATGATTTTGTGGAACTTTTTAAGAATCGGGTGACATGTCACTTGTCACTCTCAGCCAATGGGACGTCGAGTATTTCTGAAAATTTTCCTTCGCTAGTTTTAGTTAGCGTAGAAAGGTATAAAAAGTCATGCCCTTAGGGTTGGGCTGGCTGCTGCTTTCTGACTTTCCGATGAGGGTGATGTGCTGCTGGACTTTGCGTGGAGCACGTAAGAATCCTCAAAGAACTTTACTTTAATTTCTGTCTATTTAGCTCAGTTAGGGAAATAGGTTTTAGAAATGCTAAACTTTATATAATTTCTTTAAATTGATTCAATTGCTTAAATTGTAATTTTCTTATTTCTTACCATCATGCTTGCTTTAATGCTAATAAAATTCAATTATAAAACTTACAACTTATATACCATAATTTAGAAAATAAAATCTTACTTTTGACAAACAAGCTGGTCTTGGTTATTTAGAAGTATAGGTTACCTTTAGCTAGATCACGTCGCCTATGGTGGTCGTTTAAATGGTTGGGTTTTATTCTAATGACAATATTCTTTCTGCAAATGTATAAAATTGTATATAGTGTGTAGATAATGTGTATATAGATTTATTCTGACCACCTGATTCAGTAGGCCCAAAATATATCAGGTTCATAAATGGGTCCATGTTTAGTTTAGAATTTTGTTTATAGGTTATGAAATTGGGTAGCGTAGTTTATGATATATTTTCTATAGCCCGCTGGATCACTTGCACCACCCATTGCTCCAGATATCGTTGCAGACGTTGCTAATGACAGTTGGGAATGGAGGTCCCAAAACAATTTTTACAAAATATATATATTTGAAATTTTGCGGGCAGTTTTATAAAAATTGCGGCATTTTAAAAAAACAGCTGATTTTGCAAATCGCAAAATCCTGGAGGCTTCTGACTTACCACAAATCCTGAAATAAAGTCCCACTGGGATTTCTGCAGGACAATTTTGTCCATGCACGGCACCCATTCATGCAGTGCCAAGAGCTTTACGCATCCTAAAGGAGGATTATCCACGTGAAAAAAATCAGGACTTTTTTTGTAATGTTTTGTCGTTAGAACCCTATTTAACATCGGTTCATAAGAAAGTTACTCTGGCTACCTTAGCTTCATGCCTGCTCATTGTCGCGAGACATTTTTGCTTGAAAACGCTCACCAAAGAGGAGTGCTTTAGATGCAAATCAAGATAGTTTATTAGATTTAAAAATGTTGAATCATAAAAGCAGAGTACACAATAAGCATAAGAAAATTAATTCATGTGTTCAATGACAGACATAAAATACATCATTGAAAAGATAAGAGTATTTAAAAAAAAAAAAAACGGCTATCTCCAAATTACAAAAAAACCCCAGACTAAAACAGATTTCAGTGTTGCCTTAACCTGAATTAAAACCAAAACCAAATTGGAGAAAATATGGGGTTTGCATGGTTTTCCTAGTTTATCACCCCTTTCAGGTATTTTAGGATATGAACATTAAAAATGTCATCTAAAAATTGCAACTTAAAAGCGGGTCAACATTGTCTCAGGCCTTGCAGCATCAAGTAGGGAAGAATCCATCTTTTCCTGAGAAGGATATAAAACTTGTAGAAAAATGTGAATTGTGGACTGTGCAGATGATGCGTCACAGGGGCATGGACAGAGAATGTGTGACCAATAATTTACCTGGGGGAATGTTACCAGGTTATGGAAAGTGCCTAGACGTGTCAATAGCTTCCGGTCGTAATTTCCAGGAGTTGTGAATAGGTAGGGTTGGATTCCTGGCTGAGTCAAGAGCAATTGATTGGCTGAGATTTTCATAATATTAGATGCATATTTAATAGTCTCCAGGTGGTTAATACATAAAGCCACGAGGTCCTTCCTCGATACGAGACCGGGTATCCGGTTTGACAAAATAATCTGAGCAATCTAGGCCAGGCATAAAGTTTTGACGTAGGCGAGCCAAGGAATACGTTGGGCCCGTTGCAGGTTCAGACAGTCTTTGATCACGTCCTGATTGAGGCCGATAGTAACACCTGTACAGACCTTGCACCATAATGTAATTAGCTGGATTTTAATAAGATCTGACAGGTACGACAGTCCTAATTCAGCATGGGAGATGTACGTTGCTGTGGAATTTGGGACGGCTGACAAATCTCAAGAGCCTGTTCTCAACTTGCTGGAGGGACTCTACATTTGCAGAACCCCAAATGCCAGCTCCATATAGGCCAACTGTAATACATTTAGCTTTATATATCAGCAATTCCTGGATGGAGCGTGTTAGACCTGTCAGCCCTTTGGGTGGTCCCTCCTAAATTTTACCCCCTTTTTGTCTTCATTTTTTTTGTGTCCACTACATTTTTTTTATGTTGATCCTAGGTCTTTGAGCGCTTCTTTGCTACTAAATAGCAATGAAGTGCAGGTGCTCCTCTAAAATGGAGGGAGAGTAGCAGGTCATGTACAAAGTGGTGGCCTTCCAACTGCCACATTTCACCTCATAGCCTAGAGCCATAGGGTGGCATGAGAGGTTACAGAACTTTCTGGACCTCTGCGGACACTCTGGGCATAGGCTATATAAGTTAGAATGTGGGGCGGCCATTTGGTGTGTTCAAAGAGTTTGAGGAGAGCCTGGTGAGGAGTGAGGCAATAACATGGGGGGGGAGGCGCACTGAGTAGGGTTGGATCGTCCCTTGGGCCGGCTACTCTTCTCCACTGATGCAACCCCCTGCCTTTTGACCGAGCCCTGCTGCCATAGTCTTTCTGCTAGCTCCTTCACCCCTTCTAGCGCTCCTTGTATAAGGACCCTGCGATACCTCTGATGAGCGGTGGGTAGATGGACTGAGCCGGGGGGGGGGGGGGAACTGTCTCCAAAGAGAATCCCAGAACAGTGGTAATAGCGCTTCAGGCGGTGGCAGGGAGAAGGCTGATATTGTTGTGTTCCTGTTATTCTACGCGCATGACGCCCCTGGCGCACAACGTTGGGTCATGTGACTTACTATAATAAAGAGGCACGCACGTTCATTCGGGTGTGGAGCAGTGAACCAGAAACAGCACCATTAGTGTCCGCCTGATATTATTTCTAGGCCGCGTGTCAGGCCTGTAATTGTCCCAGGTGCTCCTGAGTTTAGGGTCCCAGCCACAGCCCCTAGGGTCATCCGATCTGCCCCTTTGGCAACACAACAATTGGCGACGAGGGTGTGTCGTGTATTTCTATAGGTTCTGATTCGATCCCCCTATTCCTGACCCTATTCTGGTTAAACTTACTAGCTAGTTAACTAACAGTCAGCCCATGAGGCAAGAAATCCCCCATGATGCAGATACCGTTATCTGACGCAGTCACACTACGGCACAGGAACGTGTTATCTGATTAGGTCATAACGCTTGAGATCTAATTAGACAAGCGACATTCCTCCAGCCCCTGATAAGGCATACGACGTTCTCATAACAAATCAAACCTATGACAACCTGGATAATCCGTGCGGCCATTGTTTTGATTTCACAGAGAACTTTAGTAAAGAATGTGCTAACGAGCAAGTCGTATGACATCTTTATTGACGTACCTATGTCCATCCTTACGTCAATCCCGGCACCTTTAAGGTATAAATATTGCCGACCTTGCCCTATGCAAACACACGCGTGGTGACAAGACGGAGCAGCCATACTTGCCTAAGCCGAGAGCAGAAGCAGACCCCGCAGGCAGCAGCCCCGCCTTCCTGACGCGCTGAGAGACGCGCTGCTATCTCAAGCCGAGAGACCCAGCACCGGCGCTTCTGGGCAGCCCTCGCAGGCAGCCTGGAATATCGAGAGCAGAGAAAGAGATACCATTCCTCATTCATCCTAAATTCCAGGTACAGAACTGAATAACCCCTCCTAGAGAATTCTTTAGTTATTCACTTGGCAAAAACAAACTTAAACTAAACTGTAACTTTCTATTCCCGCCCACGCATTAGACTTAGGTCAGGTACACGGGGTAGGCGTATTTAGAAACACCAGTTGAGCACGTTTAGTCAAATGTATATGTGTATGTAAATATATTTTAATCATTTTAAACATCATATGGCTCAGAAACCATATCAATGTTTTTACAGTATTATTTTATACTATTGCTTCTAATGTATGCACTTTACTTAACTATAAGTATTGCAATAATATCGATCCATTTCTCTTGTACGAGAAAAGAGACTGATCAATAAATAACATCTTTTATTGAACACGCCCGTCTCTTCCTTTTCTCTACATTCTGATGAGACTAAGAATGCACGTACTGACTGAGTAAAATAATTGCCTTGTGCTCACACGACTCTCGAGATTGACTCTTGATTAGGGGAGAGCAAAGTTGTCATGTTCTATGGTTGTCAGAAACTAAATCCCTTCTTGTCTAATCAGGGGAGTTCATCCTTCCTTGAACATTCGAGAAAGTTTCTAGCGAACTCTGAGCTTAGCTGGCAAACCCAAAAATTAAGTCTAGTTTCGACAGTAGTAGACCTAGTTAACGTCTGGCCTAGGCCTTTACTGCTGTAGGTACTATTCCAATGCGCAGAGCCTATTGGGAAAATAGGAGCTACACTACATGGCGCCCAACGTGTTTGGAAAGGGCGATAAAACTAACGTAAGACATTTAGAGTAACTCAGTCGTGCTTTCTCACTCAGACCCCCTTCTCCCAAATACTCCAAAGACGTCTGGAGTGGGTGAAAGGTTATTATATCCTCCAAAACCTCGCAGGAGGGAACTCCTATGTATGGTTCTTGGTCTAGTCAACGTTGAAGGATAAAACAGTTCCAAAATATTGTGCACCTAATCTCTGTTTCCATAAAGAAACCTGATCTGCAAATAAAAATAATACCATCCTGTCAGTAAAATGGGAGACAGTGATGGAGAAAGAGAGGCAATTAGATTAGCTACTGAAATAGCAGATGCTGATGCTACCATGCAAACAGCAGACCCGGATATAATACTCATCCAGGTCGCCAAAAGGAGATCTATAACCTTAAAACTTATAGAAAATGGACTGACACCTAGAGGTGGCACAGTCATCTTCGTAATTGAGGCACACGAATATCGGCAGACAGAGGTATACTATACATGGATACATTTTCCAGCAGCAAATGCTGTAACAAAGTACTTCCACTATTACAAAGTAGAGGAACCTCCTGAAACGTACACTCCTTTCGAGGAGGTGGAAGTACCACTCAAATTCCAAGAGCATTTGCTCTTATTTGATGGCGCCCTAAAACATAATAATCACATTACAAGGCTCGGTCCTTTAGGAAGACCAGGAGCAACGTGGCCGGTCTTAGCCGGATACACACCACATCCAGACATCGACGAGATGACTGCACCAGAGCTATTAATACAGCTAAAACAACTACTAAAAATTCACAGACAATTAGTTCAGTATGTAATGCGGACTTCAACAATTCAGCCAGCGATTAAAATTCCACAGCTGACCCCTCACCAGGGGAACACAAATAAAATCACACCACAGAACATCCAATCCTGCCTAGGTAAAGTTCCAGCTAAACGGGAACAGATACCATTCTGGTTGGCACAGAAAATCACCCAAATAGAGGCGGTGTTTCCTGACACCACCCCATTAGAAAAGCACAGGATTCTGACTATATGTCTCCCAATGGGAATCGCACCACACATTGAGGACTGTGACACTTGGGGTACGGTCTTTGCTTCAATCTACACAAAAACGCACGGTGTTCCATCCATTTCGGTAATACCAGATGTGCTAAAACAAATTCAAGATGAATACGGTCCAGAACCTGCTTTAACTCTTGGTATGAAATTACTGAAAGACTTCAAGCAGGTCTCGGCTATATTACTAGCCAACATAAAGGGTGAAGCAGCAAACGTGGCGATCCGCCAGAGGTTAAAAGAGACAGATATAGCAGACCAACCAGCTGAAATTGCCAGAATCATAGAAAAATCCTATGAAGAACTAGGCAGAGATAGTCTAGGTGGAATACCAGTAAAACCGCAACTGACTACAAGTCCAGAAAAAATATTTTTTAATAATAATTCACCAAAAAAGAACTGGGATGGAAATAAACAATCCAATCCTAAAGAAAAGAAATTCCAGTCCAGAGGAAAGTCTCCTAGGCGAAGAGAGAAATCTCCAAACCCGAGACAAAGGTCACCTCAGAGTGAACCCTCTGGGAATAGATATAACCTTAGAAATAGGGATAATATTAAAAAACCTGATAGATATCAAGACATTGATACACGTCCGTCTCAATCTTTTCAGAATTCCTCGCAGAAATCGGAAAGAAGAGGACGATCAGAAGAGCACGCCAAGTCCAAAGACAAGGAACCTGCTCAACTGAAAAAGAAATCACAATTTCCAAAAAAGAAGGTAGCCAGTATCAAGGTAGTTAACAATGCCGAGAATACTGAGGACACAACTGAAAAACGGAGAATGGGCTCAGACAATGCTAGACAGCGCAGCAGAGGTGAGCATAGCTCGCAAAGTCCTTATGAATCATCTGGAGACAGTGGACAAGAATGAATACCTTCAAGTGGAAACTGCAGATACCAGAGTTAGCAAGCCCCACAAAATATACGAGATAACATTACGTATAGAGGGAGATAAGACTAGGAAAATAAGGGGACTATTTTGGGATAACCTATCCAAGGGCTATGACATCCTTCTAGCTGAAAAAGACTGGCCACCGGAGTTTGTCAGGGAGTGCCCTCATGGCGAAGAAGTAATTATGCCTGCCTTCTCGAATCAAATACCGATTCATAAAAAATACACACTTGCTAGAAAGTGGGCAGTGGCCTTAGCACCTGCTTTATATAAAAATCACGTAGGATGGGATGAGGATTCTCCTCCTCACAAAGTCCAGTTAAAATCACAACCTACTGCACAAAGGCAGTACCCAATTAAGCAAGAAGCTAAAAAACAAGTAAATGAAATACTAGATCAGCTAGAATACCAGGGGGTGATTGAAACTTGCACCTCACAAATGAACAATCCTTTGTTTCCGGTCTCCAAACCAGACAATTCGTACCGTCTAGTTTTGGATTACCGACACCTTAACACATGTTGCAAAACTTTTGCAGTGCAAAACTCACACAGTGCTGCACTAATGAATAACATAGTGCGCAAAAAATACAAAACAACCTTGGACATCTCCAACGGATTCTTTTGTCAAAACATAGCACCAGAGAGCAGATATTTAACTGCATTTTCAGTAAATGGCACTCAAAAACAATTCTGTCGGTTAGCCCAGGGGTACAAGAACAGCCCGGGGGTATTCTCAGCGAGAGTAACAGAATTACTACAACTATATGATGATGAAGCATTATCTTATGTCGATGACATTTACTTAACAGATGATGACTTGGAGACTCACTTGAAAAGAGTGAACACCATAATACTTGGTTTCGCTGCAGAGGGTTACAAATTCAACTTCAAAAAGTCCAGAATTGCCCATCTGACGGTCCTATTCTTAGGATATGAGTTATCAAGTGAAGGCAAAAGCCTGGCAGACAATTTCCTAGAGAAATGTGCCGTAATCCAAGCTCCTAAAACACTAAAAAACCTACAGTCAATTCTAGGCTTCCTAAATTTCGGAAGAACATACATTGCAAATTACGCAGAAAGGGTGAAACCCCTTTATGATCTAATTAAGCCAGACTTTAAAAGATCCAGTTGGACTCAAACACACACAGAAATTTTGAGATCCTTACAAACAGACATGCTAATTAAAACAAAATTAGAAACTCGTGATAATACACGCAACCTTGTGATCCGAGTCATCCCAGGGAGATGCGGATTCACATACCTGACCTCTAATGAGGGAGAAAAGGTACCAATTGCATTCAAATCACATTTGTACACAAAAGCTGAACAGAGATTCAACAACAAAGGAAAAATTGTTCAAGCAGTTCAAACCGCAATAGCTAGAGAAAAAGACATAGCTGACGGTAGACATATCACAGTCAGAACAGCAGAATCAGCCTTTGAGGCATTAACAACACCGTGTACTTTACCAACAACAACATTGGATCCAGAATGGTTACAATGGGTAAATTCAATCACAACGGACAAAGTATATTACTTCTTTGATCCAGAACTAGAAGAATTAAAAAATCTAAAATATGAAAAAACGTATCCTCTGCCAATCGACATTCTGCCTCTACGACATTACGCCTGTGTAATCTATACAGACGGACATGCTCAACCCTCCGTTTGGGGAGAACATGCATACAATCCCACATGTGAGATTACAAAAGAAGTGTGGCACGGAGGTAAACTAAGACCTCTATTAACAAAATCACACTCAGTAGAAACTAATTCAGAACTACAAACTGAAATATTAGCTTTGAAAATGGCGCTAGATAATGCGGATCGCGAATTCCCGACACTTATAGTGTCAGATTCATATTTCTGCGTCAAAGCATATAACAAGGATTTGCAGACCTGGATTCAGAACGATTACAAAGATGACACGGATGCACCAATAAAGCAGAGACTGCTCTGGGAACAGGTAGCTCTTTTGAAAAAAGAACTACCAAAGACTCACGTGACACACTCACTGAGTCACCAGCGTGATGGCGTTCACGTTGTAGGGAATTCATTGGCTGAAACAGCCGCAGCGGCAGCCAGTAAACCGGCTCCCGTAGATCGAAAAAAGCGTACATTAAAATACATTGACGGCGAAACAGTGCTGGCAGTAAAAACGTCATCAAAAGGCGACTGCTCGGCGTTACCGATCAACTATCCACTCAATTACACATACATCATAGATGCAAACTCCATTCCTTTTGCTCGAATCCCTGGAGTGGGGAATAGAGTGATTCCAAACATGGACAGGAGAAACTTGTTAATCGCAGACGCACACATGGGCGAGGGTCTCAGACACCTTAAATTAAAAGATTCTCTGGAAGAATTACAATCACGGTACTGGTGGCCAGGCATGAGCCTGCACTACACCATGTTTGTAAAAAACTGCCCAAACTGCAACAGAGATCGCAGTGGGGAGAGAAGCAGTTTAATACCTCGTCGTATCAAGGCAGATAACATCACCACTAAAAAGAATGGCTTGCGATTAACATATACAGGCTAGTTCCCACTTATAATGTAGATCCACAGCACTCGGCTGACGTCCGGACTGTTATACAAGATTTGCGAGTCTAAATGGCATATACGCTAAGAGCATGCTACGTTCGACCATTTTTTTTCTTTTTCTCAGGCAATCCAGCCTGGGGGGGGGAAAGAATGGCCAAATGAGCACAGCCCAGCGGGAATCTTCTCACTTCCTTCCTGAGGGTATGGGATGGTGTAAAGAAAAAACCAAGACAGAAAGCAATCTATAATAGAAAGGATATTAGGTTCGGGAGCTGGGTGGGTCAAACATCTAATAAGTGTCCAACGTAGTCTAAATAACTTGCCAAGAAATTCTCTGAAGGGATTCAGTCCGTACGAATTATTATTCGGAACTAGGATGTTGATCTCTGACCTTGATAGTCAGACTTCAGTGGTAACAGAAAAAAGCTTTGATGTCAAAGACCGTTTGGCTATTTTGCAGGACTTAAACAAAACAAGAAAAGACCTGAGCAACATACAGTTGAAAGAACAGCCAACGACCACTGAAGAATCACCACCTGTCCCAGCAAGACCTGTCTGGATTCCAAAAGTCGGGGATCTAGTCAGGGAGAAGATCGCGGTAAAGAAGGAATTTGGGCCTTCTTACAGAAAAGCAGTTCCTGTATTGTCTGTCAACGGGACAAGATCAGTTGTACTACCGCCACTTGCTGGAAAAAAGGAGAACCGAGTTGTATCCATCGACCTGGTAAAACCACAACATGTGGCCGATAACCAACAGTAGGCCAAGTGGACTCCCAATAAGTAGCAGAACACCAAGGTTTGCTACCAGTACAGAGGTCCTATCAAAGAGGCTCATCACATTCGAAACGCCTACAGAAGAACAACAAGGACTATGCAACAATGCAATAGAACTTAGACCTCTGAAAACCCAAATAAAGACATTTAGCAGAGACACACCAATCCATACAGAAGTACCAAGTGAAAATGCAAGAAACAAAAATCCTGAACCAATTGGAACAATTGACAGAACTGCATCCGGTTACTTCATCAACTTCGATGATTCCTCTGAAGGCTTCAGCGAACAAAAGACACAGCCATCATCAAAATCCTTTAAAGACAAAGCGAAGGAACTTTTGAAACAACTGAAAGAAACATATCTAGTTTCTCCATGGATTGAATTTTGGGTGGGTTTTGGTGCATTTATCCTCATACTTTGGCTCATCATGGTATTTACCTTGGGACGCTTCATTGAGGGAAAATATGCTAAAATGGACACAGCAAGTCAGAACATCAACTTGGTCCTCAAACCACACACATCTTCACACGTCGAGAAAAGAGAACTTTCTTCAGAACTTTCTTCAGCCAACTTCACAGCAATTCCAATATCTGGTGGGGTAGCCTGGGACAACACTGACTATGAAATTTATGGTCCGGTCGAGATCCTGAAATATCCACACCAAATCAAGATCTCCTTGAGTGACTTTGCAAAACCAAACTCATTTGCTGATGATTGGGACTTTGAAAGTATAAACAATATGATGTCTGACTTAGTAATGTCTGCTAAATTTACAAAACATGATTATTTGCAGGGTTCTACAAATTATGACAGCATGTACTGCTATAACCATTATGGTAACCATTTCTTGCATAAATCTGCACAACCTAGAAATGTTTTAAATTTTAATCAATGGGAACATTGTGCTACACCTCCAAAAGGGAGCTCTAGAACCGTGTATGGCAAATATTCATATTTTTCAGGTTTTAACATAACTAATGCTGAAACATTTTATTACAAATTGTCAAACAAGACAGGGATGAAAACCATGATAACCAACACAAAATTGATATATTCAGATTCTTTCTTTGAAAAAATGAATACTTTTGGATTTGACTCTTGGGACAAACATGTTGATTTGAAAAGTGTTTGGGGTACAAAAGAATGGCAAGTACAGGGTATAGAAGCTTTGTTTAGAGCCTGCATGATCCCAGAACAAATGATATTTTTAAATGACACCGTTCAACAAACCACCTGTCTTGGCTTAGCCAAAATCAAAGATTTAAATAACCTGTCTATTCCAAAGCCAACAATGTTTAGCAATAACTCTGAAACAGATGAAGAAATAGACATAAACCATATACTTAACCAAAACAGAACACATCCTGATTGGAAACAATGGTTGATCTGGCCCACAGATACAAATAACTGTCAAGATAGATTCCTGAATAAAACACAGGGTTTCAAAATGAACAGGCCAGACCCTAGATATCCCCAAAGACATCACCCAGGGATAATAACAACCTACAGTGTGGGCAAATTATGCCTTCAATGGCTACAAACTTCCACACTGCCTGAAATTAAGCAACACCTAACTTTACTTACTGATGGTGCTGACTTGCGTGATTTCATAATGGGACCACGCAAACAGCGTCAAAAGCGTTTCATAGCAGCCTCTGTATATGCAGCATACAATGAGGCCTGGAAGGTTACTCAAATTGAGACAGCAGAAAGAATACGGGAAATTGACCGTATTAATTTGGAAAAATCACTTTCTGTAGTGGACAATGGGTTAATGACTCTGTCCTCCAGAATTTTTTCATTGGACAGCATTGTGTCTTCAGCAATCGATATATTATCGCAAGACTTACTGTTATTACAACATGGTCAGTCACAATTGCGTTCTATTGTACAGCTTGGCTGGACATTACAAAATCTGCGTTCAGGCTATGTGCCTTGGCGTTTAATCAACACAACGTCACTATTTCAAATCTTTAACCTTACTGATAGACAAATCGGTATGGCGCAGAAGGGTGCTGATTATACAATCTTGAGCATTGAAAAACTAGAAAGATTACCGTTGACAATGTCAGAACGACCTGTCAGTGAATGGATAATCCACGGAATCATAAATATTCCAATCTCAACCTTCAGGTTTCAATACTGCCAAAAATATATACAGGCTGGCATGTACGAGAAATTGGGAAAGGGGTACCTTAAAACAACATGGAACCTGCCCTATTCACATGCATGTATCAGTAACAAAGGACAGAAAGTGTTTCTTAGTGGCATCAATTGTGCTATGTCACTAAGCGGCACGCTTCTGTATAACGGTATTAGTTTGCACGGAGCCTGTGAAGGGAATTCATACAACCTTTCATGTCACCAGCAAGGCGCACCTGCAACTGAAATAGAACCATTCTTTCAAAGACTCTATAATGGGAGTTACATTCTTATTGTAGACCGCAGATGCTGTAGTCTTATGCCCGGGACTCCTTATCTCGTCACTACGACGGCGAAGGTCAAGTGCTGTGGACGTTCTTTGTTTCCCAGCTCCTTTCCAGACAGGGAGGCGAGGGCATGGCCCAGTTTGAAAATTACTTCTATTCGAATAGACACTTTAAGCAGAATGAAAACAGTGCTTCTTCAGACGCCTACAAGGCTCACGTCATCTAAAGAAACGTATGATCTACAAGTCGCAAGGACGACTGCAGAGATACATACATTATTATCAACTAATTCCCCCGTACATTTCGCGGAAATCCTGAGCGAAATCTTAAATATTTCTGATACCACAGGGGTCTCAAAGGTATTTAAGACAGTATTTTCGATGGCATTAACACCATTCAAAGCCATACTGGGTATTTTTCCAGACTTCGTCCATTCGATTTTTGGCGGACTTCCCCTGATCCTAGGACTAATTGCAGGAATCCTATTCCTAGTCCTTATTTTTCGTTATGGCAACCCATGTCACAGATCAAACTCTCGCGACAATGGAAGATACGATCCTAGCCATTGGATACCGGGACCGGATATCAAAAATCCTGGGACTATCCCGGCTTAGAGACCTAAACATGACTTGGTTTCTATCATTTCGACCAATGTGGCAAAGGTGTGTTTTACCTGTACTAAGGTGTCTGCTATGCGGAGAAGAATGCGTGTTAGACACCTGTCTGACGCTACAATCGGATGCGCCGGTGGATGCAGATACACTGTTGGTTCCTACCAAGGTTCACGCACTGTGCTGCCCTCAAAGGCTGCCAATTCTGATGACGGCATTCCTGGAATCTTCACCACTGCGATTGAAGAGTAGTGAAGTTCAAGATGAAAGCAGCATCGAACAGGTACGACCTTCTGTCAGCAATGCAAATCAGAATGTCAATGGAGACAATCATGCGCATGAATGCATGGTTACCCCTATTTCCGACTTAGAGGAACTTTCCCATGAAGCTGTTGACAGTTTTTTCGAAAGCCTGAATGATATAATGTTCTCTCCGGAACAGAAATAGAGACTTTTGAGTAAACTCGCACACGGCGTTCCCTGAATTCGGCCTTCAACTTTAAAAATAAAGTCACATGAACAATTACAATCCAGTTCACGGACAGCAACTTTTTTCAGCAAGCCCCTAAAATATTTTTCTATATATTTTTTCCCGGGACACTGATTTTCTGCTTAAAGTAAGAGACTATTCCTAGAGAACTAAGATTTCTATTTTAGATACTTTATAGACTTTATAGACTTTAGCTGCCCGCTGGTATGTTCGCAATAGATTTTATGTGATGAAATGGTTTCGACTTTTTTTCTGTATAGCCATATTAAGAGCCATTTCATGTGTATTTCTCATATACCAACAATCAATAATGCATAACAATGCGTGTTCACTTTTGCATTTAATTCATAGCTTAAGTGCATACAATATATATGACTGCAATTTTTCAGTATATTTGAAAATTTCGAAATGCATTTATGTATTTTGGGGTGGTAAGGTATACACTATACTCTATAGTATGTTGTACTATGTTATACTATGCATAGATTAGTAGATATGACCATAGTTAGCGTGGAGTGGGTGTCGTGTATTTCTATAGGTTCTGATTCGATCCCCCTTAAACTTACTAGCTAGTTAACTAACAGTCAGCCCATGAGGCAAGAAATCCCCCATGATGCAGATACCGTTATCTGACGCAGTCACACTACGGCACAGGAACGTGTTATCTGATTAGGTCATAACGCTTGAGATCTAATTAGACAAGCGACATTCCTCCAGCCCCTGATAAGGCATACGACGTTCTCATAACAAATCAAACCTATGACAACCTGGATAATCCGTGCGGCCATTGTTTTGATTTCACAGAGAACTTTAGTAAAGAATGTGCTAACGAGCAAGTCGTATGACATCTTTATTGACGTACCTATGTCCATCCTTACGTCAATCCCGGCACCTTTAAGGTATAAATATTGCCGACCTTGCCCTATGCAAACACACGCGTGGTGACAAGACGGAGCAGCCATACTTGCCGAAGCCGAGAGCAGAAGCAGACCCCGCAGGCAGCAGCCCCGCCTTCCTGACGCGCTGAGAGACGCGCTGCTATCTCAAGCCGAGAGACCCAGCACCGGCGCTTCTGGGCAGCCCTCGCAGGCAGCCTGGAATATCGAGAGCAGAGAAAGAGATACCATTCCTCATTCATCCTAAATTCCAGGTACAGAACTGAATAACCCCTCCTAGAGAATTCTTTAGTTATTCACTTGGCAAAAACAAACTTAAACTAAACTGTAACTTTCTATTCCCGCCCACGCATTAGACTTAGGTCAGGTACACGGGGTAGGCGTATTTAGAAACACCAGTTGAGCACGTTTAGTCAAATGTATATGTGTATGTAAATATATTTTAATCATTTTAAACATCATATGGCTCAGAAACCATATCAATGTTTTTACAGTATTATTTTATACTATTGCTTCTAATGTATGCACTTTACTTAACTATAAGTATTGCAATAATATCGATCCATTTCTCTTGTACGAGAAAAGAGACTGATCAATAAATAACATCTTTTATTGAACACGCCCGTCTCTTCCTTTTCTCTACATTCTGATGAGACTAAGAATGCACGTACTGACTGAGTAAAATAATTGCCTTGTGCTCACACGACTCTCGAGATTGACTCTTGATTAGGGGAGAGCAAAGTTGTCATGTTCTATGGTTGTCAGAAACTAAATCCCTTCTTGTCTAATCAGGGGAGTTCATCCTTCCTTGAACATTCGAGAAAGTTTCTAGCGAACTCTGAGCTTAGCTGGCAAACCCAAAAATTAAGTCTAGTTTCGACAGTAGTAGACCTAGTTAACGTCTGGCCTAGGCCTTTACTGCTGTAGGTACTATTCCAATGCGCAGAGCCTATTGGGAAAATAGGAGCTACACTACAGGTGGTTGACGGAACCTTCGCTGCGTGTGGGTGGCGCTGGCCCTCTTGTGCGGCGGCTGCGAGCGTGTGCCCCCGCTCGTGGTGCTCGTGCCCCACGGCTGCCCACACGCTGTGCATGCACCCGGACACTGCGTCTCGCCAGTCGGGTGTGCAGGTGAGCTGGATCGGCGCCCCTGTTTTCTGTCTGCCGTGCTCCCGCTCCGTCTCTGGGCCCTGCGAAGGGTGGATTCACTGCCCAATCTGTCCATGGGCCTTCTATTGGTGCCACGGTGCTCACGGGTCTGCGCCGCACTCTGCCTCCCTGCCGGTGCGTGAAGCGCGCTCTTCTCTGGCCCTGTCTGACCAACGCTCCACGGCGAAGCCGCGCCCTGCCATCTCCCACGCATCGCGCGGACGAGGTGTTCTGCATCTGGCGGCCGCTATCCCAGCGTGCCCTGTTGGCGGTTGCCCGGGGGGGGAGTGACTGCGCAGAAGGTACCGCAGCAGTCATGCACTGTGGACAAGCCCAGACAGTGGGGTGAACACACGGGAGGCAACGATCTCCGGGGCAGGAAGTTCGCTAGAAAAGCCCAGCACCCCACTGGTCACGGGTAGCCTGGCCATTCGCCAGTCTCGACATGGCCACAATACCACCTATCGAACCATTTGTGGTGGAAGGATCGCCTTCGTCATTGGCCCCCAAGTGGAAAGAATGGGTGGATAGACTCTTGGTATTTTTTGAAGCCACGAAAGTCCACAAAGAACAGGAGCGAGCCATGGTGCTCCATCTAGCTGGCAAGGATGTGCATTCCATTGCCAGAACACTCATAGAAGCCACTCCCAAAACTCACCACACACTCATCAACGCCCTGAATGCACATTTTGAACCCATGGCTAATCAGGACTATGAAAGATTTGTATTCAGGCAAGCGAGGCAACTGCCCGAGGAGTCGTTGGACAAGTATCACACCAGGCTTAAGAGACTGGCGCTGTCCTGTGGGTTTGCGGATGCCACCGAGGAGATACGGGGTCAAATCATTCAAGGATGTGCATCGGCTAAGTTAAGAGAACGGATTTTGGAAGAATCGGGAAAGCCGCTAGCTGATATCCTGACCCTTGATCGCACCAAGGAACTGTCCAAAGCACGAGCTGCTCACATGGAGGCAGCCCTACAAGTACCGGTCAAGGCTGAACCAGTCAACAAGCTCCAAGTCCGATCGCCGACCAAGTGGAACAAGAAACCTGCGAGGACACAGGCAGGCGCGTCCGGCTTTCCGTGTGGGTATTGTGGAGGCCCGAATCATCCAGTGCCGGAATGCCCAGCTAGAGGGAAGCGAGGCTCAGGTTGTGGCAAACTCAACCATTTCGAAAAAGTATGCCTCTCAAAAAAATTCCGCAAGCCCAGACAAGCCGTGAACGCATTACCGGAAGGCGGTCAGAGTGACATGGACGACAATGAGGAGGAAGAAAGAACAGTGCACAAGGTACACATGATGGGAACAGCCGCCCGTCGAGCCAGGAAACTTCCACAATGCTCACTCAGAGTGGCGGAGCAGGAAATAATGGCTGTGGTGGACACAGGGGCCACCATCAATCTCATGAGTGCATCTCTTTATAGAACCCTGACTCATCCTCCAAATTTGAGTCCCTCGCCCATTACGGTCTTTGCGTATGGTCAGGAGACGCCCCTTAGAATCAGGGGAAAGTTCCGGACGACCATTACTCATGGGGACAGAACCATCAATGCCAACGTATTTGTGTCGGAAGATGGGCAAGGCATGCTACTGGGATGTCGAGCGGCTGAAGACCTAGGGGTCGTCACCTTTGCGTTTGGTGTCCATGAAGAGTCGGTGCAGCAGCTCATAACGGATTTCTCCGATATCTTCCAAGGGATAGGCCACTTCACAGGTCGTGAAATACACCTCCATGTGGACCCGACAGTGCAGCCAGTTGCATTGCGACACCGCCGCATAGCCTTCCATCTCAGGCCTCTGGTGGAAGAAGAACTCAGAAAACTGGAGGCGGCTGGCATAATTGAGAAGGTCACAGGTCCCACCCCATGGGTGTCGCCCATTGTGGTAACAAGGAAGCCGAAGCAACCAGGAGCTGTTCGGATTTGTGTAGACATGCGCCTGCCCAATGCTGCCATAAAAAGGGAACGCCACATTACACCCACAATTGATGATCTCATTGGGGAAATGGCAGGGGCCTGTTGGTTTTCAAAGTTGGACCTTCGGTCTGGATACCATCAATTGGTGTTGGACAAAGAGTCGAGGAACATCACGACGTTTTCAACCCACATAGGCCTCAGAAGATATACCAGACTCAGCTTTGGAATATCCAGTGCAGCCGAAGTATTCCAAAATTTGATCCAGGAACTGATTGCGAACATACCAGGAGTGATCAATGTCAGCGATGACATTATGATACATGCGCGAACCATTGGGGAGCATAACCAACGACTGGCACAAGTATTCCAAAGGCTAAGAGAGGCTGGACTAACCCCGCACCGAGAAAAATGCGAGTTCCTGCGGCGGAAAATAGGGTTCTTTGGGTACACTTTCTCGGCAGATGGAGTCAACCCCGATCCAGAAAAGGTCAAACATGTCAAGGATGCCAAGCCTCCCACTACGGTCACTGAAGTTCGCAGCTTCCTAGGGATGGTCAACTACTGTGAACGATTTATTAGAGATCTTGCCAATTTGACACTTCCTTTGAGAGAGCTCACGAAGGACTCCACACCCTGGACATGGGGTCCGGAGCAAGAAAAGGCATTCGAGAGCATCAAGGCAGCCCTCTCGGACAACACCACTCTAGCTTTCTTTGATCCCCGAAATCTCACCTTGGTGGCGGTAGATGCCGGCCCTGCAGGGCTGGGTGCAGTACTCCTGCAGAAACAACGGGATGAAATGGACTGGATGCCGGTGGCATTTGCCAGCCGCTCACTCACTGACACTGAACAATGCTATTCCCAAATTGAAAAGGAGGCCATAGCGATACATTGGGGCTGCAGACATTTTCATCTCTATCTGTACGGAAAACCATTTACTGTCATCACAGACCACAAGCCGCTGGTGGCCCTATTCTCAGGGACCTCTACGAAACCACCACCCCGCATAGAAAAGTGGATGCTGCAACTACAAGAATACAACTGCAACATTGAATATCAACCAGGAGCAAAGAACCCGGCAGACTATCTCTCACGACACCCCCGGCCTGCAACGCCTGAAGAGATGGAAGAGGCTGAAGAAACAGAAGCTTATGTCAAGTGTGTCACTGCTCGGTCATGTCCACGCTCTCTCTCCGTAAGTGAAGTGGCAGAGGCCACCACACAGGATGTCTGCCTACAAAGGGCCAGGGAGGCCATTCAGAAGCGCAACTGGCACAGAGCCAAGGAAAGCTGGAAGACACTTACACCGGAAGCTCAACGAATCATGGATAGTCTGTACCATGTGAGAGATGACCTAAATGAAGACAACACTGGCTGCCTACTACGAGGACACCGGCTGGTAATAACCTCGTCATTAACTGAACAGGTGGTTCAACTGGCCCATGTTGGTCACCAAGGAATAGTTAAAACCAAGGCACGTCTGAGAGCTAAGGTGTGGTTCCCTCTTATGGATGAGTTAGTTGAGAAAACGGTAAGATCCTGTACTGCCTGCCAGGTCACGGGAGATGTCCCGCGGGAAGCACCAGTCATAGTGGAGCCTCGTCCGCAACAACCGTGGGAGCAGGTCAGCATGGATTTTGGCAGTCTTCCAGATGGACGACACCATGGTAGTGATTGATGACCACTCAAAGTACCCGGAAGTTGAAATCATAACCAACACAAGTGCGGCTGAAGTAATTCCCAAACTGGAAAAAGTCATAGCTGCTCATGGAGTAATGAAGGAACTGCGGACCGACAATGGACCACCTTTTCAAGGCCAAGAACTAGCCACCTATCTGAGCTCTCTAGGGGTGCGACATCGTCGAATAACTCACCGCTGGCCGCAAGCGAATGGAGAAGCTGAACGTTTCATGAGAACTCTAAACAAGGTGATAAGGATTGCACATGATAAAGGGCAGTCAGTGGAAATGGCCATATTCACGTTCTTACGAAGT
Organism: Lissotriton helveticus; assembly: GCF_964261635.1. Lineage (NCBI taxonomy): Eukaryota > Metazoa > Chordata > Amphibia > Caudata > Salamandridae > Lissotriton > Lissotriton helveticus. Next base: position 66,829,190 of record NC_136073.1, on the reverse strand, counting down.
TACCGCCAAACACCTCATTCCACCACTGGGGTGGCCCCGGCTCATATTCTCATGGGACGAGTAGTAACTGATTCCATTCCCCATCACCCAAGATGGATGCCGAAGACCACGGATGAAGACAAGATTGCGAACAGCCGGAAGAAAGCATATGCCCAAGTCAGCCAAAGACGAAGAGCCACAGCAAGGAAATTCCACAGAGGAGATTTGGTGCTATTAAAGAACAGAGTGACCAGTGGCAAATTCAGGCTAACTTATGAACGAGGTCCCTGGCGTGTGATCAGTGTGAAAGGTACCCGCGTAAGAGTCACGAGAAGTAGTGACCAGGAATGTGTCTCACTTCAAGCATTTTCACACGGGACTGGACCCAAGGTTGATTCCCCACACGACCACAGCACAAAAGGCTAATGATAGTTCAGTCTGTGTAGATCCCGTGGCCAGCCCCGAGGACTCTTGGAGAGATGTCTCTTCTGATGACCCTGGCAGTGAAGTAGAGGAAAAGGCCAGTGATGCTGAAAATCAGGAGGTGTTGGAGGATGTACCGGACAGTCCTCTACTCACAGCCCGGACCAGTGAAGACGTCATCCCAGGGCGGGCGAGATCACAGTACAGCCTAAGACGAAATCCAGAGCCTTCCTGTCGACTGCGAAATCACTTTACGTAAGAATGCTCTGATTTGTGTTATAGACTAGTTGGCAACCTGGTGTCACCAATGACACGTTACTCCTGTTGAGCTGAAGCACTTCATGCAGAGACCGCCAAGTGTGCCTAATCAAGTTAAACTGTTGAATTGCAGAAGTTTGTTTTTTCATGTTTTAGGAGGAATGTTGTGTTCCTGTTATTCTATGCGCACGACGCCCCTGGCGCACAACGTTGGGTCATGTGACTTACTATAATAAAGAGAGGCACGCACGCACGTTCATTCGGGTGCGGAGCAGTGAACCAGAAACAGCACCATTAGTGTCCGCCTGATATTATTTCTAGGCCGCGTGTCAGGCCTGTAATTGTCCCAGGTGCCCCTGAGTGTAGGGTCCCAGCCACAGCCCCTAGGGTCATCCGATCTGCCCCTTTGGCAACACAACAATCATCATCGGCGCTGTGAGGCCATGATTCAACTGCACGGAGCCCGGATTATTGTGGAGTATTGTTTGTCAGAGGCTAACGGAGATTTGGCACTTCAAGCGTTCAACTAAGCTTACCATGGGCACCCTGGTGTGCCGTGGGGTAGGCACCTTCTGCTGCCAGTCTTCGTTCCCCCTTCTCCTGAGTGTCCCTGACGCGGGTCTTTCCCCCCGCTGAAGTGGTGAAGCGGGAGCTGTCAGGCGTAGCTGTTGGACGGAGGAAGTTGAGAGAACTCCGCCCGGCAAGTTCACTTCGACCTCTGAAGGGGAGGAGCTGAAGAAGGCCAGGCTTAGTAGAGTCCTTCCCGTGTGAAGCCGGCAAGGGAGAGGAATGCGGAAGCGCTGAGGAGAGTCTGCTGAAGCCGGCAAGGTGAGGAAGTGCGGAGGAGTCGAGGAGCAGAATCCAGCCTCGGAGTGGAGCCTTCCCACGCCGAAGTGAACATCGGCTGGAGATCGGGCCCTAATGAGAAGAAAGCCCAACCCTGGGCCGGAATGCCTGACAGAACTGATTAACAGAAGTAAGCTGGGAACTTAGTCTGGCAGGGAGGGAAGATCGTCAATAGGACATAACCTGTGACAGCGAATCTGGCCCAGGCTAAGACAGTGTCTCGCAGACTTTGGATAATTTGAACCAGCTAGGCTGCACCACGGACAGTAGTGCCCGTCTATTGGACCTTTCTTATTTAGGTATTCCCACCGCCTGGGTAGAGTCTTCCTGAGAGTGAGAGACTTCTGATTGCAGCTTATAGAAGGGCTCAATTGATGGAAGTCGGGGTGACCATGCCGGCCCAGGAATAAGGCCTGACTGAGTGAGGGGAATATTCTATATAGACTAATCCGGGTCTAGAAGGTTCACTGATAACCGGTCAGTCCAACATGGCTGTAGAGTAAACTGAATGATTATATGAAATGATAAATTAATCTGCCTGTTTCCATCTAGACATCCAGCTGCTTGAACCTATATACAAGTGTCCATTCTGTGGAACTGTCTGCTGAATCCTTGTATCTTCATATTTGTAGTGAAAATGAGTCCTCAAGGGTAATGTACCATTATAATTATTCTGCTAGTAATGAGAGGACTACTTAGAGTTGATAAGATATCAAAGAATTGCCATGTCATGTATTTATCAAAGTTGGTAATTCAATGGTGAGGATACTGTTTGATGGAGCTAACCGTGATGCAATTTGGTAACTAAAGTAAAACTGAAAAATAAAAAATGTAACTTTTTCTAAAGACTGAGTGCTGGGGGGCGTGGCCAAGATGGCGGCGTGAGGAGTCGCACCCCGCGCGAGCTCTCCCGACCTTGAGCCCCTAGGCCTCGTTATCGCATGGATCTCCCCCGATCTATGGCCCTAACGATAGCCGAGACTCCGGAGCGCCCTCGACTTCCTAAGAAACCCGGCTGGACGTCGTAGGTGCAGCGGAGCAGCGCCGGAGGCCGAGCGGAGGCCGGAGCAGTGCGGAGGAGGGGCCTGCGGCAGAAGCCTTTGGAGAGGAGGCCTTGCAACCCAGGCTGCGAAAGGCCGGAGTACGGCAACCGCTGCGGCTGGGCGAGTACAACACTATCGGAGCCCCGAGCAGGACCCCGAGCCAGGGGCTAACACAGAGGGGGTTGGCAGCAGGCCCAGAGTGACACAGCCGACGAGGGTGCGGGGCGCAAGACCGGAGGCGCAGGGCCGGTGGCGCGGCCTGCGCGAACTAACCCCCGCGGCCGCAGGAGGAGAGCGGATAGAGGGCCGGAATTTGCTGGAGGAGCAGTGGTGGACGAGCGCCTTGGGGCGCGAACGCTCGGCGACCGGAGACAGGAGCAGCCCAGTGCTCGAGCCGGCCCAGAGAATACGGGCTCGTCGGGGCACGACCGAGGGAGCGGCTGCCTGCGCCACACTACGGAGAGAAGTAGAGAACCCCCGCGGACTGGGCTGGGTCCTCAGTGGCAGGGAGACGTGGTGAGCTGCGGATCCTGGTCCCCAGGACTTGATCTGCTGAGCGGGAGAGACGCGAGTGAGAAGCTGTCGGCCCCCCCCCCTCCTGGTGCATCGCGAGGGAGAAACTGTCTGAGGGGCCGAGGAGACCTAGGCCTGACCGAAGACCCCAGGCAGGCTATCCGAGAGGCCACAGAGGCTTGAGGTAGGAGGGCAGAGACCTCAGATACTGGGGGTCTGGAGGAGCTCGTGCCACGCCGCACACTAGAGACTTGTGCACATGTGTTGACCCCGGACAGCGAAGACGACTGTCCGAAACTCACGGACAGGTCGGTGCTTCGCGGGGACTCCGGTGGGGATCTTGCCGGGCAGCAGCGGGGGCCAGACGGACATAGTCGCTACAGCACCAGTGGTCTGAGGTCCCAGAGGGGCGCGGTACAACGCCGTGCCGGACAGGTTGACCCCCCTACGTGACTGGATGGCCACTACTGGTGGCTGCCACACAGCGACTGCACCTGGGAACGTAGTGGAGGTCGGTGACAAGGAGGGCGACTGGCAGCCCCCCCTTCACACGGTGGACGGCCGAAGGACGCCGGAGGACATCAAGGTTCTGCTCAGGAGGTGCCCACTTCGACAATGGCCAGCAATAGAGGGGTAAAGAAAGGGGAACGACATTGCCGGAAATGATGAACAGGAACACTGCGAAACACGACAAAGGGCAGCACTCTCCTGGCCCCACGACCGGCTCGCTGCATTCAGGGGATAGAGAGCCACCGGTCACCAGGTCCTTCCTAGAATCACTCTTTAGTTCCCTTCAAGAGGATTTTCAGACGCTGAAACAGGAGGTGGCCGGAGAAGTCCGGGAGGTGAGGAGAGAGGTCGATAGCCTAGGTGAACGGAGTGGCGGCCATGGAAGATTCCGGACACTCCAGGGATGAGGAGATCGGGCACCTGCAACAGGAGGTGCTGCGCTTACGGGAACAGCTGGACCTCCAGGCACATAACGAAGATCTTGAAAACCGGTCCCGCCGGAACATCCGGGTCCGGGGAGTGCCATCCAGGGAAGAGGGGGAAGACGTAGCCGGCTATCTGCAGGGACTGTTTCGGGAGATATTGGGTGAGCCGGAGCACTTCCCTATACGGATTGACAGGGCACACAGAGTGGGCGTGACGCACCGGGCCTCGGCACCCCCGCCTGACATACTGGCATTCCTGCCGGACTTCCCGCTCAAGGAGCGAATCCTTCGTGAAGCACGGAAACTGCAATCGCTGCAATACCAGGGGCACCCGGTCGCTCGCTATCAGGACCTGTCGATGATCACGCTTCAGAAACTTAGAGCGTTTAAAATAGCGACGGACTTTGAGGTCCCATGATGTGCAGTACTCCTGGGGGCATCCCTTCCGGCTCATCTTTCGATGGAACAGCGTCCTACATAAACTTCGGTCCCTTCAGGACACCTGTGAAGTGCTGGGGATCACCGCGACGGATGAAGACGCTCCTATGCCACGTCGCAGGCGTATCACCAGAGACGGCTGGCCGAGAGTCCCTGACCACCGATCCTCGGCCTCCTCTGCTAGACCAGACTCTCCCACCATCCGGGCTGGCAGGGACGATGCGCTACGAGAGGCGGCCGGAGACACTGTCATGACAGGGGCAGCGCTGACGGCCTAAGATGTCTCCAGGGGGAGATCCACACAGCCTCCTTCGCACTGCAGGTTGGGGGGCTCGCCGGGCTGCAGCCGGAGGTGTGGTGGTCCGACGCCCACTTTAGTACTTTACCACAGACTCGTCCTTCGAGGACCGGACTGGGACTATGATGTTCTCTGGATTTGAGTGGGGCTCAGGGGGGGAGGGGTAGCGGGATGTTTTGAGTGTTTGGTTGGCGGGGGAGGGGGTGTTTTGGTAGTGGTTGGGGAGTTTGAGGGAGGGGAAGGGATCGTCCAGTGCGCTCTACTGACCCGAACGCTGTTCGTGGCATGCAGGAACCTTGCTTTGCCCAGAAAAGGATGTTACGCTTTTATCTACACCTTTCCCTATGCCTCCTGGGACTTTTAGGATGGGGACTCAATGTCAGGGGCCTCAACAAACCGGTTAAGAGGCGGACAGTCCTATCTCTCCTAGAGAACACACGGGCAGACATTTGTCTCCTTCAAGAGACACCTACTTTCCCGAGACACCCACAGACTGCGCTCACACAAATTCCCGACACAATTCTTCTCTTCCAGTAACACTAAGACTGCGGGGGTGGCAATCTTGGTAGCCAGACACTTCAGGGGAGAGATCCTTCACAAACACGCAGAGCACAGAGGCCGGCTGCTAGCCTACCGGTTTAAGATCGGAGTCGCCGCTTTTACAGTCTGGTCCTTGTACAGCCCTAATGAACAACAAGAGTGCTTTTTGCGATCGGCGTTGAAGGATATTACAGCTTCGCAGGATAGACATGTTATTATCGGAGGAGACTTTAATGTGGTCTTTGACTCGGCCCTGGATAGATCCGCGCAACGCTCCCCGCAGGTCGGGGAGTTCTCGGCCGGGTGTAGGACGCAATTGTCTGAGGTGGACCTACACGATCTCTGGCGTCATATGCATCCCGCCGATAGAGGGTATTCATATTACTCTCAAGCCCACAAGACTTACGCGAGACTGGACCATCTTCTGGTCATGACTCCGGTACGGGCCTTGGTCTCAGAGTCGGATATGGGAGTGCTATCCTTATCAGACCATGCCCCGGTCTCCCCCACGCTGTGTCTTCCGCCGGTATCTCACCCTCCGAAAATATGGCGCCTCCGCGATACCCTGCTACACAGGAAGGTAGTGGTTGACCGCATCGAGGGTGCCATACGGGAGTACTTGTCCCATAATGATAATCCCGATACTTCCCTAGCAACGCAGTGGGCAGCCTTGAAGGCAGTCCTGCGGGGGGAATTTTTAGCCATCTCCTCTGCTGAAAATAAAGAACGGCAGATTAAGAGGGAACTTACCCTGCGGGTCCGCGAGCTCGAACAGATGCACCGCTGGACGGTTCCCCAGGATCTGGAAGCAACTTAAGGGGGCCAGGAAATTATTGGCAGCCCTAGATCTCGACCGAGCGGAATATGCCACCCTTCGCTTGCGCCATGCCTACTACACCGGGGGGGACCGCTGCAGTAGACTGCAGGCTAATAGGCTCAGAGTGGCGCATCAGAACCGGCAAGTGAAAGATCTGACTCCGCTGGGGTGACGGTCACGGAGGACGCCGATATAGCTGATACGTTCCGTAGGTTTTACACAGAACTATATACAGGAGACCACCAGATGATACCGCGACGTCAGCATACATAGATGCGGTCGCCCTCCCCTCCCTAGACCCCTTGCAGTCAGAACACCTAGAACGGGACATTCGGATAGAGGAAGTGATCTCTGCTATCACCAAACTTAAGCACGGCAAGGCCCCGGGGCCGGATGGTTATACTTCCCTTTTTTATAAAACGTTTTGCACGACGTTGGCTCCGCTCCTTACCTGCCTATTCAACTCGTTCGCTACACCAGGGGCCATTCCGCCTGATCTCCTGCGAGCCTCCCTCACAGTTATTCCCAAGCCCGGGAAGGATCAGACGCAATGCGGCTCTTATAGGCAGATATCCCTTTTGAATGTGGATCTAAAACTGTACACGGGGATCCTTGCGGCACGATTGGGCCCCCTCCTACCGGGCCTTATAGACCCGGACCAGGCGGGATTCGTTCCAGGGCGACAAACTGTGGATAACACTAAAAGGATTGTCCACCTTCTAGAGAAGGCTTCCCTGATCCCGGGGGAGAGAATGATGCTGGCGGTGGACGCCGAGAAGGCGTTTGACCAAGTGCATTGGCCTTATCTCGAACGAGTCTTGCTGAAGGCGGGCGTAGGAGACAAGTTTCGCTCCATGATCCTTAATTGCTACACTCTGCAGACTGCGGTAGTGCGGGTGAACGGGTATAGTTCGAGTAGTTTTAACATCGAGAGAGGTACTCTGCAGGGGTGTCCGCTTTCGCCCCTGCTCTTCGCGCTTTATATGGAACCATTCGCCCAGCGGGTGCGCACCAACCCGGCGGCGACTGGAATACGGTTTGGGGGCTTTACTCATACCATCAGCCTTTATGCGGATGACATTATACTGTCCTTAGATGAACCCCGAAAGGCCCTCCCGGCATGCATTGAAGAGCTGGATCTCTTTGCTGCTGCCGTAGTTTTTAAACTTAATATGGGGAAATCTGTGGCCTTGGACATCTCCCTTGCGCCCGCCACCAGATCTCACCTACAACGCCTGTTCCCCATGCTCTGGTCATCGGATCTGGTGCCTTATTTAGGACTCCAACTGGCCCCACCTTGCCTGCCATGGTGAAGGCTAATTACGCCGCATTGGGCAAAAAGATCCGGGAGGAGCTCGGGCGCTGGAACCGCAGCACTCTTTCCTGGCTAGGCAGGATAGCTGCTGTCAAAATGACAGTCCTCCCCCAGGTTCTTTACCTGTTTCGGGCCTTGCCGCTCCAGCCGCCAGTTGGGTGGATTCAACAGACACAAACAGATCTCTCACGCTTTATCTGGCAGGGCAAGAAGCCCAGAATGCGCAGGGCACTCCATGTTAGCCCCTGAGGCCGGAGGGCTGGGGATACCGGACCTGCGCAAATACTTTCAGGCAGCACAACTGCGTTACCTCGTGGAATGGAGTAGATGGGAGTCAGATAAGCACTGGCTCTTTCAGGACCAGGCGGTGGTGGGACGGCCTCTGCAGGAGGTGCCATTCCTGCGCCGGACTCATCGCCCCGCGAATCTCTACGCTTCCTTTGTCACCAGAGTTCCGTTGCGGGTCTGGGATGCCACTAATATTAAGCACAACCTCACTTCCTTCCCATCCCCACTCACACCATTGGTAGACCACCCGGACTTTACCCCGGGGGATGGAGAGGGGGGCTTTTACCCACTGGAGAGCAGCCGGCTGTCGCGCTCTGTGACATATGTACGGCCCTGAGGGGGTCATCCCCTTACCGCACTTCAGACAGGAGTTTCCCTCCCGGAGTCTGAAAGGCTCCGTTATATGCAAGCACGACACTGCATACGGATGTTAGGGGGTCGGCCGATAGACAATTCCTCCCCTATGAGAGATGGCTCATGACACGCACCTCTGATGCAAAACTGATCACCGATCTTTATAAGCTACTACAACCACTTGCCGCACACTTTTACAACCCCGGCAGGGAGCGCTGGGAAAGGGAGTTGGGCAGAACACCAAGCCATAAAGAATGGGAGCAGATATTTTACAGAGCTCAGCACTCGGCATACCACATGGGCCTCACCGAAACACTGACCAAGGTCTCTACATACTGGTACTACACACCGGAGCGGGTTCACGAAATGGACCGTAGCAAAGACGACACTTGCTGGAGGGGGTGTGGGCAGCAGGGCACACTGACACATTCTGTGGGACTGCCCACTCCTAGAGCCCTATTGGAAAGAAGTGTTAGATGAAATTGATACCAATTTTAATACCGAACTGCCACGCTTCCCTGCATATATCCTGTTGGGGCTCCCAAACCGTCTAATGTATCCCCTCAGATCCCGCAGGGGCAGACACAGCTATCGCGCTGGGTTCTGCAGTGCAAAACATCCTGCTACACTGGCAGACCACCACATTACCCTCCATCACGGGCTGGCTACATAGATTATGGCATGTGCTAGGCATGGAGAAATTATCACTCACGGTAGAAGGGGATGTGGAGCAATTTAACGACTTATGGCAACCGTTCCACTCTGCTGCTCACTGAATTTAAGGAACTCATGTCCCAAATATCTCTGCCTATTAAGACTCACGAGCCCCATGGACCCAGCCAACTGAGGGGATGAGGGTCTAGCCTCTCTCGCTATGGGTGTCGAGGTACACGGCTAGGAACGGATCTGCACACTGGACGATGGGGGGGGATTGGGTATCCAGGAGTTAGGGGTTTGGGGGAAGGACAGTTGCGTTATTTTCGCCATGATGCCTATCCTTTAGTACCGCTACTGATGATCCCACGATTGCACTGTACTATGCAGATACTCCGTAAGGGACACAGCCTTACTCGCATGGACCTGATACCGCATGTACCCTGTATGTTTGTCTCAATGTGTTTTAAAATATAAAATACTTTAAACTTAAAGACTGTGTGCTGTCATTTTTGAGTGGAAGTACGCTGTGCTACTGTATTGAGTGTGACGCAAGTGCAACAATTTGCCTGGGAGTTAAGCTTTACCACTTTGTGCTAGGCTACCCTAAGTGGACTGGCCACCCAGAGTCCAACAGAGCGCATTCCTAACTTCCTGGTAAAATTAATCAAGGTACCAGTGGCTTTGGCAAAAAACAGTTTTCTGCAGTGGATAGCTTTTGACCATGAGCCCCTGTTGGCAATGACAATCCCTAGGTAGGAAAAGTAATTAGTGAATTCAAGTTTATTAAGAGTTAATAAAAATGTTGCGGCACTTCACACTGGGCTTACTACATTTCATTATAAATAGATGCAAATCTATAAGTGCTGGTGCTATTTGGAGTGCCCGTTTGTCCGGAGATGCACCAGCGCTGAGAAGTGCAGATACACTCCATCAAATCAAAGGAGTGCAGGTATTCAGTAGTGGATAGTACCTGCTCATTCAAAGCACTGCCCAGTAGAGAAAATGATGCAACAGGTGTGTGTAAGACGATCTACAGGAAACGCGGTATTCAGGATCGACAACAAATTACCTTTTAATAAATAAATTGCACAAGCCTAGTAACTAGTCATGCATTTTTTGAAGTTGGACTCACTGTGTAGAGTTGGCTCTTCTCGAAGCAGTATCATCTTAATTAATTGGTCCCTGGGCAATGAATATTTTGACCCCATTCATAACTTTGAATTTTACCATCCACATTTCTGCTAATTGTGGCTCAAAAACATACTGTCGGAGGACCCCACAAATCCCTCAGAAGATGCCAGGCAAAGAGGGAGAGGTAGGCATTGAGAGGGAAGGTTCAGATCTAGAAATAGACTTAGATTAGCTAGAGAAAGACTGTGGAATTGCCCAGGGACCCTGGGATTGTAAACACTTTGCCCATTTCTTCCCAACCATGTGATGGGCTAAAACAGACAAACGTCCTAGTTTTGCTTTCACTTACCAAGCAAGAGAAGGCTGTCGGAAGGCAATTCACCCATTTAGCCCCATGCTGTGGAATGGATACAGTCACCTTTAAACCTGGCATCTTTTGTCCTGGTTTTAAAAGTAGGACATGTAGACATTTGTCAACATGTCCTTACAGCGACTAGTCCCCAAAAGCTATTCTTCAGAACTAGCTTTGCAGAAAACCAGAGTACAGATGAAAATGCTAATACTGTATCTCTGGTATGGGACTAGCTAGCAAATTAAATAGCTATTTAATAGGCATTAAAAAACCAATTTAACAGTGGTCAGATTTTTAACAAATATTAAGGAAATTTAAACTTTAAGAAAGTTACCTATTCCCTGCCTGAAGTTTGATGGCTAATATACATTTGATCTCCAACCTCTCCCATCCAGAGATTAGCCAGAAAAAGGTGCGAAATGTGTCTCTGCACAAACAGGAAATCCTATTGTTTGCTTCTGAGAGGATTACTATGAATCTCACAAGACGGCGGCTGTGGGAATCCTGTTTCCCACTAGTGTCAAATACTACTTGTTGGACCCGGTCCTTTGGGCAGGTTCACCCCGTGACTTTTTGCTTTTTCCTAGCCTGTTTTTGGAACCTGGATTGGTGATTTTAGACCTCTGCGCACTTTTTCACTGTGGTACAGTGTAAAGTGCGTGTGCTTTCTGTGTAGGGATAGTGAGCGCCCTGCCCTCCCATAGGAATGAATGGGAAATATGTATGCCCATGGTAGATTCCTGATGCGTGGGGAGTGCAGGGGCGAGTTTGATAAGTATGAACTCGTGAGAATGAATGCTGCAGAATGGTGTATGCGGCATGGCTGTATCTAGTCCAGAAGCGCCACTTTTAGAAGTTGGCATAATTGTGTAGTGAGTCTGCTAGCACGTGATTGGCTGATGGGCCTGGCCCAGGCATGCCTGGGCCTGTTGGTAGATGGACTGTCTGGAGGAGGGGGTCTGAGTCAAGCCGTAGATGAAAGGCCCCCCATCTGCTGTTAGGGGGGAGTGGAAAGAGCTCTGGTGGTGCCAGGCTGTGTCTGTCGGCCCACCCTGGATGACTCTCCCTCCCGATGGCCCCCTGTCACCTCTGACCTGAAGCTGACAGGAGAGGGAAACCAGATACTCCCAGAGCTTAGGGCTCGCCTACACAAAGACTTCTAAAGACTTCAAAGTTTTTTCTGTGGATAAGAAGGGGCTCTGCCCCTTCCAAAATGTTCTTGTTTTCTGACTTAAATCTGCCAGGGGCATGCTGATGCTTGGGCTCAGGGAATCCCTGAGTCCTGCCCAGCCCCTGGACTCCTGATGGACTTTCCTGGATTCCTGGGGGACCCCTCTGCCGTGCCTGGGCTGATGGGGAGACTTAGCTTTGCCCCCCTGGGAAGCTCTGGGGCTTTGGCAGCATGAAGGAGCTGCATTTTTCTGTGGATAGCGCTGGAACCGTATTTCTAGCGCCTGGAGGCGCTGAGCTTCCCCCTGAGCGCTCTGCCTGTTTGCTAGCGCTATGGAGCGCTTGATTTCCCCCTAGCGCATAGGAGCGCTTTATCCTTGGCCATAGCGCTTAGGAGCGCTTTGTGTTCTAGCGCTGGGGGGCGCTTGGTGGGCTTTGGCCGGTGCCCCCAGGCATTTGCCTCCCAGTCACCGCCGCCGCCCGGGCTTGGAAGCGCCGGCAGAACCGAAGGCGCCGCGCTCTCATTGGCTGAGAGAGCCGAGCCCCCTCACCAACGCCGCGACGGGATAGGCCCGTGCGGCGCAGCGTCATGGCCCCTGTCGGGCCGTGATTGGAGGAGGAGAGGAAACTCATCATCGGGGCCGCGACGGGATTGGCTGGTCGAGGCGGCCCCGAGAAGAAAGGAGAAGGCGCGGGAGATGGCGGCCGTTTGCGGGGCTCCTCTCGGCTGAGTGAGCCCCGAGGAGAAGAGGCGGCCGGTTGACAGGGCTCCCGTGTGCCGAGGGAGCCCTGCAGAGAGGGAGACCGGACTTGCTAGGAGGCGGCGAGAGTGAGCCGCCGCCCAGCAGAGAAGCCGCCTTCCGGAGGAGCCCGCCCAAGAAAGCCCGGTGAGTCGGAAGGGCTGGGGAGGGCTCCGTGCAGCTGCTGTTGGTGCCGAAGAGCGGCACCTAGGCGGGAGTGGAGGTAGGGCGGCCCCAGCTGACAGTGGGCCGCCCCCAGGTCGACGGAGCCTGAGGCTCCAAAGCTCCTGTTCATTTTGAGAGCACCGGGAGGCGCAGGGGGCATGTCGTAATCCTGAGTCCCCCGAGTGGGACTCCAACGGAGTGGGTGACACCCCTACGAGCCCTGAGAGGCTCCAACGCAGGCCATATTTGTTTAAGGAGTCTAGATGGCTCCTGGGACACCTCGGGGCATATTGTCGATGCCCGTCCCCTCCTGGGCTTGTGTAGTTCTGGTGCCAGTGAGAGCACCATGGTTGTTTAAGAGCCCCAGAAGGCTCCAACGTTGGGCATGTGATGCCCAGAGCCTGTGTGGCTCCAACGTCTGTGTAGTGTTGCCCAGAGCCTGTGTGGCTCCTACAGTTTGGCGCAGTTTGCGCCTGAGGGCCAGTGAGGGCCCTGGCGCAGTTTTGATGATTCTCCAGCTGTCCAGCAATTAGTGGGCAGTTGCACCGTTTAGGCGCAAGTTGGAGAGAGAGTCCCTGTGTGGGACAGCGAGGGCACCGTGGTGCCAGGCCTACCCAGCTGCGCAGCACTTGGTGCCAGCTGCTACGTTTAGGCCCTTGAGTGTTCCCAGGGGCCCAGCAAGTAGTGGGCCCCTGCATCGTTTAGGCCCCTGACATTGAGACTCAGGGCGTTCTAGCCCCAACAAGGCCAGTTGGCCTAGGGACTGCCACAGGTGGTGGCTTATGTAGGTTTTGCGCAATTGTATGGTTATTGCACCTCTGAATGTATTTCCTTGCATCATGTTTTATTCCTGCACCTCTGAATGTTTTAGACATCATGTGACTTTTGTGCTACTGTATTATTCTGGTACCTCTGAATGTAATTTTATTGCATCATGTGCTTTATTCTTAACACCGCTGAATGTGTAGGTTTATACATTATGTGTTTCTCTTTATTACTCCTCTGAATGTATCTTTGTGCATCATGGGTAATGTGTTCTTTCTTAGACCCCTAAATGCTGTGTGATACTTAGGTGGTTGTTCTTTTTAGTACAGGTGGTCCTAGTGAGGTCCTGGTCCCCTGCGTGACAGTCTCCCAAGGAGTTTAGGGTTGCGTAGGTGGTACTTACCTGTCCCCAGTAGTTACTGGATGTGATCTATAACTGTTACTTTGTGTTACAGTGAAGTTTATATACTTTTATTCTAATTTCTGACAAGTATTTCTATATCTGCAAAGTGTTGATTCAGACAGTGGTCCATGTGGGACTCTTGTAAATAATCCCTTGTGAATATTGCCGTGCCAGTTGGCACAATGTACATGTGTAATTTCTATCTGATATGTTTTGACAATACAAAAGTTATTTTAATATAACCTTGTGTGGAGTCTCTTTTGTGGTGTACCTAGTATGTTGTTGCTGTTGTGCGCTGACGCAAATGCTTTACACATCGCCTCCGAGTTTAGCCTAGACTGCCCGCGCCATGCTACCTAGAGGGCGAGCAGGGGTTATCTTGGCGTGTGACTTCCTTGCCCTGACTGGAATGGTGGTTTCTGCCTGGCTTTGGCATCAGCCTTAGCCTACCAGAAATAGCCGGTTTCCAACACTACTTATCAAGTCTGCTGGGTTTACATACAACACTTGGGGCAGACTTGAAAGGAGGGGAGCAGGATGTAAAGAATGTGTGTGTCCACTGCTTGGTTGCTGAAGAATTCTGCTGCTTCCTAGCAGAAGTCTGTTTCTGGGTTTTACATAAACACTTGGCGTGCTCTTGATAGGAAGATGTTCTACAAACAAAGAGGTTGGATCCTTCAAAGTGTAGAAGAGCTAATCTTATTAAGCCCTTCTGTGGAGAAACACAATGCTCTTGGTGATCTCCACTTGCAGCTCACCAACGCATTAGCAGATGTGTTGAACCCACGAGTAAATAAAAAGCTCAGCAAACCAATAAAAGCCTCATGGTACAACACAGCCTGCAGAAAGGCCAAAGTTGAACTCCTTAAGACTATGAAGCAAAGGGCTAGTACTGTGATGATTAGGGCAAGGTGGTCAGAATACAGACACCAAGTCCAGACTGCCAAGATTGAGTGGGACACTGACAACTGGTCCGAAATGGTGGGCACTCTTAATTTTAGAGATGCCCGCAAATTCTGGCAGATTGTCAAAAATGGCTCTGTAGACCCAACACCAGCAGCAGAAACATATTGCTCCCAGCGTCTGGGAGGCTCATTTTAGCACTTTATATTCCCTGGCTAACAGACCAGCCAGATGAAACATGCAACTTACCAAGGGGCCCTGGTTCAGAAATGCCCCAGAATGAGTTTACAGTTGAGGAGGTTGCAGCTGTCATTGATAAACTAAGTGCAGAGAAAGCCCCGGGCTTGGACAGGCTCCCTGGAGACTTGTTCAAGCATGAACCAACTGTATGGGCAATATATTTACAGGTTCTTTTTAATTCGATTCTGGGCGGGATGGAGGTACCACTTGGCTGGGGGCAGATATTGTACCAATCTTCAAGAAGGGCTCTCCTCTGCTCCCAGCCAATTACAGGCCCATTAGCCTCATAGACGTCCCGCAAAAGGTTTTTGCAAGGCTTATTCTCGACCGCTTATTGGAGTGGATGCTTGAACACTGTCCTGAGCCCCTATCAAGCGGGGTTTAGAAAGAAAGTCTCCACTATAGACCAAATTTTCCGCCTGGCTCTCCTATTTTGGAAAACGGTAAAAATGGAGGGTGGGAGCCTCTATACCGTTTTTGTAGATCTATGGGCGGCATTTGATCTCGTACCCCGTAGAAAACTGGTCTGTTTTGTCCAATATGGGGGGTACCACAGCACCTCCTAAATATGATCATTCGCCTCCATACAAACAATTACGCGCAGGTCAGATGTGGCAGGGATGGTTCCCTTTCCCATAGATTCCCTGTTGACAGGGGGGTGAGACAGGGTTGTGTGCTTGCACCGACCCTGTTCTGCCTCTATGTCAACGGGGTAATCTCTTACTTAAATGATACAGGACGGCGACGTCCCAAGACTTGCCGGAAGCAGGGTGCCGGCAATCATGCTCACCGATGACACCCTGCTTCTGTCTAAGTCACCTATGGGGATTCAACGAGTCCAAGGGTTTTGAGGAATTCTGTGGAACCCATGGCCTTGAGATCAACGCTCTCAAGACCAAATACATGATTTTTACCCCCCCCCCCCATCAAAAACACGTCCTAATCCCTGCATTGGCGGAAATAGGCTGGAGAGGGTTCGTACCTTCGAATATTTGGGGGCGACCTTAAATGAGCATATGTCTTGGTGTCACCATCGGACTAAATCGCAACTCAAACTGGCCCAAATGGAGGGAGGAGTCACCGCCCTCATAAATAAAAACAAATCCATTACGGCAATTGGCCCCCCGCTAGAGATTTACAGAGCGCAGGCTAGGGGCGCGGTTATGTATGGCGGTGAACTTTGGGGCCATATGTGCAACCGCAAGCTAGTGGTAACAGAGAATAAATTTCAGGCAGCTTTTATCTCTACCCCCTAGTACCCCCCTTTTGCCGATGAGGCTCGATTTGGGAGTAAGGCCACTTGGCGAAGATCTGGGGGTCAGGCCCCTAATCTTTTGGCGTAGAGTTTGGACCACTCCAGAGTTGGCAAGTTACAGGTCTGAGCTCCAAGAAGTCATGAACTATCCGATCGCAGGGAATATCCCCTGGTTCCAGCACATAAAAAATGAATTTATGTGCCTGGGACTACCCAATATGTGGCTTGACCCTGCGACCGCCTGCTTCACGGTTTCAAGGAAACAGCTACTTTCACCATCACGAAAGCAAAATTGTGGCTCGGAGACAGGCCACACAGTCAGGTACCCTGACCGACTCCTTCCTAAAGGCTAAGGACATCTATAAACTGGAGGGATTCCTAGATGTTATATTTCCATCCAACACTAGGAAACTGTACCTACAGTGGAGATACGGATGTCTCCCAATCCGAGCCTTCACTAGCAAGTGGACTGATCCCTCACTGAGTCATTGCCCTGGGTGCAACTACGATCAGGAAACGGAGTTGCACACACTCTTTTTTGTTGATCTTATGGGCAAGCAAGAAGGAAGTGGATAGTCCCAGCCTGCAGAAATCTAGGTTTCACTCACTGCATGCAGGCATAAAGGGTTCTGAAAACCGACCCTTCTCCCATGATAGTGTGTGCGGTAGCAAAATACTTGGAAACCTTCTGGCTGAAGAGAAGAAGTCTGCTACCCAGGCCTGTAGATTACCTGCGCAATCTTAAAATCATCATCACATGTAATTACCTTTTACTAGTTTTAACTTTTTAATGGATTAATTATAGTGTTTGCCAGGTTGACATGCACTAAGAAGCTGGCCCAATGTTTTTATAATGGTTGTTTAATTCTCTGAAATTTATTTCTTTGTTGTATTGTATGTATGTGTGCATCTCTTTTATGGCAACTTTTGCCGAAATAAAGATTTTGATGATGGTTGGATCCTTAGAATCACGTTTGGGTAAACCACTTTTTCGCACTACTTGAAAGGAAGGTAACAGGATGCCAAGACAGTTTAGTAACCATTAACTGAACCCCACCTTCCCTCTACCTGATGTCAGGCGCTGGGTTTATTGTGGGTGCAGTGTACCTCAAACTGGATTTCAGTATTTGATGTGGGAGGACACTAGAACTACCAAAGTACACTCCACTCACACCGCCAGCCCAAGTTTAGTGCAGCCGGAGACTTGACATCTTGAAAGTGCCCAAGGGGGTAAGTTTGGCCCAGGGACCTTTTATCCCATTGGCTAGGGTGTGCCCAGGAGTCCTTTCCACCAGCTAGCTAGTGCCAGGCATCATTTTGGCATCTCCAGGCACCCACTTCAGAACATTCTTGGACCAGAGGTAGCAGAGGACTATAGAAGAGGACTGTACTAGCTGTCTGACCCGAGAGGAGCCCTGAAGGACAGGACCTGCTCTCTTGTACCCAGGAAAAAGACATGGACTCAAAGGGTCATAAGGTTTGCTTCCTGTTCCAGTTGTAAGGATACAACAAGCCACAAGAGCCTTTCCTGCAGCTACCTAGTGAAGATTGGAGCCGGCCTGGACCCTGCTGTTGGCCTTTGCCTGATCCCTTGCGAGTCTCCAAGTGCCTCCAAGTGCTTTAGAGGTGCACTCCTGTGGTGGATTGGGACATAACCAGATCCAACCTGGTCAGATTTTACCTTCTGACTTTAGACTTATTATATCCAACCATTGCAGTCCGCATAAGGTTCCGCATAGGTCTCGGTCTACTGCGACCATTCATGATCATTGGCACTTTGCCCAGTTTGATGCTATTCGTACTTCACCTTTAAATATATATACCCCTGGTTGGATTGGTCATTGGTCTCATTAAGTTTATTGAATTTTACTTTTTCCTAATTTGGTTTGACTTTTTTTATTGTTTTGAATTTTGACTTTATTACTCTTTTGGTACTGCATAAATATTTTATACATTGGGGTTGAGCACAGGTTCATTTAGTGATTGGGGGGGGGGGGTTCACTGACATAAAAAATGTAAAATGTAGTGCTTATATAGCGCACAAATCATCCCCGAAGGGGTCTCAAGGCGCTGTACACATACCGCTGTGGAACCCTTCCTGGCCTTTCCCTATGAAGTGCCCACTCCTGGGCACCCCCAAGGTGAAGTCAGGCATCCTAGCGCAGTTGGGGCCGCTGTGGAGATTAAGCAAGCTATTGCCCAGAGTGTGGGACCCATGATTAGAATAGGCACAGAGGCGAGAATTATCAGGTCCGGGAAGATTGAGCCCAAGACCTGCCGAGGCGGGAATTGAACCCTGGTCCGGGCCAGACCTCTGCATCAGGGTCTGCCGCTCTTACCATTGAGCCACACTTCTCCCATTGAGCCACACTTCTCAATAAGATGTGATCATTCCAGGAGGTAGGCAGTTAGCTCTCCAAATAATCAAATTTCTCCCAAAAAGGAAGTACATTATGCACTGGAAACAGTATAAGCAGATCAGGGTACATGAAAAAAAATCTGGATTTAGGAATCATTCGCTAGGGAAATTTGGTGAATCAAGAGCAGAGAACATAAGCTGCACTGAGGAAGGCCACCAGCCCACTTTAGCACGTGTTGCACTGGTACAAGGTAAAATACAGAAGATTTCAGAGTCTTAACATTTTCAATACAATAATTTTAATGATGGGATTAATAAATTCAGGCAGTTCGAGACTAATTTTGTGTTCAGCACCAGGCTCTTTTCCATCTACATCTTATGTATTTAAATAGGATTTAAATTCGGTTGAAGACTGGATTTATTTCATTTGTGATTATAATGGTAGAACACGTTTTGAGATTATTAACATTAAATACATTCTTGTTCGCTGAATACACTTTCCCGCAGTGTGAAAAACACTACCATTCACTCAAACCTTGGAGTTTTACTGTGCCTCAGGGCTCTTGAATCCTTCCAAGGGCAAATCATACCAGAAATGTACTGCTCCAAACAGCAGGGGCCCAACACAACAGACCTATGGTGACTCAGGATTCTTCGATTTGTGCGACAAATTTAATCTTGAGGCAAGGGATCAGGGGAAAACACAAGCGTCTACACAAAGACATTCAATGTTGTGCTAAAAGATGTAGCAGTCTTTACTGGAGTACCCCCTTTAAAGGGGGCTACAGGAGTCCCCCCCCTCACTCCCCATTAAATGACATTAAATTGGGGTATAGATCTGCTATGGTCATTAAGTCTCTTCTCAGTTTAAGGAATAAACAGAATACTAACGTCAGCAACGTTGAGATGGCATCCCTGGGTGGGACCCACTTCAAACTTTGGAAGGGGATTTTGTGACCCTCTTTCATCGTACAGTCAATACTGGGATGATTTCCCCCCTTTCTAAGAAAGGCAATCCCTCAATGCAGTACTCCTTTTCTTGCTGTTGACCAATTTCTTTTTGATGAAGGACCCAATCCAGCGACGATAACATACATGCAAGGGTAACACTACATACGTTCCCATGTAATGAATTGCTTTGCATTGTGGACAGCCATTTACCATAGACCATCAATCCAGAAAAATGTTCGATATTAAGTCCTGTCCACTTTTGGTGGGAAAGATGGACTTCCAAGGAGTTAGTTGCATCATGTGAGAGTGCAAGGTGTATGAACGCCATCATCCCCCCTTCATCACTTGAGGTTCCGGAATCATGGATTAAACCAGCATTTGCAATGGAATAGGACTCACTTTACCGAAAGTTTGAGCTATTGGCGTTGCATTATTAGCAACGCCAAGAGCTCAAACTTTCAGTAATGCAAGTCCTGTTGCATTGCAAATGCTTGTTTTAAATCTATTAAGTAGTGAACCTTTATTTGTACCAAGTTGGCCCTTGGCATGTGATCAGGTCCGGCGCAGCTTTGCGTTCTCTTCTGAAATGCCGTGAACCTCTTATCGTTGAGCGAGATGCCCTCAGCAGCACACGTTGCCCATAAACAGCAGCAAGCATGCCTCGTTTCTTATCCGTCTCATGCGCACTGTTTGTTAACTTTGGTTCGGCGCACAGACAAGACAATGAGGTGACCATCTTGTGCGTCATTGTTGTGCATGTTGTTTGTAAAATAGAATATACCATGGCAACCCATAAGTATAAACATCTACTGAAAGTAACATTTGAGAATTTGTATGCAATATTTAAGTCTGTGGTGCATATTCTAAGCAAGCAAAATAAATCAAAGAATGACAAAACTAAAATATAAAAAAAATTGTCTTGGGGCATACTTTTAATTTTTGTATTAAGTTTCATGCATAATTGAAACCATGAGTATTAGTGTGTTGGGACTGAAAGCACGAAAGAGTAGTTCAAGATGGCAGTTTCCTTCACGGGCAGCCCGTAGCTCGGGTAGTGGCAGTCAAGCATGCAGGTGCAGCTGGCACAGGTAAGAGTGGTGGGGAGAGGGAGAGTCAACATGAGGGAATAGATAAAAATGAAAACATTTTATAAAGCCACCGATGAATTGCCAAGCTGGCGATGCAGCGAGCGCAAGGCAAGTGGTTTGTTTTTGCATTTAATTTTACCCATCCGGTCGTCTGTCTACTCCCCACCCCAGTGCTCTTACCTGTGCTGGCTGCACCTGCGAGCATGCCAGTCAGTGGCAGCCAATGGCAGGGCACTGATGGAGAAGGGGTTTAGAAGGGGGAGGAGCCACTGTGGCGGAGCAGGCAGGGAGCCTGGGAGAAGAGGATGGGCAGTGCAGTGTTCTGTGTAGGAGGCCAGTCCGAGTTGAGCGTGCATGCGAGTTGAGCTTATAGCACTGGGACGCCCCTGGGTAGCCAACGCGCTTTACAAATCATCAATACAATACAATGCTGTGGCATAGGAGTGGTGTTGTGTGGCTGGATGGGCTCTCCAGAGCCGAGCAGCGGTTGTGTCCAGAGCCACATCGAAATCTAATGAGCAGGGGTTTTACCCAACAAAATAGAAAAATAACGGCACAAGCATTGGCGAGCTGCGCGCGCAATAAAAGCACCCGCCATTATCAAAGATAAAGTGCGGCGAGCTGCCACTTTGGAACTTAAGAACTGGTGCTCAAAAGTCTCGCTGGACTGCAGGCAGGAGAATCTTAACTTCAGGTCAAGAAAATAGTGCTCCGAGCCTGTAATTAAAATGTACAGAGTAATGCATATAACCGGGGGTGTCCTCATGGGAGGTTACATGAAGAGAAAACGGTAATACTAAGTAGGGACTGAGCCCATTGACCAATAAAATCCCACTATTTAAAAAGGACAGCGACCGGAGACAATTACAAAGATGGGTGGAGCTTCATGCCCATATCCTGAATACAGCAGGTCTTGAAGAGACAGTGCAAGCGCTGCCTAGGCGAGACTGCATGTTGACATCTACTCCCAGCCAGGAGATGAGACTTTTGCTGATGACCCATTGTAATGGCCAGAGTGGCTACTTATGTGGTTGGTTTCCTTGCACTAAAAACACAGGACCTGTTTTCAACATGGCATCTGTCTGTGTTCTATAGGAGCGTAATAAAGGCTCCTCCTGGCCAAAGGCTGCTCACAACAATCCTCACCCCCAACCCCCCAGAGATAAAGTAAAGCCGCCCGCCCCCCCCCCCCCGAATCATCGAAGGTTTCTGGCCCCACAGTGCAAGACCGCTGATATAGACTACAATGGAGTGTCCCCTTCATCCAGGCAGGGAGACTGCAGGCCCTTTAATGAATACCATCAGTCTGGAAGAAGTCACAAGACCACGCTAGTTCATACAAAAAGTTTATTTTTCAACAACTGAGGAGTCTGATTGCAAGGAAGACAGACGCCACTACCAGTACACCGATGACCGCCAATCCGACAGACAGGAGCCAGGGCCAGGAAACCCACTGCTTCTCACCTGGGAGGGAAGAGAACATGCAGAGTCTGGTCAGAGCGTAGAATAAAATCCACCAGCAAAATAAACAATTTTTATGACATACAGACTTATGTAGGTACATTTAAGACTGTATAAATACCTAGAATTCTAAAAACCCTTTAGGAAAAAAAATCATTTAAGACATACTTGTTGCAGAGTGCTGTCACTTTGCTAGCCGGAGCTAAGCCTGGGAGTAGTTCAGAGGTCCGCTATGCATGCAGCACAGAGCGTTCGGGTTATATCGTTCACAGTGATTGTGTGCCAGGTGATTGTCCCGCTCTGTAAAATCATTGCAACGGCACCATGCACAGCGCAAGAGGGTGCAGCTTCCTTTGTGCTGCTAGAGTACATTTTCTACTCACGCTGCAGCTCAACGCAAACGGGTTTCTCAATGACCTGCCGTGACCACTCAATGAAAAATCAACCACCCATATTGTGAAATCTCGTCAGGAGGTTGATTTTCCTCGTTCACCAACTGGACCTTTGCGAGCAAGGAAAAATCTTGCCAGGAAGTGTATTTTACTCGCTCGCCAACTTTGTGGACAAGCATGAGCGAGGAAAAAAAAAACCCACTCTGCAGAGCACCCGAATTTCCCAAAACTCGGCTTTGCCGAGTGTGGAAAACTAAGCTAATTTCGCGAACGGAGTTCACCACCCAGGGTTAGCCTTAGCAATGCTGCCTAAAGAAATTTAGAAGCCATATTCATTCTCGAGTCCGGTTTGCAGCGTTTCATCTCAGTTTTATGTCCATATGTCCGTGATACAATATAGCGGAACATTCAATGTAGTCCTAGGTCCAAAATAAGCAGGCCAAAAAAAAAGCCTTCTGCCATGAAGAATAAAGGACATAATTTTAAATTAATGGGAGACTAATTCAGGTAAACATTGGGCGAATGACCCAACTATCGGAACTTCAAGTACAAGGACTGGACCTCGAGTGGTTGATAGTCTAAAAATTCCTCACACTGAACAGCTATATGGGACAAACACTGTAGAAGAAATCCTCTGAAGCACTAGGCACTCAAATGATTCCCAAAACCTGGCCTTCACTCCAGCAACTGCATTTGGGAGGATCGAAGATGGATCGCTCCAGCAGCCTCTCAGGCCAAGGTCTACTAGGGATGTCTTGATACAAACAAGTCAAGAAATCTATGATGATCGAGTAAGTGACTATATCCTGGAGCACATTCCTGAATGGACTTCGCCCATCGGTTCTACAAGTACAGATCCAAGATATTCTAGATCTCAACTTCGTGAGCTTTGAAATGGGCTTTACTGCAAGATCTAATCTTAAAGAGCAGTAGAGTACTCTGGCAAAGATTCGCCTCAGACCTTAATTTATCATTTTCAATCCCTACTTTTGCAACGTCAGTGACCCAAAGCTCAGCACTGTAGAGAGCAGCATTAATGGGACTTGGGGCATCAAGAAATAAGATTAGCAAACCCAGGAATGACTGAAGCGCTAAGCTTCACAAGGAGGGTGCTTTTTGCAATTGAGTCACTGAATTTGATTTGGGGATTTGATTCATACAAGTCAATGTGGTTCTCCCCTACCCTCATTGCTCCCCTGGAGTTTTCCTGGCGATTGAAGCACCTCCATTTAGTCTTCTGGGCATTAACTTCCAGCCTGTACATTAAACAAAAGAAGTAGAAAACCCATGAAGAAGGGTTTGGAGTACTTTTGAAGATTTAGAAATGAGTAAGAGGTAATTGGGAAAGAGTAAGGCCAGGACCCTCTCCCCAGCTAGTCTGGGGCATCATTTTCACAGCTAGCCAATACAGCCATTGATAAAGAGAACCAAGTGGGGGCTTGAGGGCAGCCTTGGTAACACCTTGGTGGACTCCGGTCGGACTCGCATGGACAACTTGCGGGCAAAATCAGAGTAAAATCATCTCTGTGGATGGGCACTATGACTTAAGGTCAAGAGGAACTCCAATTCAGCAAGGCCTTCCCATTCTCAGTCAAAATTTGATTATCCAGTTGACATTGCATCCAGTACTAGGTGCATCCCTCTCGGCATGGTCTGAGGTGCGCTCCTACTGACCCGCTACCTTACAACTAGGTTCACACTACACAAATCGCACCCACATGCCTATATGGACATAATCAATGGTGCACAACCCCACATCTGTGTCGCACAATCAAGAAGTTAGTTTTGACTATCTAGGGGTAGGTTTGTATAAGGAGATCGTCTCTGCAGCATTTCAACACCATGCATAGACTAGGTTCTCAAAAAGCACAAAGTTATGACTTGATGTAAACAGTTGGCAAGAAATATTCAGCTGTCTCACCAGGAAATTGGAAAGTGTAGACATGGACTGAAGCAGCATAGATGTTGCCCTGTTACTCACTTGGGAGCAGCACTGTGGGTTTATCCTGCCAACATTTTATAGCAATCTACGTGGCAGCACTGAGAAGGAAAGGTCATTCAGCTCCTTAAATCCTTCAAAATCCTACTGCATGAACCTTACCATGAGTGTTCATCTTAGCACACCACGATAAACCCAATAGACCCTTTTTCAATTTGGCTTTAGACCAAATTACACTATTCCCACTTATCGGCTTAAAGTAGAAGCTTAGACCACGCACTTCCAATGAACCCAAAACTTCCAATCATTTGCACTCCAGTGGAAGTTTCACCCTCCGACAGCCTCCAAGTCATACACAAAGCACTCTGGCGAGAGGACGATGGCGTGCGCCACTGCCAACGTTCCAATATGGAGGTGGGGACGGCTGGATCCTTCCAGCGTCCCACAGTTGATGCCACAAACCACCACTGAGGGAAAGCTTGAACTCTATGGAGATCCTGCTATCTGCCCCTCCATCCACAGAATCCCTTCTGTGGTGTAAGGGGCGGAGGGGCGGTGGGGTTAAGGTCAGTGCAAAGGTTCAGTTACCATAACTTCCCACTGTTGGGAATGACCATTGCCAGAGGCCACACTTCTTGCATGACAAGTGGCACAAATGTGATTAATTGCTGCATGTCACCTACAGCTGCCCCCCCCCCCCCAGTTTCCAATTCCCCTTCCAGGTAATTGACATCCATCAAGCGTCCAATGCCTCGGCCCGGTGGCACAGCTTACCTGAATATTTAGAGCTAACCACGTCCTCCATGGCCAGGATTTCCACAGGTCCCAAGGCCACAAACTCAGTCACTCGATCAGACACAAATCCTAAGTGGAAACAAAAGCATGCATGGGTCAGAATAGTGGGCATAGGTCAAACCACACCCTGACCAGGAGTAAACAAGCATTGGCAAAGCCAACAGGTATCACGTGTGACCTATTGCCTTTGGCCAATGGGTTTTAGCCACACTGCAAAGCAGTCACAATGCTGTGCAAAGCGGCTCAAATTAAAATAAATGTAAAACGTTGACACTGCCACACACTTGGTATGCGCGCATGCCTACAAAATGCGGTGGGTGCATTAGTTTTCTTCTTAATTAAATGGATTTCAAACGAAAAAATAAAATGCAAAAGCATTTGCGTTTCAGCCAGTGGGGGGAGTGGAAGCAACACTGGGAACAGTTGTGGGGGAGGCAGGGGACAGGCAAAGTAACATGGGGAGGGGGGTAAATTGTAATGCAACATGGGAGGGGACACTAAAGCAACGGGGCAAGAGTGAAAGCCACATGGGTTGTGGAAAGCTAGACAGCACAGATTGGAGGCAGTGCTCAATTTGTAAAAACATACGTGCCAGGGCTCTAGTCAGGAGGCCATTGCAGCTAGCATCACACATTCGCAACACTACAAATACTAGCCACCACACTCCTACAAGTTTGAGTTCTGACTATTTCAGGCCCCCAAAGCTACAAGAATGGCTTGGGCAGCAGTTAATTATACATTCAATAAACATTAAAAATGACTAACTGTTGTGGTCATCTCTGAATTAACCAGACAGCACCACCTTGTGGCAGACTGTCACCAGTGCCGACAATTTAGTGCCATGCCGAGCACCAGAAACCACCGGCTCATATTAGGCACTAATGGGAGGTAAGCACAAGAGGCAGGAGGGCAAGGAGAGGCAGTACCGATTTTCAATAGGGAGCTTGCAAGAAAACACTAATGGAGTACTTCATGCAAAGAAAAACAGTGCTTGATAAGTGAGCGGTGGGAGGGGCGATGTTTCATAGGAGGGACAAACAAGATTGACAAGTTGGGACACAAATAAGCAGGCACATGAGTGACCAGGAAAGCTAATCAATGGATGCGCTACAAGTCTTTCTATGTTCTTGGTAAGACAATATGCCTCAAAACAAATAGCGCATGTGCGGTGTATTAAGGTGGCACTAAAAACAAGCCAATATTGATAGATTGGAAAATTGCACAAAAGTGGGCAAAATTCCCGACAAGGACACCTGCATGCAAATGGGGTGAGTGTTGAGGGCCCCTGAGATGGATCGGCCATACTGTGTGCCCCTGGTGTTCGTTCATTCAGACATGCTGGGGTGCCTCTGGTCTTCATTCATTCATACATACATGCAGGTGCCACAGGCATTGCATAGTCAGGTTTGTTATCAGCTCTCCTTCAACATTCGTTGTCCCTGTGAGCGCTTGCACCAGACCCTTTGCTCCTACTTACAATTCTGGTTACCTACTACTTAATTGGAATGTTCTTCACTGCAGAGAGCAAGTGTGAAATCACAAGTTGAACAGTATTGGTAAAAGCCAGCACTTGTGCACAGGTCCCCATAGACCACCAGCCCAGTTTAACCCCTTCCTCACCAGTTCTTTCCTCCCTGTGGTCACAGCTTTGTGCACAGGCCTCCTGGCCAGCTTTGCTCCCATCACAGACCGATACTCTGCAGTGAATGTGTACCTGTCAAAAGAAAGATGCAGAGGTCAACTGAAAAGTTTGATTCTTAAGCAATCTACATGCTAGAATGCATGTAACTGGGTAAACTAGAATTTAATCAGCGGACCACACAGTACCAGATAATTGCTCATTCAGTGCTTGCAGAAGTGCTTTAACCTTTCCCCCGCCATCTAGCCATGTCTAAAGGATAATTTTGCAAACAAGGAGATGGACGGAGGGCTGAAACTTTTCAGACACTCACCCCCAGTCACAGATCTGGGTTGAATCCATCATTGTTCTTTACCTCACTTTGCCACCCCAGTTCAAACCCAGCCATATGCAAATCAGTCTGACCCTGTGCCTCATTGGAACAGTCCAGCCTGAACTGCCAAGCCATGTCTTCCCTGTACCGGAATCAAGCCTCCAGGGAAAGGTTTTAGGTGAACAGCCATCAGCCAGGCTAGCTTGAATCCACTGGCAAAGTGAGCAAGGGACTCACGCCTGGGTACACCCTGCCAACTTAAGGCAAACAAGGATAGGATGGTTGGAGGACTGAAACTTTTCAGACACTCGCCCCAAGTCACAGATCTGGGTTGAATCCATCATCATTCTTTAGCTCACTTCACCGCCTCACTTCAGACCCAGCCATATGCAAATCAGTCTGACCCTGTGCCTCATGGCTAATTTCAGGCACACGTCATTGAAATTTTTCATAAAAGGACCATCTAATAACTCACAGAAAGGACAAAGTAATTGTTAGGCGTGCCCTACAGACCGATATTGCAGGTTACGGATAACCTCTCCAGGGCAGGCCCTGCAGTTTAGCATGCCAGTTACCCTCCTTCAGAGCCATAACATGAGCAAATGTAGTGCCTTCACAGTTCCGGTTCACTGCAACTCCATATTCTCACCCACGAGCAGTCTCTCCCAATTGAAGTTTATTTCTGGCACTTTATGCTACACTAAAGCCACATCCATTCATAACCACTCACTGCACTTCACTCGTACCTTAAGATAGCAGCAGATACCTACCCATGACATGGGTAGAGCTCAACCATGGTGCACCATTACACTGTCCACCTGTCAAAATAACTATGGATATCATAAGATCAAATCAAAACCAAACATGGACCCTCCATCCGTTACCGGGCCACGAAGTCCATCCACATCTGTGGAAGGCACCGCCTTGACAGCGAACCGCTTCACATTTTCCACAGGACTGTCCTTCAGGCTGGTGCTGTGTGAAGACCCATCAACAGCACACCTGTAACGAAAGATCAACACATCAGTAATAGTCAACATAATGAACCCCATTCAACAGTGGATATAGAGCAGCCTCTCGTACCCACATCGCCAAGCAGTATGGTAAATACCAGGTCTGGTAGGAGTCGCCAGCCAGGCGACATAGGATGCGGCCTTCAGCACTGAAATTCTGGTCCTGCCTGCCTCAGGTTATGAGAATGCCAGGATGCAGCTATTACTACTAAAATGAACTCTCAAACCAAGATGCCGGAGTCCTCAAGAGGTCAGACTAGCTTTAAAAAGGAATTCTCTCCTTTCATGAGCTCTTCCCTGCTGTTCCCTTTTAGGCTGTGAGCTCAAAAGTAAAGAGATTTGAAAGAGCAGCAGGATGTGCCAGAGTGTTTAACATGGTCACGTAGAACCCTTGGGAAGGAGAAAGATCTCCCGCTTGGCTCAGGAGAGCAGGTGCCCCTGCCTAGTTCATCATAGCGGTCACTGACCAACAGCACACACTGCAATCATGCATATGCCCTGGAGGACTTGGACATGAATTGCGATGCAGAGCAAGACTTCATGGTGTAGAGGGATAGTCTCCAAATTACCACCGACTTAGTCACACATGAACAGCATTTTCATGTTTGTTAATGATCTTGCGGTCAAAGCCTTTAAGCTCATACAAGTCACAAAATCCTGGGCAAAGCTATCAAAATGTAGCTATTTGGGCAAAGTAATCACAGTAAGCAGTTGATCAACAGGAGCTCGACTCCTCTTGTGAGGCCACTCCCATTCAACTTCTCCAGTTCCGGCCCGCCTCCGCGGTATCATTCCTGCTATAAGACATATATACAACAAGTGTTATCAGCAAGAACCTCCACACTTCAAGCGGGGACCTCAACACCCTAGAATCCTCACCCCTAGAGAAGCATCCTGGGGTGCCCCAGGGATGCAACTGGAGTCTATGGGATCACAAAAAGGGCCCCAGATACTGGTGCCGCCCTTTTAATACAAGTTGTAAGGGAACACATTCTACACTGTCCAGACATAGGGGGCTGCATCACCAGCATAGGGGTTGGCCCCATGTAAATGAGGAAAAACCTTTGCTTCTATGATCTGGATTCCTGATGTGGGGGCAGAGTGACTCAGGAGGCAGTGACCGCATGCCTCGTCGGAAGTGGCACGGGAAACAACCCGTTCACACTTCAGGGCCTTTTTATGAGAAGGCTTCCCTCGCAGGGTGGTACTGTTCAACTCAGCAACCATGTGTGGGGGAATCCTTGCCTCTCAATTTGATAGACCATTGCTGGTCTGTGTCGCAGAAGCACTTTCCACAGCATTGGAAAATTCTTGCCCATGCTTTGGACTGCACTTTTCCCCCATAATTAGGTACATTGTCTCAATCTGCAACAGTCAAGCCAATTAAGGTGTACCTGAGCGCAGACTGACAATGCGCTCCATAAGTAATACAACGCATGAGTTACGCCTTCTGCCAAAACCAAACAACCATAAGATCCAGGGTCTGCTGTGGCTATCACAATCAGCACACAGACTTCACTATACACTTACCTTTCCAGAGGCCCCACCCAGTTGCTCCTGTCAACCTCAGTTACTCATCCACACAATACGTGCCTGCGCGATACGAGGTCCCACCGCGGGATCTCATCCGGATCAGCAGTCGGAGTCGCCCAGCAGTCCTCCAGTACCACGGCCTGATGCTCTCCGTGCTGCAGCAGCTCCAATTCCAAGAAAAGAGTCACCAACGCCAGGTTCTTTTGAGTGAAGTCTTCCGCAGGGTAAAAAGTGTCATAAGAGCGATCTGAAGGTAAACGAGAGAGGGAAGATGGATTCCTTACATGCGGAGGTTGTGCTGGCCATTCAATGATCTAATTTAGACCAACTGTTCAAAGTCACTGAACAATACCCCATCAGTAACAAATCACATTGGTCAATCAAGGAGTTGGCTTTGCAAGTCATATCACCGATCGGTAATTACATCAAGGCTCTGTGTGCACCCATTTATGTTGCAAGTAGCTCAAAGTACAAAGCCAACAAACCCTCAAAGTTAAAAAATCTGTATTGAAAGTTTTTACCATGAGGGAAAATATAGCCCCCCCCCCAAAAACACAATCTGGGGGGTAAAAATATTTCCTGGGTAGCACTCAGTGGCATATCTAAAACCAACTTTTAGGGGGGCACACAAGGGTCAATAGGTAAGCGGTGGTGCCACCCACAATGGGAAATTATGAAGAATGTATATATGTGTATCTATACACACCACACCTAAACACACTAAGCAGACTATGAATTGAACATTACTAAAATCTGTCGAAGGGGTAGTGGTCTTGGGAGAATCTGTCCTGCCCCCCACCCCGGCGTAAGGAGACCAGCAATGACTACAAAAAATGCTCCTGCCTCTCGCCCATCCAGCAACGCCACTAAGCACAATGCACTATGGCCGCTTGTCAAACTTAAGACAAGTCTGATCTAACAAATGCATAGAGAATATGTAGAGCAATGTGGTCAGATCTGAGATTGTGCACATTTTTTATGTCTAAAAGGAGCAGTCAATGTCTCAGTAGGGGACAGGGACACTCCATCCTCTGGTTCCCTTTCCACCTCACACCAACTCACGTAGGGCGATCAAGTGAACTTCTCTACATAAGAAGAACATTCATCAACTAAACTCCACGTGCCCACTGCTCACCTTTGGCCAGCGTCAACTGCAGATTCAGAGCATGTCGGGCCACCTTCCTCAGACTCGCTTGCCTTTCAACTAAAAAGAAAATGGAGACAGCAGCATGAAACCCTACCCGGATCCTTCCTCATTGTGAGGGAACATGATAAAGGGAGCCCTTCATTGCACAGTCACCTTGACAAGGAATGCTGCAGTGCCAACTACCAGGCCACACCCCCTTAAAGGGGCCATCAGGTGAATGTCACAATCAGAATGTTTCACACAGGACATGCATCACATACATGTATTGCAATCCTTTGTGCACCACAGACTAGTTTTAATGTTGTAGCCAAGGCTTGTGTACAAGTTTTCTGCAAGTCCTCGCATTGCCCCCTGCCACAGACTTTCCACTTAAAGTGTGAAACAACCCTTTGTCCCCACTGTGAAGGTTAAAGAACAGTAGCAATAGGTCTTGCAGATGGCTGTGCTTTCCAGCGAGATCTAAAGAGTCCATTTCAGTCACACCTGGACATGGGGATTGTTAAAGTGAAACCACTTGCCACAGGCTCTATAGACATAGCCTCTTCCTGCATGCATGTGTAAATGCACAACAAAATTACCAACACAATAGAGGACTGGGTGACCAGACCCAATATGGGGCGTCTTCAGAGCTCTACTGTAACGCAGCCTGCCTTTTAGGGCGCACCCTATAGTTACCAGGACACCCGCCTCTTATCCCAGCTTCAGCTCTCAACCAACATCTCATTTCCTTCAACAAAGTGGAAACACTTGTAGGAGTAAATGGGCCCAACCAACAAGCAACCCACCAACGTAGTGTCCAGAAACAGTGGAAATCACAAACCAAATGCGCGCACTTATGCAACACGTAACTAACCCCACTTTAAGAAATGGACACACCTCACTGTCCTCTACAAGAGATGGAGCCAGTGGAAAAGCTATGGGTATCTAGATGTGCTGGAAGGGGTTTCCTAGAACTCGGTCACTCCTGAACAGATTTAAAGGGTCTTCCGTTGAACGTCACAATAGGTCTCAAATCCCAAGCATACCTCAAACCAAGCAACCTTCTAGGACTCCTTCGGGATGCTGGCCTGCACGAGAACTCTACACTGGACGGTCCATTGACAAGTCCACCCATACATTAAGCGATTGCAAGGGAAGAAACTTTACCTTGAGCCCCTCTCTGGAGAATCACCCTCTTCTTTCCGTAGACCCTCTTGGTTTGGCTTACAGGGTAGCGGCAACGGATGGTCAACCTGGAAGAGAAACCAACGCTGAGTAAAGCAACTCTGAAAAGCCCCAAAGAAAGGAGTGAGAAGGTTTGCCCCAGGTGAGAGGTGGTGCTGTGGGCATTAGACTTCAGGACACAAATAGGACCCGGCGTCTATAGAAAGGACAAACTAGTCTACAGCCGGTGCCTCTTGTGCAAGGTCAATGGAGGATCCGTTCAGACAATATATCAACACAACCACTAACTGACCCACTCAGGCAAGAGAAGGGGAGTCTGTGGCAAGAGTGAGGCACAGGGCTTACAAAACACTCCTGTCCTCACTGCAATAACCACACTCATGCTATGTGCAGTAGGGTAAGAGTAGGTGCATTTTATGCCCTTAGGTACCATGGCCACTGGGCCTTTAATGCTCATTCCTGGGAGACAGTAACCAGGTGGGCCACAGGTGTGCCCACACACACTGGGGGTGGTACTGTATTCCTGGATAGCACTGGTTTAGATGGAGAACTGCAATTCTTCACCTGAAGGTTTAACAGCACTCTCCAGGGTAATAGCACCTAAATCAATCAATGATTTATTTTGTAGATGGTACTCTGTACATACACATACGACCATTAAACACTTGTTTAAACAAAATGATTTCTGGTATCTTCAATTTCATTTAGCAGTACCTTTTTGATACAAAAAGGTATAAATTTGAATGTTCTTTAAATTGTGGTTGCGCGTCTGCTTGTGGGTTTTTTTAAGAGCACAAACCTAAAAACTAATGCACAAAAAAAGAAGAACTTTACATTTTTCTATATATTTTTTTTACACTGCTCCAACTGTTCATCTCTACTTATGGGCTCCGGAATAGACTACTACTTTCCACAAATCACTTCACACCTCGTATGGGGGTGGTAAGTGCTACAGAAATACCATTTACAACTACAATAGCTACATTATACACCTTAACGGGGCCTCATCTGGCATGGTCTTCACTATGAATGAAACAAAACTCTCTCCACTAAGGTGCAAGTGAACAAAACATGACCCAACAGGGTTAATCAAAGACATATCCCTTTGGAGAGCTCTGGTTGGGTTTTAAGATTGTATCTGATAAATGCAAAGACATTTCCTTCAGGTGTCATGTACATCCAAGCAGCATCCACCTGCGCATCTTCGCTAAAGACCCACTGTGCACAACCCCCTTCAATCTACAGATTCATAAAAAAGTGCACCTCTTTACAGTTCCCTCAAAACTCCAAGATGGCCTACCCCTGAACATAGGAAATAAACTTACTTGTATTCTGGATCTCTGGAGATTACTGGCTTTTCAACAGGAATCACCTCTCGGTCGAACAAGATTGCGTTCTCATTCACCAAATACATGCCATCAAACTGTGGTTTGGAGAAGACAAAGCAAGAAGCTCAACTGTAGGGCTGGGAAGCAGCCAGTGATCACACTTACAATGCACAGCAAAGGTGGGCTTATCCAAGGTCAGATCACCAGGTCTCATTCCATCAAGCGTTTTTGCTCAGCTACCACAGGTCACTTTCAGACACCACCCATTCAAGTGCACAGTCAGAAGTGCCATTACACTGCGGATGATCCTGATGAAGTAATGGTCATGATACCCCATAGTTCATCTATCAACCAAACAATCAATGAGACAGCTTCGGACATCTCTTCTTGGGAAAAACCAATGCATCTTCCATTTAGTCAATTTCCCCCCAAAAATTAAAAAAAATCCCCCCCAAGTCGACCAACCTGGTTTTGTAACAAATCTGCACTTTATTAAAACACCACAAAAAAATGTTGAACCAGTGTCAGATTGTCCGATACAACCGGACACAGAATCACAGGAAAGTGTTCTGCCAAAGCTCTTGCCTTCAGACTGAGAAGGGTTCACTCTTCCCCCTCAAGTCTTAAGAAAGCAGCTTTCCATCCAGGTATGGTATATGATCATAGATGAGTTAACCAATGAGGAGACATCGATGACTTGTAAGAAATCATAACCCAAACTTGAATGTCAGAAGGGCCAGAGTTGCCAATGCAGATTATCCCAGCTGTGCGTCTACACATAGGACACCCCAACCACCCTATCCATAAACCTGGACAAGATGAGATGCTACACAATGATTGGGGAACTACGGGGTCGGTCAAGTGTTTGCACCAAGTCCTAGCTCTGTCCCCTCCGTTTGTTTCATATTTTACATGGGCCTCTGATGGTGCTCTGCACAATCAGTGGATGGGGAGGATATTTTGCTGTGTGGCACCAGTTTGAATGTCTTCTCTCACCTCCTCAGACTGATTGCGTCCCAAGCAGAGGATGCCAAAATAGCACACTATTGCCTGCACCAAGCTGAAAGAAGCAGACTACCCAAGTGTGAGCAGGCTGCGGAGAAAAATGCTGGGAGAGACTTTAGGCCCCCTTAGAATTGGGATTCCAGATGGCTGCACAGCCCAACATGTATGGAAAATAGTAAGTAGCACTAAGTCTAGCTGAAACATATTTTGAACAAAGTTGTGATGCTCAAACAATCTTAAACGCTGTACTACCCAAGATTCAAGGTATGGGTTAAAGTAAAGTTGGGTCCCCGCTACAGTTTGTAGTAAAAAAAACGTAGAGGAGCACACCCCAACCTTGGTTATAGAGTTGTTACAAATATCAGTAAGAGGTCCAAGGCTTGTGATTAGTAAGTGTAAAGGGGTCCCCGCAAGGAGAACGTGTTGTGAGTGCAACACACAATCACAATTCACAAATATAATTAAAAAAAAAAAATTTTTTTGCTCAAAAGTTGTCAAATATTGCTATTTATTAAACAATACTGCGCTTGAATCAATCAAACATGACATTTGACTTTATAAATAAATGCATAGCCCCAAGGTGGGGAAAGGGAAGGGAAAGGAAGGCAGTGCTCAAAAAGTAGTGCAAAAGTTCAGAGTCAAAAAAGAAACATAAATCATTATGAATTCAAAAACACTTGAAATTAGTCCAAAGTAACCAAACAACCTACACAATTGCGGTATGTATTATATCAATAATAAACTGGGGACCTTACAACAGACACAACCATAGTTTGGTGAAATCAGGGAACTGTGCCGGAGGCCCAAAATTCAAAGAAAAGGTCGTCGACGTTTCGACCCCTGTTCGTAGGCTAGATAGGGTCCTTTCAAGGCTTGTGATTGGCTCCAATAGTATTTATTGCTCTCAACGAGTCAAATGTTCACAATTGTTTATGTAGATAGATTAAGAGCAGCCGAGTGTTTCGGCTTTTTGGACTTCATCAGGGCTAAAGAGGTTAGTTAGGTTATAACGCCAACAGGCGATTATTCGGGAAGTTTCCATTTAAAAATCGATGTATCACATAAGGTAGATAATGAATGTGGAGGAGTGTATATATTGAGAACAGATGGACAGTAAATGCCCTCTTAACAGTAGAAACTACAGTCAAGGGTACAAAACACAAGTTGAGGTGGAAAGTGGTGTGAATGCAAAGCTAGAGGGTTTTGTGACCTCCCTGGACAAGTCACCCTGTATGTAACAAACAGTCATTCAAGTACACGCCATCCTGTATGTGGGAGACTTCTCCTGTTGGTGTGCTCCAGTCTTTTTGCTTCAAACCTACTCCGAAGTGCAGAAACACTGCAGTATAAGGGATTTAATTGGGTGCAACAAATGGCGCCTAGTACAATATTTTAAGTAACACGCACATGTCAGTGCATGCTGCACCAAAATCAACATGACCCAATAATTATGGGCAGTTTTTCACTTGTAAAATTGAAGGTTTGATCTGCTGAAATGGCACATGAGGTGTAAACTTAATCTCACCTGGTAATTAGTGGGTGCAATAAACATTACCAAACTCCTAATTCAGACCACTGCGAGCACAGGGCAGGGGTGAGAGTTATAGGAGCCACTTGCAATTTGTGCCCACATCGGAGACTATTACAGTGTATAACATCCAATATTTCAGGTCAAGTGTTTGAGGCAAGTCCATTGTAATCTAAACTCTAGTGGTTTTGTGAATGGAAGGATTTAAGTAGTGTGAATTTTCTTACCCAGCTCAATCTAAAGAATCCACACCTAAAATGTACAACGTAAACTATTCATTCTGAAACCAGTTTTAGATTTCACAATTAGGGTGGGAGACACATTAAGTACCTTCTGTTCCACGAAGAAAAAGGTCTGAATTTCCCTAGTGAGGTAGCACTGTTCATCCATTATCTTTAAAAGGAGTGTCGCCAGCAGATCTATCCGAGATGGAGGGATTGCTGCGACAGGGGTGCCTTACACAGTCAACCAAACAGAAATCCATTAATATAGTCTTACAGCCCATCACAGCGGGCTATATCGCCCATTAAAGACCCGCTCCAGCGTTGAAGGCCCGAGCCGAAGGCAAGGGCCTTTAACAAGGGAGTGGGACTTTAACGGCCAGTATAGCCCAGCGGAGGGCTATTAGAACTTTGCCATGAGAGGGCAGAATGTTCTACATAGTAAAACATAAGCCTCACGGAGCCAAAGGGTGTTGACATCCCCTCTTGCTCTGTGAGGCCTTTATTCACAGAACAGCTGTGGAATTGGAATGTTGATGCTCTGGGCTTATACCAGCCATTATAAGCCCGTAGCACTCCATGGTCTTCAATAGAGCGCCTTACATTCCAATGTTCTAATCAAAGATTCTCCACTCGGTTGTGAATACTGCTGCCCTTAAACACTGAGTGGTGCATATTCGCTCTAGGTCAGACAAGTACAGAACAGACTATAAAACACCTCTAGGTCACAGGATAAACATTTGTGAACTGTAGGGTCTGTTCTTGTTGTGTCGAAATCTCTTGATGTAGGCCTGAGCACTACACGGGACAAAGCTTTGATGAACTGCAACACCCAATGCTGGTTTATGCTCTTGCCCATACCCCAAGATATGTGGTTGTGATGCACAAAGTTAGAATTTGATGTAAGTGTAGGACACAAGCCTCATCAGCAAATGGATTGTGCACTGAAAAAAATAGACCACACTGTTAAGGATCTTTAAGGATCTTGAATGGACAGCATTAGAGACAGTGTGATCGAACACAAACCTGCAACAGACCGCTTTACGAAGAGCAGAACTGAATTCAAGAGGTTTAATGAAAGAGTGGGGCTAAATGAGGAGGTGGAAAGGCCTTCATCAGCATGTTGCACTAACACCAATCAGATCTACAGGGGACACAACAGAAGCAAAATGGACCATGAGATCCACAGAAAGAGTGCGGTCATGAACCACAATAGCCAGATATTACCCACGACGTGTACATTGCACACTAAGTGTTTATGGACACATGAACTGGTGTCCACGATCATTTTGATTATTAACACAAGGTCATAGATAGGGACCTCCGGCGTGTTAGTTACGCAATCAAGGTCTAAACAAAACATTTTCAAGCTGCCTTAACTTTTATAAATTAGGATAAAAAACTGGCATTGTATTTAAAAAAAATGTGATTACCCCCCCGGGAGACTCATTTGCAAATTTGACATGGTTACAAATTCACAACTTTATACAAAACAAGCTATAAAAAAAAAACTTCAGAAATCGGTAGCAGTTATTTTAGGGCAATGTGGGCTACAGGGGTCCACGCCGCCTTATCTTTAAGCCATGGCCAACAGTTCAGCTCGGCTACACTCTGCAGCGTTCATCAAGGTAAAACTGCAGGGCAGGGATTAAATGATGGCTCGAACACACTTTGCTGCCTTCCCTGGGTACAATTTACAGATGGTGGCCCCAGGCTCCAAGTAGAGGCCTCTGTATAAATTGAGACATCACTGCACAAAACACTGGTTCTAGATTCCAAATAGAGAAATATATAGAGATAACTACACACACAGACACAGAGACACGCTCCAGTACCAAACTAAGGGCTAGCTTTTGAGAGATCTGAGAGGCGGTCCCCAGCGCTCATCGCGAGTCGCGATTCAAATCCTAACGTTGCGCTGAACTAAGGACATATTAAACTGGATGAATCGGTACATTACTGCACCGAATTTAGAGAGCAGTATTGATAAATTCACTGATAAAGTTCACATAACACAGCAGCACCTGACAATATGGACCAAAAATCCACCAGCAAAATAAAAGGAAATTCAGTGGTCTGAAACCTGCTACCCTTTGTTGAAATACTTCTCCAGATAATCCTGCCTGGACAGAAAAGGGGCGCTGAGCCACATGCTACCAGACTCCTGGGTGTACAAACCATAAGTTTAGGTGAGGTCTAACACAAATCTTCATCCTAGTCCTGCACAAGGTTAAAGGTAAGCAGATGGCTTAGAGTGGTCACTATTGTGGTGTGGGTGACTGCATGCCATGGGGGAAGCTTCAGTCCGGTTCAGGTTTTCATGAAAAGAAAAACATGAACGGATTTGATAAAACAGGGTAAAGAAGCATGTCGACTATATGATAGCTGAGGGAGGTGCCCAATTCACAGATTGGCACAAAGTGTTTTTAACCTTTAAAAATAGGGAGGCACAGTACATAGCAATTCCAATCCTTGTATACAATTTTAGACTAATCCAATTCAAACAAGTAAATATATAAAAAAGCCTATTGGTACAGCGCCCTGCAATACTAGCAGCTGGTGAAGGAACAGCTCTCTGAAGACACATGCCAGTGTGGATGCGGGGCTTCATCCTATAAAAATACATTTATACACCCCCACCCGCCAGCTCCGCTCTACCAGCCTCGCCCTTGCCACCGTCCCATGGATTCGCAGAACCACCACCGGAGGAAGATCGTTCTACCTGGCAGCCAAGACATGGAACTCCCTCCCCGCCCACCTACGCCTGACCCAGGACATCTCGCCTTCAGAAAACACCTCAAGGCCTGGTTATTCGAGCAATAGTGCCCCCCCCTTCGGCGCCTTGAGACCCTCTCAGGTGAGTAGTGCGCTTTACAAATGCATTGATTGATTCAGAGCTCTGTGCTTGGTTAAACATTAGGCCCATGAGGTAGGGTGGATTATTTCCCTTATGCGAGGGAGACCGTCTTGGAGGTATTAATTTTAAAGGAGGTGGGGCTCGTGTTACTCAGTAACCCCTTCGCTGCGGGGGGTATTTTCCTGCTGTGCTGGAGGGAAGGGGGCGCGCACAGCGCCCGCACGCTCATGACGAGCTCGTCATGAGGCACGGCACTCCTGTGCTCATGACTAGCTCAGCTTGTCACAGGTGCATTACCTGCCGTGGAACGCTCGCACAGCAGGGGAATTATCCCCACATGCGAGCGTTGCACGGCTCATGACAAGTTGAGCTCGTCATGAGCACCGGAGCACCGTGGCTCATGACGAGCTCAGCTCGTCATGAGCGTGGGAGAGGTTAAAGCCCTCCTCTCAGTCTTATGGACGTTTAGTCTGGTCCATAGATGTAGACTTCTGAGCTCTGCATCCAGAGCCTGCATTATCTCGTTGATGCGCGCAGGGTGGCCCCGCAAGGGTCTCACCAAGTAACAGCAGTTTCATTACAAGACCGGAGGCTATCATTATGATGGTTTGTTCTTTAAAGGTCTGTATGTTGGGGCAGCAATAAAGGTTTATGCATAAAGTAAAAAGTTCAATTCTTGAATAATGGCACAGCATATTGGACCAAAGCAACCACCAGCTTCCTCTATTAGCCACTCTTTATTCAGATAAGTAGCATTTCTGCTGGTTTATTCCAGTATCATTTTTAATGCATTAATGCCTTTACTCATCACTTATCGTTGCTATGCATGTTTTATGTACATAGGTTTTCTTGAGCGATTCCAATTTATGGATTAGACTTTTTATTTTTGTCTTGTCGTTTACTGGGGCTTCTACCCAGTGGACCTGGTAAGCATAGACCGGTTAGTATTGTGGTGTTGTGTTTAGTCAAGTACTGTGTATTCATTTGGCACCACACCAGTCGTATATGAAGGTGTGCTCTGAGAGACACTCCAAGGCATTCAAACTACACTTTTAGTAGTCCTCTGGTGGCAGATTTTGCACCCTTCACTCTTGGTGAGCCTCCCATCACTGCTGGTTCATTTAAGAGTAACAAAGGATCTCTTGGAGAGATCCTTTCATTATCAATGTGGAGAAATCAGTACTGATACCCAGTCAGTCCTTTGAGTTTCTGGATTTTGGAGGTGGATACTCTGCAATCCCGGTTCTTTGGCCCCAGAAGAAGGAAAAGAAAATAAGGAAAGAAGTGCGATACATTTTGGGGAAAGAGGTTGTGAGCCTCAGACTTAACAACCATTGCTCTTCTGTCCTCTTCAATCCAGGCCATTTGCCCCAGGTCACCTACATTACAGGACCCTCCAGGGATTAAAAGATAATTGGTTTATGCAGGGGTCTTTGATATGCGGACACAATACTTTTATCTACAGAGGCTCAATCAGACCGCAAGTGGTGACTGGACAGCCTAGAGTGTTGGAATGGCAAAACATTCTTTGGGATTGTGCCAGAGTTTTAGTTCAGGTTTGCTCCCCAGCCCAGAGAGCGGCCATACATTTTGATCTAGATATTGGGGGTAGACGATGGTCCGGTCTAGAGAGTGCATTACACAAATTGTTTGGAGTTAAAGGCCAGGCCGAATGGTCTAAAGAGATTCACCGTTCTTGGCAAACAGTATGGTCTGGTTTCACATTGAGAAACTCAGCAGTTTCCTATATCAATTGCCTGGGACGTTCAAAGTCACAGAAGTTAGCAGTGTTGGCCAAGGACATATGGTATTTGTGTTCGGAACACAGGATTATTCGGACATTCTAATTCTCACCACCTCCAGGATTGCGTTGATTGACAGTTCAGGAGCCTTTTCTTAGACC
Source organism: Lissotriton helveticus (assembly GCF_964261635.1). Classification (NCBI taxonomy): domain Eukaryota; kingdom Metazoa; phylum Chordata; class Amphibia; order Caudata; family Salamandridae; genus Lissotriton; species Lissotriton helveticus. The sequence goes on along the minus strand of NC_136073.1, from coordinate 66,788,726 downwards.
AGTACATCAGGGTTTGCCGATAGGCCCCAAGTGAGGAAAACCATTCTCTGGTGATCGAAGGAAAGCTGGACCTTGTTTATAGAATCAGGGGTTCTGCAACAATTTCAGGTCTTTCAAGAAAGGCTAAGGATTTACTGAACGAGTCCTGGTCTTCAGGCACTAGGAAGAGGGGGGTTAGTGTAGATTGTGTGTGGAAATGGATCTGGATCCTGTGGAGACTCCTGTGACGGATTTGACCAATTACCTAACAAATTTTTCAATCAGGTTTATCTTGCAGGACTATTAGTTGCCATAGTGGAGGGGTTTCAGCTGGCCACGCCCTCATAGGTGACATCACGGCTGAGAATGATCTACTGATATGTAGTATAATGAAGGGAATAAGAATTAAGAGACCTAGGCCGTGCTAGGATTCTCTTTAGGATGCTAATTTAGTATTCAAACTGACATATGGTCATGCAATTCTCATATTTACTTAAGGCAGGGCTCAGAAATTGGCAACTCTTCTCAGTTTGTATCATTCAGCAGGGTTTCAGATCTTGAAATTCTGTAGATTTGCAACCAGGTTAATTCTTCAGAGGTTGCTCACTTCAATATATAGAAATGGACAAAGAATGTCGGTCATGTTTTCTACCCCTCATACAAGGATTGTCCCCAACTATGTGGTTAATTTCATGAGGGTATATGAACATAGGACGCCTGAATTTAGACAGGATGGTGAGGACCAGCTTTTAATATCTTATGTCCTTCTCACCCGGCTGTCTTCCATTGGCATTACCGGCTCTGCTCTGGAGTGGCTGACATCTTTCCTGTATAATCGGACCCAGCAGGTGTGGATGGCTCCCTATTCTTCCTCGGCCAGGCTACTAACCACTGGGGTACCTCAGGGGACTACTTTAAGCCCCCTGTTTAACATTTATCTGACCCCTCTGATCTTTTTGAGTGAAGAACTGGGCACAAAAATTATAGCCTATGCTGATGACACCCAGCTACTATTTACCTAGACGAGTGATGACCTGGATACTTAATCTGTCCAGTTTTGCCTTTCGGTCTTCCGCTGACTTGCACAGCTGAAGTACAACAAGGAAAAATCTGAAATTCTCCTTTATGGACAGTTCCCTACCAACTTTAGAGAACTACTGTGGCCATCTGATGTTCCCTGCCCCCATTCGACGGGAAACCCAGCAAGAAATCTGGGAGTGTGGTTTGGGGAAATCTTAAATTTGAGGATCACATCAAGAAATTAACCACTGTATGCTTTGGTACCCTCAAAGCCCTGCGTAGATTTTTTTCCCTTGCTCCAGAGGGAGGCTAAAGAAACAGTGGCGCGTGCCCTTATTCTTTCTCGCCTAGATTACGCCATCGCCCTGTTTATTGGCATTCCTGCCTACCTGACCAACCACCTTCAGATTATACAGAACGCCGTAGCTAGACTTGTCTAACATCTCGAGGAGGTCTACTGTTCTGCAGCATCTGCGTAGTCTGCATTGGCTGCCAGTGGCCCAACGGGTATTGTTCAAGACCCTTGTTTTTTTCTTACAGAGCCATTCATGGTCAAGGGCCTCTCTACCCGAGGCGACGCGTCACTATGTATGTACCTAACCGCCCTCTCCTGTCAGATAACCAATGTCGGCTGGTTATGCCACGATTTCAGCGGGCACGGTTAGGGGGGGACAGTCTCTCGGTTAAAGCAGCTGTTGCATGGAATGCGCCTCCCCGCGAAGCTCCGCGCCACTCAGAACCTCAATCTTTTTTTTTTAAAAACTCATTTTTAAGATGACGCTGTAATTACCACTACCTATGGTCAAGGTTTCCAAACCGCGCCAGGTTTCTACCCACAGAGGTGGATTTAGATTTGGAGAAGGAAGAGCAAGAGCAGCTTCTGAAGGTATGTGGGGCAATTTGTGCAGGTTCTTCTCCAGTAAAAGCTACTGAAAGGCTAAGAAAAGAGATTACAAATGACCCCTGAGTTTTCGGGGCAATGTCGGGTTTCAAAATAGATTTCTGGGAGCCCCCCATTCAAACTTCAACCCAGAGAGCTAGATTGACAAAAAATTGATTTGGTGGATGTGGAAATTTCCCATATGTTTCAAATGGGTGCAATAGTAAGTGAAACAAGCACAGATTTGTGAGCACAATTTTTCTAGTGAGAAAAAGGACAAGGGGTGTGTCCAGTTATAATCTTAAGGGACCTCAGATATTTGGTCCATCATTTATTTGAGATACTGTGAAGGAAAAAAAATGGTTAGGAAAGCTGGATTTAAAGGATGCATATTTCACAATCCCTATAGCAGGGAGGTCAAAAATACCTGTGTTTCAGGTGGTTTGAAGTGGCTTTCTAGCTTGGTGGTTCCTTTTGGGCTTTCCTCTGCTCTGTTGTGTTTTACCAAGGTTCTAAGACCCATGCTGGCCTTCAAAAGGGAGAGAGTAATTTGGCTTATAATATATTTGGACGACATCCGGTTGATGAATCAGGTAAAATCAGAGCTGCTGGTTCAGTTAGGAGTAACCAAGGATCTCTTGGAGAGATGGGGTTTCATTATCAATGTGGAGAAATCAGTACTGATACCCAGTCAGTCCTCTGAGTCTGGGTTTTGTGGTAGATACTCTGCAATCCTGGCTCTTTGACCAACAAAGAAGAAAGAAAAGAAAATAAGGAAAGAAGTGCGATACATTTTGCGGAAAGAGGTTGTGAGCCTCAGACTTGGCAACAACCATTGCTCTACTGTCCTTTTTAATCCAGGCCACCTACATTACAGGACCCTCCAGAGATTAAGATAGTTGGTTTACGCAGGGGTCTTTTCGCTATATGTTCATCTACAGAGGCTCGGTCAGCTAAACTGCCTAGATTGTAGGAATGGCAAAACAATCTTTGGGATTGTGCCAGAGTTTTAGTTCAGGTTTGCTACCTAGCACAGAGAGCTGGCATAAATTATGATCTAGATCGGCGGACAATGGTCAGGTCTAGAAGCTTCATTGCACATAAACTGTTTGGAGTTGATGGCCAGGCCCAATGGTCCAAAGAGTTTGACTGTTCTTGACGAATGGTATGGTCTGGATTCACATTGAAAATGTCCCAGCAGTTTCCGATATCAATTGCCTGGGACGGTCGATGTCCCAGAAGTTAACAGAATTGGCCAGGGACACATGGTATTTGTGTTGGGAACATAGATTTATTCTGACAGCAGATCACATTTCAACTCACAACCTCAAGGATTATCGATTGACAGTTCAAGAACCTTTTTACACCAGTACATAAGCGTTTGCGGATGGGCCCAAGTGAGGAAAGGCATCCTCTGGTGATAGAAGGAAAGCTGGACCTGGTTTATAGAATCGGGGGTTCTGCAAGATTCTCAGGTCTTTCATGAAAGGCTAAGGATTTACTGAACGAGTCGTGGTCTTCAGGAACTAGGAAGAGATAAGGGGGTTTAGTGTAGTTGGTGCGTAGAAAGGGATCTGGATCCCGTGGAGGCTCCTGTGACTTATTTGACCAATTACCTAACCAAATGGTTTCAAATCAGGTTTACCTTACAGGACTATTAGTTGCCGTAGGGCAGGGGTTTCAGCTGGCCACACCCTCATAGGGGACATCACAGCTGAGAATGATCCACTGATATGTAGTATGATGAAGGGAATACGAATCAAGAGACCTCCTAGGCCGTGCTTGGATTCCCTTTGGGATGTTAATTTAGTATTCAAACTTTGACATATGGCCATGCAATTCTCATCTTTCCTTAAGGCAGATCTCAGAAATTGGCAACTCTTTCTCCATTTGCATCATTCAGCAGGATTTCAGTTCTTGACGTTGGAGATTTGCAACCCGTTTATTCTTCAGAAGGTGCTCACTTCAATATATAGAAATGGACAAAGAAGGTTTCTATGCCTCATACAAGGATTGTCCCCCAACTTTGTGTGGTTAATTGAATGAGGGTATATGAACATAGGACGCCTGAATTTAGAGAGGATGGTGATGACCAGCTTTTAACACGTTGGCCACGGGGCTAATTTCTCTGCTGTGCTGGGGGGGGAGAGGGGGCGTGCACAGCGTCCCGGTGCTCGTGACTAGCACAGCTCGTCATGAGCCACGGTGGCCGTGTGCTCATGATGAGCTGAGCTAGTCACGGCCACACCAGTTTTCATAGAATGTTCAGCACAGCAGGGGAATTAGCCCCACGTGGGAGCGTTCAGACCGTTTTGACTAGCTCAGCTAGTCATGAGCACACGAGCGTCCAACGGGTTAATATCTTATGTTAGACTTCACAAGGCAGCGCCTACTGCTACTACAGCCAGGTGGGTTAGGACAGTAATGAGTGAGGCAGGTATAGACTTGTCAATTTTGGGTGGTCTTCCAACAGTAGGTGCCATGGCCAGTAAGGTATTCGGGGCTGTGGTACACTTTGAGATCCTCAAGGAAGCAGATTGGTAAAATGCCAGCACCTTTGTGCATTTTTATTTGAAACAAATAAAGCATGCAAGCTATTTATCTGTAGAGCGCTTTTAAACATGCATAGTGATAGCCTCCACTCTTGTAACGAAATGAGGATTCTCCAATTAACATACAAAGAGAATCGGGATTTCAGTAAAGACTGAGGCCATCATGATTCTCCCCACCTCACCCTACATTCCATCATGGATAAGGTTAGGAGATTTAGTCCTTTTATGATTTTTTTATAAGGAAGAAAAGAAAGATGAATGAGAAATATGGATTTTGTGCCATGTATTTAGAATATGCACAACGTAGCCTTTAATCCTATTCTTAGAATAGTTCATAGGAAAAGATTCGATTGGATCAGACCACTGGTGTATGTTGGATTCCTGCCTGAAAGTTAGTTTTTCAAATGTTTCATCTTACTTCGAGTTAAAGTTCTTTCTTTGCATCGCAGCTTAAAAGAGGAAGCTGGTTGTCGCTATGGTCATATATGCTGTGCAATTATTCCAGAATGGAACTTCACAATGTAGGTTTGCTCTTTAAAGGGCTGCATGTTGGGGCAGCAATAAAGGTAATACATAATTACAGCATCCGTTGTCTTAATGAAATCAAGAGTCTCTCTGCATGTTAACTGGAGAATAGTCATTCCCCACCACGATCCCGTCTGAGGGCTCAACCCCCACAAGTCATCCCAAGGTTCTTAATCCATCAGCGTAAAATTAGCAATATTGCGGATAGAAGAGCACGGCTACTGCTCCCGTGACTTATGGCGCCTCTGTTTCTAGTGTAACATCCCCATCCAACACCGTTCTATGTTCAAAATCAGTTGGCCCAAACCTGGTTTTATTCTGTGCATTCTGGGACATGTCTGACTTTTTCAACTCTGTCTTCCATTTAAAGTGTAATTAATAACTTACTACATTCAGAGTCAGAGTGTAAACACAAACATGTTTAGATAAGCCACTCACCCCCTTACTTTACCCAATAAGGAGATCCCTGACAAAGCTACATTGAGTCAAGGAAGTAGGCATGTCATGATAGTGAAGCTCCTATTGGTTGGGACAAGATGTACAGGTGCCCAAGAAACAGGACACCTGCAGTGCTAATGCAGTCTTCATTTCTATGATAGAGCCACAAACAAACCTAATTGAAAAGGCCACACTGTCGCAGCAAGGATTTCAAAACAAAAAGAAAGGGATTAACAGACTCCCACAGAGTCCAGATTTTTTAAAATGGAGTGCTTTGGGTGAGTGTTGCTGAGAAGCTTGGTATTTTTTCTGTCCCCAAATCAGATGAACTGAGACTCCCTTGCTTTCCTAGCAACATTAGCAGAAAGAACAACCTATGTTTGGAGCAACACTCCACGCTAGCACACCCTCCTTCAAGCACAGGGGCCGGCCGGTGCAGGCGCCTTTAACTGTCCGGTCACATATTGACCCAACCAGAAAAGGCTAAGTCAAAGGAACCAGCATGAAGAAATACAGCAAAGAGTGAAGTGCTCAGAAGGAACCGTGTCAGACAGTGCCATCTTGCAGCAGTGTCAATCCACAGTATCCATCTACCCAAACATCACATCAGATGCAACCCAACGTTACTCCGCAGTATCCATCTACCCAAGGAACCTCGCACATCAGATGCAACCCAACGTGACTCCACAGAATCCTTTAAGCCAAGGAACCTCGCATATCAGATGCAACCCAGCAGCACTCCAAGGTATCCATCTGCCCAAGCAAACCTGTTGGGCCCAACTCCACAACATCCATCTAGCCAAGGAACCACACATCAGATGCAACCCAACGTGACTCCACAGAATCCTTTAAGCCAAGGAACCTCGCATATCAGATGCAACCCAGCAGCACTCCAAGGTATCCATCTGCCCAAGGAAACCTGACACGCACAACTCCACAGCATCCATCTAGCCAAGGAACCACACATCAGATGCACCCAGCATCACTTCAAGGCATCCATCTACCCAAGCAAACCTGTTGGGCCCAACTCCACAACATCCATCCACCCAAGGAAGCTCGCACATTCAGCGCCAAGCACACTCTTGCATAGGTTTGCGGTCTCCAGAAAGCCACACTTACCATCCTGGTAGTCGCACATGTATGCGAGGAAATGTGGAACAGGGCCATGGAGGAGTTTGCTTCCGTTGGAAGACAGTCCGGATCCCGGAGGCGTGTTCTGCGAGCGTCCAGTTCAGGTAGCACGTCTTCACTCAGGGCGGTGGCGATCATGGTGCCATTGGGCAAGCAGGCTAAACATGGAACGCAACAAGAACTGGTCAAGATCAACAGAGGTGATAATGCCAATTCAAACCCCCACTATGGAACACAGGTGTTTGCATGATCACTATTGTGCAATCAGAGAGAAGTAACTGCTAGATGGCGCTCCATATCCTCTACAAGGGGCAGCAAGAACTGCAAGAGTCCCCACCTGGGCAGCGAGTGTCCGATCCAAGCACATGAGAAGGGTCTTCAGTGCCAGGAAAGGCTACACATTGATTCTGTGGACCACCATGCACAGGAGCTGGCAGGGCTACAGGACCTGTTTAGGGGCCAGAACCAGGGAAGTTTGCAATGATCTTGGTCAGCCAGACCAGCCATACAGATTTGTACGTCAGTCAACATTCGTCCACCACCCAGGTGTAAAGGTAACAACTTCATTAAATTTGAAGAGACAAAGTAGATGAGAGGCGTTGAGTTGTACTCCAAGTGCACCTTTGAAGAGAAACTCTTCAAGAGGTGTGGTGTGGACTGCAGCTATAACATCCATAGAAATAAAAGAAATACATAGCAAGCACATTACACCAGGCCTGGGCAAGAGTTTTCTAAAGTCTGTGGTTCAAGTATTGTCCCCTCTGAAACAATGTGCTTCTATGAGCAGGGGCTGGACTTTAAACCCTAACACTGCACACAATAAAGCCAATATCTAAAGCTAAAAAAATGGGCTATTTGGTTAATTTAGGGAATGTATGCATAGGATTCGATCAGGAGCTAGCCTCAAGTCAGAAAGGGAGTTAGAGTGCACACAAAAAAGGAAAAACACTACGAGGGTGGGAAATTAAGGCAGGAGATAGCCACAGGGCAAGGAATCTCAAACAAAGCAGCAGGAAAGAATCAGGCATGACTATCACCATATGGCCACAAATGAGCCAAACCCCTGGATTGCCCTGAATATAATTTCGCTGCAAGGCCAGAAAGTCCAGAAACGTTACCAAGTTAGGAAGGTGGAGGACAGGTGGTTGAACATTATCTGGAGGGAATGTAAGAGTTTGGGAGGGGGATTTGGAGTATGTCCAGTTCAGAGACAAGCCACACATTTGCTCGCTGGCAGAGAGGGGCCCTTCCCAGAGGCTTGAAGATGAGCCCCCACTGGAACAGGTATGGTCATTACAAGGAACTCACGCTTGAGGAAACAGGTATGGTCATTACAAGGAACTCACGCTTGAGGAAACTGCCCCGTTTTGGGATCATGGACTCCTCAATAGGGTTCCATGCGGAGAGTTCAATACAAAGCGATGGACCCATATTAGGGGGGCCACCTGGCCTGGTTTCTCCCAGCACAACCAGTATTTTGATGTCCTGGCTGGTACACATTTGGAAAAATTCTCTAAAGCTGGTATTTTTAGCCTTTATCTGTACATACTTCCAACAGCAAATCTAAACAGAAGCCACTTTTGAATGTGTTCCAGAGCTGCGGTAATGGCACCTGATTAAAAACGATACAAGTAATTTAACAAGTGCGTACATAGGATATTGTGGACTTTTTTCCTGTCACAATAAGGCCTTCATTCACTCTTCAAAGAGCTACAAATGGCCGGTATTATGGAGTTGAAGCTCCACCCATATTTTTCATTGGCTTGGGTCATTGTCATTTGTAAATACTGCCAACTGATTCGTTAATAGGCTTGTTAGTCCCATCTTAGTACCGCCTTGTCTTCATTTGAATCCTCCCATGATGTTATAGGGTGTCTTATTTAATCTGTAAACACTATTGTCTTGGAGTTTCTCTTACTGCAGGCATGAGCGCCAGGCACGCTTTCATTTTCCAAGCAGCCCGGAGCAATGGCCGCCGCTTCTTTGAAATTGAATAGGTCTTGCATTTACAAGAGTTTCAGCTATTGGCATTGTAATGACAACACCTTTTGTGTTCATTATCAAAACAGGGCCTCAGATCAGCCTCCATTGATATGAACCCTGCGAGGTATGCTCCACCGCTGGAGTCTAGGAACCAGGCTCCGAGGGTAGGGAAGTGCCTGGTGGCCCACACTGCTGTGGGAAGGGCCCGCCCCTCTTCGCCGTCACTCACTAAAACAGGAGTGCGGAATGATCACAGTCTGAGAACAGACAGTTGTCTTCTGGTCGTGTTTGCTTGAACTTGGCTGCCATCTCGTGGACTTATTGGGTACTGCAAAGAGGCCGACAGGATGGTCTCGGTTTTCCCAGGTGTGCGCTGTGGAAAGGTAGCCTGTGTGGAGAATGCGCCGAGTGTAATGTATAGAATGCTTGAATGAACCCCGAAGTCTGTAATTCGACACGGAATGGCAGTTTGTTGTCCCTGGCTGCAGAATCAGACGACTGATCTGAATAAAAGTTGTGCATATATACACAGTCGACAGAATGACTATTTGATCGTGTCCAGCAGCCAGTGTGGGTATTCAGAGATCCACCTCTGGGCAGCGAGTAACTGCTCTATGGGCCATCCGCAGCAAGTAACAGTACGAAAGCTGGGGAAGTTGGAGGAGTTTGGCAGGTACTCTGTCCCGATTACTGCTTCAGGAAGGCCGAGGACAGCCAGAGTAGCAATGTCAGACTTCATAAAGCCATTATTATTTTTAAGAAAGTGACATTTGAAAGGAAACCAACACAGAAACTGGTTCTGAAACACAGTGGATCCAAATCAATTTATCTACACATTTTCCAGACCAGGGAACGCCAAACAGGCCATTTCATTCCAGTTACAAGTTCGTGACCAAGGAAGGGAGCGCTCTGCAGAGTTTTGTTTTAAAGAGTTTTATATAGCGGGATCGCTATATAAAATCGGGTATCCGAGCGCTTTACATGAGCACCAGTTGCGGACATGAGGACACATTGATTTTTGTTAGGTACGGGGAGATTAAGTGATTTGCCCAGAATCACAGGATGGTCAGCTTAGTTGCCGAGACTCGAACCCAGTTACCCAGATTAGAGGTCGACCGCCCTAGCCACGAGGCCAATTCCTCTTCCCAGAGTACTTGAGGCACTCCTGTGTACCTGGGCCCGTTGTCGGCGTGGCAGCCAGCCTCTCAGAAGTGAGGGAGCATCACCTCAAGTCTGCACAAATTGAGGCAGTGGCTCAAGGTCTGCCTAGCGCATAGAAGCCTGCCTGCTCTGAGAGGAGCATGCGTGGCACAGGATTGTGGTAGTAGCTCAAGGTCCACCTAGCGCATAGAAGCCTGCCTGCTGAGAGGAGCAGGCTTGGCACTGCATGAGGGTGGACTGTCTCAGAAGTCAGGTGTGCTCCCTGAATGAGGAACAGCTAGAAGTTGCTGACAGTTTTTGGGATAAAAGCTACAGCTGAACAGTGCTGCGAAGGGTCTCCACAGCCCATCAAAGCCCCTACAGTGAGCCACAAAATCCAGCCAAGAAGTCATTCCATGCTGTCCAGCACGGCATCACATCAGTGTAGATGCCGCAGGAGCGCCAGCCACAGACATGTCCACCAGTGAAGGCAAACAGCGACAATAAGAGTGATTAAGGCATGAAGGAGTGAGGTAGAACCACAGATAATGTTCTGCAGCAGGACAGTGGCTGGTGCACGAGCAGTCCCCTTACTTTGGTGACAAATCTGTGAGTTACTGCAAGGAAGCATATACCTGATGAACTAATCCTGTGTCTAGTCTCTGCCGCGGAGTATGTCAAAGTAAATATCTATAGGTCGGATAACTCCTCCAACAGGGAGAGGGCGCTAAACAGTGCTTAATTTGTAAAATATTAAGTGCTAGGTCTCTGACCAGAAGGCCACTGCAGCTTGCACCACCCATCACCCTTGTCATTGCTGCCAAAAAAACGACTCTTGCATGTAAATGCAACAGTTCAGATTATTTCAGGTCCCCAAAGCTAAAGGAATGGCTAGCGAGGCAGGAATTAATTTTAATTGTATGTTGTATTCCTTTTTTTTATTGAGAATTTAACCGGTATCAAAAAAGTACAATAGTTATACAATGATTAATGCAGCACAGTTCATAAAAGAGATCATAGCAATACATAAATACATAATTACAATTCGATATTATTACCAAAAAACGGGGTGGAGGACCAAGATAGACATAAATATAGGTCATAAAAGATGATAAAATTCATACCGAAAATTGATAGATTATGTCAGGACAGAATTAACGTACTATGCCCTCCCTCCATACCTTCAAGGGGCCCACATTTTATAGCCGAAATCCTGTGATTTTCTGCCTTTATGTAGATAGAGCAAAGATTCTATATTATGATAGCGAGGAGCCTGGCCAACCACATTGAGAAGGTCGGGGGAGAGGGGTCCTTCCATGCAGCTGAGAGCAGGATCCGTAAGACTGCCACAACCAAAAAGATAAATGCCTCGGTTTCTCTGCTACTACTAAGACCCAGCTTACAGTCAGTCCAGAGGATCATCACTGTTGGGGATAGACTGATCTTCGAGCCAAGCAGCCCCTCTAGGAATTTCTCGATCTCTGTTTTAATTGTAGTAAGTTTCACAAAAAAAAAAGAATATATGTAACAGATAAGCCGAGCCTTGCTAACATCTCGGGCAATTACCATCTGTCCTCATACCCCAGTCGTATAATTTAGAAGGAGTGTAGTATAAATTAGAGAGTTTTAAAATGTTGAGCCTTCAAATTAGAGGACCTAAGCACCTGCTTATCCAAAGATAGGGCTTTATCGAGATCTACATCTGGATCTTGTAATTTTGCTGCCCATGCTACCTCGTGTTTCTCCAGATCATCAAGTAGCTTTTCAATTAACTCCTGATAAATAACCCTAATCCTAGCTCCGCCCTTCAATATTCAAGTATGAAACTACGAGCGGAAAAAGCAGTGGCCGATACATCAGCTTTGAGTGTTCATGAGATCTGAAGGTACTTAAAACTATGGCCCATAGGTAGATCATATTTCTGCTGAATGGAATCAAGTGACAATCTTACCATTACATATTACATCCCCCACCGTCTGGATGCCCTGTTCCCATAATTTCCAGGCCCCGTCTACACTTAGGTTCGGGAAAAAAACCTGATTTCCACAAAGGTGTATATCTGTTGATTCTGGGAATCTGTAGGGATTTCTGTAGCATTTTCCAAAGATCCCAGGCTCCCAGAGGGACCTTAAGCCTGATTTTCTTAAAAAATCTACGCCCAGTTTCTTAGTAGTGCACCTACAGCTTCCTTCCCCATTAAGAGCTTGTATATTGACGGGAGGGTATATAGGTCTGGTCCAAAATGTGTCTCTCCCTACTTACAGCTTCAAATAAAACCGACATCTGGGTCAGTAAACAGGCCCAATGATAAAATGTTATATTTGGAGCTCCCAGACCTCCATGTTCCTGGGGGAGAGACATATTTGGCTGCCCTCCTTATCTTGCCATATTGCCACAGAAAACTATTGAAGATAGACTCAGTCTTTTTTAACACCCCCTCCTCGATTAGATAGGGAATGGATCTATATAGATAAAGGAGTTTGGGCAGCATAGTCATTTTTAAAACATTTGTTCTGCCTATAAGGGACAAATGTAATGCATCCATATGCTTTAAATCCATCTATTTTTTGAGGAGTGGATTAAAATTATCTTGTATGATTGAGCCTGTATCTGCATTAATAATAACTCCAAGATAGGTAGCAGCATTAACATATAGCTGATCCAATTTTGTAATATTCTTTGAGCATATCACCTGCGTTTTTGCCTCGTTTAATCGATACCCAGAATAAGATAGGTAGCAGCATTAACATATAGCTGATCCAATTTTGTAATATTCTTTGAGCATATCACCTGCGTTTTTGCCTCGTTTAATCGATACCCAGAATATCCAAATTGCTTGGTAACCTCAACTAAAATTTGCATGGTCACTGCCGGATCTGGTGTAATAACTGCCAGATCGTCAGCGTATGCTAATATTTTGCTCTCAAACCCGTTGGTTATTACCGGTTTGATGCTGTTATTCACCAATATCTGCCGATCAACGGGTCAATATATAGTGCGAATAGATTAGGTGAACAGGGACACCCCTGATGGGTGCCCCTGTTTATCATAATTCTATCAGAGCTCAGACCCATCTGTATGCGAGCCACCGGATCACAATACATGGCCCTAATGGCCGTCAAAATCTTAGGGTCGAAACCTCTCTCCAAAAGTACATCCCAGAGATATTGCCACCTAACGCGATCAGACGCTTTTTCTGCATCGAGGAGGATCATGGCGACTCCCCTTTCTCCCCCCCCCCCCCCAGCATGGGCATCGAATAGCGATTTAGCTCTTCTAACATGGTCCGTCGTACCGCGACCCAGAATGAACCCATGCTGCCAGGGGGAGACTAGCCCAACGATGATCCTCTCCAACCTCGTGGCCAAGATCTTCGCATACAACTTATTATCAGAATTTATGAGAGATCGGTCTATATGATCCAGTACTTTCTTTTGGCTTTCCCTTTTTAATGGAAGACTACTATATTCGTATCCTTCCAAGTTTCGGGGATTTTGCCCGTACAGATAATTCCATTAAACAGATCTAATAATAATGGAGCGACTTCAACCGACAGGCATTTGTAGAGCTCCAGGGGTATGCAGTCAGGGCCAGCAGCTTTGCCTGCAGCCAGATGAGTTAATGCTTCCTGTACCTCTTCAATTGTTATATTGCACTCTAGGTTTGCCGCCTCATGTGGCTCCAACTTGGGACCCAAGTCCGGGTAATGACCATCTAGGGCATCCAGACATGTAGCCCCTGCTTCTTCCCTATATAGATTGATAAAATTTTGCAAATACCTATATAATCTCTTAAGGTTCGACATAGTCCTGCCCCTCGTGTATGCTTGTTATAACATTTGACACTATCTTGCCTGATTCTTAGAGCCAGTGCCCTCCCAGCCTGCTCCCCTGTCTCGTACATTTTCTTCCTATACGTCCAATATTCAGTTGATGCCTTTTCCGCCATCTGTTTCTGTAATTCAGCTTTAAGCAAACAGATTTAGGTTTGCCTCAGGCTACTTTCCTACCCTTATGACAGGTCAAGACAGTGCTGCTCTTCTGCCTTAACCAAATCATCCAGGAGTTTATTCTTCCCATCCTGTTTTTTACTTACCTGGGAGGTGTAACTAATAACTTCTCCTCTTAATGCTGCTTTGAACAAGTCCCAGACAGAGTTTCTTGAGGCACTATATTGGTTTGCATCAAAGAACTCGCGAGCCCATGTTCGTAGATGTTCCACAAATGAAACATCAGCCAGTAATTTGCGATTGAATGTCCAAGGCCTTCTCTTTCTAGCCGAGCCTAGGCCGTTATATCCAATTGCTAGAGGGCTGTGGTCCGAGAGGACTTTGGGGAAGCTCCCCAATCTCTCCTGGGGAGCTTCTTGATATGGACCTTCCCAATCTCTCCTGAAGAGATTAAAACACAATCTAATGTACAATATTTCTGGTGAGTGCATGAAAAATACGTTAAACCTGGGTCGTCCGGATGTTTTGTCCCCCATATATCAACGAGGCCGTGTGATATCGTAGATACGAGTGCCCTGGAAACTCTTGGCTTCCTGCCAATATACGGTACCTTATTAGTCAGATCTATTGAGATATTGAAGTCACCACAAACCAGGATAGGTACAGGCCAAGTTGACAATTCCCCCTCCAGTATTTCAAACACTGCTGGGTCATCCTGGTTTGATCCATAGATCCCACAAATTGATAAGCCACACCCTAATACTATGGCCCATCTTCCCAACGGATCGGATTTAACCCGTTTAGCCCCCCCCGGATTGTTTTACCTAAAATTACCACCGCCCTTGTTGAAGTCTGAGAAGAACACGACAATATCTCAAAGCCACCAAACCTTAACAGCTTTCTTTTCGCCCAGGAAAGAGGTGTTTCCTGCATACACAAGAGGTCAATGGGTTCGGATTTAACAAATTCTGCCAGTCTGGCTCTTTCGCCAATCATTCAACCCCCGTATATTGATCGAATATATACTAAGACTTAACATCTTCGTTTTTTAATCGTCTCAGTTTTTGAAAACAGATTGCAAATCATAACCATTCTATGCAGATGACACCACACAAATCTAAATTTTATACCGTCAATTCTCATTTTTTTTTTTAATGCTTCCCCCCCACCCCCCACCACCTGTGACCCTTTGCCCACCCTTAGAACCCACCCCCAACCTCCCTCCCCTTCTACCGCTCCCTCTCCCACTAGAAGCGCTCAGACCGAGGTCTGTGCGTTGATGGATGAATGCAGCAGCGTGGTGGCAACTGTAATTTTCCAAAATCCTACCGTTAACATAACATATCCTACCCCCAGAAACCCCCTACCCCCTTGCAAAGATCAACACGAAAGTAAAGAATAGGCTAATGACATTTCTAACCGTACATCCCACCTCAATCTCTCAACTACTTTTTCTCAATGTTAATAGTTCACAAAGAGTCTAGAAACTCCTTTGCCTTCACCTCAGGTGAAAAATAGAGTCTTGCCCTTTCTCACAACCTTGAGCTGTGCTGGATTTACTAAATAAACCTGCATATGTTTATCCTGGAGGGGCTTAATCAGCTGCCGAAGTCTCCAACGCCGCTCAACCGTTGCGTGGCAGAAGTCTGGTCGGACGAAAAAGGATATACCCTCACTAGTTCTTTTTGCGTCTGGTCTAGCCTTATCAGATATAATTTGTCTGAGGACGAAATTTCCGATGAAAATTAATATTGCCCTTGGTTTGTCACTAGTAGCCCCTGGGCAGACTTTAAACGGAGTGCGGTGGGCTCTCTGGATTTCAGATGACCAATTCCAGTCTGACAACTCCGGGAATGCATTTTTAAATAAGGTGATCGTGTAGGCCCTGGTGTCTGACCCCCTCGACCCCCTCTGGAACCCCCAGGACGCAGAGGTTGTTACGTCTTAGTCTGTTTTCCATATCTTCCAGCTTCCACTGGAGATCAACAACCTGCGCTGCCTGGGAGTCAACTTTAAGTAAGGCAGAGGCAGCTTCTGACTCAGTCGCCACAATCCGTTCCTCTAGATTAGTGACCCTATTCTGAACATTGGCATGAGCTTGCGACAGTTTAACACCTTGTAACTTACGCATTGCTGACTGATTTCCTCGTGTCCTGTCTAGCATCTTCTCTGTGTGTAAGAATGGTCCGATATAGGACGTCCAGTAGAGGAGGATGAGAGGCAGGTGCCTCAACATCCTGGGTACCCTGAAGTGGCGTAGCTGAAGAATGATCCCAGGTCAAATCCTTGTGTGATTGAGTGTGGATCTTATCCTTACCAGTAGGTCTTTTAGCTGTGTAAGGGGGGGGTCTGATCCAGGTCGCTGTCCGACTATATTGCTACCCTCTTGAGAAGAGCTCCTCTCATCAGACCACTGCCTCTTCAGTCAAGGAATAGAAACATTCGCTACTGTCCTTTTCCTGCTCACTCTCCATACCTTCCGCCAGGGTCATTAGAGCGAGAGGAGGACATAAAAGTGTGATATCTGTTTCACTGCAATCAACCTCTTTCACCCCCTCCTGACAGACAGTAGCATCTAAGAGTTCATCGATCATCAGATCCACTATGCATGTTTTAAATGGAGTACGGACATTAGCATCTTTGCTAGTTGCAGACCCGCCAGCTTGTTCCTGTTCCATCGTCTCTGTACCAATAGGCTCAGGGGGGGGGGTCACCTGGGGTACATCTTCACCCCTTA
Organism: Lissotriton helveticus; assembly: GCF_964261635.1. NCBI lineage: Eukaryota > Metazoa > Chordata > Amphibia > Caudata > Salamandridae > Lissotriton > Lissotriton helveticus. The sequence goes on along the minus strand of NC_136073.1, from coordinate 66,772,392 downwards.
CTTCAGGCAGAATGACAACACTCAACAACCAATTCACGTGATGCACTTCTGACACCCCCCAGCAGAGGAGCACACGCAGCGCTGGTACCTGAATCTTGTGCTGCTTCTTTAACCGGTGTGTGATGTACTGCTTCTTTAACCGGTGTGTGAGGTGCTGCAATTACTGCACTTTTCTGATTTTTACCACTGCGAGCAAGGAGTTCTGATATTGAAGGGGTCTGCTTTGACCGCACCGACGTTTTGTTTGCCTTTCCCAATCTGTTCAGGGGTCTGACCGCTCCGTTAATGCCCCAGCCTCCAAAACAGCTTCCTGCATCTGTGCTGTATTAACTAAATCAACTGCTGTCTGGGAAGCGACCAGAGTAGCCTGTGCCTTTTTCTTCGCGGCGGCCGCTGCTTTAGCTGCCGCCCCGGAAGTTGATTTCGGGGCCATTGCCACCGCCGTCTGCTCCCGGTAACGTCCGCACCAGCAGAACCCGGTCCCAAGCCCTGCTTTCGCTCGGGGCTGAAACACTGCCGGGGACCGCCGAACACGCCCAGCGCATTGCCGGCGCCGAACCCAGATCGACAACGCCGCAGTCAGCAACCAGAGGATCCTGACTGCTCCAGGTAATGGTTTCACCTGCTGGCTCCTACGGGCTCCTGCGAGGCGCGTTGTTTCACCACGGCAGCAGTAATCCAACATGGGTGAGCGGGTTCTGTCATGTGTAAAAGCCGGAGGTGATTTAATGGCTATTACCGTGCGAGGGTGGAGAATCTGGGGATAAGTTGCACCACAACGCGCTGCTGCTCCGCGGCTCCTCTCACTCAACTGCCATCTTGCTTCCCCTACTTGTATGTTGTATTCCTAAACAATTGTTGTTCTGCTCTGCTCTAAATTAGATGAGCAACGCCACCATGTGGTAGACTGTTCTAAATATGGTGTTGACAATTAGGTGCTGGTGCCGAGCACCAGAAACCAATTAAGTGCCGGTGCTGAGCACTGGAAAGCACCAGCTCAAATTAAGCACTGGTGCTACAGCAGGTGTGTCATTTAACCGCATCGCTGCTAGGGAGATTCTCCTGCTGTGCTGGACAGCAATAAAAACGGGTGGTCATGACGAGCTCAGCTCGTCATGAGCACAGGAGCACTGTGCTGCATGACGAGCTGAGCTAGTCATGAGCATGGAAGGGGTTAAATAGTCAGTGGAGTGGAGTGCTGAGCTCTTGACCCCCACACTACCTCCCCCTGAGAAGCCTTTTACTGCTCGGGCTCGCTGCTCTGAGCGCACAAGGGTTGTACTTGACCCAGGTTGCAGAGCCACAGTAGAATGGACAAGAGGCAAACTACGGCCGCCATCTTGGCTGGAGCCTCATAGCCCGTCTGCTTGGACATGTGCCTTTAGCAACAAGGCCACATTCAACGCTTCCTGGGGCTACTTTCCCACTGCGGCCTCCAAAGCAAGGCAAGTTATGGGGTCTCAGTGTGTAATTTTGTGCTCCGCCATAAGGATTTCCGCAATGGGTGTTTTGGGATTCCCTTTGGTAATACTATGTAGTACCACTCCTTGAGGAGAGCCCCTCCCTCAGAATCTGCAATAACCAAAAATGTAGGGCTAGAATACTTTGCTTCCTTATGGTAGCACCTCAAAGGGGCGACACAATAAGGAAGCAATCGCAGGAGTGACAGCGCACCGCCCCTAACCGGTTCCAGCATGCAATGGGTGGTTTTCATGAGTGGGTAAATGTGTCCGGCTGTTGCCAAGTTTGCAAGGAATGTCAACATGTCCCAAAATACAGAAAAAATGGATAGTATTCTTTATTACCCAGGCACGAATGTCAGATTCCTACTCTTTCAAGGTGCAGCACATACAAATGACTTTTCCAGGAGCTATAGGTTCTCGTGCACAATTGCAAAAGTGGCAACAAAACGGCACCTTTCAGCACAGCAAGCCTCAAGCTAAAGAAAGCAGCCACAGGTACAATTCAGAAGAGGAGTTCATGTAAGCTAGTATTTACTGTACAAAACGCTGACAACTGTTTCGCTTTCCTTTTCCCTTCCTGTAGATTCTTCATTTAATGTTATGACTGAGAATCCAAGGGTGCCCAAAGACCCATCAAAGGTGATCCTGGCGGTTGTAACAACTTTAGAAATCATACCCTTTGCAATGTCGTCACTGTTAGGCTTAGAATGGGTGTCTTGACAAAGGTTAGTGTTTTTAAAGGGCTTAAGCAGGTCGGATAGTTCTAGTTGCACTAGGGCAAAGACAAAATCCCAAAAAGTAGTAATGCATCAAGGCGCTACAATTCAAGCGGCACAAGCCTCCATGTGCACGGTTTGACAGAACCGCTTTGGAAACCTTTGTGTCCATTCCATTACTGCTAATAATAAACAACAGAAATGCACGTGCCGTACTCGACTTGACCTGGATTATTTATCCTCAAAACATATGAACTAGAACATCATGTTTTGTGTGATTTATCACTTCATTTTTATTAAATTTTCAATTGTATTTATATGTTACCTTTGTTTTTGGTCTCTTAGTTTGCCAAATTCACATTTTTACAACCTTATATGTACAAAAAATACATTCATATTTACAAAAACAACAAATTAGTTTCAATATACACTTAAGAAAAATATTAATCAATCGAACCACCATTCATTCATCAGACATACCAACACAAACAACAATAACAATCTATTTTTAAACAGATACCGGAATCAGAATATTCACAGTAGAGCCCTAGATAATTAATAATCTCTAAAGGAGATAAAAGTTCCACAATCTTTTGGAAACCACTTTTGTAATTTGGGCTTATTGGAAGGTCTACGCGTTTCAAACTCGTGTTATATGCGAGTTCTCATCAGGACCGTTGTCTGTAAAGAAAGAAAGGAAACTCTTAGGTGAGGAATCATTAATGGGAGAAGCTGCCTATTCCAATATTCTACAACCTCTGTTCCGTACCTCTTGTTTGTCAGAGTGGGGTACCTGGCCAGGGTTCCCGACGTGGACAGGTTTATCTACAAGGAGAGATGTCATATGTTGTAATTATCTTCCACACTTGCTCTCATTACTCATTTATATGCTGCACACTTTTTAGCACACTTACTTGGTTAACACCACATTAACCAAGTAAGTGTGCTAAAAAGTGTGCAGCATATAAATGAGTAATGAGAGCAAGTGTGGAAGATAATTACAACATATGACATCTCTCCTTGTAGATAAACCTGTCCACGTCGGGAACCCTGGCCAGGTACCCCACTCTGACAAACAAGAGGTACGAAACAGAGGTTGTAGAATATTGGAATAGGCAGCTTCTCCCATTAATGATTCCTCACCTAAGAAAGTTTCCTTTCTTTCTTTACAGACAACGGTCCGGATGAGAACTCGCATATAACACGAGTTTGAAACGCGTAGACCTTCCAATAAGCCCAAATTACAAAAGTGGTTTCCAAAAGATTGTGGAACTTTTATCTCCTTTAGAGATTATTAATTATCTAGGGCTCTACTGTGAATATTCTGATTCCGGTATCTGTTTAAAAATAGATTGTTATTGTTGTTTGTGTTGGTATGTCTGATGAATGAATGGTGGTTCGATTGATTAATATTTTTCTTAAGTGTATATTGAAACTAATTTGTTGTTTTTGTAAATATGAATGTATTTTTTGTACATATAAGGTTGTAAAAATGTGAATTTGGCAAACTAAGAGACCAAAAACAAAGGTAACATATAAATACAATTGAAAATTTAATAAAAATGAAGTGATAAATCACACAAAACATGATGTTCTAGTTCATATGTTTTGAGGATAAATAATCCAGGTCAAGTCGAGTACGGCACGTGCATTTCTGTTGTTTATTATTAGCTTGTGGCAAGCTGTGCCGTTGGGAGCCCAGACCCAGTGGTGGTCATTCCATTACTGCAGCTTTACTTGCACTCCTTGCTCAAACCAAGACATCCCATGAACCGCATGCACACAACATACAAGCCAAAGGTCACGGGCAACAGCAGGGTCTGGCTAAGGGCTACTTCATTCCCCCACTGTTAGTTGGTATCTTCTGCTCTCAGACATACAAAACTCCTCCCTACGACCAGCTTTGTCAGTCTCCTGGTCACCACACGATGGGGCAGTAGCCACTGGCTACTTCTTTCGGTTGCACCCAAAGTCAGAATTATGAATTTTGCAAGGGGGGCGAGAGGGGCGATGGGGATGGAAACAGCACCTAATGTGGTCTAACAGCCGGGGAAGGAAAGTAAAGAGATCAATAAGACGGTCAAACAAGCGCCAAGTGGCTCCAGCCTCTAAATCAGAGCCTGCAGGTTGAGGCTCCTGAGAGCAGGACATTGAAATAAAGGGAGGCGATTAAACACCACTCCTATAGATGCAGATGGGAGAATGGACTCCATTGACCAGGTGTCCTTATTGGCTAATCAAGGGCTTTCAAAGTAGTCTCCCCCCCCCCCTGCCAAACTGGATGTCCACCTCCCTGACTGGTGGTTGCAACCAAAACCATTCACGCTCAGTTCATGGGTTAACCAATTAGGAATCTGTTTGATCTTTCAGGTCTACCAGAACCACGTAGAAGAACCAACAAAGGTAAACAATACGCTTGGCCACCGAGGAGTTTGGGTGGCTTTGCATCATAAACCATGAGCTCAAAAGTAGAACAGTTTGGAAATGTCAACAGAATCTCAAGACAGCAATAGAGGACCATATTACACGTCATTCATTACATACTTGACAGTTTATTTTGTAGTAGTTCATATGAAAAAGCGGTTTCAGAGTGCAGCTAACAATGGGCACCGATTGCCCTTTGTTTTATCAAACATTAAAAGGCCAATGTCCATGTTATATACATTTATTCAAATCTATTGCTCCAGAATTTACTGAATTATGGCTTTACAGGTTACACAAAAGTTCAGATGAGATGAAAGCTTGCCAGAGAAGGTGATACAATCTGCATTTTTTTTGTACCATCATTTAGATAATCTTGCCACATAATTAAGCTGACCGAATAGAGTAAAAGAGCCTTACCCAGCATCCGGCCAGTTGGGAACTTGCAGGCGACTGAAAAGGAGCTCATGGTTTCCAATGTCTTGTTGTCCTTCAGGGAGAAGTCCAGTCTGACCGCAGTCGTTTTCAGTGTGACCTCCTAAACACAAAGGTCTCGTTAGAGCATTCAAGGATGGGGGTCCCACTGCCCAGAACACAGCGGCCACAGTAGTGAACATTGTGCTACTTACAGCCATAAGCTGGTGAGATGGCACAAAACGCAAGCAAGCCTGCCTATGAGCCACGTAAGTATACTGTACCTCATACACCAAGCCAATAGCTGGAACAGGCACCTCCAGGTGGAACACAGAGCTATTAACAGCCACTATGTATGATCTGCTCAGCTCCTCGGTCAGCGGGAGGTCACGGATGTAGGGCAACCAGTACAGGTCCATGGAACCGAAGGTCATGTCCATAATCAGTCTGTTGACGCCACAGATTCCCTTGTATACGGGAGGAACTGGGGAGAAAGATGTAAACATGAAATCATCCAATACAAACCATTGAGGACAGTGTATCCTGGCAGGTGTGAACTATACGTACTTGAGAGCACATCAGTGATACGGTTATGAACACAATCCTTGCATCGTGCCTGGTGTCAACCTGTAATGTATCCTGAAACCAAGATACCAGTCTGCTTCATTGAAAAACTTTGAACTCTCCCATTTGAAAGTCTAAGAAATCTATTGAAACGTATACTGCGATATTGATGATACGTAGATGGTAATTGCACCAGTATAGGGGGGGAGCAAGTAACCAACTTCTACCTTTTTGGAATTTAAAGATACTCAATTCTCGGAAAGGTATATGGACACAATATAGCCTCCGGGTGCTAAGACTCCACATTAAGTTCCAAACTTTGCCACTTTGATCATTTACTGCGAAGTGACGGTACACCCTTGTTGATGCTGAACCCGACCCAAGCTGCCCATTTTGCCGCGAGGTTAAGGAAACTGTAGATCATGTGCTGTACTTTTGTCCACAGTATCATGCAACTAATCAACAAACTTAGGGGTCTACTTAGAAATCCAATAGTGATCCTATACTTATTGTCGCCAAGTCAATAGTACACGGGTACAATAACAGAAAAACTAACAAACCAGATCACAAGATGTGAAGCACCAGTAAACGTAAGTCACCCCTAGTTAAGGATTCCCATCAAAGGTCTTGTATGAATCAATATTATCATTTGGTAATCCAGTATCATGCACACAGGAGGAAATGAATCCTGCCATATCTTTGGCATTAGAGACTACATAATTGCAACTAGGGTATTCAGGTCAATTTGTCTCCACATACATGCGAGAAACCGCGAGACAACAGTCGGCCACATTGCCTCCCAGTATCTAGCACCTATGATTGTGTGGTAGAGTTCCATCCCGCTATCATTTAGGATTTTTTTAATAGACTAACCGTATATAATCAGTATAGGAGGTAGATGAAATTCACTCTCAAATCAAAACTGTTGTGATGTTCCCTCCATAACCTACTAGTCTTAATTGTGGGTATTAGAACCATTTCAACTATTTACTATTCTATAGATTATGCTCCACCTTCATGCTGCTAAAACTTTTTTTTTTTTTTAAATCGAACTATTTTAGATCTTGTTATTATGCATGATTTTACAGTTTAAGTCATTGTCCTTGCTTTTATGGCAATTGCTAAACTAAAGATTATGATATGGAATACCTCAACAACTATTTCCGCCAGCCCCGGCTAAAACTAATGTAGAAGACTGCAAGCTGGGTCCATCTACCGAGAGCTTGATAGTTGGATCACGATTCAGTACATATGCCATATAGGCTTTAAATGTTGGCACTTTGCCTGGTTCTGTCCACTCTAATAGACGCAGCCAGCTACACAAACACATCAACCTGATTGATCCTGCAATGCACCAAGACTAACATGCACCCCATGTAAAACAAGTCAGCAAAAGCCAGTAAAGCCCGACAAGTATTCCAACACCCCGGTTTGCCCGTATAAGATACTAATACTTTGGTTTTACAAATACTCCTATTGAAGTAGTCCGACCAATTGGTTTAAATTGGGTTTGTGGATTCGAAACCAGAAGTCCTGGGTTACAATGCATTAGCCAACCTGTGGGACCCTTGACACATTGCAGTCTCCAAGGCCCTTAACAGCTGCAGTGAAAGTACTTTGCAACTTTGAACATGTGTAAATGCACAGTATATAGACATTAAATGGATCCAGTCAGGTGTCCATGGCTGAGGGGAAGGGAGGCTTCCTAAATTTAGTGTAGGTTGAGGCCAGCGCTGCAGCCACGTAGAATGAAGCTCCTACATACAAACAAGTGACTCGAAGCAGCCCCTGGCTTCACACAAAGCTTAGGCCCTGCCCACTTCCCCACAGAGACTGCCCATCCGCCCGAGATGCCGGGACGTGTAGCACTCTAGTCTTTGGCACACGAGTGCTGTAAGGCGCAGTCCTATGGATAAAGGAGGCAAGTGAGCTGCAGGGATAGACCTGGGACAAGGACCAGTCTGGAGGTGCCAGGATCCTCCCCCCGGAGTGGGGTCTAGCACATGCAGGACACCGGTTCTAGGCCACCGGTAAACCATTGGAAAGATGCACGCTGAAATCAGTCAACTCCGGCTCTACACTGCCTGACCAAAGGCTCCGCACATGCCTTCAGGAGCAACCATAGGGAACACTTCTTGCAGTAAATGGGAAAGAAAAAAAAAACAGGAATAACGCTTGAGAAGAGCAGAATTAATCAAAATAAGGCAAAGGATGAAGAACCTAATGTCAGAATGCAGCCACCAAAAACACTACTGCAGCAATCAAAAAACAGCCAAAGAAAATGGTTATGCTCTGTCCAGGCTGGCTGTCCCCTCATGCATGCCCCACAGCCCCCTCATGCACACGCCATAGCCCTGCTGCCCCCCCATGTATGCCGCGTAGCCCGCATACACACCCTGTAGCCCCGCCACCCCTATACAAACCCTGTCGCCCCGCCACCCCCATGAACACCCTCTAGCCCCGCCGCCCTGCATATGCGCGCACCGCCACCCTCTTGCATGCGCCCTGTAGCTCTGCCCCCCTCATGCACGCCCTGCCGGCCCCTCATGCAGAGTAAGACTATGCATCACTGTTCGGTCTACATTAATACATGGTGTAGGCGGGCATGAGCTGGACAAAAGTCATCCTATCAAGGCTAGTTTTAGAGACGCTCAAAAGTTTGCACATTTCCAGCGTCTTCTTCAAATCAGTAAAGATACTCCAATGACTACAGTGGTTTACCGGCCCCATCAGGGGTTCCATTTTAGCCACTAAATGAAATGCCATTAATTATTCTTCGGCCTGGCTGGTGGTGGCTTTACCTGTCGGTCATACTTCAGCTCATCAGCACAGGGTTGGAGTCAGCCCTCCTCATCCATTGGTTGCTTTGGCTCAACCTTCTTCAGTCATTGGTCCCTCTGGGCCAGCCTCTTGCGGGCAAGGCTTATAAACCGTGCCAGCTAATGTTTGATCAAGCCAGGAGTATTTGTCCAGGATAGCCTACAGGGATTTCATGGGGGTAGTCATTGCTGCAGTCCACCTATGGAACATTTCAATTGCAACGCAGGGATGGGCAACGTTTATGATCCTCCTTACATCACGGTTGACAAAATGAGCCTCAGACCGCGCCCCTCAGCCAGGTGAGCGAGCCAAGCTGAAGGAATGTCTGGCTGGGCCCCCACCTGGGCGCCATGTTTGAGAGGGGCAGCAGATTGCATCAGGTATTGCCCTTTCTGCATTTTGTTCATCAATTGTGCAGGAACCATGATGCAGCATGGCTCCAGGGAAGCAGAAGTAGTACAGGAGCCTGGGAAACACTTCTACAGAGAGGAGGGCAGGAGGTCGCAGGGCAGTAAGACCCAGGGCCACTGGGTGGCGGCCATGATGGAATGGAGTCAATAGGGCACACTTCACAGTCTTCTGTTTAGCATACTTTAGGTTCTCTCAATTATAAAAGCAGACGCCTGGCCACGGTTGCCATGATGGAACGGATCAGTACACTGAAGAAACCAGTCTCCAGGTATCAAAGTACTCTTGCCAGACCTAGGTTATTTTTTCAATGGCCTAAAAAGGCGCTTTGCCTAGGTAGTTCAACATTAAATCTTTGCAACACAAGTGATGCAAAATGTATTACTTTAAAAATGTTACAGGGGAGGAGCCAAGCTAGCGACCAAGATGGCTGCTTAGGCTCCTGGCTCCGTAAGCCTCCTCATCCTGCTACGAAATCCTGCCAGTTCTCCTGTGCCGATGCAACACTCTCGTGTATGTGAACTGAAATGGTACAGTGTCGTGCAACCCCGACAGTTCCATGACCTCTGAATGCGGAGAAACGTCGTCTCGAAGTTTGCGGCCCACATCGGCACTTGAGCCGGGACCCCGAGTAGGAGTACACCCGGCTATCGGTTGAACATCGGACATAAAACTGGGGTGGAATCGGCCTACCGGAGCGGAAGAGTAACTTGGTCCCATCTCGACATAAAACAACCGTACTGATGGCGCTGTGATAAGAGTGACTTAATTACACTGTGGATGCAAGCGGAGTGATATACTGATAAAATTCGACACCTGCACGGCTGAAACCGTCCTACGTGTGCTCTGATGGTCTTGCATATATCCTGGTCGAGGCTCCGATCTCTCCTGACATGAAGACGGATTGAATCACGGGCTCTCGCTCCTAACCACTGGGGGAGTCTGTTTGGGGAGGTCTGTCTCTAAGAGCCCGGTGTCTGATCGTGAGCAGAGAGCGAGACATGCCGCCTGACAGGGATCATTCTGAGATTCAGACCAGCTCCTCCGAGGCGCCCGAATACGGTCGTACTGAGGACCCGGGGAGATATGTCCTCTGTACGGGGTCTCCACATCCGGACCAAAAACTAGCTTGTGTGGGGGAACGCATGGAGCGGTTCGGTGCTGGACTTACGCACGAAGGAATAATGGTGGCTATCCGTGAACTCAACCTTTGAGCCGTAGCCTCCGAAACCTGGAAAAGAAAATGGATGCAGCTGCCTATGACTGGGGGCATATGAAGGCGGTTGCTCCTCAATCTAGCTGCACTGAGAGAGTAGCGGAGTTCATTGAGCCCTGTTTGATTGAGGTCGTGACACGAGAGATGTACAATACTCTAGACGGTATTTATGTTCTTGAACATAAATTGGATATCCAGATTGTGTCAGTGAGTGCGACTTTGAGGTTGACGGGAGTAACACCGCACCATGTATCGAAGCCGACTACTTCTGTGGACACTCGGGAGTGGTGCGGAAGGGCAGTCCACTCGTCCTTTTCGGACTTGGTTCAGCTTGACTTGGAGCGACGTCGTGAGACCTTATCAGCGTGGATGGGACCTAGAATTTATAAGCTCGACTCTTTCAAATCTTGGGTTCGCTCATGTTTGCATTCAAGCACATACCACCGATGCTTCGACTCTTTTAGGATGGCGGCTGTTCGGAGGAAGTACACACGTATGCCTGATCGTGCGGGTCAAGGCTGAGGACGACTTATTTTTCGGGACATTGGTCTGATTGGTAACGCTGTGGGGTTCACTTTGAATGTTAGTACCGGGAGGCAAGGCTGGCGTGTATTGAATCCCCGTTCTTTGCTAATAGTGTATTTACTGTTGTGTCTGGAATTCTGGGGAGGCCAAGTGTTAGCAGGCCAGGGAGAGGCCGGGAGCCTGTACGAAGGCCCTCCATACATTCTTGTTAGTTTTTGGTTATTCTTTTATATCTCTTAGCTCTCTCTATATTTCGGGTTTCAGTTATTTGGGGCGACAGGCACGCTGCTAGGGGGGGTTGGCCGTAGCCATCTGCAGGGGTGCAGGGAGGGGAGTTGGGGGAAGGGATTTTTCGTTTTGCCCTTTTTTTGTTTCTATGGCCCTTTTTCTCTCGTTTGTTTTTCTCTTCCCTTTTTTGTTTCTTCATTCCTCGGGTCAGCGTAGTGGGCCCGCTTTGGGTGTATTATCGTTAATTTTATCAATACTTTTACTTCCTACAGTATTATCGGTATCAATGGGCAGGCGCTTAACTGGTGCGAACTGTGGCTATATGCTTGATAATCCTGAATCATCTGCACTAGCGCCATTGTTCTAATTGCGATCGTTCTGACTATGGGTGTTTTATTATTCTGTTCGCATTTCGTGTGGTTGCTTTACTGTATGGCACCTGATCCTTTCATTCTTATATTATAAAATGGAGCCCTTTTTGAATCCTGTAATTTGGTTGGTGCACTCAATAAGTTTTCACTGAATCTTTAATGCCTCCGATTCGCGGGCTGACGGGATGTATCATGACTGAATTGCTGTAACGCATCCTGATTAGCGGCCGGCCCTGGCGGTTGTAGGCCCATATTTGTATTCTTTTGTAGTACTAATAAAGGTTTTCCAAAAAAAACAATTACAAATTTCTTTTGAAATGGTTACTTCTCAGAAGTTCCACCTGTATCAACATATACAATTCATTTCAATTATCAAATCATTTAGACAAACATATCAAATTTATCAGTGATCTGTACATATAAAAAAAAAACTTTTCTGCAAGAAGATTACATAACCAAATTCACAGGTTGCTGTTTCAGTAGGTCGAGAGCCAGCAGCGTGGTTTGGAGGATAGATAGATGGAACTTGAGAAAAGTAACAATATATTTTCAAAAAAATATTTGTTAAAAAAAGTTATAAAAAGCTATGAATTTTGCATCAAAAGATTTGATGTTGTGGAACTACCTATGCAAAGAGCCTTTTTAGGCCATTGAAAAAACATAGGTCTGGCACGAGTACTTTGATAGTTGTTTTTTGATATACCAGTCTCCAGGACCTGGCAGGGGCTGCAACCAACAAGAACAGACTTGGAGACAAAGGGAGACTGGGCAGAAGCAGTATTGTAGAGGCTCCTACAGAGGTGGGGAGGAGTGGTGTGTGTGGCCATGGCAGAGGAGAGCGGGCCTTTCGGAGATTACGCCGAGCAGTTCCAACCTGTGATGAGGACACCGAGGCCGGCTTACCATGCAAGGATGTGGGGATGCCCAAGCATTGGAGGCGACCCCAGCAGAGCTGAAAAAACTCAAAGCTTCCAGCCCTGGCTGCCTTCCATGCCATTACTGCTCTGGGCACTCTGCACTGGTGGAGACGGGAGTCCCTTGCGGGTCGGGGACTCTGGGCTGGCGGCTTGGTACATGGATCCCAGATTTGGGCATGCTGTGAACGGTTATGTCTAGTAATCCGCGACCACTCCTCGGAGACCTGTATGCAGATCCACCAGGAGCATCAGACTTCATTTAAAGCTTCGGTCCTGGGCTTGGAGCATGTTTAAAATAAATGAAGGTGAACGGGCAGCACGTGACAATGTCGAGCGCTGTACAGGTCAAGGCTTACAGCAGAACAATTCCCCTAGCAGCATTTTTCACAGTGAAACTGGTAGAGACAGGCATTACGAGGCGCTATAGCACATAGAAGGGATGAACTTACTTATACATTGAAAAAAGTAATAAATGAAGATCTAAAAACCCCCCCACGGAGTTGCCAATCCTTCAATATAGAGTATGTATGGACACAATCTATAGTAGAAGCGGATAACCAGGACCCCCTGAAAAATTGGTGCAACAATTCCTAGGACAGGGTAAATATATAGTAGAAAATAAATTCCTAGGCAACTGAACAAATTATCACTCTATAGAATGGAGCTCAGTGAAGCAAAACCTATGCAATATTATTTCAGAAAATATTTAATCTTCACATTTACAGATTCAGAATTGTCATTTTTATTAAAAGTACCAACAGTATCAAATATATTCAAAACCTCACTTCATAAAAATACATAAAATGTACATAAAGCACCACATGTGGCAGTAGTTAAATCTTCGACGCGCGTTTTGGTGTAAAGGACACCTTCCTCAGGAATTGCTACAAATTTCTCCGATATGTCTGCCAATTCTTTTCTCCCCAAAAATGTGAGCTTGGCAAATTTATTCTGATAAAATACGGGGACTGTTATTAAAAAGACGCCGGAGACTAATCAGCATGGCACCCCGCCGCATACAAGCATTCTGATACAGAAGCTGTATATTTTTTAATCAGAAAAGTTCGCCATTGATACAAACAAAAAACGTCTTCCCCTGTACCCATCTTTTAATCAGTATATCTTCAAGCAATAGACCGGACACAGTAAATACCGCACTTTGTGAGTGTGGTTTTATCCGAACATCACTTCTTGCTGCATATTTTATCAGAATAAATTTGACAAGCTCACATTTTGGGGGAAAAGATGGGCAGCCGGAAAAATTCCCGGCAATTCCTGATGAAGGCTACTTTACGCTGAAATGCACGTCGAAGATTTGCACAAATGGTGTTTTATGTAGTATTATGAAGTGATATAATGTTTTGAATATATTTGATACTGTTGGTACTTTTAATAAAAATGACCATTATGAATCTGTAATGTGAAGATTAAATATGGTCTGAAATATTGCATATGTTTTTGGTTTTGCTACACAGCTTCGTACGAGAGATAATTTGTCCAGTTGCTAGAATTTATTTTCTACTACATGATCTATAGTAGACAGTGAGACTAACCAGGAATGCAACAGTGGATAAACACAAACTAACCAATATTGGGCTGTAAAGGGGCCTTCAGAACAACTACCATAGTTTGTAAAGCGGACCAGTGCATTATGCTCTCCCTTCAAGGGGGGGTCCTTCAATTTCTAGGTAAATCGCATTCAAGAGGGAATACGTGTTGAGCATGAATGAAATGAAAAAGACTTATATAGCGTATGGCTACTCGGGAGCATCCCAGCGCTTAGGAGTGACCAGAAGGGAAAGGGCAGAGTGCGGAGAGCCCAGGCAAGCCTGGGAATCTAGGCCCTAGGGAAAAGCCAGGTTTTTAACTTTCTTCGAAATGAGGAGATTAAGCTCCTGGTGAATTGCCCCTTGACCTGCTAAACTGAGTACAGTTTGGTCTAGTTTTAAGGTTGCCTCAGTTTTCCAGTGTGGGATTCACTCTTCTTCCTGCAATAGCATTGCAATGGGGACAGGTTGCCATGGGTTATGGATTACAAGTGGTAGAGTAATTAATAACATTGCATGAGATGAGGCCAAACATTTGCTTCCCAGTATATGGCAGAGTATATGTGGAGGTACAATAATTTGATCATAAATATGTTCCTGGATACAAATTTACAGGATCTCTGATGTGAAAATCCCAAACATTTAAAGAGTGCAGGTATGGATCCGTCCGTGGACTCTTACACCTATTGATTGTGCCACGTACTTCCATATTAAATCCCTGAAGCAGTCGTTTGTCCACTCATCCAAACGCCCAAATCAGCATTCAACCAACAAGCATGTCTATATAAACCAGACCTATGGACTTTGTCAGGCTTGTTTTTAACTACTTCTGTAATTACAGAGGTGTAAAAGCAGGCCCCTGTGACATCCCCCCCCCACCAACCCTTCAAGGGGCCTCCATTCTGCAGCCCCATATCAAATTCTGCCATAGAGGAATGTGATGACCAGTACTGAGCCCCTAAATTCTAGGACATTTCCCGCTGTCGACTCACTAATATCTTGCAGCTTTGCTGGAACCACCGCTGTAATGGTGATTGTTTTGTTGCTGGGAGCAAGGACCAATGTAACCGTGACATACAGCTTGTACTCCCTCTCGTAGCCCGGAAGAACCTGCAACAAGAGAAATAAAAGGAGGAAGTCAAAAAGTCAGATATACTCTGCACTGTACACTTAATAAAATGAAAGGTTTAGCAGTGCAAAGAGAAAGAGTGGTGGTAAGTGGTGCAAGATTCTAGTAGAGGTAGTGGGGGAGGACATCAGCAGCCCGCCTGCCTACAAGTAGGAGACCCTGAACAGATAGTTTCAGGTACAAAATCCTAGCTATCTAGGAAAGGGAGGATTTGCTGTAGACGTGCCCGGGCTAGTCTTCTTTTCCTGGTTATGTTGCCTCCGTGCCGGGAAGCACCTTGTGGCTTGAATCTTTACCTTGCTGATTAGAAGGTTAAGAGGTGCTGTATATACAACAATCCATATGGTCGCACACTGCTCCTCCTACCAGCGAGTTGGCCCCTGGGCATTATGGTAAATGCAGTTCGTTCCAGCAGGTGCGCTTCTGAAAAGATGTAGAGTATATCCACCGTTGTGGTGGCCATCCCATTCTGCGTTGGACTGTCAATTGAGCCCAACCAAGGGGGAAGGACCCTAGAAATTGAGCAGACCCTCGATTGTGCATCCGACTCCACTTCATGTGGATGTGACGAAGTGCATTTGAATGGCCTCAACCAAGATCAGGCAGGGCATCAGATGAGTGTTCTGGTGCCCTTTCCTTTTTGCCTCTATAACAGATGAAAGATTAATGTAGAGGTAGACTTATCTAGGGTGGGAGCAAGGGGACTTCCAACTTTGTCATATGCTAAGGATTCTCATACTCCTCTCCAGAATAGCGGAGGGCTACAGAGGTTACTGGTTATCTTTGCTTAGGAATCCTTTGGTCTGCCCATCAACAATTCTAAATCGTATACAAGGCTCACTGTTTTCATTGTTACTGATTTTTACAGATAAATAGACAGAAAACATTTTGTCTATTTATTTTTAATGTGGATAAAAACGGAAAATGGGTTGCTATTTGAGTAATTCGAAATACTGTCTGACATGACTGCCAGGCCAATAGCTGAGCGAATTGATAGGTGAGGGGGGTAAAAAAAAAGTAAATTTAGTAAAGAGGCTTTAACACCAGTAGATATGCACAAGGTTGATACTGAGATGTGCATATTTTCATAGAAGTGCATTGATTTATCTTCTGCGGGTGTTCATATCACTGAAATCTGTCATGCATTCAAGCAGGAGTTATATTTATTGGTTAAACATGGAAATACACCAATTTCAGCTTCATTGTTCCACAAAACCCAAAATAAATATGGATACATACAGACAAAATTAGCAAAAATTAAATATGGATAAATACAGACAGAAATGTCACATTAAAGAGACATGAAACCGGGAGCCCTAATCGGATACCAAGGTTTGCGACCGGTCTCCTAGAAAACAGAGCTCTCAATATGTTCGCAAGACTAGACTGCTTTGTACAGACTCACGTACCTAGGGGTTCCCTTTGTTAATAAAGGGACCTGGGAAGATCCAAATTGGACAGGTCTTTTGCTGTAGCGATTAGGTTTGCTGCTAAACCTGGATCCAAACCCTAGAATGCAGCGATAGAGGTTTAGAAGTCCAGATGCATCTCGGTGACAATGTATGGAGCGGGTGTCTGGGGAGTTTCTAACAGCACGAAGTCTGGTCAGAGAAAGCCTTTGAAAAGGTTGCTATCCATCCCACTGGTGTACCCACCCATGCTGGCCATGCGGAATTGAGCTATCATGTCGACGACTGGATAAAACGTGCATCCTTCATATTATGGCTTTCTAGCTGACCAGAAACGATGGCTTGAGGATTGATACAGCTTGTGATAATCCATGGTTGACATACGTAAGGGATCAATAGGACGCTTGGAACTCTAACAACTCCCCTAGAATACCGGCTCGCCAACCAAAACCTGCGATAAAACTGAAATCCTTGCAATGATTAGGAGGAGAAAAAGAAGCCTCAAGTGTAAGAGAGGGGTGGCGGCTTACCAACTTTTAACCACCGCAAATTGTATGAAGCTCCACCTATACTTTGTGTCGAACCATCTAACAAGGTTTTGCGTCAACACTGCTCGCCTCCTGGTTTTCCATCTGAGAGACTGGTTTGGTAAAATAGGCTTTGTTCCATGCCCAGGTGATTCAGAGTTTGTACAATCCACAAAACACTTTACTGTAAACTATGAAGTACCGAGGAAACTTTAATTTATCCCCTCACTCAAGACATAGGCCATCTCTACCCTATTTACAACTTCCGCCGTCTGAACATTACATGGTAAACAGATTTCAGCTGTAGTGAGATTGAAAAATATGATGCAGTGCACAAACCGGTCTTGCGGAAAAGGATAGATTTTTGTATTGGATGTTTCTTATTATTTATGGGTGAGTTAGTTGAGCTGACCAAATGTTATAGGTTTTACACCCATGCTGCTTTAAGATTACAGATAGGACCTTCCCTAACTTGATGCACAAATCACTTTATAACCCGATTTTTAAAGTTTTGCCCAATTGTTGACACTTCTCGCTGAATCATGCGCGGATAGATTTTAGATTGTTTAATTTAAATTAACTTTTGACCGAACTCTCAAATTTAGCAAAGGAACTTGCAGTTGTAACAGTTTTAAATGAAATTGGGGTTTTTTTCTTAACCAAATAAATTTTTTTTTTGAGTTTTCAGGCATGCTTGGCATAAAACGGTCAAAACAATGAATAAAAAATAAAGGCCATAAACCCACTACTGTATTAGCTGGCCATGTCCATTGGTGGAAGGTGAAAGGGAGGCGGGGCATGAAAGGGAGGCGGGGCATAAAGTGGCAGTGGGAGGGTAACTTGAGGACAGTGGCAAGGGGGCATTGAATGTGCTGCTCCCTGAGGCGTTTAACAGTTAAAGGCACCCTCTGCTTTGGAAATCCCTAGCTCGCTGAATGATATAAGAGCGAACAAATGCCTACCGTCTTTTCCACCAGCGGATCCGGGAACGGCACCAGCAGAAAGATTGAGCTGGTCCCATTGCTGTTTGTGACGGTGGTCAGCTGGAAGCCCCTGTCGGCAGCCTTATCGGGAGTCCAGATTTGGCCATGAATGTTGAGGGTGGACACGGATACATCAGGAGGAAAGTTACCCAAACAGATGTTAAAATACTGCAATTCCGGAATAGTGTCTGAAAAAAACAGGAAGGAACCATAAGGACTGCAGCAACAATGGTACATGGTGCACATCAGTTCCATGGACAGACAAGCAAGCATTCCCAGTAGCAAGCAATAGAGCAGCACACATGCAAGTGATAATATAATCCGTTACAAGTCGTTACATCAGGCGTCGTTACACCACAACTAACAATACTTTGTGGTACTTTACTCCGCGGGCCAGGGAATATGTACCATACAATGCATGCACTTGGCATTTAAAGTTAACCCGAAAACATTTGGAGCACCTGAGAAACTGGAGGACCCCAAGTTGGACCCTACATGGACCTTCCAATAAGAGGTGCAGTACCAGCTACCGCCACAAGGTCTATTGAGCAGACTATCAAACAAGGTGCCCTGATGAAGACCTGCTCCCCAGACTCCACCAAAACTGGTAGCAGAGATGGTCTCCATGAAAGGAACTGGCAGTCAGTGCTTAATTTGTGCAATTGGCTGCAGGTGACCATCACACTCCATTTTGGATTTTTCAATCAGCAGACTGACCCAGATCAAGCGAAAGGAAGAGACACGTAAATAACTGGAAAAATCAGGGGCAAAAATGCTTGAAAGAACGACAAATATGGGCAGCATGGGTTTGGGGAAAAAAAGATGCTTCAAGTGGTTTGTGGTGGGAGAATCCCTTTATTTTGTGTGAAGCCTCCATACAGTAGCGCACAGCTCCAGATAGATTCCTGGAATGGACAGCTGTCGGATGCAATTTAGGAAGGGGATGAATGTTTGGGGAGTCACGGTGCAAACCGCAGGCCCTGGGACATTTGCAGATGCCCCAAGGTCCGCCCTAGTATGGCTCTGCAAACTGAGCTTCGTACTACCCATTGAGCACTGGACTCCGTGGCAAGGATAGTGGCCAGTCGGAGGCTTCTCCTGGTGGTAGTGTTAGGTGCATCCGGCTCTGAACTCCACAATCACCAATCAGTGCAATAATGGATGTACCAAGGGTTCAAGGTCCCCTTCCACTCCACGACTGGATAATTAGGTGCAAGAAATGGTACACTCTACCCCTCTTGTTCAGAGCTTGTGTGCCAAGTATTAGAGGCTTAGTCACACTAACTCAGCAATGAGAGTCCTATTCTCCTGCTGGTGGCATGATGAATGCTCTAGTTCACAGCAGTGCAGTTCACGGGGGGGGGGGGGTGCTTCAAGTTAGCGCCAAGGGTCACATGCTAATTCCAAGGTCACAGGGGCTCAACAGTGCAGGTTCTTCAGGCCAGAGGCACTCCGATTGGGAGCATGCCGCTTGCTCTTTCTACTCTGGTCAATCCCTATGCTCTGGGGTTAGCAGCTCCTGCTCGCCAGCCACCACTACTACTACTACAGCGTTGGAGCATCCTTCCCCGTTTGACAGGTCAGCTTCCAGGTGCTTCAGTACTGGGAGACGGAGACCGCTCTCTTTCAGGTCAGACTCCAGATAATGACCCTTCACTTCTGGGAAGCTGGCTGCTAGCCAGATACCAGCTCTGGTTGCACAGCTCTTCTCTGGGTACTCTGTGGGTCACCCCCTTATTTGGTCGCAGAACTCAGAAGTGTTACACGTGGGTCAGCAGCTTTTTGGTTTTGACAGATAAAGCAGACAGGCGGTGAGGATTCTCTGCACTGAGAACCAGTTGGAGTGGATTGGTTTTGTGTCCTTTCCAGGATGTCTTCCAGACAGTCTGTGTAGAGCGCGGCTCCAGACAGTAGGGTCGCCGACAGCTTGGAGTACCAAGAGGCTCGAAGAGGTGAGCTTTCTGCATCAACCACCGAATATGGATCTAGGAGAGATGTGACCACCTAAAAGACCATTCACACAATGAATAAGACCCTGAAGGCGCATTCATCACCTTCGTCTACCAAGGGACAGGTCTCCGGGAGACTAATCTGCAGCCGAAGGACCCAGTTTAATTTCTGAAGGGAGACCCATCGCCTCTTTTCCCCACTTCAGGGTCTAGTTCTCCTGGCTTCAGGAATGTCAGCGATACACTTCTATTGAAGTAGCATCATTATCTTCATCTTGTGCAGATGAAGGCTGGGGTTTCCAAAATGAAGCCTATTGTTCCCAGTTACTCTGGTTCACTCATACACAACGTACGCATCACATACATACACGCAAACATACATGTAATGGGACATTATTGCATCTTAGCAGAACAATTAGTGGGCATCCACTCCTGGGACAGACAAAAAGGTGGTCAAAGTTCGTGATTCACGAAACCGGATGCTACCAGCACCTCTCTGCGTGTTAAACCCTTGGCAGAGGATGTAGTGAACCACCAAAGAAACTGGGGCATGCTTCGTGTGCCCTCTGCAAGTCCAGTACCCTCACTCATAACAAGGGACAGGCCTGGGCGAAAACCAAAATATAAACCAGCACACCAGATGCTCTTAAGCTGGTCACTCGAGACTGGGTAACAGGACTACTTGCAGTATGCCCACCCCACCCATGTGCTGAGGGAGAAAGAATGATTGCTATGCTTCTCCCCAGCCCCCCCCAGACATTCCCAGATTTAGGGGTAACGATCTGGGGTGCAGTGGGAAAATGCATCTGGACAGGCATGACAAGTCAAACCACCCAAGACAAGTTCCTAAGTGTCTGACAGACCCCCACATCATCCCAGGCAGGACACCACTGCACACCAGGGAGCAGAGCCCAAACTCACAGTCAATAATGAAGAGGGGGTGGGGCTGGAACGGGGTAGTGATGGATTTATATGCAATGTATCTCGTGACGTCACTTCTCAATCCGCTCCAGATTCGTTCCAGTAACAGGTGGATGGTGTAGGCGGTACCATAAGTGTTATTCTGAATGTCGCTCTGCAACAATAAAAACAAAGTTACACTTGGACCAAGCCCCTTAGAATTGCCATAGGGTACCAAGTATGGACCATGGACAAGTTGAAGAACACAAATATAGGGGCATCATGGTTCCAGCAGTCCCAGATGTTCATGCATCAGCTAACTTTGGTTGAATCAATGGTACTAGAATACAGCCCCGCCTAGTGGAAAGAAACTTTCAAAAAGGAGGCAAAAGAAAATGTAGACTAGGGGCATACCAACCCTTGACTAGCACTGGAAAAGCTAACACTTCTGATCTTTGTGGTAGAGCTATTGCCTTTGCCAATGCTAGTTAACACCGGCATAAAAATGCATATGCCAAGACAGGTCTGGCAATTTGTAAGTGGTTTTCCGTTAAAGGATTCTCATTCCTAGAAGGCCGCCATGCATCATGATGATGCAAGCAAACATGTGCACGAGTCGTGATGCACACATCGCGACTTGTTACCAAGCGTCATGGCTTTGCTGCCAGTAGGGAGAAAAAGAGCAAACTAGTAGCAAAAAACTGTAAACCCAGCAAAAGCGCAAACGATCAAAAGTGCAAAGAATGAAGGACCGCCAATGAAAAAAAAAAAAAAGGGCAAAGGGGAAAAAGGGGGAAAAGTGAACAGAAAAAAAAGACAAGGGTGAAAAAAATGAGGAAAAGAAAAAAATGACCATAGGCAGGAAAAGGAGAGAGTTTAAAAAAAAAACGTTGTTTCCCCAAATACAAGCAACGTCAGCAGTGTCCGGATACAAGCAAGCCAACCAACAAGAATAATGCGGGACCTAAATGCTCCTGGGTGGGACAAACACGAATAGAGGAAGCCATTGAATCAAGAGCAGGGAAGTGAGACGGACCTCTCCAATCATGAGCAAAGGGCCAACTGAAAGCCCTCTATGTATTTTGAAAACCGGTCATGCCTGTAGTCGAGGCCGAAATATGGACTGTCTTGGTAGCCACCCTGAAATCTAGATTCTATGGTACAAAGTGGGGATGGTAGTAAGTGAGGAGTCCTTACGTCATTCATTCCGAGCCAGTCTCCGTGAAACTGTGGTATTTCACAAAGACCAGTCTACACACTACTGCCCCCTTCTGAAACTTGCACACCTATGCAGGCTGCCACAGATCTTAAACTATAGGGTTGAAACCTCTATCTTCATGCATTGTTCCATGAAATGCTAAAACTGGCCATGGTATCCCCTACGGTGTCGCCATGCGACACAATGAAAATCAAATTGTGCATCAACACTTGAACTGTTAGACAAGGGCTGGGCGAGGAGGTCTCTAGCCAAGGAAAGGTGATCCCATAAAGGAAACCCAAGCTGCTCCACAGATTCGGCATCGGAGAGTCATTTACCTCAATGTACCATTATATACCCAAAGCGAAAAAAGGGTCTACGAGTAAGGATTGATTACGGAGCAATCAGGTCGAGATGTGCTAGTAATGGTATAAGTCGTGCCAAGTGAAAAACATGCCTCTGAAGTCCACTATCCTTTGAAGAGCAGCTACTAACCTTAAACGTGCCACCGGGGGCTCCGATGGGCACAGTAATGCCCACAGCAGTAGCATTCATAGACAACTGGTAACCATTCTGCTGCACAGTCTTCGCTGAAATCAGCTTTCCATTTACTCCCATGGTGGGCCCGTTATCATTGTAATTTTTCAGGTCCAACACAATTGGTTGGAGAACGGCTGGCGTGAGCCAGGTCAACGAAGTGGGGGTGAAGAATGGCGGACCTGGAATAGAAAGTAATGGTAAATTACATTGATTAACCAGTCTCAAGCCAAAGAAAGGGCCAATAACCTACCCTACCCCCCCCCCCCAAAAAAAAAATGAAGACTGGACATTCTACTTGGTTTACTTCGGGAAGAGTATGCCACAGCATTCCCCGGGGCTGTAGGTGAAATACAGGTTGCAAAAAAGTGCCAATTTTTTATAGCACCCGGTCATCCAAAAATGCTTTCAAATTTGCAATAGCAAGAGGTATAGTGGTAACTCTGAAGATGGACATATATCAGGTTATTAGTTAATTATCGGGGTAGCTACCTTGGTTTAGCAATCTCAAAGCAATACAAAAGCTCCACACAATGTCCTGTACTAAATTTGGCAAAAGCCTTCTATCACTCTTAACCCCCACTACCCAAAAAAAACAAGTAGAGTAAAATCAAGCCTCATCAGTAATTAACACCTGACTTCTAAAGAAATGCCTCTGATGTGAAGGGCAGCTTCAGTTCATACCCTTTAACATTAGGACACCAACCAAATTTTTAACCCCTTGCATGCTTGTGACGGAACCGTTCCGTCACAAGCCTCGGGGGTGCTGGGCTTGTGACGGAACAATTCAGTCACGGCCCACTCGCCGCGCCTGCGCTGCGCAAATTCCACACCTGCGCTGAGCGTTCTATTGGGCGTGTGGGGCCGTGACGGAACCGTTCCGTCACAAGCACAGCTCACCCGAGGCTCGTGACGGAGCGGTTCAGTAACGAGCATGGGAGCGCCTTGCGGCCGCCCCGCCCCCTTAGCACTGCGGCTGAATAGCTGCCGCAGTGAAGGGGTTAAATTATGTCCCTTAATGTTAGGCCTCTACAACACTAGTTGCCTTATTTAGTTTCCATAAACTCGGAGGGGTTAAGGATGAACTTACTATTTTATGCTTTAGGAACATCACAGAATACCCCAGCTACCAGGCAGTGTTGGTTGGAAGGAAAAGGGTCAATTAATTTTTTTATTTACTTACCTTCCCAGCGGCCGCCTTTCCTCCTCCTATTTGGAGGAGAAAACAGGAAGCACCCAGGCTCTTGACCAATCAACGCTGCCTTACAGCAGCAGCATTGCAATTGGTCTGAGCACTGTGGTTTGGCACTCAAAGAGTAACTGTGAAAGCATTTCCTACGTTTTTTTCCTCCTTATGGACAAATAAATCTGCTTTAGACGCCTTTATTTTAAAAATATTAGATATTCAACTCGTTAGGGCATTTTTGTAGCACTAGAAATACCCCGCAAGTAACTACTAGTGATGAAACGGATACAACCGTAAGACTCAAAGTTTTATGATTGCACAGGACACCATGGGCAGAGGCAAATCATCCCAATGATTCGTTGCCAGATAGTAACAAGAATGCCCTTCCATCACAATTAAGTTTCAGGACCTGGCGTGGATACTGGCCAAGCGAGAAATTGTGAGTAATCGGAAGTCACTGGTAGGGTCCTTGAATAACTACATGAAGGAAGATTGAGAAATTGGTGGGTTGGGAGGCAAGAAGCCAAATATGGGGTTGGCAAACTAGATACAGCCCGGGTCCGGACAGGCTAGTAGAACGCTTCATAGCCCCTGAATCGATACCCTTGCCTACGGGAACCCCAACATAGCCCTTCCACTATAGCCCATCATGCAGGGATGCATATTTCAGACCGGCCAAAGGGATGAGGAGGTCCCTCCAGTAGATAACCATGGCCAACCCGCTCATCGACTCCTGCACTCGGACGACAACCAATGCCAGAGCATAAATTACTATATACTGGCTCATGGGAGTTGGGGGATTTCACTATTTGAGGGAGATTTTGCATGCATGGATGTTATAAGTACAGAATGCGGTCTCATGTACAATTGTTCACCCAAAAACGTAAATGATTTGCAAGACTCCCAACGAAATCTGTTTTCATAAAAATAAAAACCCTTCCATAAAATCCTTAGGTACGGGTCCAAATTAGGCTCTGTGGACCATGCAATGGATTTTAAATATGGACCTCTTCTGACCAGGAAGCAAGCGCAGATGTCCGGGAGGAGGAAGCAGAGGCGGTACAAGGAAGCCTCAGAGCCAGTCTGGCTGAGACTACCTGAAGATGCTGCATAAAATAAGCCAGATTTCCCAGACTGCGCATTGCCATAGTCAAGGCAAAACGTTGAACCACTGTTCTGAAAGTTTAAGGAAGAAAAAAACATATATAACTTCTAAGATGGAAACAATGGACAGCTGGTTGATAAACACCATTTAAAAGATACTCTTGTTATTGATTGATATTAAACTTACCAACTGGACAAGCCGTTGTGGTGTCCACTATGAGAATCACCCAGGGCTGCTTGTAGGACATGGTGGAGATGGTCACTTCCAGCGGGAGCTCTTGAACCTGCAACACAAGAGATGGGTCACCACAGCCCTTCAGCTTCAGGAACCTATGCCCCTTGAACCTGCATGTAGGAACATTTGACTGGATAACCATTGGCCAGTTAAACGGAGGCGAGGATGCGGCCTAACAGCTAGACGGTCAACCTCAAAGCTGGGGAGACATGTTCAAGCCTCAGCAGGGATGCACAACATCCTGCGATTCTGGGCAAATCACTTAATCTCCCCGTGCCCAACAAAATTAATGTGTCTGTAACACAACTGGTGCTCCGGTGCCTTCGTGTAGAGTTTGCACTATCCAAAACTAAAACAAATTCTGAACCTAACCAACCAATTAAAGTGCACATTTTGCAACATTCTAAGCATCAGGGTGTATTTTAAACTACATTATACTAAGACCTTGTTTATGCCCACACATTACCCAAAACAAGGCTCAAGAAGCATTATGGTCGCAGGCAGCCCCAGCTTCTCTTCCGCTAGCCCCACAGCAGCAGGGAGCCCCGCCACTCGGCTACCACCGAAGAGTAGAGTACGCGGAGGCCTTACCAGTGTGATCTGGGACTGTGGCGTGTTGTAGGGGGACCTCAGCATCACCCTGGTTGTGGTGGTCCTCACTTCATAGCCCATCTTGACGGCAGCGGTAGAGTTCACAGTGAGCACGGTCCCGTTGCGGAACTGAAAGTCAATGTACCAGTCTTGGGTGAGCACCTGCCGGAGGGAGTAAGAGGTTAAAGGCAGTTTTGAAGTGGATCGCCCTAGTTTTGGGCTCAGATCAGTAAATGTTGTGGCAGGGAAGTTACTAAATAAAGGACTACAAATAACTTTCCAGCAAATTTAATACGCCAAGCCAAATATTCTGAAACCAAATACACGCTGGGGGTATAGATGGTACAGTTGAGGAGGTGCACACAAACCTTCTGGAAAAGTGAGAACAGAATATAGATTCTGTTCCAAGCAGTGGGGTCCTCGCCAACAAGTAGGCCACGTAAGAAAACATGGTTGAGTTAGCCAAGAACTCTCCTCCAATGGGATTGGGATAGCTCTAGAAATTCCAGCCCCATCTCCAATGGGATTGGAGGTTCACAAACTTCCCTCTACCCCTCCTCCAATCAACTTGCAGGCAACCTAAGGTACTGCCCCATCCAGGAAGCCTAGGTGCAGCTCAAGAAACCCAGCCCAACAATATGATCAAGTAGATCCCCCCCCTACTCCATTGGGACCGATTACAGCTAATAACACGCCTCCCCTCCCAATCCATAGCCAAGACAATGGAAATGACAATATAGAATTGTTTAGTTTTAGAATCCCAACCTCCATATTGAGATTTTGGAATAACTTTAGGGTCGCATCATTCTGCAAATGGAATTTCTGGATGAGTGCATGATATATTTCGGTGATCGCTGGCTACCGACCACCTTGATGTTGACGTCCAGGAAGTCTGGAACACAGAGCAAAACCGTGGAAACACATTTTGGGAGCACGGCTTCATTTGAACAGACGCAAAGAGCTAAGTTGCAGACGCCTGTGCGGAAGGATAGATCTTACCTTCTTATTAGGGGCAAAGGCACTTCCCGAAGGGTAATATGAAGGCAATATATCAAAGTTTATATACCATGCAATAGTTACCACCCCATGGTACCAGGAGGTACCCACATGGCACCAGAAATGGGGTTACAGCTTCAAATGAAGGGGTGTTAGAGTCCCTTAACTCAAAGGGTACTCACTCCATAGGTGGAAGGGATAAAATATTTGGAAATATAAAGTGCAGGTCGTAGACCGTGACATCTGGTGCACTGGTGTTGCTCCTTAATTCTACTTAACGATCCCTACTTCAACCAACTTGTATGATGAAGCTTGAAGGGTAAGTTGGTCTTGAAGGATACGTTGGTCTAAGTCACTAGTATAGCGCTTCACCCTGGAGCAGTTACAACTTAGGCGCACATTAATCCATTAACACATATGAAATCCAGATATTACCCAGCATCCCCCTTTCACCTACCACAGGCCAGGAGCTCTGGCTGCCCAGGAGCAAATTCTCCCCGTCAAATGTGCGCGGCACGATTCGAGTCACCGACACCTGGAAAAGAAGAACACATTCGGTTTAAACTTGTGAACTACCAGCGGCCATCTTTACCTGGAGTCACTCCTGTCCAACTGTTCTGTGATCGAGTCCATTCCAATGCCAAGAAAATGTATTCAAAACTAACATTAAAAGCCTTTATGCACTTCTCAAAATCTTCCAGCACAATTTCTCGGTTCAAGAAAACTGACCAATTTCTGGTAATAAAAAGTTCTAGGTTTTGCCTCAAAAGTGGTCATTTCGTTGTATTATATTAAAACCTCAAAGCATCAGATTCCTGTAAAACTATGCAGTGTTTATACCCAATGTATAGTTTTTACACAAGACAAATGTGGACACCAGCTTGTGATAAGAACGTCAGACCGGGAGCAAGGGTTCCCTTTGATTCCATCAATGGAAACTAGATTAGAAAACCCTGGATTCGTTCCTTGTTCTAAACCCAATAGTCCATCAAGTCACAGGAATCTAGCGCGCCAGGTTAGAGGAAATTAAGTCCACTATCCACTCCAATATATACCTGTCCATTTTCAGCGAAAAGTCAAACCTCGACAAATCTGACCAAAAATTATTTGACTATCAGACTTTAAAAAGGTTAAAACATTGCCGAAATGTATAGCTGTTGATTTGGTTCTCACACAAATTCCTCACATCACTGTATGTAACGAGGTTATCAGCAAGGGTATAGCGCATGTCAACAATTCCTATGGCCTCATAGCACTGTGCAGCCTCGGGCACATGCTCCCATACAATTCTGGGGCCCCTCGCAGATCTGTCTGAGGGGGTCATGATGGGCTTCAAGTAGTACATTCTGGTTCATTTAAAAAGACCGCTTGAAATGAAGGGATGGTGGGCTTTGAGCAATAATTGGCCACGTAAATATCTTTCAACAGAATATAGACCCTATTTCACGCCATCACGTCCAGCTGCCATTTTAAGCTATCTTGGTGAGTAAGATTGAAGCACTTGAAATCAGATGGAGGAAACACAAAAAACAAAAAAAGATATGGAACAGTATGTCAATTACCCTGCAGTTGAAAAATGTCTGGAAAAAGTCTCACTGGGTCGATGGTTTTTAAAATTACTGGTTGCCAATTTGTTTTGAAATCTTCTGAAGTACAGCAAGAGTGAGAAGCAAGGCACTGACGTCATTTAAGGGTCGCCAGGAGACGCAGCTGCGACCCCTAACTTGCTCCTTGCGACCCCTGGCCTCAGATGGCAAAATCAGTGCCAGGAATATAGTGCCAGCTTCTCCTTACGTACCTTGGTTGGGCTCCGCTGATTTCATTTTTTGCCTTACACTAATAGTGAATATTAAATTAGGCACTATTATTGTAATAAAACGGAGTACAATAAGGTGGAACATGGCCTTCCCAGGGTACGGAGGGGATTAACAAAATGCTTTTAAAAGTCTAGTGAGCAGGACAGTGTTTACGTGAGGGAAAGTGTATGCAAGTGTGTTAAGGCCAAAGTGCGTGTGATTTCACTTCCACTACTCCTGGCACTTTGGTGAATTGATGCCGATAGAGCAGGGTAGTGTGAATGAGCATTGCTTCAGGTGTGAAGATTGAATAAAGTTAGTTCAAGGTGAAGACAATTTCTGTCAGTATCTTGTGAATAAACTTTCTGATCTCTGCAAAACTCCAGAAAATCCCCCTCTGCTCTAGATTCTCCCAGGTGAGCTTGAAGGTCCGCCCTTCTCTTTCCAGATGAAATTGAAGTAAGGAAGCAGTTTTTCACTGCAAGACATAAAGGGTAAAATACTTTACATTTATACTTCAAATGTAGTTATGCAGCAGGAGTATTTGGACTATAAATGGAGACCTCCGAGACAAGATCTTGGAAAGGAGGTGGTCAGTGAAGGTCAAAGTACCTTCACACTCCTTCAGAAGGAGAGGTCTCCTGCTCCCTGCGGATGGTCCGCGGGAGCAGAGAATGGTCCTGCGAGTCCGCTGGGACGTCTGCGCCACCGAGAGGGGCTGCGAAAGTGAATATATTGAATGAGGCATGTGACGGGTTAGTTAAGTTGATCACCAGGCCAGTGACAAAAGCAAAGTCGTGCCAGCTTGTAGTGAAGCTACTCATGACCACGCAAGACTGCTTTAGTTTGGCAGGCTGTGCACCACTCACGAGCCCAACTTTCAGAAAGTTCCCTCAGTTCCGAGCTGCTCATTCATTGCGGAGTTTAGAGAGCCAGGCCTAGATGTATCAAGCCTTTTGCGAATCGCAAAGGCCGAAATTCACAGAATTTCAGCCTTTGCGAATCACAAACTGTCTATTGGAGAAGTGTGGCTCAATGGTTAGAGCGGCAGACCCTGATGCAGAGGTCTAGCCCGGGACCGGGGTTCAATTCCCTGCCTCGGCGGGTCTTGGGCTCAAAATTCCACGGACCTGATAATTCTCGCCTCGGTGCCTATTCCAATCATGGAGTCCCACTCTGCAACCCTGGACAATAGCTTGCTTAATCTCCACAACGGCCCCCACAACGCTAAGGATGCCTGGCCTCCACCTTGGGGGTGCCCAGGAGTGGACACCTCACAGGGAAAGCCAGGATGGGTTCCACAGCGGTATTCGTACAAGCGCCTTGAGACCCTTGCGGGTGAGTAGTGCGCTATACAAGTATCAATTTACAATTTGCATGTTTTGGCATGCATCAAAAATTTGCAGTTTAAGGAATAGCAAAAATTTGCGATTCCTTAATTTGCCATAGCATTTAAGGAATCGCAATTTTGCGATTCCTTAAATGCTATGTATGTAGCATTTTTGAATAGCGAATTGGTTAAGAAATTGCAAATTACCACCAACTATGTTGATGGTAATTTGCGAATTCTTTAAAAAATGCACAATTTGCCATTTTTGAAGGTGGCATGTGTGCGTCACATGCCTATAGGGCATGTATGTGCGCCATATGCACACCCATGTACATTTCAGGGGTGCAGCAGGGTGTCCGAGACACCCCTGCACCCTTGAAATTATTCTCAATTTGCGATTAGCAAATTGCGAATAGCAAATTGAGATTAATTTCACAATCATTCCTATGGGCCTCCTGGCCCATAGGAATGAATGGGAAATTATTCCTTAAGTGCAAACTCGCAAATTGCAAATAAGGAAGATTAAGAAATCGCAAAAAAATAGCGATTTTTTACATACATCCCATTTTGCGATTCCTTAAAAAAATCGCTATTTAGAAATCGCAAAGGGGTATGTTGATACATCTACCCTCCAGATACCTAAAAAAAGTTGAGTGAGATGGTATTTTCACACTTTCAGCTGGATTTCCAGATCAGAGTATTCTCTGTTTTAGTCAAGATGAAGCAACTGTTAAAAATCATTAGAAGAGTCTGGAAGGTGTGAGAAAAGGCATAGGAGGAATCTCCTGATCATTCTACGTAAAAGGCCTCACCTGTAGAACTTTTGCCTTTGATGCAAACTAAGAACATTGAAAATTGTTTCACAAATAAACCCACCTAGGGAACCACCCAAGTGCTTAAATGGGAATCTGGTAAGGGATTATTCCCTCAGAGGAGGCACATGGGACAATATGGTCATGTCAGTTGGGGCCGCTCTTGCCTTGGATATGACCAGGAATTAGGTCTTTAATTAGATAAAAGTTTTAGGTTCTTCTCTTCATCTGGAACCAGTGGATACTCTGCATTAGATTGTTCTCAGCATTCATTTGCATAGAAGTGCCATCACGGATTACCAATCATCCCTCTGTACAGGAAACATCACTATTTCCTGCTAAAACCATCTTCAGAGAATACACTGAGGAAGAAGACTTCATGTCCCGTCATCCATCTGCACAGGAAGTGATCTCCCTTCACGCTCTCCCCCTACTTCATTCAACTCTTCAGGCTTCCCAAGCAAATGGCAGACAGACGAATGGACTGGTTTTGAGCCAGTTTAGGCCAGGAATGGCTTGGAGCCACAATCCCTGTTCCACTGAAATGTACAAGATGTAATCCTGTTTCTCATGGAATACCTCATACTGCTAATATCACACAATAGCCCCAGACCTAGACTACCCAAACACTTCTAGCAATCAAACACAGACAAAACCTTAGACACCAATCAACTATCACATACCCCAAACTACAGAAGAAATGCCCCAACTCAGGCTCATTAATGATCACTACACCTTTCTCAAGTTTAACTCCCTCTCCATCACAGAAATCCAGCTCATCTCTACATCCTAGACATACTTCTTCCACAGACTACTGCATTCATTGTGTAGACTACATACAAAGGAGAAGTCCTTACTGCCATCCAGTACGCCTGCTGGTCCTGCATCACAGACAAGCACTCCACTTTATGGAGCTGTTGACCTGCCATTCACCACTCTTAGCAACCAGACAGCCACCTTCCATCTCATCTACAGGCCTCCCGAGCACAGCATGGACTTTAGCAAATATGCAGATCTCACCGCAAACTGGTCCATCAGACGTGCCCTCATCACCCTCTTGGAGGACTTCAGGCTCCTAGAGGACACAAACTCCCCCTCAATCCACACAAGACTATCCACAACCTAAATAGACATACATGGAGCAGCAGGTCCTGCAACCACAACCAATGCACACTAAAAGGCACATCCTCAACCTTGCCTTTGTATCACCGACAATCCAAAACAGCCACACATCCCTGGATTCGACCAACCACGTCACCATTTCACTACCAGACATCTACCAAGAAGCCACGTTCAACCTAAAAGTGGAGACCAACCTTTCAGATCCTGCAAATACTTCCCTATATAGACAATCTACTGTGTGAAATCTCACCATATCAAGTTCATGTCAGATGTAAACTCCCTTCTAATAAATAAGCAACTTCAACATGTTTTTGGAAAACTAGGAACATCCTTTCCCCAATTAAAAAAAAAATGCAAGTAGAAGCCAAACCCCTCATCACCCTTGTACTCTAAACACCCACAGACAAACTATCCATTCGCAAACAGTAAAGAATAGACAGAAAAAATCCCACAGAACTTCAGAGGATGATGGGATACTGAAATCCTACTGTGCAAAATACAGACAGCTCATCAACTCAACCAAAGCATAGTACTATTCCAACACCATCAGTGAAGCCACTAACACAAGCAGAACACTAAGGCAGACAAGCATTTCATCAACCTCCTCCCAGACCCACCTATTCCTCATTCCACTGAAAAGTGGAATGACATTAACTTATTCAGTGAAACCAAATATTTGACAGCACACCATCAAGCGTGCTTCATCTTAGTCCCACCCGTTCCTGTACAGTCCCACAAAGGTCAACCTGCAAAGCCTCATCTCTTGCAGATTGCAGACATACTCCACACCCTCAGATCTACTTATGAAGAGGTTGTGCCCTAATTTAGCTAGAGATACACACCTCTACTCACCATTGTCAGTGCCTCCCTCACTAAAGGCATCTTCCTAGAAGCTCTCAAGAAAGACCAGATCCACCTTCTGTTAAAGAAAGCTAAACTAAGCTAGGAGGATGGCATCGCCAACTGCAGCCCCATCCCTCCTTTCATTCATTGTCGGGATCATTAACCAGTTAGTCCATGTTAAACTTCAAAATCACATTAATGCGAACCATCTCCTGCACAACTAACCTGGCCTCATGTCAGACTGCAGCAGGACGCCCATCTTTCAAATCAGAGTAGGCCTCCTGATCACAGATTGAGGGGACCTCCCGATATTGCAGGTCCTCACACCTCCACACTCGTATGTAGTCTGACGCCTTGAATGGAAACTACTGGGAAAAACCTTCAGACTCTTCTCCTACCTCTCAAACTGTCTTCAATGGACACCCCCGGGTGCCAAATGATCCATCACCAGCAGAGTCACCCAGGGTTCCACATGGTCCCCGGTCTTCAACCTCTACATGCTGCAAACACTGCTTTGACTTCTGTCAAAGCTGTGAAAAGCCTTAAATACAATTCTGAGCCTCTACCCAGTACCGATACACTATAGACAAGCGCTTCCTCCAACAAAGATTAGTCCTAGCCCCCTCTGCAGCCAACTTTTAGCAGAGTTCCCAGGCAACCACACTCCTCACACCAGCAATTACGAGTTCATGCGCCCTCACTCCCTCAATCAGGGATTTATAAAGCACAGCAAAACACCCATGAGGATTACAAGGCGCTGGAGTAGCCAACTGCTTCGTGGTGATTTGTTCAGTCGAACAGCCAGGTCTTGAGTCCTCTCTGCAATTCCCAGAGTGACGGGGCAGACCAGAGGTGAGGGAAAAGGTTGTTCCAAGGTTTGGCCGCCAGGTGTGAGAAATCCCAGGCCAGAGGTGCAGGGGAAGGTTGTTCCAAGGTTTGGCCGCCAGGTGTGAGAAATCCCTGATCGTAACTTACTTCTTGAACCACAGCAAAAAGCCCCAACTCGCTTACTTCCAACCACAATCATTCATTTCCCAGTAATGCCTCACTTCTGGAGGATACAGAAGTACATTCATGAAATCAGGCAGACGAGCACCTGTAATGCAAACAGAAGATTAAAATCAGTGTCAGCCCTGTAGGCAGGGGCAACAAATTCTGGATTAACCGCCCCAATCCTCAAGAGCAGGCTGCAAATTGAGACAATTAATAGGTTGCTGTCACTGGCCAATACTTAATTACTAAACTGGAAAGCCACTCAAACTGTTGCTTCTAGGAAGCAAGCAGGCTAGGTCCAATGCTCACCTCAACATAGTTTTCCTCGCAGACCATCTCCCTGGGGCTCCACGGTACAGAAAGGAGGCAATTCATGGCGATGTCATAAGAAACGACCCCGGAAGGAAAGGAGACCAAGAACTGGAGCGAGACGTTAAACCTGGAATCATCCTGCATGGAGCAGAAAAAGAGCAACTTAGCAACCCCTCTAGAAAGTGCAACGCCGCCACACTGAACAGGTTTTTATAAGTGCTGTAGAAGGACCGTGGATATTCCCATAGAAATAAAATGTATAACGAACTAGAAGTAGTTTATAAAGGGATACAATTTTCAGAAAGTGATGCATTGTCGCGGATGAAATGTACAGTTTACATACATTTGTATGTTGTACATATAAGCTCTGTACGAGGAACATACCATTTGCATCTCTACCTACGGAAACAAAAGAATGCTAGAATTATTTCCACTATATGCTAGATCTTGTCCCAAGAGAAGTGTTAATGCATTAGAACTTTGGCATGCTGGGAGCTCCATTGAAGACAATGGAGTGCTCCATGCTTTTACAGGCCGGTAAAGGAACGTAAAGCAACATTCCAATGTTGTTTTCACAAGCCTCTCTGAGCCATAGGGAATTTAAACCCCTCAACCTCCGAGGACTTTAATTTGTTGGAACATTCTTCCCTCTAGTGGCAGAATGTTCTAATAGCCTTATAGCCCTTCGTAGTCGGGCTATACCGGCTATTAAAGTCCCTCTCCCTTGTTAAAGGCCCTTGCCTTCTGCTCGGGGCCTTTAACGCTGGAGAAGGCCTTTAATAGCCAGTATAGCCCTCTACGGCGGGCTATAAGGCTATATTAAAGTCCTCCTCCTTTGTTAAAGGCCCTCGTCTTGTGCCTTTAGTGCTGGAGAGGGCCTTTAATAGCCGGCATAGCCTGCTACGGCGGGCTATAAGACTATTAGAACTTGGAATGTTGGGAGCTCCATTGAAGATAACAGAGTGCTGCAGGCTTCTAACAGCAGCTTGAAGTCCGGACCCTAAACATTCCAATGTTTACTCACAGTAACAGCTGTGAACAAAGGCATCAAGGAGCCCATGGGGATTTCAACCCCCTCAGACTGAGGCCTTTGTTTTTCAAGCTAGAACATTGTGCCCTAGGGGCGGAATGTTCTACTAGCCTTAGAATCCTCCGTAGCGGTCTCTACCTGCCATTAAAGGCCCCTGCCTTGTTAAAGGCCCTCGCCATTGGCACAGGCCTTTAATGCTGGAGAGGGCCTTTAAGGGCAGGTAGGACCTGCTACAGTGGGCTCCGAGGCTAGAATAGGAGATCAGCTGAGTGGAAAATATTAAACACATTAATTGATGTTAAGAGGAAATGTTATGGCAAATTGGACACTACAGTGTGAAAGTAACAAACCACCTCCATTCCCATAACCTGCCTTCCCTCCAATCGCTGGCTTTTGCTAGGGTCGTGCTATAGATCTACCCCATCACATTTTAATGAAATCCTTTGTCAATGACCGGTCTCACATGCATTCCCAATTTAGAATGTTTTTAGGTTTTCATTTTTATTAGGGCTCAGAAGCCAGAACCAGGTTTGAGATCAGGGTTAGGAAGTGCCAGGAATTGCCAGTGTGTCCTCTGCCTCAATGAGACCCAAACCCATTCCACACTACACCCTCTACAAGCTCCATTCAAACCCGGAAGTGATCCTTCTTGGCCATCTACATTGCTGGAATTGCCTTCTTTACCAAAACTAGGACCAATCAGACAGCAGGGGTCAGCAAAGCATCATCACATTCAAAGCTTGTGAAAGGACCAGGATGGCACCAAGGAACCCTTCAGCCTGCTGGCAGGAACTTTTGACACCACCACACTAGTTTGAGCAGAGATGCTCTAAAAACACTGGCGACAGATGAACATTGACAAACTAATTACTTGAAAACTGAAAGGGAGGAGTGTGAATGGCTGAGCACTAGGCAAGTAGGTCAGGACACCTGGGTGTTACTGAGACAAAGTGTGAAGACCAATCCAACTCCTGCAATGCTCCCAAGCCTCTTGAATCTCATGGAATCACCATCGCCGCCTCCAAAAACCTTCCCACTTTAATCAGGTGAAAGGCCCAAGGAACACCGAGGACACCTAGTGTGTCTGCCAAATGCAATAGTTGTATTTGCAAAGAAAGACAGTTTGACAGGACATGGTTGTTTTGGTGATACATAACCCAGAATCGTGAGTTGCAAATTCACAGCATCGTCCCAAGAGAAATGTTGCCAGCTACAAGCACATTGGCAAGGGAGTGTCATGCAAGTTGCACTGCATGTCTGTTGTGGGTTCTTGTGAATCACACCCCTTTAATATCCCAAATCTTCTTGTACCCATCACTATACAAGTCAGTACTAAACTGGAGTGGCAGAGTGGGCTAAAGAATGGTGATGGATTAAACCCAGATCAGTTGACTGGGGGAGAGTGCTTGTATTGTCAACGCTCCGTCCATCATTTCCTTTGGTTTTGCTTTGTTCGCCATATGTTGGCAGGGTATGCTCAGACGTGAGTCCCTTGCTCACTTTGCCACTGGATTCAAGCAAGCCTGGCTGAAGACGGCTGCAATGCCAGAAACCGGTCCTGGGAACCTTGTTTCCGGTCCAGGGAAGGCATGGCTTGGCAGTTCGGGCTGGACTGTCCCATGAGGCACAGGGTCAGACTGATGTGCATATGGCCATGTCTAAACTGGGGTGGCAGAGTGGGCTAAAGAACGGTGACGGATTAAACCCAGATCAGTTGACTGGGGGCGAGTGCTTGTATTGTCAACGCTCCGTCCATCATTTCCTTTGGTAGTAGTGTGATGGTAAACAGAAGGGGTTCTAGTCCTCAGTGAGGGCGCGTCCTGAGCTGTGATGGAAGCCAGAATAGAACCGACAACCTATATAAAGTATATAGGGGTGGTAAGTGCCCTTTAACCTATGACCAACAGTTTATATTCTCTTTTGCCTCCTTTGTGATGGAATAAAATGCTTGTATGAGCCCTAAAGCCATGCACGAGATATGGTGCTAAATTAGAACTGTAAATCCATTTTCGGAGATATACAAATAATGTGTATTTCTGCGCCAGTATATTAAAATATTTTGGCATGTTATGAAAATGTTTGAGTAATTAAGCCATGCTGAACACAAGGATATCCGCGTTACTCTAAGTAGGTGTGCATGTTAATTTAACATTTCAAAAAGATGTTCAGCAAAATCATTTCTAAATGCCCAAAGAGAAGCAATTCACTTCGATTCTTCACTATTGGACCTTTGCCTGTGGTACAAAAATCCATAGTTTACCGTTACATAGGATTTCTAAAGCATGCTCCTCTCTCTGTGAAACCAGTCTGCTGTCCCAGGTAAGTGGAGGGAGACCAGGACAGAAAACTAAAGCTGGTAATAGAAGCAGAAGAAAAGCCTTTTCAGCGACCTTTCTGCATTCTCCAGAATAGAAATAATTTATTTTACGTAACGTACTTTACGTACAAGTCCTTTTTAAAGTGTCTAAATCACTTTCGTATAAGCCCACAGACAATTAAATATTGAACATTAAACAGACTGGAATGTTTTCGTGTGCCCTTTATCTAGTAAGGTAAAGCCATGTCTATAGTTTAACAGTCAAATGACATTAAAGAGCAGTTATCGCCTTAATATAGAAATCAAGAAACTAAACGGGCCTTGGAAAGTACGTACGGATTTATTTTGTGTTCTTTGCATCAATCCATGGGCTCACCCAGTGCAATATATAAACACATGCAGTCTGTCTGGTCTATTGATATATGGGACAATATTTGAGGAGAAGCTGTCACAGCAACCGGCTCATAGGTAAATTCTGCTCAAATTAAAAAAAATAGAAATACAAACTGCTGTTTTTCCAATGGGAATGTATCGTCTTACAGTAGTTAGTTTAAAAAATATAGCGCCAAAAAGGTGCTGCGTGCACAGAGTAAAAAAAAAGTTAATGCAATAAGAAAGCTTGTGAAAAAGGTATACAATGAAATATAATTTAATCTAAATTGTTTAAGCCTGGTATAATGTATAAATGTGTTTAACAATGTATAGGTGTTTCAGCAAGGTAGGTATACAAATCAGATTGTTGTGTCCCAACCCAGTTTCCGTCGTCGTTTTGACCCGTGTTTATACATGACTCACATCTGTTCGGGTCTTGCTCAGGACAACAAAAACAGCCTAATGTTTGTAAAAAGGCCCCTAGAGGTCACCCTGTAGTGAAGACACGATTCTGCTTGCATACATAGCTATGTTAGCGTAAGCATATTAGAAGCTTTAACGCCATTTTGCCACTTTTGCACACGACACTACATGCATCTGTTGTAAGTTAAACTGCTTGCTTTTCTTCGCATGAGAACGGTCTGTTTTTCACATCCCTAGACTTACACAGCGACCTTAGTCTGTACAGTGTGTGCAGTCTCCAAAGTCAAACAATGTATGCTGTTGATTCAGGTAGATCGGCCCACGCTCTAGACAACACGCACGCAACTGCAAATAAACTCGGGTGCCTTTAATTATGCATTGCATGCATGATTCGGAGACTACGATAAAACCTTTCCATCTACAGAGATCACTGCTGATCCGGAGATGTGATTCACCTCATCTGATCTTGGAGGTATGGTGTTCCCAGTTTAAACCTAGAGATCTATTATATAACCTAGCTCCTAGCCAGGGGAGGGGGGGGTTCACAAGACGCTATGAACCTGGTTCCACTATCATTATAACAATGATTTTTCCCTTTGTGATCAAGTAATTGTAACAATGCGGATTGTTTTATTTCTAAATCATTTGCCTGCTTACGTTAGCCAAAATACTGCATCTTAGAGCAGGTAGCTAAAATAAACATTTTAAAATTTACTGTGTCTGATTACTCACGTTGTGGACTTGTACGAGAATAAAAACGAGAGAGTGTTCTGGATTCCCACTATTCCAGGGAGTTCACTAAGTCGCTTGTTCCGGGTTGTCTAATCGGTAGCTTCGCTGTAGTACGGAGAACGAATGAGACACCGATGCTAGTCTGATTGGGGTTCCGGGCACTGAGGTGCGTTTTTTGGAACACCACAATTCACTGAGGTCCTGGTTTCCTGCGCATAGTTCTGTGCACGAGCAGAATCCCCGCAATCTTGCATATCAAAATGGCTGCCAGTGCTCTTGGCGGGTAGTAGAGTCACAATGTGCTATTTTTCTTACCCATATTGGGACTCCGTATTCTTAGCCAGGACCCGGATGAGACATAAGCAGAACAGCCAATGAACAATGTAGACGCGGCAAGAAAACATTGTGTGCACCACATTTCGAAGAATACTAAATGATTAACCGGATGGAGCAAGAAGAGACCACCACATTACGCACCCTCCTGGAGTCAAGGTCTCGTTGTCCTGTCCATCAGAGGGGACGAGCTGCTCTCCCATATACTCAGTCCTCCAGTCACCTTGTGGGAATGGTCTTTGTGACTGAAGAGGGAAGGCTACTGCTGTACCCCCTTCAAAAGGCCAAGCCTAGAATCTGCCACATTTCCATAATCGGCAGCGTTCAACTGTTCATGCTGTGAAGAGGCCTGCACCCGGGGCCAGTCATCCAACGTCCACAGGTCCTAGAAGGAACCTCACTGAGGGTGGTAGGCAGTTTGCCCCCAGATTTACACCGGTGCTCTCAGGGGAGCAATACTTTGAGGATCACCTTTTGTTTGACTATTAGAATGCAATTCATCCTCCTCTTAACACTGAGCGCAGAAACCCCACCTGCAGGTGGGTTTCTACTCCACTTGCAACAATCAGCTGGTCCACCATTCCTAGAGACTGGCCCCGCACCTACCGGCTGATACTACAGTCACTAGCAGCATTTGCTGTCGACTCACCATTGCACAGGTCACAGTAAACCTATGTGAAGAGTAGGAAGAGCCACTGGTAAGGTCTCTAGGTCTGAAGGACCAGTGCCCGAGATTCATTCAAGCATCCCATTCCACACTTGCCCTTCGCCATAAATAATCCTACAGCAGTAGATATGCTCATAAGTGAGTCCTGTGCTCTCCGTGCCATAGGACTCAAGCTATACCTCACTGACCCGGCCCAACAAGGCTGAAGCTGGTCCGAGATAGCTTGTGGTCCTGTTCAAAGGGGTTGCAGCCTGAAGTAGTGGCTGGACTGCGCCTACTGGAGCAGGAGCATCGCAGACCTGCTTGTGAGTACTCCCTGCCAGCAGCAGCTACAGTAAAAAGGGTGGCAGTAGAATGCAGCTTACAGTGGCTCTCAACTCTAGCATTCCACCCATCCCTCCAAGGTACCAACAAGGCTGCACCGCACAGGCATGTTTAGGAACGGAGAGATCTGTTATGGAGCAGAAGCCCAGCAACACTCACTCAATGGTTTCAGACGCGAAGGGGGATGCCCTGAGAAATGCCTGGGAACAAACCGTCCTTTCATCTGATCGGCATCCCATATCATGTGAATTACTGCAAATCCACCACCGGGCCATAGGTCTTGAGATACAGTCCAAGTGACATCAAGTTTAGTCTAATTTGTGCATTTGAAACCTAAAAGCTACTGCCCTGTTTTGGTCACAGGACTTAGGGGAGTGATTCTCCTCCAACCTTCACTCCAGCAACTGTTGCCACCACCAAGAGTAGTATCAGTCTCATGTCTTAGTAATATCTTGAAGGGCAAGGGATGTTAAAAGACCAGTTTGGAAGGTTCAGCCCTCAGTTTTAGGGTGAATGAGTAAATTCCCATGGTGACTCCCCAAAGCAGCCCCAACCCAATGCAGAACATTGGCAAGTAGAGAGGACTGGCTACAACCTTTAAAGGTTGCAAAATAAGTTTGGGGTCCCTCCTCTTTACCCTTTCCCTCCCCATCCACTCCCCCATCTCATCCCATCCTATCCTATCCTCACATTTGCCTGCCCTTGGCGCAGCTAACTCTCCTTGCTTATAGACACCCCTGCACAGCGGATTTAGCGCTGCAGCGGGCGAGGTGTTTTTGCTCATAATTGCCGCTATTCTCGCGTTCAGCAGGACACGCCCACATGCCTTGGCCACACCCCCTTCCAACCCTTTCCCCCACCTGTATATAGTATGTGTCACTTCCGGAAGCGCAGCGGACGAGCGCAGCGGGCGCAACGATTGCGCGCCAAAGGCGCGCCTAAGGCAAGCCCGTCTGCGCCCGTCCAGGGCCTGGGGACTGTCACCTTGCCCAATATACATCTTTATCCCCTAGGGACTGGACTACTCTACACACACTCCGGCCGCTGGATTCCACTACCTACTCAAGATTACAACAACTAGGCATTTTCCAAGCCCGCAGTACTTTTCCAGAGATCCGGACCCTCCTGTCTTCCCTCATCCCCGAGCACACAGCCACCCCCCTTCTTTCTAAACTCCTGTCCGCTCAGGCACCTGCCAATATGGAATTAGCAATCATATACCTTAACACCCGGTCGTTAGTCGCCACCAACTTGACATATGCCACCTCCTGGATTCAGACCGACCCGACATTCTACTCCTAACGGAGACTTGGCTGAATGAGGATTCCCTCCTTGATATCTTGGCAGCCATTCCACCTGGGTATTATATCCTCCAAGCCAACCGGCCAGCTGGGAAACCCGGTGGTGGCGTAGCCGCCATTATCAAACTCCCCCTCAGGTTCACTTCCCTCTCCCTACTCACTATTCCCCAGGTTGATTGCCTGGCAATCAGATTCGAATCCTCGGTGTCTCCCCTCACCTGTGTCCTGGTATACCGTCCTCCCCAACCCATGCCCAACTTCCCTTCGCTCTTTGGCGACCTACTTTCCCAGCTCACAATTAACAACTCTAAACTCCTGGTCCTGGGAGACTTCAATTACTGGCCGTCAGACGAACACGAAAGCTCTCACTCCCTGGCTTTTACCGACCTTTTAAGTGGGCTTAATGGCCTTCAACACATCCATACGGCCACTCATTCCAAGGGCCACACCCTAGACCAGGTTTGGACCTACAATCTTGAAATCAAGTCCCTTGCGATCTCACCTTGCCATTCGTCGGACCACTTCTTAATCTCCTTTCTTCTCCTGGTCCCTCCACCGCCCCTCCGTAACCGAGGCCCTAGCCTCCTGGCTCGCAACTGGAACAAAGCAGACCTCGATCTATTTTTCACCTCTTTAACATCCTCGATTCTGCCCAGCCCCAGTCCCATCGACTCCCAGGAAGCAGCACTTGTCAAATGGCTAGAGTCCGCTAGCGACAAGGTCGCCCCCTCAAGTTAATTAGAACTAAGCGTCCCCACGACACACACCGATTGTTTTCAGATAGCCTTAAATCTTTAAAACTGGGACTTCGCCAAGCCGAGCGCTGCTGGCGTAGAAACTAGGACCCCTCAGAAAAATTAAATCTCTTAAAAACTATCTGGAGAATACCAACAGGCAATCTCAGCCGCTAAAACTGCTTACTTCTCTACAAAAATTCTTAATTCCGCGCAAAAATCTAAAGAAATCTTTGCCATTGTGGAGGAGCTCACACCCGGACAGGGTGACCATCAAACCCCTCCCATCTCAGGCACTATGATTCCCTTAACCAATTCTTCACAGATAAAATCAGTAAAATCAAAAACAGCATTTCCTCTGGATCCCCCGTGATGTCCCTCACAGAGGCTATTCCCTTTCTTAACCCCCACTCCCTGACCAAGCTTCCCCCATACTAGGAGACTTTTTCTCTCTGCTTAATAAAGTCTCATCTGGCTCCCCCACAGATTGTTGCCCACCTGTGATCCTCTGTGCTGCCTTTTCGGCTTGCCCTGCCCCTCCTGAACAATTCCCTTCTGCTCGGTGAGGTCCCCAGCCAGTTTAAGAATGCTGAGGTGGTTCCCATATTAAAAAAAAGCTAACGCTGACCCCGCGGTCTTGGGTAACTTCCGTCCTATTTCTCTTCTCCCTTACCTGAGTAAGGTACTTGAAACTCATGTAACCAGAATCCTCAGTGATTTCATTGAAGATTCCAACTTCCTATACTCCCAGCAAGCAGGGTTTAGACCTGCCCATTCTACGGAGGCGGTCATCCTCTCCGTCATGGAGGAACTCCGTAGAGGTGCAGACTCCAACATTAGTCAAGCCCTGATCCTTCTGGATCGGTCGGCGGCCTTTGACACGGTCGACCATACCATCTTAGTCGACCGTGTCAATGAGGCGGGCATCAGTGGGACGGCCCTTAACTGGGTCCACTCCTTCCAGACGAAACGCCACCAATCAGTCCGACTTTCCCAGTTCTCTGCCGATAGGACGAAGCTCACCTGCGGCATCCCACAGGGTTCGTCCCCGTCACCACTCCTATTTAATCTGTACCTCACCCCCTTGATCCGCTCCCTCCGGGGAAGGAGTGTCACTGCATTTAACTATGCAGATGACATGCAGCTTGTCTTCAACCTCGACTCCTCGGACAAAGCGGCCCAGGACTTTCAGTCTACCCTATGCCACATCAGTAACTGGATGGGTGCTCACCACCTTAAACTCAACCCCGACAAGACTGAGCTTGTTCTTGTCGGAGGCCCATCCAACCCCTGGAACTCCTCCTTTTGGCTCCTTTTGGCCCCTTTCCCTTGGCCCCTCTCCCTGCCCCGCGGACAAGGTGAAAAGCTTGGGAGTTTATATATCCCATGATCTCTCAATGAAGCATCAGGTCAGTGCCACTGTGTCCTCCTGTTTTTTCCAATTAAGGAAGATCCGGAAAATAGCTCATTTCCTGACCACCGAAGCCCTCACTTTGGCACTGCTGGCATTAGTCATCTCCCGGATTGACTATGCCAACGCCCTGTATGCAGGTATCCCACAATATCAAATCAAAGACTACAGCTGGTACAGAACCAGGCAGCTCGCCTGATCTACCATCAACCCAAACACCACCATGTCTGCCCCCTGCTTAAAGCCCTTCACTGGCTCCCTGTATCGGAGCGCTGCAAGTTTAAACTAGGATGCTTGACCCACAAATCTCTGGCCGGCATCGGGCCTTCCTTCATCTCCTCTCTTCTACATCCTTACGTTCCCTCTAGGCACCTCCGATCTTCTCACCAAGCGCTTCTCCAGACGCCTAGGTTTAGGTGCAAAAAACACGGTGGTCTCAGATTTTCTTTCCTGGCTCCTTCATTCTGGAACTCACTCCCGTCAGAACTCAGACTCTCTCTCCTACCCTCATTTTAGGTCTCTCCTCAAAACTCACCTCTTCCGCAGCATCTACACATAGGCACTCATCATTTCCCCGCTGTGCCTCTTCCCCAGCGCCAAGAAACCGTCCGGTGTAAGTCGCGCTTTACAAGAATTTTTTACATTACACATTTCTCTTTCGACACCTTGCGCTGGTCCCTCTTGCCCCCTCTCCAGTTGAAATCACAAGATTAGACCTGCTTGTGGGTCGGTGCCCACAGACTGTTTGGCACTTTTAGGAGTTACCAGAGGACATAAGGTCATTCAGCGACAGAGTATTGCAGGTTGCCCATTCTGAAGCCCCTCAGATGTCAAGTTGAGAAGCTTTCAGTGATCACCTGAATTTGATAACGTGTTGGGAGGAACTGGGACCAAGGCGACTTCTATGAACATTGACCGCTATTTGGAGAGCGCTTATTCCCCCGAGCGTGGGAATCTTGGGACTAAAGGAACACCAAAACCAAAATAAAACAAAAACAGTTGAGGGGAGTTTTGACAGCCATTCTGGACACCAAGTCAGCGCTTTGGATATGTAGGGAGAGGCTGTTCAAGCTAAGATCCAAGTAGCGGAGAGCACACACACCTAGACAAGTTTGCTTGAGAGGGAACAAAGAGTCGCCGCTAAAAGGTGGAACGCAAACTTCTCTAACAGGGTGAACATTGATACGCTGGGAATTGTACAGGTCTATAGAGGATCTGGTGCATTAAACAAGGGGTTGAAGAAACTTTGTTTATCACCGAGCCAATGAAGGTGAACTCTTCCCTAGATACAGGATCGACTTTATGCAGCTTGCTGGCCAGTCGTACTGAGATATACGGACCCGCATCTAGTTTACCTATAGAAAGATGCGGAGACAACCTGGACATGCAGACGGGGAGGTGAAAAGGCAGAATTTTCCTTCAGAAGAGTATGTATACTGGAAACAAGGAAAAACAGCATGGGCCTTCGTTTTCCTGTACAGAGTACTAACCATCCAACATTAA
The DNA here is from genome assembly GCF_964261635.1 of Lissotriton helveticus. Classification (NCBI taxonomy): domain Eukaryota; kingdom Metazoa; phylum Chordata; class Amphibia; order Caudata; family Salamandridae; genus Lissotriton; species Lissotriton helveticus. The sequence goes on along the minus strand of NC_136073.1, from coordinate 66,727,683 downwards.
ATGGTTAGGGTTGTGTTTGTATATTGCAACATAAAGATTTGAGGTTGCAAACTTTGACTGGATTGCATGTTATCCCCAATCTAAATGTTAGAGTGCAAATTGCTGAAACTCAAATCCAATTATTTACTTCTTGTATAGGAGAGTATTTCGAGTGACGTGATTTTATCAAAGATTTAGATCTTATACACAGATCCCTCCTATGGCACAAGCGGTTGATGGATAAACCTAGAATCTTTGTTAATTTCATATAAAAATTGTACGGAGGTGCGGGCAATTGAGAAAGTACCAAAACAGAAGTGCACCAAGATTACATATCAGTCAATGCACCAGGAACGCATCTTGGCACCTTATTGTTTAAGATCTTAAGTGGCTAACACTTCCTTGCGTTACTTCTCACAAAGCCCTCTTAGCTAGATCGCCAGTGCATCAAAGACTCATCACGTTATCTTCCCTTGATTTATCACACTAACCGGTCTGGTCTCCAACATGCCTTTAGAACATGGACAGCTTACGGCTCCATGAATTACCTACAATTTAATTTGAGAAAAACTCAAATTCCTTCATTCATGGATTCACATTTCAGATCCTACGGTCTCTGGGTAGAACACTGCTAGAAGTATTCTAGTTTTCTATATTTGAGAACACTTTGAATCCAAACTTAGCTTGGAACCATTCATCAAATCTAGGAATAAAATATTGAACAGCATCTTTTTAGAAGATTTAATTAGCATCGTGGGGGAATTCAATAAACCTGAAAGAACAGCAGATTTAGCAAAAGGTACTACATCAATTTATTGCTGTCCCATTTTCTTTCCTGATAAGTTTCCCAATTGATGGACTTGACTGTGCAATCTACTGTAAATTCCTAGGTCTTAGGAAGTGAACATCCTTAGAATGAAACACTAGAATCTGTTATGACTGATCACTCCATTCAGCTGATGCCACTTGTGATGACTCATGCAAGTTAATTTGAGGATTCATTTTGTTCCGCTTGGAGTCAAAGTTTGACCAAGGATAGGACAGTCTTAGGTGTACAGACTCCTCAGTCATAAAGTTACTCATCATAAAAAAATATCATTAAAAAAAAAAAACTTTATTTCAGCAAACGATTGCCCTAAAAGCATCATGTTAAAAACATACCACAATACATTCAGAAGACACAAAGTAGCTAAATAAATAGTTATAATCCCTTTGGTTACAGTGCTAATCTAAAAATCAATTTGCTAAGAAAAGGAGCTAAGTGAGGGCCAGCCTCATCCCCGTACACATCACAATGAAGCAGTAGTATAAAGTTACATCGGCCTACCATATCCCTTTACTGCTGCAGGCCTCTGAGGAAGGTCCTGCGCGTACACCACATGTTAAAGAGAAAACGAGATATTGAGCAAACAATAGGAATTTGCATATTTGATTTCAAAATCCTATAAGCTTCACTAAAGCGTCTGGTCCCCATGTTTCTACATAGCTGTGTTAGCCAAGACATTCTGGCCTCCGCGTAGCCTCTACAGACAAATAGTACGTGTATTTCAGTTTCTTCAGTGAAACTACAGGCCGGGCATTTCCTGTTTGAGGACCCCTCCCAGTTTTTCATGAAGGCACGCAGCGGTAAGACTCCGTGCCTAAACTGAATAAATAGTTTTTTGCGAGCTGGGGCTGGATATTGTCCAGCACCTGTTCAAAGGTATAAGAATTTTTTATACTTCGAATTGCCTCTGTAAGACTGCCAGAGGGAGTTCTGTAACCAAGCTAGTTATGCTTATGCTCTCTGAAGCTCACTATAAGGTTTTTTCTTACTGTCGTTTGGGACACAAGTTCTGCGTTCGGATACTACTCGTGAAATTCCTTTGTGAATAGCAAACCATCAGTGTACCTTTGTGAATCAGGCCTCAGCGATTAAGGGCACTGCAATTTCTTTGACTTTACTGCTGAGGAAATGTTCTTTAGATAATTTTATACTTTAAAAAAAAAAAAAAATTATATATATATCCAATCCGTTAGGTCCAAAAGCGGGCTTCCAGGCACACACACATTTATAATTTTGCCAAGATTGTCATTTCTCCCACTATGGGGGCCCTCTCAGATTCAGGCCCCCATCCTCTGCCTTCAGATCTATTGAGCTCAGACGACTATGGTCACCTCAACTCTTACTGGGGCAGGCCCTCACCAGCGAAGACCGGAGGATGATTTAGGACCGGTCAACACCCAAATAGTCGTATTGTTGGCCAACACAGTAATAGGTTATCCGTCAGAATCACATTGGAGTACGGACATTCCTTATGTTGAATACTACGTCGACACAGTATTCGATCATTTCACTGTGACTGGCCAAAAGGGCAAAGTACAGGAAGCTGTCAGCTCCACTCAACACCCACCTGGGCCATCACAAACTCTGTAGCAGTTACTTACTGAGGACTGGACCGGGCAAGCAAAGTAAGACATCCGGATTTCCAAGTGCTCATCCAAGTCGCTTGTGATGGTGAACCCGCACTGGGATGCAACAGCGTCCATGAACATGTAGGGCCTTCCAGAGTCATCTGCAAAAATAAGTAGATCATACAGAGTAATGATTGAGGCTTCCTTCTGCCTCAATATGGCTGCTTTTTCCATAAGTGCATACATTTCAATAGATCGGAGCTGGTACCAACTTGGACAGGCAATTACAGATCAAAGACATTTGGATCTCAACATAGACTATTGAATTTGTGGCAGCCAACTTTGTGATTCCTTCCAAATGCAAGGAAGGAAAGCATGCAGACAACACAAAATCCCTCTTGCAAACCTCATTCAGGAACTGTTTTGTTTGGTACAGTGTCTACAGACAGAATTGGTCACTAAAGGCGGAGTAAAAAATAAAACGTAATGTTACCATTGGCTCTGGTAATCCACTGCTGGCCTATTGGATTCAGAAAACTGCTGCACTTGGAGGAAGACCGGAACAAATTAACGGCTACATAAAATTACTTTACAGAAGCTTTTAATGCATCCCACCCCATGAGCTCAAGTTTTGCAAAGTCACATTTAATGGAGTATTGGAAAGTCACCAGAATCAGGCCAGTCAGATGTTAGAATAGCAAATTGGTCTAAGCTTCGCTTGGCAACCACTGCGAGAGGATTAGTCACATTTGTAAAAAAGTGTTACAATAATTTCAAGAAGCGATGTTTGAGTGGAGGACCCAGGGAGCTGGAGAACAGAATTCCTATTCTGGCTGTTCAAACGACTGTAGGATGTTTGGCAAATCTCTCAAGGTCACGCTCCAGATCCCTGAACTAACAAAATTTGAGAATTGTGTTAGTCGTATTTCAGACCAATATTAACAAGTCTCACTGACGTATGACCCCCCTTTCCTTATTGGAGACTAAACCTACAAATCCTAAACGGACTTCGCATTCATTTTCCTACTGGGAGTTTTCATAAACGCTCAGGAAATTTCCATGGGCCTGTAGGTTTTTTGCTTGCATGTGTATTGCAAAACCTACATAGGGCGAGCGGATCCGGTTGACCCGTGTTTATGCATTACTTCTAGAGCTCAACCGCCACTGGGAGCAAGAGTGCTGTACATGTAGGGCAACACAAGGAGATATTAGACTGAGTGCTGAAACCTTTCAGACGCACGCCTCCAGTCACAGATCTGGGTTGAATCCAGCATTGTGCTTTAGTTCACTTTGCCACCTCAGTTCAGGCCCAGCCATATGCAAATCAGACTAGACCCTGTGCCTCATGGGAACAGTCCAGCCCGAACTGCCAAACCATGTCTTCCCTGAACCGGAAACAAGCATCCTGGGACCGGTTTTGAGGAAATACCCCTCATCAGGAAGGCTAGCTTCAATCCAGGGACAGAGTGAGCAAACTGTTCTTTTTGCATTTGTCACCCAGAGAGGGGCCGGTATGCCCAGACATTGGTCCAGTGCTCTCATGCCACTGGAGTCAAGCTATTCTGGCTGATGGGGGTGAAACCCCCGAAACCGGTCCTAGGATGCTTGTATTCAGTCCAGGGAGGACCTGGCAGTTTGGGCTGGACAGTTCCCATTGGACGCAGGGTCAAGACTGATTTGCATATGGCTGGGTTCAACTTGGAATGGAGCAAAAAGAAAAAAGATGGATTTAGGCCCAGATCTCTGTACTGGGGTGAATGTAAGATATTGTTCTGCATTCTGTCCATCAATTGTTTTTAGTACATGTAAGGGGGCAGAGATGATCTGAAGTGGTTTATATTAAGGGGTGTTTTCACATTTTTAGGTCTGGCTACAGATTGCTTTGGCTGTCAGCCAGAGTTAATGTCCAACTCAAACCTTTTAATAAAAAATTGTTTTGGGTCAGGCTCCCTTAATTCATTGCTGGTCTGAAGAAATTAAAAAAAAAATCTTTCTGCCCACAGAATTGAAAAGGTTTACATTTTGCAGTGGTGACAGGCAAAGGAATTTTTTGATGCGGCCATCACAGCCACTGGTCGGCACTACAGGAAAGCACATCACAGGCTGCCACAGCATAGCAATTTCCTTTTTAGGTAAAAGCTTACCAGACAGCACAGCTGTGTTTGCGAAGACCTATTGCGGACATACTGAAAGCATTCCCCCCTTTTGCTTAAAATCGACTGTTTTGAAACTCACATTTTCTTTTCTTTCCATTTGCTGGTTTTGTTGTAGGCTGTCCATCAGGTCCTTGCCCCTCCCATGGAGCATAGCCTGTGTACCACCTTCAACTGGCTCTTTGCATTCCTCCACGAGTGCTCTCATTCTGGGTTCTTTTTTCATGAGTATTGGACCTGGCCCTTTTTGCAGGGTCATCCCCAAACTTTGCCTTACTCTCCCTTTTTGCTGGCTTTAGAATGCTGGGCACTTTATATAGTTAAGCGTTCGAATGCTTACTTGAAAAATGGTTTGTAAAATGCTTATGAATGTCTTAAGTGTATACAATAGTTTCAGTAAGTTTAGAGGTTTGCTGGGGAGGGGGAGATAATCACAAGCATTTAAAATCCACCTTTCAACAGGATGTACGTAAATCTGGGGTAATTTCTGTAGAGCGCAGGAGACATTACATAGTGAACCCAAATGCCACGGACTGCTAGAGCTGAGAGGACTGACCAGGACACCCGACATGGAGCCTCCAAACCAGCAATAGGTGCACATCCCTTGCGGTTTGAGACATGCCCGCTCAGTATAACTGGGTCCTGCCTGCAATTTTAAATCCAAGCAGTCTGGTCTACTCTGGTAGTGCATCATACAGGCATGCGGTCCTCGTCAGCACGGATCTGACCCAGCACGACCAACAGGAAGGTAGGGATGTGAGGAAACTATCCACCCAGTAAGGTCAAGGCTCCATTGCCAAATATATTAGGGGGTATTCCACCCCAAACTCCATCCCCTCAAAAAATACCCCCCTGGGCACATAGCAATTGGGCCAAGAAACACTGCCCATAACAAGATTGTGGGAACGGACGCGTTGTCAGGGGGCATTCAAAAGCTACTCCTTTTTCAAAAAGCATGGGCTCGACCAATGGAGCAGGAGGAGGTTTGCAGGAGTTTTTCCCTCAGACCTTTACTGAAGGAACAGGGTATTGGGCAGAGAGGGAAAAACATTAGATTTGGAAAGGGATTGGAATTGGAAATCTTGAGCCAGATATGCAAGGCGGGTGTTGAACCTTAGCTAGCATATCAGAAATGTGTTAGCCGGGCAGCCAAACCAGAATCACTGGTGAGCTGGAGAGGCTAGCAAAAGCTGCTCAGAGCCTAAATCCAGCAAAACTGGTTTGACAGAGGACTGAACCAAATCACCAGACCTCAAAGTCAGAAAAATGTGACGGGTGAGCAAAATCCCAGTGTGAATACCCAGTAAAAGTGCTGACACTGCCCAGAGTAAAACCCCTCTCTACCGCCAACAGAAGGGACCAATGCTCTGCTATTGCCATCTTCTGGATTCCTCCAGTTTTTACAAATGTTTGTGGAATCACCCCTGAAGGGGGACTCCCTGTAGAGAATACTCACCCGTAGCTTGGATCTGCCACTGGTTGGAGCCCAAGAAGTCCTTGCTTATCCAAATCCAGAAGACCCGGGGGCGGCACTCCATCTGAGACGCCCCTTGGTTGGACAGAAGAGAGAACGTGTTTAGACTATTGGTAGCTGAAACAATGAGTACATCTGGAATATCCCATATGACCCAGGAGGAGTCTGCCATTGGGTACATCTGAGGTTCAACACATTTCCACCCAAATCAATCATGTATAAAGTGTCAATTCACCTGTGAGGGTCTCAATACCCTCCATGTGTAAGGGACATACAAGCAGCAGCCCTCAGCCCAGCTCCCTTCCCAGTGACAGTCATTGGCTCAGCACCCACTCTCCCTCCCAGCATCAAAGGAATACTTCCTAAACCTGAGGCTCTAGATACTGGCCTTTGGATGTGCATGGCCATGAGTCTCAGCAGAAGGCTCATTAACCCACTAGCTACCTTACCAATGATCTGAGGCTGCAAGCGATTGAAAGGTTTGAGACAAAGCTTATCCACTGGTCAGCATTTCATTGGCTAAAGACGGTAACATGCAGACTAATAGACTGAAGTGGCAAAAGAAGTGCAGGTGGAGGGCACTGGCATTCATTTTTGGGGAGAGCAAGACAAATGTTGAAAAGTGAAAAAGGAGGAAATGAAGAGTAGTACAGTGGCGAAGGGAGAAAGCAGGTATTGTAACTAAATGCAAGAGTTAGATAACTAGACCGAACATTTGTAGGGTGTTAGAAAGAGGCGTAAGATGGAACCAGGACAGGGCACCCTTTGTACTCAATACCGTACTTGGCAGCACAGGGCACAAAAACTGGGCGATACACCAATTGAAATTAATACCTGGCAGCTACGTGTTTGTGTGCATCATTCATAACCACACATGGTCTCCACAACACGGTCCTTACATAATGAGATGCTATTTATAAGGGGGGGGGCAAACTTCTATACCTCCTGCTGTGTCTATAAAAGACCTTTCCTACCTAGATACCGTCCATCTGGTCTCCTTTGCTTCATGTCCCCGGATTGAGTCCCTCCTCGCTTTGGAAACCCAGTTAGGACCTCTTCTGCTTGTACTGCCAGCATGGCTTGCTTTCTGGCCCCCGCTTGGCTTGTGGTCTGGTTTCTCCTGGTATTGTGCATGCCCACACTTCCTTGCTGGGTTTATCTGGGATGTGGTACTTGGTCTACGCCTCCCTGGCTATCTGTTGGCTTCACGGTGGGGGCTGCGGTTTATGTCCTGGATACGAAGACTACTATGGGCGTGGATTTTGGTAGTCCAGCAGTGTTTGATGTGACTTTGTGTGCTCCCTGCTTGGCTGCTCGTGGTGTCCCCATCTGCTGTGCCCATGCAGATCTCCTTTTCCTGGTGAGCAGGGTTTGGGGCTTTTGGAAGCCCAGTCTTGTTGCCTCGGTTCTTTGGGTCCTTGACCCTCTGATCGTTAGGTGCTGTGTGTTGGGGTTTGGCCCGTTTTGCCCCTGGTCCCTCTCTAGCTTGGCTCAGGTGCTCTGTGGACCTCCGTGATGGATGAGACCACCCCATGTACTCTACGCTAGGCTTGTTGGGAGCGGTGTGGTGCTGGGGTTTGACCTGTTTTCCCACCTGCTCTCTCTAGCTTGCTGTTAGTGTTGTGCTTTGCTGTTTTGCACCTCGCTGGTGGATGCAAGACCACCCCATGTACTCCACGCTGGGCTTGGGTGGTTCCTGCACGATACGCAGCACTGAGACCTCTGTACAGGTGACCAGGCGAGAGCCCACCCCTGCCCTGGGTGTGGGCTGGTCATGGGCTTCTATGATCTCTGCTGGGATTTGGGTTTGTAGAATGAACGCCCATCTCATGAAGGTCCAACTCCACCACCATTGTGGGTTAGTTGAGTGCTGCGTGGTACAGGTTGCGATGTTTGGTTGCCCTTCTTCCTTGGCTCCCTGGTGGACCGGTGGCTGCAATGTGTGCACTCATTCTTGGGTGCGGGAGCCTCCTGCTCTGGTGGAGATTGGTCTATTGACTTTGGTTGCTGGGGTGGCGGCTGGATTTTTACTTCCTCCTGTACACCTGAAGTGGGCTGTGCGCTCTGTGCCCTGGTCTCATGTCTGCGGCACACCCTTGCCTCCACGCTCGGGATTTTGGGGAGCAATGCGGTCTTACTTCAGATGTTCAGCCTGCCCATCCTTACACCCCTAATGGGCTTGGAGTGGGTTTACCTTCTTTGTCCAGGGAGTAGGCTGGACTCTTCTCCCTCTGGGCATGGGGCTTGTGGGATGTGTGCCCTGGTGCAGTCTCTACTGAGACCCCGCAGACTGATTCCACATTTGTTGTTCACGGAGTTCAGTGTTTGTTGTCGAGCTGTCCCTTGTGCTCTGGGCATTACCTGGAGGGTGTAGTAGGGCTTTGCCTCCGTGTTGAGTCCTGGAGTCCTACATGTCCACAGGGGCGTAACTTGGTCAATCAGATTGGGGTGAGCTTCAGGTTTTCCAACAATCTCACTGGAATATCTGGTTAAAACACAAACTGGACATGAGGGAGGGGCTTAAGGGACAGCAGGAAGAGGGTGGATTGTTAGGGACACTTAAAACAGTAAGGACTGGGGCAAGGAAATGCAATAAGTCATTGGATTAAAGGTCATTTTGTAAAAGGTTCTCATAATCACCATCTCGGGCCGGGTCAGAACTTACAAACAAGACGCACAACAAGCATCAGTCACCCACAAAGGTGGCAAGTCCGAAAGGGCAGTCCAGGCTCAAGGGAGCCAGCTTTGAGAGTTGGGGCCCTATAGCCTCCATGCTTGCTTATTTGATACTTTTGACAGGGTGTCCGGTATTCAGAATATTTTGCCCTCACCTGGTTTCTTTAATATGTGGCCTAGTTTGTCCCATGTGCTTCTTGTTGGGACCTTATCTGGTGATGAGATGTTTTGTCCCAATGAAGGGAGCCCCTAGATTCCTTGGTCGGTTGTCTTTGGGATGCTGTGAAGCTAGAGACCTTCTGGTGTGACCCAGGATGCTACTGGGCAGTCTAGGCCTCAGTTGTGGGGGTTGGTGCCTGGTTGCTCTCCTTCCTATAGAAGGGTCCAGGACTAGGTGTTCCGGCCTTTAGGTTTGGGCAGTTGTGTTCTTGGTGAGTTAGATGCTCGCACCTTGTACCCTGGCCTCCTGCTGGGCTCTGATGTTGGGCCCGCTGGGTGCCCTAGCTGATTATCACATCCTCATCCTTCGGATGCCTTTTCGCTCTAGGTGCCTGGGGATTCTGTGAATTGTGCTGGCCTGGCAGTTCTCTAGTTCAGGTTATAACTCATATTAAGCCGCCTTCCCCTGGAGTGTTGGGCATCTTTCGCTCAGGGCGTATGGCTCTACCGCCTCGAATGATGCTTGTGCTCTTCGTAAGCCAGCCCCAACTCCTGATAAATGCTGGTGTTTCCGCATTTATGACTTTTGTTGGTCCAGTCCTTCCTTTGCTGAAGTCTTTGCTGTCAGAGGTGGTTTCTTCTGCTGCTACAGTATGCTCATCCTCTGTCCATCTGCGGAATCTGATAAAGGACGGACTGGCCATAGCAGGCATCAGGCGTTTCCCTGGGAGGCTGGAAGAGATGGTCAGTTTCGCAGCGATGCTGCAATAGCCGCCTCCAGTAACACAATCAGCAGTGCTTCACACCTGCATCCCCGCCCCCCACCCCTAACTCTGAGAGGGATGGGCAGACTAAATTGCCAGGGCTGGTTTGGGTTCCCAGTCCAGCTGTGAATCTGGAGGAGTCTGTGGTGCAGGTTTTTTGGGCTTTAGGCATAGTGTCTGGGATGCCCTGGTCCGCGTTCTTCTAGGCGTGGCACATTTTCTTGTAGGGCCTGTTGGTTCTGTTCGGATGGTTTCTACCACTGTGCCCCTTCCTAGGTTTGCGACATCTGCCTTCTGAGATGGGTTTGCATACTGTTGGAGGCTTCGTTAGGGATTTGGGTTTCCTCTACCCATTCCGTGTTGGGTGCTTAACGTGGACATTTGAGCCCAGCTGGGCATTGACTGGGGCCGTTTGGTGCCTTGCTTTCAACTCTTTTTTTAAAGTTCTGTCTGAAAAAAGTTAAGGTCCTGTGCCTGAATGGTCTCACTTGTGCTCCGATGGTCATGACCTGGTGTATGGTGTGTAGGTCTGCCTCTTTCTCAGCTTGTCTCCTTCAGTGGCATGCCAGGAGCACACCTTTGGCTTGGAGGTTCTTACCTGGGCACGTTTCCCTGGGCTCAGTCGTCACCTTGTTTGTTGGGCAACGATCTCCTAGATTGTTGGAGCCTGTTGGCCGCGTTTATGGCTTCTCCAGGTGTAAGCCTATGCACCGTTGTGGTGTGGTGTAGTGGCTGTCAGACCACACCCAAAGAGTTGGTGGCCCTCCCCAGCACTCTCAAGGGTGGCTTGAGTGGTGCTTACTTTGATCAACTGTCTGATCAGAGCTGTGTTTGAAGTTACTGTTGTGGCTCCCCTGAAGGTAATATTTGGTATTTTTTTCAGGAAACTCCTTATTGGTTGGTGGGTACGTGCTCCGCTGGAGCATCTGCCTTCTGGCCCATCTTGGCTTTTTCGCCTAGTTTTTGGTTGTATGTATGTGTTTTTGCCTTTAGCTTCTTTGGTTTTAAGTGCCTGCTGTCTAGCGCTATTTTTGGGCATCCTCTCCTGGGTCCCATCTCCCCTGGACCACTCATTGTTCCTTCGGCCTTTGGGTTTGTTGCTTGTCTGCTTGCTTGGACACTGACATTTGTGGCTTTGACCCTCTAGGTTCTTTACTTTCTCCTTTGAGCCTGGACTGCCCCGTCTGACTTGCCACTTTGGTGGGTGACTGATGCTGGTTGTGCCTCATCGGTACGTCTTCGTGAGTTCAGGCCTGGCCAGAGATCGTAATGAGGCAACACTTTACAGAATGACCATTAACCCCATTACTCCGATTGGATTTCCTCACCGCAGTCCATACTCCATCCTTTCGTGCACTGATGGGCGGCTTCGATACTCAGGTGGTGGTTTCTGGATATGGGTGTGTATCACACAAACACCTAGAGTTTGTAAGAGTTCATTCGATGCTTTTAAGTAGGCAGCGGGGTTCCTAGACCTAAATTGTGGGCACACCTCAGCGTAAGGACAGAAGTAGAATTTGAGTCTTGGAATTACCAGAAAGGAATTGAATCACTGGGAGCCATCCCAGCCATCGTGATGTACCCCCTACCCATCCCCCAAGTTGCACGATAAGGGCATATGAAAGATTAACCCCTTCAGCGCTAATGACAAGGGTAACTCGTCATGGACTTTCCATTGATTTCAATGGAAAGTCAATGGAACCCCTCACACACCCCTTAGCAGCCAAGTGGTTAAACCAGTCTGGGGTTTAAGCAAAATGGCTGCCAGTCAATCTTCCAATGAGACCTACCGGCTGGAAAGGTTGCAGACATCACTGCCGATGGCAAGATTGCCCAGAGCAATGCAACTCTGCAAGAAGAAGAAAAAAAAGCACTGTTATTTCAGATGTGTACAACAAGATCAGACCCTTTGGGTCAGTCTGCTGCTCCACCCTTCATCAGAGTCAGTCAAAACATGTTTATTTATTTTAGACCATAGTCTTTAAAACATTAACGTAAAAAACTTTACATGAAATTACATGACCATAAACCCAGTTAACAAAACCATGCCTGTAAGATTTAAAATTCAAGTATCCTCAGGTCTTCTGGTCCTGTGTGCCCTTCTCCTGCCACTCCTGTTGCCTTGGGGGAATCGGCAGCTCGTCCCCAGCTTCAAGGAGGTCTGTTCGGTCTCAGGTGACTCCTGCAGTTGATGTATCCTGCCGGCACCTCCTATTCTAGGCTAAGATGTATTTTATTCTATCCTAATTTGATTTCACCACTTGTGGACATTTGAATTTCAACCGGGTTGGGTTTACTGTTACCGCCATCTTGTCCAACGCACTTGGCGTTTTCTCCCTCCCTTTTTCCTGCCGTTTCCCCAATCCCCACCCTCTCTGCTAGCTTCTCTCACTGAAATGTGGCTCAATTCCTCCCCCAGCTCAACATCGCCACCTCTAAAGGCTACAAGAGGTAACACTGACTGAACCAGCAAACTTCACTACGGCATTGCCATCAAGGAAACCATCCGATGCCCCGCCACCAACGACGAGCCCCCCCAGTAACACCTAAGCTTTCCACTAGAGACGGTTCAAGGACCACGATAAGAGGCACCCTCGCTAATAGACCCCTAGGGTGCCGACCAGCCTTCTGCGACACCATCCCCCATCTTATCGCCCCCCCCCTACCCATTTACTCCCACCACCAAGTCCTTCTTTGTGAGCTCAATATCCATAACAACCCCCAACAGCACCACTCTTGGAAACCCTGAGCAACATTGGCCTCACCCAACTGGTCACCAAGCCCACACACAAATGCACTCTATGCTATCTTCCCATCAAGCTACAGAATCAAATTCACCCAGGTCATGGAACTCAACCTGGATTGACCATGCATTCATTCATTCATTTCACCATCTCAGATGCCCTGCACTCCATCACCACAGCACCACCCACTGCAGCTGGGGCAAGGTAGCCGAGACTCCATGAATACATGCCCTCAGCACCACACAACCTGAAACTTTATCACACCTTGACTAGGCCTTCCAGAACTTCACAACTTGATCCCCAAGTGCACCAACAGTCACCCCATGGAAACCAGCAAAAGCCAACATAACCTTAAAACAAGCCAGCTGGTATACCCCAGAGCCAAGAAACACAAAGCGCAACTGCCACCAACTTAAGTGATGGTAACTCACCAATGACCCCTCCAACAGCCGCCCTCAGCAACTACCACCTGCACATCAAGGAAGCCAAGAGGCCAGCCATAACTGCTTGCATGGATACCACGCCCAACCACACTAAGGAAATCATCAAAATAGCCAAGGAATTCTCCAACTCGACAGCCACAGAACACCTGGACTCTGAAGTCACTTCCACAGCAAGATTACCACCTTCTACAACAACTTTGACCCCCAACTTACCACTCCCATCCTAGACAACCTCAACAACAAGCATTTGCAATGCATAAGGTCTCGCATTAGGAAAGTTTGAGCTATTGGTATTGTAAATGACACATTTGTTATATATGTGTTGGTTTTGAAAATAGCAAAAATAATAGCTTTGTCATTTACAATGCCAATAGTTATAACTTGTGACACCTATAGCATTTGTAATGCAATATGTGTTGTATTCACGTGACTTAGATGTATTGATATTACAAATAACAATGGCTTTGAATTTTTTTAATAATTAACCACTTGGATGCTAGGCATCTTGTGCCGCTTCAATGTAATTTCCATTTAAATCAATGGAAACTCCATGACGAGTTACCCTTGTCATTAGCACTGAAGGGGTTAATACTTAAATAAAAGTTATTGTAATTTATAATGGCAATAGCTTAAACTTTTGTAAATAACTTTTCTGAAGAATATGTTCAGTGTATTTTATTGTGACGAAAATCCAAGAACAGAAGTGAAATACTAACCTCTTTGTGACATTTGTAATAAAGCTTGAAACATTGAGAGATCATATTTGACCCAGTTGTTGGTAAATGGTTGCACAGATTGATGCTGTGGTGGGGCTGAGAGATGTTGTGGTGGCGACTAGTGATGCTGTGGCATTCAATGATCCTGTGGTAGCGCATAGTGATGTTGTTGTGGTAGCGCATAGTGATGTTGTTGTGCCCCTTAGTGATGCTGTGGTGATGCGATAGATAGAGTGAGTGGGATAGATAGATAGAGTGAGTGGGATAGATAGATAGAGGGAGGGCGATAGAGAGATTGAGTGAGCGAGATAGATAGATAGATAGATAGCGTGATGGCGATCAGTATCTAAATAAGTAGATAGAATGAGGGCGATAGATAGATAGATAGAATGAGGGCGATAGATAGATAGATAGAATGAGGGCGATAGATAGATAGATAGAGTGAGGGCGATAGATAGATAGATAGATAGAGTGAGGGCGATAGATAGATAGATAGATAGATAGATAGAGTGAGGGCGATAGATAGATAGATAGATAGATAGATAGAGTGAGGGCGATAGATAGATAGATAGATAGATAGATAGAGTGAGGGCGATAGATAGATAGATAGATAGATAGATAGAGTGAGGGCGATAGATAGATAGATAGATAGATAGCGTGAGGGCGATAGATAGATAGATAGATAGCGTGAGGGCGATAGATAGCGTGAGGGCGATAGATAGCGTGAGGGCGATAGATAGCGTGAGGGCGATAGATAGCGTGAGGGCGATAGATAGCGTGAGGGCGATAGATAGCGTGAGGGCGATAGATAGCGTGAGGGCGATAGATAGCGTGAGGGCGATAGATAGCGTGAGGGCGATAGATAGCGTGAGGGCGATAGATAGCGTGAGGGCGATAGATAGCGTGAGGGCGATAGATAGCGTGAGGGCGATAGATAGCGTGAGGGCGATAGATAGCGTGAGGGCGATAGATAGCGTGAGGGCGATAGATAGCGTGAGGGCGATAGATAGCGTGAGGGCGATAGATAGCGTGAGGGCGATAGATAGAGTGAGGGCGATAGATAGAGTGAGGGCGATAGATAGAGTGAGGGCGATAGATAGCGTGAGGGCGATAGATAGCGTGAGGGCGATAGATAGCGTGAGGGCGATAGATAGCGTGAGGGCGATAGATAGCGTGAGGGCGATAGATAGCGTGAGGGCGATAGATAGCGTGAGGGTGATAGAGTGAGGGCGATAAGATAGAGTGAAGGCGATAGATAGATAGAGTGAGGGCGATTAGATAGAGTGAGGCCGATAGATAGACAGATAGAGTGAGGGCGATTAGATAGATAGACTGAGGCCGATAGATAGAGTGAGGGCGATAGATCGATAGACAGATAGAGTGAGGGCGATAGATAGATAGATAGTTGTGTGTGTGGTTGTGGTTGTGTGTGTGGTTGTGGTTATGTGTGCGTGGTTGTGTGTGTGTGCTTGTGTGTTATGCTTTGTTTTTCTATGTTTTGTTATGCTATGTTTTGTTGTGTTTGGTATGCTATGTTTTGTTATGCTATGCAATGTTTTGTTTTGCTATTCTATGCTTTGTTATGCTATGTTTTTTTGCTATCCTATGCTTTGTTTTGTTATGCTATGCAATGCTTTGTTGTGTTTGTTATGCTATTCTTTGTTATGCTATGTTGTGTTGTGTTTTGCTATGCTATGCTTTGTTTTGCTATGCTATGTTTTGTTATGCTATGTTTTGTTATGCTATGTTTTGTTATGCTATGTTTTGTTATGCTATGTTTTGTTATGCTATGTTATGCTATGCCATGTTATGCTATGCCATGTTTTGCTATGCCATGTTTTGTTATGCCATGTTTTGTTATGCCATGTTTTGTTATGCCATGTTTTGTTATGCCATGTTTTGTTATGCCATGTTTTGTTATGCCATGTTTTGTTATGCCATGTTTTGTTATGCCATGTTTTGTTATGCCATGTTTTGTTATGCCATGTTTTGTTATGCCATGTTTTGTTATGCCATGTTTTGTTATGCCATGTTTTGTTATGCCATGTTTTGTTATGCCATGTTTTGTTATGCCATGTTTTGTTATGCCATGTTTTGTTATGCCATGTTTTGTTATGCCATGTTTTGTTATGCCATGTTTTGTTATGCCATGTTTTGTTATGCCATGTTTTGTTATGCCATGTTTTGTTATGCCATGTTTTGTTATGCCATGTTTTGTTATGCCATGTTTTGTTATGCCATGTTTTGTTATGCCATGTTTTGTTATGCCATGTTTTGTTATGCCATGTTTTGTTATGCCATGTTTTGTTATGCCATGTTTTGTTATGCCATGTTTTGTTTTGCTATCCTATGCTTTGTTTTGTTATCCTATGCTATGTTGTGTTTTGTTATGCTATGCTATGTTGTGTTTTGTTTTGTTATGCTATGCTATGTTGTGTTTTGTTATGCTATGCTATGCTGTGTTTTGTTATGCAATGTTTTGTTATGCTATGCTATGTTTTGTTGTGTTTGTTATGCTATGCTTTGTTATGCTATGCTATGCTGTGTTGTGTTTTGCTATGCTTTGTTTTGCTATGCTATGTTTTGTTGTGTTGTGTTATGCTATGCTTTGTTATGCTATGCTATGCTGTGTTGTGTTTTGCTATGCTATGCTTTGTTTTGCTATGCTATGTTTTGTTGTGTTGTGTTATGCTATTTTTTGTTATGCTATTTTTTGTTGTGCTTTATTACGCTATGCTTGGTTATGCTGTGCTTGGTTATGCTGTGCTTGGTTATGCTGTGCTTGGTTGGGCTGTGCTTTGCTGTCCTGTGCTTTGCTGTCCTGTGTTTTGCTGTCCTGTGTTTTGCTGTCCTGTGTTTTGCTGTCCTGTGTTTTGCTGTCCTGTGTTTTGCTGTCCTGTGTTTTGCTGTCCTGTGTTTTGCTGTCCTGTGTTTTGCTGTCCTGTGTTTTGCTGTCCTGTGTTTTGCTGTCCTGTGTTTTGCTGTCCTGTGTTTTGCTGTCCTGTGTTTTGCTGTCCTGTGTTTTGCTGTCCTGTGTTTTGCTGTCCTGTGTTTTGCTGTCCTGTGTTTTGCTGTCCTGTGTTTTGCTGTGCTGTGCTTTGCTGTGCTGTGCTTTGCTGTGCTTTGCTTTGCTGTGCTGTGTTTTGCTGTGTTTCTGTGTTTTGCTGTGCGGTGTTTTGCTGTGCTGTGCGGTGTTTTGCTGTGCTGTGCGGTGTTTCGCTGTGCTGTGCGGTGTTTCGCTGTGCTGTGCTGTGCTGTGCTGTGCTGTGCTGTGCTGTGCTGTGCTGTGCTGTGCTGTGCTGTGCTGTGCTGTGCTGTGCTGTGCTGTGCTGTGCTGTGCTGTGCTGTGTTGTGCTGTGCTGTGTTTTGCTGTGCTGTGTTTTGCTGTGCTGTGTTTTGCTGTGCTGTGTTGTGCTGTGTTTTGCTGTGCTGTGTTTTGCTGTGCTGTCCTGTGCTGTGATTTGCTGTGCTGTGTTGTGTTTTGCTGTGCTGTGTTTTGCTGTGCTGTGTTGTGCTGTGCTGTGCTGTGCTGTGCTGTGTTTTGCTGTGCTGTGTTTTGCTGTGCTGTGTTTTGCTGTGCTGTGTTTTGCTGTGCTGTGCTGTGCTGGTAAGGGTATGTGAGGGGGTGTGAAGGTGAGGGTGTGAGGGTGAGGAGGTGTGTGAGGGTGATGAGGTGTGTGAGGGGTGAGGGGGTGAGGGGTGAGGGTTGTGTTGTGTTGTGTTTTGCTGTGCTGTGCTGTGCTGTGTTGTGTTTTGCTGTGCTGTGTTGTGTTTTGTTTTGCTGTGCTGTGCTGTGCTTTGCTGTGCTGTGCTGTGCTGTGCTGTGCTGTGTTGTGCTGTGTTTTGCTGTGCTGTGTTTTGCAGTGCTTTGCTGTGCTGTGTTTTGCAGTGCTGTGCTTTGCAGTGCTGTGCTTTGCAGTGCTGTGCTGTGCTGTGTTTTGATGTGCTGTGCTGTGTTGTGTTGTGTTTTGCTGTGCTGTGCTTTGCTGTGCTGACCTGTGCTGTGCTTTGCTGTGCTGTGTTGTGTTTTGCTGTGTTTTGCTGTACTGTGTTGTGTTGTGCTGTGCTGTGTTGTGTTGTGCTGTGCTGTGCTTTGCTGTGTTGTGCTGTGTTGTGCTGTGCTGTGCTGTGTTGTGTTGTGCTGTGCTGTGCTTTGCTGTGTTTTGTTGTGCTGTGCTGTGCTTTGCTGTGTTGTGCTGTGCTGTGCTGTGTTGTGTTGTGTTGTGCTGCGCTGCGCTGCGCTGCGCTGTGCTGTGCTGTGCTGTGCTGTGCTGTGCTGTGCTGTGTTTTGCTGTGCTGTGCTGTGCTGTGTTTTGCTGTGCTGCATTGTGCTGTGCTGTGTTGTGTTTTGCTGTGCTGTGCTGTGTTTTGCTGTGCTGTGTGTTGCTGTGTTGTGTGTTGCTCTGTTGTGCTGTGTTGTGTTTTGTTGTGCTGTGCTGTGTTTTGCTGTGCTGTGCTGTGCTGTGTTGTGTTGTGTTTTGCTGTGCTGTGCTGTGTTGTGTTTTGCTGTGTTGTGTTGTGTTGTGTTTTGCTGTGCTGTGCTGTGTTGTGTTTTGCTGTGCTGTGCTTTGCTGTGCTGGTAAGGGTATGTGAGGGTGTGTGTGAGGGGGTGTGAAGGTGAGGGTGTGAGGGTGAGGAGGTGTGTGAGGGTGAGGAGGTGTGTGAGGGGTGAGGGGGTGAGGGCGTGAGGGTGAGTGTCTCAATGAATGTCACTGCTTCGCCTTCTTTGAAAATGTTCAGTGCTGCAAATAGAGCATGCCGTAATTATCACAGCATGAGGCCCCAAAGTGATAATTATCACAGCATGCAGAGAGCCGCCCCACGCTGCTGGAGCACTCAACTGCACATTAATTATAGTTGAGTGCTCCAGCAGCCTGGGGCGCCTGTTGACATGCTGTGATAAGTGGGTCTCATGCTGTGATAATTGTTGCAGCGCCTGAGGAAGTGGAGACTCCTGCTGGGATAATTGGTCTTGTGGCGCCTCAGGAAGTAGAGTTTCATGCTGGGATAATTGGTCTGGCGGGCTTGCAGCGCCTGACGTCCAACAAACGTGCACAAGCTGCTCAACCTTGAAGCTCGTTCACAGACCTGGGTCGGCTCGTTCCCAGCTCTGTGTCGGGCTTGTTCACAGCTGCTACTCCCTTGACAGGGAGCAAGGCGGCTATAGAACTCGCTGGCGGGAGCGCTTCGCGCTCCAACGCCAGGCGAGCCCTAACCAGCGAACACCAGCCATACGATCACCCCCTGGTTTCCGCTCACCACGCAGACAACCACAGCCATCATGTCATCCATCCACTCTGGGGCTCCCACAGACCCCTGCCCCCACCATCTCTTCACCCTTGGAACCAACACAATCAGCACATCTCACTAGCATCCTCAATACCTCCATCTCCACAGCAACTTCCCCAGACTGATGGAAACACGCAAAGGCCAGACTCTTACTAAAGAAACAGTTGGTGGACCCCAGCGACAGTTACCGACCTATCTCCCTGCTCCCCTACTCCGGGAAAGTAAGCGAGAAGGCCATCTACCAACAGCTCAAATACCTGGAACAGAACAACCCACTCGACACCACAATTCGGGCCAACGACAGCAGAGACTGCACTTACTGCTACAACAGACATCAGAACTCTCGACTGCGGAGAAACAGCAGGCTTTATCCTCAGACCCCCCTGCTGTGTTCAAAACAGTCTCCCACCACATCCTCCTCAGACTTTACAACATCAGCATATAACAAATAACCATCAAGTGGATCACATCGCCTCACAGAGCATACAACTGCCCCCTTCACCTCTGCACCCAAGGGCATCATATACGGCATACCCCAAGGATCCTTCCTCAGCCCCACCTTGTTCAACATCTACCCGATTTCCGCCCCCCCCCCTAGCAGAAGTCGTCAGATCCCACAGACTTAACATTCTATGCAGAGGTCACTCAACTCTTCTTTTCGCTCAGTGGCAGCACTGCCAACGCCAAAACCAACTTCTGCAACACCGTGACCGGTGTAGCCAATTGGATGAGACAACTTCCTGAAAATCAACTCCAACAAAACAGAAGTACTTCTCTTCAGTGAGAACACCTGTATTGGAGCACAGCTGGTGGCTAGCAGAACTTGGACCAATACCCACAGACCGTCCATGCACGCAGTTTCGGCATCATTGTTGACAGCCAACCGGCCATGAAATTACAGTAAGCAGTCGCCTCCTCCGGCTTCCACACCCTTCGAATGCTCAGCAGAATCTTCAGAATGATCCCCATCAACACCAGAAAGACAGTGATGCAGGCCCTCATCACCAGCCTGACGGCAATGCCCCCCAAGCCTTAATACCCACATAGCACCTCAAAACTCCAGACCATACAGAACACCACAGCCAAACTCATCCCGGACCTCCCAAAATGAAGGAACATCATTCCCCCCCACCTTGGAAACGTACACTGGCTCCCCATCCAGAAGAGATGCCAGTTCAAGAGTCTCACATTGGCACACAAATCCCAACACGACCAAGGACCATCCTTGGCTCAATGGCTAGGTTAGATCGGCAGACCCTGATGCAGAGGTCTGGCCTGGGACCAGGGTTCAATTGCCACCTCGGCGGGTCTTGAGCTCAATTTCCCCGGACCTGATAATTCTCTCCTCGGTGCCTGGTCTAACCATGGGTCCCACTCTGACTCTGGGCAATAGCTTGCTTAATCTCCACAACGGTCCCAGCAGCGCTAGGATGCCTGGCTTCACCTTGGGGGTGCCCAGGAGTGGACATTTCACAGGAAAGCCAGGATGGGTTCCACAGTGGTATGAATACAGCGCTACGAGGCCTCCGGGTAGAAGTGCGCTATATAAATACTCTACATTTACAATTTACATCCTATGTCAACCATCGACTCAACTTTCACCTGCCCGCAAGACACCTGCACTCCGCCTCACTCGCCCCCGCATCTGGTGCAGCGGGTGATGCTCCTTCTACATTGCCACCAAGTCCTGGAACTGCCCCTCCACCTCCAAACTGTACTCTCCCTGGCAGACATCAGGAAGAAGCTCAAGACCTGGTTTTGCGATGGGGACACGGCACCAACAGAACCCCGATACCCCCCCCCCCCAAGGGTCATCGCGCTGGGCTTTACAAATGAGTTTTGATTGAAGAAATAGATAGTCATAGTCAAACTTTAGCCCAAAAACTTCTTAGGAAAAAAAAAATCTCCCTTAGGCATAGGATACATCCAAAAACCACATATCCAATAAAAAAATGGCTGCTTGCCACCTTTCGACGATACCATATTTTAACAAGAATAGTCTCAAAAGTTGTTGGTTTACTACGAACCACGGACAAGCCAATAAAATGTTTCATTAGATTACCTTTCATTATGGCTGCATTTACATATTCTGTCCATATCCAAAAAGTAGACCCGAACTTGAGGTTAAAACCAGATTCACACCACACTAATTTCAAAATCAGTATATAAATCCCCAGTTGCAACCCTTAAGTGAGCATAGAGGGACACCAAGGCCAGTGAAGATGGAGACGATTGGCCAACACATTCCATGAACCACCTTCTTTAAAACACCAAGACCTGCACAGCACCAGAAACCTGCACAGTAAACAGACAAAAATCACAACTACAGTCGGTCCTGGACTTGAATCTTACATAGTATGCCAGAGCTATGGTGCAGATGTAGGTTGTCTGGGTTGTCTCCATAACAGAGCAGAGGGTTATAGTCCAATATCCTCAGAGGGTCCCATCATTCACTACAGGGGCTGCCGCTCCTCTGAGGGTTAGCGAAGGATCGCTTTGTACACTTAATTCTGCAAGCCCAGTAGACCACTGTAGAATGTCAATGTGTAATCACGCAAAGTGAGAAAAAAAAAAAAAAAGGCTCAAGTCAGGCATCTCCAGAGACATTTAAAGGGTCTGACGGGTTCGTGGCGGTGGATGGGGATAAATCCAAGCCTCAAATAAATATGGACCAATCAATGAATAAAAGGGCAGGAAGGTATATTGTGACTGGTGCATCTCTGCCTGGCCTTTCCCATCACACCAGAGGGCGGGCAGGCAGGCAGATCCCAGCAAAAGTCCAACAGATTTAAGATCCTGCAGCAGTTGACCCTGATCCAATTCACCAACAGAGGACAAAGAATCAAAAAGTCAAACTGCCGTGTCTGATGATCATTTTATGGATGTGCCCAGTAAAATGGAGCGGATTGGCTGGCGGTCAATGGCATCAGCCAATCAAGGGTGTCAGATGGTAAAGGTGATTGGCATCAGCTCGTGGCGTCATGGGTGCTGCAAGAAATGTACCGTCACATTTTATAAAAGACTCCAGGTGCCAGACCTGGAGGAGTTCCTGTTACAGACTTCTGATGGTGGCGTCATCGGCTGGGTAAGACGGCAACCACAAGGCGGAAGTTTGCCTAGCGTACAGAGAAAAATCTTGGATGTGAGAACTTCGGAACGGTCTGCGGTGGTGATGGGGATTTTAAAAAAAAGTCAGAAGTCCAGCTCAACTAGGCCCACAAACTGCCCGTAGTCAGTCAAAAGGCAAACAAATTGCCCTCATCTTTGCTCGGAAGTAGGCAAAGCTGTGTTTCCCAGAAGTCCTTGGGCCACTTCACACCAGGGGATGTGGCAGATCACAGAAGGAATGGTCAGGGCTTGGGAGGTGTATGCTGGAGTGGCAGGCAGGCGGGTTCACTTCCAGGGTAGACATGGTGAAGGGGCAAGCAGATGCACAGAGAGGAGAGGCTCGTCTAGCAGAAGTAGCTCTCCTGGGTCCCTCCACACCTCATGTGAGGCTTTCTTGGAGCAAACTTTGGTCTATGTCTGCGGAGCTGCAGGTCAGGCACCTGCTCTCCACGCAGGATGCCCTTTTACTGGGTCTTCAGTGCCTGCTGTCTGGGCCAGGGACAGCCTCCGAGGACCGCTCCAGGCAGTCCACCGTGCAGGCCACGGTAGTGTTGGCCATTGATCAACACCTTTGAGATGTTGAGCCAGTAACTGCGGGACATTTCCCCGCCATTGCCTTGCAGATGGTGCGGACTGTGAACCCTAAAACAAGATGAGACTAGAAGGACCACGAGTCACCCCAAGGGAGGATGTAAAACCTGATCATACCTGATAGATTGATGACCACCTGTAGTGCTGCCTGCACGCACAAGGTCACTAGAGGGAGGCGCTGGAAGGACACAAGTCATCCCATTGATGATTGGCACAACCAAGTGTGCAGGCAGCTCCGTAGTCTTCAAAGCTCCATAAATAAACACAGCTACACTTTGGAGTAGGGATAACTTCAAAGAAGGGTCTGAAGTTAAGAGCCTTACTTCCTAGCCCAGGCTCCAGACTAGCACTAGGGGTAACCAGCCCTTGAATGGGGTCAGGCCGTTACCTATTGAAGTGCAAGTGTCATCCCTTCCCACCCAGAAAGCCATCAGAATGCAGATGGATACTCCGACACCTAACCTTCCAGTGTTTGTGGCTGGATAAAGGGAATGCACAAAGTGTACCTATCACACACCCCAGACATGTATTGTAGGCAGGCTGCAAGACACACAGCTAAGAGCAGGGAAAGGTCTCCCTTCTAAAAGTAAAAACCAAAATTGATGGACGGAATGTGGAACAAATCAAACATGCACCACCAGTCAAGAGATCAGAGTTAAATCTATTATTTTTTTTGCTCACTATGCTACCCCAGTTTAGTCCTAGCCATATGAAAATCAGCCTTCACTATGCTTGGCCCCTAGCTTGCTGTGCCACAGGATTCAAGCTAGCCTGGCTGATGTGGGGTGATGCCCTGAAAATGGTCCCAGAAGGTTTGTTTTTTGGTCCAGGGAGGACCCAGCTTTGCAGTTCGGGCTGGACTGTTCCCTTGAGGAGCAGGGTCAAGACGGATTTGCACAGTGGCAGCTTGCAGGGGGAGAGTGGCCGGGCAGTGGGTCGGGGGTAGTAAACTCCGGCATACAGCGGAACAGAGTTAAGTAAATAAAACTATTTACATTGCGCATGCTGCATCACCGAGTTAGCACTTCCTTTTATTCTGTGTGCGCAGAGCTGCTCATTGTTTGGGCGTATGGACTTTGTCTCTTCTGTCTCACGTAGCTGGCAAATTTTGAGATTACATATGTCATATTCAAATGTCTTACGAGTGACACTGAAGCAATATTAGCAAAGGTGGCCTGTGATGAGCAGCTTCCCACTTCCCAGCAGAGGATGGGGGCTGGTGGCTAAATTGTGAGCTGTGATACCAGGACACCCAAGTCATAGATGACCTTTTCGTTCCAGTTTTTTCCTTTAACAAAACTGCAAATCCATAATACAACTCTGCTGTTTAAAAAGCAAATAATGCCTGAAGGGGTCACTCAGTCCTTTCTCAGATGTATCTTTACATGGCCATATCTAAATTGCTCCACTCATGGTAAGGTATGTGTCACTAAAAAGACATTCAATGCCACCTTTCTCGGCAGTGATAACACTGGAGTTAAAAACACCAGAGACATCCATTTCATACTACAAGATTCGACACCACACACTTCCACAATACACAATCCCACTCCACATAATTCTACTACACTCAATACCACATAATTACTAGCCACATAACTCCAATGCACACCATGTCACATTTCCACTACACATAACTCCACTCAGTCAGCACCACACAATTCCATGCCACACAAATCCACAACAATTTCACCCCAGCCCACACAATTCCAATTCACACCACATACATCCACTCCATAACACATTGTCAATTCCTATAGCTCTCGGGTTGCCGAGACCGCCCGGCTTTGCCAGTGCTTGTTGTTCAGGCATGGAGATTTGTTGAGGTGGTGACAACAAATGAACACGGAGAGGCGAGGCACGCGGAGTCTCGAGGCAAGCGTCTGCACCGGCCCCGGGTCCCCGTGCACGAGCCCCTGGAAACATCTAGCATGTAAATCACGCAAAAAACAAACAGGATCAAATGCCGTGAAAGTTAAAAGAATGCATGTATTGAACATATAGGCGCATTTCAGAGTATTACAGATTACCTCTGACAGAAAAGTCTATATTAAAAGTGAGTTTTAAAATAAACTCTGAGAAACATTCCTAACCTTGCGACAATGCAATTAGGGACCATACAGGTTAAGTTAGTCGCCCTGCGGTATACCTAGACCTAAATATTTATTATAGGATTTAACACTAAACTATTAAATAAAATACGAGAGGTTTTTTTTCACAGCGCACTTCCCGAACTCGCGCATTTGAAGATGCGGGCATATGTGATGTACACAAAAGCGGCTTCGTGAAAAAGAATTACCAAAATCACACAGTGCGGAAGCAGGGACGCCGTGATTTAGGTCAGATTTTTCATTTTCAGGCTGCAGTTCAACCAGCTTCCATTTATAGCGTGGTTTTAATAAAAAAAATTAAGGGAGAAGAATGAAAAAAAAACGGTATAATCAATATTTATATATCGCTTCATAAGCATCAGAACGCAGACCAATAGTGGCAGGAAAATGGTCTCCTTCACTTGAAGGAAAGGAATAGGTCTAAATAACATTAAAACATTGAGCACATTGGCAGAATGCCATTCAAAGTAAACCGGTCTACTTATCAGGAGGATGCATCTATCTCCGTCCGGCCACCCCCTTCTCAAATCGGTGTTTACGGACCCGACTCCAAAGCGAGCTAATCCAATACTACATGTCCCAGAATGCACCGCCATAATAAAGGAAACCAAGTTCTGGGCACAAGTATAAATAACTGCCCTGCCGGGCATGGAATTACATGGCGACTCTACACTTGTAATAGTTAATACATCTAATTGGCATCGTCGTCTGAAGATCTGCTTGATAAAATGAGATTATAGAACAGAAATGCACATTCCAAAGTTGCTTTATTTCCTCCATCTGACACTTGTAGTGCCAATGTATGTTTTTTAGGTTTCCTTGTCCCTCAGCAGTAGTTACTCTAAAGTACCCTACATTTTAGTAGTGTAAATTCAGGTTCACTTGCGTAGCTGCCCGCGGGCTAGGGGCGTCACAGCTCTGGTCAGCACCGGCTTCTGACCCAAAAGCCAAATAACAAAACTACCAGTCCCAGTATGCACCTTCTGTTTGGAGAAAGCACAGCTTCAGAAGGTGCGAGGTACAGGGGCGCATGGCAACCAGAACTCTAACCATCTCTAAAGTCTATCTAATCTACTCACTACTGCCCCCCAGCTAGTCTTACACAGGCCTCAAACCAGCCTCATCTTTGAATTCACACTGCTCGTCACAAAAAGTGACTCCCCAAATATTTCCGTAATCCTCAAATAAGTGAGCTTCTAATGTCTCCTAACACTTCGGAAGTTAACCCTGTCCAGACTCACCCTGTGAGCAGCAAAGAGTTCATGGCGGGGGCTTCTGGCGCACCGAGAGCTGCCTGACCTACACAGCTCCACAGAGAACTCTACCGAGGAGGCCGGAAGAGGGACAGCCTCCCGAGATGGAGGCTTTATAGCCAGCAGCTGATGGGAGTCAGCCGGTAGGAGGCGGTCTCCTCCTCTGAGCAGGGGCCGGGAGGCAGGGCTTCCGGGGACCCCGCTCCCCGGGGCCAAGCACAATGTACCTAAGCAAGGGACACACGGCCTTGTTTCCTAACTGGAGGTAAAATGAAGCGCCAATGCTTGATGACTCTGAGAAGGCCTTATTCGACAAAAGAAAGGCCAAGGGTCCCCAGTGCGTGCCTGGCACGACAGCCGATGCTGGAATTTTTTAGCCCCCAGCATTACACACAGGCCCACTCTTGCAGTGCAAAACGGAAAACTACAAGTCCCAGAATTACCCTGCAACGGGCTAAAACGAAGACGTTTAAGAAATGGTCCACTGCGAAGCTGTATCTGCGGCAACTGTAATCGTATATGGATTAGTATTTTAACCAGCATTAAATTACAAACTTATGAAACTGCGGAGGGTATCTGATAATTGTGTCCTTGTGTAACGCAACTGGTGCTCATATAAAGCGCTCTGATACTTTCGGGTCAAGTTCGCGCTATATAAAACTCCGAAAAAAATATGTATATATAAATGATTGTTGGCTTATTATCCTGATCAGAATTTAATTCCAACCATTTGCAGATCTGTGAATACAACGTTTGTGTACTTTATCGTGAGCGTATTTCTCTTCTTTTCAAATCAACTTCCCCCTCCTCATGGCTGCCCCCCATGTGGGACACTTTCACTCGGTGCATGCTTTTTAGGTACCCGTGCTTTGCCTAAAACCCACATTTAAATGGTAAAACAAAGACTACAAGTCCCAGAATGCAAAGCGTCTATGGGCTGAAAAACACAGGACTGGCTCAGTGTGTCACACATATGAATAATATATATTGCGCTTCAACACCCCATCAGGGGTAACAGGTGCTATATGAATCCGAACCTTTTCCCCTCTTCTATCCCTCCGCTATCCTTCTCACTCCAAGTAACTGACTAATATCCTCCACTCAAATTACTTTCATATTTCACCATACTAATTCACCGCTAATACTTTATGGGTTTCCGGAGTAGCGTGGTACTCGCCAAAAAAGCGCTCCAACTCCCCATCAGGGGTTTAGAAGCGCTATATAAATACAAACCTTCTTTCCTCTTCTATCCTTACGAACCCAAATAACTGGCTAGTATCCACCACTTAAAATTTACATTTACTTGTATGTTTCACTGCACTTATTCAACACAAATCCTCTATGGGTCCCGGAGTAGCGTGCTACCCGCCGAAAAAAGCGCTTCGACGCCTCGTATGGAATAGTAAGCTATACAATTACAATACAATACAATCTACATTTTTAAAGGTTTTGAAGTGTAGCTACCCCTGTACAGCAGCCCTTCTGTGAAACAGGGACATGACAGGGAAGATGAGATTCAAGCTACTGAACTTCAAAGTGTCACCAGAGCTCAGTGACCTGACAAACGTGGGACTGGACCCTGGTTTCTGTAAAGTAAACAAAGACGTCCACAAGGAGACACCTTAACCCACCAAGCTTTATTTCACAGCGGACTGTAGGCTGCAGCGGTGTCAGTCAAATGTAAGGTTTACTGGGATTGGCCCTGGTCCTTCTTGATTATCAAAGGACAATCCCATTTGGCAATCTAGAATTCAAGAATGGACAGTATCTCTGAAAGGCTGGTAGGGTTGGGACAGTGTCGCCCACACATGTATGAGTGAGTGGAAATTTCATGAAAGGGGCACCATGGCTAAATAACCCAAACAGTATTATTTTTGTGACACTCCTAACTCACGTTTATCTTACCTGATCTGAGAGGTGAGGGAGAAGTAAATACTGTGCCCATTCAGTTCTGGGCATCTCAGCTGGAAACGCCAGCTAGCCGTGGTACCAGGCCATTAAAGGTACAGCATCCCTTTAGGGAAGTGCTATTGAAGGCATTGCAGAACCTGAAAAGGGGGCCTGCTGAATAGTAGTGTCACTGTCCCCGCTGAGAAGTACTATCATATCCATAGACAAGTATACCAGATGTTGGTGTGCTGTACAACTGGGCAGTGCATGTTTAATATTTGTAAATATTTTCAAGGATCTTTTAGAAAAACTCAAAGTAAGTGAACATAAGTTGCTTTATTTATCCATTGGTATATGAAGATTCAAGATATCTTCATAGTCAAGGAGATAGCTGCCAAGTTTTCATTTTGCTTATGTGTGATATTTCCAGTTGTGTGACATTTCCAGTTTTGTGTGACATTTTAAGGCCATGTGTGTGACACTTTGAGTGACACTTTATCGTACGTTGAATAAAGCAGTTATAACCATGGAATTATTGTGAATTGAATAAAGCAATTCTAAGCATGAAATAAGATAAATATTGGGAAACGCTTGCTTTGCGCATTTAGAAATTGACTTAAAACAGACCGTAAAGCAAAGTGATCTGTGAAAAGCAAGAACAGACTGAAGATTTCAGTCATCCACAGGGTGACTTGCCAGATATATCATGTTTCATGGCTTGCCACTTCCCATCATGCCCCGAATGCATGACAACACAAACGCGCATTCACACACAAATTCGCACAAACTGAATTTCAAATATTGCAAATTATTTTATTTAGTTAAAAAAAAAGTCCAGTAAATATTATTTTTATTAGAAAAAACCACCACAATCTAGTCCGTTTACACTTTTAGCATCATGTCCAAAAGCAGAACACCGCCTAAATGCAGCAAGTAACTATGAAGACGTTTTCAGACTATGATGAAGGCACAGTGTCACTTCAATGTGTTTTACCTTTTTATGAAAAACATAAATTTACAAATATTTGGATTATATACTGAGCACACTCTTGCAGATGACTTTGGAGCTTCACCGGATGGAGGTTTTTGAAAGCTACCAGACTGCTGCTTCTGCTGGCACACTGGAGCCTAGAGACTAGTTTCACTTCAGCTGAAAACAGTCACCCGAGCCCTGCTCTCTAGCCGCCTCGACTACGGCAACGCACTCTACGCTGGAACCACCAAACAATTACTCAACCACCATCAGACCATCCAGAACACCGCAGCAAGACTCATCCTCAAACTCCCCCAGGAGACACTGCATCATCCCCCCCACCCCCCTCAGAGCCCTTCACTGGCTCCCCGTTCAGAAAATATGCCACTTCATGCACCTGACTCACGCCTAGAAGACCCTCCAAAACTCCGAGCCCGCCTACATCAACCACCGCTTGATTTCAATTTTTGGCGCGACCTATCGGAGGCGAGCACAAGGAAAGATGCTAAAGGGTTCTGGGACTTGCTAAGGTCGAGAGACAAGCCCATTGATCAACAACTGACTTGTAACATCCCTGGTGTTGCCTGGTTTGCCCACTTTTCGAAACTGTATTCGGCTCATATAGGGCCTTTGAACCTAGAACCGCTCCTAAAGCCCAGTTTCACAGATCTCCTACCAAATGAAGTCCCATTTACCATCTTGGAAGTAGAGAAGGCAATCAGGAGTACTGTTTCTAACAAAGCGGCAGGCCCGGATGGGATCCCGGGCGACCTGATAAAAAATAATCCCCCATTCTGGAGCAGACTAATTGTTGCCCTTCTTAATGAGGTTATGTTGGGGGGGTCTTACCCTGACTCTTGGAGGGGGGCCGAAGTAGTCCCCATTTTCAAGAAAGGTAGCAGGGAAGACCCAGCTAATTATCGCCCCATCAGTTTGCTGGATTCAACGCAAAAGATAGCAGGGAAAGTGGTATTGGGCAGAATTCTCGAGTGGGTGGAAGAAAATCAGATATTGTCTGATTTTCAAGCAGGTTTTAGATCAGGGACAGGTACCGTCGAGCAGACATTTCGCCTTTTAATGCTCTATTGGAAGGTAGTGGTGCTAGGAGGGGGCAGTTTGTACTTAGTCTTCATAGACTTAAAAACAGCCTTTGACCTGGTTCCAAGAGCGTTATTATGGAAGGTCCTCGACGAGTTAGGTCTACCACCTTACCTGTTGGCCTTGCTGGTAAAATTCCATGATAACAACTTTGCCCAAATCAGATGGGGTGTCCAGGGCGAAAAAACCCTGTGTATTCCAGTAGACAGGGGCGTCCGCCAGGGGTGTGTGCTTGCCCCCACTCTGTTCTCGCTTTACGTTAATGGAGTGGTGGAGCACCTTCTTCAACATCCTGCAGATGCACCATCCCTGGCGGGAAGGAAAATCCCGACGCTCCTGTTTGCGGATGACACCCTCCTGATTTCGAAATAACCTGCAGGCATACAGTCACTACTCTCCAGCTTTAAGGCCTTCTGTGACATCAGAGGTCTGGCCATAAATATTGGCAAGACCAAATTTCTTGTCCTTAACCCGCCTAAGAAATCTGTTAAACCCCCCACTCTTGACTCTGTTACATTAGAACGGGTCAGAGAATTTGACTATCTGGGCATACGTCTTTGTGATAGTATGAGCTGGAAGGCCCATCACCAAAAAGTGTTCCTAACCCATAAGAGGGTAGTTGGTGCTTTACTTAAAGAGCAGCGTGCTTCCTCTATAAAACCTATTGGGGCACTTCTTGATATTTATAGGGGTAGGGTTGTGAGCGCAGCACTGTATGGTGCAGAACTTTGGGGTACCCAGAGAGTGGATACTTTGGCCCACCTAGAAAATAAATTCCATAAAGATCTGATGAGGCTTCCCCAGAGCACCCCCACAATCCCCATCCTGCTTGACGCAGGTTCTCGCCCAATCTGCGAGCAAGCCAAATTACGCCCCTTACTGCTATGGTCTAGAATCTGGAACGTCCCCGAGCTCCACAGTTATGCAGATGCCCTAAAAGATGTTCTGTCCTTACCTGGCTGGCATAAGATCGCCTGGCTCAGAGAGGTCAAGAGGGCATTGTACAAACTTGGTCTAGGAGCTGCGTGGGAAAATAAAACAGCACCTCCCAAACAAGAACTGAAGAAGGCTTACTGGTCTTGGGTGGATAGTGAGAGACTATCTAATTCAAATCATCCAAAATCTGTTGCAAATTTCTTAATGGTTAAAGACATCCCCTCCAGAGAACCATACTTGGATTTGATCCACAGCTCACATGACAGGGCATTATATTTTAAATTCAGGGTTGGGGTCTTACCTTTATGTCAGTTTACCTCTACCTGGAAACCACCATTCCAAACTGTACCGCATTGTCCATTCTGTGAGTTAAAAATTGAATCTGTTGCACACTTTTTATTTGAGTGTCAAGTTTATAGGGCCCCTAGACGGAGGTGGTTGAAGCCTCTTTGCAGGAGCCTGGGAACCCGCTCACATCTGGAAGCTATAAGAATATTGCTCTCAGATACAAGACCTTTTTTTGCTATTTGTCTGGCTAAATTCCTAGGCTGGGCTTGGCGCATAAGATCTGCTAAACAACTGATGTTACAGTAGAGTGTCTCTTTTTCATTCTGTATAAATTTTATGTTTTTTTGTGTAAATATGAATGTTTAACGGTACTATGAATTGTAAAATTGCTTTGTTTCGACTATTGTTTTTATGCTGTCATGTTTTGCTTTTATGATATGTTTCTATATCGAAATAAAGCTTATTACTACTTTTTTACTACATCAACCACCGCCTCATTCCTTCTCCTACCTCGCCGTCAAGTCCTGGAACTACCTCCACCACACTAGCACTTAAATGCGTTAGTCTAACTCCAGATGCGTGGTGTTTTCAGGGCTGTAATTCGTCATTAAACATCACGGATCTGCAGAATGCCCCTATGCATATCCAGGGAGTGCTCTTCCTCCGGGAATCCATTTTCATGGTTTGAGCCTGGTTTCTTTGTGAAGCAATGGTTGGAAGAAACTGTCACTTAAACACGGTTCTTTTAGAAACTGTGCCCTCAACATTGCTACGAGTTTTTCCGTGTCAGGTGTCTTCATACAAAAAACATTCAGAAACAAAATAAATATTTGAAAAGACAGAAGGTCAGCAGTGACACTAGATCTATTGGCTTTGCCAATTCTTGCTTGTGTGTGTTGCATTCCAAGGTGAATGTAGTTTATTCAAATAATCAGTTCCCCATGAAACTCTTCCCAGTTAGAGGCACAAACATTAACGCAAACATTAACGTGGGCTGACTCTGCCCTGACAACCAACTCCCCCTTAGCTGCACCCCTAATGCATTCTGGGAGTTGTAGTCCTGTCTTCTCAAATCAACAACCTAGTGGACCAAAATCCTATATTACATTGGCTTTTAGAAGAAACAACAGAATGGAACATGAAACCCACTGTGATATAGAGTTATTTGGTAACTTTGATCAAGTCACTCCTTCCTTAACTGGCTTTCTCCTCTTGAACTTGAACCTGGCCTTCTGTTCTCTAGCTGGATACCGGCTCCTTCCAGTTTATTCCATACCCTGATTCATCTTGAGTTGTGTCTTACCGCGCTTCAGATCAGACGCTTTTTGGTTCGCTGTGGGAGCGTTCGAAATGTTAAAAATGAAAAATGCAAACAACTATTTTAGTTACATATATTTTTCTTGTAGTTCCTATACAAGCATTATAACAGAACGATTGCACCACTGCTTTGGTTGGACCAGCCTACATCATAAGGACTACATTGACCAGAATGCACTGGGGTGTCAGCAAGACAGTCTGCAGTGGATTCAAGATGACCTGTCAAGACTCCCTGCCTAGCAGGACAGTAAAGCATGTTCGAGTCAACTGTTTCTTTTCACAAAGCACTGTCACCTTCAACTTTAGTCCCATTGACTCAGTTAAACTCGACGGGATTAGACCTCACAAAATGCACCCATTTACAACAACACAAATGCATCTACAAACACACTCAGTCTTCTCATTCTTTCAATCATACAGAATCTCATAGAGATATATGATATATGTGAACAGGTGGTTTTGTGATTCCTGTTTGTAATAATGACAATATGTTTTAAATGATTTGAATAAACAAACGTGTATAAGTTCTACTATTACTGCTGTATGATTGATACACTATTTTGAGCTGACAACTATACTCCCCTCTGTGAGTTCGGTTTTGTATTGAGTGAAATGTCAGGTGATTGTGAATGGTGTATAATATAAGGTATACCAAAGGATGAATTGTTTTTTTGACCTGATATCCCCAAAGACATTAGGTCAGAAAGAGTGTCATATGCTCTTATTAGAGGCTAGAGCTATCATGGTGGTATTATATGGCGTTTTATAATGCTGAACTGTGATTGGTTGCTAGAAAGATACATTTGCTCATTCACTGTTGATGTGCGACTCTTCATTGCCTTCTATGTTAGAAATGAGCACTGAAGACCCTCAATGTTTGCCTTCTCTATCACTCTTTCATATTCAATAAACCTCTATGGTTCTTCTGCTCTCCCTTTACTTACGCTACCAGTGCTCCAAGAAGGAAATACCACCTGGTTCTCTGACGTTACTTCTGGCTCAGGTGAGTAGGATTGACAGACTGGCAAAAGAATGCATTGAAGGAAAAGGTTTTATGTCAATGGGTCAGCGATCTTCTCCTAAAAAGGGCAGCTACTCAAAGACCATAGGCTTCCCTTACTCCAACTCACGCTGTACCTTCTTTTTTTAAACCACTTACTCCCCCTCCTGCTTTACTCCTTTTTATTATAAAACCTCGTGGTCTCCCTTTACTCCCATTTTTTACAACCCCTTCACTCCGACTCTCGCTATACTCTTAAAAACTTAAAAACACAAACATGTCAGCCACGGTATTTCTAGTTCATTGGGCCAGACTGCACTGGAAACCCTTGGTTCAAGGGAAACAGTGTTTACAACGCAACTTTTACCACGCACTACCTTTACCACGCAACTTTTACAACGCAAATCATTACAACGACTTGCGCTGGGGGGCGCTCTAGGATAGGTAATAGTTTAATTTACTATCCAAAACCTTCCCTACTATCCACGGGGACTGGAGTTGGAATAGTAAATTAAACTATTCACTATCCAGCGCCCCCCAACGCAAGTCGTTGTAACGACTTGCATTGTAAAAGTTGCGTGGTAAAGGCATGCGTTGAAAAAGTATGCGTGGTAACGACATACATCCTTGGTTCAATGTTAAAACGTTTTTTAGTCTTAAGGACTACAAGCATTGATCCCAGCGTCTCCCCTAATCGGATGATCATAGTAGTGGTGGATACAGGGAGAACATCTGGGCAGAGGAGTGGACCTCTAGCCCCCTTCAACCACCAATCCCCACAGCGGACGCAGGATTGGGGTGCGACCATAGAGACTTATTCAGCCCTAGGAAAGTCAACCCTCAGGAAGACAGGCGGTCATCGAACTGTGTGGAAAATGACAATGTATATGTACATAAGCGGCGTTCATTTGTGTTCACCATACCCCTCGCTGTAAGCAGTACGAATACCGCGAAGCATTGACCGCATCATCCCGCCAGCATAGGCCCATGCACGCACGTACACGACAGCCATTTTAGGCACCAAGACCTCTCTGCCCGTTTGTTAAATCCCCAGCACGCCCCCCCCCCGGTGAACACCCCGCTCTCTCATGCATAGGCCATAAAACCCTCTCCCTCTGCGCGACCCTGCTCTAAAAGTGACACCCCTGCCTGACCGACACCCCCTGCATTCCTCCCAGGAACACCCTTCCCCTCTTCTGATGACCCCCCCCCGGCTACACCTGGCCTCTCGACCCGGTCCCAAGTCATAAAACAAAGCCTCATGGATGTACCCCCCCGGCCCCGCATAGCAAAACGTGATACACCCACCGAAGTGCCCGATCTTATCGCCTGCCCAACCTTAGATCTGACCACCCCCTCTTGCCCTCGTGTCCTGTTGGAATGTCCGGCTGCAAGATTACAATCACATGTTACATTTGGGAGGGGAAACGACATCCGAGCGGCAGGTTTGGGAATAGGCCTGAAGCTGGGATTCCAAACGTGCCTTTTCGTACTTCAAAGCTTCTTTATTGCAATAAGGAATGTTTGTGCATCATAAACCTGTGTATAAAAGACGGAGCCTCAGAGAAACTTGTTAGAGCACCTCTTGAAGACATTGTGCGCGTGTCCGAAATGACAGGCTCTCCTCATGAGAAATACAAATCTGTTCTTGCACTCCCGCTTCCAGCGCCCTTCTCTTTATATGGTAACTGATCAAAATGGGAACTAAGAGGCGTCTTGTGCCAGCAGCCTGGGCATCGGTTGTAATTTGGGCTGTTTTTCCTCAATTGGCGTCCCAACGCGGGGCCCATCAGCGACATAAGGTCCGGTAAGAGAGGTCCAGACGATGGGGTGAACATCTGAACGATTGGAGTATACCTGCCTTGAGAGGGCCCTCGTCCGGCTGCCGATTGAATGAACTTCACCGATTCCGAACGGACCTCTCTCAAGCGACCTACTGTCCTGACTGGGATCCCACAGGAATGCTGCGGTAAAAACATGGAGTAAGAGAACGATCGGGCGCTGGAAAGGGAAGGCGAAGAACTGTCCACACGGTCCGGTCCGGGTAAGGTTAAGTAGGACGTCTTTACGTCTGATTGATAGGATGACTTTATCCATCTGATTGATTGAGTAATTGATTGTTTATATTGGAATCTGTATTTAAATACTGGTATTGTTCATTGATTGGTTCATTTAGCCTTGGTTGCTACTTGAAGTATTGGTTCTCTTTGAGACATTCTCTGTTTGCAAACAGCGACGAATAGGAACGTTCCTCTCTCTTTGCAAATAGTGAAGGATAGGTAATGCGGACTTTTGTCCCCCGTTGTAATCCGTCATGCTTGTTTT
Organism: Lissotriton helveticus; assembly: GCF_964261635.1. Lineage (NCBI taxonomy): Eukaryota > Metazoa > Chordata > Amphibia > Caudata > Salamandridae > Lissotriton > Lissotriton helveticus. Next base: position 66,692,002 of record NC_136073.1, on the reverse strand, counting down.
TCTCCCCACTGATTGATTGGTTGCTCTGTTGCTCTTTGAGACATTCGCTGTCTACAAACGGGGAAGAATAGGAATATTCTGTCTCCCTTTGCAGATAGTGAAGGGTAGGTAATGCAGACTTTTGTCCCCCATTGTAATCCGTCATGCCTATCTTTCTCCCCACTGATTGTTTGTTATCGATTTTTGATCGATTATCGCTCTTTTGAGATATTCCCTGTCTACAAACAGAGAAGAATAGGAATATTCTGTCTCCCTTTGCAGATAGCGACGGATAGGTAATGCGGACTTTTGTCCCCCGTTGTAATCCGTCATGCCTGTTTTTTTCCCCACTGATTGATTGATTGTCTGGACATTTATTATTCAAGGAATAGTTCATTTGAGGTATTCTCTGTTTGCAAATAACGTGGAATAGAAATATTCTGTCTAGTCTTTGCAAGTAGTGAAGGGTAGGTAATGCGGACCTTTGTCCCCCGTTGTAATCTGTCATGCCTATCTACTCCCCACTGATTGGTAAACTAGTTCCACCCGGACCATTTATTAGAGGTAGATCATCTGGCTCAACCGGAGGGCGCCCCTAATAAAAAGGACATATGTAAAATACGAAGTGATCACCGTATCCTGTTAACAGAAACTTTAGCACGAAACACACTAGAAAAGGAAGGAAAAAGAAATCGAGCAAAATCAATAGGCCACTGATGAGTTTTTTAGACTTTGCTAGAAATAAGAAACGTTAGAAATAGCCCGCAATAAGAAACATGAAAGTGGTGAGAGAAGCCAAGCTTGACATCACGGCAGCCACGAGGTAGCTAGGTTCCGCCGCCCCTCACTGCTCCAAACATGTCTGTCCCACCACCCGCCACGCCCCATAACGGTAACATAAGATAGATACAAGTCAGCAGATACCTACCCCCATTCCGGAAGCTCCCGAAGTGCAACAGGTCCACAGTTACGCCCATCCGAAAGACGAGGCCTCGACACGTGCAGGGCGGGGCCCGGCTGGCCGCCATCGGCCGGAGAGGTCGTGGGGTGGATGGCCCGGAATGTACTGGTCTTCCCATCCTCCTCTTCTGGCGCCTTGCAGGCCACGGGGGGGGGGGATGTCTTGCTTATACCTCCGACCCCCCCACCCCCTCTCTCATCGCCTGGTCCGGCCATCACGAATGTCAGCGCCAGGAGACGGCGTGGGGTGCACTGGGAGGGAGAGGCGGCGCGGACGAGCCTCTCCCACCTCCCCAGGTGGAGGCCCCTCAGCTGCACCCCCAACGCTCCACTCACCCGACAAGGGTTCGTCCACTCTTGCGGTGCAACGCCGCGCCCGACAGGCTGGAGTCCGTCTGCTCTTGCGATCCAGCGACTGCCGGTTGCCGCGGAACTCATAAAATAACGGTCGACTCTGCAGGATTGGACCTGGCGTGCAAAGATGGCCTGGTCGCTTGTCAGCTACAAAATGAGTCCCCCGTCCAGAAGCGTTCTCCTCAGCTTTGAAGATTCTACGAGAACTGCAGGGGCCCCCGTCCCCCGCGGCCCCCCCCCGATGGGGAATGACTGCCATGATTGCCCGCGGAACGACCAAGACGTAGCCACGAGACGTTGGCGCTCTCATGCTGGCGCCAGCCTCAGTTTGAATGACCAAAATCCTGCAGACTACCAATTTGATCAGTTCCGGTGGAACACCAGTATGACCCGGTAGGAAAGATTGTTGCCTCCCTCCCCCCTTTGACTGATGGTTCATATCGACGGCCCCTTCTGTTGCCCTTTAACGAAACTTTTGGACTGCCGAAAGAGGCTCTGGTCCAACCACGAGTTGGTGGAGACATTTTGACTATACTTGGACCTGCCTGACCTCACCCAAAATGGCGCCGGTACGAATGAAACTCGCAACTCCCTGTTGTGTTCCGGTTGCTCAGCCTTGATATCATGAGATATGTATGCAGTTTTTGAAGCGCATGGCGGGAGGGGATGGGTACTGATTGAACATTTGGACAATGAATTGATATTAAGTTCTGACGCGTCATTGATTACCGTATTATTGAAAGTTCGAATTTTCGACACTTATGGTACTTGCCCACAATGAATTTTCGATATGATTTTATTGCACTTGTCGCACCTTTATGAAATCAACGACCACCGACTCCGTTACGTTTTCCTCAAATAAATATCCCCTCATGTACAGTTCCAGTCTGCTCCGTGGCCGGCCCACGTGGTTGTAGGCCAGTATTTGTGCGCCAACATTTTTAAATAAAGGTTTTTTTGAAAAGCAAACATAGTTGTAGCACTTAGATTGGTAAGTTTCGAATAAATGGCCACTGTTTCCGATATAAGTAAAATACAGGTGAAATGAAGCAACTCGATTACTTAAAGGTTAAAAAGCAAAGTACACAGAAATATTGCAAATATGAATGGTCCAGGTTTGTTGTGTGTGTGTGTTTTTTATATATATATTTTTTTATTTTTGTGCAACGTAAAGGCAATCGATAAAGGTCCCGGTATTTAGCCTTTACTTTATGTGCCACATGTATCAGGGAAGTTGTTTCAGATGCCCCTAAGCCAGTCCGAAGGAATGCCACCTAGCCCCTCTAGTTTCCGTGCCTGATGAACAAAAACGACCCTGTACCACTGTAGACCATCCCTCCTCCTCGAAGGAGAGCACGAGTTCACCCCCCACTTTACACTGACTGCCCTTTGTTTTGACCCTTCCCTACACACGATCCGTAATACCACACTTGGGCGATCTATGCAATACACAGTCCATCAATGATTATCTCTCCCGCACTACCGGTCCCTCTGGGCTTAAACGCCGAGATGAAAGGGACTGCATCCCGCGGAGCTAGGTCGAGTATGCGGTAATTAAAAGCATTTTCGGGTTTAATCGCGCTGATGTGTTTTAAAACGCTGCCCCCACCCCTTCTTTTTCCCTTCTTTTCTGCAGGTCACATCGGAACGTCGACTAGAGTATGGAGAAGACCTAAGCAACACGCCATGGTTCCGCAGGGAAAATTGTATATTGTCTATGGGGACTGCCCCTGAGAACGTGACGAATTTGTGTGATATGAATGCACGCGTGTATGCCCTGATGTGTATAGCTCGACTGAATACACGTTGCACACGTTTGGATTGATAAGAGAACTGTTTTATGTATGACTTAAGTGATGATCGAACGGCCGATGGAATGGGGAAAAAGGGGTCTGAACATGGTGCCTATACACGGCGAACAAACAAAGATATAGCACTCCCTTACTTAGAAACGACTGTCTCTCTCTCTCTGAACCCAGCGACTGGGAGGGTGGCCTGAAGCAGAAACTTGGCGGGTTATTGCAGTATGACAAAATATGACTCCAACCGGCACCCCAAATAATGCAACCAAGGATGACGTGCACCCATGAGTAAATTCATACGGTAACTAAATAGGGAAAGGTTCAGGAATATTCCGGGGTGAGGTTTACCCAAGTACCCTCCTCCTGGAAGACTAGGAATATTGTCAATGTTTAAGATTTACCACCTCCTTCTTGCACCCTCATAGACATGAAACTCAAAGCTGCCCCGTTGTTCTCCCGACTGACACCCTCCGTTGCCTCAGCCTGGATACCCATTCGCTAAAAATGATTCGAAGATCCCACCGTGAGTATTAGCCCAACCAGGTTAGTTCCCGAACAATTGACAAAGGTGTAAGTATTTGCAACCGAGGCCACCAGCAAAGGTAGCCAGATGAATTAAGTAGGATACTAAGGATGCGCAGCATGCAGGAAGAAATCTTTTTGGCCAAGTACTGTTCTATGTTTTGTCTTGGATTTTTGTATATAATACATGTACTATTCCCCCCCCGCCTGAATTCATGTGTACGTAATGTATGGATCTACGTCGTCCCTCAGCCTGTGTTTCTATATAACTTGACCCCTGCTGTTCTGTGTTGTGTGCGCACTAAATGGCCTATTATTGTACACGTTTCTCTCTCTCTCTCTCTCTCTCTCTCTCCATGTCGTACGTGTACCGAATAGTTAGTTTAAAATGCGGACGACTCTCTCTCTCTCTGAGGGTCCCCCTGTTCCCTCTTCCTTTGTGTGGTAACGTTGTGTCCCGCCGGCACAAGCCTAATTGGTTTTTGATCACAAAGGTGTTCGGCAAAATTGACAGAAACTAAAACAATTGTAATTTGCCATATTACTACCTCTCCTTTCTGTAAAATGATGGAACTTGAATTGGCTAAGAAGGAAAGGACAGGTAAGACGACTGATGTCCCCTAATCTGGCCTTTTTTATAGGGGGACTATATGTCAGTGGCCTTCCGTTCTCAGTTCATTGGAAACACAATCCCCAATGCCCAGATTGCCCCACCTCTCTGCACCCAAGTACGGATGTCCAAAGCGTCCTCGTTTCTCCCGATTGACCCCAGCTCCATACCCCGAAGTATAACTGATGAACCTGATTAACCGTTGCTCCCCGAGAAAAGAATGTTTAGCCTCTGTCCCTCTCTCATGATGATAGAAGACTGCCAGGGCTTGGGTTAGAAAGACGAGTCTCTACCGAAGGATCCGATTTCGAGTTTGATGGAATACGCAGTTGATAGGAGTCTGACTTCTCTCCATATACGTCATGATAGACTTAGTACAAACTCAGTAGAAATGCCCGCATACATATTCCATAGTGATAACTTTTGACCGTGACCGATGAACGTATCCCCAACTACTTAAGATTGGGGGCGGAATTGAAATGTATAAATGTCTTCTCCTGCCAGTTCTCTAAAGCTTGTTTTGTACCCATTCAAAGATACACAATCACCGGAGGAGAGGGGCCGGACGTGACGCACAGCCTAGCCGCAGATCATGAAGCACATGTGACACCGACCAAAGGTGGAGCCGCAGAGCAACGAGACGCGGGACGAGGTACCACTCTCAAACACGGAAAATGAAAGGATGGAGGGCTGCCTTGAAGCCCTCTGCTTGCTGACCCACGTGTGCCAGAAGTCCCCGCCCCTTTGAGCCCGATTGATGGGCCTGCCTGCTAGTTATCCTTTGCTCCCTTGGTTTGTCTCAAAGATCTGATCCCACTCCGCCCTCTCTTCCCTCGATTATCCGACAACCCCCCCTTTTTTTCACATGGATTTTGACTCAGAGAAGAAGAACAGCATTTAGGTAGAATAGGGTTTGCCACGGAAGGAGAAAGAAATGCAGGTGCCCAGCATGAGGCACCCTTAAAAAAGATTAGTTAGGAAACAGGACTGTGGTCTAACAGCAGAGGACAGATCGCACCCTGCGACGTGTAAGGATGGATCCGAGCTGGACCTATAGCTCCACCGCCGGTGCTCAACAGCGCCAACGGAGGAAAACGAACTACTAGAGCCTACCAGTGATGGCTCGCTGCTAAAAAGACACTGTGGCGAAGACCCCCCTCCCCTTTCTGAACTTTCTAACCCCCCCCTGACTACTTGCTTGTATTGAACTGAATTCCTCCCTCAACCACTCTGTATTGCTTTCAAAAATGTTTCATCGGTCACTTTTGACTGTACATTGATACCGCCGGAGAGAGAGTCAGAACATGGTTCCATAATGTGTCGGAACATTTCCTTGATTGACTCCGACTGAGTAGTATACCGATCTCTAGACTTGTATATATAACACGACAAATGTAAATTCATCTGTATTGCACCTCGTCTATCGCATCGACTGCACATGGTTATATGCAATCCGCCAGTATTGACAAACGCTATTTCATTGACCACACATGGCTATATGTACACCCCGTCAGTTATGATAAACACGGAAATGAACTAACTTATGTTAAAAAGCGACGACTGTGGAAAATGACAATGTATATGTACATAAGCGGCGTTCATTTGTGTTCACCATACCCCTCGCTGTAAGCAGTACGAATACCGCGAAGCATTGACCGCATCATCCCGCCAGCATAGGCCCATGCACGCACGTACACGACAGCCATTTTAGGCACCAAGACCTCTCTGTCCGTTTGTTAAATCCCCAGCACGCCCCCCCCCCCGGTGAACACCCCCGCTCTCTCATGCATAGGCCATAAAACCCTCTCCCTCTGCACGACCCTGCTCTAAAAGTGACACCCCTGCCTGACCGACACCCCCTGCATTCCTCCCAGGAACACCCTTCCCCTCTTCTGATGACCCTCCCCCGGCTACACCTGGCCTCTCGACCCGGTCCCAAGTCATAAAACAAAGCCTCATGGATGTACCCCCCCGGCCCCGCATAGCAAAACGTGATACACCCACCGAAGTGCCCGATCTTATCGCCTGCCCAACCTTAGATCTGACCACCCCCTCTTGCCCTCGTGTCCTGTTGGAATGTCCGGCTGCAAGATTACAATCACATGTTACATTTGGGAGGGGAAACGACATCCGAGCGGCAGGTTTGGGAATAGGCCTGAAGCTGGGATTCCAAACGTGCCTTTTCGTACTTCAAAGCTTCTTTATTGCAATAAGGAATGTTTGTGCATCATAAACCTGTGTATAAAAGACGGAGCCTCAGAGAAACTTGTTAGAGCACCTCTTGAAGACATTGTGCGCGTGTCCGAAATGACAGGCTCTCCTCATGAGAAATAAAAATCTGTTCTTGCACTCCCGCTTCCAGCGCCCGTCTCTTTATATGGTAACTGATCAAAATGGGAACTAAGAGGCGTCTTGTGCCAGCAGCCTGGGCATCGGTTGTAATTTGGGCTGTTTTTCCTCAACAGTAGGCAATCCAAGCCGTCAGGATGGCAGCTCAGAAATTTGCACCAAGAATTCAATGTCAGGACTTTTTGGTTCAGATGGACAATTTGGTCACCAAATGCTTCATAAACCTCCAGGGCGGCACCAGATCTCCACCGCTGTCTCAAATGGCCAAAATGCTTGTGGAGGGAGTGGGCAGAAGCTTTCTAGTGGCCATCACAGTTTGTTAGAATCCAGGTTGGAGAACTGCCAGGCAGATGTTGTGCGCCATGGAATTTGCTCTGAGGTGAGATCAGTTTTTGGACATACCAAACCAATTGGGAACTCCCCTGGCTGGATCAGTCCCCCATCTCTTTAGACTGATCTATTTCCAGTCTGTTATACCAGGTGAAATACTCTGGGAGCATGGGGGACAGATGCAATACAATGTAATTGACTCAAAGGCCTATTTGTTACCTTCCCTCCGTTTGCTTTTTACTGCAGGGTCGTTGAAGAATGCACTTGTAAAAGAAATGTCTCCATTCTGGCCACACAGAATGTGGTTCCTTCTTTCTTCTCCATCTATTAGCAGTGACAGAAGCCTGGCATGTCCCGCTGTCCATACTCTGTGGACTCTTTATCTGCTCCACCATTGACCAGGTGGAATCCAACACCTGGAAACTGCAGGTTTAAGTCAGGAGATATTGGGTGTTTCTGCAGATGTTGCAAGAACATTACAACCCTCTAGGCACTATGCGTTCTTCCACTCTCCTGTCTATTTCTAAACACTGCATCTTTTTTAAGGGATGTGACACTTACATTCTATGTCCACTGACCTGTTACCCATTCTGCATTCAGGATTTTTTTTAAGGATGACGTTGATTTAGATTTGGCTACTACTTCATTGCCAGCTCCATCGGCTGCTATTGAAGTATTTCCTGAACCCTGGGTATCCCATTCCCTGCACAGTTTTGCCTGATCACGTCTAAGAGTTCCAGCTGTGGTGCCTTCATGGGAGTTCTCTTTAGTTCTGAAGCCTTCATGTGCTGCACCTTTAGGAGTTGATCCCTTTACAACTCTGAAGCTGTTTTTTTTAGTTGGGCTAAACCTCTGCAGGCCAGCTTGTAGAGTTGGGTGTGTTCCATGCAGAGACCCATATCTGTGTTTTTTGCCTGAGGGATTAGTTTGACATCCATCGCCATTCAGGCCTCATGTTCTTTGCTGAATCCATATGGCTCAGGGCAGGGCCGACATTTTGTTCCAAGAAGACTCCAACCAAAGTATTCTAAGTTGTGAAGAAAATATATTTTGTTGCAAGGAGTAAAGGACTCAAGATAGGTCTAAAAAAGATATATACTTGTTATACCCCTTGTTTGTAGGTCTGGGTGATCTTACTTGAGAAGGAATGCTGAGTCTTTACATGTAGCAAGCATCCTGTTAAAAGAAATTGGGCTACTACATTTGAAAAAGAAATGCCAATGGATCAATGTATGTATATTTGTCTGTATTTATTTATGTAAAAAGTGATGTGTATATATATATATATATATATATATATATATATATATATATATATATATATATATATATATATATATATATATAAATTCAACTTTCAACTTCTTAATCCAAGTCAGAAAGCACACGAACAACTTCTTGCTGAAGAAACGCTTTAATGCAGGTTCAAAAGCAAAACAGCTGAAACGCGTAGAGTTGTTTTGCTTTTGAACCTGCATTAAAGCGTTTCTTCAGCAAGAAGTTGTTCGTGTGCTTTCTGACTTGGATTAAGAAGTTGAAAGTTGAATTTACATTAAGGCTCGCTACCTACACACGAACCGCCTTCGTGAAGTGGCTCGAGAAGAGCGGAGCTTGGCGGCTGGCAGGCAATTTTGAATTTATATATATATATATATATATATATATATATATATATATATATATATATATATATATATATATATATATATATATATATATATATATATATATATATATATATGTTAGTTTGTTTACACGTGCGAAATGGGCTTTAAAAAATTATGTTAGCCTAAATCTAATTCTTTTTCAATTAAATTGAAAAATAAATAAGAAAAAGAATATATTGTGCGCTCTGTGTGGAGGTGGGAAGCCTTACAAAAACAAATACAAGAAGTTATTGTGTTTAAGATAATATATTTTGTCATAAGATGGGGTAATTTAACTATCTCACCTAGTACTAAAAGTGCGTTATTGATGTCCTAGGCATCATTTGTTCTTTATATACGACTTTATTTACCCAGATGCCAAAGATTTACCGGGTTTTCCCCTATTTTTGAAGCTGTACTGGTCATCTGGCATTTTCCCTGGAGGCTGGAAGGGTGGAGGCCAGTTTTGCAGCGGTGGAGGCCGGTTTTGTTACTGAGGGCCGCTTATGCACCAATGCTGCAATATCAGCCATATGTAACAAAAACAGCAAGAGTTTCCAGCCTCCCAGGACGAGGAAGTGATTCCCCAGGGGCTGGTCTGAGAAAATTGCCAGGCCTGCTTTGGGTTGCCAATCCGGCCCTGGCTCCGAATGCAGGTCTTCCAAACTATCCCCCTGAGTCATCTAAGTTATCTGGTGGAGTTGTTAATCTTTGGATGTTGAGATGGCAGTAAAACTTTACCAAGTTCATACTCAAGAATTCTCTGCATCATAGGTGTCATCAACAGGATGGCGATTTTTTTCATATACTCTGGAGATGCGAAGTCATTCAAGAATACTGGGAAGGTGTGTTCCTGGAACTAGAGGAGGTACTGGGGGTGGACATACCGCGCGACCCTAGATTGGCGCTGCTGGGCATGACAACAGAAGTGGACCTAACCCGCCCCTTGATTATCTTTCTGGTATTGGCTTTGGTGGTGGCGAAAAGGGACATTGCAAGATACTGGGGGGCTTCCGTAAGGCCAGATTTGGAGGAATGGAGGAGAGGGCTGGACCTGTATATGGCGGCGGAGAGGGTGACCTACAAAGCCAGGGGTTGCCCCAAAAAATTTCGGAGAGTGTGGGCAAAGTGGAGACAGTATCATGGACTGGAATGAGACCTTGCAGACCAGGACCAGGAGGTCAGGGGGCCTCCTGACGCAGCAGAACATACGAGGGAGATCCTTGATGGACGTTTATATACTTTAAGGGTCAGATCGGGTGTATGAGATGGATAGGAGTGCCAAAGTGGAGGTGGGGTGGGACCAAGGGAGGGGAGAAGGGTGAGGTGGGTAGGTGGGCTGCTGATTGGGGGGATTGCTTTATTTTATTATGTTTTCTTTAGGTTGCTAGTTCAAGAGCTAAGTGTTCTAATGATGAGCATGGAATCCAGTAACAAGAAAAGTTGCATGACTAACGGCCAGGGCGGAATGTTGACGCTCTACCGTATGCTAATTCTTACATTTGTGATACTTCCGATGCAACAATAAAAAGAATTAAAAAAAAATAAAAATATTCTCTGCATCAAAATACTTCTTTCTTTTGGATGTGGTCACTTAGCTTGTCCCCGGAGTATCTGACCCAAGCCTCTCCAGGGTGTGGCTGCATTGTGGGAAGGGATCAAGGGGACCTGATCTGGACATAAGTAGAACTACTACATGGGATTCCATCAGCACCTTGGTGGCTGACAAGGTGAATGTGTCCTCAATCTCTTTTGAAGCTCAATCCTGAGAAGAGCTTCCTCTGTCTTCCTCTATTCCCGTCATAACCAGCCCTTATTTAAGTATAAATCCGTCATGATTTTGCTTGTGAGATTCAACATGCAATAAATCTTATTTTCTTTTGACAACTACACTTAAGTATTGTATGCTTTAATATTATGTGTTCCCTTCAATTCTTGCTAAATCCTCAATTTTAAGTACTGTAACGAGAAAGAGGGATGGGGAGGTATTACCTCAGATTACTTACCGGTAATCTTCATTATTCTGAGTCCTATTCTTCATCCTCGTGGTCCTTTATTGCATCTACCCAGGCCTTGAAGGCCGGATGCATGTGTGCTGTAATGACTTCTTATCTACATGAAGAGCAACTGGTGGACCAGCCTGCTATAGGAGGGCTCATGGGAAAATTATTTCTGAGAAGCATGTCAGGAAGAGGGCTTAACCTCAATCGTAAGAACTTTGATGAGAAAAAATAGGACTCGGAGTAATCCAGGTAATACTACATAGCCCCTTTAATTTCAGTTTTTTTATCTTTATTTATCCAAGCCAAGACATCTAAGCCAGGACACTCCTTTAAGAAATATGCAATGTTATTATTTGTATGTTATGTCCTTCTTTAACTCACTAAGTGGTTGATATCTTGATAATGCAAGGTCACGCGGTACCATATATTTCACTAGTTTAGAAATAAGGGATACTGTTTCTTATGTATTTAATGAATATACTGTATTTTAAACTGGATACAAGTGAGACGCCCTGATGCCTTGTTTCCACTGAGACAACATTTATCAAATACGATAATAAGAACTGCCCTAGCTGCATTCCAGCTTGCTTTTCATGTGTTTTTTATTTCCACAAGTCTGGTTCGTAGGTATGGCATTGCAAAAAATCAGCAATGGTTTATGTAGCAGGTGACTGTGATGGGGGTTGTATATTAGCCTACACTCTGTTTCACCAGTCAGCGGCCTCCAACTCTATTGATCACGGGATGCCATTGCGACACCTGATGGGCCAGCCAGAGATTGGATAATGGGATATGACCTGCCTGCAAGTTAGTCAAAATCAAGTGTTTAACTTTATTGACATTGGACTTGCCATGTATGCCACTGATTGACCAAAATTAGATTTTTCTCTGTTATTTAATCTTTTACATCTGTTCTTTTAATAGTTTTTTTCCATTTTTTCCAGCTAGCTAATTTGTTTGTTATTCAGATTCACGTATGCATTCTGAGAATGTTCTCCATAAATCGTTTACATTGTTTCAATATGCCACTCACTCTTTTCACTAGAAGGTTAGTCCTCTCTCTATCTCTATGAACGATAGCTTAACTGGAGCAGAAACGCTCACGGACTTTAAACACGAGCAACTTATCGAGTGAACACTCGAAGCTGCAGTATTCTGTATCCAAGTAAGTTTATCAACAGGAACTCATTACTAGGACGATAGGAACATTTGGTTCCTTCAAATGTTGCATGTCATGTTAATTTGTCTAAATTACGGTTGGCTCTCGAAATGTGTGCGGCAACAACAATGGCACGTAATTGACTAGTTTGACCCATTACCTAAACAGAGGGTATGCGCGAAATCCGAGAATTGGTCATTTTTGAAAGTTACATGATAATTGTCCTAGCGCTTTTTAACTACATGTAGAGATGATGAGTGTATAATCTCGAACTTGAAGATATTTGTACTGACCATTATATTTTCTCAACGATTGCCTATTGCTCACGATTATGTGAATACACTTGATTTGTGTAAATTCATTCATTTTTTTAAAACAGTCACGGGTGATTTTATTTTAGTTCTACAATCTATTTTGAATAATCTACATCTGGGGGCGTTGGCCTTCTCACCATCTCACCTTCCTTTTTGACAAAGCCACTATATGTGGAATAAGAGTTTCTGTTTCCTCATGTATCATATTCTCTTAATTGTAGATTGATATCCCTGATGAAGGCTTAATAATAGCCGAAATGCATTGGATGGATAAGTTTGAAGAATGTGATTGAATACAATTCAATTGGATTTGAAAATCAAATGCTTATAAAAGAATGAAGGAATTCTTGAAAACAATGAAAAAATAAATGAATGTGAACTTAAAAACGTTGCGACTAATTGGAATCTATTACTAATTGAGTTACCCCGTTGGGATGAAAGAGCTGTGACTAGGGGACGTCTCCCAGACGGGACACGCTGTTGAATTCTGCCTGCAAGTTAGGACATTGCATGTGTTGCTGGGTAGACACTGATTGTTTTTTGGCACGCACTTTCAGGGATCAAAAAGGTGTAGCTGCTCTACTATTTGACGTAAGATTATGGTACAGAATCAATGAATAAGTGAGTGAACTTTTCCACATAGCACTTTCACTAGACTGTCTGAGGATTTTTGTAGGTAATACTGGTTACTCTCCACAGTGCCATTTGATTGTGGATGATACCTTGTTCTCCATCTCGGTTTATAAAGTCCTGGATCTAGCAATTATGTGCCCGCTACTGAATGGGGCTCAACCCCCGTAGACTTAAAAGGTCTACAACCTAGGGGGGTGTTTTGATTGTATTCTTTTCATGAAATTAAAAACTACCGCTGTTGTTGGGAGGGCTCTGTGAGTTATAATAATAAGGCCTTTTTTCAGGAACGAAAATAAGACAGGGAAGTATATAGGGGATATAACCTCCATTCAGAGTGAAGGTGATGGATTTAGTCAAGACTCCAGACACATGCACTCTTGCCAGGTGAAAAAATTCCCTCGGAATAGGTAAGCAACCTTCTTATGCCGTGACAGGCACTGGTGCTACACAAGCTCTTTTCCTGTGTCATGCTTCGATGCTAGGCAAGGACAGGTCTCTGATGTGAACACTAGGGTAGCGGATCATCACAAGTAATTCCAATCAGACCACCGAGAGGACTGCCCGAGTCCCCTGTCTAGATACAATTTCCAGATCCACCTCCACAATCTCCACAGCTGATGTTAGACCTTCCATGCCGTATCTGATTATCATCCTTATGTCCCACAAGTGCCCACAGTAACTTCTCCTCCTGAACAGGTGAGGACAGGTCTGACATGATGACACTCATTGCATAAGGTGTTGGAAACAGTACTAGAAGGTGAATAATAGTCAAGATGCAAGAGAGTTGACATTGATCTTGTAGCTGCAGGTGTGAGGACCAGGCGATGCTGTTGAAGGAGCTGTTCACAAGCTGTCCCGGTATACACCCGTTACGACGCAACTTTTACTCCGCACTACCATTACAACGCGGGCATTACAACGCATGACATTACAACGCATTGCGCTGGGGGGCGCTCTAGGATAAGAGGTAAGTTTAATTTACTATCCAACACCTTCCCTAGGGTCCACGGGGACTGGAGTTAGAATAGTAAATTATACTTACCACTATCCAGCACCCCAAAGCGCTATGCGTTGTAACGGTATTCGTTGTAAATACCGCGTTGTAATGGTATGCGGAGTAAAAGTATGCGTTGTAACGTCATACATCCGCTGTCCCATGTCCGAAGTAGAGTACAAAGGGCCGGTGTCTGGTGGGAGCCCCACAAGCCTTGGCAGCAGCAACAGACGTGGAAAAAGAATAAGGTGCAGTGTTGGGACCAGCAAGGTACAGGGATTCAACAAGTGTCGGAGAGTCAGAGCAGGCCCCGAGCAAGCAGGGGAGTCCACTAGAGCCAAAGAAGACCAATACACTAAGTCCTGTCTGGGAGGTGGTCAAACCTCCCTGTGACAGGAAACCTATTGTTCTACCTTCCCCTGCTCGAGTTCAGCTCCGCAGCATGAGGGCATAATCGTGTCTGTGGTTGGCAGGTGCCCTAGTGGATTGGTGTCACTATAACGCGGATTTTTACAACGCATTCCGTTACATCGGAATTTTTACAACGCAGGATCCATTACATCAGATGTCATTACAACGCATGGCATTACATCGCAGATGCTATTACAACGCATGGCATTACATCGTAAGTATAGGTAAGTATACTTTTTAAAAAAAATGTAATTAAGTTAATTTAATTAATTTAATTTATTTAATTTAATTAAAATACATTTTAAAATAGTAATTAATTTAATTTAATAAATTTAAATCTATTTATTTAATTTAATTTTAATAAAAATTGTAATTAATTTTAATTAATTAATATAATGAAATTATTTTAATTTAAATATGTTTAAAATTGTAATGAAATTAAATTAATTAAAATAATTTATTTAATTTAATTAATTTAAATAAAAATGTAATTAATACAATATAATTAATTTAATTTAATAAATATATTTTAATTAATTTATAAATGGTAAATATAATTTAATTAGCCCTAAGCACAAACCCTACCCTGAAACCTAAAAACACCCCTGTACCCCAAAACCCAAACCCTACCCTGAAACCTAAAAACACCCCTGTACCCCAAAACCCAAACCCTACCCTGAAACCTAAAAACACCCCTGTACCCCAAAACCCAAACCCTGCCCTAAAACCTCAGTACACCAAAACATATACTCCTATACTCATACTTATTAAAAAAATTACTTAAATTAATAAATTTAATTTATAATATTTAAAAACAAATAAATATTTTTATTTATTTTTATTTATAATTAATATTAATTAAATCAATTATATAATATTAAATAAAATTTAAAAAAATTATATACTTACCAATACTTACGATGTAATGGTATGCGTTGTAATAGCATCTGCGATGTAATGCCATGCGTTGTAATGGCATCCGATGTAATGGATCCTGCGTTGTAATAGCTGCGTTGTAACAGCATTACGACGTAAAAGTTGCGTTGTAAGTGATACACACCGCCCTAGTCTGCTGTTAGACCCTCAAAGGCTGGTACCGGGAATACATGGGGGCTCCCTAGGGGAGCCCCCCCCGCCCCCAGAACATGGGATCCTACATCCAACACTGAATCAGTGTTAGGGTAGGATTCCAACCTGTTTAATACCAAACATGACGAGTTTTGATGGAGCCCATTTATAGGCATCTCGTAATTGACTTGAAGTCCACTATATGTAAAAAATGGCTGACTGAACTTACAAAGACTGGATAATCGACTCCTGGGTTTCTAGGGGGTGCAGGGCACCCTCTTTCTTATAAACAAGCACCCTGCCTTCAGGATTGAAAGAACTGCCTGAGGGTCGACTAATAGGTTTTAAGTGCAGTGCCCTCAGATATAAGAAAACCTATATCTGTTGTGAGTGGTGCTAGAACCAGCTCACACAAGCTGCAATGGCAGGCCCATAATCACAGTTTGAGTGATCTCTCTTGTGTTGCATAATACATGCTGCAGCCCGGGGGGATCCCTGTGTACCTTAGTACCATATACTAGGGGCTGAGAAGGGCACCAGTAGCCAATTAGGAAGGTACCAAACTACTTACCATAGTCCAATTTAGGGAGAACGCACACTGACTGGGGTCCTGATTAGCAGGATCCCTGTCAGACTAGTCAGAAAACAGAATGACACAGCAAAAAGTGGGGATAACCATGAAAGCAGATCCTACTTTTCTTCAGTTAGGGAAGGCTGTGCCAGTGACAGCAACTAGGACAGACCCCAAGAAGGGCTGAACCTGATATGACTTGGTAGCATTTATAATAAATCCAAACCTGTGGAACAGGGAAATAGTAGCTTGGGTGTGTGCTAGGCTTTGTTGCCTGCTTGCTCTCTTGATCAGCCAATTGTCTTCATAGTGGAATATGTGAGTGCCTCCCCTCCTGAGGTGGCAGCTACTACCACTAGACATTTGTGAAGAACCTTGTGTGATGTATTCTTATAGGTTCTGTATCGATCCCCCTATTCCTGACCCTGTTCTGGTTAACAAGTTAACTAGCAGCCATCCCATGATGCAGAAACCGTTATCTGATTAAGCCACTCTACGGCACAGGAACGTGTTATCTGATTAGGTCATAACGCTTGCCATCTAATTAGACAAGCGATATTCCTCCAGCCCCTGATAAGGCATACGGAGTTCTCAAAACAAATCAAACCTATGACAACCTGGGAAAAACCCTGCGGCCATTGTTTTGATTTCATCGAGAACTTCAGCAAAAGAATGTGCTAACGACCAAGTCGTATGACATCCTTATTGACGTATCTATGTCCATCCTTACGTCAATCTCGGCACCTTACAGGTATAAATATTACCGGTATTGCCTTAAGCAAACACACGCGGTGGTGACGAGATCGGAGCAGCCAGACTTGCCGAAGCCCAGAGCAGAGCAGACCCCGCTGGCGCAGCCCCGCCTTCCTGACGCGCTGAGAACGAGACGCTGCTTTCTCCTGCCGAGAAATCCAGCTCCGGTGCTTCCGGGTAGCCCTCGCAGGCAGCCTGGAATATCGAGACCAGAGACGAGAGATACCATCCCTCATTCATCCTAGATTCCAGGTACAGAACTGAATAACCCCTTGCAGAGAATTCTTGAGTCAGTCACTTGGCAAAACAAACTTAACTTAAACTGCTACTTTCTATTCCCGCCCACGTATTAGGCTTAGGTCAGGTACACCGGGGTAGGCGTAGTTAGAAACACCAGTTGAGTACGATTAGTCAAATGTATATGTGTATGTATCTATTTTATCCATTTTAAACCACCTTATGGCTTAGAAACCATATAAATGTTTTTACAGTATTATTTTATACTTCTGCTTTTATTGTATGCACTTTACTTAACCATAAGTATTGCGATAATATCGATTCATTTCTCTTGTATGAGAAAAGAGACTGATCAATAAATACCATCTTTTTATTGAACACGCCCGTCTCTTCCTTTTCTCTACAATCTGGTGAGACTAAGAATGCACGTACTGACTGAGTAAAATAAGTTGTCTTTTGTTTTCACACGACTCTAGAGATACACTCTTGATTAGGGGAGAGCAAAGTTGTCATGTTCTATGGTTGTCAGAAACTAAATCCCTTCTTGTCTATCCAGGGAGGTTCAACTCCTCCTTGCCTATTCGAGAAAGTTTCTAGTGAACTCTGAGCTAGCTGGCAAACCCAAAACTTTAAGTCTAATATCGACAATAGAAGACCTAGTTAACGTCTGGTCTAGGCCTATACTATTGAAGGTATTATTCCAATGCGCAGAGCCTATTGGGATAATAGGAACTACACTACATGGCGCCCAAACGTTTGGAAAGGCGATAAAACTAACGCAAGACATTAGAGTAACTCAGTTGTGCTTTTTCACTCAGACCCCTTTTTTCCCATAATACTCCAAAGACGTCTGGAGTGGGTGAAAGGTCATATCCGCCAAACCTCGCAGGAGGAAACTCCTATGTATGGTTCTTGGTTTAGTCAACGTTGAAGGATACACTGTTCCAAAATATTGTGCATCTAATCTTTGTTTCCATAAGAAACCTGATCTGCAAACAAACAAAATAACCTTCCTGACAGTAGAATGTCAGACACTGAAGAAGAAAGAGAAAGAGAGATAGCTAGAGTAGCAGCTGAACTCGTAGCAGCTGATAATACTATGCAAGAAGCAGACCCGGATTTAATACTCATCCCGGTCAACATAAGAAAATCTATAACTTTAAAACTTATAGAAAATGGACTGACACCTAGAGGTGGCACAGTCATATTCGTAATAGAGGCACACGAATATCGGCAGACAGAGGTATTCTATTCATGGATAAACTTTCCAGCAGCAAACGCTGTAACAAAGCACTTCCACCATTACAAAACAGAGGAACCTCCTGAAGAATACACTCCTTTCGAGGAGGTGGAAGTACCACTTAAATTTCAAGAGCACCTGCTCTTGTTTAATGGCGCCCTAAAACACAACAATCACATCACCAGACTCGGTCCATTAGGTAGACCAGGAGCAACGTGGCCGGTCCTAGCCGGATACACACCACATCCAGACATCGAAAGAATGTCTGCAGCAGATCTTCTAATACAACTAAAACAATTAATAAAAGTACATAGACAATTAGTCCAATATGTAATGCGGACTTCAACAATCCAACCAGCAATTAAAATTCCACAGCTGACCCCTCATCAGGGGAACACAAATAAAATTACACCACAGAACATACAGTCCTGCCTAGGTAAAGTACGAGCTAAAAGGGAACAAATACCATTCTGGTTAGCACAAAAAATCACCCAAATAGAGGCGGTGTTTCCAGACACCACCCCTGTAGATAAACACAGGATTCTGACTATCTGTCTTCCAATGGGAATCGCACCACACGTGGAGGACTGTGACACTTGGGGTATAGTCTTTGCTTCCATCTACACAAAAACGCATGGTGTTCCATCCATCTCGGTAATACCAGATGTGCTAAAACAAATTCAAGACGAATACGGTCCAGAACCCGCTTTAACTCTTGGTATGAAATTACTGAAAGACTTCAAGCAGGTCTCGGCTATATTACTAGCCAATATAAAGGGAGAAGCAGCAAACGTGGCGATCCGCCAAAGGTTAAAAGAAACAGATATAGCAGAACAACCAGCTGAAATTGCCAGAATTATAGAAAAATCCTATGAGGAACTAGGTAGAGATAGTTTAGGTGGAATACCAGTAAAACCCCAACTGATTGAAAGTCCTGAAAAAATATTTATTAAAAATCATCTAAACAGTCAAAAGAAGAACTGGGATGGAAACAAACAATCCAATCCAAAAGAAAAGAGATTCCAGTCCAGAGGAAGGTCTCCTCGGCGGAGAGAAAGATCTCCGGACCAAGGACCCAAGTCTCCCCAAAGTGAGCCCTCTGTGAAAAAATACAACCTTAGAAATAGGGATAATATAAAGAAACCGGATAGATATCAAGATTTTGATACACGTCCCTCTCAATCTTTTCAGACTTCCTCGCAGAAATCGGAAAGAAGAGGACGATCGGAACCCAGGGAAGGGCACGTCAAGTCCAAAGACAAGGAACCTGCTCATCCAAATAAGAAATTACAATTTCCAAAAAAGAAGGTAGCCAGTATTAAAGTAGTTAACAATGCCGAGAATACTGAGGACACAACTGAAAAACGGAGAATGGGCTCAGACAATGCTAGACAGCGCAGCAGAAGTGAGCATAGCTCGCAAAGTCCTTATGAATCATCTGGAGACAGTGGACACGAATGAATATCTTCAAGTGGAAACTGCAGACACCAGAGTTAGCAAACCTCACAAAATATATGAAATAACTTTACGTATAGAAGGGGATAAGACTAGAAAAATAAGGGGACTATTTTGGGATAATCTCTCCAAGGGCTATGACATCCTTCTAGCTGAAAAAGACTGGCCACCAGAGTTTGTCAGGGACTGCCCTCATGGCGAAGAAATAATTATGCCTGCCTTCTCAAATCATATCCCAATTCATAAAAAATACACACTTGCTAGAAAGTGGGCAGTAGCTCAAGCTCCTGCTTTATATAAAAATCACGTAGGATGGGATGAGGACTCTCCTCCTCACAAAATCCAGTTAAAATCACAACCTACTGCACAAAGACAGTACCCAATTAAGCAAGAAGCTAAAAAACAGGTAAAAGAAATCCTAGATCAATTAGAATACCAGGGGGTGATTGAAACTTGCACCTCACAAATGAACAACCCTTTGTTTCCTGTCTCCAAACCAGACAATTCATATCGTCTAGTTTTGGATTACAGACACCTTAACTCATGTTGCAAAACTTTTGCAGTGCAAAACTCGCATAGTGCAGCGCTAATGAATAACATAGTGCGCAAAAAATACAAAACAACATTAGACATCTCTAATGGATTCTTTTGTCAAAATATAGCACCAGAGAGCAGATATTTGTCTGCGTTCTCAATAAATGGCGCTCAAAAACAATTCTGTCGGTTACCCCAAGGGTTCAAGAACAGCCCAGGAGTATTCTCAGCGAGAGTAACAGAATTACTACAAACATATGATGACGAAGCATTATCTTATGTCGATGACATATACCTAACAGATGATGACTTGGATACTCACTTGAAGAGAGTGAACACCATAATACTTGGGTTCGCAGCAGAGGGTTACAAATTCAACTTTAAAAAATCTAGAATTGCCCATCTAACAGTCCTGTTCTTAGGATATGAATTATCAAGTGAAGGCAAAAGCCTGGCTGACAATTTCCTAGAGAAATGTGCCGTACTCCAAGCACCTAGAACACTAAAAAACCTACAGTCAATTCTAGGCTTCCTAAATTTCGGAAGAACATACATGGCAAATTACGCAGAAAGGGTCAAGCCCCTTTATGATCTAATAAAACCAGATTTTAAAAGAACAAATTGGACTCAAAAACACACAGAAATTCTGAGATCCTTACAAAGTGACATGTTAATAAAAACAAAATTAGAAACACGTGATAACACACGCAATCTTGTGATTCGAGTCATCCCAGGAAGATGCGGATTCACATACCTGACCTCTAACGAGGGAGAAAAGGTACCAATTGCATTCAAATCACACTTGTACACAGAAGCTGAAAAGAAATTCAGCATTAAAGAAAACATTGTTCATGCAGTTCAAACCGCAATAGCTAGAGAAAAAGATAAAGCTGACGGTAGACACATCACAGTCAGAACAGCAGAATCAGCCTTTGAGGCATTAACAACACCGTGTAATTTACCAACAACAGCATTGAATCCGGAATGGATACAATGGGTGAATTCAATTACAACGGACAAAGTAAAATACTACTTTGATCCAGAATTAAAAGAATTGAAAAATCTAGAATATGAAAGAACATTCTCTCTGCCAATCGACATTCTGCCCTTACGACAGTACGCTTGTGTAATCTATACAGACGGACATGCTCAACCCTCCGTTTGGGGAGAACAAGCATACAACCCCACATGTGAGATTACAAAAGAAGTGTGGCGCGGAGATAAACTAAGACCTCTATTAACAAAAACACACTCAGTAGAAACCAATTCAGAACAACAGACTGAAATAATAGCATTGAAAATGGCGCAAGATAATGCAGATCGCGAATTCCCGACACTTATAGTGTCCGATTCGTATTACTGCGTCAAATCATATAACAGCGATTTGCAGAAATGGATTCAAAACGGTTACAAAGATGACACAGGTGCAACAATAAAGCAAAAACTGCTTTGGGAACAAATAGTTCTTTTACAGAAAGAACTACCAAAGACTCACGTGACACACTCACTGAGGCATCAGCGTGATGGCGTTCACGTTGCAGGGAATTCATTGGCTAAGACAGCCACAGCGGTAGCAACTAAATCGGCTTCCGTAGCTAGAAAAAAGCGTACAATGAAATACATTGACGGTGAAACAGTGCTGGCGGTAAAAACGTCATCAAAAGGCGACTGCTCAGCGCTACCGATCAACTATCCACTCAATTATACATACATAATCGATGCAAACTCCGTCCCTTTTGCTCGAATCCCTGGAGTGGGGGATAGAGTAATTCCAAACATGGACAGGAGAACTTTGTTAATTGCAGACGCACATATGGGCGAGGGTCTCAGACACCTCAAACTAAAAGATTCTCTGGAAGAACTACAATCAGTGTACTGGTGGCCAGGCATGAGCCTGCAGCATCACATTTTTGTAAAAAAATGCCCGGACTGCAACAGAGATCGCAGTGGCGAGAGAAACGGTATACTACCGTGGCGTTTCACTCCAGAAAGGATCAGCAGTAAAAAGCAAAGCGTCCGATTAACATATACAGGCTAGTTTCCACTTATAATGTAGATCCCCAGCACTCGGCTGACGTCTGGACTGTTATACAAAGATTTGCGAGTCTAAATGGCATATACGCTAGGAGCATGCTACGTTTGACCAATGTTTTCACTTTAGCCCTCAAGCTTGTGGGGAAGCACGGCCAAATGAGCATAGCGATGCGGGATTCTTCTCACTTCCTTCCTGAGGGATACGGGATGGTGTAAAGAAAAAACCAAGGCATAAAGCTATCTATAACAGAAAGGATATTAGGTTCGGGAGCTGGGTGGGTCAAACATCTAATAAGTGTCCAACGTAGTCTAAATAACCTGCCAAGAAATTCTCTGAAGGGATTCAGTCCGTACGAATTATTGTTTGGAACTAGGATGTTAGTCTTAGATCTTGACAGTCAGACTTCAGTGGTAAAGGAAAAAAGCTTTGATATCAAAGATCGTTTGGCTATTTTGCAGGACTTAAACAAAACAAGAAAAGACCTGAGCAACATAAAGTTGAAACAGCAGCCAACAACCACTGAAGAACCACCACCTGTCCCAGCAAGACCTGTCTGGATTCCAAAAGTCGGGGATCTAGTCAGAGAAAAGATAGCGGTAAAGAAGGAATTTGGGCCTTCTTACAGAAAAGCAGTTCCTGTCTTGTCTATCAACGGGACAAGATCAGTTGTACTACCGCCGCTTGCTGGTAAAAAGGAGAACCGAGTTGTATCCATCGACCTGGTAAAACCACAATCATGTGGCCGATAACAAACAGTAGGCCAAGTGGACTCCCGATAAGTAGTAGAACACCAAGATTTGCTACCAATACAGAGGTCCAAACTAAGAGGCTAATCACATTTGAAACGCCTACAGAAGAACAACAAGGACTATGCAACAATGCATTGGAACTTAAACCTCTGAAAACCCAAATAAAAAGATTTAGTAGAGACACAAGAACCTACAATGAAGTAACAAACGAATATGCAAGAAACAGTAATCCTGAAGCAATTGGAACAATTGACAGAACTGCATCCGGCTACTTCATAAACTTCGATGATTCCTCTGAAGACCTAAGTGAATCAAAAACACAGCCATCAACAAAAACCTTTAAAGATAAAGCTAAAGAACTTTTGAAACAGCTGAAAGAAACATATCTGATTTCTCCATGGATTGAATTTTGGGTGGGCTTTGGTGCATTTATCCTCATACTTTGGCTCATCATGGTACTAACTTTGGGACGCTTCATTGAGGGAAAATATGCTAAAATGGACACAGCAAGTCAGAAAATCAACTTGATCCTCAAGCCACACACATCTTCACACGTCGAGAAAAGAGAACTTTCTTCGGTCAACTTCACAGCCAATCCTATACCGGGTGGGGTAGCATGGGACAATACTGACTACGAAATTTATGGTCCGGTTGAGATCCTGAAATATCCACACCAAATTAAGATCTCGTTGAGTGACTTTGTAAAAACAAGCTCATTTGCTGATGATTGGGACTTTGAAAGTATAAATAATATGATGTCTGACTTAGTGATGTCTGCTAAATTTACCAAACATGATTATTTGCAGGGTTCGACTAATTATGATAGTATGTACTGTTACAACCACTATGGTAACCATTTTCTACATAAATCTGCACAACCTAGAAATGTTTTAAATTATAATCAATGGGAACATTGTGCAACCCCTCCAAAAGGAAGCTCAAGAACCTTTTACGACAAATATTCATACTTTTCAGGGTTCAACACAAGTAATGCTGAAACATTTTATTTCAAATTGTCAAATAAGACAGGGACAAAGACCATGCTAACAAACACGAAATTGATATATTCAGACTCATTTTTTGAACAAATGAATACTTTTGGTTTTGATTATTGGGACAAAAATGTTGAAGTTAAAAGTGTTTGGGGTACAAAAGAATGGCAAGTACAAGGTATAGAATCATTGTTTAGAGCCTGCATGATCCCAGAACAAATTATATTTTTAAATGACACTGTTCAACAAACCACCTGTCTTGGCTTAGCCAACATCAAAGACTTAAATAAACCGTCTATTCCAAAGCCAACAATGGACAGCAATAGCTCTACAGATGAAGAGATAGACGTAAACTATATATTAAACCAAAACAGAACACATCCTGATTGGAAACAGTGGTTGATCTGGCCCACAGATACTAATAACTGTCAAGACAGATTCCTGAACAAAAAACAGGGGTTCAAATTGACCAGGCCAGACCCTAGATATTCCCAAAGACAACACCTAGGGATAATAACCACCTACAGTGTGGGCAAATTATGCCTTCAATGGCTACAAACTTCCACACTGACAGAAATTAAGCAACACCTAACTTTACTTACTGATGGTGCTGACTTGCGTGATTTCATTATGGGACCGCGCAAACAGCGTCAAAAACGCTTCATAGCAGCCTCTGTATATGCAGCTTACAATGAGGCCTGGAAGGTAACTCAAATTGAGACAGCAGAAAGTATACGGGAAATTGACCGTATTAATTTGGAAAAATCACTTCCTGTAGTGGACAATGGGTTAATGACTCTGTCCTCCAGAATTTTTTCTTTGGACAGCATTGTGTCTTCAGCAATCGACATAATATCGCAAGACTTACTGTTGTTACAACACGGTCAGTCTCAATTGCGTTCTATTGTACAGCTTGGCTGGACGTTACAAAATCTGCGTTCAGGCTATGTGCCTTGGCGTTTAATCAACACAACGTCACTATTCAATATCTTTAACCTTACTGATAAACAAATCAGTATGGCACAAAAGGGTGCTGATTATACAATCCTGAGCATTGAGAAACTCGAGAGATTACCAGTGACAATGTCAGAACGACCTGTCAGTGAATGGATAATACATGGGATAATTAATATTCCAATATCAACCTTCAGGTTTCAATACTGCCAAAAATATATACAGGCTGGCATGTACGAAAAATTGGGAAAAGGGTACATTAAGACAACATGGAACTTGCCCTCAGTAATAAAGGACAGAAAGTGTTTCTTAGTGGCAATAATTGTGCGATGTCACTAAGCGGTACACTTCTGTGTAATGGAATTAGTTTGCATGGAGCCTGTGAAGGGAACTCAAATAACCTTTCATGTCACCAGCTAGGCGCACCTGCAACAGAGATAGAACCATTCCTTAAAAGACTCTATAACGGGAGTTACATTCTAATTGTGGATCGCAGATGTTGTAGTCTTATGCCCGGGACTCCTTATCTCGTAACTACGACTGCGAAGGTCATGTGCTGTGGACACTCATTGTTCCCCAGCTCCTTTCCAGACAGGGAGGCAAGGGCATGGCCTAACTTGAAAATTACTTCTATTCGAATAGATACTTTAAGCAGAATGAAAACAGTGCTTCTTCAGACGCCGACCAGACTCACGTCATCAAAAGAAACGTATGATCTCCTAGTCGCAAGGACGACTGCAGAGATTCACTCATTGTTATCAACTAATTCCCCCATACATTTCGCAGAAATCCTGAATGAAATCTTAAATATTTCTGATACCAGTGGAGTCTCAAAAGTATTTAAGACAGTATTTTCGATGGCATTAACACCATTCAAAGCCATACTAGGTATTTTTCCAGACTTCGTCCATTCGATTTTTGGCGGATTTCCCTCATTTTAGGACTAATTGCAGGAATCCTATTCTTTTTTTTTTTTTTTTGGAAAACCTTTATTGACATCAAAAAGGAGAGACAAGTCAAGGCCTACAACCCAGCCGGCCGGCCGCAATGTACAAAACAATCAGGAGTCACCAGGCAAATATCACATAATCAATCAATACAAACCAGAGGCCGTACAATCATAAAAGGGGGGAGAAAAAATTCAGGAACCAAAGGGCTAAAACACAGGAGCAAATAAGGCTTAATTTTATAATATGGGGAGAAGACGTATGACAGGCGCACTTTCAATACGGAGGCATCCGATATTCCGTAATCAACTGCAACATTAATAAGGGGGCATGGGGCCAGAAGATCGGGGGGGATAATACAATGCATTCAAGAAATCAGGATATGTGAGACACAATCAGCCCCTGAGCATTCTTCTCGTAACATGCCCGCCACCCAGGACACTACCAAGCCAGAACAGAGGGATCGGAAAGACAATAAACCAAAACCAGCTCGTCATGAGAACTTCTAGGACACCGAGAGGAAAAAAGGGGGAGGGGGACGAGGTAGGGAAGGGGAGGGGGAAGGGAAGGGAAAACGGAGGGAAGACAAAATAAGACAATAAAAAGGGAAATAAAGAACTAAGAAAAACGAAAGGAAGAAGACACGCCGACCCAGGCCCCCCGTGGCAGGAAGACAGGAGACAAAAGGAGTAGCGGCCCAAGTGGGGGTATGGCAATCGGGGAGAAAGACAGCCGAAACCTATCAGGAGGATTAACGACGCCACACCCCCCACCCGAAACACACCAGAGGAGGTCAGGACAGACGCGGCCTCACGAAAAAGAGATAGAAAAGGGCCATAGAACCAGAGGACAAACAAAAAATAGTACCCAACCCACCCGTCCCCCCTGTAGAAGGCTATGGCCTACCCTTCAGACAGCGTGCCTGTCGCCCTAAACCAGAACCCGAAATATAGCGAGAAGTAAGAAAGAAGAACGAGACAAAAAAGAACAACAAAAGCGAAGAAAAAAGGACAGGAGGGAGGAGCAGAATAACTATAATCCGAACGGGTGGCCGCAGCCCTCCGCCCAACCAGAAAAGCACAGTCAAAAACAGACCAGGACGACACCCCATCACGCGCTATAAAACATTAAGAGAAGGGGACCGCCCACCTTTCTACGATTAAAAACAATGATGCTACTAAATCGTATACCGGGAATCAAACAGAAGTCGTACATTTCACCCCCAACCCTTTCGAGCGACAAATCCCACCCACCACATGGCAATGTAAAACCACATACTAAATACGAAATCAGCATATAGTCGAGTGGAATGGTGACTAACAAAGCTACGTGGGGGGTAGATAGATCCACAAGGGAGCAATAGTCCGAACCAAAAGTGTAGATGCATCAACAATCGCAGCACGATCAGTGTAAAACAGGAGTTCAGTTGCGCCACTGGATCGGGCGAAGTGGTCCCAATTATAGACACAGGCAAAGTCATCGAAGCAAGCACAGGAGGCAGTCCACCAATAGTTTCAGGCAACAATGTCGAACATGGTCGCAGTACAGCATCCAAATCCCCGGGGTCCGAACCATGAAAAGCAGGGCGCCCCAAAGTCACCGGCACACTACACGATCTTCGATCAGTGGCGGAGACACTCAAGTCAATCGAGGGGGGCGAGGCATTGAAGTCATCGAAACAAGAGGGCGACAAGAAGAAATGGCCGCCCAAAATGGCGGCAGATCGTGGCGGACCCACAGAGACTCCCAGGGCCAGGGAAGCGTGTAGGGATCTCAGGGCTTCCAGGATATCTCTGACCGTCGGCTCACGTCCACCAGATCCGCTCCCCACACGATTAGGCAACACGGGCCTGCCGCCACAGGGTGATTCTCGTTCCAGAGGGTCGGCCGCCATTTCGTGAATCAGCCCAATCGCCGCCCACCAAGACCCCCGGAAATAACAGTTCGCAAATGTAGGACTTTACAAGCTCCGGGGGTCCCAGCAAGGGCGGCCTCGATGCCAAAAGGATATCCGCCCAAAACGGGTCTCCGCCAGCACCAGCCCCGGTGCCCCAAACAAGCGGAGTCCGGGCCCCGAGGACCAGGGCCGCCGGACCCAGCAGCGGCGGAGGGAGACCCCTTCACAGAATCAGGTCCCGGGGCCTCTCACCCACGTCGGCCGCGCGGCCACCAGGGCAGGCCCGGTTCAGGATCGCCGGGATCTTCGCACATCGGCTCCCAACACTGGTTCTCGCTCTCGGCCGGGGCCGAGAGCCGTCGGATCCCGCCGGCCAGGTCCCGGTCCAAGTCTCGCGGAGGCCCCGATCCCTCGGAGGCCACAACTCCGGAGCCACTGCACACCGAGACCCCGGGGTCGGATGGTAAGTACAAACAAGCCGTTATGTTTCAATGCCCCAAAAGATGTGTCGTCCTCGGACAGGATAGAAGACAGGATCGTCAATCAGGACGGAGGGCTGCGGGAGCCGAGCTAAAGGGCGACCATCACGGCCGCGAGCTAGGCTCCTCCCCCAGGAATCCTATTCTTGGTCCTGATATTTCGTTATGGCAAACCATGTCACAGACAAAACACCTGCGACAAGGGAAGAAACAATCCGAGCCATTGGATACCGGGACCGGATATCAAAAATCCTGGGACTATCCCGGCTTAGAGACCTGAACATGACTTGGTTTCCTTCATTTCGACCAATGTGGCATCGATGTGTTTTACCTGTATTAAGGTGCTTGCTGTGCGGAGAAGAATGCGTGTTGGACACCTGTCTGACGCTACAATCGGATGCGCCTATGGATGCAGAAACATTGTTGGGTCCGATAAAGGCTCATGCTTTGTGCTGCCCTCAACGGCTGCCAATCCTGATGACGGCATTCGTGGAAACTTCACCACTACGATTAAGGGGTAGTGGAGTTCAAGATGAAAGCAGCATCGATCAGGTACGACCTTCTGTCAGCAATACTAATCAAAACGTCAATGGAGACAATCATGCGCACAAATGCATGGTTACACCTTTTTCCGAGTTAGTGGAACTCTCCCAGGAAGCTGTTGACAGCTTTTTCGACAGTCTAAATGATATGATGTTCTCACCAGAGCAGAAATAGAGACTTTTAAGCAAGCTAGCACACGGCGTTCCCAACACCCTGAATTTGGCCTTCAACTTAATAGCAAAATAACATGGACAATTTTCCCTCCAGTTCACGGACAGCGATTTTTTCAGCAGCCCCAAAATATTTTTACGATTTTTCGGGACACTTATCTTCTGCTTAAAGTAAGAACTATTCTTAGAGAACTAGAATTTTCTAATTTTTAGAAACTTTATAGACATTAGCTGCCCGCTGGTATGTTCATAATTATTTTTATTCTGTGATGAAATGGTCTCGAACCTTTTTCTTCTGTATTAAGAGCCATTTCATGTGTAAATTCTCATATACCAATTAGCAATAATGTATACATATGCGTGATTACTTTAGCATTATTCTACAGCTTGAGTGCATATAGTACATGTGAATATTTTTTCCGTATATTACATTATTCGAAATGTATTATATGTATTTTGGGGTGGAAAGGTATACACGATACTCTACAGTATGTTTTACTATGCCTAGATTCGTAAACATGGCCATAGTTAGCGTGGAGTGGGTGTGATGTATTCTTATAGGTTCTGTATCGATCCCCCTATTCCTGACCCTGTTCTGGTTAACAAGTTAACTAGCAGCCATCCCATGATGCAGAAACCGTTATCTGATTAAGCCACACTACGGCACAGGAACGTGTTATCTGATTAGGTCATAACGCTTGCCATCTAATTAGACAAGCGATATTCCTCCAGCCCCTGATAAGGCATACGGAGTTCTCAAAACAAATCAAACCTATGACAACCTGGGAAAAACCCTGCGGCCATTGTTTTGATTTCATCGAGAACTTCAGCAAAAGAATGTGCTAACGACCAAGTCGTATGACATCCTTATTGACGTATCTATGTCCATCCTTACGTCAATCTCGGCACCTTACAGGTATAAATATTACCGGTATTGCCTTAAGCAAACACACGCGGTGGTGACGAGATCGGAGCAGCCAGACTTGCCGAAGCCCAGAGCAGAGCAGACCCCGCTGGCGCAGCCCCGCCTTCCTGACGCGCTGAGAACGAGACGCTGCTTTCTCCTGCCGAGAAATCCAGCTCCGGCGCTTCCGGGTAGCCCTCGCAGGCAGCCTGGAATATCAAGACCAGAGACGAGAGATACCATCCCTCATTCATCCTAGATTCCAGGTACAGAACTGAATAACCCCTTGCAGAGAATTCTTGAGTCAGTCACTTGGCAAAACAAACTTAACTTAAACTGCTACTTTCTATTCCCGCCCACGTATTAGGCTTAGGTCAGGTACACCGGGGTAGGCGTAGTTAGAAACACCAGTTGAGTACGATTAGTCAAATGTATATGTGTATGTATCTATTTTATCCATTTTAAACCACCTTATGGCTTAGAAACCATATAAATGTTTTTACAGTATTATTTTATACTTCTGCTTTTATTGTATGCACTTTACTTAACCATAAGTATTGCGATAATATCGATTCATTTCTCTTGTATGAGAAAAGAGACTGATCAATAAATACCATCTTTTTATTGAACACGCCCGTCTCTTCCTTTTCTCTACAATCTGGTGAGACTAAGAATGCACGTACTGACTGAGTAAAATAAGTTGTCTTTTGTTTTCACACGACTCTAGAGATACACTCTTGATTAGGGGAGAGCAAAGTTGTCATGTTCTATGGTTGTCAGAAACTAAATCCCTTCTTGTCTATCCAGGGAGGTTCAACTCCTCCTTGCCTATTCGAGAAAGTTTCTAGTGAACTCTGAGCTAGCTGGCAAACCCAAAACTTTAAGTCTAATATCGACAATAGAAGACCTAGTTAACATCTGGTCTAGGCCTATACTATTGAAGGTATTATTCCAATGCGCAGAGCCTATTGGGATAATAGGAACTACACTACACTTGGGGTTGTGGTAACCCTGATAGGCACCACCTTGAATTGGTAGTGCTGTTCACTTGCCAAAAGCAGCGGCAGTGCCGATGAGCAGGGTGGATTTGGTTTGTGAAAGCAGGCGTCCTTGTGGTCTAGTACTGTCATGAAGTCGCCTTACAGCAGAAGGGGGTTGATACCCTACATAATTGTCATGTGGATATTTTCTGAGAGGAAGTATTTGTTGGGGAGCTTGCGATCCAAAATGAGCTAGAGAAAGCATTCGTTTTGGGAAAGAGAAAGTATGGGGGGTAAACACCCTTGCTGAAATGTTGATGTGGGACTAGCTCTATCGCCCCCTTGAGGAGAAGGGCCTGAACCACCTAATGGGGAAGGCAAAGGTATTCTGAGCTTAGGGTGGGTGTCTGGAGAGGAATGTTTGACAGGGATGAAAGGAAATCTAGACAATATTCATGCTGAATGATAACCAGGACCCACCAGTCGGAAATCATTCCATCCCAGTGTTGAAAGAAATCTTGCAGTTGCTCTCCGACAGGACCTGTGTGGTCGGATGTGCGGCAAGCCCATGTTTGGAGGTAGAGGCTCCTTTACTGGAGGTCCGTCTACCCCTACACTTGCTGGAGTTGTTATCCATGTGCGCCCCTCACATGTATCCTCTACTGCCCTAATGGTGGTTAAGATTGTTGCTGCCTTTGATATGATTGTGGGTGGTCCGGGAGGTGATCTTGGATCCTACTCTATACTGCTACCTATAAAAGGAACCTCTGTCAGCTGGGTTCTCTAGGGCACCCAGTGACTTTGTAATGTCAGTGTCCTTAATTTTCCCGAGCATCTCATTAGCCTGCAGTCCAAGGAGATGGGTCCATTGAAGGCATATTGATGAGATGCTGCTGAACCTCTAGTTTAAATCCCGATATGAAAAAGAGTGTGATGCCGGAGTTTGATGGAGGTGTTCTCCCCTAGCAGCGGCATCAAGGGCGCAGTGTATGGTGGCATTAAAAATGGCTTCTCCTTCTGCCACTATTTCCTCACCACGCTCTCAAACTCATCAGGGAGATGTTAACCTCATGGCTGCTGGAGCGATTCCCCTGCAGTGCTGGGCCATAATAAACACGGGTGTGGTCATGACAAGCTCAGCTCGTCATGAGCACCTGAGAGGTATATGCCATGACGACCTCAGCTCGTCATGAGCACCGAAGGGGTTAAATGAGCTCCTCCATCTCCTTCTACTGCGTCTTATTGTGTGTGCAACAAACAATTGCTGCTTGCAGGTCACCTCCACCTTCAGGCTCCTTTCACGACCAATAAAAAGCATTGGAGCTAAAGCAGGATCCGACAAAGGGCATCAACCCTCATTGCCCATCCGGTGCCTAAAAGTCCTACACCCTTCAAAGCTGAATTCACTGTCCGCACCCGCTATTTATTCCATGCCTGCCTCCGATTCCTTTGCAAAGTCTCTGGGGTCTTAGCGCAGACACCGTGGCAGAAATCTTTCCTGTACAAGGGTAAATGAAGATCTGCTCTTGCCTTACATCCAATTCTTCTTGGGGCTTTTCCATGATTGTTATTTTGGAGTAATCTAACCCAGCTGAGGAAGGGGCTCTTGGTACCGACTTTAACTTTGGCATGGAATAAATAGCTTGCTCTCCTGGTTAAGCAGTGGGGCACACACATAAGAAGCTACCCCGAATAAATCTGTGATTCTATCCACAAAGACAAGCACTCCACACTTTATTGAGTGGGGTGCAGGGCATCTCAAAAAATGGGAAGGACTGTCCTTACGCACCACCAGGTGTCATGCTTCATCATTGGCAGTCCTCGCTCTCTAGAAACTACATTAGGTAGAGATCGGGCCTACACCTGGAGACAGGGAGGTACTCCTAAAAACTAAGTGTGGGGCCGTAATAAAGTTCAAGTTCAAGTTCAGGTATTTGTAAAGCGCACTACTCACCCAGAGGGTCTCAAGGCGCTGGAGGGAGGGGTTTACTTTTTATCGAATAGCCATGTTTTCAGTTCTTTTCTGAAGGAGATGTGATTCTGAGTAAGGCGGAGGTGGGTGGGGAGTGAGTTCCAGGTCTTGGCAGCCAGGAAGGAGAAGGATCTGCCACCCATGGTGGTTTTTCGGATGCGCGGGACTGCGGCGAGGGCTTGATTGGATGATCTTAGTTGGCGGGTGGGATAGTAGAAGGACAGTCGGGTGTTGAGGCATTCGGGTCCTAGATTATAAAGGGACTTGTGTGCGTGGGTAAGAAGGCGGAAAGTAATTCTTTTGTTGACGGGAAGCCAGTGGAGGTTTTTTAAGTGACCGGTGATGTGCTCTTGGCGCGGGATGTCTAATATGAGTCTCGCTGATGCGTTTTGGATGCGCTGGAGTTTTTTCTGCAATTTTGTTGTAATTCCGGCGTAGAGTGTGTTGCCATAGTCCAGTCGACTCGTGACCAGTGCATGGGTGACAGTCTTTCTTGTTTCGAGGGGGATCCAGCGGAAGATCTTTTTGAGAATGCGAAGGACGTTGAAGCAGGAGGACGATACGGCGTTGACTTGTCTGGACATTGAGAGGGAGGAGTCTAGAATGAAGCCAAGGTTGCGTGCATGGTCTGTGGGTGTGGGCGCAGATCCCAAAGCGGAAGGCCACCAGGAGTCGTCCCAAGCTGAGGGGGAGGATCCTAGGATGAGCACCTCCGTCTTGTCTGAGTTGAGTTTTAAGCGGCTCTGTTTCATCCATTCGGCTACTTCTTTCATACCTTCGTGAAGGTTGTTTTTGGCGGTGTTGGGGTCTTTGGTGAGGGAAAGGATTAGCTGGGTGTCGTCGGCGTAGGAGATGATGTTGAGGTTGTGTTGACGTGCGATGGAGGCGAGGGGACTCATGTAGACGTTGAAGAGGGTGGGACTGAGTGAGGAGCCTTGAGGTACGCCGCAGATGACTTCGGTGGGCTCTGAGTAGAATGGGGGGAGTCGGACTCTCTGTGTTCTCCCGGCTAGGAATGAGATGATCCAGTCCAAGGCTTTTCCTTGTATGCCGATGTTGTTGAGGCGTTGTATGAGGGTGTTGTGACAGACAGTGTCGAAGGCCGCGGAGAGGTCGAGTAGAATGAGGGCCACTGTTTCACCGTTGTCCAGGAGTGCTCGGATGTCGTCGGTCGCCGCAATGAGGGCGGTTTCGGTGCTGTGTTTGGCTCGAAAGCCGTTCTGTGAGGGATCCAGGGAGTTGTTGGATTCAAGGAAGGCTGCTAGTTGGCTATTGACGGCTTTCTCGATGACTTTGGCCGGGAAAGGGAGTAGGGAGATGGGTCGGTAGTTTTTCAGATCTGAGGGGTCTGCTGTTGGTTTTTTCAGAAGGGCGCTGAGTTCGGCGTGTTTCCATATTTCTGGAAAGGTGGCGGAGTCGAAGGAACAGTTGATGACATCGCGGAGTTGGGGAGCGATGATGGAGTCAGCTTTGTTGAAGATGAAGTGGGGGCAGGGGTCAGAAGGTGAGCCAGAGTGGATTGAGTTCATGAGGCGAATGGTGTCTTCAATGGTGATTGGGTTCCAGGAGTTGAGGTAGTTAGTTGGAGGGGTGGGATCTGAAGTGGGTGGGGTGAGTTGGTCATTGGGAGTATTCTTGAAGCTGTTGTGGATGTCGGCAATTTTGTTGTAGAAGAAGGAGGATAGCGCATCGCAGAGGTCTTGGGAGTTAGTGATGTCGTTGGATGCTGCGGGAGGGTTGGTGAAATCTTTGACGATATTGAAGAGTTCCTTGCTGTTATGAGAATTGTTGTCGAGACGGTTCTTAAGTGCTGATTTCTTGGCGGATCGGATCAGTTGGTGGTGTTTGCGGGTGGCTGTCTTGAGGGAGTCCATGTTGTCTGAAGTTGGTTCTTTTCTCCAATTCTTCTCCAGGGTGCGGCATGTCTTCTTGGATTTTTTAAGGTCATCATTGAACCAGGGAGCTTTTTTGCTGGATGATTTCGACTGGTGTTTTTTCAGGGGTGCTAGTTCGTCCGCACTGTGGGTAATCCATTGCCTGAGGTTGGTGGCCGCTAGGTCTGGGTCCGTTGCCAGGGTGGGAATGTTTTGGCTGAGTGATGTGAGGAGTTGTTCGGTGGAGATTTTGTTCCATTTTCTTCGGGGAATGGGTTGTAGACGGTTATGGGTCAGGGTTGTTTTATAGCTGAAGTGAACACAGCTATGATCCGTCCAGTGGAGGGCTGTAGTATGATCGAAGGAGATGTGCTTGCTGGAGGTGAAGATAGGGTCGAGCGTGTGTCCGGCTATGTGAGTGGGGGTGTCAACAAGTTGTTTGAGTCCGAGATTGGACAGGTTGTCCAGAAGGGTGGTGGTGTTGTTGTCGTGAATGTTGTCAAGGTGGTAGTTGAGGTCTCCTAGAAGAATGTAGTTCTCGGAGGCGAGGGCGTGCGGGCTGACGAAGTCAGTGATGTCGTCACTGAATTGAGATCGGGTGCCTGGGGGCCTGTAAATGAGTGTTCCTCTAAGTGTAGTCCTGGGGTCGGTGTGGATCTGAAAGTGGAGGTGTTCGGCGGTTGCAAGATTTACGTCAGAGCTGGTTGTAATTTTGATGGTGTTTCTATGGACGATAGCGATGCCTCCTCCAGTTTTTTTATTGGTGCGGTCTTTTCGAATGATCTTGTAAGTGTCCGGTATGGCTATGGCGATGTCAGGGGCAGAAGATGCGTTCATCCAAGTTTCAGTAAGGAAGGCGATGTCAGGTGACGCAGTGTCGATTAGGTCCCAGAGTTCGGTTGCATGTCTGTGGACCGAGCGGGTGTTCAGTAGGATGCATTTCAAGTCGTTGGGTTCGGAGCTGTGTGTGGAGGAAGTGTGTTTGGTGAGGGTCCTGACGCAGTTGAACTTACAGGAGAGGCAGGAGAATGGGCCGTGGGTACGTCCTGGGGTAGCTTTGCAGCAAAGTGGGGTGCGTCCGGCGTTGAGGGCGAGGAGAGTAGCGGCATCATAAGTTACTCTGGGGAGTTGGGAGCGGCATGGAGCAGGGGGACGGGCGCTGGGCGCGGTCCAGGCGCGGACGGGCGTAGACGGGCTTACCTTTGGCGCACCTTCGGCGCGCAAGGGGCACGACGGCTGCGCGTGAACGCTGCGCGCGGATGCATCTGTCATAAATGGATAGTGGAAGGGGAGGGGCGAGGGAGGGTCAGCAGGGAGGCGGGAGCGTGATTGGAGGGACGGGGCTGGGGCTGCACAAACAACAACAAAATGGCAGCAGCAGTAAACAACGGTGATCAGGGAGAGGATGGGGCGAGCAGTGAGCACAAAATTAAAATACACAGCAGCTCTATGTTTACAGCGCGTTAAAGCAGGGTGCAGCGCTATGGGATGTGGCAAAAATGAAATGCAGTACAAGTAGCGTCTAGTCACAGGCACAATGCGTCTCTAATAAATGTGGCAAATCAAGTTAAGTTATTAATCACAAGTAGCGTCTAAACATGAGGCACAATGCGGCGCTATGAAATGTGGCGAGATGGAATGCAAGCAAAGCCCAGGCAGCGTGGAACAAGAAGCGCTACGATACCAGGAGGGAATGCGGGGAGCGGCCGCTTCTGTGCAGGACAGGACGGTCACAGCTCACAGGGGGGGTGGGGTCGGCCTCTACTCTTAGTGGGAGGGAGGGTCCGCAGGGAGGCGGGAGCGTGATTGGAGGGACGGGGCTGGGGCTGCACAAACAACAACAAAATGGCAGCAGCAGTAAACAACGGTGATCAGGGAGAGGATGGGGCGAGCAGTGAGCACAAAATTAAAATACACAGCAGCGCTATGTTTACAGCGCGTTAAAGCAGGGTGCAGCGCTATGGGATGTGGCAAAAATGAAATGCAGTACAAGTAGCGTCTAGTCACAGGCACAATGCGTCTCTAATAAATGTGGCAAATCAAGTTAAGTTATTAATCACAAGTAGCGTCTAAACATGAGGCACAATGCGGCGCTATGAAATGTGGCGAGATGGAATGCAAGCAAAGCCCAGGCAGCGTGGAACAAGAAGCGCTACGATACCAGGAGGGAATGCGGGGAGCGGCCGCTTCTGTGCAGGACAGGACGGTCACAGCTCACAGGGGGGGGTGGGGTCGGCCTCTACTCTTAGTGGGAGGGAGGGTCAGCAGGGAGGCGGGAGCGTGATTGGAGGGACGGGGCTGGGGCTGCACAAACAACAACAAAATGGCAGCAGCAGTAAACAACTGTGATCAGGGAGAGGATGGGGCGAGCAGTGAGCACAAAATTAAAATACACAGCAGCGCTATGTTTACAGCGCGTTAAAGCAGGGTGCAGCGCTATGGGATGTGGCAAAAATGAAATGCAGTACAAGTAGCGTCTAGTCACAGGCACAATGCGTCTCTAATAAATGTGGCAAATCAAGTTAAGTTATAAATCACAAGTAGCGTCTAAACATGAGGCACAATGCGGCGCTATGAAATGTGGCGAGATGGAATGCAAGCAAAGCCCAGGCAGCGTGGAACAAGAAGCGCTACGATACCAGGAGGGAATGCGGGGAGCGGCCGCTTCTGTGCAGGACAGGACGGTCAAACACCAAAATAAATTTGTTAGGTGCCGTATCGTCAACATGTTTCTGCCGTATTGGTCCCGAGTGTCTGTGGCATTCATCAGGACTTAATAACTAGGGCTATCTAACCTCTTCTGGTTCAGATATTACCACCCTGTAGGGTGATCTATGGCAACCTCTACCTAAAGTAGGGGTTTCTTGAAGCCCCAAGTCAAGGACTGAAATGCCCCATGGGAAGGGGGACTGAGGGACCCCTGTAGTCACACTTGTATCAAGCTGCGTCCCCCGCTGTCATCCTAAAGGCGTCCTCTTCTCGTCTCCCGATGTCATCCTGAAGGCGCCCTCTTCGCTTCCCTCGCATATGAGGTTTGGAGTCCAGCTCACCCTGAACACCCCATAGCCTCTAGTTCCTTCCCCTAGCAAGCTCTAGGGTTATGTGTTTGGATAAACAATTTTTTGTTCACAGGGCTGGATGCCAGACTCCCTTGAGACCGGTGCTCCGTCTCAGTGTGCAGCCTTTTGCGGAGCTTCTGGTGGGTTTGCACTTTGGCCACACTCACGGCTCTTGGGTCAACTTAGTGCAAGGGCCGGTACTGGTGGAGGTCAACAGAGCTCCTTCGATAGTTTCTTCTTCAGCATTGGAGCCACTAGAGTCTTAGACCACTGGGCTGGTTTGGTGAGGGAGGACGCCTAAAGATGCAAAATTTTCCTCCTCAGCATTAAGGGGTTCCAATTCTCTGAACATGTCTGGAGCTTCTATCGTCAACAGTCACTGCATCCTGATGTGAGCCAAGCACCTGTTCCTGCAGTAGCAATAGTCTTCTTATAATGGAAGGCTCGGCAGAATGTGCAATCGTCATTGTTGTGGTCTGGAGAGAGGCAAAGGTTACAAACGCTATGATGGCTGGCCCAAGGATACTTGGCGTGTCACCAAGGGCATGTCATCTGCTGTCTTGTATGAAAGATCCATGTCTAATTCTTATCTCACCCGTATGATGCACTTTAGACCTCGCAAAGGTCTACTGGATGCAGTCTCTGTAAACTAAGTTGTGCAGTCTTTACAGTGCAATACCTGATCTAGCTATCCATAGACAACATTTTTAAATAAACAACCTAAACAACCACGAGACATAGCTATCATTGGCAGAGCAGGTGCAGTGGCACCAGGGCCCAGGGGTAAGTGTCCCTCTCCGTCCTACGTATGAATGTCTTTTACCGACCTACCAGATGGTGGGGGCCAATCTTTCTTGCACGCCTTAGAGTCCCTTACTACACCACACATATAAAAGCGAAGTAAGCTGAAATATTAAGCATAAACCTAAATAATACACTAGACATCATAGAAATGAACTAGAGAAAAATATGCAGAGAGGGAGCTTTGCTGACGTCCCTCATAATGGTAAATCATTTCAAAGAACTGCTGTACGTGCTGTTGATAAATTCCTAGAAGAGGCTTCATGTGGGTATCTCTCAATTGTATCCTAGTTTGATCTCTTTTGATTGCAAATGTTGACCACTTCCACCATCGATGTGCAGAATCTATCAACTATTTTCCACCACAAGCTTAACTAATTCCAACCAATATCTGAAAAGACTACAAGAATCAATTTATGGACAAGTATTACGCAAGTAATTTGTCATAGGACAGCAATATCAAAAAATCAACTGGGGGGTGGATCACTTGTACTGCTCTAACCAGGGGATACTTCCGGGTGGAGGAAACATAACCACTAACCCTATGATGATGCTGTCACATTCCTAAGGAATATCAAGATATTCCGCCACCATCGACCTCCGTACGTGAATGAGGGTTTTTTTATCGGTACAGTGCACGAAAATTGCTAAAAAACCCAGTTACACAGGACAAGAAATCCACCCCCAGTTGATTTTTTGATACATAAATAAGGAAGCCGTGTGGATCACAATCTCATCCTTCTCCCTCTTTTTGATTTGGTATAGGACAATAATAACCTTCATTTGTTTGTTTCAGAACTAGCAGGTGCTGAAGAAGAATAAACTGGTTTGCTAAACTTTATTGGGAGAGGGTTCCCAAAGTGAACTGTGCAGGATGAGGCAACTGTCTGGAGAGATTAAGATCACTTGTGACTCTTTTCTTAACTGGTGCCCCTTAACAGGCGTAGATAATTGCTTTGGTTTGTTTTTCCCAAATACATGAACTCTCACCTGGTCTTCTGCTTTGTACTGAAATATTCTTGATTAGCATGTCCTTGGATGAATCTGAAATTAAGTCACCTTAGTCAAGTACCGTTTGAGCATGCAGGGTGATGCAGTACAGTAGGAGGTCTTTGAGCGCTGGGCCTGATAAGCATTTTCAGCAACTCCATCAAAACATTTCTGACTTAATCAAGTTCTATGAGGGCTGCTTTAGATGCTCTTAGGGTAGGCTAGTCAGACGTTCATAGTATTTGGCTGATATAGAGGCTCTTAGAATGAGATAGGTGTTCTTAGATAGAGGTTGGTTTAGATTCTTTTGGAGCAGGCTCTATTTAGATGCTCTTAAGAAAGGGTAGATTTAGATGCTCTTTGGTTAAATTTAGATGCTCTAAGGTAAGGCCGATTTAGATTCTCCTAACTCAGGGCTGACTTAGATGCTTTTAGGGTGAGGAACGCTGACATTAGTTTGATAAACAGTTGCGTTAAATGTCCTCAGTGTGGGAGGATAATTTAGAAGCATCTGGATGAGATTTTTTGAGGGAAGGATCTTTTTGATTAGAGGATGAGATTACATCAAAATATCATCATTAATTCACAGAGGTATAGCTGGTAGTCTGAAATGAACCACAGAAGACTGACTATCCAAAAAGGAAATGTGAAACTGAGATTTGATGTAGTAATCTCACCTGTTACTGTAGGCAATTTAGTCAAGGAATTTGCTGCTACTGACGAGACGGCACGATTGTCCTAACTTCAGCAAAATCAAGCAAAAAAGTAGGGGCAGTATCCTCACATCATAAACGATGATTGAGGTAAGGGACATCTTGGTGGCTTTCAAGGGCTAATTTTCTAATAATTGTTGTTTTTGGGTCCTTAGGCAATGGTCCCAAATAATATGCATAAAGGATATACCTCAGCATCTGATAGATTTCAATTTCTATGCAATTCCAGTGTTAACTTTTCAAAGTAGGCCATTCTGTGGCATAGAAATAAGACTTCAGTTTTGGGGTCTCCTACCAATAGATTTATCTACTAACTCTTGAGCTACAAGGGACAATTTCTGTAAAGAAATGCTAGCTTGGTGACTATGTCATTGCTCCACTAGGCTAAGAAAATTCTAATATAAAGACTTAAAAGTCCATTGGAACCAACTTTCCAACAACTGAACCTTGTTACACAACCTGTGACTTAACTTTACCCAATATTGTTTCTCCCTCGCACACTTCCAATGCACAACTTTTTAAGATCCTTCTTCCAGTAGCAGGAAGTTCAGTGAGAATGTGCGGTCGCAAGTGACAACCAAAACTCTTCCTGTCTCATCGGCATCCACCCACATGCTTCAAGAGAAATCTCAGTTTCTGGAAGAAATCTTCTGCTGTCTAACAGATTATCTGATGTACCTTGCTGAACCAAATTGAACAATAACATAATATTTAAGATCCTATGAAAGCCTGACTCATCAGGACAAAGAAATTTGCCTCCTCCAACTTGCTTTAACTTACTGCCAGTAATGCGTAATACATGAAATGAAATGGCCGAGCACTTACTGTATTGTGTCTTGATGCCCTAAAAACATACGGGGGACAAAACGCCCACAGACATACTATATCAACCCTTCTGTCTTCCATATGACTTTTATGCCATCATAGAAAATTAATCTATCTATTTCAAAGAATTTAACGTTTAGCCCTCTGACATGTAGAACCAGAGACCCATCACCGAGATATACTTTCTTTGAAAGGTCACTGCTCAAGGAGTGAACTTTCAACTGCAAACATTACTCTCTACCTGGTCTACATCCAGAGCACTACCACTGGATGGGTTAAAGCGGCTTGCGGCCGGCATAACCATTCCTCCGGCCACACCAAAGCCTAACCGTGGCACTGAAGCGCCCTGATGTGGAGCCGCCTGATTGACGCTTCCAAGATCGGGCGAGACATGGAGTCTCAGCGACCATTTCAGGGCCGCAAACGGAGACGCACTTGCTTGACAAACGGATTTTACTCCCATACTTACAGCATCTCCATTATTTTTCTCCAGACCATTCTCCAGTTCGCTCCGTTTCCCGCTTCAGCTATTCCTGGGACATTGAGCCAAGTAGCTTGTATACTACATATGCACTAGCGCATTGAGGGGTTTGCCATTGGTATTCAATATGGGCTCTCATTCACATCACTTTCATCGAGATTATCTGCTTTTTATTGTAGCGTTGGTGGAACCCATTGTTTACCCCGCAGAATTGCAAGTGGTTATAACCTTGAGCCTTATTACCAAGAGCTTCACTTGGTGTGTTTAACAGTCCTTAAGAAATTCCTAGTCATTTAATACCGAGATGGCTATCGGTGTGCCTAGTGGCTTACATTTCTGTTTTGTTTTATTGAGGTGTATGTAGTTGTACGTATGGAAAGGGCTATCGTGTGAGTGGACTATTGTTTTCACCTGTATTACAAGAAATAGGCCTTGCCTTTTACAGAGATCTGACTTATTAGTCCCAGACTCCTTCATACGCTCTGATTTCAAGAGCTCCTACTGCATCCTGAGCCTTACTACCAATAATTTCCCCACATTTTTTTTGCTCCAGTTGCAAATCCCACGTCAAGACATCACAAACCTGCATACACCATTATGTTCCTGTAACTCCATCTAAGTTACAAAAGTTCCAGGTATTGCCTTCCATGTTATCAGCTATTATATATTACAGTATCTAAAGTATAGTTTGTGTTCATACATCTCTCTTCCAGAATTATGTGAGTTCCAAGGGTGTCCATCCATCTATGTGGTATACGACGTCGCAGTCTGAACGCAGTTATCTAGAGGGCTGTCAAGAGAAGAACCAGGGTGGACAAGCGAGTAGTTTTTCTCTTCCCCCACTTTCCTTGTTTTCTTCCCGTTTCCCCATGGTGCTTCCTCCTGGTAGAGTGCTTTTTTAGAGGGGCAGCAGAGGACACTTCAAAACATCGCTCCTGCTGGGTACGACATATACAGGTCATTGTTACTTGGTTTTCTACTAAAGCCCTGAGCTGTCTGGCACCGAGAAGGTCACTAGCCGCCCAATAAAGACCTCCGGGTCACCTTTTTGCAACTTGCCAGGTTTTTGCCCCGAGGTTGTCACTGTCACCTTTGCTCCTCAATATATACATTTTTCTTCTGATGGAACGATAGGCCATCTATGGTCAGCTGTAAGCAAATATCATCTCATTTTACCTTTATTCTGTTATCATTACAGTATAAGTAAAATAAAATCCTACCACGGTCTCAATGAAAAATGAATTGCAACATTTTTTATCAAATTGGTCTGAGCTGCCTTCTTTTCCCTTCAGCCTGACAAATTACCCACCAACATTTAGCAAAGCCAACTCAACTTCACATCTGGCCATTTCTCCAAGTCTACCTGCCAGCCAAGACAACAGGCTTTGCACTAGGTAACCATGGCCCCCCAGTTTCACCAGTGTCCATGCATCTATTGTGGCAGGGCTGTGTATAATGCATAGACGTATTTCACAGTCAACATGAAAATGTATTTCAAACACTGGAGCATGATTGTAGGATAGAGGTGGGGGTGTGTGTATGTGTGTGGGTATACACAGCCCTGCCATACTAGGTGCAGCAACCGATGCCTGTGATCTGACGATGCGCCCCCTCTGGCCCAAAGTGGGAAAAATAATGAGACATGACACTCAGGCAGATCTTAAAACTCAGGCGACTTTGTGAACGAAAGGCTACAACAAAGTGGCAGGACTTAGAAAAACAATATAAGCTGTTTATTTGGGTTTTCAATTGTTTTCTTATGTGTGCACTATTCAGCTGGCGATTATCAGCAGCCTCGCGTCTCTGTGTCGCATCTATAGATCCTGGGCCTGCTTTGCCTTTTGATGTGTTTGGCCAAGTCCAATGCCTCTTCCCAGTCCAAGGGCTAAAAGACATCACAGGCCGACAACCCCAAGTTATTCACGGCTGATCCTTTCCTGCAGAAAGCATTCCTGGGCACATCCTGTAGCTTTTGTGCAGTTTGCCAGCCTTCACCTTTAACACAAGAGTAGCAGCAGAACAAAGATCAGCTCTGGCAGTCGGGTCTTGGAGGACCTCTACCCAAAGATACTAGGGTTACGAAGTCGCAAGGTCTGCAAAAGAGTTTTGAAGAGTTCCGGGCTCCAGGCAGACACCTGATTCGGGACTGAACCCACTTCAGGGCACAGTTTTTCAGCACTGCTGCTTGATGGGCTGAGGGACACAAAAAGAGAATAAGTTAACACCACAGACTTCTTGGATACATTTAGCATGGAATACTGAAGTGACCAATGCACCACACAGCACCAAATGGGAGATGGACAGCCGCCTCCACCAACACCACAGACCTTATG
Source organism: Lissotriton helveticus (assembly GCF_964261635.1). Classification (NCBI taxonomy): domain Eukaryota; kingdom Metazoa; phylum Chordata; class Amphibia; order Caudata; family Salamandridae; genus Lissotriton; species Lissotriton helveticus. The sequence goes on along the minus strand of NC_136073.1, from coordinate 66,648,380 downwards.
CTAACACATGTAAGACATTTGTACTTCATCCAGTCTTGGTTTATCCTCCCCATTCCGGTACATCGTTTTAATTTTTCCCATTGTAAACGATAACCAACAATTATTAAAATGCAATGAACAAACAACACTGGATAAGCTACTCACACTCAACCAGCAACCTGAACTCTATGTACAGCAGTTCTGCTGATATGGAATATTTTTCGGAGGATCCATTATGGCCTGGGGGCCGTGGCTAGAATATTTTCCTTAGGCTGGGGTCTCGAGTATTCGCGGATCTGAACATCTGCCTGATGGATACCCCAGCTTCAGAGTGAACCAGCTATCCTAAATCTATAGAACGGCAATGCACTCTTATTACATTGTTTAAGTATATATTGCTGAAAAATAGCCAATCCTCTATCGTAAACACGTGCAGCACTTTAGTTCTGCTACCCATGTATCTGGGCGATGAATGGCCTTGTAGTACCAACTAACCTGCGTAGTGGCTGTGCACACAGTCACAGATCGGGGAAACTGGATTCCTGTCTGTATAGAGCTGGTCTGTGCTGGTGATCCTGTATGCACGGTGCACACTGTATCATGGGAATTACAAGGTAAAAAACCTACTTGTGCGTAATCCTACTTCTACATCATTGGGTTTTACAATGAATATCAAAACTGCATATCTCTGCCAACGTCGCTGGGTGCAAGTCTACATAACAACATTTTGCAAGTGTATGAACAGATCTCCAGGTAAGTGGCTCTGTAAACTTCACTCATGGGGACATTTCGAAAGAGGGCTGTAGCAATCTCCTTTACAGCGGGCTCTAGGATTCCCTCATAGCGGCCGAATGGCTTTTAGGCAACATCCTACAATCCATGAACAAATCCAACGGGCTACAGATTGTTTTGAGTTTGGCAACTGTAAAGGTATGTATAGCTAAGGTAAGTAAAATAAGTGTATATATATTTTCACTCAAAAATAAAAAAGTTAAAGTAATGTTATACTTAGGTGGCTGTGTAAAAAAAATGAAATTCACTAGTTATAGCTAGCACAGCTAACTAGAACTTGCACCGTCGCCATGCACTGGTTATGACCTCACAAACTACATCACTCATGACATGTTCTATGACATCATTTATAACATCACTGATGGCATCTCAAATGACATAATTGATGGGATCACTGTTGACTGGGCACTCCGGGGCTTTAATGGCTCGGGAGGTGGCCCACACCTCTTATTGAATGCGGCCCCAGGGTGGGATTCCATGGACCAATTATTGCTTGGGGAGGGGACAGCATGCCCACCTTCTCTTAAATAAACAATGCAGCCCCAGGGGTGGACTCACCGGTGCCTTTAATTGAAAATGAGGGCCCTGGCTGCCATTTTGGTTTTCTTCCTTCAATTTAGCGCAATCGCAACAGCGATCAAAAAAATAATAAATATATATTATATATATATATATATATATATATATGTATTTTATTTTTTGGGTGAAACGCGTCTGTTGTCTTGGGGGCAGGGGGTCTGCCAATAAATCTTTTTTAAAATGTATAGCTCAAGAGTTCCGTCTGTTTTCGTTTTATATAACGAGCACGTTCGAGAAATATATGTATGTATATATATGTATGTATATATATATATATATATATATATATATATATATATATATATATTTTTTTTTTACAACTGCAGGACAGAGGACTAGATCCCCAAGTCCTGTAATGGTTCCTAGCAACATTTTTCTGATGTTGCTGGCAGCCAATCAGAACGCTCGCTCTGCAGTAGTCTGACTCCTGTGGGAGTGCACTGGCTAAAGGGAAATAAAGCTCCCTGGGCTAATCAGAACGCTCTATTTTTAAATTGGTGCTCCCAAAGAGTTTCTCGAGCCTTTTGCTGACCCAACTTTGGCTACCGGTCGGCTGTTATCGGTTTGGTAGGCGAGACATAAAAACAGTGTATGTATGCATGCAAAAAAAGTTAACAATAGCATGGTCAGGAACTGTTTATCCTAGTTGCTTATAACATCAAAACACTGAATACAATTTTATAGCAGTGGTATCATATAAATGATAGCTTGATACAATTGTCTACAGCCGCGATTCCCTACCTATATACAGTTTCACCACTCAAGTTTCAATGTACCACTTCAAAACACAAGGTTATCTGGCACTTGAACAATACTTTCAACAGCAATCCCTGCCTTCCATGGTGCTGGCCTGCCTTTGATTTCAACATTGACCTATGAAGCATGCCTCACCTCTGTCTCCTGGGTCTACAGCACTCGCTCCAGCCTGGCTACCTTACTGTCTTCTGTTCAGTTTCTGTATTCTTAAATAAGGAACCTGCAGGATTGCTATCCACTTGAGCCCCTCGTCCACTAAACACACCTCTTGGGTGCTTATATTTCCCTTTGACCCTGTACAGTATGGAGCACCTCTCTGATACTGCCAGAATGGATGTTTCCCACCAGTTTGCACTAGCTTAGCTGATAAATGCCCACAAGAGATGCACCTCATGTTCCACCAGCCCCTGTAGTGCCTCATTACAAGTATGATCATGCAAACCAATATCTGCTGAAAAGCCAACACTAGCTGACCTGGTCCATCTGCAGAAGTACATCTGATCTCTGCATTGATGTGTAGTCAAACCTCTTAGACCTGTCCTCCGCATTGTTGTAGCATTTTTGCTGCTGTAGAATCACGTCTCCATGGACCAGTCTGTAACTAGTAACACGCTGGCCTGCTTTGTGCAAGCAATATTTAAAAATGTGTCAATTATAACACAAGTGTTGTTTGTGCTTGTCGCTAAGTCAAAATAAGTCTTGGGATGATGTTTTCCAGGGTCCCTACCTTTGGATTTACATTCCCAGACTAAAATCCTTGTATCCCTGTGCCGCACAACTCAAGCAACAACTCACTGAAGAGGCCCAAGTAGGAGGAAACCTATATGTTGTTGATGTGTTCACTTTCAGAGAGGATGTGGCATAGCAGATCAGGCTGGGCAGTCAATTATTGGGTGAGGTCAGACTCATTTGCATATGGTTGGTTGTAGTAACACAGCCAAGCTAAACAATGTGGAATGGAATGCACCTTGAGTAACTGCCAGTAGTTCAGATTAATTGAACTATTTCCATCTCTTCTTTCTTTGCGGCAACCTTCATGAATAGCATAGAGTGCACGAAAGTACACAAAACAGCGATAACAAGCGAGACAACACGTGAGAAGATGTTGGACAGAGAAAAGCCCTGAAAGTATAGACAGGACAAAGTGCAGAAAAGAGATACTGATACCACAGAAAAGGGTTAGTTCTGCCTGCTGAGAAAACCGGTATCGTTGATCTATTGCCCTCCTGATGTCGGGGATATGATTGCTCAGTTACAAAAGTGAGTGTTTGGCTAAAGCCAAACTATTGTAGAGCTTGACAGTAGGGAGCCGAAAAAATAAAAGATATGGTTTTGCCAAAACACTACCTCCAGGTACCAAGCCAAATAAATAAATCCGGGTCACATAGGCGTAAACATATTCCTTCAGTGACTCACTTAATCGCGACTGGATCATTGAAGGTAAGGAGGACCTCTGTAGCAAACTGCGGCAGGCGGAAGAGGCCCATGTAAATATTCACTGTGTTTCTGGCCTGGAAGCAGATCACAAAGATAATTAATAAACTGTGTTCTCTTTAGAGAGGATTCAACATAATCTGCAATTCTATGTACATGAACTTCCTTAGCTCACACCTGGTCTTAAACTGAGTAAGAGGTCGGTGCATCTGTGCACCATCTCTGTTCTTCAAGTACTGTGGTGGCTGCTGAAGGGACTGTAGTTTGGAGTTACCGTGCAGTCTGTGTTCTAAGTCCCTCTAGCGAAGTACACACATTGAGCATGAATTCCAAATTGTTATCCTTCCAGCTGCTACCACAGCAGTTGTCTTATATATTTGAAAACAACAAGGGCACCCAATAAAGTCGGTAAGGGACCTTGGGAATCGATTCCCTATGCTTGTAAGGGACCACTGTTGTTTAAAAAGGACCATAGCACTTGTCAGCACTGGTCCTTAATAAAATCCACTACTTAACCAGCAAAATCAAAGCCTTCCCCTTTCCATTCCCCTCCCCCGACATCTATCAACCCATCTTGAATGAACTTGTTCATAACAAAAACTCTGTTAAACTTATGAAGGCATGTCCCACATCAAGCCAGCTGGCTGTCTTCCAAAAACAGGCCTTTGTGCTTGCTGCTGCTTTTAATTTTCAGGGCCATCAACAGCTTCTCCCCACATCTACCTCCCTGAAACCATAACACGATGTGTACAACTTGCAATCTGTCACTCTCAACGTTCCAGGGGACACTTAAAATAACTAGTCTACCAACCCCAATGCAACAACGTCATCAACACCGCGCCCCAGTCATCCCACCCATATACAAACAGCTGCTAAACTGCTGGCTCAGTCAAGTGATGTCTTCCCAAGATGGAGAGAACTATCTACCTCTTCGTTAAACTTTGACACCATCTGCCTTCCAATCAGGAACCAGGCACTGGAGCATTCCGCGAGCATCAACTGGTCTCCGGAAATGAGGTCAACATTCAGCACTTCCGACCGCTCCTGGCCGCCAGCATCATTGGCCGAGGCAATGTCTTCAAAATGGTACCTGGAAACAGAAGGCATGTGACGTCACTTGCAAGCTGTTGCTACAGCACACACTCATTTTTAATCTCCAAACTTTTCCAGTTATCTGGCAACAATGTATTCGCATTATGGCCAATAGAACAGATGAGCAGCGCGCCAAGTCAGTGAGTGCCCAGAGTGTCAGATCAGTTGATTACATAGAATATGGAGCAAACGGTAGTGTAAAGAGGAGGGGACAAGCAGAAGACGAAGGAAAGCAACACTGGGGTGAGGGGGGAAGCATACGGGTGAGAACGCTACACAATGTGGGGAGGCAGGATGTTAATCAGGAAGAAAAGCACACAAGAGAGAGAGGGGGGGGAGAGAGAGAGCTAGCAACATGAGGAAGGCAGCAGCATGGAGGAGGGGGCATGTATTTGCCAGTTGGGGGTGCCCAAGAGGGGGAGAGATGGAAAACTCATGCACTTTAATGGGGGGTGAGGGGCTTAAGAAAAAAGTAGCTTCCTAAAAGTGAGCATTTGTAAGATAGGAGTCAGCCAATCAGAGACACGGTCAAGAGGCTTCCAGAAAGCAGACAAACACAAGATGGACAAGATGGGACAAGGAAAGCCATTGAATTAGAAGAAAGCAAACGCGAGTGAGAGTGAAGCCAACCCATGGTGAGCAATGGATGGGCTCTAAACCTCAGGACGCCCCTATAGGGGTTTTGAAGCCAGACTGCTGGCAGGCTTGCCCTAAAGAGCCTTAAATAAAGCCAGGTATTTCCGAATTGAGACTTATGAATAATATAATTTATATGTTCTCTTGGCTAAAGAAAGTCTGCATATTAATTATGTTTGATACAATATCCCATACAAAACAGGCTTGATTATAGGGCAATCGGAAAACGTTTGTTAGATCTGCACCATCACATGAAATGTTTCTGCAAAATAGCCTAGTAAGAGTATAGTATAGCCAAGTAAGAGTACAGTGCAGCCTAGTAAGTGTAGAGTATAGCCTAGTAAGAGTAGAGTATAGCCAAGTAAGAGTAGAGTGCAGCCTAGTAAGTGTAGAGTATAGCCAAGTAAGAGTAGAGTATAGCCAAGTAAGAGTAGAGTGCAGCCTAGTAAGTGTAGAGTATAGCCGAGTAGGAGTAGAGTATAGCAAATTAAGAGTACAGTGCAGCCTAGTAAGTGTAGAGTATAGCCAAGTAAGAGTAGAGTATAGCCAAGTAAGAGTACAGTGCAGCCTAGTAAGTGTAGAGTATAGCCTAGTAAGAGTAGAGTATAGCCAAGTAAGAGTACAGTGCAGCCTAGTAAGTGTAGAGTACAGCCTAGTAAGAGTAGAGTATAGCCAAGTAAGAGTAGAGTATTGCCAAGTAAGAGTACAGTGCAGCCTAGTAAGTGTAGAGTATAGCCTAGTAAGAGTAGATTATAGCCAAGTAAGAGTACAGTGCAGCCTAGTAAGTGTAGAGTATAGCCAAGTAAGAGTAGAGTATAGCCAAGTAAGAGTAGAGTGCAGCCTAGTAAGTGTAGAGTATAGCCAAGTAAGAGTAGAGTATAGCCAAGTGAGAGTACAGTGCAGCCTAGTAAGTGTAGAGTATAGCCTAGTAAGAGTAGAGTATAGCCAAGTAAGAGTACAGTGCAGCCTAGTAAGTGTAGAGTACAGCCTAGTAAGAGTAGAGTATAGCCAAGTAAGAGTAGAGTATTGCCAAGTAAGAGTACAGTGCAGCCTAGTAAGTGTAGAGTATAGCCTAGTAAGAGTAGATTATAGCCAAGTAAGAGTACAGTGCAGCCTAGTAAGTGTAGAGTATAGCCAAGTAAGAGTAGAGTATAGCCAAGTAAGAGTAGAGTGCAGCCTAGTAAGTGTAGAGTATAGCCAAGTAAGAGTAGAGTATAGCCGAGTAGAGTATAGCAAAGTAAGAGGACAGTGCAGCCTAGTAAGTGTAGATTATAGCTTAGTAAAAGTGGAGTGCAGCCTAATAAGTGTAGAGGATAGCCTAGTAAGTGTCGAGAATAGCCTAGTAAGTCTAGATTATAGCCTAGTAAGAGTGGAGTACAGCCTAGTAAGTGTAGAGTATAGCCTAGTAAGAGCAGAGTAAAGTTAACTTAGTGTAGATTATAGCCTCAGAGCATAGTACAGCCTAGTAAGAATAGAGGTAAAGCCTAGTATGAGTAGAATAAACTCTAGTAAGAGTAGAGTAAACTCTAGGAAGAGTAGAGTATAGCCTAGTAACATTAGAGCCTAGTAAGAGTAGATTAGAGCCTAGTATGTATCTCTCCTTTTGTTACGATCGGGGAAGGGCAGTCGCAGCTTAATTAGACGTGTCCTCGGCTATGAAAATAAATGTGGGTTAACTTGTTTTGCATTTACAAACTATTAGTCTTATACAGAGAGACCCCCTCAGGGGATATTGATGTAGTTGATGGTGTTCTGGATACCGTTTGTTGGATCCATACATTGCAAGTTGGATATGGATAGAATTTGTAGATTACTCTAAGCAATATATAGATATGATTCATGACGTTTTATACATTATGAATATACAACTCTGGTGTTATCCGGTTCAATAATTTTAGGTGATCATGTTTCCATACTTAGGAGTTGGTCTATATTAACATAATCCCCTTAGGTAGCATCTGGGAGATACTATTCCCTAACATCTTATTTGAACGGAACAAGACAAATACACCTATTTGATGAATATGATCGATGATTATGAGGGTCACCTGGTCATAATTTTTTTGATGTACCTAAAGAGTTTCGGATACTAAATCCATAACAACTCCGTAATGGGAGTATAAAGAATATGAACAAATTGGAGGTGTGTTTTTGTAAACTTTTGTTATGTACAGGTCCTCTGATGTCCAATAAAATTACCAAATAAGTATTGTACCATTCGAATGGTGATATCCTAAAATAGAGGAAATATGTGTGTTCAGGGTGTATAAAAAGTGTTTAAAACTATATTCACTTCTTATTGTTATGTTGTCCCTTTATGGTACTCAGGGATAAAACATGTAATGATTTATGTTTAGTTATTCACTGACTTCTTGCCATGTTCTGGTGGTTTATTACACACTACTGGATGCTATGTCATAGTGCATTCTATCTAGGCCACTCCATTACATTTTAATGGACACAACATACAATGACATATATAGTTTTGTTTAATGGTTGTTTGTCAGGTTCTGTTGCTTTATCTTTATTTTCATTATATATGTATGTATGATTTGTTATAATCACCAAGTGATTGTCATGTTTTGATGTCCTATTATACACTAAAATATGTTATGTCATAGTGCCCCTCTGTCCAAGACTGTGTGGTCTTTTTGTGTTTTTTGGTCTTCCATACAATGCGATACAATGTGTTTTAATATGTTTATATATGAATCTGTATTAATGTTTTTTCATGTATTGTCTTCAGCCCTGATGAAGTTCCAAAAATTCTCTTTAGACGAAATGCATTGGCTGGACGTTGCTATGAGTGGAAAATTCTTTTATGAATCACAGGAAAAATAAAAAGAATTTAGAATAAAATTGGAAAGTTGTAGACTATAATATCTTCAGGTTCACCCTTCCACTTTTATATTTATTCAACTTCTGCTGAGCAGTGGTACCAAATGAAGGCAGGTACCGAAAAACAAGTTCATGGGGCGTAAAACTGGTTGGAACTTTGTGCGAAGTGCAGTTTTCTTTAGTCCGCCGTTGATGCTTTATGGTTGTATAGCCTAGTATGTGTAGAGTACAGCCGAGTAAGAGTAGAGCACAGCCTGGTAAATTTAGAGTATAGCCTAGTAAGAGTAGAGTATAGCCAATTGAGAGTACAGCAAAGCTTATTAAGAGTAGAGCACAACCTAGTAAATGTAGAGTATAGCCTAGTAAGAGTAGAGAAGAGCCAAGTAAGTGTAAAGTATAGTCCTAGTAAGAGTAGTGTATACCCTAGGAAGAGTAGAGTATGGCCCTAGTAAGTGTAGAGTATAGCCTAGTAAGAGTAGAGAAGAGCCAAGTAAATGTAAAGTATAGTCCTAGTAAGAGTAGTGTATAGCCTAGGAAGAGTAGAGTATGGCCCTAGTAAGTGTAGAGTATAGCCTAGTAAGAGTGGAGTAAAGCCTAGTAAAGTGAATCTTAGTAAGAGTAGAGCACTTCCTGGTAAATTTAGAGTATAGCCTAGTAAGAGTAAAGCATAGTCTAGTGACAGTAGAGTAAATCCTAGTAAGAGTAGAGTACAGCCTATTAGGAGTAGAGTGAAGCCCGGTAAGAGTGAGGTAGCACTGCAAATGCAAATTGGCTGATCTATTGCCTACACCTCCAAAAATAAACTTTTGCTCTTTAGCAGAAATTGGACTTTGAAGATAATTGTCCCAAATAAAGTACATTTTGTTCAGCATTACCAAATCATTATTCCATTAGGCCATTTAATTTTCAGAAACTGTGGCTGTGCTAAAAACGAACATAAGAGAGAACTCTACAGCCACAAAACATGAAAGATCTCCTTGAGATCAATGTAATTGAAATATTGCTCATCACAGAGGCCATACAATGATTTATGTTCTTGAAAACAGAGTTCTATTGTGGTCAAACTACTAAATGGACCCCGTATGCCAGATCAGCGAGAATCCTTGTTATCTGAAGGGAGGGAAAGATTCTGCTGTAATGGAGATTCACAAAAAGGTTTGTAATCTCAAATTATTAAATGCATCATTCCAGACAGCCATCAATGCTGAACACATTTTTAATGTAACCTCTTGGAAAAAGTTGGATAATTAAAATATAAATTAATGGGTATGTTGAGGTTTTCTACTAGCCATAGGAGCCACAAGAATGGAGGTTTGTGGCGTTCAGAGCATAACTCATAGCTCCTTTTACATTTTCTCACACCTGGGCTCGGACACTCAGATCATACACTTTGGAATAAGGCTGGGTTGGCCAAGATTTTTTGTGCAGACTATAGAAGATTCAAAACAACAGCCAACACTATATTACAAGCTTTCTTTTTGAAACCACAAACGTGATTTAAATATCTCTGGAGTAATCGTATGCACTTATCGTGTCCCTTCACGCTACCCCCAAAGTCTGAAAACATTGACTCAGTCTGGTGTAAATTCAAACTGTACAGTTTAGGTTCAGATTGTTGCTGTCAGCTTAAGTGAGGCTCTCTTAAGTTCCAGAAGCTTAGTGATCTCTGTAATCAAAATAACAAATGTATTCCTAAAACCCCCATCTAGTCCTAGATTTTTTTCCCCCAAAGATAAACTAGAGATTGATTTGCAAATTACTCTTTTGAGCCATGTTAAAACAAATGATTACATTCAGTGGTTTAATATGCATCAGTATGGCAGGTTAATTTAACAAAATATCTTATTCCATGAATTTCCCTTGTTTACACATTCAAGCAGCGTGTAAAAATTATGTCCTTTTCCGTTAGTCCATGTTTAAGAGTCTAGTAGCCGATGTCTGTACATCCGATTGGGCGAACACATCTTCCAGCGTATCTTCTGTTGCAAGCACCATCCCTCTGAATCTAGATTAGTTTTCAGTGCCTGAAATGGAACTCATTCCATTTTTTCTAGCATTCTTATGCCCACATTTCGTTCGTAACTCCAAGCCGCTCATTGTTTGTTAAACTCTATGATATTAACCAGGGCGAAAACACATATATACATATATGTGCTCATGCAAAAAATCCGCGGAGTGATTGCGGATTCTTTTTCTGTACACCCTTATTATTTCACCGTCCTGGTAAAAGTTTTACTCTTGCCCTTGTCAGAAGTTAATTTCAAAACTTTTTCAGTGCTGGAAGAGATTGGCGATGAGTCTGTGAATACCCTCAAACATTTTAGTTTGGGTGTGCGCAGACTCACAGGAAATTCCAGCCTAGGAACTACTGCTTCTTGCGAACACATAATTTTGCTGGGGGCAAGGTTTACAGTTACAGTCCACTTCTTTAAACTCTTGTGACTTCGTGAAAGTCGTAAATCTGCACTAATGCATTGGTATGTACCTGCAGGTGCATTTTCGTGACTTTCTTTAAGAATTGGGACCCTAATTTATTCTCAAGTTGCTCACCACATTTGTTTACTCACCTGGCAGCGTTGGCATCTGCCACCCCCTCCTGATACTCAAGTAATTCCACAATGATGCTCTGGTCCGTGTGGCGGTGGGCAAAGACCTCCTGGTTGTCAGGTATCTCGCGAAGTTCACTTAGGATAGAGATAAAGATAGAACAACATTCATTTAACACATCTAAATAGGTGCGTAAATCTTTTCTGAAGTGCTTACACACCCTGCCCGAGAGCATGTCAACAGCACACTTATGACAGAGGTCTTTCACCTAAGGCTCAAGATGTGTGCCCCCTTTCCCCAGACCATTGATACAAGCTCACTGACAAACACTTCAGATTAATTCACGCTCAAACCTGAGAAGGGCAGCCCTTAAACTCTAGAAAAGCTTGCAACTTACGACAAGCTCACACACTAGCCCGTGAGACTACCTGAAAGCGACTTCTGGGCATTTTTGCAGAGCTGCAGAGTCACCAGGACTATGGAACGAGCTAGTGAGAGCATTTATTCAAACGTGCCTTCCTATGGTGCACTTTTCCTTACTCTGGTAGTACGTCATCTCATTCAACAGGTGTTATTACGAAAAGCAATGATACTTCACTTAACAAACTCTGAAAGGGTAAAAAATAAAACAGGACGACTGCGGGGATTAAAACCAAACAAAGTAGGTCACAAACGAATCTCTTTATCAGGTTTGCAAGCAATTAAGCTTTCTGGCCAAGCACCTTAGAGGCAGTCTGGTAACTTTCCAAGATGCCTGAACAGAACTACCATTAGCGACATGCACACCTCATCGGCTGCGCAAAAACCAAAAGTGGTCTAGGCCATAACCAGGTGTGCAGAGATGCCAATGGACAGCACAAGAAACCAGGTCACATCATAAACCCAACATGCAGGCAGTGCCGCTGCTTCTCATTCCAAGAGCATGAAGGGCAGCCATGGGAAAAGGCCTCTGAGCAACTTGAGCTCAGAGGCTCGAAAATGACGACAATGCAAGAAGCAGAGGAGTTGCCATCATTCAGCACAGCATTATCTCTCAAAACATCATACAGCAAAGGCAGTAAGTGCAGCTGCTGGCTGGATCTCTCAATGACTCAAGGATGGGAGAGCCACTGCTAGTAGAAGCTCAGAATCCCTCCAAGCATGGCATACTGCTAAACGCATAACTGAAACTTACTCATTTGAGAGGTTTTCTTCTATTCCTAGTATAACACTATTGCAGTGGAAGTCAAAGGCTAAATAGGGACCACTTTATTCTTGAATAAATACTGCTATCAGCAGCATGTCTAAGTGTTTCCAGGAAGAAGCGCAGAGACCAGCAGTACCTTTAACCCGTTGCGTGCTCGTGACGGAACCGTTCCGTCACGAGCCTCGGGTGGGCTGTGCTGGTGATGGAACGGTTCCGCACAGCCCGCTCGCCGCGCCTGCGCAGCTGAGCGTTCTAAAGAGCGGGCGGGGCCGTGACGGAACCGTTCCGTCACAAGCACAGCTCACCCGAGGGCCGTGACGGAGCGGTTCCGACATGAGTACGGGAGCGCCGCGCAGCCCCGCCTCCCTCTTAGCGTTGCGGCGGAATAGCCGCCGCAGCTAAGGGGTTAAAGGCGTACAGCAAGGAGTGTTGGAGCAAGCTATACCTCCACATACTGGCAGCAATGTCGCAGTAAGCTATGCTTCTACACAGCGTTTCCCAAACTGTGGGGGGGCGAGACGATTTTTGGTAGGTCGAGAAAGTCTGTGCAATAAATACATTTATGCCTTTAAATTTTGTGTTTATGTTATCACATTTGACTGTGCTTCAAGTACAGAGGTCAAATGTCAGGCTATGACTTATGACAAATAGTAGCTTATTCTTTTAACATGGGGATTGGTTCTTACTTTCCTTTCTCCGATTGCAATGTGAGAGGAGTTTTTAAATTGAATTATGTGACAATCTTGCTGGAAAACAGGGAATGTGAAAAGAAAGGCTGTAGGATATTGTTGTTTCGCAACACATAAGAAAATGTAAATATCTCTAAATAAACTGTATGCATTCAGCAGTTACGAAAGCAAAACTGATGAACATTTTTTCTAAATATTAATAATAATAATAATATGAATATTTTGAATCAAAGCAAATCAAGACACTTTACTTGGTGATCCACGATTTAGCAATATTCACAGAAAATTGATTTCTACACTTTATCATTTGTGTGCTACAGCTTTGAATTCTTCCACCAAGGAGTGTAGAAGCCAGCTATGCCTATAAACACTTTCAGCTTGCGGTGCAGCTACCAACGGCACATCTAAATGCTACCACCAAGGAGTGTTGCTGCAAGCTCTGCCCCTTAACGCTTTCAGCATGTGGTGCAGCTACCAGTAGCGAGCTACGACTCTTAAACGCTTTCAGCATACGGTGCAGCAACCAGCAGCGAGCTATGCCTCTAGACGCTTTCAGTATGCAGTGCAGCTACCAGTAGCGAGCTATGCCTCTAAACGCTTTCAGCATGCGGTCCAGCCACCAGTAGCAAGCTATGCCTCTAAACGCTTTCAGCATGCAGTGCAGCTACCAGTAGCGAGCTATGCCTCTAAACGCTTTTAGCATGCGGTACAGCTACCAGTAGCGAGCTATGAATGCCTCTAAACGCTTTCATGCCTCTAAACGCTTTCAGCATGCGGTCCAGCCACCAGTAGCAAGCTATGCCTCAAAACGCTTCCAGCATGCGGTTCAGCTACCTGCAGCGAGTTATGCCTCTAAACGCTTCCAGCATGCGGTCCAGCTACCACCAGCGAGTTATGCCTCTAAACGCTTCCAGCATGCAGCGCAGCAACCGCCAGCGAGTTATGCCTCTAAACGCTTCCAGCATGCGGTCCAGCTACCAGCAGTGAGCTATGTCTCTAAATGCTTTCAGAATGCGGTGCAGCTGCCAGCAGCGAGCTATGCCTCTAAACGCTTTCAGTATGCAGTGCAGCAACCATCAGTGAGCTATGCCTCTAAACACTTTCAGCATGCAGTCCAGCTTCCATCAGTGAGCTATGCCTCTAAATGCTTCCAGCATGCGGTCCAGCTACCAGTAGTGAGCTATGCCTCTAAATGCTTTCAGCATGCAGTGCAGCAACCACCAGCTAGCTATGCTTCTAAACGATTCCAGCATGCAGTCCAGCAAGCAACAGCGAGCTATGCCTCTAAACGCTTTCAGCATGTGGTGCAGCAACCACCAGCGAACTATGCCTCAAAACGCTTCCAGCATGCGGACCAGCTAACAGCAGTGAGCTATGTCTCTAAATGCTTTCAGCATGAGGTGCAGCAACCACCAGCGAGCTTTCAGCATGCGGTCCAGCAACCAGCAGGTGCAGCAACCAGCAATGCCTCTGAACGCTTTCAGTATGCTGTGCAGCTACCAGCAGCGAACTATGCCTCTGAACGCTTTCAGTATGCGGTGCAGCTGCCAGCAGCGAGCTATGCCTCTAAACGCTTTCAGTATGCAGTGCAGCAACCATCAGTGAGCTATGCCTCTAAACACTTTCAGCATGCAGTCCAGCTTCCATCAGTGAGCTATGCCTCTAAATGCTTCCAGCATGCGGTCCAGCTACCAGTAGTGAGCTATGCCTCTAAATGCTTTCAGCATGCAGTGCAGCAACCACCAGCTAGCTATGCCTCTAAACGATTCCAGCATGCAGTCCAGCAAGCAACAGCGAGCTATGCCTCTAAACGCTTTCAGCATGTGGTGCAGCAACCACCAGCGAGCTATGCCTCAAAACGCTTCCAGCATGCGGACCAGCTAACAGCAGTGAGCTATGTCTCTAAATGCTTTCAGCATGAGGTGCAGCAACCACCAGCGAGCTATGCCTCTAAACAATTTCAGCATGCGGTGCAGCAACCACCAGCGAGCTATGCCTCTAAACGATTTCAGGATGCAGTGCGGCAACCACCAGCAAGATATGCCTCTAAACGCTTTCAGCATGCAGTGCAGCTACCAGCAGCAAGCTATGCCTCTAAACGCTTTCAGCATTCGGTCCAGCCACCAGTAGCAAGCTATGCCTCTAAGCGCTTTCAGCATGCGGTGCAGCTCCCAGCAGCGAGCTATGCATCTAAATGCTTTCAGTATGCGGTGCAGCTACTAGCAGCAAGATATGCCTCTAAATGCTTTCAGCATGCGGTCCAGCAACCAGCAGGTGCAGCAACCAGCAATGCCTCTGAACGCTTTCAGTATGCGGTGCAGCTACCAGCAGCGAGCTATGCCTCTAAACGCTTTCAGTATGTGGTGCAGCTACCAGCAGCGAGCTATGCCTCTAAACGCTTTCAGCATGCGGTCCAGCCACCAGTAGCAAGCTATGCCTCTAAACGCTTTCAGTATGCAGTGCAGCTACCAGTAGCGAGCTATGCCTCTAAACGCTTTCAGCATGCGGTCCAGCTACCACCAGCGAGTTATGCCTCTAAACGCTTCCAGCATGCAGCGCAGCAACCGCCAGCGAGTTATGCCTCTAAACGCTTCCAGCATGCGGTCCAGCTACCAGCAGTGAGCTATGTCTCTAAATGCTTTCAGAATGCGGTGCAGCTGCCAGCAGCGAGCTATGCCTCTAAACGCTTTCAGTATGCAGTGCAGCAACCATCAGTGAGCTATGCCTCTAAACACTTTCAGCATGCAGTCCAGCTTCCATCAGTGAGCTATGCCTCTAAATGCTTCCAGCATGCGGTCCAGCTACCAGTAGTGAGCTATGCCTCTAAATGCTTTCAGCATGCAGTGCAGCAACCACCAGCTAGCTATGCTTCTAAACGATTCCAGCATGCAGTCCAGCAAGCAACAGCGAGCTATGCCTCTAAACGCTTTCAGCATGTGGTGCAGCAACCACCAGCGAACTATGCCTCAAAACGCTTCCAGCATGCGGACCAGCTAACAGCAGTGAGCTATGTCTCTAAATGCTTTCAGCATGAGGTGCAGCAACCACCAGCGAGCTATGCCTCTAAACAATTTCAGCATGCGGTGCAGCAACCACCAGCGAGCTATGCCTCTAAACGATTTCAGGATGCAGTGCGGCAACCACCAGCAAGATATGCCTCTAAACGCTTTCAGCATGCAGTGCAGCTACCAGCAGCAAGCTATGCCTCTAAACGCTTTCAGCATTCGGTCCAGCCACCAGTAGCAAGCTATGCCTCTAAGCGCTTTCAGCATGCGGTGCAGCTCCCAGCAGCGAGCTATGCATCTAAATGCTTTCAGTATGCGGTGCAGCTACTAGCAGCAAGATATGCCTCTAAATGCTTTCAGCATGCGGTCCAGCAACCAGCAGGTGCAGCAACCAGCAATGCCTCTGAACGCTTTCAGTATGCTGTGCAGCTACCAGCAGCGAACTATGCCTCTGAACGCTTTCAGTATGCGGTGCAGCTACCAGCAGCGAGCTATGCCTCTAAACGCTTTCAGTATGCGGTGCAGCAACCAGTAGCGAGCTATGCCTCTAAACGCTTTCAGTATGCGGTGCAGCTACCAGCAGCGAGCTATGCCTCTAAACGCTTTCAGCATGCGGTCCAGCCACCAGTAGCAAGCTATGCCTCTAAACGCTTTCAGTATGCTGTGCAGCTACCAGCAGCAAACTATGCCTCTAAACGCTTTCAGTATGCGGTGCAGCTACTAGTACCAAGTTATGCCTCTAAATGCTTTCAGCATGCGGGGCAGCTACCAAAAGCACCTCTACGTACTTACAGCAAGGAGTGCCTCTTCCAGCTCTGCCTTCAAATGGAGTGTATAAACCAGCAGCACTTATTATTGCCCCAAGAAAGACAAAGTACCAGTCACAGTGCTGGCTAAAGAAATTGCTAAGTCAATTGGTTTTATACATCGAAAACTAAAGCACAAAAAAGATAAAAAGACAAGCAGGTTAATTAATAAACCAACAAGTCTGTACCTCACATCCTGGAAATCTGGAGGGAGTACTGCAGAGAAGGCACCTCCAAAGAGCATGTGCTCCTGCGCCTCGCCGTTCTCCATCTTGCTGCTGCGGACCAGTATGGAACTGAACCTTCTATGGTTAGAAGAGGTACAGACCCTTCTGTCTGATGAAAGCTCCTGAAGAAGGCCCTCAGTGGTTTTAGACACACCTTCTACATCCTTTCAGGTGGCTTGCTTTAGTGTATGCCCATCTGTAATGACAAAAAACACTTAACAATCACAAAGGTTACATGGCAACCTGCACGATTTAGGACAGAGTCTACTGATTTCTGATTTTTTTTTTTTATTGGGATTGTTATAATTTTTTGTTATTTTCTATCCTAAAATAATATGGATATCAATACTTCAATTGAAACCATCTATTATCTTGGCATACCACTTCAGGCTTATTGATATAATTTAAATAGTGCCGGGGTTTTCATAACAATATTGTGAGCATTGAAAAGGCATATTTAGGAGAAGAAAGTTGGGCAACTGTATTGCCCTATTCATCTGTAACTAAGCAAGTCCTTTTTTATGATCAACAAGATGCAATTCAAGAGAAAGGCATCTTGGCTATGAAATTAAGGGAAAGAGGTGTGCCTATATGGGGTGCGCTAGCATGTATGCTGGGGAGCACTGTTGATGAAAATTGTTCTAATATATGAAAAAGACAAGGAGGTGCAAAATAACAAGTTAGGTTGTGCCTGTAAAGGGCAACAATTACAGGCTACTGGCCCAGAGACAAGCAGCCATATAACATGGGAAGAGGGGCCAGACACAACAGAGAGGCGCATGGCACCAAAGGTGGTTCATCGTGTGACGCTGGCGCATCATGAGCTTGCAAGTAGATTGCAAGGACAGGGACTCACAACCATGAAGACAGAATGCATGCAGCAAAACACACAAGATGATGGACGGAATGTTGCACAATGGCAAAACATTCACCCTCAGTCACAGATCTGGGTTTAATCCATCGTTTTTTTGCTCACCAAGCCACCCCAGTTCAGACATGGCCATATGCAAATCAGTCTTGACCCTGTGCCTCGTGGGAACAGTCCAGCCCGAACTGCCAAGCCATGTCTTCCCTGGACCGGAATCAAGGATCCTAGGACCAGTTTCTGGCTATCAGCCATCTTCAGCCAGGATAGCTTGACTCCGGTGGCTTAGTGAGCACGGGACCCACGTCTGGGCATACCCTTCCTACATAAGGTGAACAGCAAAACACACAAGATGATGGACGGAATGTTGCACAATGGCAAAACAGAATGCATGCAGACAATCTAGTTTGTACCACACTGTCTGTGCCATTTGTGCAGCCACATCCAAGACAAAGGTTTCGCGTCTGGTGCATGTTTAAGGAAAGGAACTCACAAGAACGCGTGCAGTCACCTACCGTGAGCAGGCTAGGGTTGTGACTTAGCTGCTTTTCGCTTGGAATATAGGAAAGTTTCAACTCTTATTCTCCTGTTCTTTACGTAATGCAGACTTATTACAATCACTAAAACAGCCTTCGAGGCCTTAGGAAAATGCCATTAAGATCTGCACTGCTGCAGACCTTGAGATTCGTTATAGGTTGCGGTAGGCACCTCCACCTGCCCAACCCAGACAGGCTATTGGAAGACGCTCAAGGTGAGTACATTGTGAAGGGAATGGTGAAACTCTTTAGTTTCAAACAATTTCAAGCCTGCACTATCACTCTGGAATATGTTCCCTAACAAAAGATATCACAAGTCCAAATCATTTGCCAAGGTGGGCGTTGTCTGCTAGAAAATACATTTGACAGATGGGTATTTTTCAAGCAGTAAAACTGTTTTTTTTCTACATTTAACGTGTTTAGTTTGCACTAAATTATTTTAACGATACTGCTATATAACGGAATCTCTCTTCTTCACATGTTTAGTCCTTAAAATCTGTAACACCCTTCATTCACAGGGCGTTCACTCCTTCACTAATGCTCTCAACTTAGCAACACACTCAGAACCCCTAAGACCATACTGCCTCTCGTGGTACTTCACACTACTTGATATTTTAAGCTGATGTTTTAAGAATAAACTTTACCAACTCTGTGGTTTATTTGTAGAGTAACTTGATAAAGACACTTATTGAAATATACTTGTCATGTAGCTATGTCCAGCCACTTGGAATCTCACAGGGCACTTAAAATGCACTTACTAGAACATCTTCATCTTCGAAACTCATATATGCCATAGTTTGGGAACTCCTAATGGGGAGAATTAGATAAAATGAAGGGGTTGGGGGGGGGGGGGACTTTGATTTCGCCATTTACTGCACTGGAGTAGAGACAGTTGTATGTGGTAGAATGTCTCAGTGCATCTTATAGGCAAAGTCTGTGGAGAGAATGTAACTTTGGGCGCTCCATTATACTCTTCACTGCGCAGGTTCCTCTGCTTCCACGAGTCTGAGAGGCCATCAACAAGATGCTCGAGTACAGACAAAAAATTCTGGGTGTGGAAACAGCTCCTCTTCACCCTGCACAACTGCAGCTCATTAGACTAAGGTAACCAGATAACTCAATTCCACCAAAGAAGCGGTGATCCTGTTGCGCGTTTCTTTTTCCAACCGATTGCATTCTGGGGTTGTAGTCCTGGTCCACTTTAGTTGATCCAATGCACCAACACATCTTAAACAATTTGTGCAAAAGCCTGGAACTGAGCACTGTGTCCTTGGTGACATGGGGCCATTTGCTAAGCTAAGACAGCAGGCAAGTCCCCTTGCTCCACGCCATGCCCTCAGAGAGGTGCAGGAGGGCACACTATACCTTAAGGCCGGTGGTAGCATGCATATCTGCCAAATTACCAACGGCTTCTGTAGCCTCATCAGCATGAATTTTTTTAAGCTAACAATGGTTTGCATGCTGGGAGTTTCACCCCTATCGCACATACTTATAATGGGGGGAAATAAAACGAGAGCTAACAACTTCTTGGTTTCAACACACGTAAGGAGCTCATCTAGTCCACTGCTTTGCATTGAGGCACTTGTTGCCCCGACTGTATAACGGAATAAAACATGACTACAAGACCCTGAAAGTCATCCTGATGCAAATGTTGCTTTTCTATTTCAAATGGCAAAAAAAAAAGACTTTAATGGTATCCCTGATGTTTATGCCCTGCTTAGCAAGAAAACACCAGCACGCCCGTAAAATAATGTTCTAATATGGTTATTTCTAGATCAATTACTACTACCCCTGGCAAGGCACTGGTTTGCTTTTGCGAATGGGTAGCACACTACTCTGTGGATGCTCACTGTTAGTGGTTAAGGCAGGTGTTGTGGATTTAGAGTTAGTGATTGACACGTTCAGTGATGCAATTTTTCCCAACTTGAGCAGGTTTCATTAGAGAAGCCAATCGTCCCGCTTTCTGCAGCTTTGTACCCCTGCCAACATAGAGTTGCTCCAGGATGACAAATGCCCCACTGTAGGCCACTCAAATGAGAAGCAAGAGGGGATGACTGGAGGTACCTGGCAGGACACGTCAGCAGGCCGTGCAATTCTTAGTCTCTCAGCCCTATATAAAAGAGATGCCTGTGAGTGACTGGGAGGGAT
The DNA here is from genome assembly GCF_964261635.1 of Lissotriton helveticus. Taxonomy (NCBI): domain Eukaryota; kingdom Metazoa; phylum Chordata; class Amphibia; order Caudata; family Salamandridae; genus Lissotriton; species Lissotriton helveticus. The sequence goes on along the minus strand of NC_136073.1, from coordinate 66,628,265 downwards.
TTTTTTTGTGCATATTTATATAGCGCAAACTCGACCCGAAGGTATTGGAGCACTTTACATGAGCACCGTATTGGCATTACACCTTCAGGCACAGGGAGATTAAGTGATTTGCCCAGAATCACAGGATGTGGACGCGACCCCGAGGCTCGAACCCGAGGCTCGAACCCTGGTCTCCAACACCAAACTGAGAGGGGTCCTGTACAATGCAGCCACGGGAGGACTTTTAGCTATAGAGATGTAAATAAAGCCTCTTTCTGTGAAGCAGCCCTGAATACGTCAGCGAAAACCACTTCTGAGTCATGTATTTGAAATATGCCTTCTGTATTTATTTCTCCCATTAAGCCTGTGCTCAAATATTGTCAGATTAGAGAACAGTGGCAAAAGGAGAGTAAGATTTGCTAAAAATGAACCCGTTTTTTAAAAGTAGATGAAGCAAAAACCAATACACTACTACCTGTTCCAAATATTATATATTTACCACTGTATTATATTTGAGTGAATATGCCACAAAACTGGGCACTGTCCCTTTTATCACATATAATATACAGTGCAATGTGATTAACAATACACTTATAGGTAGCTTTTAAAAATATTTTTAAATACTCGCAATAACGTACCAGAGACACAAGATCAAAAAGTTATTGTCCAGGACAACACAATTTGTCCAGATAGGGTGGATGGGATTAAAACGGCTGCCCTGATTTCACAATTTCCAACAAGTCCACATGGCCACAACTGTGTCTGTAATGAGACTACTTCTGATGGCAAGACAAGGCACTGCCCTCGAGACGGGAATGGTCACTGTGGCACGTGCACACCCAGCTTTAGAAAACACTCTCCATTTCCAGCATATCTCATAACAGCAGAGAGCAGAGGTGGCCAGGCGCAAGAATCACAAAAACATTAAACTAATTTGGACTGCCCAGTGCAACTATTAGTCTAACAGTAATGTCTGATCGGAATTTTTCACCATTGAAAACGCCCGAATCCAGAGAGGGCGCGTGGGTCTGGATGCGGGTCCAGATGCTCGCGCCTGGAGAGCTAGTCTGAGAACCCGGGAATGACTCGAGGACGTGAGCCAGAGGTGCTTACGTCATACGCACAGAAGTAGAGCACGGGTGGCGCGCGGCTGCGTATTGCGTCACAGGAGCTGCTGGGGGGAGGAGTCAGGTGAGTGGGGGAGAGAGTCCGCTTTCTAACCCTCACCTACAGGAAAGTTCCGCCCCGTAAACCCAGGCGCACGGATCACGGATTTCAACAAGTCCTGTGCAGTCTGTGCTCTCGCGTTACACAAGCCTGGCACTTCCTGCAAGCTGACACAGCGTGGGGTTAGAAGCTATCTCCGTCAGGGACTCATGCTGCTGCAGCCAATGAACTGGCCATGTTGTCCTCCAGCCAATACCTGGAGGCCATACCGAAACAAGCGGTTTGAAAGACTCCATTCCAACCAATCACAACACTATTGTACTCTTCTACCAATGGACTTTCCGACGCCGTTTCTATTTTCTGATTGGTTCTGAGCGTCTAACTATTAGGACCTATTGTAAGCAGGGGAGAAACAAGCATTGGTAAGTGCAATAGGTTTTGTAAAGTTGTGGGCTCTAGGCAGAGGCGCACCGTCCTAGAGTCAAATTTCGGGGGGACTAAGAAAACATTTTGGGGGGGCTGATTCTTCAATCAAAAGGCAAAGTGGAGCTGCAGGGGCCCTAAGAAGGGGTGAAAACCACCAAAGCCTCATTAACAAGCAAAAGGTCTTTAAATGACCTGTGAAGTACTTGGGTGAGGCAGTTTGTGCGCCGGGCTGCCACACACGAAGGGGGCGGGGGCTGAAGCCCTTTGAGTCTAATTGGCATTGCGCGCTTGGCTCTAGGCCCACATACTTTGTAAATTATGAATGCAGACATAGAGTATATGTTACTTAAAAGTGGCACCGAGCAGGTGCAATCGGGCTCTTTTTATTGGCAGTGACCAGTGATGCCTGTGTTGGTTGGGTGTGAGGTGGGCGTATAGACCAACCCTCATGGGAGAGGCTGGTAAAGCACTAGAATATGTCCAGCAGGACACAACATTTTTCTCCTATGTGATCAATTATAAGTTGTTTTTTGTTGTAAGTTGTAACTTGATAAGCAGTTGTGTAATATAAGTGATATATTTGCACTTAGAAGTGCTGTGGCATATGGTGGAAAACCGTCAACTGCACTTGATGTGTTTAAACAGTGACAGTGCTCTTGTGACGGGTAAACAGGAAACTAGTGAAACAGTTCTACCAAGTACCACACATCAGGTGTTAGACTAACGCATTTCAGTGTGGTGCACCGCATCACAGCACTGAAATGCATAGTCACGCATATGTGCATGATACGTTTGCTGTCACTGAAGCGCTGCAAACTTGTGTGTGGCAGCTGACAGCGCGCCTTCTGTGGCAGAGCGCGCTGCTCCTGCAGGCTTGGGGGGCTGCATGGTACTTGACAGGACTGCCAGCTGAGAACTAAGGCTGCACTGGCAAGCTCACAGTCAGTTCTACAATATATTAATCAATGTTATTCCTATAGCCTGGCACTGCCTGCGCAGCTCTGAGTCATGTGTTAGACATCCTGCTGTCACAGCAGGCCTGGTAGTATACCCAGTAGCTACTTGTACTACAGAGACTGTCAGGTTGTTTGATACATTGGCCGGGGGGCATCATGTCTTGCTTCCAGTCCTGCTAAATTAGTAGAGCCTCGGGGTGGCCAGGAGTGTGAAGGCCAGCAGCTCAATGGTTTGCAGTTGGTGCTGCCAGCCATAATCATTATGACACTCCCGGCACTGCTCATAGCCATCCGGTGCTGTCTCAAGCAGTGCTAACACAAGCCGGACCCCCTGCAGACAATTCAATATTGCCTAGCCCGGTCAGGAGAGTGCAGTGCAGCGTGTCGCCGGAGTCATGACCTGTGACCGACCGCGATACTCACTGATCGCCCGGTTCTGTTTTAGTGGCTGCCAGGAGAGGACTCAAACAGGCTGCCTGAACTAACCGGGCACCAGTGGCAAACTGAAAATGATTGCCATTGCAGGGGGCGGATGGTGGGTGGGGAGGGTGGCTTGAGACAGCCTGAGCCTGTTGCAGAGTCAGTTGTCAGAAAATGTCACACATAGCATTCTGAAACCTTGGCAGCTATAGTAAAGTAAACTCCATGCCGCAGCAAGTAGGAGCCCTGGCGTAGGGTGGAAACTTTAAACATTCAACTGCAGGTAATGTGCTTGTACAGAGCGACAGTGCGACAGTGCTTTTCGGATGAGTGAAAGTAAAACTCAATGCCACAGTAATACCTGGGTAAAGTGCTGCAAACTGCTGGTGACAGTACTCATCTGGCAAATGAATTGGCAACTAGTGAAGGTAAAATCCAGTGCCATAGTACCACCCAGATTGATCGGCATAGACCATTGGTTTCATGGTGGTACAATGAAAAACATGAATTCTCTTACAGTGAGATGTATCTTGCTACATTTGCCAGTCGCCATGTTGGATTATTTGCATCCACGTGATTATTAAAGTGAGGTATGTCGCTGACATCAATAAAGGGCCATGCTATGCCAGAAAACGTGTTCCATGTTGGAATCCCCAAATAAAACTAATTCAAAGTCTGAGGTTTTAAAATTCATTTTACTGAGTGGCTAAGAATAGAGTGCACCCTTGTTTCATCTGTGAATATCTAAATGTAGATGAAAAATAACTATGGTGCCCAAGTCGCATCCTTCATTGTCTGGGGAAATGGGGGCGGCTCAAAGGCTTTCTGAAAAAAAAAAACACTCTTGAAATACTTGCAGCCAACCTTCTTTGGACCCTTCAGACATGGCCAACTATAGGCCCATTTCGCTCCTTCCAGGGCTGAGTAAAATCTCAGAAAAATTGGTTAACTCTAGGTTGTCCAATTTTGTGGAGACCAATGGAGTGCTAAAAAGCTCCCAAACTGGCTTTCGCCCGGGCCAAGGCACTGACACCGCCTTGCTGGCAGTCATGGAAGAGGCACGCTGCATTCTAGACTCAGGGGGATCAGTGGCAGTGATCCTCCTGGACCTGAGCGCGGCATTTGATACTGTGAACCACCAGGTACTACTCCAGAGACTATGAGATGCCGGAGTGAGAGGAACAGCGGTAAACTGGCTTGGGTCATTTCTTAGCGAAATATCTTTTCAGGTATGGGAAGGGAGTGCACGGTCGGAATCCACCCTCCTCCATTGTGGTGTGCCTCAGGGCTCCTCCCTGAGTCCTACACTATTCAACGTGTATATGGCCCCCTTGGAGGAGGTGGTGGCTCCGTTCAACATCAAGATCGTGAGCTACGCCGACGACACCCAATTGGTGTTCGCCCTCTCCCAATCCTCTGAGAATTCCCAGATACTCCAAGCCTGCCTCTCACAGGTCCATTCCTGGATGGGGGACTCAGCACTCAAACTGAATGGGTCCAAAACGGAGATCATGGTGATGGGACCAAAAAACCCCTCCTTTCCCAGCATAGCCTGGCCTAGCTGCTTAGGGAGCCCTCCTGAACCCAAGGATGAGATCAAGAGCCTGGGCATCTGGATGGAACGAGATCTCTCCCTTAGAGCCCAAGCTTCCAAACTGGCGGGCGTCTGTTTTGGTCTCCTCAGATCAGTACGTAAGATACTGCCTCTCAATCCTTTCCTATCAAGAAAGCTCTTGATACAGGGTCTAATTATGTCCAGGCTGGACTTTAACAACGCGATCTACCTTGGGGCCCCTGAGAGCACTCTGAACAAACTCCAACAAGTTCAAAATGCGGCAGCACGAATGCTCCATAATATCCCCATGTCCTGCTCCGCCAAACCAGCATTGAGGGCACTACACTGGCTGCCAATAAGGGAAAGAGTGAAATTTAAATCCCTATGCCTCGCCCACAAAATCCTGCAAAGCAAAGGTCCCCCTGTCCTGCAGAAGATGGTGGTCCCGTACAAAGCGAGCAGAACGTTACGCTCGGACCAGCAACATCTGACGGTCGTCCCCAGGGTAAAAAAGGCCCGATCGGGTGGTAGGAGATTTTCGGTCAATATCTCCATTCTTTGGAACGCCCTACCCCTCAGTCTCCGAGCAGAACCATGTCTCTTGCGCTTCCGAAAACAACTTAAGACTCTCCTCTTCTGTTAATTCCTACTCTCTTCTTTCAGCATTTTCGGATGCCGCTAGTTGGCAAAAGCGCGGGGATGCTCTAGGGTAACCGAGCGCTATACAAAACCGATTTAATAATAATAATAATAATGTACACAAGCACAACAGGCTAAACATAAAAATAAGCACAGCGTAAGCGCTGGGCTTGTTTACGTAATCTCTCCATAGCTGCATGCATTTCAAACATGCTTGTGAAAGCAATATGTTATAGGCAATCTGTGAAGCGGAACGAGCATGGCAGGCTAAACATAAAAAGAACTTTTTTACCTAATCTCCCCGTGGCTGCATGCATTTCAAGTATGCTTTTTAAAGGCGGTCTGTGAGGATCCTCCCCTTTTTCCCACAGCGCCTTAAGACCCTCACAGGTGTTTAGACAAGCTTTATAAACCCCTGATTGATTGATTGAAACACGCTTAAAGTGCGTGCAGCCATGGGGAGATTAAGTAAACAAGCACAGTGCAAGTGCTGTGCACGCTGAACATAAAAAAAACATTCAGAAAAGTCCACTAAAGCGGACGAACACAGTACTTGGACCTCAGGACACTGATAAGAGCAAAAACATGAGGAACATCAGGAAATCGTATGCTACAGCCAATAGAAACTGAGTATAAGTAAGTGGCAAGCACAGGAACCAATGAAAAGCAAGGGGGTGGGATGTAAGCTCCTTTTAAGATTTATAATGAATATAATAGATTTAACAAGTGCGCTGTGCAGATGAAACCTAAAAAGTACCCTCCTAATCCAAAATTATACATTTCACTTTCAAATAATGGCCACCCCATGCAAATTGTAGGTAGTTGTTCACGTTGTATATTTTTCCTGTTTATACTGGGCAATTAAAATAGTTTAAGATCATTTTGCATCTATGTGTAGTAAAGTACCTCCACTCTGAGATAGTTACCCAAAATAGATACACAAAGCATTTAAAAACAAGTAATTAAAAATAAGTTAATATCTAGAGACATCTGTTTACGATAGAACACTTGGAAGTACCTCTGTTCTATAACAATTTCCGAAAGGCAAAAACCTCAAAAAGAACCTAAAAATGAGCCCAAAGGGAGTCCGCTATGCCAACCGTGGTATCTAGCTGTACACATTAGTTTGGGGGGTTGTTCAAGTGCTATCTGATGTGGGTAAACATAAAGTGCAAATTACAAGTAATAAATAGTCTCTAAAACATGAACTCATCAGCGATCACCCATGGGGTGAGATATTTGCCCCAATCTTACCTCTTATATGCCAAATTGAGCGGAAGAAAGTGGAGACTGAATAGACAATGATACACCTATTGTCTGACTTACAGATTCTCAGGGCTGTATGTCAATTATCAATCTCAAGGAGTCAACAAAGAGGCACAATCCAGCAAGCGCGCTAATTGGCATTTGCATGGCAAAAGAATAAAACATGTTCTTCATTTTCCACAGTTTGACAACCCATGGGACATAGGTCATTTGAAATACCATTGTTTTTACTCCATAAGCAAGTAAATGAAGAAATTGGCAAGGTCCCTAGCCTAAATTTAATAACTAGGGATCTTATGCATGGGACGTTTACATAATCCATAAATTCCTCACATTTTGGTGCACATTTGTGGGACAACTATAAATCAGTCAGCCTGCTAGAGCATACAGTCGATATTCTGCTTAAGTTAATAGCATTCCAGTAGGACAATGTAACTAATTCTTGGGCGCCTTTCGATATAGAGGCGGGGTTCAGCCAATATTCAGTTAACCCTAGCCTGATCAATCACTCCAGTTGTTTACATGGGAGACCCAGGGAATCATGGAAGCTGAACAATTGACCACTTTCTCCTGGAGGTGGTCTTCATACGGGACCAGATCCTCTGTCGTCTAGAACCTAATTCAATATAGTATGGGTTTTAAAGAGGCTGGGTCTGATATTTGTCTGAGATTTATATCCAACTTCGGTGGTAGTAGTGAGATGCTTTTCAGTAGGCTCAACACAGATTCAATAAAGGCATTTTCAGTTCAGTCAAGCTGGTCAAGGTTAGAGCAACCCCACAATTCAGCCCCATATAGGGCTGCCCCGCATGCTTGGGCCTTGTATATCTCTAGTGCAGTAGAGGTTGGGTATGAATCTGCCCTGTTAGCAAATCTTAATCTTTATTTATGCATGATCGCATTATTGTATACGTCATTTTACATTTAGACATAGTAAACTGTGTGAATCATATGTCTTCGATTAACTTTAGTTAGAAAATGCATCTTAACATTAGCAGGAGTGGGTCAAGGTGATCTACTCCATTTTAAAGTTAAACATTGCATTTCTGACTGCTTTGCATGATTTGTTTTTGTTTCAGGAAAATATGCTGGTAACCTGTAGAATGTAACGTTTGGATGAAATTTCATGTTTAATTGTTTGAAAGTGACCTTAGTTAGTTTTGCCTTGAGAGTTGCGTTTTCCCTGTCCACCTTTCCAAGTGGATGACTCTCTCCCTCTTCTGAGACTCAATGCTCCTTATACTTTAGCTCATAGCTTTACTTACTAGAGCAAGTACATTTGTCTTTTACTGAGTTGAGCCTTCCCCAGGGTCTATGTGAGATTCTTTCTCTACTCCCACCAGTTGCCTATGAATTCCCCAACTTTAACTGTCACTTAGCATAGGTATTTCCCGCAAGGGGAAATTAATCTTTATGTAACCGATTCTGCCTTTACATATCTGCATTTCGCAATGTTTTTTTCAACATGCCTGGCTGATTTATGACTCTGCTGTAATCAGGTGATTATTGATTTATGACTGAATTCACTGATTTGAGATTGCAACTCTACTAAATTGCTAATAAACCTTCATGGTTTGAAACTCATTCCTCTCTGTCATTACTGTGGGGCAGAATATGCGTCACTGTGATTGAAATGCTACATCTGACGATTTCAAGTCTTAGTTCAACACCAACGTCCATCTGAGTAAGTGGAGCGCGGACTGGAGTTTGTGCCTAGTTTGCACGATGCAAACACCATCCTAATCATTCAGCGCCATCACATCTATCTATGTTCTCTTCCATGTGCGTGAAGCTTTGGGGTCATATTCTTTTGACTTTGATTTTAGTCATCTTTATTATGTTGGGGGAAGAGGAGAGACAGTCAGGGAGTGCGATGTGTAGGAAAGTAGGATCTTCTTATGGTTACTCCCACTTTTTGCTTGATGTTACACTGTTTTGACTAGTCTAACTGGGATCCTGCTAATCAGGACCCCAGTCTATCTGCTTTCTCCTTAAAATGTTATGCCATGTACTTTGGTACACTCCAGATTAGATACTGGGTTACGCTTATAAGTCCTTATATATGGTGCACATGTACCCATCGGAAGCAGCACCTCTGGACCCAGACACCCCAGCGCAGGTAAACCTGAACTGCTTGTGCTTTCTTGGACGTTGGCCCCTACTTACCTCAAGTCCAGAAGAATAGTCCTATAAGTTGTCTGTAAGTGTACCTCTGCAGTTAATGTTTCTCCCATAGGATAACATTACGGCGTTCGAGGCTTATGCCTCAAATCATACAGCTGTGATTTTCGACTGTTTTTCCTGTAAAAATCCATAACGTTTAAAGTACTTACCTGATTCCGATGATCTTGGTGTCTAAAATTATATAAAAATCTTTGTCATTTTTCTAAATTGGTCTTGAGTTTCTTTGTGAGTGTGTGTCTCATTTATTGCCTCTGTGAGTACAACAAATGCTTAACACTACCCTCTGATAAGCCTAAACTGCTCGCCCACATTACCACAAAAGAGCATTGGGGATTATTCATTTAAGCTCTGTAAACCAATAAGTGCACTACTTAAAAAGCAAGCTTCATATACATTGAGCAGCGGAATTAACAAAAAAAAGAATTCTGTTTTCTCTATATTGATTTTGAGATGTCTTAGGGTCGTGCATAAGACAGCTGAGATGAAACAGTGATGGAAGTTTGAGATGCTGAAAGAGGATGTATCATAGAGGTAAAAAAGGATGTGTGAGTCATCTGCATAGGGAAGAAAAAAGAGCCCAAAGGAGTGGATGAGAAGCAGCAGTGAGGAAACATAAAAGCTGAAGAGGGTTTGGCTGAGCCAAGAGCGTGGGGCACTGGGACTTGTGATCTGTCTGAGATCAGTTCTGGAGAAAATCAGTGATCCACTCAAGAGTTGAGTCTATGATACCAATTGAGTGAAGATGGCAGTGGCCGCCGGCATGGCTCACGGGTGGCGGGATGGGGTGGGTGTCGCGGCAGGGGGGGGGAGTCGCGAGGGGGGAGAGAGGGCAATATAAAACATTTAAAAAACTTTCCTTGATGCCGGTCCCGTATTCCTGCTCTCCTCATCTTCGAACAGGAAACACACCGAGGCCCTACTGACCAATCACGACGCTGATATGCAGCGCTGTGATTTGTAAGCACCCAGGCTCCTCTGACTAATCACAATGCTGCAATGCAGCATTGTGATTGGTCTGAGCGACGTGACACGGCGTAAGCCAGGGGCTGGAGGGCTGGGCATTTTCTCCATGCAGGCTGTAATGCAGCCTTTATGGAGTACAGGGATAGTGTGCATGACTGATTAGAGCGTCCCGTGAGGGCCGACTAACAGTCATTGCACTCTTAGGAGTGGGCAATTCACTCCTTCTCTGCCCGGCTCCGAGAGCAGAGCAGCCCCGCCCAACAGCCCGCAAAGCAGCATGAAGAATAAAATGATAATAACGCAAAGTTATTACCATTTTATGTTTCGTGCTTTGCACGGCTCAAAAGCAGTGAGGCGATACTCCTTCGCCATAGCCTAGGAGCCGCCACTGGAATACTGTATAGTAGCGTCACGTAGGAGATGATGTCAAAAGCGAGCCAATAGCGCATCTAAAACCATAGGATTGTTATCATCAACTATTGTTTTTTTGCTTTAAACTGAGACTTCATATAGTACAATTCTTTAAAAAAAGGCATTAGATAGTTCGTTCGAGGTACAATGAAAACTAGACCAGGTCAGACCTGGTTGCACCTTTCCTAACCCACAACACTACAACGGAGAGTTTTTTATTTATATGCTGTCATTGTTTAAATCAACAGTGTATGTGGCTGTTTGGTGAGGTCATAGGTGTGATGAGAGTATGACAGATGTTTGGGGTGAATGATGTGAGAATGGTCAGCTGTGGTTGATTATAGGGGGTTGTTTCTTTGTATTATCGATATATGTTTTTTATTGTTGGTTCTGTGATGTGTTTTTGTCAGTTTGTTTCATTTGTATAATCTATTGTCTCACTATGTGGAAATATTGTACAGCATCTTTTGACATATGTTATTTCAGAAATTCTTTTTAATTATGTAATTTTGTACAATTAAAGGACAATAAATTATCTTTGCAATAGCATAGTATCATGTCTATATAATCAAATAAAAGATAAATAAGAGTATGCACACATTCTTGTTTTAATTTTGGCAGATTTGGTTAGCCCATGGAGCCCTAGCCGGCCTACATAGAAGTTATACAGTCGCTTGAGAGTTTCTCTAGTTTTCATTCTTTTTCTTCCCCTTTCATCCAGACCGCAAAGTACTTGTAGAGGGTACCTTTCATACGTTATCCTTCATGGTAGATACATAACCAAGACAATTTGAGTGTTTTCAATTAGTGCTCTAAAAATTCCCTTTTCACCTTTTATATTTGTAATTGATTTATGCTGTGTGTCATTTTGTATATTGATACATTTGTAGGGTCCTGCAGCGCTTTGGAAAGATGGGGGTCCTTTACGGTTCTGGGGGACTTGTTATTTGGATTCAAGATGGTCTGTTGAGATATTAATTGGTGTATTTTGTATTGTTTAAAGGTGAATTATACTGGGATGTGGCTGGTGAGATGTAAAAGACTAGTGTATTGTTTTGGGGTGGATTATATTTGATAGAAAAACCCCAAGACCCCCTGAATGCCCAAACCCGCTGTAACAACTTGGCAGATTTTTTCCTCCGCAAAATAGAATCAATCTACACCGCCTTCCCCCATCCCTTGACCCCGCTCGAGAAACCAGCCCCCAGCCACACATGATCATTTCCCTCCTCTAGACCCCACCAACCTTGAATTTATCATGCACCAGGTAAAATCCGGCTCCCCCAATGACCCTGCACCCCCACGCACCCTACTTTCAGTCACTGGCCACATTCTACCCACCATTCTGGAGCTACTTAACCACATCGCTGCCTGATAGTTTCCCCTGGTGTGCTGGACAGCAACGAAAACGGGTGTGGTCATGACGAGCTCAGCTCATCATGAGCACCTGAGAGGTATATGCCATGATGAGCTGAGCTCGTCATGAGCATGGAAGGGGTTAATGCTTCCCTATCCACCGGCACTGTCCCACTCCCATGGAAGCGAGCCATGGTCAAAGCCCTCCTCAAAAAACCTAATCTAGATCAAAACAACCCCGCCAACTACCGACCTATCTCCCTGCTGCCCTGGCTAAGTAAAATCTTGGAGAAATATGCCAATACGGTGCTAACAGAGTTCCTAGAATCCAACCACCTTTTGGACCTCACCCAGACGGGATTCCGCCCCTTCCATGAGACTGAAACCGCCTTGGTCGCAGTGACGGAGGAGGCTAGGAGGATCCTGGACCAAGGAGGCTCCGCAGCTATCCTCCTCCTCGACCTAAGTGCCGCCTTTGACACTGTGAGCCACAACATCCTACTGCATCGACTTAGCAGTAAGGGAATCTCAGGAATGGCAATCACCTGGTTTAAGTCTTTCCTCTCCAATCGCTCCTTTCAGGTCTTTGAGGGTGATTACACCTCCCCCAGCAAGCCTCTTGGTTGCGGTGTGCCGCAGGGCTTTTCCTTGAGCCCTACGCTATTTAACATATATATGAGCCCCCTAGCCGAGATCGTCCGCCCCTTCGGGGTAAAAATTATCACCTATGCGGACAACACTCAGCTAGTGGTGGCTCTCAATCCTCTGCACTCCGCACCTAACTCCTTAAAGAACTTCCAGGAAGCAGTTACTGAGTGGATGACATCTTCCTGCCTTAAATTGAACGGGGACAAAACGGAGCTCATGCTCCTAGGCAATTCCATCAGCAATACCATCGACTCACTATGGCCCCCTTGCCTGGGACCTGCCCCTGCGCCTAAAGACACAATCAAAAGCCTGGGCATCTGGCTAGATAAGTCCCTTATCTTCAACTATCAAGCAGCCAAACTCTCAGCCACCTGGTTTGGTCTCTAAGACTTCTGCGTAAAATCCTTCCCCTGCTACCCTTCCGTGCAAGGCAGATAATGGTCCAAGGTTTAATCCTGTCTCGTCTGGACTTTGGGAATGCCCTTTACTTAGGGGCACCCCAGGCTACCCTAAACAAGCTGCAGATTATTCAAAATTGTGCAGCTAGAACCCTTCTCCAGATTCCCTACTGACTCCCAGTCAAACCCAGACTAAATGACCTCCATTGGCTCCCAATAAGGGAAAGAGTCAAATTTAAGGCAATGTGCATCGCGCATCGAGCCTTTTGGGGAACAGGCGCTATCATCAACCAACCTCTGATAACCGACTACCGCCCAAACAGACAGCTCAGATCCGGATCCTCCTTCCTGGCCGTGATACCCAGGTTCAAGAGAGCCAGATGTGGGGGCCGTTCATTCTCCCACAACTCGGCTAGGCTCTGGAACTCCCTCCCCCTCCAACTGAGATCAGAGCCCAAGCTACTCACCTTTTGCAAACACCTAAAAACCCTGCTTTTTAACAAACCTGAGTAGCTTCTAATGGTACACCCATAAGCGTTATGTATGCAGTGCTAGGACACCTGAGGGTAGCTACCGTGCCTTACAAATGGTCTCTTCATTTCATTAGTGGCCAGTTAGGCCCTGTTATGGATCTGTGTGAGTCATTAAATATGTGGCAACATTTGCCAAAGTCCATGTTTGTTTTGTCCTTTGCCCATTATGTGTCTTTGATGGAACTCTATGTGCAGGTGTTTATATTAACTTCTTCAGGATGGTTTCTGTGTAGTTTGGTGACGGATACAGAGGTGGCACTGAGGTGGCAATGCTTAGCCAACTACAAGGTTTGGTGCCATGCAGTGCACATAATGGTGCCAGCAGTTTGTCTAAAGTGTACACATGTAAGCTTATCCCTTGAATACCTCACAGCCTTATTAAAAAGAATGCCCATCCATTTTGCTCCACTGAAACTGGGGACAGCAGCTGCATTTCTTTATTCAGAATGCATTTGTTGTCCTGCTCCAAAAGGTGTTTCTCTGGCAGGTAGACAACACCGCCTCTGCTCTTGTCAGCTCTTTCCTTCTTTTATTCGGCTAATCGTCGAAGAAAGTCGTTTAATGAGATTAACGCTAATCCCTTAATTCCCACGTTTATTCATTTGCTTTTCCAACGGTTGGTCTTAATTCAAAGTATATTTACACCTCTACAGCAAAATAAAAAATTTATTTGTAGTAAAGATGAACCACTAGAGTGATACCGCACAAGTGCATAGAGACATCACTATGTGTTTTACAATATGAAGAAAGAGCATGAACATGCATAGGGTGGAGGGAGAAACTAAGCATGAAATATAAGGTTTACAACCCACCCAAGCAATTGAGCCCTCTACATCAATACACAGAGAACCACAATCTATGCTATCTATACAGATGTTGAACCGCTAACGCCTACTCCATCCCCAATTGGTTCAAATATAAGGGTTCATTATGATGTTGACACTATTGCCATCTGGACCCACCCAACTTTAGGTTGGCGGTTCCGATCTCAGTATTGGGATGCGACCGCCCTATGGGCGGTCAGAAACATCCATTTTATATTTGGTAGCTTGCACCGGGCAGAAAAGGCCCGCAAGCTGCCATTGTAAAATGGATGTCTTTTAACATCCCTGCACTGTGTGGCAGGCCCCTCACAGTGCCTGGCACATGATGTTGGGAGGTTTATGGGGGCACCATAGCAGAGAGCTAGTGGGGAAGGGGGCCCTGCTAGGGACCCACAAAGTCATTTCCCAACAGCTTTTCCATGTCGGAAAGGCCAAGATGGAAAGGCTGTCAGAAACTGACATTGTAATCCCGACGGCAAAGCAGAGGGCGGCTTCACCGTCATTCAAGGGATTACAGTTCCGCTCCACTTCCGGCGAGCTCTGTGAGCCCATTAGAAGAGGTGCAGAATCCCCCGCGGGGTTCCCTCTGACCGCTGTCATCATAATATGACGGTCGGAGGAAAACCCTTGGTGTCTGGTGGAAAGCCTCGGACAGACTTTTGGGTGGCTTTCTGCTCGACATCCAAATAGGGCCCGTAGTATTCTTGCACCGTCAGCAGAAAGAAAGAACCATGTATCCTTACTGCCCAGCACCCACCATATTCCAGGTATTTATCAATCGTCTATAAACAGAGGCTCAATACCTTCGTCAACCAGCCCCATCCAGAGACAGAGTCACACTAGATCCAACCACATGTTGCAGACTAACATGCGCTATGCGTAAAACGGAAATGATAAATTAATTAATGCATGCACTTATAACACGCACACTACCAACAATAGTACACTTGCAGGCAAAGGCCGGAGATTCCCACCCGCTTCACTCAGTAACTCGGTTTGACCAGCTCCACTCACGCCAACCACCAAGCAGTGACTTCACCAGGTTGTTTTTCGTCACTTGCACCAGAACCACTCTCATGATCCCCTCTGATGAGGGCCGCCTTACTCTTTCTACACCATTTACCATTCTTCACCAAAATGAAATGATTGAAAACTAAACTCTTCGCTCACATTCCTCTCAAGCGGCCAACCATTAGAGAACTATCTCAACATGGCTTGACAACTGCCTTTCTCAGCGTGCTCTTTGCAAAATGAGATGGTTTTGCTAGCAATTTCCACACTGTCCACCTTACCGACCACGCATTCAACCTCATCCACTATCTCCTCCACTGAACCTTGAATGGGACACCTGGAAAGAAAATCTGCTCTGGCTTTCTTTGCACTTTGGATGTGTTTTACATCAAAATTGAATTCATACAAGGGATAGACTTGTAAATCAGAGGTCTCAACCTACTGAAGCAGCAAACGAAGCGCTCTTTAGATTTGCAAAAAAGTTGAGACATTAACCCCGAAAGAAATAGGGATGTAATATAAAAGCAATGCCTGCCAGTCCCTACGTATGGAGCGGGAGTAAGGGGGTATGCCCTGGTGTCGTCCTTACAGACAGTAGAGAATACATTTCTATTAAAACTTTTAGGACTCCCAAGATCCAGTGGCGGCTGGTGCAGGTAAGAGTGGCAGGGTGGTGTGGGGGGGAGTCGACAGAAGACAACGAGGGAAAATAAAATAAAATAAAAAATGAAAACCACTTAACTTGGGCTCACTGATGCGGCGAGCGTAAAACATCGTTTACAACGCATGCGTTACACCGCGTGTCATTACAACGAAAGTTTTACAACGCGAAATCCATTACAACGCATTTCATTACATTGCGTAATCCATTACAATGCATTCCCCAAAGTAACACACCGGCGGAGTTAGAATAGTAATTGTGTTGTAATGGATTCTGCGTTGTAACGACATGCGTTGTAACGGATTTTGCGATGTAAAAATGTTGTTGCAATGACACGCGTTGTAACACGTGCGTTGTAAAGTGTCATATTCGCGGCGAGCGCAAGGTAACGATAAAAAGGTTTTATCTTTCACTATTACATTTTTTATAAATGCCGGACTCCACTGACTTCTACTGAGAATATTTTCTTATCTTTTGATATATGTTTGTTTTCATCGTTATAATGATGTGGCCTCTAGGTAATAACAGTTTTTTAATTAAATCTTGGTTTCGACCTCTTATTTCTTTATCGACTAGCGAATGCTGTTGTTACCACCCTTGATAGTTACATCCTTCGATGCTATTCTTTCTCTCGGCCTAGACTTGGGATAGCTGCCCTTAGGTGAAAACTGGTTTACCATTGTGGTTTCACCAGACCGGATTTTGTGACTTCTCACAACTTCAGTCTTCCATGCGAATCACTCACAGCTAGGCTCCCAGAATGTCATCCAATAGGCAGGGCAATAATAAAGGTTTCGCAAGGTTGCTGACATTAGGGCCTATGAACCCATGTCTAGGCCACTAGGCCAGAGGCAAAGACTTCAAATGCTTCTTCTAAGGGCAAAGGAGTCCATATTCATTTATTCTATGAAAAGTCCACTTTTTTTTTAGCTCTAAAGTGCGCCTTCATATGTAACGCTTGGAAAGGATTTGCAGTGCTGTGAACCGTGAATAATGTCACTTATTCAGAGACACTCAAGTTAGACATTACCATCATTAGGCAACACTTTCTAACCATCAGTAAACACTGGGACCAAATGACTGCTGAGGTCTCCTGATGATCAAATACCTTCCATTCCTGGTGGTATAAAGATAACTAGAAGGGAACATGATAGAAAGTTAAAAAGGAGGTGTGGGCAGTGTGATGGTTTGTGGTGATAGGCTGTTGACAGGATGCACAGGTATCAATTAACTTTAGGAGCACATCGCACCATGCTACGTCAGTACGGGCGCTTCCACACATGGTTTTAGTGGGGCAGGTCTATCTTAAAGGGGCCATCCAGCCTAGAGAATAAAAAGTCTTTTTCCCCAGTCCTGCATCTTTTACAATCACCAACAATAGGCATTCTAGAGTGTTACTTTGTTTGATGACGTCTGCTTGGGTTTTGAAATGTCTTCAATACACGCCAACAGACCGAGCGAGGCGGTCGACTCCCCATTTTGAAAGCCAAAAACGGATTCAATTTAGTCTTCTTCTGCACGAAATCGTCCCCACTTCAATAGAAGTCCATAGGTGAACAATATCCCGCCAATTATAAATTTTTGATTTCCCTCTTTCTGCTTTGCAAATTTTGTCATGTACGGCATTGTGATAAAATTTGCTGGAAGGACCCTTTAGGTAATACCAGCAGTCTCAGCAGCATTACAATACTTAGGGTAGACAACACTAGCACCGCCCTACAGTACCGTCACACTTTTAAAGGGACAGCTACACTATTTCTTTGGAGTGAGCAGATATTTAGTAACAACTAAGTCGTTTTGGAACCCTCAGATGGTTCCGTGGAAATTGAATGCTCAAGTACACAGTACTAACTCCATACATGCAAGGTTCTCAGGTTTTACTGATTTTCATACTAAATATAGGCAGGAAGCAATGTGTTTCCTGTCTGCATATATGTTTAAAAATAGAAATATACAGTTGGGATTCTTTTGATTGAACAATCATATTGACACTCATGACTTTCACTCCAATATCCGTGTAAAGTCGTAGCGCAAGAAGTAAAACAAGCATTGGCAAAGCCAAGACAACAGCCTTTGATGTTTTTGCCTATAAGGGTCTGTAGGTATTCATGGCCACCACCTTGCTATGATGATTAACAAGGTGGAAAAAGTGGCATAGGTGCCATTAGAAAACCCATAACAAGATGGCAGCCGTGCATGCGCACGCATGCTCGGTGGCAATCTTGGACTGATTACTTTCAGCTTTATGAAAAACAATAAGATGGCCACTGTGCACCTGTGTACATGCTCTGTTGCCATCTTGTAATGGTATTTTATAAAATATAAGAAAAACCATTACAAGATGGCTGCCTTGCATGCTCAGCAGCCAGCTCGGAATGATAATTTGGTCGATTTAAGAATGGCTTGATGATTCTATTTCCATCGCAACGCTTTGGACATCTTCCCCTTTGCAAATCAATGACCTCCTCCCTTTAGGTGTTTGTAACTGATGAATGGTTGGTGACCACAACTGAGGTCACAAATCATTGATTCATGCCAAACCGAATCACAATTAGAAGAGGACGCCCTTTTAGGCCCTTTCTTAATTGAGATTCGGTATCATTCGCTTAACCTATTTTGCAAGCTTTTCCGACTTGAAAAATTGAGTTGTATAGGTATAAGCCGTTTTGCAATCGCAAACCCTATAATTTTGCAATTTGTCTTTGTCGATGTGGCCCATAGTTGCATGTCACAATTCAAAGTATGAGAAGAACCTGAAGCTAAGAGCTTGCCACATCCCCTCATTTCACTCTTGCTCCAGTTTTTTTAATGAAAACTGCCATACAAAATAGATTCCAACGAGTAATCTGTTGAATGCCACTCTGTAGCAATTTTCCAAATATTTTAGATATTATATTGGTTTGTTATTAACATTCTTTAAGCCAGTGGTTTTAAATAGCACTACTTGCCCTGGATGCTGAGTTGAAAAATAATATGTACTTTTCATTCTGCAAATGTAAACATGAGCACATTTATAACCAAAGGTGACCAGAGGTGACACCACATTTACACAACAATAAAGCGCCTTACCTTTGTATTATACAGTTTTGTGTAAAGAGAACACTAATCAGTATGATAAATATATACATGATAAGTGATATGGTAAAAGTAAAAATGATTGGTACAGGAGGGAATTGCTCTTGTGGGTTGAATACCAAATGTGATATGTTGCATATTTTGTTGAATTGCCTAAAAATCAAACAGCGGAGACAGTGGTTACGCCCAATATTCCTGAAAGATGGAAATATGTCTCGAGGGCACGCTGCAGTGTTTTTAACTGATATGCGCTTTTTAGACATAGCATGTGCTATTCGAAGATTCACGAGGGCAGCCATTGCAGTGTTTGTTGAGAATTAGTAGGAGTGCAGATATATTTATAGGATTCCCTGTAGATTTTATTGGAATATATATTTTACATGGGTAACTTTTTTATGGTTTTATTAGATTAAATTTATCATTATATATGTATTTGCTATTATATTTTAATTGATTGATTGCTAAATATATTGGGTGGTTAGAGTCACATTTGTTGATTGAGGAACCAGTCCTTCAGCCTTCAGCCTTTATACGCCGAGGCGGTACAAAAGAGGGTGGTGATGGACGGAGCATCTGAACCAATCAAACACTCACACCCAGTCAAAAGATCTGGGTTTGATCCATCACCGTTCTTTAGCCCACTCTGCCACCCCAGTTCAGACATGGCTATATGCAAATCAGTCTGACCCTGTGCCTCATGGGAACAGTCCAGCCCGAACTGCCAAACCATGCCTTACCTGGACCGGAAACAAGCTACCGAGGACCAGTTTCTGGCATTACAGCCGTCTTCAGCCCGGCTTGCTTGAATCCAGTGGCAAAGTGAGCAAGGGACTCACGCCTGAGCATACTCTGCCACACTTATGGCGGCCAAAGCGGTACAAAAGAGGGTGGTGATGGACGGAGCATCTGAACCAATCAAACACTCACACCCAGTCAAAAGATCTGGGTTTGATCCATCACCGTTCTTTAGCCCACTCTGCCACCCCAGTTCAGACATGGCTATATATATACGCCGAGGGCCAGATGTACGAAGAATACAAATAGTGATTTCCAAATGTACAATAAAACTCGTATGTTTTTTTCCGAGTCATTATTTATTCGGTACGCTATTTAGGTAATCACATTTTGTGATCCTCTAACTTGCGAATCAGTTTGGAAATACCAAACGTACCTTTTGGCATTCACTAAAAACATCACTAACAGGGAATGTTGCTCATTTGGAAACTGGAGAGTATTCATGTTGGAGATTGAGATCAGGGCCGTACTGGGAACCAAAAAACGGCCCTGGCAAAGTGCTCGGCCACCCCCCCGGGGGTTAGGGGTGCAGTCGAGCTGTTTGCAAAGGGCCGGGTTTGGCCGATTTCGTTACAGCAGCCGATATTGCAGCTATGCTGCAAAAACGGTTCTGTAACAAAATCGCCCCCCAGGGGCCAAACACCAGCCCCCAACCCTGGCAGCCCACTGGGAAAATGCCTGGTGCCCGCTACAGTGTCCGACCCTGATTGAGTTCAGTATCCAACTCAAATCCTCCTGTTTATTTGCCATCCACCATTCAAAAATAAAATAATATCTATAAAGAGCAGAGCACTGAGAAGGAGGCTGGGGCCAGAAAAATAATATTTAAATTTTCTGAAAAAGAACTTGACATTTTGACAGAGGACTGTGCTGGACACCAGGACGAACTGTTTGGCAAATCATCTCTTACAGTGCCTGAATCACAAAAGAAAATATTTTGGAAAGCAATGCAGGAAAAATCAACTCTGTTGGAGTGGCAAAGCGATCCAGAAAAGAAATACAAAACCGATGGTATTCAGATCAAGGACTTAAGTGAGGCAAGATCAACTGGAGTTTGTCACCCCACTGTCCCCCCACCAACTGCAATAGAAGAATTGGTGCAAAGTACTCTGGAGCCTAAACCTGTTTGTGGATTTAGTTCAATTGATACATTTGACATTCTGGAACCTCTCAAGGTAAGTGTACTAATGCACTGCTATCCAAATAATCTTTAAAGGCTTTCTTAAAACACTTAGGGGCCAGATGTGTGACCCTTTTCTTTGCGCTCGCAAATAGGAGATCGGCTTGTTTGTGACCGCAAAAAATGGTAATGGCATGTACAAATGCTATTGTGCGAGGGGTGTCCCTTCCTAATAGCGAGACTCACTGCCATGTACTATTGTTTTGCAACCGCTTTTGCGGCCATAAAACACTCAGTTTACCACCTACTTGAAGTAGGTGGTAAACCACTCTCAAACAGTAAGGGGTCCCTAGGGGACCCCTTCCCCTTTGTGAGTGTGTGAGAACATATTTTTTAAGTGCAGGCAGTGCTTGCCCTTAAAAAATGAAACTGAAAAGTTTCATTTTTCTTTTTTAAATGCAGCTCGATTTCCTTAAAGGAAAACGGGCTGCATTAAAAAAAATGCTTAATTTAAAAAGCAGCCCCAAGACATGGTAGCCTGCTGACCCCAGCAGCCCACCATTCCTGGGAGTGCTAGCCATTCCCAACGGGGTCGCAAATTGCGCTTACCTCATGAATGTTAATGAGGCATGCAATTTGCGACCCAATTGGGAATCGCAAACAATGTCTGAGACACTGTTGTACATTCACTTTTACGAGTCGCAATTCAGTGCAATTTACGACTCGCAAAAGTAAATGGTCCTACATCTGGCGCTTATACCTTTAGACAACCTTTAATGTTCTTGTGTCTCTAAATTGTGAATGTATTCAGTATAGTAGGTTAACATGCAAATTTAGTGTACTTTCATAGTGTGTTATAGTAGAGGAAGTTTACAAAAATAGCCATTAGGTATTGTCCAAAATTGTTATTTGTGCCAACAAACCAAAAGCTTTGAAATCATAGTTATCTTAATATAAAAAAAATTGTTACTCCATTTTCAAACAGATATCCTTGCTCAAGGAAGTGACGCTTCACAAGGCGCGAGCCATGATGAATCTCAAATGTAACTTGATGATCTCATCAACCTGGGGATGTCCAGTACCAGCCTTGTTGCTGCATTTTGCAGGCGTTGTAGTTTAGCAAAGTGCTGGGCTTGCATCCCAGCGTACAAAGCATTCCTGTAGTCTAGCCTTGACAGGGCCAACGCCGTTACCACCGTTTTACGGGAATCAAAGGGAATAAATGGCAGGAGCTTCCTTATCATTTTCAGGATATACCATATGGTGGAAGTTAATTTGTTAGTCTGAGCGTCAAACTTTAGTCTATTGTCAAGTATCATACCCAGATTTTTCACTTTGTTGACTTTGGATGGGCAGTTGCCTAGACTAACTGGCCACCATTCCGGAGACCAGGTTTCACTGTTTGTTCCTAGTAGCATGACCTTGCTTTTGTCTCCATTCAGTTTTAAGCAGTTACTTTGCATCCAATGGCTGACTTGCATCATACAATTTTTTAATTTATCTGCCGTCTCTGTGGTGTTGTTTGCGATTGAAACCACTATTTGGGTGTCGTCAGCATATGAGACTGGTAGGAATCCACAATGCCTAATCATTTCTGCTAAAGGAGCTACATACACATTAAAAAGAGTGGGACTTGATGGGGATCCCTGGGGAACACCACAGGGGGAGTTGAAATGTTTTGATTTTGCTTCTCCCAACTCGACTGTGAAAGTCCTAATGATGATTTATTCACATTAACATTGCATCCAGGAATAAACGAACATTTTGAGATAGTGCACTAGGTGAAACTCCACCAGCTGCAGCTATAACATCTTAGTAGCTATAAGAGGCTAATAGGTGCAAGGAACACAAAACCTGCGCAAGGTTGGGGACTGAATTACTTTCCAGAGTATTATTATCAGGATGTGGCTCTAAAACAGCTTTGAAGTCCAATATTACAGCACTACTTAGACCGTACGTTGCATACATTTCTTCTTCAGTTTGTTGGAAAAGAGTTATTCTTATTCTAAAAATCCTCTCCTAAAAATCCTCTCCTGTCTCCTCCTCCTCCTCTGCAAACCCACCAGTAGATGCATTATTCTTGCCTTCGCGTATAAGCCACCATTGTTGAAGCTGTAGATGGAGTCCGGGCTGTTTTTATAGTTAGCTCATATTTACTACCTGTCCCAAGTTGGTGGTACATTGCACGTGCAGAACAGTCATTGTGCGACTAATCACAATTTGCAAATGAGTTTAATATAAGTACAGCGAATCGCTATTACAGATTTGTTAAATGCTACTGGCCCTTTTGAGTTGCAAAAATAATGATTTGTTGAAAAAAACATCACAAATACAAAATAAATGAGAATGCCTGTTGTACATAAGAAACTGGTCTTTTTACGCTCGGTACTCAGTTTGGGACTGTTTACAGATTCGCAAACGGTTGTACATATGGCCCATATTTTGGGACATTGCCAAATCAAATGCCAACATTTCCCTCCACAAACCTTTCTTAAAAAGTGTGATAAATCACTGCAGTTCACTGCAGCAGTTTGCATTGAGCCTCAAAAGCCCATAAATGAGCCTCAAACACAAGAGCTCAAATCCCAGTTAAAATTCTCATATGCCAGAATGAAGTCCTGGACCTGTCCTGTGAACTGGAGGGGTGCACCAAGCGTGCCCTCATTTGACTGACACATGGCTACCATCCCTTTAGCATCTAGAGAGGTGGTGATAGCATACCGTGTTTTGTGAATCAGTGGTTGTTATAAGACCTTTATATCCTTGTCATTGGAGTGGAGGCCTACTAGCCCACGCGTGCAAAACTCTGCTTCGATGCCCTAGCACAGAGTCTGGCACTATCATTCCAAGTGAGTGATATGCATGCGCTTGTGTGGCCTGTGTGGTACATATGTTGTGTGTACAAGTGAACCGGAGTAATAGAGGCCTGTGCTTTGCATTTTGGAAGCCCCTGATCTGTTCCAAGAGAGTGGAAGTGTATTGCTGGCATTCCTGAAGGTGGATTCTGTTTCATAATTTTTTATTAGTATTTTTGCAAAAATGCATCACAAGAACAGCAATAATAGTAGCATTTAACATGTAATAATTCATAGTAGAGAAATAAATACATTATAAGCAAGAATATACATAGGTAGTAAGTACTAGGTGTAGGAAACATATACTATATATATATATATATGTGTGAATAAATACTTAAGTAAATAATTAAATAACTATAAGAATCAGAGAAGAAAGAAAATAATTTTTTTTGAGATAGTACGTAATATGGACATGTAGAGGAAGGAAAGTAGTTATGAAATAGTATAATATGACAACTTAGAGTCTGAAGTGAGGAAAGAGGGGACAGGGTTCTATTTAGAATTTCAATTAGGTGATTTTGCTCAGAGGGGTTGCTGGTTGGTCTGCAGTCTGTGTTGTTCAAAGTGTGAAGGTGCTTCAGTTGTGGCAGGTCTTTTGTCTCTTTCCTGGTCACTGTTAAGCGTGACTGTTGATAGCCATGTGCATAAAGCTCACACCTCTTTGTTGTGGGTTCTCCAGGCTGGAAGCTACCCTGCTGTGAGGAGTATCACTCTGCACAAAGGCTGTGTGTGGAAAAGGACAAAGGAAAGTAGAATCAACCCCAACTGTTTCTTTTGCCATTACTGAAGAACATCCATATCTCCACAGAGAAAAGTAGTTAAAATGTGGATTTATGTTGCTTATTTTTAAAATGTACCTCTTTTTTAAGCATTTTTTGTTTTATTTCAGTGGTATTTATCCCAAACACTGTCGATAAAAGAAATTAAATGCACACATATAACAACGTAGGTCCACACGTCTAGCAGTACTGGTGTGGATTAAATCTGTTGATTGCCACCAAGCCTCTACAATATTTTGTTGCATTGTTGCAGCCCGAGGGCCGGACGTGGCCCAAGGGCATTAATAAATGCTGGAGTGAAATGAAATGAAATGAAATTCCAGCATTTGTAAAGCGCACAGCAACCTCCGGAGAGGTGTCCTGGCACTGGGGGCCGTCATGAAGATTAAGTGAGCTATTGCCCAGAATCACATGGTGCTGGGCTAACCAGCAGCCTTGACTGGGGATCAAACCGAAATAGGGATAGCAGCCTACCTCATCAGTGGAGCCACGAAGACTCCACATTTGGCGACGAGGATCATCCGTCCTGGGCCAGTGCCGTGTGCAAGGCCTTGTCGCCGGCCCTTTCTGTGCCAGCTGTGCTCCGGAGAGTGTGGCGAAGAGCTTGTGGTGTGGCATCTGAGCTGGTGCTTCATTTTAGAGGGGCTGAGTTGTATGAACTGTTCAAAAACCTGCGCAACACAGGTGCCAATGCAGACTTTTGATGCTACCATGGCGGTCCCAGACAGGTACTTTGACCCCCAGCTAAACCCAGACTATGAGTGGCTCAAACTGCGGAAGATCAGACAAGCTGAGAATGAGACTGTCGACGTCTTTTACACATGCCTCAGGAAACTGGCAAGCATGTGCGTAAATATTGACCAAACTGAGGAGATCTGAGCACAGCTGATTCACGGCTGCGGGTTGGTGATCTTAAAGAGTCTCATTCTGCACCAGCCAGGTATCACTCTGCACGTTATCTAGGGGGAGGAGCATTGTAATGCCCCGATACCAGCAGGCAGGGCTATTGGTAGGGGAGTTAGCACACCAAGGCCAACAAGACATGGTGAAAACAAAGTCACAATTGCGAAACAAGGTGTGGATCCCAGGGATGGACGCCATAGTAGACGAGAAGGTGCAGGGTAGTCATTCTTGTCCGACCCCCATAATAAACGAAGAACCTTGCATGAGACCCTGGTCCTAAATCAGCATGGACCTCGGAGGTTTCACTAATAGGGGACTCACAGCAGTGCTACTGGAAAGTTGCACAAAGTACCCGGTGATGGAGCTGGTGCAGTCCACTACTTTTTTAAAAGTAAAACCTATCCTGGAAAATATCTTTGCAATGTTTGGGTCCCTGATTAAATGAAAATTAAAAAAGGACCTCCATTCCAGGGGCAAGGCTTCCAGCAGTACTTGAGATCACTACGCATATGAAACCAAAATGTGACACCGCAATGGCCCCGGGTAAAAGGAGAATGGATCGTTTTAAGCACTGAGCACTTCACATAGGAGTGGAGCAGTGTGAAGACCCAGAGTGCTGCCTTCAGTGGTTCCTGAGAGCATATCGACATATTTCACATAGCACCACAAACTGTGTACCCATGGGTTTGCTGATGCGTTGGTCAGCCCGAAATGAACACCCCCAACAGAGCAAGTCAGGCCTGGCACGCTGCCGCCCCTGCACTATCTGTCAATTATCAAGTGGTCATGCAGGATCGCCACCCTGGTTGGAAGTCCTGTACACTGTTTGAGAAGGTGGTCAGGAAAGTCAATGACATCCAAGGAGCTATGGTCACTGTGCAGCGTGGGCAAACCACTGTGTCCGTGAATGTGTCCTGGTTCAAGCGAATACCACTCTTACACGAGCAGCAGAGCTACAACCCAGCAGACCAAGAAGAGAGGGTGACTGACACAGAGGTGGCCAATGGCCCCAGAACTGCTGTTCTCCACAGTGGTCAATAGCACCCAAGTACCACAGGGGTGTCGCGCTCTTTGGCTACACCCCAGTCTGGAGAGCACGACGAAGGAGCTCGGAGAAAGAGGTATCGTCTTTGCCCTAACCCAGCACCGAGCCAGTTGCTCCGAGACTATGTGTATAAGGTGTAGGTACAATGTGTTTTCATTCCAAGTAAAAGTTAGATGGGATGTAGAGTGCCACCCGGCCTCTACAATATTTTGTTGCACTGTTGCAGCCGAGGGCTGGGCATGGCCGGATGGTATAACTAAAGCCTGGAGTGACCACTCGGGCCACTTCTGGAAAAACAGCAACTGACTGCATGTGTGCGGGGGTGTAGCTTGGTCAATGAGATTGGGGGGTGAACTTCAGATTTCGCAACAATCACACTGGGATATTTTGTTAAAACACATCATATTAAAAACACAACATAACAGGGGCTTAAGGGGCAGTGAAAAGAAAGAGGAGGGTGGATTTTTAGGGCCACTTAAAACAAGAAATTTTTCCAACTAATCAACATTTTTAAGAGCTTCAAAACAGAGACGAGAAAGAGTGTGGGTATGTTTTTGTCAGTGCGGGCATGTAAAACTCCCAGGTGAAATCCGACAGACACTTCATCATAACCGACTGAAATAACTAGCGCCCAACTATTTACAATAGAATATATTTTTTAGTGGGGTGTAACACCCCAAACAGCCCCACTTAAGCCAGGCCCCTGCGTGTGTTTTAGTGATTCATGCTAGATAGCGATAGCGGCCTACCTCATCAGTGGAGCCACCAGGATTCTACTAAATCCTTTCTTGAAAGTTGGAAACTGGCAGGACCTCTTCTTCTAGATGTGACTTTTGGACTATGAAGTTTAGGGTTCCACCGGGCCTGAACACTCAGCCATACACTATTGTCTATGCATCCCCATTTGCCAAACTCATGAGACCTTTTGGGTTGGCATTCTAGGACTTGGCCAAGGGGAAAAACTTGCGACAAGTTCTGGTGATATTCCACCAATATCCTCCCTCTGATTGCAGGTAGATGAACATTTAAATAGAGACTTCCCTCAACAAGGGAGAAGGGGGTAAGAGGTTTAAGAGAGAAAAAAGAAAAAACACACCTGTGGCACCACTTGTACTGGACTCAGGTAAGAAGGCAATTCATAAAAGGTTATCAATGGAACAGCTCACAGTAGAAAGGTGAAATCTTTGAGGAAAAAGAGAATACTTATGTATATGTCGATTAGAGCAATCACAGATAAGTGGTCGCAAACGATGGATAGGGTACCCCAAGCTCCAGATAGCAGGGCGTTGAAAAACCTGGACAGTACTTGGATCCCCACCCCGAGTTCAGGAGCAAAGGAGGGAGGAGTGCGTATGGCAGGGTGGAATAACCCACTTTAATGGAACTTGCCAAGTCAAAGCCCTAAAAGAATAGAAACATAAGAAGAGAGAGGAAAACCAACAAATGTGCAGGAACAAGTTGCAAAGCACTGACTGTTTCAAGCTGCCTCCACTTAAAATAACTGGAAAGTACCCACCATATCTGGGTGACTGAAAGGGCATTCCTCATTGGTTTCTTGACTCAGGTTATTTACACTCATCTACTACCGATTCCAACCCTGCCCATATCTCATTCTATACATTCTGGTGCGTTCTATGGGCCAATCTATTAGTTAGTCTTTCTCTCTTCTTTCCGACCTGGCTAGTCTCTGACACTCTGACTAATTGTCTCCTGCCTGGAATAGGTGGATGGCACTCAATTCTTCCTAAAAATGAAGGTAGACTCTAATGGCAATGCAGGATTCCTTTATAACTCTATGCTCTCTATTGCCACATGTAGGGCCAATAACATGTTTACAGTGAATCTGTGTAACAAAGTTGGAATGGTCTGGAGCTTTGTGGCCTCGGACACTGTAGGTACAGTAGTATCCTGCATATGCCATTCCCTATATCTATTAGATGGGATCTGAAATACTGAGAGTGAATGATGTATTAGAATTTTGGTGTGCGGCCTACTTGGAGATGAAGAGTTGGAGGGAAGACTGAGTCCTGACAGGACCGACCTGCTGTTGCTAGGTACAATTTGCATCCCAGCGGAGGGACAGTGCACCAAAGGAAAAGTCAAAGTAGTAGGGATGGATTTCATGGATGAAGAATAGGATGTATGTACCATGTCTGCGGTACCAACGATAGATCAGTGAAAGGGAGATTGGTGCATTGTCTGAGAAATTGGACAGGATAAGTTAGGGTTGTCTTCCCAGGAGGGAGGGTGCCCTATCCTGAGCGAAGTGGATTTCTTCAGAAAGGGCTGCGATCGGGCAGCTCCACCGGGAAGTGCTCAATAGCACCCCCATAGATGAACAATAGGAGTCCACCAGCGAGGCTCGCATGGACGCTGGACTTTGTGCCTCTTTTCCTCTGTTTTATCATTGTTGGCTCCATTGTACGGCCTTTCCTCTGGTAGTTTGATCTACATCATTTTTTTTACCCATTTGGCACCTCGTTTTGAGCAAAATGGCCCTGGTCGGTCTACGAAAAACAAAGACAGTTTTTATAACAATTGTTCTGATTTTCTTAATAGCTGCGTTTGGAGTTATGTCCCTACCCTTCTCTTATTTAGGAAGCTGTAAGGCCTGGCTTCAACTGTTTACCATGGTCTATATTCATTACCATACTGATGCAATGAATATGAAGTATGATAATTACTAGACTGTTTTAAAATGAATTAGTGTACATCAGGGGTTTACTCCGGGAGAACAGGAGGCCCCTGATACTTTGCATCTAGATGCCTGTATGAACATGTATGAAGTCAAAAATAATGTAACGTGGCTCCAAAATGAAACTGATGGACTTCCAAGACTTTAATGTCACTGAATACTTTAGGTCCTTTCACATGCGCAATATTACACAGGACGAAGCAGTGCCTGTATCAACAGTTAACACAACAGCTATTTTCTGTGTGCAAGGTTTCTGGAGTGTTAAAGTGGGAAAGAGTATTTGTAACTATACTTATGATTTGAGCACGACCTATATTCCACCTTTACTTCCACCCCATAATGTTTATTTTGTTTGTGGGACTCAGGCTTATGTATGGCTTCCCAGGGGGTGGTCTGGCATATGCTATGTCTCTTTCTTCATAACCCTAGTATAACTAGCACCATCCAGTTATCACAGAGACCATTGATTGCACCGTAGGAGCTTGTACTTGTCCAGAGTTATAAGGGTTATCAACATGGAAGACATAGATCAGACAGACACTACTCTGCAGCAGTTTACTGATGCTATGAAGGGTATTCTGCCCTTCTGGGGTCCCATGTCTAATAGCCTTAACATTCGCAGACTCACAAGAGTTGTAGAGGGAGCTATTAACACCACGGCAGGAATACTGACCAACGTCGCAGCTGAGCTTCAGGCTACGGGCTTGTTGCTCTTCAGAACCGGATGGTTTTAGACGACATCCTTGCTGATCGGGGTGGGGCCTGTTGCGTCATTCGTAGTAGTTGCTGTGTATACATACCGGAACATGCTCTGAATGTCTATGCAGAAATACAGAAGTTACACCAACTTGCATCTGATATTCACCAAGAGAATGGCACCTTGTCCTGTTCTGGGGTTTGATAGCCTGCTGGAGTTGGAAAATACTCCTTTTCCTAGCAGCCATTGTGGGTGTAATTTTCACTTGCTGGCTGTGCATCCATTGTCTTCCTGCCTGCTGTACATATTGTCTTGCAAACACAACAATGTCAAGCTAGCCGGGCTGAAGAGAGGTGTTACCTCGAAACCGGTCCGGTCCTCGGATGCTTGATTCCGGTCTGGGAAAGATATGGCTGTTGTAGTTCGGACTGGACTGTTCCCATGGGGCAACAGGGTCAGAGCTGAAATAAAGCCACTATCTGACCCAGGGTGGTGTGGAGTGCAAAAAAACGATGGATTTTGGGCCCAGATCTTTTGACTGGGGGAGTGTGTGACATTGATCCACATTCAGTCCATCACTTGTTGTTTTTTGCAATTGCCGCCCTAAGTGCGCTGGGGATGCCCAGACGTGGGTCCCAGGCACTCCACACCACTTGGAGTCAAGCTAGCCGGGCTGAAGAGAGGTGTTACCTCGAAACCGGTCCGGTCCTCGGATGCTTGATTCCGGTCTGGGAAAGATATGGCTGTTGTAGTTCGGACTGGACTGTTCCCATGGGGCAACAGGGTCAGAGCTGATTTGCATAAAGCCATTATCTGACCCAGGGTGGTGTGGAGTGCAAAAAAACGATGGATTTGGGCCTAGATCTTTTGACTGGGGGAGTGTGTGACATTGATCCACATTCAGTCCATCACTTGTTGTTTTTGTACATATTGTCTTAGCAAGTTAACACCAGCACAAAGAGCCCCAGGGCATGAGACTAAGCCCTCAGCTATGATCGTACAAGCTGTTCATGATTTAATGGCCATCGATGAGGGTATTTTTGAATTTCAGCCTGTATGTGTATTGCCCTGCATTAATGATTTCCTTACTATGCTAGAATAGATAAAATTGTTAGTAAATGCTAAAAGGAGGGTCTGTTGGACTGCAAATGCGCCTAGCCAACTCCTTATAGCATTGTGCGAGTTAAGTTAGCATTTGCGGCGCCGTTTTGTATTGTGATAAAAAATAGGTTTCTGCTTCATTAACTATCTGCCTCAGCAAAAGCTGCTTCCAGTTACTTCTTATCATTTTCAAGGTTGGATCCTAATGTACTAATGAATAGCTTACTGTGTTTAAATGCCTTTCCTTCGTCGTAGCCCTGCTCCTACATTATAGAGTGCTGAGCTCTAACAAAATGGCCTTGGGAGTGTGATAAAATGTGTCCATTCTGCAGGTGGTAGCTCATCCTTCAGTACCTCCTTTGTTGACCAGTACCCAAGCTGGAAAATTACAACCTGGGCTGCACTTTGGGATGTTGGAAGATGCATATTATGTTTTACGAAGTGTTCTGAAGTCAGTCCCTCTGCAGCTATCTCATGAGGCTGGTCAGACTGGGCTCCGCTGCAGCGCATTACTGATAAATTACTTTGATTGTGTCCTCTACTGTCTACCCGACTCTTCATTTCTTGGATGGCAGAGCGGTGGTCGCGAGTAACCCGAGTGGCCCGATTCGGATTACTTCCTTCACCAGCCCTGCTCTCACCAGCCCTGCTCTCACCAGCCCTGCTCTCATCAGCCCTGCTCTCATCAGCCTGCTTCTCCCCAACCCTGCTTCTCCCCAACCCTGCTCTCCCCAGCCCTGCTCTCACCAGTCCTGCTTCTCCCAAGCCTGCTCTTCCCAGTCCTGTTCTCACCAGCCCTGCTCTCCCAAACCTTGCTCTTCCCATCCCTGCTCTCACCAGCCATGCTCTCACCAGCCATGCTCTCACCAGCCATGCTCTCACCAGCCATGCTCTCACCAGCCATGCTCTCACCAGCCATGCTCTCACCAGCCATGCTCTCACCAGCCATGCTCTCACCAGCCATGCTCTCACTAGCCCTGCTCAACCCAGCCCTTCTCTCCACAGCCCTGCTCCTCCCCATCCCTGCTCTCCCAAGCCCTACTCTCACCAGCCCTTCTCTCACCAGCCCTGCTCTTCCCAGCCCTGCTCCCCCATCAGCCCTTCTCTCCCAAGCCCTGCTCTCTCCTCCACTCCCCAGCGCTGCTCTCCCCAGTCCTGTTCTCTCCTCCTCTCCCCAACCCTGCTCTCCCCAGCCCTGCTCTCACCAGTCCTGCTTCTCCCAAGCCTGCTCTTCCCAGTCCTGTTCTCACCAGCCCTGCTCTCCCAAACCTTGCTCTTCCCATCCCTGCTCTCACCATCCCTGCTCTCACCAGCCATGCTCTCACCAGCCATGCTCTCACTAGCCCTGCTCAACCCAGCCCTTCTCTCCACAGCCCTGCTCCTCCCCAGCCCTGCTCTCCCAAGCCCTACTCTCACCAGCCCTTCTCTCACCAGCCCTGCTCTTCCCAGCCCTGCTCCCCCATCAGCCCTTCTCTCCCAAGCCCTGCTCTCTCCTCCACTCCCCAGCGCTGCTCTCCCCAGTCCTGTTCTCTCCTCCTCTCCCCAACCCTGCTCTCCCCAGCCCTGCTCTCACCAGTCCTGCTTCTCCCAAGCCCTGCTCTTCCCAGTCCTGTTCTCACCAGCCCTGCTCTCCCCAACCTTGCTCTTCCCATCCCTGCTCTCACCAGCCATGCTCTCACCAGCCATGCTCTCACTAGCCCTGCTCAACCCAGCCCTTCTCTCCACAGCCCTGCTCCTCCCCAGCCCTGCTCTCCCAAGCCCTGCTCTCCCAAGCCCTGCTCTCCCAAGCCCTGCTCTCTCCTCCACTCCCCAGCGCTGCTCTCCCCAGTCCTGTTCTCTCCTCCTCTCCCCTTCCCTGCTCTCTCCTCTCCCCATCCCTGCTCTCCCCAGCCCTGCTCTTTACTCCTCTCCCCAGCCCTTCTCTCACCAGCACTGCTCTCCCCAGCCAGCTCTCATCGGCCTGCTCTCCCCAGCCCTTCTCTCCCAAGCCCCACTCTCACCAGCCCTACTCTCACCAGCCCTGCTCCCCCATCAGCTTTGCTCTCCCCAGCCCTGCTCTCTCCTCCTCTCCCCAGCTCTGCTCTCCTTAGCCCTGCTCTCCCAATCCCTGCTCTCTCCTCCTCTCCCCAGCCCTGCTTGATCTCCTCCTCTCCCCAGCCCTGCTCTCCCCAGTCTTGACCCCCCAGCCCTGCTCTCCCCAACCCTGCTCTCCCCTGCTCTCCTCAGCCCTGCTCTCATAACCCTGCTCTCCCCCGCCCTGCTCTCTCCAGCCCTGCTCTCCCTTCTTCTCCCCAGCCCTGCTCTCCCCAGCTCTGTTCTCCCCTCCTCTCCCCAGCCCTGCTCTCCCCTCTTCTCCCCAGCCCTGCTCTCCCCTCTTCTCCCCAGCGCTGCTCTCCTCTCCTCTCCCCAGCTCTGCTCTCCCCTCTTCTCCCCAGCCCTGCTCTCCCCTCTTCTCCCCAGCGCTGCTCTCCTCTCCTCTCCCCAGCTCTGTTCTCCCCTCCTCTCCCCAGCCCTGCTCTCCCCTCTTCTCCCCAGCGCTGCTCTCCTCTCCTCTCCCCAGCTCTGTTCTCCCCTCCTCTCCCCAGCCCTGCTCTCCCCTCTTCTCCCCAGCGCTGCTCTCCTCTCCTCTCCCCAGCTCTGCTCTCCCCTCTTCTCCCCAGCCCTGCTCTCCCCTCTTCTCCCCAGCGCTGCTCTCCTCTCCTCTCCCCAGCTCTGTTCTCCCCTCCTCTCCCCAGCCCTGCTCTCCCCTCTTCTCCCCAGCCCTGCTCTCCCCTCTTCTCCCCAGCCCTGCTCTCCCCTCTTCTCCCCAGCGCTGCTCTCCTCTCCTCTCCCCAGCTCTGTTCTCCCCTCCTCTCCCCAGCCCTGCTCTCCCCTCTTCTCCCCAGCCCTGCTCTCCCCTCTTCTCCCCAGCCCTGCTCTCCCCTCTTCTCCCCAGCGCTGCTCTCCTCTCCTCTCCCCAGCGCTGCTCTCCCCTCCTCTCCCCAGACCTGCTCCCCCAGCCATGCTCTCCCCAGCCCTTCTCCCCCTGTCATGTTCTCCCCAGCCCTGCTTCCCCCAGCCATGCTCTCCCCAGCCTTGCCCCCCTGCCATGCTCTCCCTAGCCCTGCTCTTCCCAGCCCCGCTGTCCCTAGCCCTGCTTCTCATGCTCTCCCCAGCCCTGCTCTCTCCTCCTCTCCCCAGCCCTGCTCTCCCCAGCCCTGCTGTCCCCTCCTCTCCCCAACCCTGCTCTCCCCAGCCCTGCTCTCATAACCCTGCTCTCCCCCGCCCTGCTCTCCCCAGCCCTGCTCGCCCCAGCTCTCCCCTCTTCTCCCCTGCCCTGCTCTACCCTCTTCTCCCCAGTGCTGCTTTCCCCTCCTTTCCCTAGCCCTGCTCCCCCTCCTCTCCCCAGCCATGCTCCCCCAGCCATGCTAGCCCGAGCCCTGCTCCCCCTGCCATGTTCTCCCCAGCCCTGCTTCCCCCAGCCATGCTGTCCCCAGCCTTGCTCCCCCCTGCCATGCTCTCCCCAGCCCTGCTCTCTCCAGCCCTGCTCTCCCCAGCCCCGCTGTCCCTAGCCCTGCTTCTCATGCTCTCCCCAGCCCTGCTGTCCCCTCCTCTCCCCAGCCCTGCTCTCCCCAGCCCTGCTCTCCCCAGCCCTGCTGTCCCCTCCTCTCCCCAGCCCTGCTCCCCCCAGCCCTGGCTGTCTTTCTTGTACATGGCAAGTGTTGATTCTAAATCTGAAATGCAGTCTGTGGTCTGAATGAGCTTGGATTAGTCAAGGGCTGGAGACTGAGCCTTGGAGGGCTCTTGCCGCCACTTCAAGCAGCTCTCTTGTTTGCTCATGTTTTAAACACAAGGTTTACATTTGCATGCAGGTCACCCTCTGCGATTGCAGCCCCTCTGGCACTGGGCAGGATGCCTTTCCAAGCTGTACTGGTCTGAGCTGGTCTGGTGGCACTTTGCAGAATGGGCCCCACTGTTGGCCCCCAGCCTGGCTCTCTCTTACAGCAGTGGCCCCTCACAAAATAGAAGATTATAAGGGGGTGTCATGGTGCTGCCACAGTCCCTTGATCAAAACAGGCACTGGCAAAGTCAAAAGGTCTCGGCAATGCAAGTGCCACTGTTGTTGTTAATGTTGTTAATGAGAATGTCTTTTAGCCATGTTGTGTATAGCAACACATCTGCTGTTCGGCATAGCTGAAAGTCACGGAAAAAAGCGCTATGACCAACGCTGGCGATGGCTGAAGACGGCTGGAATGCCAGAAACCGGTCCTCGGAAGCTTGTTTCCGGTCCAGGGAAGGCATGGCTTGGCAGTTCGGGCTGGACTATTCCCATGAGGCACAGGGTCAGACTGATTTGCATATGGCCATGTCTGAACTGGGGTGGCAGAGTGGGCTAAAGAACGGTGATGGATTAAACCCAGATCTGTTGACTGGGTGTGAGTGCTTGATTGGTTCAGATGCTCTGTCTATCACCACCCCCTTTTATAACGCTTTTTATGTGGCAGGAGGGGTAGGATAAGCAACACGAAATGGGAGGGCGAAAAGACAGCACTCACTGTCTAGCCGAGACCTAAAACGAATGCGTCCTTGTGTAATGGAACTATTGCTCATGTAAAGCGCTTTGATACCTTCAGGTTGAGTTGGTGCTAAAGAGAATTGCAAAAACATAAGTGCGGAGTTCCTCACTGGGCCTGCTGGGCACGGCCATAGACAGTGCAGAAGGGGCCGGGAGTAGATGGACAGGGAAAAGCCAAACACGAGTGAGGTGGGGGGGTTTAAAGAAAAAGCTGACAGGGTAGGGGGTGAGAGGGAAAAGAAACAACAGGGATGGGGCGGGTGTAAGAAGAAAAGAATCCACACGAATGGAGGGCCAGTGGGAGGGGAAAGGAGCGACAAAAAACATGAGCACTCATTGGAGTGCTTAAACATGAATAAAAAAAAAAAATGGGAGCAGTGGATAGATACAAGTACTTGGTCCATGCTCCAAGGGAGGGCCAAACACAAGAACAGCCATGACGCATGCATGCCATGGACAATCGAGTACGAAGGGAAGGAGAGCACATTGAAGCAAACAAATGGTAAGTCTCTGGGCAGAATACAGCCCTCTAACAATAAACAACATATCTCGAAGAGACAGCTCAGGCTCTGTCTAGCCGAGGCCTAATAAAAACCAGGTGGGTCAGGGAGACTGGTGGATGGTCCCTCAGGAGGAGGATCATCGGTAAGACAAAAAGCACAGACTTTACAAAAAAGATCCCCCGATGGTGGGCCAGGTCCTGGGGGCAGAGGGTGGCAATATATTTTAGAAAGGGCAGGGGGTGTGAGGCCCCCACCTGGGCCATTTTTAAGTCCATGGAGGCCACATCCCCTGGGACCAATTCATGTAAAAAGTGGAAGGGGCATGCAGCCCCCCTTTCCAGGCCATTTCCAGCCCCCAGGTACCCCATCTTCTGGGGCACAAGTCCATAGTCACGGGGGCAGGCCATATTTATCTTTGTCCATATTTATCTTTGGCCCCCCAATTGACGGAGGCAGCTGGCGCAGTATTTAAATACTGTGCCAGCTGCCTCCGTCAATTGGTGGGCCAAAGATAAATATGGACGCACAACATGGAAGCACTTCCCACATAGGATCACAAAACAAAGACAACATCCTTCCAACCAAGCACTACCCTATATGGCGGTAGCTTCAGTCAAAGAAAGAAAAGTAGACAACATCTCCACACCATTTGTCAGAAGACATAGCCTGACATTTTACCTGTCTTGTGAGGGAAGATGAGACCCTACTCATGCATCAAACCCCAAATTAACCTGGGCACAACCCTCTGGTAGCATGGCACAAAGCAGCCAGGCTTAACTTGGAGGCAAGGTGTAAAGTCTTTCTGTATTACTTCAAACAGTAAAAAAGTGAAAACATAACACATGGAAAATCCCACACCATTTTAGAAAAATAGAGTAAACTTTTGTAAATTGTTTGACACAAAAACAGCAAAAATCCAATCAGTAGAACCACAGCTATGCAATTTTAAAGATTTAGATAAAAGCAGTGCCTAAGAGCAAAAAGTGGAACTGTGGTGATCTGGTCGCGCTGGACAGGCACAAAGTTAAAAGTTCAGGTTGACCACGATGGAGTGCGGGCTAGATAGAGAGACCCTGTTAGGTCCGCTAAACAATATACCTTAAATTCTGGTTTGCAGAGCATTGCGAAATCCAGCGTCGAGGATGTGTTGCACAGCAGCAGATCTGAGGGAACTGCTGAGCTACAATACGGAGTCCTGCATTGTTGTCGACGAGGTGCTTGCAATTCGAAGGCCTGCATCGAGGGTGTATCACGCACCGGCGGTTCAGAGGAGACTGCGGATTGCGATGTTGAGTCCGGCACCGGGGATGCTCCGCGCTGCGGTGGTGCTGATGTGTCTGCAAAGAGATGCATTGCGCTGTGTCGGTTCTGCTTCCAATGATCCAGGACTGGGGTGGCAACTCTTGGGGGCCAAGACCCGCAACAAATAGAATCAAGGGGCTGAGCCTTTTCTGCCCCTGAGGCTCTGATCAGGAGACCAGCCAACTAGCCCTTAGAGTCACTCTGGTGGTCTTGGGATCAAGATGTAGGTCTACTCGTTTTTCTCAGGCAGCAGAGCAGGAGGGCAGCAGCGCAGCAGGCAGTGAGGCAGCAGAGTGGCAGTCCTTCTTTCTGAGTCATCCAGAGGTCGACTGAAGAGTTGGGTCACAGGGTCCATTATTTATACAGCTTTGAAGAAGGAGATGGTTCTGGAGGTTTCCACACCCAGAGGTGTTTGGAATGTCCTGCCTTCCTGCCCCCAGCTTGTCTGGGGTCAAAATGAATAGCGTCAAATCCTTTGTGCGTGTGCCCAGGCAGAGCTTTTGTGATGTTCATGTGTGGTAGGTAACAGCTCCTCCCCCTCATGACGTCAGAGGTAGCGTATCCTGCCAGATCATAATGGATCAACTGCACAAACCGGCTGCAATGGCCAGCCTGAGGCATGTTTCGAAGGATACTTAAGTGGAAGGCACAATCAGTGCTGCCGGACCACTAGCAGTATTTAATGTACAAGCCCTGGGTACATGTAGTATAGCTTTATTACGGACTTACAAATAAATTAAATGTACCAACTGAGTGTTTGCCAATTTCACCATGTTTAAAGGAGGGAGCAAGCGCACTTCAGTAATGGTTAGCAGTGGTAAACTGAACAGAGTCCTACAAGCCAGCATAAACAGGTTCAGAAGACAAGAGAATGTCCCCCCGAGAACTCCCTCCAACCCCCTCCTTGAGCAGCTGCACTGGCTCTCAATCCGACAAAGAGCCAACTTTAAAGTATGCTGTCTGATCCATAAATGTCTAAATGGACAAGGACCCGTCTACCTTGAAAGAAAATTTGTTCCCTATATTCCAACCCGATCTCTCAGGTCCAGTAACAATCTTCTTTTGGTGGTCCCCCGTGCCAAGAAGACCAGACACGGGTGTAAAGCTCTATCTATCTCTGGACCCACCCTATGGAACAGACTTCCTTTGCCTCTGAGACAATGTAAAGAACATCTTACATTCCGCAAACTTCTGAAAACTGCTCTGTTCAGAAATGAGATTTAGATTAATTTACTCATAACCTTCGTTACCACTGGCTCCACAAGCGCAGAGATACTCCAGCTGGAGTTGATTCAAGCAGGGCCGGACTGGGAACCGAAACCGGCCCTGGCAAAGTGCTCGGCCGGCCCCCCTCCCCCCGGGGGTTGGGGGGTGCGACTGTGCTCTTTGCTAGGGCCGGTTTTCGGCCGATTTTGTTACAGTGCCGTTTTTGCAGCTATGCTGTTGCTGCAAAAACGACCCTGTAACAAAACCGGCCCCCTGGGGTCCAAAACCGGCCCCCACCCTCGCGGCCGACCGGGGGATTGCCCGGTGCCTGCAACGGCCAGTCCGGGTCTGGAATCAAGCGCTATACAAACCAGCAAATAAATAAATAAATAAAGGTGAAGGCAAAAAGTTTGAGAATGGCCATGCAGAAAGGCCAAGCCCAACACCTTTTGTGTATTGTATATCAAAAAGTAATTTGCTGTGGAAAAGATTGCACAGCTATAAAGAGCATTGAGTCATACTGTTCTTAAGCCAGCAACTTTCATGACCTTTCCTATCCAGGATGCATAAGTGGTCGTCACTACCTAAACTTACCAGCCATTCAGAAGTAATGTCCAATCGTGAAATCTCGGATTTCTATATAGCATAGTGCTTTCCTTAGCCTATTATGCTGGGGCAGAGTCATCATAAGTCAGGCACAAGTTACATTTGATTGACATTGCTACAGCCTACACTGGCCAGCTGTGAAATTTCGCCTAATGAGATAACTGCTGCTCCAGTGACTTATATTTTGTGTGTAGGAGCCAGGTATTTCTTTAGGTCAGTCTGCTTGCAACAGAGGGCTGAGGGCAGCAAATACCCCAACCAGCTGTACTGTGAATCTTAATTGATCCAATATAGTCGGCCATGTCACAGAGGGATGCTAAAATAAAATATTTATCTTTCAAAAATGGTTTAATATCTAGACAACCCTGCAAGGGTCAACATGCTGAG
Organism: Lissotriton helveticus; assembly: GCF_964261635.1. Lineage (NCBI taxonomy): Eukaryota > Metazoa > Chordata > Amphibia > Caudata > Salamandridae > Lissotriton > Lissotriton helveticus. Next base: position 66,589,241 of record NC_136073.1, on the reverse strand, counting down.
GATCGGTAATCCTCCAAATATTGCGGAAACCATAATCAGGGCATCTAGTTTTCACCATTGCTGCAGCCGCAAAAAGTTTAAAACACACTGTTTGCCAATAATTTCCCAAAATGTTCTTGATGGAAATGGTTCAAGCTCTCCATAAAGTTATTTTAAATTAGTGGTGAGTTAAATTAGAACTTCCAAAGTTGGTTGGAATTGGGAAACTCCACACTTTACGAAGCAGATGAAGTTTCCTAAATTTACATGAGGCAAGGTTTAGCATTTCGGGCATTCCAGATATGATGATTTCCTGAAGAAGAATTTTTCAGGTAGGACATCCTCCAGCAAAAATATTTTGAGTGTGGAGGCAGGATATCCATCACCTACGGTAAGAGGTAAGCTTTTTTTTTTTAAAATAACTTGATAAATTTTGCATTCCCAAAGCTTGAACAGTTTATAAAATACACAGTTGCAAGTCCGACTTTACACCCTTCTACTTTAAATCCCATCTAATCGATAGGATTTAAAGTTGGAGTGTGATTTAATATGTACCTTTAAAAAAAAATCCACGCATTCCTACACGCAGAATCACATGGTGTGCACCAGAATATTAAAACCAGGATATCGATGCCACAGAATATTGAAGACTGAATATTGTAATGAAAATATTGACAGGTAAGTATAGATTTTCTATACCTTACTACACATCTATGTACCTACACAGTATATATAAATACTTAAGGTATGTAGATGTGGAGTTAGGAATAGTAAATCCATATTTCCTATAAATGCACTTACCTTTCAACATTCTGTTCTCAATATTCTTGTACCGCGATATTCTGAGAGTCAATATTTAGTAGGGCAACCAGCATTTGGGAAAAAATGTACCTACAGAGCACAGTTTTAATGTGTGATCATAGCTGAGGACCATGCCTCCTAAAAATAAACTTTTGGTTACGGGCCTGCCAGGGCGTGCATTTCATTAAAAGGGAGGGGGTGTGCGGTATGAGACTGGGGACCCCACGCCCCTGGGTCCAGCTCAGTGATGGTGTCCAGGGGACCACATACCCTGGGACACCGTAGTTTCGCAGGCAGGGAAGTCTTCTGTGCTCTCACCTGGAGGAAGCAGTGCCAGTGTTCTCGCGGGCAGGGAAACATAGAATTGCTCCTGCCTGGCAGAAACAGAAAGAAGAGCTTCTCCTGCTTGGTGGGAGCATTTCCAGATGGGTGCTGGCAAGGGAGCCAGAGGAGCTGTGGTGGGCCTTGGGGCCCAAGTCAAATAAATAAATAAATATAGTGTTGCAGGCTTCTGTCTTGCCGGGAGCTGGTAAAGCCGTGGGGGACATGGACCACCCCCATCGTCTAAAATGTTGGGGGGTGTACTGAGTAAGCACCAGCGCAATTCCAAATACCGAGGCATTCCAAAATAAAAAATAAAAAAAATAATAAATGAGCAGCAGGAACAGGTCATTTATTCTTCACTGCTCTGGCATGGTGCACCCCATAATGCCCAGCGAGGGATTGTTATTCAGATTTTCTGGATTCTGGTGGTGCCCCTTAGAACGGCTGGGGAACCACCAAGCATTTTGTTTAATGTTGTAGGTGGCTGCAGGGAGTGAAGTAGCACCCCAACATTAAAACAGTAGTCTCCTGGGTCACTAAATCCATGAACCCAGAAGAGTTTACCATATTTTTTAAAGCACTCCAAGCTGAAAATCTATGTTCTTCAGCTGGAGTACAGGGCCCCCTTGTGGTTCCATGGCTGCATTTTGTGGCCTGAGAAATGTTAAAAGAAAGACATGTTGATTTTTTAAATAAGTTTTTTGTGATAATCCCTTTTATTAAACATTACAATGTGTGATTAATTAAATGTACATCTGGCTATAATTATTAGTGATTTCTGACAAGGACAGTTGGTCTGCTTTACATATGTTGGTAAGCTGGCCCCTTGCTAAAGCCAATAGGTCTACTATTTATATTTTGGAGTTCTGACCCTGTGACAAAGTAAATCTTCCTTAATTAAAATAACACTCTTTATATTGTAACATCACATAGTCAGCCTGGGGGGTCGAAAGCTGCGCGTAGCGGGGCCAGGTCCTGCACCCAACTGCATGCTGCTTATGGCCAAAAACGTGCGCTGTGAGGGGTAAGGTACTCACGGGAATTGGACGCAGGAACAAGCCACAGGCTAGGCCATGCAACCAACCCCACAGGGCAATCAACATCTTCCTTTATGTTAAAAAAACACAGAAATTCACTGAAAGAAGCAAAGGTTAAAGTGACATTATAGTTAAGAATTGTAAAAATGTTACTTTACATTAAAAAAAAATTGAAATTCACTCAATTACCTTAGATGTTGTAGTTATGTGAAAATGTCAGTTAAAACATACCATTTTAACCTAAAAAAATCACTGAAATTCACTAGTTAGTTATCTCAAGTAACCATCACTAGTTATAATTATCCCAAGTAACTATAACTAGCGCCAAAAGTAACTATAACTCGTGTTCTCGCCGTTGACTGCTAATTATCTCACCTATTACATCACTCATGACATGTTCTATGACATAGTTACCTTAGGGCATGGGTTAATGTTACTTGAGATAACTAACTGGTGAATTTCAGTGGTTTGTCCGTTTAAAATGTTATGTTCTAACTGACATTTTCACCTAATGTCCATTTAACCTTTGTTTTTTTCAGTAAATCTATACATATATATACATGCACACACATTACTTAGTGGCAGTTGCCACTGGGTAGTTATAGTTAGGTCAGCTGTTCAATAGGGAATGCGTTTTTGTGTTGCTAATAAATTTGGGCTCGTTTGGCGAATCTCCATAAATCTGTCCAAAAAGGTGATACTTTTTGGCCAGTTTGTGCATAGAAAGTTTCGGGGTGATCCATCAATTGGAGGCCGAGAAAAATGGTGGGGGTTCCCAAAATGTCAAATCCCTATGCATTTTCCGTAGACTTCTTTAGGCAGGGCTACAGCAAAAACTGCTGAATGGAGTTACACTAAATTTGGCAGGAAGCTGGATCTTGGTTCACAGATTGTGCTTTATGTGACTTGGTGTAAATCCGTTCAATAGAGTTTAAGAAATTAAGGGTAAAATATATTTGTATATCTAGACGGTTGGATACATGAGAGGATCGAGAGACTCCTGCAGGAGTGCCAATTTTAAAATGGAGCTTTCCGATTGGCCCAAGGAGCTTTTTCCCTTGAGTCAATTCGCTCCTGAGGGAGTGAGCGCTCTGAATGACTGCCAGCAGCATGAGGAAAATGTTGTAGACAGCCATTACAGGACTCAGGGGCTTAGTTCCCTGTCCTCAAGTGTTAAATGAAAACATTTATAAGGGGGCAAGGTAGGGATACCCTGCCCCCTAGATCCCCTGGTCAAACATAAAGTAAATTGGCAAAACCTGCTGAGATCCAGTGGTACTCCAGCAGGATCGGAAAAAATACAGAAAACAAATTGGCGGCTATCGACGTATTGTTCAGTTCTAGGCCCAATGCAGCTGTATTCAATTAGGGGAGGGAGCTGCGTGGCCCACCTCACCGAACCATGATAGCACCCGGGGAACCTACCCCCAGGGTCAAAATCATCTAAATACGGGAGAGGGGCCACACAATCTCCCTTTCTGAACCATTAAAGGATCCGGAGAACCCACTTCCAGTCTGAAATTTGTATAAAAGGGGAGGGGGCAGCGTGACTCCATGACCCTCCAGAGGATCTGTAGAAACCATCCCTTTCATTAATGAAGGAATGGGGGCCGCATGGCCCCCTCCTTGAGCCATCATAAGCCCCGGGAAGCCCACACCGTGACTGAAATGCTCCAAAAGGGGAAGGGACTCGGGGAGCCCATCCCCCACGGACTGCTCACTAGCTGTGTTCTGTGGAGCCTACCCCTGGGACATAGTACATAGTAGTTTCCCTGCCTGTATCGATGCGGACAGGGAAACCTGTGTTTACTCCTGCCTGGTGGGAGCATTGTTGAATCTCCAGTCACATGGGAGCCAACACAAAGTCTGCTTCAAGCAGGAAGGAGCTTTGAAAATGCTCCTGCTGACTAGATGTAGACTTTCAATCTGTTTCCCTGCCCGCCATGATGCGGGGGCCTTTAATGAGTGTATGGTCGGTGCCATGAGTGGGCACTAGGGCACCCACTTTTTATAATGCTGGCCCCCGGCGGGATGGGCTCGCTGGAGCTGGAAAAGCATGAAAAGACAGACTGTGCCTCCTCCCTCCCCTTTGAAATAACATGGCCCGGGGAATAGGGTCCCCAGGTCCTTTGGAAGGCTCTGGGAGAGCTGCCATGTGGCTCCCTCCCATAAAGAAATATCCAGTCCTGGGGTTTAGGGTCCTCAGGGCCTTTTTCTCCTATGCTTAATTATCACATTGGGCCCGGGAGTTGGCGTTCCCGGGCCAAAATAAGCTCAGGCAGGGGCTCGTTTGCCTCCTCCCCTTTTAAAAAAACAACTACCCTGGTGATGGGGTCCCCAGGCCTAAGAAGGCTCGGGAGGGGTGCCATCTGGCCCCCATCCCTTGATAATACATATAGCCCTGGGGGATGGGATATCCAGGGCCTAATGAGGCTCGGGAAGGATGGCCACACAGCTCTCCTCCCCTTTCAAAGAGATATGGCCCTGTGGAAGGGGCTTTTTAAAGGCTTTCGGAGCTGTGCCACTTGGCCCCCTTCCCCTTTAAAAACAAAAAAGTCTGGGGGATTGGGGTTCCCAGGCTCTAATAATACTTGGCAAGGGCGTTCACTTGACCCCTCCCTTTTAAAAAAACATAAGTGCCGGGGAGATGGGGTTCCCAAGGCCTAATGGGCTTAATGAGGCTTGGGAAGGGGGGCCAGAAGGCCCACCTCCCCTCTAAAAAACATAAGACTTGTGGGGCGGTTTGCGATGTCATCAGTGATGTCATAAATGATATTATAGAACTTGCCATGAGTGATGTAATATGTGAGGTCATAAGCAGTGCATGGCAGTGGCGCAAGTTATAGTTATAGTTAGCTCTGCTGACTATAAGAGGGGAATTTCTGTTTTTTTTAGTTCAAAATGTGAATGGTGTCACTAACATATTCACCTAACTATAACTGTACTTAACCTTTGGTATTTTCAGTGTATTTCTACATATTTTTTTTAAACAAAAGGTCTTTTCATCACATCTAACTATAACGTTATCTTACACTTTGGTTTTTTAGTGAACATATATATATGGGTGTGACCAAGGGCACTCGGTGCTCGAAACGCGTAACCAGCGAGGGTTTGATTAAAGAATTCCTTGACTACAGCCATTGGGTCCGTGTCTTCGTGTTTTCCACAACAGGAGTGTGGTCATCTGAAGATCGTTTGGTTTATATATATATATATATATATATATATTTTAATGCTGCAACCAGATAGGGTCCTTCCGGGGTCCTGCTCCCATTGTCGGGTGGCGCGTATTTCGGCGAACCCGTAAGCCGAAAAATTCAATGAATAATCCCAGTGTGCTGAAAGCACCACGCGCACTCGGTAGTAGAGATGCCCAAAGTTCTTTTTATTTCTCAATCAACGTTACGCGTTTCGACACCAAAGTGTGTCTTGTTCACACGTTACCCAAACTCGACATTTTTGCTTTTTTAAGTAAACACAGAGGTGAAGAAGTGTCATTAACAGAGAAGACGTACAACTATTTTAGTTAGACACTTGCATACTGTTAAACAGATCCGCCATTTTAAGCTAGTGTATTCATTAATACATTTCCTAGTCTTAAACATTGTTGTATATTCCTATTATTGTTGTGTCTACCATGGGACCAATAAATATGGTTGTCATTTAACACATGTAAAAAAGGGGGATATGGACTACAGTATTAATAGACAAATATCCTGTGGTGTGAATACATGTCACAAATAATTCCCCATACACCGGCAGGTTCCTATTCTGTTCTAAGGTCTAGTGTACTTTCCTGGCATGAGTTCCGTTATCTTAAAAAAGACTTTCCAAAACTCCCCATCTTTTACCTTCTTCCAAAGGTCCATAAGAACTCGGGAGTACCTCCAGGGAGACCTATTATCTCTTCCATAGGCAGCATAAATGAAAACCTTTTGAAATATATTGATCACTTTTTGAGAGAACATGTCTGCCAATTACCTTCATACACTAGAGACACTACTGATTTCCTCAAGTTGCTAGAGAACATCGTATGGTCAGAGGGTGCCTTGCTAATCACCATGGATGTGAGCGCCCTCTACACTATCATAGACCACACACAGGGGATGGAAGCTAGCTACCACTTCCTTAAACAGAGAGAAATAGGCTTCCGTGAGCATACTGCCATGTTGATACATATGATGAAACTATGTCTTAAAAACAATATTTTTATGTTTGATGGAACAATCTACAAACAGACCCGTGGCGCGGCTATGGGTTCAGCCTTCGCACCCAGCTTCGCGAACCTGTTTGTTGGGAAATGGGAAGAGGAATTGAGAAATGATGCAATGTTGAAGGATGAATTTACCAAGGTAAAAACATGGATAAGATACATTGATGATCTGTTCATAGTGTGGTGTGGCACAGAAGAGGATGCGACCAGTTTTATTGAGAAACTCAACCGGAACGCATACAATATACACCTCACCTACACTATGAGCAGACATCATGTTGAATTTCTAGATACAGAGATAGAAGTTGTGGAAGGGAAACTTATCTCCAGATTACACAGAAAAGATACAGCTGGCAACAGCCTTCTACACGCTTTGAGTGCACACCCTGACCCACTGAAATGGAGCATCCCATATGGGGAACTACTTAGAGCCAAGAGAAATTGCAGCAACAAAGAGGGGTTTGCAAAGGAACAAGAATGCATGTTGTCCAGATTTCGGGATAGAGGCTATCCAGAATGGGTGTGGAGAAAAGCTGTAGACAAAGTTGCAGATGTAGAGAGAGTTGAAACACTCACCCCTAAAATAGATAAAGAAAGTGATACCACATCAACAAGGATTATAACAACTTTTCATCAAAGATCAGATAAGGTGTCGTGGCCGTCCGTTATCCTTTCCTCAGGGTTGTGTGATGCTATATGGGGACCCACCTCTGAATCGACCCAAGTCCGGTTTGCAACCAGCACAGACATCTGGGCGCGATTGAGCGGGGGGAAAAACAGGAACCAGGGAAAGGGGCTGCAGGGATGTTGACCTGCAATGGAGACAAAAGCAAACAACCAAAGATCAACACTGAATCTTCCCTCTTCTATTTAGCTCACTCGCTATAAAAATTGTTCTGTTCTATTACCTGCTGGAAATTACGTTATCTCGATCTATATCAGTTAGCCATCATCAGAGATAGAATCAAGCAATGAGTTCAATATCTCTTGACCACTGTTTAAAGGAAAGTAATCCAAAGAGAGTGACTCGTGTCTATTACAATCCTGGTAATGCACGTTGTCCCTTAATAATATCCAGGAATCCTTTAACAGCAGGACCCCTGAGCAAGGTTCTCCCAAAATGCAGCGAAGTTAATAAGGGTATGTTTTGTGCCACTAATAAGCCTTAGTACACAATAGTCAAACGAAATCAAATTTAGAACAGAAAGCGAAGTGAAGACGATAGGCTAGGTAATAGGGTGTTTTACCCTCTCTGCACGAGACTGCCTGTCTCCTCCAACAGAGAGAACAACTTCCCAAGCGCCACTATGTGCGCACACCTCCTCTGCACGAGTTCGCCGGAAAAGGCGACTCCTCCAACAGAGGAGAATGCAGGCGTTTTAACCTCTCTGCATGAGACCGGCCGGTCTCCTCCAACAGAGAGAACAACTGCCTAAGCGCCACTAGGTGCGCACTCCTCCTCTGCACGAGTACGCCGAAATGCGTCCCTGCCAACAGAGGAGAATACCTGAATGCCTCCTGTTACCTGACCTCGACGAAGATAGATGCTGAAGCCTGTTCCGGATTCCCCCGAACTGCCGTCTCTTCTCCTCACGGACGTGTGCTGGGAACTATGGATTCGCCGCTGTGGACCCTCGGCACTATGAAATAATTATCGGCAGCGCTCCTAGCGTCTCTGCCTTCTTATAGCCCTTGGGTGTGTGTGTGCGACGCCTTGATTGTGTCCACCTGGGTTTCTAGCGCGACTCGCGCTAAGCTCCCTGGGATGTGTAGTCATTTCCGAGTTTTGCGATGCCGTATCTCACGCATCTCGCGTGAGCTGTCCTGAATGCCTTCTTACTGACACAGCTAGCGGAAGAACCGGCACCGCTCCAGCGCGGTTGTGACAGTACATCTCCCTCTACCGCTGACGCTAGCTGACTGTGGGTTTCCCCGGATGAAGACGATGAAACCTAGCCACTATTCTAGGGGCATGCACCCCATCCCATGGCTCCCAGGAGTCTTCTTCCTGGCCGTATCCTTTCCAAGACACCAAGTACCACACCTTGCCCCTCACTAGTTTGGCATCACGGATACCTCCGACCTCGTATTCGTCCTCCCCCTGTATAGATACAGGAGCGGGTCTGACCGGGCAAGACCCCTGTAGGAGTTTCAACAGGGAGACATGAAATACAGGATGTATTTTCATGTGTCCCGGTAGTTTGAGCTTGACTGCCACAGGGTTTACGAGTTTGGATACCTGATACGGACCAATGTACTTCGGTCCAAAAATGCTGGTACGCTTGAAACGTATGTTTCTCGCTGACAACCAGACCCAATCCCCAACCTTATACACCGGTCCTGCTCTGCGGTGCCTATCCGCTTGCGTTTTGTACCTGATCTTGGCTCTTTGCAAATTGGCTCTAGTGTTCAAGAAAACTTTGCGCATGCTCTGCAGTCTTTGTTTGAGATCGGGAATTTTACCTACGTGATATGGCAAGATGACAGGGGTGAAACGTGGGTGAAACCCGTATGTACAATAGAAGGGAGAGTAAGATGTGGATGCATGTTTTGCACTGTTATACGATATTTCTGCCACCCACAGCCACTCCACCCATGCGTCTGTGTTGTTGTTTACATAACAACGGAGGTACTGTTTCAGAGTCTGATTGAGTCTTTCGGTTTGACCGTCTGTTTGTGGGTGAAAGCTCGTAGAAAGAGATGAATCGATTTGGAGGGCAGCACACCAGGTTTTCCAAAATGTTGCTGTGAACTGGGCCCCTCGGTCAGATACGATAGTTCTGGGGATCCCGTGTATCCTCACCACGTGTTGCAACAACAATCTGGCTAGTTGACTAGCTGTAGGTGCTTGTTTGCACGAAAGAAAATGTCCCATTTTAGTAAGATAGTCCACCACCACTATTATGGCCATGTTTCCTTGGCTCTCCGGCAACCCCACGATGAAGTCTATGGAAATCCTCTCCCACGGCTTCTCCGGGGTAGGCATGATCTGTAGTAGACCCGTTTTGCGATGATGGTCTGTCTTTGCTTGTGCGCATACGTTGCATTCCTTAACCCACGCCATCATGTTTCTCCGCCCCTCTGGCCACCAGAATTGGCGCAATACCCGATCCAGCATTTTGGCTCCTCCTTGATGTCCTGCGCTGGGAACGGTATGGCACCAGCCAAACATGATCTTCCTCAAGGAGACGGAAGGAACTAGGAGTTGTTTACACTTCAGAGCAATCCCATTCCTTACTCTCCAGTCCGGATGGGAACGAAGCCAACTCCTCCATACCATGTATCTCATGTCTTGACGGACTCTTTGAAGGAAAGTCTCTGTGTGCGTCGAACAGATGACACTGCCCGGTTCGATAATGGATTCCTCTGGTGGTTTCTCCCTCATGGGAGCGGTGTCTTGTCTGGTCAAGGCGTCTGCTTTCTTGTTCTCCCTACCCGGACGAAACGTCACCAGAAAATGGTATTCCGCGAAGAACTGCATCCATCTCAACTGTCTGGGTGTGAGATGTCGAGCCGACCTCATGAACTGCAAATTCCGGTGGTCTGTATATACCGTGACCTGGTGAGCGGCTCCCAACAGCAGATGTCTCCATTCCAGAAAAGCGTCTCGGATGGCCAGAAGCTCTTTTTCTGCTATGGCGTGGTGTGTTTCTGCCTCGTTTAACTTCCTGGACATGAAAGCGATAGGGTGCAAATAACCCGTGGTATCCTGTCTCTGAGAAAGAACCGCACCGATAGCGACATCTGAGGCGTCTGCCTCCACTATATATGGCAATGATGGATTAGCATGCGTGAGAACTGGGGCTGTGGTGAAAGCATTCTTCAAACTCACAAATGCGGCTTGAGCTTCATCGTTCCATAGGAATTTGGTCCTTTTCCTTGTGAGTCTAGTCAAGGGTACCACCATGTCCGAAAAGTCCTTTATGAACCGGCGATAGAAGTTCGCGAATCCTAACAGACTTTGGACCTCTTTGATGTTTTGGGGACGAGGCCAGTCTTCAATGGCCTTTACCTTCCTCTCCGCCATGACTTGTCCTGAAGGAGTAAGCATTACCCCTAAGAATTCCACGGTATCCACGTGGAAATCGCATTTGGAAATCTTGCAGAACAGGTGATGTTTCCTGAGGGCTTGCAGAACTAAACTCACGTGTCTCACGTGTTCTGGTTCGGTGTTTGAATACACCAGTATATCGTCAATATATACTACTGTAAAGACGTCCAAATACTCCCGCAAGACCTCGTTAAGGAAGAATTGAAACGCAGCAGGCGCATTACAGAGGCCAAACGGCATCACCAGGTATTCGTATAGTCCGTACCGTGTCTTGAAAGCCGTTTTCCATTCGTCGCCTTTCTTTACTCGGACCAAATCGTAGGCCCCCCTTTAAATCAAGCTTGGTGTATATAGATGCAGCTCTCACCTGCTCCAGAAGCACTGGAATCAACGGCAAGGGATACCGATTCTTTATCGTGATGTCATTGATCCTCCGAAAATCGATACAACATCTCAGCTCACCATTAGCCTTCGGTATGAAAAAGAGAGGCGATGCTGCAGGCGATCTTGAGGGGCGTATGTACCCGAACCGTAGGAACTTGTCCAGGTACTCTCTTAAATAGTTGTTTTCCGGTATAGTGAGGGAATATATCCTGCCACATGGTATCTCCGACCCCGGAATCAAATCAATTCGGCAATCATAGTCTCTATGTGGCGGTAACACGTCGGCCTGGGTATCATTAAACACATCCGCAAAACCTTGGTAACACGTAGGAAGCAGCACTTCTTTTTCTGCGGCGGTGGCTACTTGATGTGTCGGGTGGTCATATCTGAGGTCTGGCTGTGGGTTGTGAACACAGTGTGTTAGACAATACTGAGAATCAAACTGAATAGTTTTATTTCCCCAGTGCACTGTTGGTTCGTGCTCCCTCAACCAAGGAAGGCCCAATATGGCTCCGTACATAGGGGCCTGAATGATGTTAAAGGATATCCGCTCTTGATGATATTCGTCGTATATCATCACACACTCTTCGGTGTGATAACAGATAGGTCCAGAAACCAACTCCTTTCCGTCTACCGCATATACCATTTCTGGCACTTCTTTCAGCTCTAGTGTCACCCCCAAACTCGAGGCCACCCCTTTGTCCATGAAACATCCGGTGGCTCCGGAATCTACCATTGCGTTTATTTCTCGAGCCACGTTTCCCACCATGAGCTTCATGGTCACAACAAAATGTTCTTTCGCTCGGGTCAATCGTGTGTTCAATGAAGGGATCACCCGACTGCCTGAAGAACTCCCTTCTGTGTCCTTCAAGCTTTGGCGTTTCCCTCATCCTTCCCTGCAGTTAACACCGCTGCTTGTCCCAGCCTGGGTTTTCCGTACTTGGGTTTGACCGGACACTCCCATAGAAAATGACCCTTTTTTCCGCAGTACAGGCAAAGACCCTGTTTCCTGCGGTGGTCTCTTTCACTGAGGGTCAATGAGGCTCTCACTGTTCCGATGTCCATCGCCTCTGTGGAACCGCTACTCTTTTCTGGACCTACGGGTTTCTCGCCGCAGGGCACTGTTTTGTCCTTCTTCCTTGCATCTCCTTTTCGTTCGCGAAGGCGATAGTCCAGTCTTAAGGTTAGGGCTATGAGAGCGGCACACGTGACTGGTTGTGGATCTATCTGGGCCAGCACATCCTTCATCTCATCGGTTAACCCACGATAGTACACTGCAGACCGTTTGGCCTCTGGCCAATCCGTCTCTGCCACCAACCTCCGAAAGCTGTTCAGATATGTCACTAAATCCAAACTTCCCTGGTGTAGCTCCAAGAGGTCCCGGTCTGCGGAGAACGTATCCGCTCTTCTATCAAAGGTACGTTCAAAGCTGAACCTGAACTCGTCCCAATCATGTAATAACGGGTCATCGTTGCGGACTATCGGGACGGCCCACTGAGCAGCTTCACCCCCCAAGTAGGAAATAAGAAAAGCTACTCTGGCTTGATTCGTGAGAAACAGTTTTGGTTTACATGTGAAATGCAGAAGTATTTGTGTCATGAATACTTGGACCTTTTTTATGTCTCCATGGAATCTTTCTGGTGGGGCTAGAGGGACCTGTGTTGGCATCTCTACCACTAAAGAATTGGGGCGTGCCGTTCCCCCAGGATCAAAGGGATTTCTCTGTAATTGGTCTACTCTAGCGTGTAATGTTGCGTTTTCCTGGTGTGAGGCGTTTAATTCAGCCTGCACCAAGGTCAGAGCTGCAAACACGTCTTCTAGGGTAGCCATGCTTCACACAACCGGGAGAGAGTAATACGTGGGCCGATAATTATGTCGTGGCCGTCCGTTATCCTTTCCTCAGGGTTGTGTGATGCTATATGGGGGCCCACCTCTGAATCGACCCAAGTCCGGTTTGCAACCAGCACAGACTTTTGGGCACGATTGAGCGGGAAAAACAGGAACCAGGGAAGGGGGCTGCGGGGATGTTGACCTGCAATGGAGACAAAAGCAAACAACCAAAGATCAACACTGAATCTTCCCTCTTCTATTTAGCTCACTCGCTATAAGAATTGTTCTGTTCTATTACCTGCTGGAAATTACGTTATCTCGATCTATATCAGTTAGCCATCATCAGAGATAGAATCAAGCAATGAGTTCAATATCTCTTGACCACTGTTTAAAGGAAAGTAATCCAAAGAGAGTGACTCGTGTCTATTACAATCCTGGTAATGCACGTTGTCCCTAAATAATATCCAGGAATCCTTTAACAGCAGGACCCCTCAGCAAGGTTCTTCCAAAATGCAGCAAAGTTAATAAGGGTATGTTTTGTGCCACTAATAAGCCTTAGTACACAATAGTCAAACGAAATCAAATTTAGAACAGAAAGCGAAGTGAAGACGATAGGCTAGGTAATAGGGTGTTTTACCCTCTCTGCACGAGACTGCCTGTCTCCTCCAACAGAGAGAACAACTTCCCAAGCGCCACTATGTGCGCACTCCTCCTCTGCACGAGTTCGCCGGAAAAGGCGACTCCTCCAACAGAGGAGAATGCAGGCGTTTTAACCTCTCTGCATGAGACCGGCCGGTCTCCTCCAACAGAGAGAACAACTGCCTAAGCGCCACTAGGTGCGCACTCCTCCTCTGCACGAGTACGCCGAAATGCGTCTCTGCCAACAGAGGAGAATACCTGAATGCCTCCTGTTACCTGACCTTGACGAAGATAGATGCTGAAGCCTGTTCCGGATTCCCCCGAACTGCCGTCTCTTCTCCTCACGGACGTGTGTTGGGAACTATGGATTCGCCGCTGTGGACCCTCGGCACTATGAAATAATTATCGGCAGCGCTCCTAGCGTCTCTGCCTTCTTATAGCCCTTGGGTGTGTGTGTGCGACACCTTGATTGTGTCCACCTGGGTTTCTAGCGCGACTCGCGCTAAGCTCCCTGGGATGTGTAGTCATTTCCGAGTTTGCGATGCTGTATCTCACGCATCGCGCGTGAGCTGTCCTGAATGCCTTCTTACTGACACAGCTAGCGGAAGAACCGGCACCGCTCCAGCGCGGTTGTGACATAAGGTCCGCAAAATCCTGGTAGACAACTGGAATATTCTCCAATCGGATAATATAATAGGACCTGAGCTCACTGAAAGACCCTTAATCACCTACAGAAGGGGCCGCAATCTCAGAGACATCTTAGTTAAAAGTGATATCTCTGACACTAAAAAACAACACGTACAGGGCCTGAAAGGATTCTATCCATGTGGGCATTGTGTGGCTTGTAAGTCAAGCTACATGGTAAAAGAAGTCGATATCCCGGGGCAAAGAGCAACTCACAAAATCAGACAATTTCTCACATGCAACACAAGCTTTGTCATTTATGTTCTTGAATGCCTGTGCAACATAAAATATGTAGGCAGCACAACCTGTATGGCCAAAAAACGCATACAAGAACATCTAAGAGCCATAACTAACGTGGATGTACGATACCCAGTTGCAAGACACTTTCAGGAACACCATCAATCTAAGTCCTCCTTGTTAAGATATTTTGCAGTGGAACAAGTAAACGTGGGCAAAAGAGGGGGTAATCGCACTCTAGCACTCAGAAAGAAAGAATCCAAATGGATTATGGAGTTAGAAAGCAGATTCCCTGGGGGCCACAACCTAGACGAGGAACTAGCAACTCATCTCTATGAAGATTAATCAGATCCTATTTATAATGATTAAACTGTACTGAATTGCTTCTTAAATGAATGTTTATATAATTTTTGTATAATTTTTTAATGCATATTTTATCGTTTTTTCCAGGAGAAAAGGAAGGGAGAAATCACTTTTTCGAATGCACTTCACATCTTCCCTACCCTTTTCTTCGACGCAATAGGAAATCACTGCACTTGACTGAGATAAGAAATTCACTTTTATTCACTTTTCTCACTGTTTTGAATGGAACATTGTCCGGGTTTAAATTGTGTTAAAAAAAATGTTTTCCTTCTTTAGACCCTTTTTGTATGAACATGTATATACATAGACGTGACAAGTCAGAGAATGATCCATATCTAAACTGTGATGTGTGCATACTGTCAATGAATAGAATTCAATGCTTCACAGATCGTGTTATTGACCTCATAGGCACTAGTCCGTATGAAACAATAAAGCATTAAACACAAACAGATATGTCAAGATACAGGCACTAGACCTTAGAACAGAATAGGAACCTGCCGGTGTATGGGGAATTATTTGTGACATATATTCACACCACAGGATATTTGTCTATTAATACTGTAGTCCATATCCCCCTTTTTTACATGTGTTAAATGACAACCATATTTATTGGTCCCATGGTAGACACAACAATAATAGGAATATACAACAATGTTTAAGACTAGGAAATGTATTAATGAATACACTAGCTTAAAATGGCGGATCTGTTTAACAGTATGCACGTGTCTAACTAAAATAATTGTACGTCTTCTCTGTTAATGACACTTCTTCACCTCTGTGTTTACTTAAAAAAGCAAAAATGTCGAGTTTGGGTAACGTGTGAACAAGACACACTTTGGTGTCGAAACGCGTAACGTTGATTGAGAAATAAAAAGAACTTTGGGCATCTCTACTACCGAGTGCGCGTGGTGCTTTCAACACACTGGGATTATTCATTGAATTTTTCGGCTTACGGGTTCGCCGAAATACGCGCCACCCGACAATGGGAGCAGGACCCCGGAAGGAGCCCTATCTGGTTGCAGCATTAAAATATATATATATATATATATATATATATATATATATATATATATATATATATATATATATTCACTAAAAAACCAAAGTGTAAGATAACGTTATAGTTAGATGTGATAAAAAGACCTTTTGTTTAAAAGAAATATGTAGAAATACACTGAAAATACCAAAGGTTAAGTACAGTTATAGTTAGGTGAATATGTTAGTGTCACCATTCACATTTTGAACTAAAAAAAACAGAAATTCCCCTCTTATAGTCAGCAGAGCTAACTATAACTATAACTTGCGCCCCTGCCATGCACTGCTTATGACCTCACATATTATATCACTCATGACAAGTTCTATAATATCATTTATGACATCACTGATGACATTGCAAACCGCCCCACAAGTCTTATGTTTTTTAGAGGGGAGGTGGGCCTTCTGGCCCCCCTTCCCAAGCCTCATTAAGCCCATTAGGCCTTGGGAACCCCATCTCCCAGGCACTTATGTTATATTATACAGAAGTACTCTCTCCAAAGAAGCCAATAAAATAGGCAAGAAAGCACGCAGACCACCGTGGCTCGTCAGTTGCTGTTTATTCAGGTTCCAGGATTAGCGCAGCAGCCATGACGCGTTTCGTCCCTCACAGGGGACTTGATCATATATATATATATATATATATGGACAGTGACTCAGGACCTACTAAAGGATTAACTATTCTCCGTTTCAGGACTACTATATCCATGATGCAAGACGCACTGAAGGGGTGCAGCCCACTGAGGGCGGGGCTTGCCAGGTCAACGTGTGACCTGCAGAACGGAGCCGCTTGAGACTGCCATACAATTCATAGACCTTTGAAAAAGAAGCGAGACTTCGAAACGCGTCAGGTCCTAATAAAAATACCAATGAGCAGCTTTGCATTTTCATGTCCTACGGCCGGATGGGTTCGACTTGTTGTGTGTGCGCCCCTACATGCTTGGGCATTTGGTGACAAATATATATATATATATATATATCTCCATAAACACAGATAAATCTATGTATAATTATGTTTAAACACACACATATATAAATACATATCTTCAACCAACTTCAATTCCTTCACGAATCACCCGCACCTCTTCACCATATCCCACAAAAGTTGCGCAACACATTTGAGCTGCTATAAAAATGCTTTATTCTCAATTCAAAACAGCCAACATAGGACGCCAATGCATTTCAGCTTAACCCTTCAACTGAGCAACCCTGATTCCCACAAACTACATGAATATGAGGTATTCCTTCCAGTTTCACACTTCCTCCTCAAATGACTTGACTGAAATGAATGTACAAATGAGACCCAGTGCGATGGCCATGATAGTCGCCAACAGTATATACGATACACTCAAATAGTCAGTTCATATTACATCACTGCATTGATGTTTAACAACATACTGTAAGATTTCATATAACACATACCAAGAAAGCGAGAGATTGACATATATACACATTCCACCCATACTATGACAGCTTATTTGTAAAGTGCATATTTTCATCTGGTATGTTATATAGGCATATTCTATATATTGGTGCAAAGCAGACAAATGAAAGTGCTTCAGTGCTATATAACAAACAAACCATGGGTAAAATGAATTCAAATCAATTTCCACAATCTCTGTGCAACAAGATATAATAAAATGATATGCATGGAGAATTCATTATTTTCTGAATTTTCAGCAATAGTGCAAAATACGCTAAAGTACAATAAGTGGTTGTGGTGGAGTGAGCGTAGCGGGCCGGAAAAGCAGGCGAGGAGGCCGTATGAAGTGGGCATACTTCTTATAGAAGTAAGGACCTACTTGCAAGGGGTCCTCGTGATCAAGGGCTCTTCCCCAGGCTTCCTGTAGGAGGGGGTCCTCCTGCTGTGCCGCCCTGAACTCCCGGTCGGTCTGCCAAGGGTGTTCTTCAACGATAGCGGGATAAGCGCCGACGTACTCCTTCTTCTCTCTTCTTTTCTGGCTTTTAGGTTTGTGGGGTTTGGGAACCGTCACTAGATCGGGTTGTCCTGGATACGGAGCGTCTTTCCACCACTGGGCCAGGGAATCGGAGGTGTCTTGAAGGAGCGTAGGTAGTCCCGGATAATCGCTCCCTAGAATGGCTTGTTCTGGAAGAGCGGGTCCGAGACCTACAGTGAGACAGGTCCCGGGGTCCTTGGAATGTTGAACTCGCACCTGAGTCGTAGGGTACTGTTTGGTGTCGCCATGGGCACATTGGATGGCTACGACTCCCGTAGGGTTACTGACTGGGTGTGCAAGGTCTTGTGGTCTTAGAACACTCTGACGGCATCCGGAGTCGGCAAGGGCCATGAGGCGTTGACCGTCAATTGACAAAGGGCAGTGGAACGGGGGGGGGTGTACCCAGGAGGGGTGCACAGATAGTTCCTCACAAAGCCGACCTCCATCGGCTCCTCCTTCTGCGGGCACATCCGGGCAATGTGTCCGAACGCCCCACACGAATAACACTGGGGTCCAGGAGTAGGGGCTCGGAACACAACCGGGGAGGGAAAAGGGGGGATGGTTCAGGTCGGCGGGCCAGTGGAGGCCGGGTAGGGCGAGTGGACATAGCAGACGGGTGCCTGTGGGGGTGTTCCTCCTTCCCCCTATTCTTTCAAAGTTTGTGAAAAAGTAGTCCGGATCTTCCCCTGGGACATACTTTTGAAGGACCACGGAGGGGAGAAAGGTCACCGGCCTTTGTTGCCCCAGGGCATCCGTTAGCTTTACCATGGATTGTTCGTGGGCCACCCCCTGGCCCTTCAGGACGTCGTGAAGCTGTCCTCTGTCGTCCTCAGCAGTCTTTAGGAACCGTTCCATTAGTTTACCGAACTGTTCTTGGGATTCCGCCATCTTCCTGACTACGGCCTCCATGCTTCCAGCAGATCCCACTTCTGACACCAGATGTGGTGGAGTGAGCGTAGCGGGCCGGAAAAGCAGGCGAGGAGGCCGTATGAAGTGGGCAATTCTGGACTTTTATTATAGAGGAACAAAAAGGAATGTCACAACTGGCAGAAAGGGAGGCTCCAGGCGATGAACTCCGGTCCTGGTCTTCTATTCTGCTCGGGGTCTTCAGGCACTCCAGGGACGGCTCCGATGACGGGGAGGATCCACGGAGGGCAGTAAGAGAGGGAAAAAAACAAGGGACCGTTAGTCCTATCCAGAACTCAACGCAGTATATACCGCTCACCCGGATAGTGCGAGAGAGGGCGGAAAGAGGCAGTGAGGAAAGGAGGGTACCGGGAGGAAGGAATAAAGGTAGGGTAATAGAGACGGTGCCAAGGCGGGACGTGAGAGGGACGGTGGGGACTGCCGTGAGGTGCTATACACTTAATTTACAGTGCAGGGGAGGTGAGACTATGGAGAAAAGGGGAGTATTTACAGGGACTTACAGGGACTCCTAGCGAGCAGGGAGAAGAAGGTTAAAGGCACTCACGCGGTCCGCCGTAACTCTCCAGTGAGTTACGGCCGCTCTCCAGCCACCTCCGTAGGACTCCACCACTCTTCAGTCCACACGTCTTCGTCACACGTCTGCTCTCTTTCTCCGTCTCCAGCCAGAGGGTCCTGCCACGAAACTCCGACGGCGTGTTGTCCTCGATCCTCGGTTTTATCCTGTGCTGACGCTGCCTAAGGGGCGGGACTTCCGGGGTCAGCGAGATATGATTCCTCCAGACCTGGGGCTCTGGTTGGTCCCTGCGGGAGAGAGAAGGGCGGGGTTTCGTTGGTAATGGTTGGTGTTCCGAGTCCTGTCTCGGCTATGGCGTTTTGGCTGCGGGGTTGTAGTCCAGGTGGAAACGGACGAGGTACGTGCGGGGGAGGGTGGCCTCCAGTTTGGGGTCTTCGGGACGCCGTCTCACAGTGGTATAGCTGCCTCGAAAGTCATAATAGAGATCGTACGCATATTAACATTTTTCTTCTCATTTACTGAATGCATCAAATATGTTTGCACAACTATCTCAGTCAGGATGTAATTAACATGAGCACTCTTCCATCCCCATTGTTGCTCTTATTTCCTCAGCTTACCTATAAGTGGGACAACATTTCTACATTACTAATAAATGTCCACAGTTCAACATTAGATAGTTCACACCTATGAAGTACCACTGTTGTTCATCTATGGGACATTTCCCAATTTCTTTTGTCTGGTTGATACAGTAAAATGCCACTGTATATTAAAGTGCAAATACAGTTGTTCCTGAGATGGGTCATTGTAACAGTCACAATTAACTCACTATTTTACTAGAGATCTAAAGTGCTGGTGCGGAAGGATCAAACCCATAAGTAAAGCACACGTGACAACTATACAATAAGTATAAAATATATGTACATTTGTGTGTAAAAATACAATTGCATATCCACATAAAAATACACACCTAATTAAAAAAGCCACCATACCCTGATAAAAATATTACAATGATAGATTTCAGCGCTCTTGCCCCACATGAACTCAATATCATAATTCAATCATATTAGTCTATCGATTAAACCAGTGCATCGTTAGAGACTCAATAATGGTCAACCTTTCTAGAGTGACCAGATCACCATTTCAGTCAATTCATCGTATTATACTCATAGTGTCCGAGGATTCCGACAAATGTACATGTAATTCTGCATCCAAGATTTGCCCCCATGGTTTCTCTGTGCCCAACAGAATGATCATTTTAGATTCACAACGCCGTAGTTCCAGCTCTCTATTACCTTTCCTGGGGTGAGCTTTAATATGTTTGATGCCATAATATTGCAGGCTACTCAGATTTCCTCGATGTACCTCCCAAAAGTGTTTGGCCATTGGATAAGTTCTATCCTGATGTTTAATGGCCTTTATGTGTTGTAAAATCCTAATCTTGACTTTGTTCACTGTGCTCCCAACATACCATATTTTACACATTCTAAAATATATACAACAAAGTCCGTCTCACGTGTAATTCTTTCTCTGATCGCACAGGTTCTACCTTCAAATGTATCATATGTAGTGTGGTTGACTCTGAATGTGCAGTCTTTACAGCTATTGTACTTTTTGAAACCCAATTTCCTATTAGTTAACCACTGGTACCTCAGTTCAAGGAACCTGGATTTTGTTCAAATGTTTCCTAGTGACAATGCTTTCCAATACTTAATGTGGGATACAGGCCCAGTAGAGGTTTAAGATGATCATCATGTTGCAATACGTGCAAATAGCGTGTCAAGATGGAACATATTTGGCCATGCTCCTTGTTATTCACCATAAAAAATTATGTGATTTCATCCTCGGACATATGCTCATGTGGCAATACCATCTGATGTTTTTGTCTCTGATTAAAAAGCAATCCATCATACTCTTTGTTGGGCTTCCCTAAGCACTTTTTCAGGCTATCCTTTTCTGAAAATCTGTGAATTATGGCTCTAGCTTCAATTTCAAATAAGTCATCTGTGGAGCAAATTCTATGCACTCTAAGTAACTGACTATAGGCTATGCTTCACATCAAAGATGATGGATGGCCACTATTTCCATGCAGTATGGAGTTGCAAGATTTTTTTTGTTGCTAAAAATAGTCATTTGAATAGAGTCATCTGATACCTGTAGCGTGATATTCAAAAAATCAATTTCTTGTGTGCTCCATTTAGCTGTCAATTTTATATTACATTGATCATTATTTAGAACAGCAATATATTCTCGCAAAGGTGCCTCTTCTCCATTCCATAAAATAAAAAGAACATTGATGAAGCACACCCAAAGTACGGAGCTGTTCATATAATGTATATTGCAATCAGTCCATGCCACCTCTTTCTCCCACCACCCATATATAGGTTGGCGTAAGTTGGGGCAAGAGATGTCCCCATTGCCATACCCTGTTTCTGGAGATAGATCTTCCAATCAAAAAGAAATATGTTATAAGTGAGGCAAAAAAACAGCATTGCTAAAAGCATGGCAGTATATTGAGCATATGCCAGTCATCGAGATCTCCAAAAATACCGACATGCCTCTATGCCAAATTGATGTATTATGGACGCATATAATGAATGAGCTGACATCCCTTATACATATGATGTATTCTTACGCCATGGTATATTGTTAATCTTGCACAGAAAGTCATTGGTATCCTGTATATAACATTACTACCCCTACAGCCCATCCACCCCTGAAACATAAAAATCCCTTACTACCCCTACAGTCGATCCATCCTTGAAACCTAAAAAAAGCACACTAGCCCTTCAGCCTAGCCATCCTGAAACTTAAAAACCCATTGCTACACTTACAGCCCATCCATCCCTAAAACCT
The DNA here is from genome assembly GCF_964261635.1 of Lissotriton helveticus. Lineage (NCBI taxonomy): Eukaryota > Metazoa > Chordata > Amphibia > Caudata > Salamandridae > Lissotriton > Lissotriton helveticus. Next base: position 66,567,412 of record NC_136073.1, on the reverse strand, counting down.
AAAAATCCACACTACCTCTATACCCGAGCCACCCCGGAAACTTAAAATCTCCTTACTACCTCTTAACTCTACACACCCCTGAAACCCAAAAGTCTCTTATTCACGCATACACTAGCCATTCCTTAAACCTAAAAACACCTTGCTACCCTTATTTACCAAACATTCCAGAAATCTAAACATGTTTACTACCCCTACAGTCTACACATATCTGAAACCTAAAAACCCTTTACTACCTGTACAGCCCACTCATCCCTGAAACTTAAAACCCCATTACAGCCCCTACAGTCCACGCCTAACTGAAACCTTAAAAGCTCCTACTACCCTAAAGTCCACCCATACAGGAAACCTAAAATCCCTTTACTACACCTACAGCCCACCCACCCCTGAAACCTAAAAAAAACCTTACTCCCCCTTGTAAAGATGCGAGGCGGAGCACTACCGAGGACTGGTGGTCTCCCATTACTGATCCTGTCATACCTCCTTCCTTACAGACTGACCCCTGGGATACGGGACTGGACGACGTGGCAGAAGAGCGCGGCGCCTTTAATTGGGCGTACTCTGAGGAGGTGGTGAACCCTCCTCCTGTATTCGTCTGCGAGGCCAGATTGGATAAAGAGCAGGAAGTACAGACAGAAACGTGTGACATCACCTCGGAGGAGGAGGAGGCGAGGAGCGGCGTCGGAGAGCGGTTGAAGAGAAGCGGAGAAGTCGGAAAAGAAGGACACCGAAGGAATTCCGAAGAGCAGGCCGAAAGAGACGAACCCCACGGAGAGCCAGGAGGCCAACGACCCTGTGAGCCGCCGTGCCACTCTCCCGGGGGAGGAGCGTGGCTATCCCAGGTACGGGACCGTATGGCGGTGTGGGTGGGAAGACGGCGTGCGTGTAAATAGTGTATAGCAAACCCCGTTTGTGTTTCCTCGTACCCTCTCCTCTTGTGTTCATTACCCCGCGATTAACCCTCACTTTCTGTACCCTCCCCACGTCACCGACTACATAACAGTAAATCCGACACTGGTGACCTTTCTCCACTTCACACGGCCCCAAGGTGCAAGTCCCCCAAAGTCTGTAGAACTAACGGTTCCCTCTCTGTTGGTCTTCCTTTCTATGGGCTCCGGAACAACGAGACTCTACCTTGACCAGACCCTGAGGACAAGAGCGGAAGACCAAAGACCCCGGAGAAGGAGAATACCACGATTCAAAGACGGATCCCAGTCACTTTGCTAGGGAGAGACTTACGTTTAGGACCAGGAGAACATTGCAACCAAACCCTAAACGTACTATACCAATAAAACCGTCCTTACTCCCAAGACCTGTTGTCCAGTCAGTTTCTGCTTCAACACCGGAGTTGCCTATCAGACCTGTCCCAGAGCCTATTCTCGGTCCTAAGGTTGACCCCTCACCCCTACACCCGGTCACACCCCTACAACCCACCAATCTCTGAAACCTAAAAAACCCTTACTAACCCTACAGATTTCCCCTCCCTGAAATCTATTAAAACATTACTACTCCTACACCTCACCCACCCCAAAACCTAAACAATAACTACCCCTGTAGGCCACCCAGCGCTCAAACCTAAAAACACATTGCTACCTCTTGTACTGTACACCACCCATCCATCAGCCCCAAAGCATCCTTTTTACCCTTATGCACTGCCCATCCCTGAACCCCACAACCCCTATACACGACAGATCCCTCAACTTTAAAAAAACACTTGCTATCCCTAAACTTTACCTATACCTAACCACTTTAGTACTCGTATACACCACCGACCACCACTCACTCACTCTTAAACCCTTAATGTGTTGTAAATGTAATGAGTTGTAACTTGTCTCATTGTAGTGGTAAATGCTTTTTGTAGATGCACTGTAGCGGTCGCTCATTGCAGCAGATGTGTTGTCCTATCGTACTACCTTCCCATCAATTTGGAAATAGAGGGCATATTGCTTTTCTCAAACTGGTTAGCCTGCTGTGCTTCTGAAGCTGGTGAGCAATAGGAATGCAAAACTGGCATGCTTTCTTTGATTCCGGATCTTGAGGGCATCCTTTCATTCTGGTATAGGTGGCCATGCTTGGAGTTTAAAAACGATCAGAAAATGGCGGAAATGCCAGGATTTCATTGAGGGAAAGACTTGGAGTAATTCTGTAACTTGGAGAGCACACAATGATTGTGAAACTAGAGGAGCATCCAATGATTGTGAAAATAGGAGGATCTGACATTGTGAATATTACATGCATGCTATGTGTCCGAAGGTGGTACAATAAGATAATGTCACAGTGGAGAGCAATTTAAAACAGATAGATAAAGCAAGAGTTAATCATTGTATATATATATATATATATATACATCAGTAAATAAATAGATAATGGACTATCCAGACAGTTTCCTGCCAAATACATTAAATGTCAAATCATAACATAGTTGCAGATGGGAAACAACCTTTACAACACAACTTTTACAACGCACTACCATTACAGCAAAACTTTTACAACGCAACATCCATTACATCGCATGCCATTACAACGCAACCATTACAACGCATGACACTACAACGCATACCACTACAATGCATGTCGTTACAACGCATACCATTACAACGCATAACATTACAACGCATAGTACCCTTACACTATCCAACACTTACCCTACTGTTGCACCCCCTGGAGTTAGAATAGTAATTTTACCCCTACACTATCCAACACTTACCCTACTGTTGCACCCCCCTGGAGTTAGAATAGTAATTTTTACCCCTACACTATCCAACACTTACCCTACTGTTGCACCCCCCTGGAGTTAGAATAGTAATTTTTACCCCTACACTATCTAATACTTACCATACATGCAATGTAATGTTATGCGTTGTAATGGTATGCGTTGTAAAGGTAGTATGCGTTTGTGAAAGGGCCACGACCCCTACCTCGTCGGGCCGCACCTTCCCTCAAGGTCCCGGGTCTCACCGTCGGATCCTGTGGCGTCCATAGCAACCCGGACTCCACCCCTCTCTCCTTCGTTGCAGGAACCAATCGCGACGAGCGGAAACCCGGAAGGACTCTCCAACAACCCCGGAAGTCCCTCCCACGACCCAGAGGCGGAGCACGGAAAAGCCGGAACCGAAGAGAGCAGAGCGTTCAAGCAAGCGGACTTGTGGCACAAGACAGCGTGCGGAGAACCTGAGGAGAAGAGCGGCGAAGCGGAAGAAGACGAAGTCTGGACCGAGGACTGGTGGAGTCCAGTGGAGGAGGCTGGAGAGCGGCCGCAACTCGGAGGAGAGTTGCGGCGGGGCATGTGAGTACCGATCCCCTTGCTATATCGAGAGTGTATTATAGTGTATAAAGCAGTCACGTCCACTCCTTGCACCCCTCACTGTATATATATTGTGTATAGCACCCGTATATTCATTCACGAGCACGATTGTATAGAAGATCCCCGCACCCGCCCATCACTCCGTCACCCTTCCTCCTTCCTAATCTTCCTCTTTCCTCCTCTTGACCCGTCCCCTGCCTTCCTCACGCTCCTTTCATCTCCCCTACCCCCTGGTGTCGGTACAAAGCAACGCCCGATCCAAGATAGTCGGACTAACGGCCCCTCTTTCTCTCTCCTTCCCATACCTCCGAGGAACCATCATCCCGGTGGCCAGTCGACTAGAGCCCATTGGAAGAAGCCCGCAACACTACTTCCGGCCAAGCACCATCCCGAGGAACCATCGTTTCGACGTCTGGCAAAGCACTGCTCAAGGAATCCCCTTCCTGTGTCTCTTTCTCCTTCCCCCCCTCCGAACTTTTACAAAATCCTGTGCATTGACAATAAAACCGGCTCAGAGATAGCCCACTATATACAGCCTCCCCGCCTGTTATTCCGGTCCGCCTACACCCCACGACCACAGCGTTGTAATGGAATGCGTTGTAAAGGTAGTTTTTAAAATTTCGTTGTAATGGCATGTGTTGTAATGGAATGCGTTGTAATGGATGTTGCGTTGTAAAAAATGTGTTGTAAAGGTATGCGTTGTAAAAGTATGCGTTGTAACATCATACATCCGTTGCAGATATATATTCTCTGTCATATATGCCTGACCGAGAATATATATCTGCAACGGTTATGATTTGGCATTTAATGTATATATATGTGCACTGTCCTTTCTCACTATCCCTTCAATGCACTTATCACTTCACCTTTTGTGCAACTGTTTGTTGAAAAATATTCAGTTATTAATTTTTTGTACTTTATATTTTGATTCATTTCAATGTTGTGATGAAATGAAATCACATCCATTGGTGGAACCACTGTATGGTGGGGCTTTACTTTGTTCAGATACAATAGATTAACTCGTGCTTTGTCTATCTGTTTTAAATTGCTCTCCAATGTGACATTATCTTATTGTACCACTATTTACCCAGGTCCAGTGGTCGCCCGGGTTGCCCCATTGCTACATAATTCTATGTGTCTGAAAGGCGCTGAGTGGTAGCAGTGGCATCCAGACCCAGGGAAAGACATGCCTCTCTGTTAATCTCATTTCAGCTCCAACAACTGTGCAACAGCGAGAGAACTGTGCGCCAAAGCTCCCCCCAGCTCATAGGAACAAATAGGGAAAGCGGCCAAGTGTTGAACGTACCTATTGTTTCTGGTCAATGTCTGTGAGGCAACAGTAATTTGAAAGGCCAGATCACTGCCATGTACAGAAATATACAGAATGGCAGTCAATGGGGGCGGAGCTGGAATTCGGGCTTCTAAGTAGGGGCTGAGGAATTGGCTAAGCCGCTGGATCGCATTTTGAGTTGCGCAAAGGAATGTATGCAGTGTTTTATTTGAGCCAGTGGTTTCCAGTGCTCAGCACCGGCACTTAATTATCAATTCCAGCACTTATGACAATCTGCCACAGGGTGGCACTATCTGTTTAATTTTGAGATGACAACAAGAACAGCTGTTTATTAATTTAGAATACATTCAAAATGACTAATACCTGCCACCCAAGCCATTCGTACAGCTTTCTGGGCCTGGAAAAGTCTAAATTGTGCCACTAGTGAGAGTGTGATGGTTGCAAGTTGTGTTGTACTGTCATTTACAACGCTGGCAGCGGAAATCAGTGTTGCAAGCTGCAGTAGCCTCATGGGGAGGGCCTTGGCACTTTGTTTTTTTTTTATACAAATGAAACACTTTAATATCGAGGTATCATCCGCCTGCACATATGTCAACTCCAGAATACTGACTGTTGCCAGTGGAATACAACCTCCAGACACTTCACCTTATCTGCGATTGGTTGTTCAGAGTGGAAACAGGAAGAGCACAGGATGGACACGTGGAAACGAGGTTTGTTGAGATGACCCCCAAGTGCTCCTGATCGCACCTACCCTCGCCCCCTTTCTCTCAGTTGGGGGACACCAGAGATGACACTTGAGCTACGCATTCCCTCAGTTTCCAATTGCCCCTTTTTTACTGCTTAAGAGTTAGTTTATCTGGTGTGTGTCTCTTTCAGACAAAGTCTCTTGACTGCCTAACCTGACATACTGTAACGATGCCCCTTTACCCTTAATAACTGTCAGGTGGCATATTGCAGGTGTACTTAAAACGTATTTATTCTTTTGAAGAGTGCGCCGGAATCGCGGCTCTCCGATCGCGATCACTCTCTCGCTCTGCCTGAAATCCAAAATGGCCGCCGCGCTCCACGTCGTTACGTAACAACTGGAGCGTGACACTACATATCTCCCTCCTTTACAGATTATACAATACAAAGGAAAAGTAATGTATTTCAGTCTACCTGCTGGTTGCTTCATTCTTTTCACCCATCTCAAAGTCCTTGTACCTGGCCGGTCTTACCACGGCTCTGCCCACGTGGGTGCTTCTTACTGGAGTACTGGAAGAGTTCACAGTATTTTTCCGGGGACTTCTCACTCCAGGTGGTTCTGTGTTCGAGGGGATTCTTCCTTGAGGCGTTCCGCTAGCGCTACACGGGAGTTCCAAGGTGTCAGGATCGTCCGCCATCACCCCTCTCTCTTCTCTCTCTTCTCTCTCTTCCTCTTCGGAATTTCCTGCTTCTTCGCTCATCGGGATGCCTTCCATGCTTTGAGCCTGGGGAACTTCTGCCTGCCTTTCCTCTCCTTTGCTCCACTGCAGTATCTTGCTGCATTTGGACATCCGATCCATAGAACAAACTTTCCCATCGCTCAGCCGAGCAGATCTGCTAAACACTTCTTCCACTTGCATAGGTGCACTGAATTTGCTGTCACCTTTACGTCTCAACTGGGCCAGTTTGACTCGGACCCACTCTCCTCTCTCTAACTCCGTCTCCTGTACATTGCGTCTCCTGTTATAATGTTCTGTATATATTCTTTGTGCCTTTTCTAAGTTGTGGTGGACAACTGCAGGTGACCACTTGCTCGTGAGGGTGCGCTCCTTCCACGCAACATTGTCCTTGGTGAAGGGGTCTCGACCTCTTAGGATCTGGAATGGACTGTACCCGGTGCTGGTTGGGGTGATCCTGTAGGCCCATAAGGTGTACTTCAATTCTTTTTCCCAGTCCTTTCCTGCTCCTATCGCAGCCTGTATCGAGCCCATGATGACTCTATTAAACCTTTCTGCTAAGCCATTTCCCGCCGGATGATATATTGAAGTGTGCTTGATCTTTATGCCATTCCTTTCCATGTAGGCATTCCATCTTTCCGACCTAAACTGGGGCCCATTGTCGCTTAGGATGGAGCGTGGAATACCTTCTCTCAGGAAGATGGTTGTAAGGAACTTTAATACTTTATCTGTGTCCATGTCTTCTTGTATGTCTATCTCAGGCCACTTGGAGTACCTGTCTATGAGTACCACTACATACTTCGGGAATCCTTGTGTGTCCAACACCGGACCTAGGATGTCCACCGACACATCTTCATACGGGTTAGAGGGGTTGTCGATTTTTCCCAAAGGTGGTCACACAAGGCTTTGTGACTTGTCTGCTTTCTGGCATTGCTCGCACTCCCTCACATGTCTTTCTACCTGGCTATCCATTGCAGGCCACCAGTACATCTGTTTCGCCCTAAGCTTGGTCTTCACGATGCCCAGATGTCCTTCATGTAGAATGGCGAGTAAGTGTGGCACTAAGGAGTTGGGAGGGAACCACTTTTTCTCCTCTCAGCAGGAAGATCCCTCGGTCCCTCACGGATAATTCCTCCCTTACTTCGAAGAATTTCCTGTGTTCCTCTTTTATATGCCTCTTTTCTGGCCACCCTTGTAATATGAATTGCTTAACCGTCCTTATGGCAGTGTCATTCTCGTATGCTTCCTTCCATTCCTGCGCACTTATTACTCCTTCGTGATCTTCCGTGAACGCCACTCTGATATCTTCGTCTTCAGGCTCTCGTGGGGCCTCCTCCATGTCTGAGGCTCGGCTAAGATAATCAGCCACTTTATTCTTTGCTCCAGGGATGTGTTCCACATCATACCGGTAGTCCAACAATTTCAATGTCATCTTGGCTATGCGTGGAGTCGCATTTGCATGTCCTGACGATGTGGGGATTTGACTAGGGGCTTGTGGTCTGTCCTGAGCTTAAATCTCGTGCCCCATATGAACTGGCGGAACTTCTCCATGGCCCATACTGTTGCCAGCATCTCCTTCTCTATCACACTGAACTTTTGTTCCGTGGAAGACAATGACCTTGATGCGAAGCTGATGGTGGCCACTTCCCCTTCCTTTGTCTCTTGCATTAGGACTACCCCTAGGCCCCGTTCGCTCGCATCTGTCGTTAATATTGATCTTGCTCGCTGATCAAATCCCTTAAGGGGACTGTCGTGCTGATATCCTCTTTGATTCTCTGAAATTCTTCTTGTGTCTCCCTTGTCCATTCGAAGGCTGACTTGTCTCGAAAAAGCTGGCGCAAGTGGTGTGTCTTTGTGGGAAGTGCTGCACAAACTTACTGTAAAACTTGGCCATGCCTAGGAAGGACTGGACTTCTTCTTTGTTCCTCTGTGGAGGGGCGTCCCATATTGCCTTGACATTGGCTCGTTTGGGTGTGATGCCTTGATCACTGATCTCATGGCCCAAGTATGTGACCGACGTCATACCAAACCGGCACTTGTCCCATTCAGCGGTAAGTCCGTTTCGTTCTAAGATATGCAGGACGTTGGCCAGCTTTGCGTCATGGTCTGCCTTGTTCTTGCCCATTACCAAGATGTCGTCCTGGAAGTACTGGACTCCGTCTACTTCCTTAAACAGTTTGTGCATCAATTTTTGGAATACAGCCGCCGCCGATGCAAGTCCGAACGGCATTCTGCAGAACTGGTAGCATCCAAACGGGGTTATGAACGATGTTAGTTTACGGCAGGTATGGTGTAGGGCTATTTTATTTGATGGTAGACTGAGGTGAGGTCAATGGTGGAAAACCATTTCACCCCTCTCGTTTTTGGCAGCATTTCATCTATCCTAGGTAGTGGGAATTTTTCTACTATTATGTTTTTGTTCAATTCCCTCAGGTCCACACATAGGCGGACCTTGCCGTTTGGTTTCATCGCTACAACTAACGGTGCCAACCACTCCGCGCTGTCTATTGGTTCTATGATGCCGTTGTCTTCCAGCCTCTGTAATTCCACTTGTACCATTCCTCTGATTGCCAACGGTATGTTCCTCACTTTGTGGGAACGGGTTTTGCATCTGCCTTGAGGTCGAACTTGTATGTGAATTTAGTCGATTTGCCTACTTTTCTTCCAAACACATTGGGAAAGTCTTCCTTCATTTTCGTGGCGTCTGTTGGTTGCTCCGAGCCGGTCATCAGCGCTTGTGTGGTACCTCCTGGGTTCAACTGTATGCCTAAATCCCCTTGGTCGATCCATCCGAGAACTGAGGGACCTTTCTCTGCCACGTACAATTTGCATTCTGCACTCCTCTCCTTAAACTCAAATTTCAGGCATCGATACCCTACCATGGGGATGTGTTCTGTAAACGTGACCGGTCGAATATCTGGGGGTTCCAGTTTCTGTCCAATGTGGCTTCCGTTGTATTATCGTATTTGGGGATCCTGAGTCTGCTACCATCTTTATCGGTACTCCTCCTATCACTAGGTTGCATTGAGGTTTTTTTGAGCGGTTGCAGTTGATTCCCAGTATGTGGTCATCTATGCATAATACGCTATCGTCTTCTTCTTCACCTTCTCCCTCTACGTCTGATTCATGTGCGACATACTTGACTGCTGGTCTTTTCTGCTTGTGGCAACACACCTTCTCATAATGCCCCACTATTCCACAAAACATGCATTTGGTGCGGAACACCTGGGCAGCGCTTGTCATAGGCCGCATGGGACTGGCTGCCACACCTGTAACACATGTTTCTGCTGCCGTTGTTAGGTTTTTTCATTGGTGCCGGTCTGGATGTCGCTTTGGCCTGTGTCCTCATGTCCCGTGCTACTGTCTTGCCTCTTTCCGGTGGTTCTGCTTCCGTGACCTTGTTAATCATAGGCCTGGCGGCGGTCTCCCTTTTTGCCGCCTCTGCGCACCTTTTTGATAGTTCTGCTTTCTTTACCATGGCTATGACTTCCTTCAGGGTCGCGTCTCCATTTACCCACAGCTTGTCTTGAATCGCAGAGTTCGTGGTGTGCAATACTATCTGGTCTTTAATGAATTCGTCGTGTAAGGTGCCGAATTAACAGTTGACCGCCAATTTCTTCAACGCTGCCACATAGTCATCTATGGATTCCCCCACCGCTTGTTTCCTCTGTTGGAAGTTGTACCTGTCTATAGACGTGCACACCGTGGGTCTGTAGTGGTTGTTTAGGTCTTCTATCGCGTGTTGAAATACGTCGTCATTGGCCGCTTGTCTAGGTGTCGGGATTACATTCTGGAATACTCTGATGCCTTCCGGGCCTAAGTTGTGAAGCAATATCCTCTTCCGTCTTTTGCTAGGAAATGCTTCTCCATACTCGTCCTCTAGGGCCTCTAGGTAGTTCATGAAGTATTCTCTCCAGTCTTCCCACTTCATTGAGGGATCCCCTGGTTTGGGCAGGAAGGGGATTGGTGTCATGAGCGAGGATGGTTGGGGGCACATTTCTACTCTTCTCTCCTGTGGTTCTTCTTCCCCTCTTGGACTGCCTGGTGCACCCCTTCTGTGTACACGTGTAGGGCTCTGCTGGGACGCAGTCTCGCCCTCTGCGCTGTGTCCTGCTAGCTCCGTCAGGGCCCCAGACGGTCGGGCTGTTCCCTGTGAGTGTGATGACCTGTGCTGCATGCACCCTGGGGGTCTCTCCGCCTTGCCCCTCTTCCCTTATGCAGGTTGTTGTACTCACTGTGGACGTGGTACCTCCCAATTACTGGCGTGTGCTAGGGCCTGTGTTCAGTGCCTGCACCGGCTGTCTGTGGAGACTTCCTTCTCCTCTCTCTCTGTTGCTCCTAACTCTCTGCCTGTGGTTGGCTTCGGACCTGTCTGTCTGCTTTTCCAGGGGGGGGTGGGGTGGGGGGGGGAGACAGCTCCTCAGTGGTGGGGCTGTGCTGGTGACTGCATGCTCTCCCTCCTGCCGCACTCTCCTCCTTGTACTTTGCCTGCTTGCTGCTGTGTTCCTCCACGTGGTCGTGGTTGCTGGTGGGCTGCTGGTCAGACTCTATGGCTGGGGGCTTATGCGGTCTTTTCTTCCGGTCCCGTCCTCGTCGCCATTTGTAACGATGCCCCTTTACCCGTAATAACTGTTGGGAGGCAGAGTGCAGGTGTACTTAAAACGTATTTATTCTTTTGACGAGAGCGCCGGAATTGCGGCTCTCCGATCGCGATCACTCTCTCGCTCTGACCGAAATCCAAATGGCCACCGCGCTCCACGTCGTTACGTCGTAACGTAACAACTGGAGCGCGACACTACACATACTGGTGAAGTGATGTACATGTGATTAAAAAAAACAAAAAAAACTTTATTGTTTAAAAACAAAAAAAAATAGCATATGTCATGATTCTGAAAGTGGTTGACTTGTACCCATCACGACTCTGAAACTTGCTGCCAATGCTAGGCATCTGAAATTGATGGAAATGTTATTCCTATAAAACAGGTAGGCATGCCGTGTTTTAAAAATAAAAAGTTTAATACGGAAGTCGACAATTATCATGACATGACAGAAAGTGAGGATGTTGTGGGGGTGGGGGGTGGGCACAATGTGAGGGCAGAGCACAGGGAATTGCTAAGCTGCTATTTGTCCAGGAAAGTAAGCATCCAGGCCCCAACCTTGAGGGTTTAATATCTCAGTGAAGGGTGCGCAGGCGTAAAAAATCTGTGTTTACCCGGAACTTTACAGTTTTCAATCCAAGTAAAACAGCTCAAGGGGTGAATATACCATGCAGTAATCTTTGTACAATGAACGCCAATAGGATAGCTTAGGACGTACAGCACTTTCTGCAGGCGATCGGGCTGTAACCTTCGAGTCACAAGTAGTATTGGGATACACTGTCCTCACAGAGAACTAACTGTGTGTAACCTACAGGCTGCAGTTCCAATCCAAGTTACCTGCCCCCCCTAGAGACCTGCTGAATCATTCACGACAATAAATTCATGTAAATTGCAGTCTTTGCGTCGGATTAACATCCTATTGGCCTCATTTATGAGGCTGTGCGTCACTTTTACGCCGCTGGTGCGTCACTTTTTGTGACGCACCAGTGGCGTAAAAAATGCGCCTTGTTGCGCCATATTTACAAAGTGACGCATCTAGGTAGATGCGTCACTTTGTAACCCCCTGCGCCACATTAAACCTGCGCCAGGTATAATGTATGCAAGGGGGCGTTTTGACGCAAGAAAGGGTCATGGAAGTGACGCAGTGAAATCTATAAGATTTCACTGAGCAACTTCTAGGACACAAATGCGTCTATTTCTTACGCCTGCTTCACAGCAGGCGTAAGACTGACGCAGGCCCTTTCACATGGGGTTTGCCCCATGTGAAAGGACACATTGCTGGAGTTGCGTCATTTTTGTGACACACTCCAGCAATGCGTCACTTTTGCGCCATACAGATACGTCAGAAATACTGACGTATCTGTAACTCTTTGCGCCATGATGCGTCATACTGAAAATATGACGCATCATTGGTGTCGCAAGGAGGGTGCAGTGAAAAGTGACGCATCGCTGTTTTCACTCAGCGATGCGTCACTTTTCATAAATGAGGCCCTATGATTCTGGGTAAATCACTTAATCTCCCCACGCCCAATAATATGAACGTGCCGTTGTTTAATGTAAGCACTTCCATACTTTCGGCCAAGTTCACGCTTTATAAGAACTGCAGAAAAATGCACAAAGACGTAAAAAAAAAGCGTTAAAGGAATGACAAATAGATATCCATTTAGTAGCTTATTTGTACAAAGTAAAACCAGAAAACCTAGATAATTTGCAGCTTCACTGCTTAAACTGTGTGATCTTAGGCACATTTCTTATTTTACCAAAACTCCTTTTTCTTCAATATTGCGTATGAACGCACTTTCAAATATGTAAGTTCAGAATTCCAGTTGTACGAAAACCTATTGCCTGTGATTTAATACACTATAATGTTGCTCAATTCAGTGTGCATCTGTCTGACATTCTAATGGTAATTCAAATTGCCAAATGTTTGACAATCAGTCTACACACTTTGCATGGAAGCTCTGAATTAGAGGAGTGTGTTGTCAAACTGAAAGGCATTGTGAAAAATGTTCAGTAACTTCAGCCTCAACTCCAGAATTACTAATCGTGCACCACCATGCACACCCACCCATTAACCGAACTTATCCAGATAACTAGAGGCGACTGTTCATAGTATGCACCATACAAGAGTCAGATGTTGCATGAAATGTAAACAGACTGCAACACTGACGTGGATTAATATAAAAAAAGTTTTACCATCATACTGTGTGCTCTGTAGAGAGGCCAATGATTGGATGAGCATGTGGTCTGACCACTTTATGAGACACCAACAGACACTGAGAAAAGCTATCACTGATTTAATCCTCACTCTAGAGATTTTAGTCATGATCCATAATGCACACCACCCATAAAATAAACTTATGGCGACATTTAGAGACAACTCAGTTCACTTTTCATGCACTATACGAAAGACATATGTTTATTTATTTATTTAGTGTTTTCTATAGCGCGAACATGACCCTACAAAGGGTGTCAGAGCGCTTTACAGGAGCATTTCAACAATCCGAAACTTATGGAGTACAAGACATTACTGATTTACAAAAACATTTTCATTTCAGGAAAGCATATAAACATATATAAGAGTCAACAGTTAGATTACCATAAGCAGCTTAAACCATAAAACCACATGAGAGCGTATATACAATCTCATAAATGATTAGTGAAAGGCTTGCGTGAACTTGAATGGAAATATACTATAAAAACACATGTGGTAACACTATATGTTCATTTCAATGCAAGAATAAGTAAAGCAGGGTCGGACTGGGAAATAAAGTAGGCCCCGGCATCAAATTAAAAGTGGCCCTGGTTAACGGATCAAATAGCTAATAAAGTGGCCCGCATTTGCAAATTGGGGTCGTTTTGAACTTGCAAAGACACTCTGAAATGGGTGTTTTGCCAGGATTGCGAGACTGCATGCATTTGCGCTTGCTGCAGGCAATGTTTGCGGTCAGGCGCACAGCACCCATTGGGGTTAAAGTACTTCAACCCACCGCAGTCCCCGCCAACACCGTCAGGTATTTACACAGGGCTGCTGCAGCTTCCAAAGTCGGTAACTCTGGGTGTAACGCCACATCCTCTCCCATCAGTGAAGAGAGTAAAAGCTCAACTTAACTTACTGACCGGTCTTGTTACAATAATGTAACCAGTGAAGGATATATCAACGGCAGCAACACCCATGAGGACAAGTCCTTGTTGTAGCAGCAGCAGAATAATGTCTGTTCCCACTGTATCGAGTCAGCCAAATTGGAAAAAGCCTGGTCGCGAGAAGTTGAATTTACAGCAGGCTAGCCCACCCCTGGATTGGAGCAGGTCCGGACTGGCCATAGTGGGCACCGGGCATTTTCCTGGTGGGCCGCCAGAGTTGGGGTCCGGTTTTGGGCCCTTGGGGGGCGATTTTGGTACAGGGCCATTTTTTCAGCATAGCTGCAATATCGGCCGCTGTAACGAAACTACCAGAAACCGGCAGAAACCGGCCCTGGTAAACTGATTGGCCGCACCCCCAATCCCCTGGGGGCTGGCCAATCAGTTTGCCAGGGCCGGTTTTGGGTCCCAGTCCGGCCCTAGACTGGAGAGTCAGTGTGTGTCTCTCCCCAGAGACAAGCTGATTATTGTTTCTGGATGCACGGGGCAGAAACAATGCACACATACAATTTGACAAGCTGTACCCAGAGTAACTTTGCATGGTATCCCCAGTCACCTCCCTGGCCCGGCTCGTACTGTAATAAGATTAAACAAATGAGAACTGGCTGCACTCAAGCCTTACTTAAAGCAAAGCGCCTCAAGCAATTCTCAGAGGAGCTAAACATTTGTGACTAATGCATTTTAGTGTGGGAATGCGGTGAGAAGCGCTAAAATGCGTTACAGTAGCCCCTAATAAATGGTATTTAGCAGTGCTGTCTATAACAATCTCAGCCAGGGCTTCCCAAACTTTTTAGACGCATGACCAACTTTTTGGAACAACAAACTTTTGTGACCATCTGCCTTTAATGGACATGTGGAAGGGGCAAGTTTTTAATGTAATTGTAGACATGCTATCAACATGCTGTGAACTCCCAAAATAAAATACTCTTTAAAACTTTTTGCATTCCTCTGTAACAGCAATTGTTTGTAAATGTTGCAACCTTGACCACGCCCTTCGATATATCTTTATTGAATTGTGGTCAAGAAATTGATCTGCCCAATAAAGTGGCAGATGGTGAACTGCACTGGAGCTGGAACTCTTTTCAGGGTGGGCTGCATGCATGTGGCATCTGTTCACTAAAATCACAAGGCTTCTGAAAAATGGTGTTGATACCAGTGATTTTAGCAAATTTGAAAAACCCCCTCAGCAGCAGAGTGTGGGCCTCACATCCATTTCTGTGTTAAAACGAGGCCCAGTAGTGCATTTTGGGCTATATACATAAGTTCAGAGTCAATTTATTTTAAGCACAGAAGAGTAAGTGATTTGCCCAGAATCAAAGGATGTTGAGCCAACACTGAAGCATGGTCCCTCAAATCCAAAGTCAGCAGCTCTGCCCGTTAGGCCACATCCATGTTGAAAGTCATACCCAAGTAGGATGACTGTGCATGATCAAGTATAGTGAGCACAATGTTGAAATGGCTTTGTGAAATAAAATTTAAAAAAGCAGCAAAAAATACCGGAAGGTTTACCTGGGTCCGGGAGCCTTGCTCAGGAATACCTACTAGGGTTTGTTTTAAAACTGGACTTAGGGTCATCGTTCAGCACCTTCCCACCAGTGGTGCTGGAACAATTTTCTGAGTTGGGTGCTGACATCAATGTTACATCTCTGAAGTCATAGGGAGTGTGAAAAATCCTAGATTCATAAAAAGTTTAGTAAATGTACTCAGCAGTAGAGTAGTAAGGGTGTAGTATGTAGCTGGTGGTGCATTTTGGAGAAAAGTATTGTAACTGTATTACTAAAACATTGTGTGGTAGTGCACTGTCATTTAGGAAGCACACTTTTCACTGAAATGGGCACCAAATTAGCACATGCATACTCTTTTATTAATCAAACTACATAGCACACAAATAATAATGTGCGGAAATCGTGTTTCAGTGAATATTTATCATTTGTACATCAATTACCAAGTAAAAGTGTCTTAGTGTCTAGGGGCACTGAGCAGAGGACACGCGCCGTGAGGGGAACGGGCTTGCTGCTAACATACCCAGGGGAAACGACATCTCCTCTCCCGTTTCCGCGCCGTGAGGGCAACAGCTGCTGGCTCCATCTCGCCGTACCGGTTGCAGCGGGAACTACATCTCCCAGCTGCCCCGGCCGCCGGCGCACCACCTGTGATGGCATCCCTGCGCCCGGAGGCGCTACAAGTGCGAGGGGGCCTCCCGCCTCACGGGACGCGCGCGGACGGCGCCGGGCTGAGCCCGGGCAGAGGGCGGGCCGTCTGCGGCCGTCAGAGGCAGACAGAGGCAGGGCAGGGCCAGCCCCCTGACATTCATCGATGGGTAAGCGTTAGAACAGTCACTGCTGAGGAGGGGGGTAAGAGGGCCAAGGTGCCGAGACACTCTGAATCAATTATTTCATATCTCTCTTCGGCTGTGGGGGTATTAACAAAGGAAATTGCGAGTGCAGAGCATGAACTGGGTCTCCCGCCTTCGTTATCATCTACGGTGGCACCATTTCCTGACCATGGCAGGGGGCCTGTCATCCCCCTAGAACCTGAGGTGGTAGTTACAAATAACAAACTTGCAGCGGTTTCTTTGGACTGTCCTCCATCTATCAATACCTCTTTACCACCACCACCCCAGAGGGATCTGACCGCGGGACATGGCCCAAAAAGGGACTCCGTAAAGAGGAAGAAAGCGGCGGCTAGTACAATTCCGCGCGCTGGGTCTGACTTAAGTATGGGCGATCAGCTGGAGGCGCTTTTTTGCGAGAGGATCGAGCCCTTGATTGCAGACATTGCTAAAGACATAGTGGACACATTGAATACCTGTCTTTCTGGTCTTTTAAAGAAATGTTCTTTGATAGATAAAATTGTTAAGGATCTTTCATCTGTCCCAATTTTACTTAAATGTGACACTGTTGCCCCTGACAATAACATTGCCATCGATATGTCCAAAAGAACTCTGGACCCTCACCCGCTTCTCACTAGGGAGAATATCGTGACTGATGGGGCACGATCTACTAATTTACTTAATACTCCCCCCCAGATGGGTGGCCCTGTACTGGGGAACACAGGGGCTAATACCAACGTTAAAACCCGCCCAAGTAAACTTTCTCTTAACCGGCAGGCTAGGGGAAGTAAGATGCATTTAAATCTACCCCCGAGGCAGCCCCGCTAGTAGCTATTTTTATTGGAGTACCCACTCTAGCAGAGGGCTCGGTTGAAACAGCAACTGACCTATTAAAAAAGGCTAGGTCATGGTGCGCAGAAGGTAGTAGCGGGGGAACCCACATAGCCGACAGGGTCATATTTGCTAACCGGGTGGGATGGATTGGGAAGCGCCCCAAGTCAGTGCAGGAGGACTGTGTTGTAGTCAACTTTGATCGCCCGGATCAGGCCAACAAACTCTTCTGGGACGGTTCCGATTTAGAAGGGGCAGTCCATATGAGGCCAGTCCCCCTGGGGTTCTTTTACCCACCCCCCACCACACTTCGTTGCACTAAGTATCCGAGGTCACCTACTAGAAGGCAGCTCCCAGCTGGTGTTGGGGTTACTTCAGCGAGACCTACAGTGCATTGCACCGGAGGTAACCTGGGAATACAGACTTTCCCAAATCTGCTACAGACACACATTTGAAAGGAAGGAGAAGGGGTAGTAGTGAGTAACCGTTTCTCACCCCTCTCTGACATAGAAGAAATTGATTGACAATCACTATCACCTCAGCCAGCTACCCTAGAGATTAATAATCCAGGTGAAACGATAGCCTGTAAATTGATAACATGGAATGTAGCCGGGATTAGAACAAAGAGGGCTGATTCGTCATGGATCGATTTTGTAAGTAGTCATGATAATATAGCATGTCAAGAAACCTGGGTTACATCACCCAACTTCTGGCTTGATGGCTACTCATCTTATTGTATCCCGGCCATTCCTAGCTCTGCTGGTAGAGCAAAAGGCGGTCTCGCTTTTTTGTTCTCTCTCAATCTTAAAGGTACCTTTAAGATGGTCCCGAACATTTCACCAAATATTTTAATTGTTGAATGGACAGCCCCATCCAGCAGCAAAACTCTTTTGATTAATTTTTATAATTCCTGGGATAGGGATAGGGGTAATGATCATGTTGCTGACTTGCAGCAATCTATTACTATGTACAGTCAAATGAATTACACTAATTTCGAGATCATTTTTTTAGGTGATTTTAATGTACGTACACCCTTGTAGTGACTTGTGTTTTCTAGGCGATCAGGAAGGTCAATTGGGCTTAGTGACATCCCATTTTGAGCACACAAAGGCAGGTGAGGCTCTAGAGGAACTTCTTGCCAGTTGGAATCTATATGAACCTTGTATTAGTGAGGGAGGGACCAGAACTATTACTTATAAAGGTACTGGCTCTGGTTCCATTCTAGACTACATTTTCACGACATCAGGTTTATTATATAGAGTGTTGTCCTATAAAGCCCTAGACTCAATCCATAGCGACCATAACCCGGTCCAGTTAATAATGAATTGGGGAGTTCACCGGGAGGATAAGCCCTGTCCCTCTGCCATTGGCCCCACACTACGCTCTGTGGACCAAGGGAGAAGGATAAATTGGGCTACAGTGGTCCCTGAAGATTTTATGGACAAGTTGATGCCCACAATTGAAGGACATATGGCTATATGTCAGGACCACCAGGCTACTCCCCTAGAGGTGATGAAGGCCTTTGAATCTATATGCTCTCATGTTTCTGGAGCGTTAACAACCAAACCTCTTCAGGGTGGTTCTAAACAGCATCGCTGGTTTGACGCCAAGTGCTCCAAAGCCTATAAGGCTTTAATGACAGCCCTAAAAATAACCCCGAGAGACAAGGCAGTGGTGGCTAGTTTAAGAAAGGAGTACAAGGCTACTGTAAATGGGAGGAAAAGTGACATTAAGAAGAAGGCCTGGGAAGATCTACTTTCCTGTGAGGTCCTTCACAATAGCTCACAGTTTTGGGCCATAGTAAACCACCCATTTTTCTCAGAGGGGGACAATACAGTCACTGAATGTATCATCACAGATGAGAAGTGGGTGAGACATTTTGGGGAGGTATATGGGAGTTGCGAATCTGCAGCCTCGGATAATTTGTGGGAGAAGGGCACGTGCGGCCCCTTGTCCTTCTCTCCCGAGGACGTGGAGAAAGCAATTGTGGAGACCTCTAAGAAGAAGGCCCCAGGGCCGGATGGCGTCCCCGCTGATTTTTACAGACATTACCCAAATTTATGGGCGGGGGTTCTAACAAAAGTCTTTGAAGCCGCAAAGGGTAAAGTCTTCCCCAGCACATGGTCCACCTCTATCATCGTGCCAATTTTTAAAAAAGGCTAGCGGGATGATCCAGGGTGATACAGGCCAATTTCCCTTTTAGACTCTGCAATTAAGATCTTAGGCAGAGTCTTACTATACAAACTCAGAGATAACATCGATAGGTGTGGGGGCCTAATAAACACCCAATATGGTTTTAGAGAAAAAAGGGGCATGGTGGACCAGTATTCGAAACCTCCACTTGATAATATCTAAGTATACAGGTGCCAAGGAGGGGTCCTTGTTTTTAGCCTTCATGGACCTCTCCTCAGCTTTTGACCTTGTGAATAGGTCAAAACTGTGGGAGGTCCTAGTGCAGATGGGGGTGGACAAACCACTTGTTTGTTTTTTGGCTTCCTTGCACCAGGAACTATTCGCCCAAGGGAGAGTCACGAAGGAAGGGAGATGTACAAGTCATTTCAAGTCGCTAAGAGGAGTGCGTCAGGGCTGCATTCTGGCCCCCCTCCTTTTTACCATCTATATAAATGGCCTGGGCAAACATCTAGAGGCAGTGGAGGGGGATGTGAAGAGTATGGGAGAAACGAAGATTCCGGCTCTCCTATACGCGGACGATGCCGTACTGATAGCACGTACAGGGATGGGTCTTCAGCGTTTGCTTGAATCTTTTGGTACCTTTATGGACCAGCTGGACCTAAAGATCAATGCGAACAAGTCACATACCATGGTGGTGGGTCGACACAGAAAGAAGAGGAAAACCATATCCTTTTTCTGTAAGGGGGAACCAGTGTCGAGGGTGGAAGTGTTTCCCTATTTAGGAGTAATTTTCGATGAGAAGGGCATGTGGGGCCCACAAATAAAGGCTAAAAGTTTGTCACTGGTGAGAGCAACCTAAGCCTTGCTGAGTTTTTCTAAAAGGTTGGGTGCCAGGCCCATGGAAGCTCTATTAAAAATGTATGATTCTAAATGTATTTCCATAGTCATGTATGGATCCCCACAATGGGGCTATGTGTCACAAGAACTGATACAAAAAGCGGAAAATAAGTTCTTGAGACGCTTGTTATCCACCCCCCAAGCTACTCCAACATACTCAATTCATGGGGAGGTGGGAATTGACTATGTTACCGATAGAATCAGAATGGCCCCTCTATTATTCTGGCTAAAGACGTGGCTTAATGACGAGTTAACACTTAACCACTCCATCCTGGAAGATGTGATGTCACTAGACCATGCAATGAAAATTCCCTGGCTAGAATATATAAGACATACTTTTGCACGGCTAGGATGCCCGGATTTATATAATGCCCCATCCAGTATTAGACGGGAGGATGTGATCGGGACCAAAAATAACTTTTTGGCTGTGGCAAGAGTAGCTCGGGAAGAGCAGGAACTCATGAAACCCATGGTTAGACAACATTATTTGTTACTAAGTTCGCCTTCCCTTGAGCTTTATCTTAGAATCGTAACTAAGCCCTTCCACAGGTTTTTATTAACTAAATTTAGATTTAATTTGATACACTACTCCCTAGGCACTTACCATTCATGGTATAAACCAGAAAGTGGCCCTCCATGCAGCTGTGATGAATTCTCACTACAGGATTCTATGCATTTTATTATGTTTTGCAGCCTGTACACGGCACCGAGGAAGAAATATCTGGCACCTCTACTAAGAGAGGCAAGTTTTACCCAGGTTAGGCCTGCCTTAGTTTACTTACAGTCTTTAGGTAGTATTCGTGTCATCTTTTGTGTGGCCAGTTTCTTAGTGGCGGCTCATAGAATTAAATCAAAAAAACGCCCCCCAAGGGATTCTGTACAGTTAAGCATGCAATAACACTGAAATTGTTTTAAGCCTTTTAAAATCTTTGTTTCCATCACATTGTAGAATTACAAATAAATATGCTTTGTTTTTGCTGTTCTAACTGCTGCTATATTCTGGAATGTGTGTAGTTTATTTACAGGTATTTACATTTTATTATGTATTGATGATATTTTACAGTTTTTCCTTTCACACTCAGCATACCAGTAATACTGTTCACAGAGTTCATTTTATAAACTCCTCTCACTTTGTAGTCAGAGAAAGAAAAGTAAACACCATTCTCTATGTTAAAAGAACAAGAAGCAATTTGTTAGAAGACCTCTGTCTCTGAAGCACAGCAAATGTGACAAGATAAATACAAAATGTAAAGGTATCTTTATTAATTGGTCTTCTGTGCCCCACCAGAAATTGGCTGGTGACGCACCAGTGGGTCGCGACCCACAGTTTAGGAAATTGATCTGGGCCATGTACAGGGTTTACGTGACAACTGTCTTGCCTTAGCAGCAGGGGCAATAATGGTTTTAAGTTCATGTTTAAAAACTGTTAACAAGTACTTCTCATTGCAGTGCAACAATGTGACGTTCTACAGTCAAAGCTTCCACATGTTAAAGAAATATATATATTTTTAGGTCGAGCGTAGCGAAGCGTAGCGATGGACCTTTTGTTAGCGTGTCTGGGGGAATGTGAGACAGCGATCGCCCACGCGCCTCGCTGTCTCAGATTCGTCCGCGTGAAAGCGCTTTTGAATCTAGCTGCTGGGAGCTGTAAAACAATAAGGCAGACTTTAATTTAAGTGCATGTCGGTCTCTCAGCACGGGCGTGATCGTGCCATCCTGCCTCCGTCGCACCTCTCCAACGACAATGCGAGCGCCTGTTCCCGCCCCCAGCCTTCAACACTCACCGACTGCAAGGGGGGGCTCCTCTGACGGCGGCAGGACGTCTGTGACTCTTTGGACTGGCGGCCCCGGGCACTCCACACTCCACGGGAGCCCCGGGCCGCGGGAGGACGTCCCTTCTTCTTCCGGGCGGGCGCTGGCCAATCACAGCGGGCGGCGGCCGTCACTCAACGTTAGCCTCGCTGTCGTGCTCCCTCCCCCCCGCTCCTCTATGGGGCGTGCGCACCACTAGTTGTATTCATTGGAAAGGCTCTATGCATGCTTTAACTTGGTATGTTGAATCCTTTCTGAAGAAGCTGGGTGCTTCCGGAGGGGGCTGAAGGTATGTGACTTTGCACCTGCCAAATCAGGAATTACTGTGACCACACGGCACAAGTGCATGGTGTTTAGCCAACAGCAAATCTACAACTAGCCATTGAAGGTTTTTAGGTATTTCCTACAACAGCACATGCACTCTTAATTTCAAGAGATATTGTATAAACAAAGGAGCTCACAGCCCGACATCATTATTACCATTGGCAGACTTGATTAGCACTCCCATTTCATCATTTATCATTGGTAAATGTATGGGTGCTTCACTTCCATATTTTTGCGTTTCTCGCTTTGCAACAGCATGAACGAAGGGTGGATTAATTACATTTCCTTCCGCTTGAGGTACTTCCACCCCCCCCCCCCCCCCAACACACTTCATTGCTGCTTCCTCTCCCGTCACTTTTTGCCAATCTCCACAAACCACCTCACCCGTCAAGGATGCTTGCCCAGTTCCTCTCCCCGTATACATATCTAGCCAAGCAGTGAATGCTTTATTATTTATTTTAGGTCGAGCTTAGTAGCGCGCATGTGCCCCTCGCTTCCCAGTGGCTCTTTTGTGTGCTCTTCCAAATTGTTGTGTTTTTGTGTTCTACAAAACTATATCGGATGCAGTTTGGTTCGTGGTGTGCTGAATTAGACAATATTGCGTCTGTGTCATCGCTGCGCCTGTTGATAGTGTAGGCAGATGTCAGTGCACGGTGCAGTTCTGAGAGCGCACTCGGTACAGAACCACACATGACCGATGGCCACGCCTTCTGTGAGTGCCTGTGAGACACTGCACTGCCCTTAGTGAACACGGGCTGGCGGTGCGCAGAGCCCTCACAGTGCAAACGCACAGTGCAGCACAGCGCAGCACAGCACAGCACAGCAGAAGAGGACATGCACATTCATTCGGAGTAAACCGGTTTAAGAATGCGCATCTCAAAAGGTCAGCAGCAAAGAAACACACCTCTGTGTACAGCTGCCTGCATTCACATCCTTTACTAGACAAAACGTCACCGATTACCCAGTCGTGCATGTATAGCAGAGCTGTCAGTAGGCAACATCGGTACAAAACAGTAGAAAACTTGAGTGCACACACCTCTCTCTGCTTACAAAGGAGCCTGGGAGTGCTGGCAGCCCTAGTGTGCAACTGAAAGCCTGACGATGCATGTCACATTAGGTGTGCAACTCTGCACACACTAATCAGAGCTCCGAGTGAAGGCTCGCACACAGCCCTCGTAGGCTGCATAGAAAGCAGAATTTCCAGTGCCCCTCACATTGTCCCAGCCCTCCCAGACTTTTATACACAGTAGCGTTGCCTATCCTCTTTTTAAGAAAGGGCATCAGATGTTTGTTGTTTTGGTAACATTTCTTTGAAAGCGCTCAAATTATGCGTGCTTTTTAAGACTTTATAAACCTATTGTTTAAAACCAACGCACACTCGGGAAACAATGCTTTTACAGAAACAAAACAGTACTATAAAAACATTGCTTCCATCAGTGCGTGTAATTTTGAGTAGAAGCTATCCTTTGCTTATGTAATTTTATAACAGCCGTAATAAATTACTCGCTTTTAATCATTTTGTTTCCTGCAGCACTTCTTTGTACTTATTTTATATTGGAAATGTTGCTGATTTCTTGGCTTTCTCTTGCAAAACTTTCTGCATTAGAGTCGCTGTTAAAAATTATTAGTAGACCCACAAAAAAAACACACGATTAACTGCTGATGTTTTTAAAATTCACAAGTAAAATTTGTATTTTGTTTTCAATTGGCGTGTAAACACTCCACATTTAGGGTCTTTTCTATTTTAATATTTTCAGTAATATGGTACACCTTTTTTGTTTTTCTTCCAACCACTCCACTATCAGTCAGTCATTATACTTTTATTCGACACATGTATCATAAAAAGTACAAACATATAATACACACATAAATATAGAACCATTTCATCATTTACAGAAATACATTTAAAAGTCATGTGGAAATGTTGACTGAAGAGACATTTTTCAACAGTTTTGACCTAATAATCCAGGCACATGATAAAAACTTTGCAACCCCACAAATAGTAACCATGGAAGAGGTGTCGGAGATGAGGATACGCAAAGCTGATTTGTAATCCCTAACTCCAAGGTTCTTTAATACAGGTTTTAACCATTTGTTCCTAGGTAGGCTATATGCTTTACAGGCAAAAAAGAAGTGGCCTAATGATTCTTCAGGATTTGTACAACCTGGACACTTTATATCCTCATCCCTCCTTCTGTTCCATCTGGACGTGAAAGTTTTAAGGGGCAATGTTCCATATCTAAATTTCAGATAAAGTGTCCTGTCTCGAGGAATCTGAATAAAATCCAAAAACAATTCTAGCTTTATATTGCACTTATGGGTCAAAAAGATCTCAGTTAAATGTCCCCAATTTGGGTTCTGTAAAGCCTTGGCCTCAATCCAGTCCCAGTATAGTTTTTTCACCAGTTGTTTTGGTGGAGGAGATTGGGAGGCCCATGCGTCACTTAAACCCACACTGGCTACAAGTTGTTTTAAGACATTTAGCCACTTGATTTTACCTGAAGTGTTTAGTTTTAACATTTCATCTAAGACTAAAGCATAATTAGCTAATTCGGGGGTCCTCCTCAAACAAACCCAATATAGGAGGGGACGAAGCTGGAGAATGTCCCGAATGGACCTCCTACCCAGATCTACAAATAAAGGTTTGAGTGGGGTAGAGGTTGGAAGTGATACCAAGTCCCTCATAAACTTATTCTCAGTTAGGACATGTTCATTGGTGTTCTCAATGCCCCATAATTCTGAGCCATAAACAGCTGAGGCTATTGCTTTTCCCTCATAAACTGACAAAGCAGGAGCAACTGGCCTGCTCACAGAGAGTCGCTGGTTTTTTAAAATAGTGCCAGAAACTCTTTTGAGGTTTAAAATCATTTTGCTTATATGGGGTTCCCACTTCATATTATTATTAATCCTAACACCCAGGTAATCAAACTCTTCGACCACCTCGAGGGGAGATCCATTCAAAGTCAGGTGAATATTCCTGTATTTCCTCTTGGCGGTCATAACCATTAATTTAGTTTTAGTTGTGTTTATTGTAAGTCCCCGTTCCTGACAGAAAACACTAAACTGGTCAAGGAGAGTTTGGAGACCTGTGGGAGTTTTTGACAACAGAAGGGTGTCGTCAGCAAAGAGGAGCGATGGTGTTTTCTCCCCGGCCATAATGGGGGCATCTGCCGGTATCTCTTGCAGATGTTTCACCACCCCATTTATAAAAAGGGAGAACAAAGTGGGGGCCATCACGCACCCCTGCCGCACCCCTCTGTTAACAGGGATACTCTTAGTGAGTTGCCCCTGCGTCCCCCAACGTATCCTAGCATAGGTACCCTCATGGAGTTTGATGATAAGATTTAACAAATAGGATGGGAAGCCCATATTCAGTAAGACATTCCATAATTTAACACGGGGTATTACATCGAATGCAGTTTTTAAGTCTATAAAAGCCAGGTAAAGACTCCCTCTGGCTATTGACACTGTTTTCCAAAAAACTGCACAGAATCTAAAAACTTGGTCGATTGCTCCTACATTACTTCTAAATCCTGCCTGAAAGTGGGACAGGATGTTTTCTTCCATAAGCCAGCCCTCAATCCTATTTATAATGACCCTACCAACTACTTTTTGAATAACATCAATTAAACTAATTGGTCTGTAGTTGGCAGGGTCCTCTCTCTCGCCCTTTTTAAAAATGGTGACAACTTCGGCACCTTTCCATGAGTCAGGTACTTGGTGACCCAGCTGGATAAGATTCATAATGTTTACGATAAGATCAGCCCAAACCGTTGGATTATGCAGCAATAAATCACCCGGTATTCCATCCGGGCCAGGTGCCTTACCCGGTGTTATTTTGTGGATGGCTTCCTGGACCTCACGGGGCGTGAACAGTGCATCTGTAAAGCCACCGTTTGGTTGAGCCAGACAGCCAGTATCTATTGTTGGGAGTGCTGACGCAGCTTCCAAGGTGCCTACACCATATAATTTAGAAAAGTGGGAATGCCATTGGCACTCAGTTATGTGGTTTGGAATGGGCTCAGCACCACGTCTATCAAGAATATTTATCAATTTCCAGAATACAGTGGCGTTTTTCCCATGGGCCGCTTCCTTTAGTGCCTGCCAATGTTCCTCTTCCCAATCTTTTTTGGCTTTCGCAATGCTAATGCGATAATCTTGTCTTGCTGATCTGGCTGCTGGTGCATCCTTGTTTTTTATAGCCAGGGAGATGGCTTTTCTTTTTTCCCTACAGGAGACAGTATACCAAGGGTTCCCCTTCCTTTGGGTGTGTTTAATCGATGGGCATCCCTTGTTTTTTTTGGAGAAAAACATACTAACCTCCCCTATTAGGTTTTTGTACTTAACTGCTAGCGTAGACCCCCGAGGCTGGGGGGATGTTTGGTGCACTGATGCCAAGGCCCTCGAAGCAGCCAAAACTAGAGCTCTAATGTTCTCGGGTGTCCCTTCATTACACCTGACCACATTCCATTTAATCCTGCGATTACAGTTAGAAGGAACTAATTCTTTGGTAATCAGCTCATTTGAGACATCTTTACCAATATTATCACCCCAGAACATACCCATACAGAGAGGATTGTGGTCACTGTCAATCCTCTGACTGACCTCCATATCGACAAGGTTAGCCCATGACCAAACATCTAGAAGGATGTAATCAATCCGTGACGGGCAGCCTATTCGATTAAAAGTCATAGCGCCCATACGGTCTGATGTGGTGCGGCCGTTTAGGGCCCATAGGTCATGGGCAGACACCAGGGCGTTTAACTGGATAGCTCGAGCAGACCACTTCTTGATTGGGGCCAGTAATAGGGATGGAATAAACTGGTTCCCTAGTTTGTTATGAGAACCCAGGGAGTCCTCCTCATCAAGAGGCTCAAATGTACAATTAAAATCACCTCCCACCAGTACTGAGGATTTAGAGGGGAGGGATGAAAGCCTGTTGTCTAACAGCTCTAATATTGGTGAAGATTGGCCCCCTGGGAGCCCCCTGGCATAAATACAGAAAAGTTCCAAAACATTTCTGGCAGACTGCCTTTTAACAGTTATGTGGAGTATGTCATTTGTGGGGATATGATTAACAATAACCTCACAGTTCAAATCTATCCTAATCCAAATAAGTAGGCCTCCCGATGGACGCCCCTTCCCTTGCTGAGTTGCAGGGACAAAGAATGTAGAATAACCATGCTTGTGTTCTGACTCAACACACCAAGTTTCCTGGAACATGCAGATATGGTAATCCTCTAGGAAATTATTCCATGCAGGATTAGACAGATTTTTCTTTAAGCCCGCTATGTTCCAAGACAGAATTTTAACAAGGGAAGGGGACAGTGAGTGATTTTCCAAGGGTGCCGAAATATCAATATCCCCTGTCAGTGGGTCTAGAGTAATACTATCCTGGTTGGGTAATTCCTCCCTAACATTAAGGATAGGACCCCTATCTAGGGGAGTAAGTACCCCACTTCCATTGACAACTTCAGGGGACTGAGGTGATGGTCAGTCCACCTCTTCCAGCCCACTAAAACGATTGTAACAAGGGAATAAGGGATAGTTGAGCTGTGGGCCCCACCCTTCTCCATTAAACTGGGGATCACCCTTCCACTGGTGCCCCTTCCTCCTATGGACTAAGTTCCATCCTTCCTCCGCTGCCATTCCCCACTGTTGTGGGTTCTGATAGGTAGATATAGCACTCCCATTTCTACCTCTCCCCAGACCATTTTTAGCCGGCCTCAACCAACTCCATCTAACATCCTCTTGACCCTCTTGCGCATAAAAAAAAGACAGGGGTTTGGCTGATACCACCGATTTGTTATCACATGGAGGAAAAGAACAAATAAATTCTACTAATCGTGGGTCCTCAAACGTGATAACGACACAATCACCCTTTATACTTTTCTTCTTCCCACCTACCCAAGGGGCCCGTTCTACCATAAGTATGTTCTTATTTAGACCAGGAGGTGGAGGGTAATTTTTGTCAAGCCAGTGGCATATTTTATTTTTAATCGCCCAGAAGGGCTCAGAAGTGGATGTGGGCAACTCTGGAATGCCCGTCAGAACGACCACAAACGGACATGCATCAGGTGGTAGATTGATGTTACGCCGTGTGGTGGTTTTTCTGGGCTGTGTCTGGGGAATAATAGGAGCTGGGATACTAGGTACCTTTCTCTTCACAACACTTAAGCATGTAGAAGTGGAGGGTTTGTTGTTATTCTGTGTGTTAGACGAGCTGGTTGTGGGTACCAGAATACTCCCTGTGGATGGGTTTTTATTGCCGGGCACAATGTTGGCAACAGGCGGTAAAACCGCCGAAGTACAAGGACCAGGAATGATCGACTTAGGGTCGTGCAACGCGAGGATGGTGTCAAGTTGATGTTCTATGTTAGCAAGCCTAGTCTCCAGAGGCAAGAGCAATGATTTAATCAAGGTAGACATAGAATTCATTAGGGAATCGAGCCCTTCCCCTGAATTAATAGATGAATCATTACTTCCGCTAATATCCAAAATACTGGCCAAGCTGCTATCATGTGTTATATCATCCGGAACCCCTAGAGATAATAAATGAGGAGTAGAGTCTAATAAGTCAGACTCAGGTTGATCAATGGGAGCCTGGGAGATCCCATCATCTACCATCACCACACCCAGATTATCCCCCCCAGAGTTAGAACCCATAGCCCCTTGTAAAGTTATGACAGGGTTATCAGTTGGAGGGTTTGCTAAGTTCAGGACATTTGAAGCTGACATATTAGTGTCAGACCCACCCGCCTGAGAAGAATCAATATCGCCGTGAATTACTGTCACAGATAAATGGGGGATGTTAGAGGGTAATATACTCATAGCGGGGCATTGGTAGGTAATGATGTTGAGCAAATGACAGGGGTAGTAACATCAATCGGCTTCCCAGCAGGAAGAGCGAGGTTATTTCGGCCTTGGGGCGGGGAATGTATTAATGCTATGTTGCCGAGTGATGACCTTTTCGCATGAGCAAGATCCAGTGAAACCCTCCTTTCCATTAACGAAATACCCTGGTCTATCAGAGAATTCGTACGAGAAATAAAATTATCTAATGTGCCAATAACTTTTTTAGTTTTATCATTGCCAGCTCTCTGGCTCCTGGTTTTACGGGTGGACATCTCTGGCAAGACAAAGAGCAGCTAGGGGTAACAATATAATACTAGCAAAGGACCCCAAATTGACAGTTGGCACATAAACAAGTAAATTTAGCTACACGGAAAGTGGAAAACCAGACAAGTAGTTGGCCGGTTGGCTTCAAGAATAGAGTCAATAGTCAGTAAAAAGTTTGCAACAAGGAGGGACAGGAAAATAGAGGTGTGCCCAGGCCAGGCACTGCAGGCCACGGAGGGCCACAGAGGGCCCGCCCTTTGCCCGGGCTTAGCCCCGGGCGCTCCCGCGCGCTCCCGCGCGCTCCCGCGCAGCGTAGGGCTCCCAAATTTATAATCCTGGGACCAATGGGCCGGGTTGTTGGAGGTGGGGCGGGGCGGTCAGGAAGAGCGGGGCCAGGTGACTCGGCCACTGACAACGGGACTCCTGGGAAGGCGAGTCCCGGGTCGCGCTCGCAGCCCTGCAGCCTCACACAACCTCACAGGAACAGCTGATTCCGGGAAAACAGGAACGTCAGGCAAGTGCGAGAACGAAGCGGGACCCGCGGAGCGGGTACCGCGAGGCGTGGGTAGGAGAGCCTTCACTATCTACATTACTTTCAGCTAACTTCCTTTAGCTGGCAGCACATGGCACCTCTGCTAACTCTTAAAAAAAAAGTTTGGTTCACAGAAAAATAATATGTATTTTAAGGGTGCCGCGGCACCCCACGTGCCTTTAGTTTCAGTGCCTATAACCATGATGATAATTCGAACTGGTGGAGTTAACTTTTCTAAACCGTGAGCTCTCCTTAGAGCCTTTCAGGCACAGTAATTTTGTTTCTTTTCTTTTTAATGATATATATCCGCTTATATTTCCGCTGTAGCATTCATTGTGACTGTTGTCACATGGCCACGCCTAATGGGCGCGCACTGCGGGATGTCACACCCTGCTGCCGCCAGCTGCAGTTAAATTTGTGGGAGGCCAGCTAAGCTGAGTGCAGTAAATCATGGTAGCGCAGGCGCTGCTTGGTGGTAAATTCAAATCTACGACCCCACGACAGCAGGACCCAACCTCTCGGAACCCAACAGCCACTGGATCCCACACTGTGCAGTTTCCTGCTGCTGAACCTGAGTGAGTGAGTCTGATGGCTCAGCGACTTGGCACATGTTTGCAGAGGGAGTGACGGGCCAGGACTCTAAGGAGGCTGACAGTCGGCCTGTAAACCCAAATTGCTATTGCTCGCAAGTAAGTGTCAGTGCGTCTAAATGTTAATCTAATTTGCTTTTAAATTAAGCTCTTAGCTCGCGATCAGCTACCAGCTGGTCAATGTAGTTCTGCCATTGTCACTGATGCTGTCAGCGGGCAGCTGTGACTTTTAAGTGTGTGCCTCAGCTGCCTGTCAAGCTGTCTTGCGCAAATTCCTATAACTCTGCACTCCCCCTCCTTGACTCTGGTCTTTCGTGTCTGATGGAAGTGCTTAGAAGCAGGAACTCTAGGTCATATGCATTGTCCATGCTGCTCAGTCTTTCCACCAGGGAGCTCGAATGCTTCTTTCGCACTCAGCATGCCCCTTGCCAACACTTTACTTCCTAAGTGCCCATCCATTTCTGGTGCTTTGTAGGAGTTTTAAGATCATCTTACAGTGTCTCGTTGCTCAATTGGGTGTAATTTCTGATATTTATGTTTCCCCTTAGTAAAGCTTGATTTTGTTAATGAGATAGTGTCACTCAGTCTTGTGTACATGGCTCCCCTGGCGGGACTAGTGGCACCATTCGGGATCCAGCTGGTGAGCTACGCTGATGACACCCAGCTTGTGGTCTCCTTGAACAGGAACGGGTCCTCCTCTGTTAATCTGAGGATGTGCCTTGAGGCGGTCGCGGGATGGATGGACCAGTCTCAGTTAAAGCTAAATGGAGGAAAAACGGAGGTGATGCTCCTGGGGAAGGGAGCCTCCCTCGATAACTCAGAGGCTTGGCCACTCTGTATGGGATTAGGACCACTGCCGAAACCAGAGATCAAGAGCCTTGGTTTCTGGCTTGATACGGAGCTTTCCTTCCGTTATCAGGCTAGGAAAACCACGGCCACTTGTTTTGGATTATTAAGGATGATCCGTAAGATCCTCCCCCTGTTACCTGAGGCAGCAAAAAGGACACTTGTCCAATCTCTGGTTCTATCAAGGATAGATTATGGCAACGCCATCTACCTGGGCGCCCCTGCTGGGGTAATCCAGCGGCTCCAGATCGCACAAAATTTTGCAGCTAGAATCCTGACAGGCACTGGCCCCAGGATGTCGGCCAAACCGGCCCTGAAGAAGCTCCACTGGCTCCCAGTGAGGGAACGGATTTCTTTTAAGGCCTTATGTATTACACATAGGGTCATGCATGGACAGGGTCCGGCCATTCTGAGGACCTTGATTAGGCCCTATAAGGCCCGGAGAGACCTGCGCTCAGACGATCAGAATTTAGCTGAGATCCCGAGTGTCCGGAGATCTAGGACCGGGGGTCGTCTCTTTTCTCTGAACGCAGCTAGGCTGTGGAATTCGCTTCCCCCCCCGCTGCGACATGAACCCAACCTGCTGATCTTTAGAAGGAAATTGAAGACCTGGCTTTTCAGCAGAGTATAAAGCTAGATTTATACAGTGATGTAAATAGCTCCTGATCCCGTCGCTGTGTACCCTCTGGGCTCCGTACAAGCGCTGGGATGCTCCTGAGTAGCCATGCGCTATATAAGAGTCTGAAATAATAATAATAATAATAACAGTCGTTCAATTGTCACTCATAATTACACCGAAATTATGAAAATGTCACATTGAAATCTGAAACCTTGGCAGCTATTCTCCACTTATTATGCTTTTCCATGGAATGTTTTAAATGTAAAACTGAGTCTTGTACCAATGTTATTAACTTGTTGACCGAATGTGGCATATTAAGGTAAATACGTTTTTAGGTCTCGCCTAGGCAGCGCTTGCTCTGTCTCGACGAGGCATGCTGTATCCAGGATATGTGGATAAAGCGCCTCTTACTTCCCGCCCATCTTTTCAAATGGCTCCTGTCACTGTCCTTTGTAAATGGTGGCTTTTCATTGGTCATTAGGCTTTCTAGTACCTCCTTAGTACCGCCTTGTCTCTTCTTGTAACCTTCCATGAGGAAACACCCTTTTACATGTGTTGTTACACCCTATGCTTAAATTACAGCCTAAAGGCACTACTTTCTTAAAAGCCTCCAGCCAGGACACTCACTTAGTCCTAAACTAGATTGGCAGTTATTACTTTACTCGCTAGCACATCTCACGTTTATATTAGACCTTCTATAAATTTCCCTTCATCAGCTTCACAGAGTACAACCTAATCTGGAATTAATATAATAATTATTTTGTCACATTTCAAAGCTACTAATTGTATACATGGACATAGCTATTTGAATGTACCCGTGGTACTGTCTTGCATGCACTGCATTATGGGTAGGGTAGATTTACCATATCTTCAAAGTTTGATGCTCACTAGTGACCTCTGAGCACAGCTTGTGCTACTGCACTTAGACAAGCAGTGCTGGTGCCTTGCTCACTAGGGACATCTAGCGCAGCTTGTGCTTCTGCATCTAGAAAAATAGTGCTGGTGCCTTGCTCACTAGGGGCATCTAGGCGCAGCTTGTTTTTACCTGTCGCCTGCCCAAGATCAGGAAGCAGGCACACCGAACCGGCACCTCCTCACCACTTCTTGTCAGCCAATAGCAACCCCCATGCCCAGCATACATAGAGAACTACACTGCTATGGCACAGCACTACCAACTGCCTGCCTTCCTGCCCCTACACTGTTACCCCGCGGTGCAGCCACAGAACAGTGGCTACATTGCCTGTGTCTGCCCCGCAACGCGTTGTTCCTGCCATGGTGGTTTCCCACAGCTGGGTGCAGTTAATACGGACAGGGACCCAAAGATATGTGGCATCGCAGAATAAGAACAAACGTGGTACAGGTAGGCTTTTTTTTATTTATTTACTTTTATATAGCGCAAACTTTACCTGCAGGTATCAGAGCGCTTTAAATCAGCATGCTTATAACAAGCAACACTAGCACTCTATATTACTGCCAACTTTGCTTAGCATAAGCAACAGCTAACCATTCACAAACAATGTTTATATACCAATTGCAAATTAAAAAAAATTTTTTATGCAAAGCATTGTCATTTACAATGCCAGTAACTCAAACTTTAATGCTGCGAGACCTATTGCATTGTAAATGCTTGTTTTATTTTGTGGAGGAATGAAATTCCAACAATTCCTGTCCTTATCTGTTGCCCAACGCTGGTATGTAGTGTTTAATTTATTATTAAATTATCAGAGCCAATTAAAACACATAACATGTCCATGAACATCACGAAACAGCTGAGAGATTCAGAAAGGTCTCTTCCTAGCCACCACATGAAAGAGGAAGTCCCAACGACCGCTCCTAAGGACGGTATTATTCATCCAGGGTGAAGGGTGAAGGCTCTCTCCATCGTGCCACGCTGCAGTTTCCCTTGAGGCCATTTACTGGAAGTGTCTTGTCTGGTGCAAGTCGCGTGACCTGCAGGAAGCTGAACGATGCCTATAATTACCTTCAGACCACGCGCTCACTCCGCGGCGGTGGCGCGTGCTCAGCCGGCCCGCTCCGGCTCAGGGCTGGCGGCGCCGACCCGCGCTGACGTCAGACGCTGGGCCCTGCACGCTTTGCGCAATAGGGCTGGAGGGTGAAAAAGAGGGAATTGTGTGACAACAAGCGCATCAATTAGAGTTTACAAGGACCGGGAGGCCTGTCACGGTTTTTTGTGACCAAGGCGGCTCCATCCGAATTACTAAGTGTTCTATCAATGCAATTGCAATGTAATTAAACCTTAAATAAGTTAACATGGCCTATAAATATCCCCATGGGAATTGGGGCTTCGTATCTGTAATAACAAGGATAGGCAGCTGAATCAAAATCCTTTGGGCTGGAGCATTGGCAGGCGCTTCCAAGGTTGAATTTTCATATGTGACTTGGAGCTGGAAGCATGCAATTTCATTATCAGCAGCAGAACCAAAACGTCAGCCCTGTTCTATCAAGGGTGCAATGCAGCAGAACCACTGCCTTTTTCTATGTATGTCATTCCCACACATCTCTCTATATGTTTTTCTTGTAGTTCAGTTGATCAGTGTATAGGGCCACGTGACCAGAAGGCCAGCCTGGCACTGAAGAGTTAGGGGGCTTTTTGATCACTAGGCCCTTGATCCTTTCTTTAGAACACTCCATCACACACCCTGGCAGTCCTTTTCCACAAGTTTTCCTAACCAAAGAACAAGCTATGATGGAGTGAGGGCTGGTGAATTTTGAAAGTGGTGGGGCGAAAATACCTGGCCCTAAAAGCTTCAAGCAAGCTAGTGAGCCTTACTTTTTGTAACAGAGTTTAAAGGAGTTCTCAACAAACATTAGAAAAGACAGGGCCAAACGATGCATTTCTAAGCACAATTTCTATATAAATTACCTAACCCCAAGAGGTTCTGAAGAGGCACAAATAAATATTCCAATCATTTCACGTTGTGCCAGGCAGGTTTTATCCAGCACAGTGTATTTGTGGATTCAACCTCCCAAAAAAAGCTTTGAAATAACTGTGATAAACAGTGTATTTTTACCATAATGTATGCAAAATTGCCAGCATGTCCTAGATCAGTTTGTGATTTATGACTAGTCAATGGAATGGTTTGATTCTACTTTAAAACACTCAAATGATTGGGTTTGCTATTTTTATTCTGCTCCTATAACTTTATACTTTCAGGCAAGTACGGCAACTTTATAGACACAGCACCTGGCACACAAATTGTACAATGCACTTTAAAGACATGTATTATGCCATATTGTGTGTATTTTTATTGTACGCTATCACCTGTGAGGATATTCTAGCACTTTGTGGGTGTGTGGGGCCAGTCTTGTGGGACTTATTTGAAAAGCCAGGTCTCCAGCTTCCTGCAGAATTCAAAAAAGAGATGAGGCGGCCCTAATGTGGTGTGGAAGATCATTGCATGGTTTAGGAGAGATGTGGAAGGCACTGCCGCCTGATTTGCATTGGCGGTCTTGCTTCACGATCTTCTATCAGGCAGGGAAGACTGTGGTGATGTCTAGTGTTGATGCTGTGGTCAACCATGTTTCGGTGAGGAAAAGGTCTGTGGAGGCAGTGGTGTCCAGTAGGTCCCAGATGTCTGTAGCATGTTTGCTGAGTGAGCAGGTGTTGGGGAACAAGCACGTTAATAAGCAGCAGGGCTTGTGTTGGTTCATCTGTGCTTGAGCATGTGGGGTGTTGGGGCCTGTTGGTGTGGTTGTAGTGGGTGTTGGAGTGGTGGCTAACACGGTGCAGGTGAAGCGATAGGATGTTCAAGTGAAGGCTCCTTCCACTTTGCATGGTGTGGTGTGGCAGTAGCATGGCGAGCTACGGCTAAGGTTGAGAGAGTGGAGGAACGTAGTGGGGTAGTGGTGTGGTGGGTAGGACCAGGGTTCCTGATGTTGGGCACGGACCATACCTGGACAGGCACAGATGGGCTTGTCTTGGACATGCTTTTGGCGCAGCGAACAACCTTTACAATGTGGTAGCTGCACCGCAATACATTTACATAGCGGTCATTACAACGCAAGTCGTTACAATGACTTGCGCTGGATGGCACTCTACACTAAGGAATAGTATGATCTACTATTCCAACACCTTCCCTACTGTTACACACACTGGAGTTGGAATAGTAAATTATACTATTCCTAAGTCCAGCGCCCTTAGCGCAAGTCATTGTAATGACTTGCGTTGTAATAACCGTGATGTAACGTACCATGATCTAAATTTTCGCGTTATAACGTCACATATTCTTTTGGCGCACCAGCGGATTGCAGGGGCGTAACACAAGCCCCCGCAGCCCCCGCATTGCGGGGGGGCCTGCGGGCTCGGGGGGCCCCGGCCGGGCTACGGCCCTCAATACATCTGTGACGCGTCCCACAGCAGGCTCTAAAATGATGCGCAGACAGTGCCAGTGCGGGCCCCGGCCGGGGCCCCTTCGAGTCTTTGAAATGAGTGCGGGGGCCCGGCCGGGGCCCCAGCCAGCCTTTGAAATGCTGCGGCCGTGCGGGCGGGGGCCCCGAGTCTTCGAAATGGTCAGGTGCAGGCCCCGGCCGGGGCCCGAGTCTTAGAAATACTGGGTGCGGGGCCCCCGGCCGGGGCCCGAGAGACAGAGAGTCAAGTCCAGTAAAGTCCGAAATGGTGAGGGGGGGGCCGGCCGGGGCCCCGCCGGCCCGTCGTCACCACCCGTGTGAGTGTCAGTGTCACTCTGAGACTGAGTGAGGCACTGCACTTTGTGTGTGAGAGGTACTGAGCAGGAGCAGTCCTGGTGTGAGCAGTTATTAATTTATTAGCAATCATCAGTACTGTGTAATTATCATGATGAGTGTGACAGTGAGTCGATCCTCTCTCAACTCGAATCGATGAAATGGCGGCAGGAGACAGGGGTGGATGCGCGGCGCACACAGAATTGTTTACTATACTCTTGAGTCCTCTCCTGAGTTTCACTTTCCGCCGCCGCGTATGCGCGTGGGGGCGGGGGCAGGGTTGTCTGGTGAGTGGTGACCAATGCCAGGCAGCCCCACATGCGCAATGAAATCGCAGGCGGCGGTGGCGCAATGAGCTCGCACGCAAATGTGTGTTAGGCGTGTGGCATCAGGGGCGCGCATAGCCAGGCATACTCGACAAGAAGACAGAGAAGAGAACGAAGACAAAGCCTGCCAGGCCCGCCCACGCTCAGGACTGTCCACAGTCCGAACAGCCGAACTCCGAAGTAAGTCCGTCACCGGCGGTGCCTCCAGCCTCAGGGGTGACAGTGTAATAAAATCCATACCTCTATGCCATGCACCCGGATGTGGAAATATTAATGGGCAACCCATCATCCTCGTTAAATATGATCACGACAGCCAGACAACCATGTAATATATATTTGTGGAACAGACCCCTCCCCTATCTCTTTCGGGCGGTGGCTCAGTACCGTTTCCCTGGGCTCCGATGATGGTGCCACCGCGTCCCTGGCAACCCGGCATATCCCCCTTTCTCTTTCCATGCAGGAAAGGAGTACGAGGGACGGCGAACCGGAAGTACCTGTCACCGACCCCGGAAGTCCCGCCCACGATCCCGGACCGGAACACGGAAAAGGACGCCACGGAGAAGAAGCGGGGTTCTTGAAGGCGGACTCGTGGCAGGAGACAGCAAACCAAGAACTGAAGGCGGTGGACGGAGAGCGCGGAGAAGAGAAGAGCGGAGGCGA
This sequence comes from Lissotriton helveticus, assembly GCF_964261635.1. NCBI lineage: Eukaryota > Metazoa > Chordata > Amphibia > Caudata > Salamandridae > Lissotriton > Lissotriton helveticus. The sequence continues at coordinate 66,529,938 of NC_136073.1, read as the reverse complement.
GGAGGAAGAGATCTGGAGCGAGGACTGGTGGAGTCCTGTGGAGGTGGCTGGAGAGCGGCCGCAACTCGGAGAAGAGTTGCGGCGGGGCATGTGAGTACCCTGTCTCCTGAATTGCAGGTCGACTTGTATCATAGTGTATATATCGAATCCCCTCACTGTATAGCACTCCTAGGAGCACTGTATATACGCGCACTTCCCGAGACACTGTAGATAGTGAATACCGCCACCGGACTCCTCACTGCTTGCACCCTTTCCCTTCCTGCTTGAGTTCCCTTCCATCTTCGACCCTTCCGACCCCTCCTCACTCTCTCTTCTACCCCATCACAACCAGGGTGTTGGTGTCACTGGTTAGTACTCGTGGTCAAGGACTAACTGCCCTGTCATTGTCTCTCTTTACCTCCGAGGGCCACCGGACTACCCAAGACGGAGAAGAGGAAGACCCCCACACCTGCTCACAGCGGATCCCTGCTCCTTGACGACTACCCTCCGGACTCTCTCTCCAATCTTGTGTTTCCTCTGCCCCTACGTACTCTATAACTGTCAGTGTTAATAAATAGAGCTACAGATATAGCTCACTACATACGGCCTCCAAGCCTGTTATTCCGGTCCGCCCATACACAAAGCCCACAAGTGGTGTCAGAAGTGGGATCCACCGGAAGCATGGAGGCAGCAGTGAAAAAGCTGGCCGAATCCCAGGAGCAGATGGGAAGGCTCATGGAACAATTCCTAAAGACAGCCGAAGAGGACCGCGGGCAATTACACGACGTCCTGAAGGGTCAAGGCACGGCCCAGGACCAAGCTCTAGGAAAACTGACTGACGTGTTGGGACAACAGAGGCCCGTGACTTCCCTTCCGTCGGTAGTACTACAAAAGTACGTTCCGGGCGAAGACCCTGACTTTTTCTTTACAAACTTTGAACGCTTGGCCCAGGCTGCTGCATGGCCAGTCGACCGCTGGGGTCACTATTTGGGTCCTTTGCTTACCGGGGAGTTACAGGCAGCTTACCAGCAGGCCAACGTTCAGGGGCAGACCCCGTATGCCGACATAAAGACATGCATTCTGGAACGCCTAGGGATCGACGAGGACACCTATAGGATACGCCTTAGACAAGTGAAGGAAGGGCCACAAGAAAACCCCAGGGCTCTTTCCTTCCATATCCAGGACTTGGCTAATCGGTGGCTGAAACCCGCCACCTCCTCCAAAGACGACATTTTGGCCAAAATTTATCTGGAGCAATTTTTGGCTTCCTTGCATCCCTCCACGCAGAAGTGGGTACGCCAGCACGCACGCCTAACGCTAGAAACGGCCGTGGAAATCGCCAGTGCTTTCAATCGTGCCCAGGAGACACAAAGGATTAAGGATGAACACCTAACCCGAGGTCATCACCCCAATCACATCCGAGCCCAAAGACCTCCACCGCCAAGAAAACCAGAACCAACTCCCCTTTTTCCTTACCCTATCCTACCACGACCACCGAACCCCGGACCCCAGTGCTACCATTGTGGAGGCTACGGCCACATCGCCAGGGTTTGCCCCCAGAGAGAAGAGCCTATGGAGGTGGGGCTGGTTAGGAACCTGGTGTGTGACACCCCGGAGATGGAACCCCCTCGTTTTCACTGTCCAGTAATGATAGACGGCCAACCATTGAGCGCTCTAGCAGATTCCGGTTGCCGGCAAAGCGTACTGCGCCCTCAAGAACTGCCCACTCGCATAGGACCCGTGACCGGTACTGTCGCCATCCAGTGCGTACACGGCGACACCAAGACATATCCCACCGCCAGGGTGCGGGTACAACACCATGCAGACCAAGGAAGCCTTCTGAACGTAGGCTTGATACCCACTTTACCGGAACAGATTATACTGGGCAGTGACTATAGCGGACTACCTCAGCTCCTCCAGAAAACAACTGACTCACTTGAGAAGTGGTGGGCAGAAGCACCGTTTCCCCAGGCCACTGCTAACCCGAGCATTCCGGACAAACCCTACAAAACCAAGAGCCAAAAGAAGAAGGAGAAAAGAAAGCACGCTACTGCATATCCCGTGCAAGTGGACGACCATCCTTGGGAGACTGACAGGGAGTTCCGAGCGGCTCAGCAAGAAGACCCCATGCTACAGAATGCCTGGAACCAGGCTTTGGATAACGAAGACCCTCTTCATGTAGGTCCCTACTTCTATAAACGGAACGGTCTATTGTACAGGAAGGGCAGCCCTCAGCAAGCATCACAGTTGTTAATCCCTGGGCCCTTTCGGGAGAAAGTGTTGTTCCTGGCCCACAGCCACCTATTAGGGGGACATTTTGGTGATGTAAAAACGGGACAATCCATCCTTGACCGATTCTATTGGCCGGGGGTTCATCAGCAGATCAAACGCTACTGTCAGGAATGTCCCGTCTGCCAGAAAAACAGCCGATATCGCCCTCCCCGAGTTCCTCTCCTGCCTATGCCCCTCATAGATGTGCCCTTTAGTCGGGTTGGCATGGATCTTATCGGTCCTATGCTTCCATCCAGAAGTGGGTGTCGGTATGCTCTGGTTCTGGTAGATTATGCCACTCGTTTTCCCGAGGCGGTGGCCTTAAAACAACCTACCACCCAGAACATTGCAAAAGCACTTATCTCCATCTTTTCACGAGTAGGTTTTCCCCGAGAGATCCTAACGGATCAAGGGACCCCCTTTGTTTCCTCCCTCATGAAACAGGTATGCTCACAGCTGGGTGTCAAACAGATAAGGACCTCTGCATATCACCCGCAGACCGATGGCCTGGTTGAACGCTATAATGCCACCCTAAAGACCACATTAAAGAAACTGCTGGCCCTCGAAAGCAAAAGGTGGGAAGAGATGCTACCCCTAGCCTTGTTTGCAATCCGTTGCAAGGTTCAAAGAAGCACCGGTTTCTCCCCATATGAATTGTTGTATGGAAGGGCTCCCTGAACCCTGTTGGACATGGCAAGAGAAGCGTGGGAGGCTGCACCTGATCGCACCAAACCCCTCCCAGAATATGTTGCCAACCTAAAAACCCACTTGGGACAAATACGAGAAATTGTACGTCAGAATCTGTTGGCGGCACAAGCCTCTCAAAAACGTCAATATGACAAGGGGACTAGGGCCCGTTCGTTTAACCCAGGTGATCTGGTACTACTCCTTCTGCCATCCTCAGACCATAAACTTCTGGGTCAGTGGCAGGGTCCTTTTGAAGTCCTACGTCAGGTAACCCCTGTGACCTACGAAATAGAGATGGATCCCCAACGAGGGGTCTCCCAGATTTACCATATAAATCTCCTGAAACGGTGGGAAGGACCCCGACCTGTTCTGTCCGGTCTTGCGTCTCCAACTGTCCTCCCTTTTGAGGTCTGTTTTGATCCCGACTTGCGGGAAACCCAGAGAGAAGACCTAAGTACTGCCTTGGCCTCCCTTCAGCATGTGTTTTCCTCCTTACCGGGCCACACCACGGTTGTAGAACACTGTATTCGGACTGAACCTGGGAAAACCGTGAGACAACGGCCCTATCGGGTTCCAGAGGCTCGAAGGACGGTAATCAAGGAGGAAACTGACATGATGCTACAAATGGGCGTCATCGAACCGTCCATCAGTCACTGGAACTCCCCTATTGTTTTGGTACCGAAGCCGGATGGCTCGGTACGTTTCTGCATTGACTTCCGGGAGGTCAACAAAGTCTCCTGTTTTGATACATACCCGTTACCCAGGGTTGATGAAATGGTGGAACGCATAGGCAAGGCTAAATTCATCAGTACCCTTGACCTCTGTAAAGGCTATTGGCAAATCCCACTCCGCGCAGAGGACAAAAAGAAAACAGCCTTTTCAACCCCGGATGGCCTGTTCCAATTCAAGGTAATGCCCTTTGGCCTTCACGGTGCCCCCGCCACCTTTCAGAGGGCAATGAACCAGGTCCTTCAACCTCATTCACGATACGCCGGGGCATACCTAGATGATATTATCATCTATAGTGACACATGGACCCAACACCTACAGCACTTGCAAGAAGTCGTTTCCTCACTAGGAAACCATGGCTTTACCATCAATCCCTCCAAGACCACGCTGGCCGCTCAAACCGTAAAGTATCTGGGGTTCCTCCTGGGCGAGGGGGTCATCAGACCTCAAAGCAAAAAAATAGAAGCCATACAATCCATCCCCTTCCCACGAACACGGAAGGAATTAAGGGCTTTTCTGGGCCTCCTGGGGTACTACAGGAGGTTCATTCCCCGCTTTTCCCAAACAGCTGCTCCCCTGACGGATCTCCTCAAGAAGTCCACAAAAGCCGAGGAGGCCCTCTGTCATCCAACCCCGGAGGTGCTCCAGGCCTTCAGCCAACTGAAGCAGGCCCTGGTTTCCGAACCTGTTCTGGTTAGTCCCGACTACACCAAGGGATTTATCCTGCAAACGGATGCATCAGACCAGGGTATAGGGGCCGTGCTATCGCAGAAAGATAGGGACGGACATGAGAGACCCATCCTCTACCTAAGTCGAAAGCTCTTTCCCCGGGAGCGGAATTATGCAGTTATCGAAAAAGAGGCCTTGGCTATCAAATGGGCTGTAGAAAGCCTTCGTTATTATTTGGATGGTCGCGAATTCACCCTATATACGGACCATGCGCCATTAGAATGGATGGCGAGAAACAAAGGACACAATGACCGTGTTCTACGATGGTTCCTGACTCTTCAGCCCTACAGATTTACAACACTACACCGAAAGGGTGTGGAACAGGGAAATGCCGACTACTTGTCTCGTTACCCTCCCCCAACCAACTCTAGTAGAAAGATGGCTAGGGGAAAGGGATGTGGAACAGACCCCTCCCCTACCTCTTTCGGGCGGTGGCTCAGTACCGTTTCCCTGGGCTCCGATGATGGTCCCACCACGTCCCTGGCAACCCGGCATATCCCCCTTTCTCTTTCCATGCAGGAAAGGAGTACGAGGGACGGCGAACCGGAAGTACCTGTCACCGACCCCGGAAGTCCCGCCCACGATCCCGGACCGGAACACGGAAAAGGACGCCACGGAGAAGAAGCGGGGTTCTTGAAGGCGGACTCGTGGCAGGAGACAGCAAACCAAGAACTGAAGGCGGTGGACGGAGAGCGCGGAGAAGAGAAGAGCGGAGGCGAGGAGGAAGAGATCTGGAGCGAGGACTGGTGGAGTCCTGTGGAGGTGGCTGGAGAGCGGCCGCAACTCGGAGAAGAGTTGCGGCGGGGCATGTGAGTACCCTGTCTCCTGAATTGCAGGTCGACTTGTATCATAGTGTATATATCGAATCCCCTCACTGTATAGCACTCCTAGGAGCACTGTATATACGCGCACTTCCCGAGACACTGTAGATAGTGAATACCGCCACCGGACTCCTCACTGCTTGCACCCTTTCCCTTCCTGCTTGAGTTCCCTTCCATCTTCGACCCTTCCGACCCCTCCTCACTCTCTCTTCTACCCCATCACAACCAGGGTGTTGGTGTCACTGGTTAGTACTCGTGGTCAAGGACTAACTGCCCTGTCATTGTCTCTCTTTACCTCCGAGGGCCACCGGACTACCCAAGACGGAGAAGAGGAAGACCCCCACACCTGCTCACAGCGGATCCCTGCTCCTTGACGACTACCCTCCGGACTCTCTCTCCAATCTTGTGTTTCCTCTGCCCCTACGTACTCTATAACTGTCAGTGTTAATAAATAGAGCTACAGATATAGCTCACTACATACGGCCTCCAAGCCTGTTATTCCGGTCCGCCCATACACAAAGCCCACAATATTTATATGTGAATTCCACTTTTTTATTATCGTACAGACAATGGTTTCAATTCCAACCCCTTAATCCGCATTAATAGTGTCCCCAATTAAAATTATTGGCATCATTTTCAGGGGTAGCCTCATTTTAATGCATTTGCGATTTCAACCAATGGCAGGATTAGAAAGAAAAACCGCGATCCGCTTTAACTATAGCGGCCGCGTTTATGTCTTTATTTATTTAAACTACTAATATCTGTCCGCTTTAAGCATATCGGCCGCATTTACTTATTTTTTTTTATTTTTTGGTTCACTAGCGCCCATGCAGCGCTTTCAAATTTATGGATGCCGCGTCCCCTTCTTTAGACAAACCATGTCTAAAGAAGGGTGCGCAGCCGCTATTAAAAGTGAAAGCACAGCATGGCCGCTTTTACAAAAAAAAAAACATCTGTTTCTCAAGTTCACAAACAGATGCTTTTTTTAATCAAAGCACTACATGCAGTGGTTTCACTTTAATAGTGCCTGCGCCCCTTTCCTTAGACTCCGTATGTCGAAAGAAGGGGATGTGGCATCCATAAATGTGAAAGCGCCGCATGGGCGCTAGTGAACAAAAAATCATTTATAATGCAATATGCGAGACCTATTGCATTGCAAATGCTTTTTAAGGATCTAAGGAAGGCAATTGTTGGCTTCACACATGCGCGGTTCAGGCATTGCTTATAGTGTGTTTCGTCAGCGTTCAGTGTTTTGGTCGTTGTGAGCAGATGTTGCACGTGCCATGAGGGAGGTAAGTCAAAGTGCAAAGACCACACAGGAGGTAAGGGATGTGTGGGAAATAGGCTTCAAGTGGTAGAACGTGTAAGTGTGATTTCAAGAGCAACACATTACCAGTGCATTTGTGCTGTGCTGATTGCAGGGAAACACAAAGACACACATGGCGTCATCAAGGAAAGTTAGACTACTTCGATCGCTTCCTTAGCACACATGCTGTTCCTCATTTGTTTTGCTCACTGTAACAGTGAGGCTTTTTTCACAAAAGCTAAATACATATTAAACCAGGGCAGTTTGCTTTTCATTTTCTTGCCATCAAACTTCTCAGTTTCGATTACCGGAATGATGATTTAAAATGTGCTTTTGATTTAACAAAAACAATCTTCGATGGTGTTGCTGTAAATGGTGATATATAGAAGAAACACGCCTAGACATCAACTAATACCCATGGTTATAAAGATTATATAGGCTCATTTTTCTTCTTCAAATGTTGATGTTGCAAAAAGGGCAGATTTGTGTGGTTGCTTCACATGAGTGTCTATTGTATTGATATTTTAAAGCTATGCCAACCTTAAGCCTTGAGAAAGCCTTGGGCCTCCATTCCATGATAGGGTAAATCACATGTTGGTTGGGAAAAAGGCACATCACGAACCTCTATGGAAAAACGTACGTTAACAAAGAAACTTGAAAAACAGAATGAAATGGGCAATAAATAAACACTTTTAACTGATTAACGCTATATGACATAGAAACATGAATGAAATGAAAATGAGCAGTTCTAATGAGTGAATAATGCTTCTGGCCTACAAACAGGGCTTTATGGCCCTCTTACAGGGAATGTTGAGTGTGGATTCCTTTCAGTTGCCCCTACACAGATTGTCATTCAGGACCGGGTTACAATCACATACTTCTTCCACTCCTTTGTTACTCTCATAACAAGCATTTGCAGTGCAATAGGTCGCACATTTTAAAAACTTTGACCTATTGGTATTGTAAATGACAATGCCCTTTATTATTGCAGGTTTTTTAAACACATAAATAAAAGGCATTGTCATTTACAATGCCAATAGCTCAAAATCTCCCAATTGCGATACCTATTGCATTGCAAATGCTTGTTTCCAATTCAACTAATATTTTTGCCTGTTCCATTTTTTAATGGGGGGGGGAGGGCGGGACTGCTATTTCTAAACTTCAGGGGAGTACCCCAATATGGGCTGCCTTGCATTTGCTCTTTCTTGTGGACTGTTCCGTGCCCAGTTTTTTCATGTGGATTGTTCGAGATCTTAATTGCTTGAAGGCCTTGCATAGGAGGACCAGGATTCCCCTAGCATGACCGCAGATCGCTAAAGCTTATCAATTAAATGAGTGCTAGGCCCCACCTTCTGCCTAAAAATTGCTACGTTCTTTAAGTAAATTTCGATCTTGCAGTTGCATATGGCTAGAGAGTGACACAGTGTGGTCCTATGGTGTTATAGTCGGAGATATTCTTTGCTTTCCCACAACAGCTGTACGATGGACTGTATAACAAGCCCTCTGACTATAACTTAGACTTGGTCTTCGACTGCGACAGAGCGGTGGTGGGTACAATATGATGAGTTCTATTAACCCAGCTCCGGTGGCAGTCAGAAAACCCTAGATGCGCCAGCCAACAAAGAAGTTATGAGCTGGGAGCTGGAGCCGGCCAGCAGACCCTATAGAGGCATTTCATTAAATGTTGGAGGTGTCAATTCAAAATGTACCAGATTTTTGGGTGGTCGGGCAAAGTGGTGGGCGGTGGGTCAGGGGGCCCCCTCCATGTACTTTGCAGGGGGGCCCCCTCAGGTTTCGTTACGCCACTGGCGGATTGCCTGCTGCACGCATCAGCTGTACGTTCACGCTCTGGCTGCCATTAAATAGGTCCAGGGAGGGATGCTGAACCTAAGGGTAGAGGTCAGGGCTGTGAGGGGCGTAGGAGGCGGAAAAGGGCGAGCAGCGACGAAAAGGTAAGGAGGAGCGGAGAGGAGGGAGTGAGCAGAAAAGGGAGGAAAGGGAATAGAGGCAGGAGAGAGCAAGCAAACAAGAAAAAAAGGCAGTAACAACACTGGCACAGTTACAGAAAAAGCAGCAAGATTAAAAGGCCACAACAAGAGAACAAGCATTTGCAATGCAATAGGTCTCGCAGCATTAAAGTTTGAGCTATTGGCATTGTATATAACAATGTGTTTCATAAATTTGTTATGAAAGTCTGTATTGCTTTAGGAAGATTTTTTGGTAGCTGTTAGTTGTTGCTGAAGGCGGTGGAAGAAAGAGGCATGCGGTAGAATCAATACCAACCTATTTTGGCAGAACCAGAGAAAAACTGTCACTTTCTATCCTACACCTTCCCTGGACCTCCCCTTGCAATTCAGTAGCCCCAGCAAGGCACATACATTTTCTATTAACACATGCCCAGGGCTAACCCCACTGCTCTCCAGCAACCTTTGAAAGGAAAGAGCAGATGGGCCCATACAATCTTACTCTTTCCCAACATACACCATATTGGCATGTAATACGGCTCCTCCTTTCCTGACTGCTCCACTTCATGATTCACAGGCATGACTTCAACACTCCATTTGTGAGCAACATGGAGGTGCTGCCTTCTCCGAATACCCCAGTCTGTGAGAAGAAAAAGGACCATAGAAAAGACTATCTGTTTCAAGGCACCCAGCTCCAGGTACAACTCAGACACATTTTATGAGGGATCTCTATCTACCTCTGTTGCCTCTCTGATTTGAGCCATATTTAGTACATGTTTTGTTTAGTATCCAACAAGTATTTTCATCCACTTCAGAGGACTTTGACACAAGAAGTTTGTATTATCAGCACCATAAATCCAGTTAGGAGAGCTACCTGATTCTCAAAATACATTATGCTGTATTTGAGCTAATGGAGAGTGTAAGAAATGGGGGTTACCCAAATCTCAAAGGGGGTAGCATGGCACCAAGCGGGCAGGCCAAACTTCGAGGACATGTGAAGCACTCACGCAGTATCCACAGACGACACACCAATCACACCACAAAAGAGTCACGACACCACCTTTGGTTGGGAAAAAGAATAAATTTAGTGATATCTCCAACCTGCAAGGTAAAAAGGAACCAAATAGTGGTAATCACAACAAGGCGCCAACTGGCGCCAGAGCCAAGTACATCAGGGGGATTTATTTACAAGGGACAAAAGGGGTTGAGTCCATAGTCCATAGCTGAAATAAAGAAGAATGTGATTAAGTTAACAGTAGACCTGGGACCAATCTGGCGTGGCCAACTCAGGCTCTCTTCCTTAGGGGGTGGCTGTAATTTCAAAATCCCACCTTAGCTCACATACATCACATGCGTTATACGCCAATCCCCACCCCTGTAAGGGAATAACAACAGGTTATCACAGTATACACTATTCAGGAACACCTAGAATATATCAGTACAGCAGCTCATAAACCTGGGGCATAAACAGGGGCCTGAAATAACTCATCAGGCCAGCATAGGGGCACACCTGCAATAAATCAGCAATGCTTGCTTATTAACATTGGATACAACCAGGGGCCTGGAATGACACGTCAGTTCAGCACAGGGGGTAGGACACCTGTAATAAAAGGCACAATCACCTGCACAGTGGCACAAAAGCATACCATTAACCATTAGATAGGAAATTGGGCTCACCATAAGCGTGTAAACAGTAACCTAGGAGTCAGGCCTAACCTCAGGGAACATCTGGCAACAGGTAAAAATGTGCATTACCTTAGGCATATTACCTGGCTCTGCGTATCAAGCCTTGGCATGAGCAGGTAACATTCAGCAGACAATAACCACTAGGCGCAGAAGCGCATCACACCTGGACAGGTAACATGAAACGCTGCGTTACCATAGGGCAACCAGCGTCCTAATCAGAAATAAACATGGCAAATAACCATTGTAGGACTCGGGGATCATCAAGCCATTAACAAACAGGCTGAGTTACCCAGCCCTTCACTCTGCAGGGCCTAACGCCTAGCTAGGGGTTAACTTGTCCCGGCCCAGTTTAGAGGCTTAAAACGGGCCAATAGGGCCAATGAAGCTCAGAACAGTTTCCAGGGGCAGCACTTGTCCTGGGGCGAGCACCGACCTTGTGCCCCGACTCCAGCCCCCCCCTCCAAACCACTACACAGCTGAGGCTTCACTCACCGGCTTCCCCAGGACTCTTCTCTACAGTAGGGGCCAGGCACCGACAATGTGCCTCGAGGCCCCTGCAGCACTGACACGTCGGGGTGGAAGGAAGGAGGGGTTCGCGTTCCCTCGAGCACCCCTCCCGGCGGTATCTTTCAACTTCTCTCGGGTCCCTCTGCCTTACGGGGACCCGGGACACTCACTGGCCGTGTGGGTGCCTGGCGATTTGCTTTACCCGGGCCCTTCCTCCTCACAGGGGCCCGGGGTGTCTAAATGGCGTCGGCGTGGCCACCAGGGGCAAGCGCGGGGACTTGGCCCGGGAGGGGGAAGCCTGCCTGGCTTTCCTCCCTCCTCCTTCGGATCGCTTCTTCCGTGCCGGCGGGGTTGGCACCGACAGTGTGCCCCGGCCCCGCCTCCTCCACTGGTCCCTCACTCTGGGGCTCAGACCGGCGGGGTGGGCTCCCGCTCCGGTCGCTCTTGCTTCGGGGCTCCCCCTGCGTCCACGGGGGCCCCGCACCGACTCTTCACCCGGGTCCTTCCCCTACCTCACGGGGACCCGGGGCTTCGACTCTCCTCCCGGCCTTCCCGGCCGACAACCAATCCGTGCGCGGCGTTGGCGGGGGCGGGCCGATGACGCGGCCTGGCCCCCGTCACGTGATGGGGGACCTGACGGCCTCAGGGCCTAGCGCGGCCCTCTCCTGGCATCGGCGGCCCTCTCCTGGCATCGGGGGCCGCCGCGACGATTCCCACGGCAGTGGGGGATCCCTCAAGGCGGCGCCTAGTCGCGGCGGTCATTCACGGCGGCAATAAGGGGTAGGCTCCCTTTTAATTAATTCTTTATATAGCGGCAAAGACGCGCCTCCACAAACGGCGCTATTCACAGGCTGCCACAGTCTCCTCAGAACACAGCGCTTTCCACAGCGCACTGCTCCTCAAACCACGGCGCTATTCACAGCGCACTGCTCCTTGTGCCCTCACAGCAGTTTTGGGGCAGAATAGCGCTTCCAAATTATAGCGCTCCCTAGGGGGAGCACAACAGGCCCTCAGAACAAAGCGCTTTTCTTCCCACAGCGCTGAGTAGGCAGTCCAGGGCTTCTAGGGACACGCCGCTCCTTCCAAAGGGGCCATAGCTTCCTGGGGGCACCAACCTCCCCAAACAGCGTCTGACAGGCGCACCTCACGGAGGGGGGCGAACAGTTCCACAGCCAGCCCCAGGGGCACACTCCTCCTCTTCTGGGCACCTCTTTCCCTCAGCGCTGGCGTAGTCCAAGGTCCCACAGCGTCATGGACCTAGGGGCCCTCCCTTGTCAGGGTCCCATGGGGACAGCAGAGGGGGGGGGGGTTCTAGGGGTGCAGGGCCCAGCTCACAGACCCATGTGGCGGTAGCACCTCACAGCAGGTCCCCTCTCTTCCTTGTCCCAGCGCTGACTGACTTTCTTGTGGCACTTCTCCCTACTTATACCCTCCTCCCTCACAGAGCCAGCACCTTCCGGAATGTTGGGGAAAACTGGTTCACACTGGCTCAAGGGGAGGGGGTGAGCACCCTGGGTGCCAGGCTTCCCTCCAAAAGCTAGGGGTAGCTGGGTAATATTATCTAGACCGCTGACCTATGGCAGTCCAGTGGCAAAACCCATGTCCATGGCATCCATTTTAAATACAATACTTTTCAGTCAGGTGCAGTTCTAAAATGGGGAAATTTACAAGTGCTCACATTATTACATATCATTACATTTTCAACAAGGTGTCTCACACCACTCATGGCCTATACAGGTTTAATCCCATGGGGGAGACATCCTAGGCAAGGGGGTCAAAAGTGAAAATTTTTGGGGGAAAAGGCCAAGTCCAACACAGCTCCCCCCCAGCCAAAAGCCAGGGTAGATCGATCAATACCTTGATGGGCTTCCCTGCTTGGGGCGGAAAAAGGTGGACGCAGGCCTGCAACTACAGGAGCACCTGCAGTCTCTTTTCCACTCTGGAACCCAATGGTTCTCTCTCGCAACCCTCCCTTCATCAACAAAACCACCCCACTGGTGTTCCCTAGTGGGATGTGGCCAGGTCTGGCCTCTAGGCCATCCAGAAGTCTCTGGCCCTTGTTCCTTCCTAGAGTGGGAGGCTCTAGCCTCAGGCTTGTAATGCTCTTGGACCACTCTTTTCCTTCCAAATTGCCACTGGTCCACCCACCTGGGGTCTACACCCTCAAGCTGACCAGCTCTCAGGGGCGAGGCTCTCCTCCCCCTACCTCTCCTAGGGTTCCGCCATCTCCTTCTCCTGGGGACACCCTCACACAACCACTCTCTCCCCAACCTGCAGTCGAAATCCTCAGGTTGCACCGGTGACAGGGGCGGGTCCTCCCTCTCCCTGCACCCCCTCCCAGAGTTCCGCACCCTCCTAACCGGAGTAGTACCCCTGAGAGTCAACTTTGGGGGGACTCTGAACACAGATGTCCCACCCGGCAGGTCCGGAAAACCCTCAACCTGGCCACCCAACCCGGGATCTGCGCCCTTTGGCTGAGCCGGTGACAGAGGAGAGACCTTGCTCCCTCTGCACCCCCTCCCAGAGTTCCGCACCCTCCTACCGGGAGAAGTACCCCTGGGAGTCAAACTGGTAGGGACCTGGGTTACAGGTACCCCACCATCCAGGACAGGCAACCCCTGAACCTGGAACCCCAGTCCAGGATCTAAACCCTGTGACTGGTCAGACCCCCGAACCACTGGAGCTCTGGTTACGGATACTCCGGGTTCTCCTGATACTAGGGGATCCCCTTCATGAGAAGGCACATCGGGACAGCCTAGGCTCCCAACCTGGGGTTCCTTATAAGAACTCTCCAGGCCCTGTGACTGCAGTTGGGGCACCTCGGGACACCTCCCCGTCTCACTCCCTCCTATAGATGAGATGTGAGGCCCTACAACCCGCCCACCATCCTGGGACCTAGCTGGGCTTCTCACCTCTCCCGCCACGCTGGGTCGGAAGATCCCTGCACCTCTCCTTTCTGGATCACTCCCCAATGTCTTTCCAGACGCTCTGGCACTTACCCAGAGGTCTGCCTCCCGTGCAAGTTCCCTGGGGTCTGAGAACCTACACTGCAACAGATGGTGATGCAGACTTGGGACACAACTCTTCAGCATGTGCTCCCGAATAATGGCATGGCACAGCCCTTCCCAATCCTCCAATGCAGTCCAACACTCCTCCTCAAACTCTCCCCAGGACTGGTGGGACAGTTTTCCCCTGCCCCTGAACACTAACCCGTCCCCCTCTTCCTGGGAATCAGGCACGGTCTCCTGGGCATCTGGAATGGGACTCCTTGCACTGGACCTACACTCGCTGCCACCACTGGATCCCACTCTTACTGGTGAATCCAGACTACACAACCCACTCTCAGGGGACAACCTACCCACCTGAGCTGATCTCTCTCTGGCGAAAGCCCTCTCCGCCTCTGCCATCCTCTCCTGGGCTAGGACCATTTCTGTCTCTAGCCTCTGTTCCTGAATCCTCAGCTGCGCTAATTCCTTGGCATGCATGAGCTTTGCCAGCGCCAGCCGATGCCCCCTTTCTTCTCTCCTGTCTACCCACTCTTCTGGGGACCAGGAAAGGGATGGGGCAGTGCCCCCGGGACTGGACCCAGTGCGAGACTCCCTATCTACGGTGTCCTCATCAGCTACTGGTGTCTCTGCCCTGTTAAACTCTTCCTCCTCTTCATCGGGGTAACTACTTCCCAGGGTTCTGGATGGGGAGCCCTCTCTCTGGCCTCTAACCCACTGACCCTTCAAAAACTCAGGAGGGTAGTCAGACAAGTCCCCACCAATCTCTAAGGGCTCTCCCCTCTTGAGGGCCTCATAGAGAAACAACTTTCTCCTAATGTTTCCTACTGGGGGTATCCCTCTCTCCTTGAGGAAATCTATGACTTCCTGCTCGGTGTACTCCATCAGGTCCATTTCGTACAAAACCAACCCCATCGTGGCGAGGTACACCCGGGACACACCCTCCCAGTGGAACAAGGGGACACAATTCCACAACAACACGTTTCAGGAGGAAGCAATACAAAGTCACAATGTTTAGCCAAACAATAATCCCCACAACAAGGCTATGATCACTCTCAAAGCTCTACTTGTGGTGTAACCCGTGGCCGCTGTGGTACTGCGCAAACACAAGTCCTATCCCACCGCTTGCCACCAATGTAAGAAATGGGGGTTACCCAAATCTCAAAGGGGGTAGCATGGCACCAAGCGGGCAGGCCAAACTTCGAGGACATGTGAAGCACTCACGCAGTATCCACAGACGACACACCAATCACACCACAAAAGAGTCACAACACCACCTTTGGTTGGGAAAAAGAATAAATTTAGTGATATCTCCAACCTGCAAGGTAAAAAGGAACCAAATAGTGGTAATCACAACAAGGCGCCAACTGGCGCCAGAGCCAAGTACATCAGGGGGATTTATTTACAAGGGACAAAAGGGGTTGAGTCCATAGTCCATAGCTGAAATAAAGAAGAATGTGATTAAGTTAACAGTAGACCTGGGACCAATCTGGCGTGGCCAACTCAGGCTCTCTTACTTAGGGGGTGGCTGTAATTTCAAAATCCCACCTTAGCTCACATACATCACATGCGTTATACGCCAATCCCCACCCCTGTAAGGGAATAACAACAGGTTATCACAGTATACACTATTCAGGAACACCTGGAATAGATCAGTACAGCAGCTCATGAAATAACTCATCAGGCCAGCATAGGGGCACACCTGCAATAAATCAGCAATGCTTGCTTATTAACATTGGATACAACCAGGGGCCTGGAATGACACGTCAGTTCAGCACAGGGGGTAGGACACCTGTAATAAAAGGCACAATCACCTGCACAGTGGCACAAAAGCATACCATTAACCATTAGATAGGAAATTGGGCTCACCATAAGCGTGTAAACAGTAACCTAGGAGTCAGGCCTAACCTCAGGGAACATCTGGCAACAGGTAAAAATGTGCATTACCTTAGGCATATTACCTGGCTCTGCGTATCAAGCCTTGGCATGAGCAGGTAAAATTCAGCAGACAATAACCACTAGGCGCAGAAGCGCATCACACCTGGACAGGTAACATGAAACGCTGCGTTACCATAGGGCAACCAGCGTCCTAATCAGAAATAAACATGGCAAATAACCATTGTAGGACTCGGGGATCATCAAGCCATTAACAAACAGGCTGAGTTACCCAGCCCTTCACTCTGCAGGGCCTAACGCCTAGCTAGGGGTTAACTTGTCCCGGCCCAGTTTAGAGGCTTAAAACGGGCCAATAGGGCCAATGAAGCTCAGAACAGTTTCCAGGGGCAGCACTTGTCCTGGGGCGAGCACCGACCTTGTGCCCCGACTCCAGCCCCCCCTCCAAACCACTACACAGCTGAGGCTTCACTCACCGTCTTCCCCAGGACTCTTCTCTACAGTAGGGGCCAGGCACCGACAATGTGCCTCGAGGCCCCTGCAGCACTGACACGTCGGGGTGGAAGGAAGGAGGGGTTCGCGTTCCCTCGAGCACCCCTCCTGGCGGTATCTTTCAACTTCTCTCGGGTCCCTCTGCCTTACGGGGACCCGGGACACTCACTGGCCGTGTGGGTGCCTGGCGATTTGCTTTACCCGGGCCCTTCCTCCTCACAGGGGCCCGGGGTGTCTAAATGGCGTCGGCGTGGCCACCAGGGGCAAGCGCGGGGACTTGGCCCGGGAGGGGGAAGCCTGCCTGGCTTTCCTCCCTCCTCCTTCGGATCGCTTCTTCCGTGCCGGCGGGGTTGGCACCGACAGTGTGCCCCGGCCCCGCCTCCTCCACTGGTCCCTCACTCTGGGGCTCAGACCGGCGGGGTGGGCTCCCGCTCCGGTCGCTCTTGCTTCGGGGCTCCCCCTGCGTCCACAGGGGCCCCGCACCGACTCTTCACCCGGGTCCTTCCCCTACCTCACGGGGACCCGGGGCTTCGACTCTCCTCCCGGCCTTCCCGGCCGACAACCAATCCGTGCGCGGCGTTGGCGGGGGCGGGCCGATGACACGGCCTGGCCCCCGTCACGTGATGGGGGACCTGACGGCCTCAGGGCCTAGCGCGGCCCTCTCCTGGCATCGGCGGCCCTCTCCTGGCATCGGGGGCCGCCGCGACGATTCCCACGGCAGTGGGGGGTCCCTCAAGGCGGCGCCTAGTCGCAGCGGTCATTCACGGCGGCAATAAGGGGTAGGCTCCCTTTTAATTAATTCTTTATATAGCGGCAAAGACGCGTCTCCACAAACGGCGCTATTCACAGGCTGCCACAGTCTCCTTAGAACACAGCGCTGTCCACAGCGCACTGCTCCTCAAACCACGGCGCTATTCACAGCGCACTGCTCCTTGTGCCCTCACAGCAGTTTTGGGGCAGAATAGCGCTTCCAAATTATAGCGCTCCCTAGGGGGAGCACAACAGGCCCTCAGAACAAAGCGCTTTTCTTCCCACAGCGCTGAGTAGGCAGTCCAGGGCTTCTAGGGACACGCCGCTCCTTCCAAAGGGGCCATAGCTTCCTGGGGGCACCAACCTCCCCAAACAGCGTCTGACAGGCGCACCTCACGGAGGGGGGCGAACAGTTCCACAGCCAGCCCCAGGGGCACACTCCTCCTCTTCTGGGCACCTCTTTCCCTCAGCGCTGGCGTAGTCCAAGGTCCCACAGCGTCATGGACCTAGGGGCCCTCCCTTGTCAGGGGCCCATGGGGACAGCAGAGGGGGGGGGGGTTCTAGGGGTGCAGGGCCCAGCTCACAGACCCATGTGGCGGTAGCACCTCACAGCAGGTCCCCTCTCTTCCTTGTCCCAGCGCTGACTGACTTTCTTGTGGCACTTCTCCCTACTTATACCCTCCTCCCTCACAGAGCCAGCACCTTCCGGAATGTTGGGGAAAACTGGCTCACACTGGCTCAAGGGGAGGGGGTGAGCACCCTGGGTGCCAGGCTTCCCTCCAAAAGCTAGGGGTAGCTGGGTAATATTATCTAGACCGCTGACCTATGGCAGTCCAGTGGCAAAACCCATGTCCATGGCATCCATTTTAAATACAATACTTTTCAGTCAGGTGCAGTTCTAAAATGGGGAAATTAACAAGTGCTCACATTATTACATATCATTACATTTTCAACAAGGTGTCTCACACCACTCATGGCCTATACAGGTTTAATCCCATGGGGGAGACATCCTAGGCAAGGGGGTCAAAAGCGAAAAATTTGGGGGGAAAAGGCCAAGTCCAACAGAGAGTATGTGGCATTATGCCCAGAAATGTTGACTTTGGAACTGGGGAACTAGGTTCAAGTCTTGGTGTCAGCTCAACATCCTGTGATTCTGGGCAAAAACAGCTTAATCTTCTTGTGCCAAAATAAATAAAAATGAATGTGATTTTGTGTAATGCAACTGGTGCTGATGCAAGTTCCTGCTATATAAATCTACAAAACAACAACTCCCTCCCAAAAAAATAAAAGAGTCCTGTTTCTGCTTATGAATCACTTCAAGCAATGTTCTCACATCCTAATAGAGCATAAAATTATGGGGATTCATATTGTCCAAAAGCCTACTCCGGTATCCCGGCCGATCCCTTCTCAGTTCTTACTCTTCTGCAGCGCACACACTAAGGCCCGATACACCCCCCCCCCCTTTCATGCCCCTGAAAATTCCCACCAGAGCAGTCGTATATCCCTGGTTTCACATTCATCCTAGATGACGTCCCATTTTGAATTCTCCTAACTCCGAAATAATCCGACGAACGAAGTGCACAGTGCACTTATATGCCTGGTGCTTTTGCAACAGCTCGAACGTTCAAATGGCATGACTCGTGCACCCAAGGTGTCATCGCGCAATGTGCCCTCGAGTGCAGTTGGCATGTCCAGCTAATCAACACCGCCACCCCTCCATTGTCACCTCCAATGTCCCTGAAAGGATGCTCTCTTACTACACAAGCAGCTTCCCCCAGTGAGCTAGGGTCCCGGCACAGTACCTGTACACTGGTTCCCTCTGTTCAAGCACTCCATGCCCGCTTTTTCGCCGGCTAGGCTTTTGCTAGCTCCTCCTGCCCAGTGAGAACACTCCCGGCTCATGCACCGCACACCCTCCACACGCACAAGCAGCAAGTCGCTCACCATTCTGCCGCAGCCCCCAGCAGCTGCTCCAGCTCGGAGAAGCGCCCACAAGGGGCGTCACTCCTGCGTGGCTCTGTCTCGCTGTACAGCCTTGCCAATTAGTATGGAAAACCACTAGAGTGCAGGCTGGCGGCCATCTTTAAATTGTATTTATTTGTACTCAGTAAACGGAGAGTAGGTACACTGCAATGAAGGTATACGAATCTAATACTGAATAACGCAGTCTCAGCCTTAAAGATAATATTGCGAATTACCTTCTTGTTAAAACAGTTATACTGCTAGTTATAATGGTGGAATGATTACTCCAATTTAATTCGCTACAACAATACATTATTAAACTGGTTTTAGAATGGACATTCACCTTTAGTTTAATTTTAATAGAGTAGACGCCAAAAACAGATAATAATGCTGCTTTTAGCATTTCGAAGACAGATTTTATTATAGGTGTACGTTCCGCTAAAGATAGGAAGCGGTCTTTGTGTGCCGCCCAAAACGAAACCTGTCGTGGGGCGGGACTTCCGTCTTGGGAAGCCCGTGCCCACAGAGAGAAGCCGCGCCTACGGAGAGAAGCAGTGCTGGTGACGCGGGGCTCCAATGCCCTAGAGAGAGCCCCGCGGTGGCAGCTGAAGACCGGAGTGGCGGTAAGTGGGCGGGCGCTTGGTGCACGTGTGTGTGTGCGCGCGTGTGTGTGTGGCGTGTGTGTATGCGACAGCGGGGGTGGGTTCTCTGTATGTGTGGGTGCGTGCGTGGGCGCTCGTGTGTGTGTGTGTGTCTCTGTGTGTGCGCATGCATGTGGGGTGTTGGAGCTTCCCAGGAGACAGCAGCTGAGCGCGTTCGCGCGCGCGTGGCCTGCGCGGATCGCCTTTTGCGAGATGCGCGCGGCCAGGTACTGTCTCCTGGGAAGCAGACCCAGTGACAAAAGATCTCTAGCGAGACAGCGCTTACGCGCTGTAACGCCACGAGACCTAAAAAGGCAATAACAGCACAGGCACAAATGGATAAAATATGTGAGAACAGTGAAAAAGCAGTGAAAACATGGACTCAAACAGAAAAAAAGCAGTAAGAACAAGGCAATAACACAGGCAAATCAGGAGAAAACGACTGTCAGAATGTCGGGCGTCGGGGGGAGTCGGGGGTACGATGATGACGCCCCGACCTCTTGTGACGCTTACCTGATGAACCGGAGGAATGGTGGCGACTCCCGGAGCGCTCATGGCGGCTCCGCGATCGCTCCCTCGACCGCTCCCTCGACCTCCGACCGGACCGGGACCGCTCTCGACGCGGGGCCGACACTCGGAGTTCGAGCAGCTTGCGGGACCGCTCCCGTCTAGCTTTACCTGTCAAGGCCCGGCAGTCGACGCAAGACTCGACGTCGTGGTCCGCGCCCAGACACCGGAGGCAGAGTCGATGGTGGTCGGTGACCGACATCATTCGGTCGCACCCGTCGCAACTCTTGAACCCGGGCATCCTACCGGCACCTTGAAGAAGAGTTAAAGTTAACAAAACTTGGTCAAAAGACCGGAGTACTGCTCTTCGGATCTGCGCTAACTGGCGCGGAAAAAAGAAGAACTGACGTCAGCGCGCGGAGGCGCGTCTATATACTCCAGCGACGTCATCACGGCGCACGACGCCGACGACGCGGAGCCGCAGGGGACGCCTGCAGACGACGCCTACCGACGCGCAGGGGTACTGCTACGCAAAAGTTTCCGGATCCAGACTGACGCCTGGGGATATTCTAAGGTAAGGAATCTAATACTAACCTGTGTCTTTCAGATATAAAAGTACTAAAACACAGGCACAATTTGAGAAGAGGCCGTAAGAACAGTGAGAGGAATGTAGTAAAAAAACACAGGTACAAATGCAGCAAAAGAGTGAGAACAACAAAAGCGAATGCAGTACAAATACAGGCCCAATGAGAGGCAGGGAGCGTAGTGGAAGAAGGGGTGGGACAATGGCACAAAAAAGATGTAGTGGTAAAGACGGAGGGAAATGAAGAGACAACTGTGGCGAGAAAGAGAGAGCGCGCGGTGGACGCCTTGAGGCGCTAGAGCTGTGGGTGCCTTGAAGCGCTGGAGCCGGGTCTGAAAGGGCCTTAACCAGCCAGAGACATAGTCCCAGGTAAGTTCACGTGCTAGGCCTGTACACCTGCTTGTGTACATAACATAACATTTATCTAAAGCCCTTTGCACTCTGAATGTCTTTAAAGAAAGCTGTCAAAAGAACTGTAAGGTCTATAGAGCGTTTCACAGACAGCACCTATCACACTTCATCAATATATTTCCTTTTACACAAATTTTCCCGACAGCCCTCTGCACATCCACTGCTTCGATGAGCAGACATAGCACTATTACCTCGGAATTTACATAGCACCTCACAGACAGCCCCTCACAACCATATCTAAAATACCTTACAAACAATACCTTTCACACAAATTTTATAAAGCATTTTAAAGAAACAGCAGCTTTCAAACTGCTGTCAAAGCACCTTTCAGAAATTGAACGTTCACATACACTGAATGGAAATCACAACTTTCTTGTAAAATGTGTGAAGCATGTTACATGCAAGGTGATGGCTCGGAGGCCTTCCACGTACACCACAGCTCCAGAACGGTTTGTGTGCGTTTAAGCCGTCCCACTTACTTGGCAGCGCTCTACCTCTTGAAACATGAGGAGGCAGAGCAATGCTTGCAAGTGTGGACAAAATGCCGAGAGCTCGCAGGGCACCAGTCCTGGAGAGGGACAGATCAGGCGTCCCCTGCACCTGAGCCCAGAAGCAGGTAACACAGACAGTAGGCCCTGGCACCTGCTTTACACTCGCTTGCTTAGCTCCAACCTCCTTCTCTCATTAGCTGATTGACTTAAAGATCAGCCAATGTGAAAGGGAGGAGGGGTCTAAAAGCCTCAGATTAGGCTCCAATATGGCACAGGGCGAGTCCAATTGCGAGCCCTGAGCAAGAATAACTTTGCAGCTTTTGCTAGTACCTCCCTCTCTTCATTGGTGCCTAATAAATACACATTGGGCATGTGTGATAGGTGCAAATTTGAATTTGCCCACTCTTGCATGTCCATTGTGTATCTGAACACTAGTTTGCTCCATACTTACTGCTGTGTATGCCAGTAAGACTGCGGCAGACCAGCTTGCCAATCTCCTACATGATGGGTGAGACTCTGCCCCAAAGGCCCTTACGGACCTCTGTTATGGCCTGGATAGACCTAGCATCCAAATGCCTGCCTGTTTCTGACCTCAAGGCTCTTTGTCGCCTGAATGACAGCACCATGGGTCTAACACTCCCCAAAGAAATCCTTCTCTCACACCAGGTTCCCTTAAACAGACAACCTTTGTGTGTTATAGTTGGAGGGCAGGGCATGCCTACAAGAGTCTGGAGCCACTCAGGTTCGAGGTATGTTATTTATGTCATGTTATGCTCATAGGTTACAGCAACGGCAGGTAGTTCCTGCCAGGGCTCCATCCTCCCTCTAATTGTGTCTGTCTTCTAAGTCCACTCCACATCATGCACCATCATTCTACTACATTGTTCACTTTCAGCACTTCAGTCACAAGCTCACACACATCTCCCTTTCTTAAATCAACAAACCAAAGAGTCATTCCCCTGTGCCAACAGCCCAAGGACAAACATTCACACTCACTCCATCTCCAACAAGTCCAGGTTACACATTCACCCGAAAACCTGTTAAACTCCACAACACCCTCACAGACTCTCATGGACAAAAAACAATCCATCTCCATACCTCATCAAACAAAAAACGGAGACAACTAGGTTGTGATTATAACCAAGATGGAAGTAAGACAGAACCATTCCTATGTACGAGCGGAGTGCGGCAGGGCTGCATCTTAGCGCCATTTTTATTTTCCTTACACATTAATAACCTGGACAAGGAACTATCCAAACTGAGCGTGGATTCCCCTCAAATAGGCCATCGTCCAGTGCCCATCCTCCTTTATGCGGACGACGCGGTGTTGTTAGCTCGAACACCGCTGGGGCTCCAGAAGCTGATCGATGGATTTGCCAACTTCATGGCTACACTTGACCTGTCAGCCAATATGGAAAAATCCTACGTTATGTCAGTTGGGGCAAGACCAAAAAGGAAATTAGTCTATAGGATAGGCTCTCACAAAATAGGCCAGGTACAGTCTTTTTCCTACTTAGGCGTTTTATTTGATGAGCAATTAGATTTTAAATCCCTGTTTGAAAAACACGCGGCAAAACTGGTGGCGTCATCAGGGGCCCTAATGGGTTACGGGAGAAGACTGGGCAGATGGTCGCCGGAGCAAGTACTTAACTTGTACAGGTAAATATGCTGCGCTAAAGCAGCCTATGGGTCAGAAGTGTGGGGTTTCACAAATAAGTATTTGCACCAGATCCAGGTGGAGGAAAATAAGTTTTTTAAAAGGATACTGAAAGTGCCTCAGAGTACTCCATCTTATATTTTACACGAAGAACTGGGAGAGCCCTACATTGAAGACCGAATAAAGATCAGACCGCTCCTGGCTTGGATCAAAATCTGGACTAATCCAGCGGCTGGCCTCAGCAGGCAAATCATTAAAGACTGCCTGAATCAGGACAGAGGATGCCATATCCCCTGGATAAAGTATGTAAAAGATTCCTTGGAGGCAATCGGTTGCAAAAACTTTTTTACCACACCCGAAACCCTAGATGCCCAGAACAAGACGCTGGTCAAAAAACTGTTTGGTGAATGGACATCTACGAGTAGGGCGGTCACGGAAAAACGCAAACCTACAGTTCTGTCCTACAGCTTATTGAAAAAGGAACATGGAATGGAACCATATCTAGCTGTGATGTACAACGCACAGGACAGATTTTATATGACTCGTTTTAGACTTAATATGCTACACCGCCTACTCTCTGTCCCCTCTGGATTTACTCTATCACTGGAGTCGAAGGGTACCTGCGGCTGCGACAGTAGGTCTCCGCAGGATACCCTTCACTTTGTACTGTTATGCTCATTCTACTCATCCCCAGTTTTTAGTGGGGATTCTTAAAAAAGCTAAATTTAGAGAGGCAAAAGCAGCTTTACTGTTTTTACAGGAAGCCTCAGATGCCCACACATTGCTTTGTATAATAAGTTTTATCAAGGTGGCTATGAGGCTAAGGAACACAAGAGAAGTAAATGATTGCAATACCCTGTAATTAGAGACTGACAGCAGAAAATCTTTTGACATGAATTCAATGCCTTTCCTCTTATTTTTAATCATTTTAATGTGGTTTTTTTATGTTTTTAAATGTACCTTTTATGTATGTACTTTTATGGTATCTTTTTAAGTGCCGAATAAAGACATTTGATTGATTGATTGATTGATTGAGGTTGTGATTAACATTGCACAAAGGCTCGAGACCTGCAAGTTTTGCAACCTGCTCGGACATAAGGCCCAACCACCACATGTCTGCAGCAGCTCTCTTGCTATGCTTGCCCACTTTGTTCGGTTGGGTCTTGTATTAAAACATTTTTCAGGGCTGTTTGTGGTCAAAAGAGTACAATGCTGCCAAAGAGGGAGATCTATGTTCTGAGTATCTGTGCCAAACACTAAACTCCACTTAATGTCCAGTTGCTGTTGAGCACTTGGATGTTTTGGATGCTGAAAGCCTTCTATTTCCACTGGTGTTGAGCTGGTTGCAGAATATTTTGTGTCCCCTTTTCCCTTTATGTCTGAGCTGGCCTCCCAAGTAATGCGAGTGAATGATATAATATAAATTTGACGTTATTGCACTAGCATCAGTCCTTGAAATGGAAACATAGAAGTGCTGGTACTCTGTAGCAGAGTACCTGCTTGTTTCTGAGAAGTGCCGGTACTCTCCAATTAAAAGTATAGCATTTCTCTTGAAAAGTGCTGGTACTATCCCTCCCAAAATAAAAAGTGACTGTACTCCATACCGGCCCATTTAAAGCACTGACTAGCATTGGCGCTATATAGCTTAGGTGATGTAATTTGACGCCAGTTTTAGCGTTGACATGATGTCACTGCCCCCCTACAGGCAAAGTGAGAGCTTTTAAAATTTCCGGATCTAGTCTGACACCTGGGAATATTCTACAGATGAGGAATTTGCAGGTAGAAGTAATCGTCAGAAAATAAGTTATTTTAAGCAAATCCTACATCATTAATATTTATTTATCCCCTTTACCCTAAAAACAAGGGAAATTACATTACACTATTGAAGCAAACAAAACAATAAGGCATTTTAAAATGCATGAAAATATATTTCTAGCTCAGGCAGGAACAGCCTTGATAATTGCAACATGCTAGCACGTATCAAAATAGTTTCCTACTAAAGCACAAAGATAGATACAGTCCAAGAAAACAACACAATTAAATTAATCGAATTTCGACAATTTTATGAAAAAGAAAAACACAGAAGCCAAACATACAAATAGGATACCAAGCCTGCGCAGCGTCCAGTCCACCTCTTGTCTCTCTAACCCACTTCAAGACACTCCCTGCCCCTTTATCTCACTCTTGCAGGTTACTGCTTCCTCCCTTTGAGACATTTTTTTCGTTTTTTTCTTCCTCCTTTTGTATTTTCCATCTATTTCTCTCTGGAAATGTCGGATGGCATCAAATAAGTGCCAGTTCCAAAAGATGAGTGCTGTGGCCCCCCATTGGCTCAAACGAAGCACTGTAAATAAACATTATTTTCTATCTGATTAAGACAACCCAATAATGCCGTGTTTCCAGTAGAAACAAAACTCTGTCAGAAAACGAAGACTGCAAGGTATGCTACTTTAGGGACGTCTTCATAATTTGCTAAACATGTCCCCTCAAACATCACCTTCTGGAATTCAATTGATCCACTGCTTATGGTTGCATTTAGGGTTGTCACCTGGCCGGTTTTATGCTGGGATGACCAGCATTTTTATTAATGTCCTGGCCGGTACACAACTTAGAAAAATCACCTAACGCTGGTATTAACTTCCCTTATCAATACATACTTTAAATAGAAAATGTGAGAAGGAAACACTATCAAATGCGTTCCACAGCTGTCTTAATGATTTCTGGGTAATAATTAATCAGAGACAGAAAAGCCATGTTAAACAAGAAGACAGACGATTTCATATAAATTTCTACTAGAGAATAATTGATGGTCCTTGTTTGCAGGATGTAAACGTGTGACCAGATGGTGGTGTTTGTCTCCGAGAAAGCAGACCACCATAGGTGTATTGCACCTGTATGGCAAGAATGTACTCCAAACTTCAAAATGTCCTGCAAAGCACTTGACACTTTGAGGGAGGTGTTTCCACCAACTTCCCTGATCATTCTAGCTCTGGTGTTCTAACCAGGCACCACACATAGCATGGAGTCAATTTAAGCGATTTTATATAGCGTGTACTTTACCCAGAGGGTCATTGCTCTTTACAATAGAGCGAAGTACATCAGAGCAGACATTACAGGTACCTGATGTAGAGAGCCACCCGGCCTCAACCAAACATTGTAGCCACATTCTACACGCAGCCCTACACCCTCGGGGCGGGCTCGTCCCGAGGTATAAATAAACGGGCGGAAGACCGCTCGGGGTCTTTCCGGCACCAACGAGTAAACTGCCTCTGTGTCCACTCATTACGTGAATTGCTCCCACGTGCGAGGCCCAGACCTCGCACCTTACACTGGCGACGAAGACGGTCCTGTCCTCGCGCGTGCTGTGCCTCGCTCGGCTGCAGCGTGTATGCTGCCACTCACCTTGCCTTGATCCGCCTGTGGGGATATCCGACGCTGCCCGCCTTGCAGCCTGTGCCTCTGCTGCGAGCGCTGCGGCCCACGCCTGCTCGAGACCCGCCCACGCGTCTCCTCTTCGGGAGCGTGTTCAGCCGGCGGGACTCGGCGCGTGCTTTGACCGGGTGAGTGCGCCCTCCTGCGTCACGCCTGCACGGCGCTTCCGCAGCCCTGCTTGGCCCCCCCTTTCTGAGCGCGCTCTGGGCCTCAGCTTAGCGCGCCGCCTGACGCGCGCTGCCCCGGCGGGGGAGGGGCGAAGACGAGCGACGATGCACGTCTGCTCCGGGGCTATTCTGGCTGCCCTGCACCTTCTCCCCGGCGTGGGACCTGCTCCGTTGTCTCTACCCTGCCTGCACGCCTGTGAGTCAGAAGAGGCCTCCTCCCCTCTGCAGCAAACAAGCACTGGCGCATGCAAGAGCCACGTGCCATTGAATACATATACTGCAACAAACAAGCATTGGCGCGTGCAAGAGCCAAGTGCAAGTGAACACATATATAGTCTGGTGCACGTGCTCATAGCCTCGGCGAAGCAGGGATTCGCCCACCTCAGCTTCCTCTCCTGCCCCGTGCCTGCTTCTGCCTGGTGCCTAGTCTACCTCCAGGTTTCCCCACGCTCGCACGTGCTCGCATAAGCGCGATGACTGACGCATCGCAGGGTGCTGCGCAGGCGGCACCAGCTACGAACCCTGGACCCGCAGGGCCAACTCAGCAGCTCATCGTGAGACCGCAGGTGACCAGTCATGCCCACACCGGGGTGGCTCCCATCCCGCCTTTCAGCGAGGCGGCTGACCCGGCGACTGCGGCTCCCCGATGGAAGGCGTGGCTGGGCCGCCTCAACTTATACTTCAAAGGGACCCGGGAAACGGACACAACGGTCATGAGGTCTCTCCTCATCCTCTATGGCGGCCCCGAAATTTATGACTTATTCGAGACCTTACCGAACACGGGCGAAGAAGATGTCTACGATGCAGCGGTTAACGCCCTTAACGCACACTTTGACCCCCAACTGAATCTGGATTTCGAGAAGTTCAAATTCAAGAGGGCGTGGCAAACGGAGACGGAGTCGATGGACATGTACTACGCAAGACTGCGCCGCCTGGCCGCGAGCTGCCCTTTCACCACCCCGAGGGAAGAAATAAGGGATCAAATAATCGTGGGTTGCCGGTCAAAACTGCTCAGGAAGTTGATTCTTCGACAACCGGGAATCTCCCTGGACGAGATACTCATCCTCGCTCGATCCCACGAACTCTCAGACGCAAGGGCAGAAGAGATGGAAACAGCGCTGAGATCACCGATGGTGCGTCCGGATTCCCCTAAGATGGAGCCAATCAAAGAAGAAAGGGTCGACGCACTACAGAGGCGGCCGCTGAACAATCGCCCGCGACAGTGGCAGTCGCGAGACGCTCGATGTGCTTACTGCGGGGAGGACCACCCATCGAACGCAACATGCAGCGCAAAAGGTAAATCCTGCCTAAAGTGCGGGCGCATGAACCACTTCGCAGTCGTGTGTCAAGATGGAAGATACAGGCCCAACGCCCCGAGATCCCGAGGAGGATTTGGAAGAAGATCTGTAACACAAAGGGTGAGACAGTTATCGCTGGAACCAGAACGTCCTCCCCCAGACAGCCAGGCTCAGGAAAGGAGACCATACTACGAAGATGATGAGGACGATGAAGTGTATGTAATATCCTACGTTAGCAGAGTATCCACCAGAAGAAGGCCTCCACCCATATGCACCGTGTCAGTAGAAGGGACTGAAATGCGAGCGCTGATAGACACAGGAGCATCAGTGAACGTGATGGACTCTGAACAATATGAGAAGATGTCGCCCAAACCAACGCTGGCACCATCCAGCGCGCGCATATATACTTACGGAGGCACCGACCCCCTACCTCTGAGAGGAGTCATCAGCACTGTCATAGTCTGCGGCGACTACTCAACAGAAGCTCGATTCCACATCACGGAAGGAAAAAAAGGCACACTCCTCAGCTGTCACACGGCTGAAGATCTAGGGCTAGTGTTTTTTGCCAACCAGGTCCACCAATCCCACGCAGACAATATCCTACAAGAATTCCCGTCGCTCTTCAGCGGCCTAGGGAAACTAAAAGGAAAGAAAGTAAAACTACATATTGACACCACAGTGCGTCCAGTTGCCCTAAGGCACGGGAGGGTGCCGTTCAAACTAAGACCACAAGTGGAGGCTGAACTCAAACGACTGGAGGACCTCGGAGTAATTGAAAAAGTTTCCGGACCGACCCCCTGGGTGTCACCCCTGGTCGTCGCGCCGAAACCCAAGCAGCCTGGCGCCATCAGATTATGCGTGGATATGAGACTTCCCAACGCGGCTGTGAAACGTGAGCGTCATATCACGCCGACGATGGACGACATTATCGCCGACCTAAATGGAGCCAAGTGGTTCACCAAGTTAGATCTCAACGCGGGTTACCACCAGCTAGAGCTCGAACAGGAGAGTCGATATATAACAACTTTTTCAACTCACGTCGGGCTCCGGAGATACAAAAGGCTGAGCTTCGGTGTCTCCTCTGCTGCGGAGGTGTTTCAAAACGCAATCAGAGAGGTACTGTCGGGGTTGAGTGGCGTCATCAACCTGAGCGACGACATACTCATATACTCGAACACGCTAGAGGAACACCACACTCATCTAAGAGCCACGCTGCAAAGGCTAGCGGACCAAGGACTAACCCTACACAAGAAAAAATGCGCCTTCTACCAGGAAGCGGTCGATTTCTTCGGATATACTTTCACCAGGGACGGACTAAAAGTAGACCCGAAAAAGGCGGAGGCCATACAAAATGCGAGCACTCCACGAAACCCATCCGAAGTGCGGAGCTTTCTCGGCATGGCTACATACTGTGGCCGATTCATCCCCAACCTGGCCGCCCTGGCAGAACCCCTGAGGGCGCTCACGCGCCAGGATCAGGAATGGGAATGGACTTGCCTGGCGAATCAAGCCTTCCATGACATTAAGGCGAGCCTCCTTGACAAGGCCGTGATGGCGTATTTTCAACCAAGAAGGAAGACAGAGCTCATTGTGGACGCTAGCCCAGTCGGTCTGGGAGCCGTACTGCTGCAAGAATATGGCAAGGACGAGTGGAAGCCCGTGGCCTACGCCAGCAAGGCGCTCACTGACACTGAGACCAGATATGCTCAAATCGAGCGAGAGGCTCTGGCCATCAAATGGGCTTGCCAGCACTTTCATCTATACCTGTGCGGCCAAGACTTTACTGTTGTAACTGATCACAAGCCACTGCTGCCACTTTTCACTGGCTCCGCCAGGCTCGCGCCTCCGCGCATTGAGAGGTGGGCGGTCCAACTTCAAGGCTACAACTTCACCCTGATATTTCGGCCTGGAGCCCATATCTGTCCAGACACCCGGACGTGACAAAGAAAGCACTCCCGCTCACCGAAGGTCAAGGAGTTGAGGAATTCGTCCACATGATAACCCAAGCGGTGTGCCCAGAATCGCTCTCGCTCCAGGAGATAGGTGAAGCCACCAGGGAAGACGAAACACTATCGCGAGTGAAGCGAGCTCTTGCGGACAACAGCTGGGCCAGATTCCTAGACGGAGTTCAGGGTTTGCGACCAGAGGTGAGCCATGACCGACAACAGATAAGGCAGATCCGACACGAATTCAGCGTAGGAGACGAAGGAGTCGTACTTCGAGGCCATCTCATCGTGGTGCCCGAGAGCCTTCAGAGGCATATGCTGACCATAGCGCACGTAGGCCACCAGGGCATGGCCAAAACAAAAGCACGGCTACGACACAAAGTCTGGTTCCCGGCCATGGACAATATGGTAGATGAAATGGTCAGGTCATGCCATGCCTGCGCAATCACAGGGGGAGAGCAAGCGCCTGCCCCTGTCATCACAGAAGACGCACCCCAAAACCCATGGACTCACCTGAGCATCGATTTTGGAAGCTTTCCTGATGGTCGTCACACATTGGTAGTGGTGGACTCGTTCTCGAAATTCCCCATGGTAGAAATTGTCCCGTCGACTGCATTTCCTCAA
Source organism: Lissotriton helveticus (assembly GCF_964261635.1). NCBI lineage: Eukaryota > Metazoa > Chordata > Amphibia > Caudata > Salamandridae > Lissotriton > Lissotriton helveticus. The sequence continues at coordinate 66,499,400 of NC_136073.1, read as the reverse complement.
GTCAGAAAAGCTCTAGATCGAATCTTCGCAACAATGAGACTCCCAGAGGAAATAAAATCGGACAATGGACCCCCATTTCAAGGACGGGAGTTCCAAGCCTACCTCGACAGCCTTCGAGTACGACACCGGAAGATAACACCGCTATGGCCTCAAGCGAATGGGGAAGTTGAAAGACTGATGAGAACCATTAATAGAGCACTCAGGATTGCGGTGGATAATGGAACTGATCCAGAGGTTGCCTTAGACCAATTCCTAAGTGCCTACAGGCAGACACCACACAGCACCACCAAGTGCGCCCCGGCACATGTGCTATTCAAAAGAGCGCCCCGAGGCAATATACCGTCAGCATCCACCTGGGTGCCCGAAGAGAGAGACAGTGAAGCCATTCAGTCACGCCGAAGCTGTACCAACCAGAAGGCGAGCGTGACAAGACACGCGGTGCAGCCAACAATACGAGAAGGAGACTGCGTGGTGGTCCATGACCGTCATCCAGGGTGGAAGTTCCGGACCCCGTACGAGCCAGAGAGGTGGAGAGTGGAAAAGGTACAGGGGACCATGGTGACTGCGCGCCGAGGCCGTCTGACAGTCACCCGGAATGTATCATGCTTCAAGAGAGTGAGGGAGCCGGACGGCCATTCCGAGAACATCATTGAAGATGCACCACCTGAGACAGAGGTCCGAAATGAAGAAGGAAGAGGAGTGGGGGCTCCCGCTCCTCCGCTGAGTCCGCGGAGACAGGAGGAAAGCGACAACCACCCGAATGAACCTCCAGCACCTGCGACTCAAACCCCGGCTCCGACGAGAAGTGTAAACGCAACCCCGGCTGGGGTTGCTGGCTCTCCAGTTGGCCGCAATAACCGATACCACCTGAGACCCAATCCGGGACCAAGTCAAAGACTAAGAGATTTCGCCTGGGCGTCACCCTAGCCACTGATCTGACTGTTTGTAACGAACTAAATTGAAGGAGAGATGTAGAGAGCCACCCGGCCTCAACCAAACATTGTAGCCACATTCTACACGCAGCCCTACACCCTCGGGGCGGGCTCGTCCCAAGGTATAAATAAACGGGCGGAAGACCGCTCGGGGTCTTTCCGGCACCAACGAGTAAACTGCCTCTGTGTCCACTCATTACGTGAATTGCTCCCACGTGCGAGGCCCAGACCTCGCACCTTACACCTGGTAGAAGTGACAAGATATATAACTACTAGAGCTATGCAGTGTGATGGTTACATATTTACAAAATATAGTTTTAATAAAAATTACACACTGCAACCTAACGTTGGAGACATGTAGCTTGTGCAAGAACTATAACAATTGACAGTTATGCAAGAGGCGCTTCCTGCTGGGGTGTATTGACCTGATTCTATAGTGGGAAAGTCCTATTGACATTTGTAGAAGTCAGGGTGCTTGCAACAGACCACGTCCGGTAGAGTGAATCAGGCGACTGGGGTGGTGCAAACCGGTTCCTAATGCCTCCCTGGGAGCACAATGCCCACAGATGACACTCCAGGGCAAAAGGAGAGGCGTGTGGTGGGATGGTGCTGAAGTCACACGCTGATTGGCTTGAGGGCCGGCACACATCTTCTTCCGATTGGTTCATCGTTTCTGGTGCGTCATTGATGCTCTACTGTTTCCTTCAGGTGAAGGATGCCGGCTCGCCCCGTTTCCATATCATCTTTACACTTGCTTGACAACTTAGCTTCCTCCTGCCCTGCCAGCTTCGCTGTTGTCTGGTCGGAAGATATTTTAAAGGAACCTGCCGCGACCGCCTGTCCGACAGTTGGACTCCTCCGCGAGCGCCTAGCCGTACGTCGGCTCCGCGTGCCACTTTGATAGTGGTCTCGCGCTCGTCTCCCATTGGCCCCTGGGCGGTGTCCGACAGTTGGGCCCCGCGAGCCACCCTGCTAGTGCTCTCCCGCTCGCCTCCAATTGGCCCCCTGAGCAGTCTCCCCGTGCCTGCGATTGGATGGATTTCCTCCTGAGCGGGGTGGCCGCGAGCGGCGCCTGCCTGTTCTCCAATCCGCTGGAGGTGGTGAAGACTCGGATGCAGCTGCAGGGCGAGCTGCGCGCGCCGGGCACCTACCGGCCGCACTACCGCAACGCTTTCCAGGCGGTGGGGGCCATCGCGCGCGCCGAGGGCCCCGCGGCGCTGCAGCGCGGCCTGGCCCCCGCGCTGCTCTACCAGTTCTTCATGAACGGCGTGCGCCTGGGGGCCTACGGGGCGCTGGAGAGCGCCGGGCACACCAAGGGACCCCTGCGCAGCACCGGCGCCGGGGCGGCCTCCGGGGTGCTGGGGGCGCTGCTGGGCAGCCCCGTCTACCTGGTGAGATGCTGAGGGGCGCCGGAGTGGGCAGACGTGGGGGTAGGCGGGTGTGGGGTTGAAAAGTTTGTGCGGGTGGTGGTAGACACACAATACATCTAATTTTTAAGGTTCTTTGGAAGTGAAATTAAATTGGATGTGATGTAGTTTCAAAGAAGTTAGGTAGCAAAGTATTTGAAGAAAAATAAACACATGCAAACCCGCTAGGTGTGGTGGTAATGAGACAACACGGGCGCCCTTCATTCATATTGTGATTTTGGGGGGGGTGAATACTTCATAATGTATTGTTTGTGCAACCTGTCGCTTTCAGTTTCTCCCCGTGTTTGTGCTATTTTTATTTTCCAAGCTTTCGATGCTGCAACACACTCCTAGGGAATACAAAAAAGAAGCAGAACCACAAACTTGAGGGTGTGAAAATGACAGACCTTAAAAGCTTAGAAAGAGGTTGCCCAGTGTACTATCAAACAATCCTGCACATTTCTAGGTGCATATGATTACTCATTAAACCCAGATCTGCTGGCTTTGGCTGTGCTTGTAGTCCGCGGGTATTTTTTTTTTGTTTTCTATCAAAGAAGATAATGTTGTGTCTTAGTCGTAAGGTAATAGTTTGTAGGCTAAGCAGAGACAGATTACCATGAATGTAGTGGAGCCAAGGTCACAGACTGGGATGGGAGCGAATAAATAAGTTAGATTGTAGACTGTAGACCTACCATCCAGGAAGGCAGCTTTCATGTTATAAGTGGGAGAGGGGTTCGCTGGTTGAGAGGAAGTGATTCTTTTGAGGTTGTCTGAATAGAGTTATTCATTTTGTTTAAATGTCTCGCCCTTGTGGTCAACAAGTATTAAAGTATGTTGAATTACGGTAATGTGTGTAGAAGAACACTTCCGAGCTGCTGGTTCTTAGGCACATTCGTACTTTAAAATGGTCAGAGTAATTTAATAGCCTAAGACTAACTCTGAACAGATCAAAAGAATATATGCCTGTGGCTTTGTACTTGCACTTTAGTTCACACTTCATGTGTTTTATTAGTGTTGTTTACATTTTAATAGTCATAAGCCCTTTTTCCATTGAGTGTGACTTCGTTTAGGTGTTATTTCCGTTTGCGTATGTTATGTCATTTTTACATTTTTGCAAATTGTAACAATTTTAATCAATCATACTATAAACTGAACACTTCAGAGTATTGGGCTTGATGTACATTTCGAGCTCCTCAGGGGGTGGATGTGTCAACGGAGGATGGCAGGGAGGCAGAACCAGGAAGTGTGGTTTGCACATTGTATCGTGTCATGTAGGTAGTGAACCAGATTCAGGCTGTTTCCAAACAATTAATTTTAGGGTGTGGATAACAGATTAGCGTTATGAAGTGGTTGTAAAGAAGTATGACGCGAGTAATCTCAAACATGAATTATGCCTATGGGTAGCAAGTCCTTTTATGCTTTTGTTTTTGTTTTGGGCAGGACAAAAAGATTTGTTGACCGATGGAGGCAGTATCCAGGGGTGATGGTGCCTCCTGGGAGGGCAGTGGGTTTCGTCCTTGATGGTATTTCAGCCTATACGCTACATGAGTATCCTTTTTCCAGGTTATGGCCAATATGTCCCTTGATTAATTCTGGCATTATGTTGTCTGGCTTCGTTCCTTAAAGTGGGTGGGGTGGGGTGGGGAGTGGAGTATGTGGCTGATAATCGGAAATTGACAAGAGGGGAGGAGGTGTAACTAGTAGTGTTGTAGTAGTGTGACGATGAGCATTGCAGCATTAACGTCACTAGCCATGGTAGCAGCTTCTTGGAGCTTTAAAGTATCAAATTCTGTGGTGAAGATATGGCGATTAATATCTGAGAATTGGATTATGACCTTTCCATTTTCATCCTGGATGATGCAAATTCTCGTTTTCATATTTCTGTTTATGTTAACCTGGGCTAGTAATTTTTGTCTGGAAGGGATTTCAGTATTCTTTGGCACTAAGAAGAAAAAGCAGCGTGTATCAGTCCAGGAGATAAAAAAACCCCATTTGTTCAGTTGTCAATGAGTCCTTTCTTAAACTATGGTATTAGCCACTGATTAAAATTTCCAAGTGGCACTCGGAGCTCTGTGTGATGATGTTTGATGGTACTTTTGGGTACTGTGACCACCTCTTTCCAAGTCTCCAGTTCTGAAGTTTTGTGTCATGATTAAGTAATTCATTCTAAGTGTGAAACTCGTGCTTTGTTTCCATTTAACTAATTAGAATAACACACCTGAAAAAAATGATTTGTACTTGAAAAGTTCAGGACTGGAGAGAGTGGCCATAATGATGTAGTATGTTGGTCATCCTATTTTTGTGTTAAAAATCACCCTTAATATATCATTAGCACAGGCGCAGACAACGTGCAGGAGCATAAATCATATTTTTGTGCAAAATTACATTTAGTGTGCAAAATCACTGAGATACTATCACATTTAGATTTAAAAATCAAATTGAGGTGCAAAGTTACCCTCGATGCATCAACTCCTAAAAGATTGTATACAACATTTAGGAACCGCAATCAATTTAAGGTGCTAACTCACCATTGGCTGTTCGGTCTGGACGGTTCCCATGAGGCCAAGGGTCAAGACTAATTTGCGTATGGCTGGTTCTAAACTGGGGTGGCATGGTGAGCAGAAGAACAATGGAGATCTCTTGACTTGGGGTGAATGTATGATTTATTCAGCATTCCGTCCATCATTTGTTTGCGTAGCACTTTTCACCCTATGTGTGATAGGTTTGCCCAGACGTGGGTCCCTTGCTCACTGTGAACTGGATTCAAGCTAGCCTGGCTGATGAAGGGTAATGCCCAGAAACCGGTCCCAGGATGCTTGTTCCCGTCCAGGGAGGACCTGGCTTGACAGTTCAGTCTGGACTGTTCCTCTGAGGCACAGGGTCGAGACAGATTTGCCTAAGGCTGGGTCTAAACTGGGGTGGCATGGTGAGCAAAAGAATAATGGATTTAACTCCGATCTCTGGGCTGGGGGTGAATGTATGATTTATTCAGCATTCCATCCATCATTTGTTTGCGTAACTCACCCTTGGTTTGGCATCAGCAGGAGGATAGGGACTCTTAGAATTTAGAAAAAGCTTGCTGAGTAATCTATGGAAGAAAAGAGAGAGAACAACCTGTTAATAGCAGGTTTTGACCAACTTTGTTGTGCAACAGCTGCAACAATCTCAAAATGGAGCTCCCTGTGCTGATCGTTTCCTTAGTGTCTTTGAACACTAGTAATCTGAGTCCTCTTGGTAAGTAGATTACCGTGGGGTTTGGGGGGGGGGGGGGAGTAATTACACTTGGTAGTGTTTGACCATGTCTGCATTACAGATTCAGTGAGAATCGATGAAGCATCGCAGGGACACAAGTACTGGCAGGTAGCAGAAGAGTTTCAGGACTTCTTTTTATGATGACTCAGAAAATAAATGAGTCTATCTAGCCCTCTGCCCAAGCATGAAGTGGGTTTGCAGGTAGTCCTATTGATTTGGCATGAAATAGAGTTGGAATCCTACGCGTTTTTTTTTCAGTTTTGTCTTGGGTATCTTAAAGTGCATTAGTTATGAGAGAGACTGACATTTTCCCTAGTCTCATCACTCATTAAGCTATGTTTTGCTATGCTGCAGCCATGTGTGTAAGTGCACATTCACGTGTCATGGTGCCTCTCCATCAAGCTGCTGTTGTTCCCAGCGACGGTTAAATGCTCTCTCCAACCCTTCAAGTGAAGGCTCCTTTCAGTCACGGCAGTTTCCCCCTAACTACTGTTATCATTGCAATGTGTACTACAGTTGTTATCTGAAGTCTTGCTAAAGGACTGGCTTTTGATATAGTGACATGACCCCTGGGCTGCTTGTACACCATCCTCGTCCACCCCGTTTCTGGGTTGAGATCCATCTTAAGGGCCTTGCTCAGCCTTTTAATCCATTCCATGCTATGCTGCTGACGTCATGTTATCCTCGCTCTTTCCCCAGGTGCTACCCTGGGGTGCTGTGGGACCTTCTACTAAGAGTGCAAATGGGCCTATCTCTGGGACTCAGCCTGTTTCTCCTGCCCTGCTGTCTTCGCATGCAGTTTGGAGATGAAATAATTAACACAGCTCCTGCCTGCTACCTCCTTTTATTTGGAGCAAGAAAAGGTGTGAAGGTTGCATTGAAATTTCATGGGTACTCCTGTAAGAGTCCAGGCTTTTTGCAAAAGTGACGTTTTTATGCTTTTCTTTAAATTTGTGATATCTTGGAGGGTCTGATTAAAGTTTTTTTAAACAGCTATAAGCCAATATTAAAGTCCATAAAGAAGCCAAAAAAGTTCTGTAACCAACTTAATAAAAGCGAACAACGTAATAAGGCAAAGGACACCAGAGTTTTAAAGTCTCAAAGAAATTACAAAGCACCCAAGGTTGAGTTTGACCTTGTCCTATTTATGATCTCAGGCTCTACGGAATGGAGATTGGATTGGGTAGGCTTAGTGGCTCTTATCGGTCAAGAGTTTGACAATCTGGCTAAGTCTTTACCCTTAAGCAGAGCAGTAGCCATCAATATACTCACAAGGTTGAAACTCAGATTTTGGGGTCCTTCTTGAACCTTTTGTTTTGGCACCAGTAGCTCCAAGAGGTAGAACATTTCAGCAGACCTGCACTAGCCTCAAACATCTCATCAAAATGCCCTGAGCGAGTAAAATCAACGAATAATGACTGCCAAGGTTGCCTGTTTTTTTTTTTTCGGGGAGTCTCACAGTGGAGCCTCTCCTCATTTATGACATTTTCTCTTGGCTTATGGCAAAAGAGTCTCAGAAATGTCTGTTGTGGGAAACTTCTAAGATGGCATGAAGCCCGTCGGTGTGCGGAGCTCCGAATCCCCACCCAAGGGCTGCCTTCCAGAGTTGAGGGAACTTCCCTGTAAGATCTCTCTTGGCTGGTTCTGAGGCCTGGTCCCTTCTACTATGAGGGAGACAGGTTGGGTTGGAGCAAAACGGATTCAAATGGATCTACACAGCACTGTTTACCATAAACATGCTACCTTGGAAGGTTCCAGACAGTTCTTTATTAGAGTCCTCTACATTCCATGTTTGCTCTTCATTTCCCAATAATTAACAGTGGATTTCATGTAATTAATTAATTCCTCTCTGCCTTCTTCAAGGAGGCCAAGCCAACTCTCCATCCCCGCCCCCTTCTTGGGTATTTCACACTACGTCAAAGAACTAATTATTGACGGAGGCGAAGAGAAGGGAGCACCTGTTCAGAAATTAATTTACAGTTGAGGTTTTCAGGCAGAGGGAAGCATGCTTTATAAAATCAACTTGGCAACATATTTAATAAAAAAATCTGTATTTACCACTAAATTAGCTTGTTAACAAACATTTTAACAACATGCAGCAGACCTCTATAGCTATTTCCTAACCTGACTTATCGAAACATATGAGTTGGGCTTTTACCGTAGGAAAATGTTACAACAACCTATGCAGCCTTTAGTAAGAATATTTAATTGTGGAGATATTCTAGTCTCAATAGTAGGTGTCCTATTTGCATACGATTGCAGACGTTGTTGGCTTCAAGGAGCCAATTATAGGTGGCTTGGCTAATGTCATAGTTAGGCTTTTAACAGGTCAAAAGCGGTTTCCCATGACAACTGATAAGTGATATTTCTAAAGTGACTAATGGATGGCGAAGTCTACACTGGATCCAACATGTAACATCTAACTGTTAAATCACAGGTGAGATTTTAACACAATTGTACTTTGGCCTTACCTAAAAGTTAGGCAAGCTAATCTGGGTTAGGCAGGCTTGTTCCATGTTTAGAGGTGGGGCTCATGGCTGTTTAGTTGTTTCCCATTGCCACTAGAGAAATTATGCCAGTAAATCCACTATCAAAAAAGCAAAAAATCTGGGGCTACCACATGAAAAGGCAGGTTACCTACAGACGCTCCCACTTCTGAGTCTCTGACTTAAAAACCGCAGGACTTTCTTAAACATGGCATAGTGTATCACATGAGGTGAATGTCAATTGGTGGCCATTGGATCATATTTTTTTACATATTCATTCTATTCGAAATTGTCATTTTGTCTTGGAGTTCTCCTTCTAAAACAAGTAATTCACATTCATCTTGTGTCTTTTTCTGTTCCCTGATGAGTAATCATATGCTGAAATTCTGTAATTATAGGCTACTATATTGGGGACATTTTAGGTAGTAGGTCAACTTTGATCCATTTTGATGAAGAAGGTGAAGGCAGAAATCTCAGTCATACTTCTTTATTTGTTGCTTTTGTGTTCATGTACTTATTACAAAAAACAGTAGTCCCTATATGTAAATGATACACAAAGAACAATGACCATACACTTAATAGGTAGCATGTCTTCTGTCCGTCCGGACAGGATTTTTATTTTTCATTAATTGCAAGTAACAGTGTTTCTTAGAAAAGATGTCAAGCGGGCACAGCCGTGACCCTCAACATACAAGACACAACAACAAAGAAGCAGTGTAAACAAGGCAAAAGAATCCGTCTGTGCACTTGTACCTCAGTAAAGCAGACTTAAAGTGTACAAAAAACCACACCATTGCATTATTAAGTTTTACATAAATACTTTGCATATGGGGTTAAAAGTCGACGACGTTTCGATGCCTATTAGGATAGAGGCATCATCATCAGGACAAGAGTTGGCATTATTGTTGTCTTGGACACGAGTAGTAATTTTAAGCCTTTTTGTTACATTTAGTAGTAACATCCGTAGAATGTTCTACGTGGTTGAGGCAGCTATAGTCGGCTGTCTGGTTGATCGGGTGTAAACCTCGACTGTAATTCTTCGGTATCTTAGTTAACCGGAAAGGTAATCATGACTCGGACGTAGTAAAGCCGCAAGGAGCACAATGGCTACTGCATAAGTGCATCAGCACTGCTGCGGGTATGGCGATCCGGTAACTATATTGGGGACATTTTAGGTAGTAGGTCAACTTTGATCCATTTTGATGAAGAAGGTGAAGGCAGAAATCTCAGTCATACTTCTTTATTTGTTGCTTTTGTGTTCATGTACAGATCAATATCTGTTGGCCATTCTCACCTCACAATAGAGTAACCAAGACCTACAAGGTGAACATGCCAAGGGCGTTAAAAGTAAGATGAGTTGCTTCTCATAGAACCTTGTTTTTATAATCTGTTGCAAGTGACTCCCGATTACGTCATGATCTGTCGAGTCACATAGCAAAGGAAGGCCTTGGGCAAGACTTTGGAAGCAGCTCTTCTACAGCATACATTCACCTTCTGGTCTGTCTGGATTCCCGGACGTATGCGATTTTGGTGAAAACCTTAACGGACTAAACCCCTTTGCTCTAACCTATGTGTTTTGATTTCACAGCTTCATTTCCGTTTACTGGCGTGACTAAAGCAGCCAAGTGAAATCTGTATTCCGTGAAATGATTATGGTTCGTCTGTTTTCCTTCATCCTTCTACTGGTTTCTGCCCTTTCCTTTCCATTGGGAGGAGCGCACTGAAGTGTGAGTGCTACAGGCCGGGGCCAGTAGCCTCAGCAACCAACAGTCGGAGTATACGCGTCCTATGTGCCTCCAGATATGGCTTATATGTTTTGGAATAAGCGACTTGATGGTGATTGTGAAAACCCAGCTTTCTTGTAGGAGCGCACTGTCAGGGACGTGCTTGCTTCAGATGTGCACTTTCTCACTGCCCTCTGTTCCTAATGCGGCCTTTCTGTTTATTGTGTTTATCTCCTATTCTGAAGTGTATTGCAAGGAGGTATGACCTCTAAGGGACTTTCACTCTCGGCTCTTCGGTAGGGCTCCTTAAATGTTTGATTGTGGGGCAGGCGGTGTTCTTGTTTTCTTTGATGCAGTTGTGGACCGTTAGCGGACATGATGGTGCACGGATTACTGTAAACACTTTTTCAAGTCTTCTATCAGCTATAATAAGTTCATGGCAAAGGCGATGCTGGATCAAGCTCTCTGCTGCATTGTCAATAATAACTTGTGGAGCAATGAATATTTCAAATATAATTACATTTTGCTGGATCCGGCCCCGCACATGCTTGGCCTAGCTCTTCCCGCACCCAATCCGGCCCAGCGCAAACTGGCCTAGTTCTTCCCGCACACCTCGAGCAGGTTCCTCCCTGGTTCCTGTCATCCCCACCAAAGCATCGCTTTTTAGGTCTCGGCAACGAGAACTATTGTCGCCTAGTAAGCTAGCAAGGGACTACAGAGAGGTGGACGAGCCGACCAGGGTCTGTGGACGCGCACAAAGGCAGGCAGGCAGGCAGGCATGCGCCAGACACACAGACAGACAGACAGACACACGCACGCATGCATGCATGCACACACACACACACACACACACACACACACTCTCTCTCTCTCTCTGCCGCCCCCCACCCACTCACCGGGCTCTTTCCCTCCGCATCGGGTCAGTCACGGCAGAAGGCAGACTCGTGTCTTCTCCGGCGATCTTCAGCTGATGTGCACGCCCACGCTGCGTCGTGCGCGCCCACCACGCTGTATCGCGCCCGTTGATCCTCAGCTTGTTTACAATAGCGATCGTTTCTTCCGCTAGCACTCCGTGGCATCTCAGACGCACAGCAGGTAGCATTAGCACCTCTTGTTTTAAAATGCGTTTGTTTATCTAGGACGGACACGTTTACTGGTTGCTTGTTTTTAAGTGTTCTCATGACGGAATGGTTCCGTCATGAGCACACTTGCACTTGTGCTCATGAGTGAACCATTCCGTCATTAGCATGGAAGGTGTTAAAGCAGATGTTTGTAAATATTAATTCTGTTGAAAAAATAGAAGTGTGAACTGTCGAGGGAATATGAAAGTCATTGGAACGTCTCAATACCAAAAAAGAAACGGCGAGTGTGCATTAAGGCAAACCGAAGCCTGGACAGGGGATTTAGCAGGAAGGGAGCTACGCAGAGTGCGGGGAGCCTCTTCTTACAGCTTGGGAGACCTTCGAGGGACGCCGCCACTCACCTTCCTGTTTTCTCTCAACGACTGGCCGCACCCGCTCCGCGGGTGCCGCTGCGCGGTCAGAGACACCGCCTGGACGAACTGCCCTGGGACCTGGAGTGTGCGTGGGACGAGAGGAACATTGACCAGCACAGGAGAGCAGCGCTGCAGGGACTCGCTTCCCCAGGAGTCCCTGCCTGACCTCTGACAACAGGTCAGCGCCCCCTGTTAGCCCCGCCCCCCGGACGGCACAATCTCCCATTTAATCAAGACAGGAACTCGCTGCGCGAGAGCGCGCGGGAGCGCCGGGCTAAGCCCGGGCAAAGGGCGGGCCCTCTGTGGCCCTCCGTGGACCGAGGAGCCGGGCCGGGGCCATATCCTTTACGTCCCTTTAATCATCTTACGAGCAGCTTCTTAATGTGAGTGAGAACTTATCTGTCTTCTTATTCTTCTCGTATTAAGCCAGCATTCAACCATCAGCCACTATGATTACTAAAGTGGTTACTATGGACAACTTCCTTATAAAGAAGGTAGCGCAAATTAACAGTAACAGGAGGGCTTCACTGGGTTTGGAACACTCACCTACTATTACTACTGTACCAGAACTCCTAGTAACTGATCCTGATAACCCTGTGGCTATGGAACACTCAGTCCCTGCAGGCAAAGTAACCATTGTAACAGCTATGGTCCATGCAGGCCAGTCTGATAACTTTTGTGCTCCAGTTCCCACAGTATTGGCTATATCATCAGCCACAGGAATACATGATCTCGCAACTAAAAAATCTCCTAGAAAATACAAGAAAGCCCGAGTGAGACGGAGGGGGAAGCAAAGTAAGGCAAATTATAAAATTACACAAGGAGGGGGGAGTGTGCCTGAAACTGCACCTCTTCTTCTTGAGTTGAGATCCTCAAACCTGGGAGGAGTGGGGGATGCTATCTCACAGAGTCGACCCACAGATTCTGTGATGCTTATTGACTGTTTACAATCAGGGATTATAGACAATACTGATAATTTTCCCCTTGACCCCACTACAATGAGTAAGCTTCTTTTGTCTAGTACGCCAACTAGCTTTCCTTTACCAGATTCATATACAGGGAACGATAATGGAAGGCTATCAGGATCTCCAGAAATGCCCATTGAGGCATCTTTTAGGTCTTCCATTTCACCACCCACTATAGGATTAAGTAAAAAAAGGGGGGGTGAACCACTGTGTAATAGACCTCAGAAGATAAGGAAAGGGGTAGCTCAGTCCCCACAGCCACATATTGGTCTAATCCCATTAGGTGAAGAGGCCATGCTGGCCAAAATCTTAGAATTAATTAGGGGTGTGTTGCAACCGATTTTGGATAAGACCGACTTGATGTCCACACATTTGGACATCATAGAGAAAAAGGTTGAACAGAACTCCGTCCTTTTACATGAATTAATAAAAGGCCCGGAAAAAGTTAGGACGAATCCCACAGTTAAGATTAACCCTCCTGCAAAACCTAACGCTGTAATGCCCCTTATAACATCTGCTCCTATTACTCCAGTAACTAAGACATCAGCACCCGTGTTTAAAAAAAGGAAAGTAGTCCAAGAAAAGGGTAAAGTGGGTAGTCCAACGACTGTGCCATCAGCTCCCACATTGCAACCGCCTGCTATTCAGCTGGCGGCCCCATTAACTAAAGAACAAACTCAAAAACCTGGGGGATCCCAAAATCATGGTGGGAGAAAAGACCCTTTAATAACTAATCCGAGAAATAAGAATCCCCCAACTATTGCCTTAGAAAAACCGAGTCATACAATAGACTTACCCCCAGATTGTGCCCCTTTTGTCATTGTAATGGCAGGGGTTCCAGAGCTACCTACAGGTAAATGGGAAGATCACGTTGCCTTACGGAACAAGGTTACATTCTGGCTCCGAGACAACAGACCGTTGCCTGCATCCATCAATGGAGAAATCGTAAGTGTAAGACGTGCCCATTGGGTGGGAGTCAGACCTAAGGACAGAATGGGTGATGTAATAGTCATCAATTTTAAGGATTATAGGGCCGTGAGGCACATTGGAGATTGGTTTGATGCCAGTAGCAGCGATGCCATCTCCACACATCTTTTATCCTATTTCTATCCCTATGCACCATCAAAAGACAATAATAAACAGGGTTGGAATAGGCAGCTATTTCAGAAACCACCATACCGACAGCGGGGTTTTAGAAAAGTGGGACCATGGGATATGCCCGGTTTAATGGGGCCACCACCGTTGAGGGGTTATCCTCTTTACGTAAATGCTCAGGAGCCCCATATTCATATGCAAAGCTCGGAGGAGTTTTATCCCAGACACCAGGTATTAGATTATCAATACCCCCCTATAAATAGCCGATATCCACTACATCCTGAGTCCAACCTCCTGCAGGGGAGGCGATGGTATAATAAAGAGTTCCACCCGCCCATGTACAATTTACCTATTCAAAATCGTTTCCAGATTTTTAATGGGCTGGACGGGGTGGATTGACAACAAGCTCAGATATCCCAAAAAAATTTGGCTGGGAATAAGTTTTATCCTTTAGTCTCTTACCCCTTTATTAAGGATATAGTTCCCCTTAAAAGTACTGAGACTCTGAGTAGGATTCCCCAAGATTTGCCAACTTTACAAAAGACCCCTAATACTAACAGCTTATTGCTATGTAACAGTAATATCCAGGAACAGATACAATCCCCCACAGTTGATATCATTATTAGGGGTGGGGAACAGGCAGGTGAAGGCCTGTCCCAGAAAGAGAATGATTTATGTGCACTGTTGTTTTGGAATATAGCAGGGTTTAGGCAAAAAATCACAAATCCGGCATGGGAGTCAGTAATAAATGGTCAGGATATAGTGGCTCTGCAAGAAACCTGGATACAGGAATCAATTCATGTAAGTGGCTATAGAACTTTCTTTACACCAGCTGTCGGAGGTCATTTTGGAAGAGCTAAGGGTGGGTTGACAACGCTTGTTTCAAATCAACTTAAAATTAAACAAGCTCACTGCCATTTAAGTTCTTGTTATTTCCAAATTATAACTTTACGGAATTATAAAGGAGCTGTGGTGCTAATTATTAATTTTTATAACAATGTCCCGAGAGATGATATTCTGGTTGTAATGAAGCAGCTTAAAGATGAAATTCAGTTAGAGGTAGACAGAAATGAAAGGGACCTGATAATCATATGGGGGGGGGATTTTAATTGTTCATTATGTACTAAAAGGAATCAGGGCCTATGTGGCCTTATGACTGAGAGAGATATGTACTTGACACACTTTGATCATACCTTGATGGGGGACTTACTAAATGAATTATTATTCATGTTTGACTTGGGGTTTGCCAACGAATCTGCCCCAGAACCTACACCCTTTGTTCCGACTTTTGTTGGTAGAGGCTCATCGACAACTATTGATTTTATTATCACTTCCAGTAATCTCAATCATAGACTCCTGGGGGTTACGAATATCCAATTACCCATAAGTGACCACCTCCCACAATCTCTTAAGGTAGTAGATTTGTTCCCAGACCCATCGACGGCCGCGCCTCTAGTAGAGACAGCGGTTGATGTTGTCCTTGGGAGACAAAATGGGTACACACTTAAATGGAGTAAAGTAATCCCCACAACCTTTTTTGAGAAACTGTGGGAGGCGTGCTCAAATAGTTTTAGGATTTGCCTAAGTGATAACTCCACTAAAGATCAAATTATTGAGCACTTTGGAACAATTGCTGCAAATATAAAAAGCAGCCTAAGGGTGGAGGCAAAACGCAGAGGCAGGGGGCCAAAGAGCTGGTTTAATACTGTATGTACAAGGGCTTTGAAAAATTTAAAACAGGCAGTACATAGATGCCCTAAGGATAAAAATGAAATAAGAGAATGTAGGAATACATATACTCAGGCCCTGAAAGCAAGGAAAACCGCATTAAATAAGGAGGCTTTAGATTCCCTCTGTGAGGCCTCGCAATCCAAAGATTCCGCTGCATTTTGGAAAGCAGTTAATACTCCTTTCCCTTATGAAACCCACACGGCGCGAATCGAGATTGCAATAGATGAAGATAAATGGGTAGACCATTTTTCAAATCTTTATAAGGCACAGGAAGACATCCATGTTGGGGGTATTAACTCTAGCCTGGATGTACAACAGAGTTATAACTTGGTTACGACAATTGAGGAAGTGCTCTTAGCCCTGGGATCAACTAAATGCGGTAAGGCTGCCGGACCTGATGGGATTCCGGCAGATTTATTTAAAGCTAATATTGAAATTTGGGGGCCAATGTTAGTACAACTTTTTAATGCAGCTCTCTCATCGGGCCTGAAAGAATCTTGGTTCACCTCAGTCATTGTCCCGATCTACAAGAAGGGGGATAGGAATAGCTGTGCCTGTTACAGACCAATCTCCCTTCTTGATTCCTCAGTAAAAATTTTAGGACGTGTTGTGTTGGCAAGACTCCAAAGCTGGGCAGAGGATAATGATATTATTAGTGATTTGCAATTTGGTTTTCAAAAAGGGATTGGTACAATTGAGCAAGGGTTAAACCTCATGCTCTTGCAGCATAAATATATAAGGATAAAATCCGAGCGCTTGTATTTTACTTTTGTCGATCTCTCTTCAGCGTTCGATTGTGTATCACACTCTAAACTGTGGGATATAATGAAAGGTTTGGGAGTGGATAATAACATTATCTGTTTTTTGAGGGAACTCTACAGTGGAGCTACAGCCTCTGTTCGTTACGGCAGGGGGGGAGAATGCTCCAGACAATTTAGCATAGGTCGCGGAGTGCGGCAAGGTTGCGTACTGGCACCTTTTCTATTTCTTCTCTATATCAATGGGCTCGAGCGTCACCTGCTGCATGAGTGTAGGGATATGCCCAGGGTGGGGAGGAGGGAAATCCCTGCGCTCATGTATGCGGATGACGCAGTACTCATGGCACGCACTCCTCGTGCTCTACAAAAACTAGTAGTTAGCTTTGAGAAATTTATGTTGAACCTGGATCTACTAGTTAACTGTAGTAAGACTTTCTCAATGAATTGCGGCCTAAAACCAGGCAAATCAATGAAGCGTATTGTTTTAAACAATGTCCCGCTGGATAACACCCCAACTTTTTCTTATTTGGGCATTTTATTCCATGAGTCAGGCTCCTGGACAAGCGCTATTAAGGCTAGAACTCTTTTATTTATGAAAACGATCATGGCCTTACAGAATTTTGTTAGGAAATTGGGCAGGAAGCCGATAAAAGAAATGTTAACCATCTACAAAGCTACATGCTTGTCTGTGGCTATGTATGGCTCTGGTCTGTGGGGATATGCAAATGTTGATCAAATCCAGCTGGTAGAGAACAAATTTCTGAGGGGAGTTCTAGCAGTCCCACAGTGTGCAGCCACATTCAATTGTCACGCTGAACTTGGCCAACCTTACATAACGGACATTATCAGAATTCAACCTATCCTATTGTGGCATAGGGTATGGACTACTAATGAGTGCGTTATGAATCGGGCTCTGCTATGTGACACCCTCAGTTTGGACCATGCGGACAGAATGGAATGGTTGAGTTACGTAAATCATTTCTTGACCGAGATTGGACTACATTCATATTTTTCGGACCCAATCTCAATGGATAATATTCCTAGGAAGCTATTAAAAACTATCTGCCTGGACCACCTGATGAGTAAGAGGAAGAGAGTGGAAATTTTGAAATCTACAGTACACTCTCACCTTCCTACCCTCTGTGATACTAATACTGTACAGCCATATTTATCCCTGCCCATGACTAACTATGATCGCTTTCTTTTAACTCGTTTTAGATTTTGTATATTTTTTAGATTAGTGTCTTTTCCATGCATGAACTCATGGACTCATATTCTGCCCACTTGTTTGTGTGATGGTACATCACAACAATCTGATATTCATATCCTTTTTTTCTGCAAATTTTATACTGCTATACGTAGGAAAATTATTGTCCCTTTTTTAAAAAATATGAATTTAACCAGATGTCGCCCAGCTTTTTTAGAAGTACAGAAAATGGACACGATTTTAACTGTTACTGTGATTTTAAATTATTTAAAAAGTGTTTTTAAATTCAGAAAACAAATTCAAATTGAAATATCATAGATTCCTTATTGATCTACCTCACTGTATTATCAATTATGAGAAGAATTTATTGTAATTACTGTACCTTGTTTTATGTTTGCTACTTTTATGGTTAATTGTTTTTTTAACCGAATAAAGTTTATTGAATGAATGAATGAGTGCGGGGAATGAGGAGATGTAGTTTGTAGGGGGAGGTGGACCACAGAAAAATAAACATGGAGTGCAGGGACACCCCGTCCACAACTCTCTCTGTCACATGAGGCGTACTGACAGGCCTAGAAAGAAATTAAGTGCACACGCTATTTTAGATGCGACGTGGACTGACTCTGACTCCCGCTGCGCAACTTCCTTTTATTATTCCCTGATGTCACCAAGGGCAAAACTAAACATGCACTGATGGCGGGGGTCTTCCACATGCACTACCTGTGCATTTGGTACCGTCGTCCGGGACGTGCTCCCAAATTTGGCACAAAAGTCGGCACTTGGGTTAACACGCGGGAAAAAAGATTAAACATTTTGAATAATCATATAGGTTTGTTTTTTTAAATAGATGTTTATTCATTTTCAGCAGGTTATACAATTGAGCTTTAACTGACATTTGTAGGTTACTACAGCACAGGTTACAGAAGCGGCTGTGGTGAAGTGTCTCACAGTAACTCAAAATAATATTTTTTAACCAGTATTGACAATTTATAACTTGGACGCAAAGCTTACTGTTTCTATCGGTAGAATTGCAGATAACTGAATATTTTCCTTCATCGACTGCCTTATATTCGGGAATAAGAACTGTTTACGTGCCGTCAGGTGTGGGCGAGCAAGTGTGAGGTCAGGGAGTGTCGGTGGAGGGGAGAGAGAACCCCATAGGCTGTGTGTGTGCCCACACAGCGCCTACACATCCATGTCCAGACAAGGGTTTGTAGAGTGTGAGGATATGCGGTATGTGTGGTGATTTCACTTCTACTTGTGGTGGTGCACAGGGCGAGGGAGCATTCTATGTTAGTTGAGACAATTGTGTGCAGCTTAGTTTCGATGGCAGTCAAATATTCTTGCCCTTGTCGGGGATTGATTTGTGAGGGTAGCCTAGATGCATCTAGTGAGTGTGACTCATGTTCTGCGACAAGTACTCTACGGAGGTCCTGGAGCCATAATTGGGTGCTGGGGCCTGCTCCGACTTCCAAGACATAGCTATTCTGCGCTTTGCCTGCACCAGTGCTAGGTCCAAGAATTTATTGAGAGTCTTGCGCGGTGCGTTGGCGTTCGTTATTCCCAGCAGAAAATGTGGTCCCTGGGTTGTTATCGGGGTGCCTGCTGCCTTTGTTAGTGTCCCAGCCACCTCATCCCAAAATGGTCTGCGACATGGACACGTCCACACTATGTGGGGAAATGGTGCCTCTGGAGCCAGACATATGTCGAGGTGGGAAAAATGCGTGCAAGCCTGTATGGTGTTAATTATGTATGGTGGCGATAATTGAACTGTGTATACTTCAGCCTAGCATTTGGTGATACAACTCTGGGATGATTTATGCATTGTGTCCATTGTTTATCGGTAATATTAGTGGACAGTGCTGTGTCCCAATACTCGTACAATGGGACCAACAGGGGTGTCGGATCAGGCCTAAAAGAGTTGTAAATCGCTGTGATTGCACACCTACCCTGTCCATGTGTTAATACTGTTTGCAGAGGCTGGGAAGAGGTAGGTTTGTTACAAGTGTTACCCCATAAGTATAAGAAGTGCTTTGACAGGGTGGTGTAGAGCAGGAATATCTCCGGTGGTATCCCATAAACGTCCACCAAACCGTGAAGTCCTGTAATTGCAAATCTGCAAACAGGTCTCCCCATATGTCCGGTCCCGCTGCCCTCTAGGCTTCGATTTCTGGGTGCCCATAGTAGGTGTAGGTTCCAGGAAGGACCTCCAACAGCAGATTGGGAGTGTACGGTGTAGACCACCCCTTGGGTAGCATGTATTTTAGCCAGCAGCATCTTGCTAGCATTAATAAATTGCCCTTTTTAGGTCTCGGCAACGAGAACTATTGTCGCCATGTAAGCTCCCAAGGGAGTACAGAGCGGTGCACGAGCCGACCAGGGTCTGTGGACGCGCACACACAAAGGCAGGCAGGCAAGCACACACCAGACTGACACAGACAGACACACGCACACACACACACACGCACACACACACACACACACACACACACACACACACCCTCCCTCCCTCTCTGCCCACTCCCTCTCTGCCGCCCCCCCCCCTCTACCCCCACTCACCGGGCTCTTTCCCTCTGCAGCGGGTCAGTCACGGCAGCAAGCAGGCTCGGTGTCTTCTCCAGCGATCTTCAGCTGATGTGCACGCTCACGCTGCGTCTCCTGCGCGCCCACCACGCTGTTTCGCGCCCGTTGATCCTCAGCTTGTGATTACTACTCCTTCTAACCCGGATTCTAAATTACTATTTCTTGGTTCTCTAACTCCACTCTGTTGATTCGTAACAAACTGATATTCAGCACTGTTAGACGGGGACCCTGCGGGTCGGCCGGATACCGAGGGAGAGATCCCCGAGGGGGACCGTCTCCGGCGATCGTACAGACAAGTACCCTCCCTCCCCACAAACAGGCACCACACCAAGTCGAGTTCAAGGCTTTATATAAGGTTCTTAAGGCAAGGATATCAGCGATACAGGATAACTTGGACCCGGGGGTCCTCTCACTTCTAGTCTCTGTAGGGAAAGGGGGTAGCGGGACAGTCTTAGTACCGGATCGGTACAGGTGGTGGTAAAAGGCGAGCTCACAATCCTCGAGCTGGAGGGTCTGTGGATCGGGCCGCTGCAGCGCCAGCAGGCCAAGGTGATAGTCTCTTAAAGCAGAGGGCCGCGGCAGCGCCAGCAGGCCAAGACGATGGTTTCACGAGGCAGGGGCCGCGGCAGCGCCAGCAGGCCAAGACGATGGTTTCACGAGGCAGAGGGCCGCGGCAGCGCCAGCAGGCCAAGACGATGGTTTCACGAGGCAGAGGCCGCGGCAGCACCAGCAGGCCAAGACGATGGTTTCACGAGGCAGAGGCCGCGGCAGCGCCAGCAGGCCAAGACGATGGTTTCACGAGGCAGAGGCCGCGGCAGCGCCAGCAGGCCAAGACGATGGTTTCACGAGGCAGAGGGCCGCGGCAGCGCCAGCAGGCCAAGTCACGGATGAGTTCTTCTCGGGTCTCTCGACTCCAGGATACAACTGCCTTCCTGGTCTGGTCCTGCCCCAGTTATAGGTCTGGTCCCCTTTGATGTCCGGACCCTCGCGCCTGGGGGCCGGGAGGTCCGGGATGAGGGAGTCCAGACACCCAGCAGGGGGGTGGAGCCAGCGCCCAGGCGGCCTGGGGTGATCGACACCTGGCGGAGGAGAGCCGTTGACGATTCCTTCTCCCATTGACTCGCCAAGTGGTCACTCTGCCTCCTGGGGGGAGGTTGGTGCCTCGATGTCGGGCCCGGCCGGGCCCAGGGTGAGGGTCGAGTTGAGGCCACGCGGCCTCGTGCTGCAGCGCCCCAAGATGGCGGCCGGGTCGATGTCGTGGGGTAGATGGTGACCCGGGCCAGCTGGGTCCGGAGCTGGTGTCTTGTAGTGGAGGGATTGCAGGGTACTTCGGGTGGTCGTTGGTGGACTCTGGCTGGGGATGCAGGGAGAGCCAGGGTCCTGGTCCCATTGCGGGGAGGGGGTACAGCTCGAACATGCGGCCTGTCCAACATGCGTCCCCCCCAGCTGAAGGCGGGGAGAGTCAGCCATCTTCCTGGGGACTCTCCTCGCTGAGGCGGAAAAAGCGTGACAGGCCGTCGGCGTTGGCGTGGTCCTGGCCTGGACGATGTTCCACCGTGAAGTCCATCCCCTGCAGGGAGATGGACCAGCGCAACAGCTTCGGGTTCTCCCCCCGCATTTGCATCAGCCATTGCAGGGGTCGGTGGTCTGTTTGCACCCGGAAGTGGGTGCCGAAGAGGTATGGCCGGAGCTTCTTGAGTGCCCAGACTACGGCGAAGGCCTCCCTCTCAATGGTGCTCCAGCGCTGTTCTCGGGGCAAGAGGCGTCTGCTGATGAAGACCACCGGATGGTCGACCCCTTCGGCGTTGAGTTGGGAGAGGACGGCCCCCACACCATGATCGGAGGCGTCCGTCTGCACAATGAATTCCCGGCTGTAGTCGGGAGCCTGGAGCACGGGGGCCGTGCACATGGCGGTCTTTAGCTTCTCGAAGGCTGATTGGCAGCCCGGGGTCCAGTTGACGGTTTTGGGGCTTTTTTTGGAGGTGAGCTCTGTGAGGGGCCCCACGATGCTGCCATAGTCCTTCCCGAACCGCCGGTAGTATCCGGTGAGCCCCAGGAAGGCCCGGACCTCCGTTTGGCTCGTAGGGGGTTGCCAGGCCTGGATGGCAGCAATCTTGAGTTGGAGAGGGGCCACCAGCCCGCTTCCCACTTGGTGTCCCAGGTAGGTCACGGACCCTTGGCCAACTTGGCACTTGCTGGCCTTGATGGTGAGCCCGGCTTGCTGGAGGGCGAGTAGAACCTCCCGCAGGTGGCGGAGGTGGTCGGTCCACTGGTGGCTGTACACAGCAATGTCGTCCAGGTAGGCGGCGCTGAAGTCTTCCAGGCCCGCCAGTACCTGGTTTACCAGCCGTTGGAACGTTGCCGGGGCGTTTTTCATGCCGAAGGGCATGACTTTAAAGTGGTAGTGCCCGTCTGGGGTAGAGAAGGCGGATCGTTCTTGGGCCCTAGGGGTGAGGCCGATCTGCCAGTAGCCCGCTGTTAAGTCGAAGATGCTCAGGTAGCGGGCGGCCCCCATCCGGTCAATTAGCTCGTCTGCCCGGGGGATGGGATGAGCGTCGGTCCGGGTAACTGCATTCAGCCCTCGATAGTCCACGCAGAACCGGAGCTCAGGGGCAACGCCCGGGGCAGCTGCCTTGGGAACCAGGACGACTGGGCTCGCCCAGGGGCTGTCTGAGGGTTCGATCACTCCTAGGGTCAGCATCTTGGACACCTCGGTCTGGATGCAGGCTCGTACCCGGTCTGGTACGCGGTATGCTCGGTGTCGAATAGGAGGGCTGTCCCCGGTGTCCACATCGTGGAGGCACCAGGGGGTGACTCCGGGGGTGAGGGAGAACAGGGAGGCGAACTGCCTCAGGAGCGTTTGGCAGTCTTGGCGTTGCTCCGGGGACAGGGCCTCGGAGAGCTGGACCCCTTCCACTGAGCCATCCTGCTCGAAGGCCCTCAGTAAGTCCGGAAGGGGTTCGGAGTCTTCTTCTGTCCCAGTATCGGTAGCCATTAGGAGGCTGAGTTCGGATCGCACAAAATGGGGTTTGAGCCTGTTGGCATGGAGGACCCGTAGGGGGTTCCGGGCAGTCTCCATGTCGATTAAATAGGTGACGGGCCCCTTGCGTTCGATTACCTTGAAGGGCCCGGACCATCTGTCTTGGAGGGCACAGGGCTCAACCGGGGACATCACCCAGACCTGTTGTCCAGGTTCGAACTCAATGGAGGACGTGTGCTGATCGTACCACCTCTTCATGTCCTCCTGACTGGCCTCGAGGTTGGCTTTGGCGGTGTCTCGGAACCGCCGGGTCTGGTTGCGGAGAGCCAGGAGATACCGGTAGATGTCCGGGGGAGTTTTCTGGGGCGGCTGCTCCCAACCTTCCTTGACTAGGCTGAGGGGGCCCCGGACGGGGTGTCCGTACAGTAGTTCAAAGGGGCTGAAGCCGAGGGACTTCTGCGGGACCTCCCGATAGGCAAACAGGAGGCATGGCAGCAGTACGTCCCACTGGCGTCGAAGGGGTTCTTCTAGACCCATAATCATCCCCTTGAGGGTGCGGTTGAATCTCTCGACCAGTCCGTTTCCTTGCGGGTGATAGGGGGTCGTGAATTTGTAGGTGACCCCGCATTGCTGCCAGAGGGACTTCATATATCTGGAGATAAAGTTCGTGCCCCTGTCACTGACGACCTCCCGGGGGAACCCCACCCGGGAGAAGATCCCCATCAGGGCCCGGCCCACCACGGGGGCCGTCACAGTCCGAAGAGGGATGGCCTCGGGATAGCGGGTGGCGTGGTCTACCAGGACCAGGATGAACCGGTGTCCTTGGGCTGTTCGAGGGTCGAGGGGCCCCACAATGTCTATTCCCACTCGTTCAAACGGGGTGGTGACGACAGGAAAGGGTTGTAATAGTGCTTTGATTTTTCGGCCACTTTTTCCGCTGGCCTGGCAGGTGGGGCAGGCCTTGCAGTGGTTGGTGACATCCTTCCGCATGTGGGGCCAGAAAAAATGGGTCACCAGGCGGTCGTAGGTTTTATCTTGCCCCAGGTGTCCGGCAAGGGGGACATCGTGGGCTAAGTTCAGGAGGAAGTCTCGGAAGCGAAGGGGCACCACCAGCACCCGACTGGCCCCTAGTTCTGCAATTTTCTGCTCGCTGTAGAGCAGGTCTTGGTCCCAGTAGATCCAGTGGGCCCCCGAGGTATCCCCGGTGCTCTGGGCCAGGGCTTGCT
Source organism: Lissotriton helveticus (assembly GCF_964261635.1). Classification (NCBI taxonomy): domain Eukaryota; kingdom Metazoa; phylum Chordata; class Amphibia; order Caudata; family Salamandridae; genus Lissotriton; species Lissotriton helveticus. The sequence continues at coordinate 66,475,560 of NC_136073.1, read as the reverse complement.
GCCGGAGTCCTTCGAGAGAAGGACAGGTTTGTTGCTCGGCCCGGAATTGTTCCTGCGTGGGGCCTCCCTCCTGCCGCCATTGTGCCAGGTCAGGGACGTCCCGAAGCTGGTCGGGTCCTTCTTCGGTTTGGGTCAAGGGAATGGCTTCTGGGGCGGCCTCCTCTGGGATGAGCGCGGGAGGAGGTTCTGGCCACTCGGGCTCTTCTGGGCTGGGGACCGCGCGGGCGGTCATGGACCGGGTCGTGACGCAGACCCATTCGGGGAGGCCGAGCATCCCCAGGTGCTCCCTCCGTTCGACAGCTGCCCAGGGAGAGCTTTCAAGGTCGTTTCCTAGGAGGCAGTCCACGGGGGCATCATCGCGGACAGTTACTTTTAACATCCCTGTTACTCCTCCCCACTCGAAGGGGACGCAGGCCATGTGGCATAGGCTTTCGGAGTTGTCGGCTGATCGAACAGGGCAAAGAATGTTCGGCAAGATTTGGTCTGGAGTGACGAGGTGGCGTCGGACCGCCGTTACACTGGCCCCGGTGTCGCGGAGGGCTTCCGCCCGGCGGCCATTGATGTTGACCCATTGACCGTACTTCTGTGTGTTGGCGGGAAGGGGGGCCCGCGGAATCATGTCTCTCTCCCCTAAGCAGACCAGTGCCATGGCGGCGGGTGCCCATTCAGAGGGATCGGTCTCGTACTCCTCTTGGTCTTCCGGGATTATTTCTTCCCCTAGGGCCGCCGCTGCAACTTGGCGGGGGGTAGTGTTCGGGTTCTTTGGGCAATTGGGATCACTGGCGTAGTGGCCGGGTCGCTGGCACCTGTGGCACGTAATGTTGGCCCGGAAACCGGCCCGGACGGCAGGGCTTCCTCGGCCAACCGGGGTCGAGGGGTTTCTGGGGGGTGACGAGGGGCCGGGGTCCCTCCCCCGACCCTGACTTCCTCCTCCCCCTCGGGGGCGATACGGTCTGGATAATTCGCTGGGTGTGTTCCTGCCAACTCGGGTGCTTTCCCACCGGTCGGCTTCGACGGCTAGTTGTCGAGGGTCGGTTAGCTTACTGTCCAGGAGGTGTTGCCGGAGCTCCACGAAGCAGTTGTTCGACAGGTGCTCCCATACGATAAGGTCAAAGAGTTGTTCGTAGGTGGTTACTTTGTTGCCCTTGATCCACCCCTCGAAGGCGCGGCTAAAAAAGTTCACGTACTCCACCCAAGTTGTACCCGGAATCCGTTTGCAGTCGCGGAACCGTTGGCGGTACATCTCCGGTGTGAGCCCGTATCGAGTGAGGAGGGCGGCCTTCATGTGGTCGTAGGAGGTCATCAGCTGGTCCGGGAGTTGTAGCAGGGCGTCCCGCCCTTCGTTGACAAACCTCCCCCATAAACCGGCCCCCCAATCGCTTCGGGGAATCCGGTGGGAGGTCATTGCCACCTCATAGGCTTTAAACCACTGCTGTATATCATCGTTCTTGTGGTATTCCCGGATGACATCTTTGGGGATGTGAACCTTGGTTTCGGTCGAGGCAGACGGGGTCGGTCGTTCGGGGAGCCCGAGGTCTTTATTCTGTTTCTGGACCTCCAGTGCTTTGAGATTGCGCTCATGTTCGTACTCTAGTCTCTTTTCCTCTAGCTCCCTCTGTCTTTGCTTGTCTTCCCGCTCTTCCCTGAGCCGTAAGTGTTCCAGGGTTATTTTTTGTTCTGCCAGCTTGAGTTCCCCATCCAAGCGAAGTCGGGCAAGTTCTAATTCGTGGAGTCTGGTTTTTTCTCTTTCTCGGATCTCTTCCAGGGAGAGATCCGTTCTTTCTTTAGTTGGTGCGGGGCTCGTCTCGGTTGTTTGTGTTCGGGGTACGGCCGTACCCGTTTCCGCCCAAGCTTCTAGGGCTCGTTTGAAGTCTTCCTTTGTGCTAAGACCTGTGGTTGGAAGTCCAAGTTCTATGCAATATTGCTTCAGTTCCCGGTGGTTGTAGTCTTCCAATTTTTCCATCTGAAATTTCTCCGTTGTTCCGCTCTCTATTGACATGGTTGTTGTGTGTGGTGGGGCGAGTGACTTTCTGTACGATTATGCGTAGGTTCGGATCCCGTCGCTGGCCACCAATGTTAGACGGGGACCCTGCGGGTCGGCCGGATACCGAGGGAGAGATCCCCGAGGGGGACCGTCTCCGGCGATCGTACAGACAAGTACCCTCCCTCCCCACAAACAGGCACCACACCAAGTCGAGTTCAAGGCTTTATATAAGGTTCTTAAGGCAAGGATATCAGCGATACAGGATAACTTGGACCCGGGGGTCCTCTCACTTCTAGTCTCTGTAGGGAAAGGGGGTAGCGGGACAGTCTTAGTACCGGATCGGTACAGGTGGTGGTAAAAGGCGAGCTCACAATCCTCGAGCTGGAGGGTCTGTGGATCGGGCCGCGGCAGCGCCAGCAGGCCAAGGTGATAGTCTCTTAAAGCAGAGGGCCGCGGCAGCGCCAGCAGGCCAAGACGATGGTTTCACGAGGCAGGGGCCGCGGCAGCGCCAGCAGGCCAAGACGATGGTTTCACGAGGCAGAGGGCCGCGGCAGCGCCAGCAGGCCAAGACGATGGTTTCACGAGGCAGAGGCCGCGGCAGCGCCAGCAGGCCAAGACGATGGTTTCACGAGGCAGAGGCCGCGGCAGCGCCAGCAGGCCAAGACGATTGTTTCACGAGGCAGAGGCCGCGGCAGCGCCAGCAGGCCAAGACGATGGTTTCACGAGGCAGAGGGCCGCGGCAGCGCCAGCAGGCCAAGTCACGGATGAGTTCTTCTCGGGTCTCTCGACTCCAGGATACAACTGCCTTCCTGGTCTGGTCCTGCCCCAGTTATAGGTCTGGTCCCCTTTGATGTCCGGACCCTCGCGCCTGGGGGCCGGGAGGTCCGGGATGAGGGAGTCCAGACACCCAGCAGGGGGGTGGAGCCAGCGCCCAGGCGGCCTGGGGTGATCGACACCTGGCGGAGGAGAGCCGTTGACGATTCCTTCTCCCATTGACTCGCCAAGTGGTCACTCTGCCTCCTGGGGGGAGGTTGGTGCCTCGATGTCGGGCCCGGCCGGGCCCAGGGTGAGGGTCGAGTTGAGGCCACGCGGCCTCGTGCTGCAGCGCCCCAAGATGGCGGCCGGGTCGATGTCGTGGGGTAGATGGTGACCCGGGCCAGCTGGGTCCGGAGCTGGTGTCTTGTAGTGGAGGGATTGCAGGGTACTTCGGGTGGTCGTTGGTGGACTCTGGCTGGGGATGCAGGGAGAGCCAGGGTCCTGGTCCCATTGCGGGGAGGGGGTACAGCTCGAACATGCGGCCTGTCCAACAAGCACATTTCACAGTCTCGCTTTTGCTTCTCATAAATACAATAAGATTATTTTAAGCAATGTCTACCCTTCTTTTGGTTCTGTGCCTATTATGCTTCGGACTATAGAGTTTTAGAAAGTGTGGTGGAAGATTCCATGATATCAGCAGCGTGCACAGTGCAGAGTAGTGAGTGCAGAGTAGTGAGTGCAGAGTAGTGAGTGCAGAGTAGTGAGTGCAGAGTAGTGAGTGCAGAGTAGTGAGTGCAGAGTAGTGAGTGCAGAGTAGTGAGTGCAGAGTAGTGAGTGCAGAGTAGTGAGTGCAGAGTAGTGAGTGCAGAGTAGTGAGTGCAGAGTAGTGAGTGTGCAGAGTGAGTGTGCAGAGTGAGTGAGTGCGCAGAGGAGTGAGTGCGCAGAGGAGTGAGTGCGCAGAGGAGTGAGTGCGCAGAGGAGTGAGTGCGCAGAGGAGTGAGTGCGCAGAGGAGTGAGTGCGCAGAGGAGTGAGTAGTGAGTGCAGAGTAGTGAGTAGTGAGTGCAGAGTAGTGAGTAGTGAGTGCAGAGTAGTGAGTAGTGAGTGCAGAGTAGTGAGTGCAGAGTAGTGAGTAGTGAGTGCAGAGTAGTGAGTGCAGAGTGCAGAGTAGTGAGTAGTGAGTGCAGAGTAGTGAGTGCAGAGTGCAGAGTAGTGAGTAGTGAGTGCAGAGTAGTGAGTAGTGAGTGCAGAGTAGTGAGTAGTGAGTGCAGAGTAGTGAGTGCAGAGTGCAGAGTAGTGAGTAGTGAGTGCAGAGTAGTGAGTAGTGAGTGCAGAGTAGTGAGTGCAGAGTAGTGAGTAGTGAGTGCAGAGTAGTGAGTAGTGAGTGCAGAGTAGTGAGTAGTGAGTGCAGAGTAGTGAGTAGAGAGTGCAGAGTAGTGAGTAGAGAGTGCAGAGTAGTGAGTAGTGAGTGCAGAGTAGTGAGTGCAGAGTAGTGAGTAGTGAGTGCAGAGTAGTGAGTAGTGAGTGCAGAGTAGTGAGTAGTGAGTGCAGAGTAGTGAGTAGTGAGTGCAGAGTAGTGAGTAGTGAGTGCAGAGTAGTGAGTAGTGAGTGCAGAGTAGTGAGTAGTGAGTGCAGAGTAGTGAGTGCAGAGTAGTGAGTGCAGAGTAGTGAGTGCAGAGTAGTGAGTGCAGAGTAGTGAGTGCAGAGTAGTGAGTGCAGAGTAGTGAGTGCAGAGTAGTGAGTGCAGAGTAGTGAGTGCAGAGTAGGTGAGTGCAGTGGAGTGCAGGTGAGTGCAGGTGAGTGCAGTGCAGTGCAGGTGAGTGCAGGTGAGTGCAGTGCAGTGCAGGTGAGTGCAGTGCAGGTGAGTGCAGTGCAGGTGAGTGCAGTGCAGTGCAGGTGAGTGCAGTGCAGTGCAGGTGAGTGCAGTGCAGGTGAGTGGCAGGTGAGTGCAGTGCAGGTGAGTGCAGTGCAGGTGAGTGCAGTGCAGGTGAGTGCAGTGCAGGTCAGTGGAGTGCAGTGCAGTGCAGTGCAGGTGAGTGCAGTGCAGGTGAGTGCAGTGCAGGTGAGTGCAGTGCAGTGCAGGTGAGTGCAGTGCAGGTGAGTGCAGTGCAGTGCAGGTGAGTGCAGTGCGTGCAGGTGAGTGCAGTGCAGGTGAGTGCAGTGCAGTGCAGGTGAGTGCAGTGCAGTTGAGTGCAGTGCAGTTGAGTGCAGTGCAGGTGAGTGCAGTGCAGTTGAGTGCAGTGCAGGTCAGTGGAGTGCAGGTCAGTGGAGTGCAGTGCAGTGCAGTGCAGGTGAGTGCAGTGCAGTGCAGTGCAGTGCAGGTGAGTGCAGTGCAGTGCAGTGCAGTGCAGTGCAGTGCAGTGCAGGTGAGTGCAGTGCAGGTGAGTGCAGTGCAGGTGAGTGCAGTGCAGTGCAGGTGAGTGCAGTGCAGGTGAGTGCAGTGCAGTGCAGGTGAGTGCAGTGCGTGCAGGTGAGTGCAGTGCAGGTGAGTGCAGTGCAGTGCAGGTGAGTGCAGTGCAGTTGAGTGCAGGTGAGTGCAGTGCAGGTGAGTGCAGTGCAGGTGAGTGCAGGTGAGTGCAGGTGAGTGCAGTGCAGGTGAGTGCAGTGCAGGTGAGTGCAGTGCAGGTGAGTGCAGTGCAGGTGAGTGCAGTGCAGGTGAGTGCAGTGCAGATGAGTGCATTGCATTGCAGTGCAGGTGAGTGCAGTGCAGTGCAGGTGAGTGCAGTGCAGTGCAGGTGAGTGCAGTGCAGTGCAGTGCAGGTGAGTGCAGTGCAGTGCAGGTGAGTGCAGTGCAGTGCAGTGCAGGTGAGTGCAGTGCAGTGCAGGTGGGTGCAGTGCAGTGGCATGCAGGTGAGTGCAGTGCAGGTGAGTGCAGTGGCGTGCAGGTGAGTGCAGTGCAGGTGAGTGCAGTGCAGGTGAGTGCAGTGCAGTGCAGGTGAGTGCAGTGCAGGTGAGTGCAGTGCAGGTGAGTGCAGTGCAGGGCAGTGCAGTGCAGTGCAGGTGAGTGCAGTGCAGTGCATGTGAATGCAGTGCAGGTGAGTGCAGGCGAGTGCAGTGCAGGCGAGTGCAGTGCAGGCGAGTGCAGTGCAGGTGAGTGCAGATGAGTGCAGTGCAGTGCAGGTGAGTGCAGTGCAGTGCAGGTGAGTGCAGTGCAGGTGAGTGCAGTGCAGTGCAGGTGAGTGCAGTGCAGGTGAGTGCAGTGCAGGTGAGTGCAGTGCAGTGCAGGTGAGTGCAGTGCAGTGCAGGTGAGTGCAGTGCAGGTGAGTGCAGTGCAGTGCAGGTGAGTGCAGTTGAGTGCAGAGTGGTGTGTATTGACAATGTAAATGACAATGCCATTTATTTATGATTTAAAGAAAAAAAAAGAAATGTCATGAGCAATGCCAATAGCTCTACCTTTAATGATGCCGAGACCATTGCATTGTAAATGCTTGTTAAATGTGTTTTCCAGCTGCCTTCTCGTTTCCTGTAAATGTACCTCTAAAACTAACACTGGTTACCGGACCAAGGACAAAGTCCTAACCATTTACTGAAATATAAACACTGCCCTGGTAATCACGAATGAGTTTTTTATTTAATGAATTATCTGAGCGGAGTTTTCAAGGCGTTGTAAGATACATTGGTTAGTAGGATATTTCTGTATAGCAAATAAGAAAAAAAGCCACCACTTACTGCTAAATCTCAGTTTTAAGTACACCCTTTAAAATTGGAGAAAATCAGAATAGCAAAAGAACTTGCCAAAGTCACTATTCTACAAAATGTATTCACTACCACTGTATTATCTTCCTCTATCTATCCATCCACACACACCCTCCACATCAATTAATTATTCATTCAATATAACTTTATTCGGTCTGATTGGAAATAGACCATAAAATACATAGAAATATTGCACAAAGCTGTCATCACACATATTAAAAAATGATCTTGCATTAAAAACGGGTTAAACAGATATATGTACATAAACAGCAATGTAACCAAACTTTGGTTCTGTTCACTAAATCAAAGGCAGTGGATTAGCCCATAAAAGCTAAATAAATAGGGGAGCGTCATCATCTGCGCCACTCTGCACACAGATGTCTGTTTCTTTCTGATCTCTGTACGCACCTTCTGACGCGAAGCCCATAGAAATCAAACTGTGCATGTGTGCCGAACTCTAGGTTAGAATCTTATTAGTCTTATTAGTGGACTGTTGCGTCAATTCCACAGAACTCAAAGGGTGGGTCAGTGAAGAATCTGCAGTACATAGTCTCTACCAGAAAACGCATTACCAAAGGTACATAACTTGTTCTTATGATAGAGAGTTTAAACCACAGATCCTTCACCTGATGAGTAGATACCAAAGCAGTATGTCCCCAGGTGTTGGTCTGGGGAATGGGTCAGACCTGAAAATACTGCAGTACACATTGGGTGAAGTGCCTGGCCTGCCAGACCTGGCTGTCCAAGCAGTACTGCTTTGTGAACGTGTGGAGGGTCGCCCACATTACAGCTTTGCAGGTGTTCAGGACTGGCACCAGCACAGTGGTGGCAGCCTTTACTCTTGTGGGATGAGTATGCAAGCCTTCAGGATGCTGTATTGTGTTTAGACCATAGCAGTGCGTAATACATGAAACAGTCCACTGAGAGATGGTTCTTTTCTGTTTTTCCCCTTTTTTGCTCCAAGGAAGCCCACCAAGATATGATTGCCCAGTTGATGTCTGGTCTGATCCATGTAATAAGTGAGAGCTCTGTTGGGGTCAATACGGTAGAGCTGTTCCTCCTCCTTAGATGGGTGAGTGGAAGTGTAAAAAGCTGGCGTGGTGATGCCCTTTCCACATGTGAAAAGGCGTGAATTCATTTGGCTGGAAAGTTGCCTTTGTCCGGAAGACAAGCTTGACGAGGAAAAGGGACGTATATGGCTGTTCCCCGGACAAGGCCTGGAGTTGGCTCACTTGCCTGGCAGATCTTGTGGTGATGAGAAACACTGTATTTTATGTTTAGCAGATTGCATAAATTCAAAGGGGTTGCACATCGGGTAGTTGAGAACCAAATTAGGGGTTACATTTCAGCATCTCCAAAGGTGTTGGCTGCAACATGTGGCTCAGTCCTTTTAAGAAACTCATCACAACTGGTGATTTAAAAAAGAGATGACTGATATAGCAAACGTAGTAAGGCCGAAAGATAACCCCTTTGTCATGTAGCTACTGAATATCTTTATATCGTGTTAAGTTAGCATAGGCTCATTAGAGGTTTAAACGCCATTTTTCCTTTTTGCAACTTCTGCACACGACACTTAATTGTTGATTTAGCTTTCACCCTAGTAGTTCGTTGTGGTTTACATGAGAATAATATGTTATTACTCTGATATCAGCTTTGCTTAATAAACTATGTCTGTACAGAGAGTGCTGAAGTTTCAGGAACAACACGATACAGATTTGTTATGAGGTCTGATCTTCACGGCTTCATAGACATAACATAAGTGCAGCTTCTGCCAACTTTGGGCTTGAGGCTGGTTTTATATTGCTTTGCTTGAGACACAATAACACTTGATGCGGTTCACATGAAGAGAGAGCTGGTGTATGCTGATGTGGTTCCTTCATGCTAGGACACTAAGGTATGGGCCCGCCCTAATACAACCCAAAGAGACCTTCTTAGCTAATAATATAATATGTGTGTTAGGGAGGGTGAGATATAAGTGTTGTTAACTCTTATTCATTTACAGCATGTTATCATGCTGTCACCGTTCGCTGTTTATGTACTAGTAACTATGCTGGTAACTTTGCTATTGATAATATGTTCACTTGTATTATCTAAGATACTGCGCCTGAGAAGACGGCATTAGTAAATAAACATTTCAAATGCACATGTGTTCTTCTTTACTCCATGTTCTGGTTTGTAATGATAGTATAACGAAAGAGTGTTCATGAGTTCCACGTATCCTGAGGTACTGTAAGTTCATGTTCTGGTTTGTCTAAACATTGGGAGTTTGTTATGACCAATGAGACACTGTAGCTAGCTCGGTAAGGGGTTTGTTGGGTACTTAGGTGAGTTTTGGGTCACCCTAATTCTCCGAGGTTCCAATCCTCTGTGCACAGTTCTGTGTGAGAACAGAAACCCTGCGACATGGCGCCCAACGTTTTCGGTGGTCTTATATCATGACACTCGAGTAGTATATCGTTCAAACCTTAACCCCATCACATCCGTTTCCGGATACCGGGGTGTCGGTGAAACCTACCTATTTATGGGAATAGGTCTTTTTCAAGCTTGATTCTTTCTAAAACGGTTTCTTTGAATTACTACCCAGTTGTGCTACAAAGTATTCTTTGTTTTTCCGTGTTTCCAGTGTTAACATGGCGGCGGTGGCAATTGCGCAACATAGTCGCGTAGCGGTGCGCACACATCTACAGACGTACCAAGTCCCGGTGGATGGGATGGCTGTGATTTTAGTGGTGTGTGCTGATCCGGCGTTCCCTTTTGAATTGTTTTACTCTTGGGTTACGTTTCTGGCTGTGGACGCAACTTCTGGTTTGTTCCACTCCTACACGGCCTCCCCTGTACCGGCTGAGTATACACCGTACAGGGCACTGGAAATACCTATTGATCATTGGCAGCATCGCGTTTGGTTTGATGGCGCCCTCCCCCACTCTTTGTCCGCTGCGAGGTTAGGTCCACTCTCAATTCCAGGTACTAACTGGCCTGCGTTGGGTGGTTTTACACCGCACCCGAATCACGGTGCTTGTACCCTTGCAGAAATTCGCAGGCTACATGTAGTCTCAATTTCCGTGATTCGTGCATTAGTTCAATACATAGGTCGTCATCTCCCGGGTGGTCCCCCGGGGGGTCCGGCCGTTCAAACGGAACGTGGTGGTTTACGGCTCAATCCAGTTATGGTAAATTCGGTTTTTGGTCAACTACCTGATAATAAAGATGATTTTCCTTTTTGGCTGGCCGAGAAATTTGACCAACTGGAAGCCGTGTTTCCCAATTCTACTCCTGCTGATAAACATAGAATGTTGACGATTACTTTACCTAAGGATATCACTCCCGAGCTCGTTGACTGTGAAAGTTGGGGTAAGACTTTTGTGGCTGTTTATGCGAGGTGTTTCGGCACCCCATCTATGGCTGTACTGCCTACGATCATAAAACGTGTTCAGGATGATCACGGTTCAGAGGCAGCGGTTGAATTGGGTATGCGCCTGTGTGGTTCTTTTGAGATTGTAAGTGATCTCATACTCTCCAACATCAAGGGAGATGCTGTGAACTTCCAGGTTTTTAATGCACTGGCAGCGTTACCCGATGCCGAAAAGCCCCGCCAGTTGGCGAAAATTGTGGTGGCCGCTTATAAAACTATCGGTCGCACAAGTAAGGGTTTGAAGTACTTCGCGGTTAAGGAGAAGAAACAACCACAAGTGCAATCTGCTGCGGCAGATGTACAACCAAAGTCCAAAAAACAGAATTGGCCTCAGAAACAGAAACAGGGGAAGCAACAGCAGCAAACTCAGGAATCATATCCTGCAACACAAGTCCCTGCGCCGGCTGAGAAAGTTTATGATTTGTGCGATCGCGCGATGATTAAATCACCTGATCGATTTCAGGTTTCTGATCAACGCTCTCCTCGTTCCTTTCAGGACTCATCGGCCCCGAAGACCGGTGGAGGAGGAGGCGGACGGGGACGTGGTGGCCAACAAGGACGTGGCCAGCCCCGCCAGACAGAAGGCGCATGGAAGCAGGAGGATTCTACGCCAAAGAGACCGCAGTTTGCAAAAAAGAAAGTCGCAGCCTTAACAGCGCATCGATATGCCACAGATAGTGAGAACGCGGCTTCGGAATCTGATGTGGGCTCTGACCTTGCTGGACAGCGCGGCGGAGATAACCATAGTCAGAGAGGCGCTGCGTCCACTACTGAGGGTGACAGCGACTGATGTGTACGTTGTAATAGAAACAGCAGATACGAGACTTGCTCCCCCTGAAAGACTTTATGAAATTGTCCTGTTAATTGAAGGTGACATACAGCGTACCGTTAAGGGTGTATTTTGGGAAAATCTGTCTTCTACATATGATATTTTGCTTTCGGGGGCTGACTGGCCCCCACCTTTTGTGCTCGCGGCGCCGCGAGGGGAAGAGGTAATCCTCCCCAGTTTCGCGAACACTGTCTCGAAAGAGCATGCGCAGCATTTTGCAGAAGAGTGGGCTCGGGCTCTCGCGCCGGCTCTGTACCGTAACCAATGTGGTTGGGATAAATTGTCTCCTTGCCACGAAATTCCGTTGCGGTCTCAGCCGCAGCCTCAGCCTCAATATCCCATTCGGCGTGAAGCAAAATCTTCCGTCGCGGACATCCTTGAACAATTGGAATATCAGGGAGTTATTGAAACGTGTGTGTCACCGATGAATAATCCCCTTTTTACTGTGAACAAACCTGACGGATCATATCGTTTGGTTTTGGATTACTGGCATTTAAACTCGCATTGCCGTAACTGTGCAGTACAGAATACTCACGGCTCTGCCCTTGTGGATAGTCTCGTGCGAAAGCGTTTCAAGACAACGCTTGACATATCCAACGGTTTTTATGCCCACAGATTGGACAGCTTTAGCTCCCAATGGACCAGTTTTACGAGCGCTGGAGTCCAAAAACAATTCCGGCGTCTTCCGATGGGCTATAAGAATAGTCCTGGTATATTTACCGCTCGCATTGTCTCTATTCTGGAGGCACTGGACCCGGATGCTTGTTCGTATGTGGATGACATATATCTCACAGACGACGATATTTGGGAGCATCTGTGTCGTGTAAATTCTGTTATTTGTAACTTCGCTGACATGGGTTACAAATTTAACTTTGCAAAATCGCACATTGCTGAACACACAGTGTTGTTTTTGGGCTATGAGCTCAACAATGAAGGTAGAGGTTTGGCTCCTCACTTCTTAGAGAAGTGCGCACAGTTGCGCGCTCCTACAACACTGAAAAAATTACAGTCCTTGCTGGGTTTCTTAAATTTCGGGAGAACATACATTCCGGAATATGCCCAGCGTATCAAGCCATTGTATGCTTTGATACAACCAACTTTTTCGAAATCATGCTGGCTGCCTGAGCATTCCGCCATTTTGCAATCCTTGCAGGCTGATTTGCTCGCTTCTAAGTTCTTACTGACTCGTGATAACCATACCAACCTGGTGATAAGAATAATACCAGAGACAGTGGGTTTCACATACCTCACTTTTAATGAAGGAGACACAGTACCTATTGCTTACAAGTCACACTTGTACACTTCGGCTGAGATGCGGTTTCCCACTGTGGAAAAGGTTTTAACAGCTGTACAGATGGCTATTCTTAAAGAACGGGCTCTGTCACAAGGGAAACGCATGTTGGTTGTAACACCCTGTCCTCACTTGGAGGCAGTCACGAAAGCCAGTGTACCAAATTCAAAAGCTTTGCACCCTCTGTGGATTCAGTGGGCTGCGTCCTTGATGTCCACGGATGTCACGTTTATTTTTGACGCCTCGTTGCGGTCGCAGGAGTACTTGCAGTATGAGTTTGTTCACCCTGCTCCTCTAGCTATGCGACCTTTGGAGGACTTCCATTGCATCATTTACACTGATGGTTCGGCGCAGGTTGCGCATGGCTCTAAACATGCCTACGTTTCCGCTTGCGCCATTGTGGTCGGTGCTATGTTGAACGATGAGTTCATATCCAGGGAAGTGCACACGTTGCCGCTTGGAGATTGCACCGCCCAATTGGCAGAGCTTCGTGCTCTTTTACTTGCGTTGGAGTACGCAGATCCTAGTGTTACTACTCTTATTGTAAGTGATTCTTTTTACTGTGTCCAGTCTTACAATGAAAACTTGTTCTTTTGGATTCAGAATGACTTTCGTGATTCCAAGGGTAGCACAATAAAACATAAATTGATCTGGGTTCGTGTGGCTGAACTTAAGGATAAGTTACCGCTCGTTTATGTAATTCATACTCTTGGCCATCAGCGTCTTGGGGTTCACGCTGTCGGTAACTCGCTTGCAGATGAAGCGGCGAAATCAGCAGTATCTACATACTTAGTTGCAGCAGTTACTAGGTCCAAAACTAAGATTGATAGCGACATCTTAGCAGCAGTTGCTGCCTGTGAGAAGGGAGGTAAACATCCTTCGGGATTCCCTTCGAAGTACAAATACCACTTAAGTCCCGAAAAGGTTCCTTTTGTGACAATTCTAGAAGTTGGTGAACGTCTGATTCCCAACTCGGATCTCAGGGCTGACTTGATTACAGCGCCGCATGAAGGTGTGGCGTCTGCGCATGCGGGCGTCTCGGCCACTGTAACTCAATTACAACAACGTTTCTGGTGGCGGGGACTGTACAAACAGACGCGTGATTATGTCCTTCTTTGTGACATATGCCAGCAGATTAAACCTTCAACTGCTACGCGTCCGCCACAGACACAGTTGTACATTTCTAATAAACCACTGGGTTGTGTTTATTTAGATCACTGCGGTCCTTTTTCCTCTGATACTGCGTATAAGTACATCCTAGTAGCAGTTGACTCATGCACACGCTTTGTGTGGGTATGGCCCCATCGCAGCGCTGATTCACGGACTGTCATTAGAGATTTGCGTGTCTTTATAGGGATTTTTGCCTGTGGTACCTTCCATTCGGATCAGGGTCCGGCTTTCGCCTCTAAGGCGTATAAGGATGCCATGACTTCGTTGGGGGTCCAAGTCAAGTTTTCGTCTCCCTACAGACCTGAGGGTAACAGTGTAGTGGAACGAATGAACCGTGATTTAAAGCAATCATTGACAGCTCGAGTTATAGGCACTGGCAGAAACTGGCTGACCCACCTCAATGGCGTGCAGCGTGCGCTTAATAATCTCCCTAGAAGGTCTCTGGGTGGGCGTACCCCATACGAAATGCTCTTTGGCATCAAGATGTACGTCCCTGACCTTGACGGTCTAGACTGTGTGGTTCGCGCCACTTCCTTTGACGCAGATGAACATTGCAATGTTTTACAGAATCTACAAAAGACCAGAGACAGTCTTGCAAAGGAACATTTGCCCTCCACATCGGATGATGCGTTGCAGATCCCGGTAGTCGGCTGGCTACCCCAAGTTGGAGAACTGGTTCGGGAGAAGATCGATAACAAGAAAGAATTTGGTCCTTCCTATCGAGCTCCGGTTCCAGTCCTTGGAGTGAAGGGCACCAGAACAGTCATTTTACCACCACTTCCTGGTCGTAAGGAAAACAGGTTTATTTCAATTGACAATGTCAAGATACACAGAGTGGCCGATTCTTCTTAGCATGACACCGGCTGTTTCATGTCCTTCCATTGTGAGAAATTCAGTTATGCCCACTGCTTCTAATATTGAGCCTGAAGTGGCCATCGAGTTACCTGCTGTTTCCAGTCCTTTGTTAAATACTTTACCCGGAACTAACAATGATGAGATAGACTATACCTACCCCACTGATTTGTCCATGCCTGACCTGCAAGCACGTTTAGCCACGGAATCCAGGTTTTCATTTGACTCTGTTTCCCTTGCCTCGAAGAAACCCTCTCGTATTGCAGTTTATGCCAGCCTGTTTAAAAAACATTTTTTGGTTCCCCCTTGGACATACATTTGGCTGGTCCTTTTTTCAGTTTACCTCTTTATGTCAATTGGTTTTGTGTTTTATTTTTTTCGACTGATCAATGGACACTATGTCGAGGAAAGAACGTGCATTACACATCTAAATGGAACTTTGGCCCCACTGTCCTCGTCTCATTCTACACACAGATTGAAAAGAGACTTAACTTTGGTTAACATCACAGCATGGCCTGTCCTTGATGGAATAGTGTGGGATGCGGTTCGATTTCAAATTCATGGCCCAACGGAAGTCGTTAACGTTCCTAATGTACTTAGAGTGAATATGGGGGATGTAGTGCAACAAAACATTCGTTCTGATGACTGGGATGTTAATACAGTTGAAAGTTTGTTTTCTGATTTGCAATATTATGCTGCCTTTGATGCTGAGGATTTATATTTAGAATCTGCTAATTATGGTGATTTCTTTTGCTACCAACATTATGGCAACCACTTCTTACATAAAACATCGTCCCGAAGGGATACTGTTAATTTTACACAGTGGGAACATTGCCCAGCGCCTGCACTAGGCAGGTCAGGAACTTTTCTGAAAAAGTATACTTATTTCACTGATTTTAACCAGTCCAATCCCGAGTCCTTTTATTTTAAATTTATAAAAATGCCAATATCCAAGGTTAGACTTACCGATACAAAATTGTTGTAATCGAAGGCCTTCCTTGATCAATTAGTTATTGGAGGCTACGATGTATGGAAGGAAACAATAGACTTTAAATCAGTCTGGGGTTCAAGAGCCTGGCAGGTACAAGGCATAGAGGCTTTGCACCGTGCATGTCTCATCCCGAATCATATGTTGTTTTTGAATGCAACTATTTCCCAGACCACATGCTTTGGATTGGCTACTTCTAAAAAATTAAACACCCCTACTGTCCCGGATTTGGAGGAATATGATGGTTGGAGTAATTTTACTCAGTTGTCCATTAGAGAATTACAGGCCCTACTCCTTAATTCTTCCTTTAACATTTCCGGTTTGGATCCAAAAGGTTGGCTGCTTTGGCACCGTGGTGCTGATTCTTGTCAGCATCGATTTTTAGGTTTATCTGACGGGTTTAAAACTGTTAGGTCTGATCCCCGTTTTGACTTAGTCCACACTGTCACAACTTATTCCGTAGGCAAATTGTGTCAAAATTGGCTGAAACATTCTACTTTACCTGCGGTTAAAAGTCACCTTTCTAAACTGAATGCAGACGTGGATTTAAATGATTTCATTAAAGGTCCGGCTAGTGGCAGGTCAAAAAGGTGGATATATGCAGTTTACAATGAAATTTGGAAAACATCACAGATTGAGGCTGCTACACGCCTTAGGGCCATTGATCAGGCGAATTTGGAGAAAGTGCTTGCAGTTGTTGACAATAGTATTAACGTGCTTTCCTCCCGTATTTACACTTTGGATAATATTGTGTCCTCCGTTGTGGATATTGTGCATGATGAAGTGTCAGTATTGTACCATGGTCAAAATCAGTTACGGTCAATCATGCAATTTGCATGGACCCTTCAGACTCTGAAAAATAATAAGGTTCCCTGGACGTACATGAACGTTTCTTCACTCTTTGCCCCGTTTAATTTGACTGACAAACAACGCTTGCTTTCAATGCGTGATGCTACCTTTAGTATGTTACATATTGAGAGGTTAGAATCTTTGCCTTTTTCCGTGGCAGAGGCCACTGCTGCAACGTGGCTTATCCACGGTTTAATAACGCTGCCTTTTGCTTTATATAAATTTTCAAATTGTATGAAATATGTACCAATTGGTCGTTATGAACCATTGGGTAGTGGTTTTCTTCATGAAGTCTGGTCCCTTCCATACACATACAGGTGTTTCAAAGATGGTCAAGAAGTTTATCTAAATGGGGAGGAGTGTACTGAGACACCAGATCATTCATTGATGTGTAGACACATACAATTACACGGTTCATGCAACCAACACCGACCGAATTTGGCTTGTGTTTTGCAAGGCACACCGGTTCCTGCTATCATCCCCACATTTACCTTATTAGGTAATGGTAGTTATTTACTTTTAAATAATGAAGAGTGTTGCGGGTTAATAAAGGGTGTACCTTATATTGTAACAGTAAGTGAACGTGTTATTTGCTGTAGGAATGTTCTGTATCCACCCACACATGAACATAGGGAGTCCTCCATCTGGCCACAGATACCAACCTTGAGAGCAGAATTCAGCGGCATGGCAAGAATAAGGGCTCTTTTGTCCCAGAAGGAGGTGGCCTTGAGTTCGGCTCGTGAAACTTTCGTTCTTCACGTAGCGAACACCCGTACAGAGGTTCAGGCCCTTTTAAATACTGATTTGCCTTTACATTTCGGCGAGATGATTCGTACTATCTTTAACGCGTCCTCCACAAAGGGCCTGGCACATTTTTTTAAAACCGTTAGCAGTGGTCTCGTGACTTCCTTTGAAACAATTTTTGGAGTCATCCCTGCTTTCTTTCATTCTATTTTTTCATCTTTGTTTGGTGGATTCCCAGTTTTACTTGCATTAGCAGCGGGCGCTCTAGTGGTTTTCTGTATCTTTAAATATGGATGTCCTTCCTGTACAAGGCACCGCCCGGCAGCTGCTGACGCTGTTCCGCAATCGCATGCTTGAATATTATGGCACGCTGCCGTTAGCGATATTGAGCACGGCATATGGATTATCTTTTCGATTCTCCTACTTCACCTGTGTCCAGCCTGTATT
Source organism: Lissotriton helveticus (assembly GCF_964261635.1). Taxonomy (NCBI): domain Eukaryota; kingdom Metazoa; phylum Chordata; class Amphibia; order Caudata; family Salamandridae; genus Lissotriton; species Lissotriton helveticus. The sequence continues at coordinate 66,458,544 of NC_136073.1, read as the reverse complement.
TCACTGCCTGGCCTGTGATTTCGATTGGGCCATTGATTTGTGTCTCTGCGGACCGGTTTCTCCTGACGTCGACTTTAATCAGCTGATGAGTCCTATCATTACTCACGAGTTGGTTTGTCCTGGCGAGAGGATTATGGCCTTAGCAGTTATGCATGGACTAATTGGTCCCTGGAATGTACTGGCGGCAGCACAGGATTTCTTGAAACTGAGCTTTCTTGAAAACCCACCGAGCTGTCCTCTGATGGTGATAGAGGATCCGGTGCTGGGAGAACACGTATGTTCTTTTCCACTTTTAAATTGGATGGCTGAACTGTTTTCGGATGAAGACGGTGATTTCCTATTGGAGGCTGTTGCTGCTTATTTTGCATACACAGTTATGTCCTAGACACTTCCGTGTATTGACGTGCTGAAGTGCTAGCATGTCATTGACACTTATTGACTTATCTGTCGCAGTTTTTTTATTATTCCTTTGCCTATTGGCTTGAGCCACTATTGTTTTTTTTGGCTATTTTTTAGCATTAAATTTTATTACAAATTTTGAGGTATTTTTAATGTTTAGTTTGAGAACCATGCTCATATAATGTTGCACTCTGCTCTCATGTGATGGCACTTCTGTTATCTTATTTAGTCCGTTCCCGGATCATGGGGGGGTGTCATGTAGCTACTGAATATCTTTATATCGTGTTAAGTTAGCATAGGCTCATTAGAGGTTTAAACGCCATTTTTCCTTTTTGCAACTTCTGCACACGACACTTAATTGTTGATTTAGCTTTCACCCTAGCAGTTCGTTGTGGTTTACATGAGAATAATATGTTATTACTCTGATATCAGCTTTGCTTAATAAACTATGTCTGTACAGAGAGTGCTGAAGTTTCAGGAACAACACGATACAGATTTGTAATGAGGTCTGATCTTCACGGCTTCATAGACATAACATAAGTGCAGCTTCTGCCAACTTTGGGCTTGAGGCTGATTTTATATTGCTTGGCTTGAGACACAATAACACTTGATGCGGTTCACATGAAGAGAGAGCTGGTGTATGCTGATGTGGTTCCTTCATGCTAGGACACTAAGGTATGGGCCCGCCCTAATACAACCCAAAGAGACCTTCTTAGCTAATAATATAATATGTGTGTTAGGGAGGGTGAGATATAAGTGTTGTTAACTCTTATTCATTTACAGCATGTTATCATGCTGTCACCGTTCGCTGTTTATGTACTAGTAACTATGCTGGTAACTTTGCTATTGATAATATGTTCACTTGTATTATCTAAGATACTGCGCCTGAGAAGACGGCATTAGTAAATAAACATTTCAAATGCACATGTGTTCTTCTTTACTCCATGTTCTGGTTTGTAATGATAGTATAACGAAAGAGTGTTCATGAGTTCCACGTATCCTGAGGTACTGTAAGTTCATGTTCTGGTTTGTCTAAGCATTGGGAGTTTGTTATGACCAATGAGACACTGTAGCTAGCTCGGTAAGGGGTTTGTTGGGTACTTAGGTGAGTTTTGGGTCACCCTAATTCTCCGAGGTTCCAATCCTCTGTGCACAGTTCTGTGTGAGAACAGAAACCCTGCGACACCTTAACAGTTGTCACTGCAAGGCCTCTCTTGCCTATGGAAATATATAACAGAAGGTCCGGCAACTTTGCATTCAAGAATTGATGTTACATAAGGAACGCCGGACAATCAACTTCTCCCAGCATCAAGCACAGCCACGAGGACCACCCTCAGAGGTGCCTGCCCCCCATGGAGCGTTAGAGGTACATACTTCGAGGCATGGAAATCTCGAGTCCTGCACCAGGAAAAAAACAACCAAAATCAGTGGCTGACTTTAGAGTCACACAATTTTGAGATTCACACAAGAGGTAATTTTAGGTGCTGGAATTGACTGCCAATTGATTGACTGCATTCGCTTCTGACCCAGCCGTGCACCGCACGGATAGGCCAGCTGCAGTAAGCTAATGGCAGTGGGTAGGGCATAGCGGATGGCTGCAACCATCCCACTGCCCAACTCCCACTTCATACGGTTGAAGGCTGCGGGGACTGGCTGACTTATTTGGTTTGGGTGGAGGTACTGGGCAAAGGGCAGGCTATGCACCAAGCTACTGCTATGCACAGCTAAAGACTGAGGTGCAGGTTAACCACTCACAGCTGGGTGGAGCTTAGGTACTTGTTAAAAAATAATAAGAAAAAAATGGTTCAAACTGAGACACAATGTGACAAGCCACTGAAATTCACCATTTAGGATTGCCAATGCACGCAACACACTCCATAAATTGTGTTGACCCCAATGCTGCAAACAGTGATTTGCATACAGTCCAGAAACAATGGAAACAGCATCTAAGAGAACAACATGCTTGTTGGTGCAAGTAAATGTGTGTGTTGTGTGCGCTGGTGACCATCACCAACAAATCTCAGTGGTTTGTTGCCTTCGAGCCAGAACCATAACTACGTTTTATAAATATTTATTTTCAGTTAATATCTGTGTGTGTATATAATATATATTTTTTTTGAGGTACCCATTATTTAAATGTTTAGTTTTTAGACATAAACATTTTTACTTTAAAATACAGAGATTTGTTTTTGAGGGGATGGATTTATAAATAGCGCAAACTCAACCCAAAGGTATCTGAGCGCTTTACATGAGCACCAGTTGCGTAACACAAGGATAACTTCATTTTTGGTAGGCATGGGGAGATTGAGCGATTTGTCCCTGCCGAGACTCGATCCCGGTTCCCCAGCTTTGAGGTCTACCGCTCTAGCTGTTAGGCCACATCCCCTCTCCATTTGGTTACACAGATAATGCTAAGGTTTATCCATTCACTATTTCAGTTGAATATAGAAGTGTTAATGCCAAATTACTCTAGATCTCTTTGTCTTGTAGATATCCACAACATCCTGCAGACATCCTTGACCAACAGAAGTAACAAGTCTGTGATGGATTCGTAGTCTGTTTTTCACAATTCAAAGCCTGGCAATACTTTCCTGGCTTGGCACTTGAGGAGTCATGGTTTGGCTGGGCAGTACCTGTTATAGTTCAGTGGTTGAGTTCTTTACGGTAATGATGCTTTTTACAATGGAAATGGCCACAATCCTTAGTCAGAGGAGGATAATGTCTTTGAAGGCTTAATGTTGTGAAGCCTTTCTGGTCTGATGGCAATGACATATTTGTGTTATAACACCAACTCCCAAGTTGGCTTCTAACCTCTAAATCAGCAAACGAGTCAGGAGAGTCCCATATGAACAAATAAACAGGTATGCACTGATAAGAGTAATCAAACCAGAGGTGAAGATGAAGTATTTTTTGCCATCTATGGAATGCGATGGCTACAAGAAGCCTTCCAATGTATTTTTGCCTTGCAATTGTCTCAACACAAGCTAGTCCCTTTGTTTCTGTAAAGGAACACGTTGCACTAGAACCATGTTGGCTTGAGATAATTATGTAAATCTGTAAGACATGACTTTATTTGTGGTATTTTTTTAACTTTACTTTTTTATCTTTGTTTAATATGTCATTAGCACCCTCTCTTGGAAATGTAGGATTTTGCTGTATGAATCATTGACGAGGTGCACATCTCTGTGCTGATAGATCAGGATCCTTGAGATGTTGTAATGAGGTCTGGTTTGACAGCACAGCTGTTGCCAGACTTAATGTGCCGGACATTAAAAACAGCTTTCAGGAGTACCACATAGATGGGCTTTGGTTACGCCCACATATAAGTAGCTAGGAGAACATGTTTTGATTGGGCAGAAGTTGTGTACTTCCACCTAAAAAAAAAGTGCTGTCCCTCCACACAGCTGAGATATTTATCCAGCTGCCTGAGCAACCATCAGTATGGCTGCCTGAGCTTGAACGTTAAAGGGCACACATGACATTATAATGCTATTCAAACGTCTTGGATAGCTAGGTAATATTTGATGTTTGTTTTTCTCTGGCAGCAGCACAGATGCCCCGACAGGCCATCATTAACGTTAGATCTCAAAGTGTTGTATTTGAGAGCGTTATGGGATGCCCACACTAATCGACATAGATGTTTAGGTTTGGCTGACGTAACAGGTGCTGCAAGACCTTATGTGATCAATAACAACAGAGCCTTGAGTACTGCTGAGAGGTGGTCTTAGGCCGGTCGTGGCTCGCAATACTGGGGGGAGGGGGCGGGGGGGGGGGGGATCGCACAGGGGTTACCACGGGTTTAAAAAATAAAACTTACCTGACTGGGTCCCGCACAGCCCACTTTCTTCTGTCTCTTCTCGCTGTTCCAATGCACGTGACACTTGCCACCATTGCGGCTTTGTTCAACCTTTCCTTTTCATTGCCTGAAATTCCTGATAGCTTCCAGAAGATTCTGTACTGTCTGCCCAGAGTGCCCAGCAGGCACAGTCGGCACACTGTAGTGCTGGTGCTCGAGGTCAGACTGTGTCCTTGGCTTTCTCACAAACATCCCTCTATCCTAATATTGTCTGGCTTTGGTGCCCTTTAATCACCTGTGTGAACATATTGTGTATAATCTTAAATCCCTCCTTCCTGGACTGAGACTTCAGGCTGTACTTATGGAGTGGGCGATAAGCTTCCTGTAAAGGCGTCAGTGCCCTGTCCTGGGCCGGGTCCTGGGCCGCCTCTGCTCCTGAACCGGAACAGGCATACTCCCTCCCCTCCTGTAAGCCAATCACAAAGCTGAAATAGCAGCGTTGTGATTGGATTGGTGGGGAGTCCCTGACGGCGCCCAGCCAGGCACCTGTAGGGAGGCCATTTTCTCTATGTAGGCTGCATGTAGCCTACATGGCGAAAATGTAGAGTGCGCATGGCTGCTTTGGTCGGCCCCAAGGCCAACCAAACAGTCAGGGTAATCGGAGTGGAGCAAGCCACTCCTCCCCAACCAGCCCACCCACCCGCCCCCAACCAGGCATTCCGTCCCGCCCGCCCCCAACCAGGCATACCCCTGCCTTCTGCTTTCTCGCAGCGCGAGAAGCAGAAAATAAAATGGTATTCCACTGCACTCCTCCGCCCTAATGGAGGAGCTGCTGCTGTCTTGGGCTCCAGCCATATGTTGGCCCTCCTGAGTACAGGATTTGATTGGGCCGAATTTGTGCACTTCTACTAAAAAGACTGTATTGTGCTTTTTGTCTTGTGGGAAAGCTTATGCTCGACTCAGTAGTATTGAGTTAGTTATGGTAGGAAGCCAATGATCATGGCTATAGGCCTGCTCTGTTTCGTATGAAATGCTATGATAAAGGTCAAGAAATAACAAATAAAAGGAGTGTTCAATTCTATACAGGATTATTTGTTACAAACTTATCAGATGGTTAAACTTTTCTCCAGCAATAGATCAAGTAGTCATGATGTGATGAATAAAAGTTATTCTGGAGTCTTGCTCGTTACTTTGATTCCAATTTTATTAAAAAAAAATGCCAATTTGGCAGACTCCATCTATTCGGCCCAGCCACCGCATTTCATCCCTGTGGGACTTCATAAGGGCCTGATCAATATCCCAAAGTTGTCTTCCACCCAGTGTTGGCTCCTGAAGCAACTCTCAAGACTCCTGAATAACTTTTATTCATCACATCATGACTACTTGATCTATTGCTGGAAAACAGTTTAACCATCTGTTGATTTTGTATCAGATAATCCTTACAGAATTAAACGCTCCTTTTCATTTCTTATTTCTTGACCTTCTGTTGGGGAGGCCCCTTGGCAATGGGGTCACAAAAGTAGAGCGTTGGAGGAAACAGAATTGGTATTAATTACACATCAGTGTGCCGTTTGGAGCCCACATTGCCAGTGTGCTTTTTTCTGCTATGATCAAGGCCTTAAGCCTGACATTCATTGTGAAAGGCACATGTTTAAGTCAATAGGCATTTGCGTGGATTGTTGTTACTCTATAATGAAGACTAAAGTTAGGTATTTTTTAAAATGGAATCTCAAAGATTGCTGTAATAGTCAGTGGTTTTGTGACCTGTTTGACTGACCATGGATACAGAAGGTTTTCTTTGTGAGACTCCTTGTTAAACCCTTGGATGCCAAAGGTTTTCTCTCTTTATTATGAAAAGATATGATAAACCCATAGGCATGACATTGATGGTGAAAAGAATATGTAGTCAATAGGCATTTAAAGGTGGGTTATTTCTCTACCTACTGATAGGTATTTTGGTACTTCAAATGTCACAGATGACCTTTTTAGGAAAGGATCTTGGTGTTTGTTACCACCTCTAACAAACCCTAAAGGGAGAAGATTGGGTGCTGTAATAATTCTTGCAAGGATCCCTTCTTAGCTGTCTGACAGGATCTTGTATTAAAATATAATTAAATAATACATACATATATGTAGATATTTAGAGTGCCTTTGAGTAAGCTCTGTTTCTCTATTGGTCCTTCTCCTTGTCATTTACATTCTGCGCCATCCATGACCTTGTACTGCATGGGTAAAGGTTTAATAGACATCAGTCACTCTTGACATGTGAATGGTGGCATTTTCTGATTACATATGTACTTCCACCTGAAAATTAGGGGTGGGCGTAAATTGCCAAGTTTCACTCCGTGGAATTCCACGGAGTTGCATGGAAACTTGAAGAGGCCATGCGGAGTTCCAGAAGATGGCGGAAATCGGCACGTCACTCTGCTCATGCTGATTTTTAGCGCTGGAAGCTTGTTCTGTGTTGCAAAATCTGCACAAACTGCACCATGTGGCGCACCACAGAGTGCTACTTATCTGCTGCCGTTCAAGTAGATTTTCTACTTGAGCAACCGCTTTCTCACCATGAACGGTCGCGACCACCCGCATTGAAAATAGAGCTAGGGGATGCCAACCTACCGTTGGTGAGCCAGCCACAAGCAACTTTGCCATGCTGAGTTTGGCCGTAACTCCGCTTTACAAGTGTAGTGTGGAGTGGGCAAAACCCTGCTAACTGTGCCAGCAGAGTGGACTTTATCAGCAAACCCTACTGAAAATGAGTGCAATGTCTGGGCTGGTTGGCTAGTCCTGTAGTTTTCAGTTTTTTCCTTTTTATAGTTCCTCTTTCATTTCTTCTCCGCTTTTTTTTTTTTTTTAAACAAATGTTTGTTTTGTTCAAATGACAAAATAAAAGAAGAAATACACCAACCATGCAGCCTCACACAATGAAATTCTAGGACCAAGAAAGGAAGTTAGCACCACCTGGTTTACAAACATTGGTAAAAGCATATGAGTATAAAATTGGACTTTCTATTTATGACTAAACCATCTTCCCCCAACCATTTCCCCCAAACCCTACGGTATTTCTTAGGACTTCCACGAGCTTCATACATAACCTTCTCCTGCGTGGCACACCAATCCACCCCAGTCATCCAACGCTCCCAGGTTCGGGGAGCTTCCAGGAGGCTGCAATGTCTCTTTTTGCAACCACCATTGCCGTAGTATAAAACACGTTTTCGTTCCTAGACCCATCCAGCCCATCGGTGAAGCCCAGGATCGCGTGCTTTGGGTCATGGGGGATCTCCCAGCCAAACGCCTCAGTGAGTTTCTCCTCAATCTTCCCAAGTGGGGGGGCATACCCGCATCATGTGGAAAATGTCTGCGGGATCGTGACCACATCTAGCACGAGCGGAAGTTGGGCTGAATCCGGCTCGGTGAAGGCGCATCGGGGTGAGATATGCAGCATGTAAGTAATTTAGTTGCACCAAGCGCAATCTAGCAGAGGCAGTGACCATCCTAGGAGCTGTAAGGGCGTCACACCAATCCTCCTCATCCAAGGTGCCCACCCAGCCCTCCCATTGAGCCTGCAGTCGGTCTAAGGAAGTGGGGGCATTGTTGACCAGTGTGCGATAAATACGGGAGATGCCACCCCTCCCCAGGTCACCTAGCATTATCTGGGCCTCAGGCGGGCTGTAGTCGGGAATTCCGCTTTTTAATTTAATGTTTCTTTAAAGGATACTGCAGCTCTCCATGCAGTGCTAACAGATTGATTGAATTTTGCCTATTTTGTCTACAGTGCTTCTCATCACATTGACCACTTTCTCTAAACCAGGAAACCATTTGGAATGCTGTTATTTATAGGATATCATAGTTTTACCACTGTAAGATGACCAAATGTTGTTAAATGTGGCATGGCCAAGCTGTAACTTAAAACAATTATATATTATTTACAATATCTCTGCAAGGCACAAACCTGCTGCTGTGTTTAGTTTTGTTATTGCAAACGTATGCCTGTTGTGTTTAGACAGCAGCATGTTTTCTTTGTATTTTTATTCATCTTTCGTATGTTGTTGAGACCCTGTTTTATTGTGATTGAGCCAGAGGGTGAATGCAAGAACGAGTCTGTAGATGGATGTATGAAGGGATGCATAAGTGCAATGAGGAGTGGAAAAGTGCATGTATGACGACTTAATGAGTGCCTACACCTATCCGTGAAACACACGCAGCACACTATTTATAAGCCACACTGTAAGAAAATAGATTATTTTGGGGTCGTGACTACCCGCCTCTAGGGATAATTACAACCTTTGTCAGGGTGAAACTTCAAAGTCACTAAATGAAGTTGAGCTCAAACCCCTTGGAAGCAATGGCACAAAGCAGACTGGCTATAGGGAAATGGCGCTGAAAAACTCTGAGCATCAATGATGGTGTATGGTTTGTGGTAGATCAGGACTAAGACTCAATTCCAGATTGCCATGGAGCGCAGGTCTGATACAGTAAGCGGGTTCATCCCAGTCAAACATTTTACCTTCTGACTTAGTCTCTTAAGCCCCAATCAACCACAGGAGTACACTTCTGAAGCTCCTGCAGGATCTAAGAGGAGGCACTTGGAGACTCACATGGTGTCTGAAATAGGCCAGGGTCCGGCCCAGGTTCATTTGTGTCTGTTCATTTTGGTATTTTCAGGAAAAGGCTTCTTCAGACATGTTGTCTCCATATATCCACATATAAGTTTGGCCAGCTGACCCTTGGAGTCCACATCATTGTTATGGCGAAAAGAGGGGGCAGGTTCAGTTGGTCGTGGCACATCTCAGGTCACAGTCTGCAGGTCCAGTCCTCTTCTGATCTTCCGCAGGTCCACAAAGTATTCTGAAGAGGGGACTGGGGGTCACACATTTATGCCTGTCACGAATTAAGGGCGGACTCCTGGGCACTGCCTAACTAATAGGGTGAAAGTTCCCGGACCCAACTATACACACAGTTTCTGTAGTACCTGTTTGCCTTACTGCAAACAGGCCCAAAGTGCCATGTATCATGGCATTTTCAAAATTGTGAAAGTCTTCTGCTGCCCTAAACCTGGACTCTGAGGGATGGGGAGTGTAGCATGAAATCCTAGTTTCCTTCCACATTGAACACTAAAATCCATTTTGAAGCAGGTACTGTACCCACAACAAACCCAGAGATAGAAGTTTAGGAGAGCAAGAGCAGGGCCTATCAGCTACCTGACAGGGGATCCATAAGAATGTTCTTGGCATCCTGTTCTTGCTCTTTCAAGTGTTATAGCAAATGTTGCTGTGGCTCAACAGACCAGCCAGGCACGATTTGACAGTGTGTTGTCACCAGTCGCCTAGAGCCCTCACTTGGATTATCCTGTGAAGTTTAGAGGAGTCATCTTTGCCCGTTCGGAGTAGCCTATTGTTTGCTCCTCGGAGGCATTTCACTCATTTTAATGGCTGAGCAGAGGCTGTGAGTTGGTAGAGGCTTATTCTAATTAACTCTCTGACAAGTCAGGCAGGTAAACCCCAAAAAGTTAATTTTATTTAATATTTAATAAAAATCCTAAGTCACAATGGACTTGGAGTTCTAATAACTATTAAAATAGCTGTTTATTTTTCTAGCTGGTCCCATTGTGAGATACTGTATCAGTATATTCATCTCTACTCTGGTTTTCTAAGCAGGACAGGTAAGCTTGCCCAAGTAAAAATAGCTAGATGGTTCTTGTCACTGTAATCAATCAATCAATCACCGCATTTGTATAGCGCACTACTCACCCGGAGGGTCTCAAGGCGCTGGGGGGAGGGGGGTCCGCTACTGCTCGAACAGCCAGGTCTTGAGCTGTTTCCTGAAGGCGAGGTGGTCTTGGGTCAGGCGGAGGTGGATCGGAAGGGAGTTCCAAGTCTTGGCGGACATTGTAATCATTTTCTACAAAAATCTGTTTTAAATACAGTGAACCCTGCCTTGCAGGGCCTGCACAGGGATGGTTTGTTATTTAAAAGCAATGTTTTCTACTGTAGATAAGAAGAATTATTTTAGCAGGTCATACTGCAGGGCTAACACTGCAGCAGTCAGGCTACACAGGTTTGACTCAGTCATGTTTGCCCTGTTATTGTAGTGGATCGTACACGAGGTGCTGCAGTCCACTAATGGCAATTACCTTACAGGTCGCGGTGCACTTTCTACATCGTATATTATTTACTTTTTGGCAAGTTAAATGTACTAGTTAGGAATAAGCCAATTCATCCATGCTTAAAACAGAAGCACAGGCACCTACTCCTGAGTAGCAGGGGTAAAGTGCACTGTTCTAAAGTGTGTTTTAAAACAGAATCCAGCAAAAGGAAAAAAATTTGGGGTGACTACTCAGAACAGGAGATTTCCTACACTGACCTGTTGTCTTTGTGAATGCTTTTAGTTATTTAGCGCTTATTATCCCTATGTGCATTTTGAAGCACTTGCCTACATCGTTAGCACACTTCACCATGTAGGGTCTGGCTGGAGGTGTGCCATCTTTGTTTTGAACCTATGTGGGAAGTGTTTCTATGTTGTGTGTGATGACTACCAAGCTACAGTTATCATATTATGGGATGCAGTGCCTAAAAGTGTGACGTATGAATGATTAAATGAAAGTTATATAAAGCGTACTGGAGCGTACTGGCACTGGTTGCGTAGAGAGAAGCAAGAGACTGAGAACCTCTGGGGACCAATTAGGTCACAGAAAAAAAGGACCAGGCCAGGGTCAAATCTCTTTGAAGAAGTGTGTTTTTAAGAGTGCCATGAAAGTGGACTCTGAATAGATACTCCTGCGATGTTCAGGAAAAGAGGTCCACAACTTTTGGGAGCCAGGAAGGTAAAAGAGCAGCCACCATATCTTTATTCATGTACCCTAGGTATGTACAACATATTTTGGTGAGTTTAATGCAGGTTTCTAAGGAGTCCGTACTTTTTGAACTTGTCTTGAATGTGAGCCCGACCTGTCTGTTGCATCGCTCTAAATATGAATTGGGTTTGAATGTCATTCTTTGGCTAATAGGTAGTCAAGAAAGGTCTATCGTGCCCGTTGTGAAATTTTCAGCACCTGTTTACCCGCTGCGTTCTAAACTCGCTGTAATGTGTTGTTCACCTCTTGTGGAGACCCAAGAAGAAGGACATTTGCATAATCCAGCCTTGATGTAATTAGTCTGTGGATAATGTCCATGAAGTGTGAGGGAAAGGCCAAAGTTTATGGGTTTCAATATGCTGACCGCTTTGATCATTTCTGCAGGTCCTTTTATAGAATTTGTAATGATCTCATTCTGCTAACCTGGTTGCTACACAGGGTAGTCCATTTTGAGAAATGGTCAGGGGATCTGCTGGGGGGGACTTTCTCACAAACGACCACATACACTTGGAATGTTAGCACTATATACCTTTCATATCTACTTTTGCTCTGCTGTGCCCTAGAAACATCCTATAATTTGATTAAGTAATAAAACGAGATATAAATATGACTGCACATTGGTGAGAGGCTCTCAACCAGTGCCAACATATCTTTAGTGAATGAGTGAAACAACCTTTAATTCCACATAGTTAGGGAAGATCATTAAATGAAATGTTTATTTTTTCTGCACCACTTCGATTTATGCAGCATTCAGACCCCTTACCAATGTTGGGGTACTCCAGCCCATGTTTAAAAGGGCGTTCTTAGGCTTGGTGTACAGCAGGGTTGGGTTCTTAACGTCTTAATTGATTTATTCCTTTGGAATTGCTTGTTTAACCCCTTTGTTGCGCCCATCGTGCAACGTCCATTCCAAGCCCTACCTCGGTAGTGCTGCGCACGTCCGTTGGCCGACGCAGCCCCTCCCACTCAATCAAACCGCTGCAGCGGAATTCGCATTGCTGTTAAAGCGTTAAACTGTAAACCCTGGACATTTAGCACTGTATATAATGTTGTTTCTTTTTACAGTTTATTTCCTCAGAATTCTTAATATCTCAGTAAGTCTTCCCTCGCTCTACTCTTAAAACCCTGCATGAAAAACTGACTGTGACTTCCAAAGAATTCCCCTCACTTCTTTCTTTATAGGGACCCTCTCGTTACCCTCCATGCCTTCTGTTTCTGAGCATAGCCTTCTCTCAAGCATGTCTGCCTTAATCTCCTATTGTCATTCTGCAGATTGCTCGCACCTAATTTCATAGATCGCAAACACTCCTTTTTTTAAAAATCCAATTCCTGCAACCTAACCGTACCTAACCTCCACCAACCTACTTATCTCACCAGTCCCCTCTAATTATCCTACCCCGGCCAACTGGCATTTTCATTTACCACAAAGAAACTGCAGGACATGCATAGATTTGTAATCCCAATAGTGAACTATACCACTGGATTAACCTTGGGTTCCGGACTAGTGGGCTAATCACTGTAAATCGTTTTAGCGTCTCATCAGGTAGTAAGTGCTATAGAAGTGCAATTACAGTCCCTTATACTCAAGAACGCCTCTGCGGTTCAGAATTGTTGGCCACCTTGGAAAAATCATCAGCCAAATAAGGAAAAAGAAAGAAAAAATGCAGTACATATTTTCCCCCCAAACATTGAAATGAAGGTTGGAGCAAACCGTAAAATCTTATGGAGATTTAAAGATAGCTGACACTGGTAGTGTTCGGTTTGATGTAAAAAGTAACCTCAACAAATATACTTAAATAAGATGAGGACGTACTGTCCGAGGTAGTTAGCAAAGTGCTCCGCTGCACTGTCAAAAACGAATCTGAGAATAAAGTATTGCAGAACTGAGTGTATACACACAGGAAAACAAATACAAACCGGTGCGTACACACAAGTGTGGTACGCCTTCATTATTGCGCCAGTACGTGCGTGGCCATGGCCAGCTGCCAAAACCAGCTAATCTTCTACCACTTCTGGAGTATAGAAGTCCTGTCCTGAGCTCTAACAGACATTGGGCATCATCTCATTGGCTGCAGCAGTTCACCTTTTCGCTCACATATTGTATTTACCCCAGCTCTGCATGATTTTAGACACTGCAAGCTCACTTTTACACAACAGGTTGGTGTTCATGAGAAGGGTGATTTATTTTTGAGGAGATCAAGGAATGTTTAAAGGCTTACTTTACTCCTCCCGGTCACATCTGTTTACACCATTTGTATGGAATGTGTAACCGCGAATCTGGCAAAACGGATTGGCACCAAGTCAAATACGACACAGGGTAGTTTTATGCTAGTTTTGCTTTAATTAAGCCTGGGTGGTGCGCTCCGCTCGCGGAGTTTGCAGAGTTTTCAGGCACTCTGCGTTACGTGGAGCTCGCTGAGTTTTTTTTCCTCGCTTGCGTTCATCAACGTCATGTTGGCGAGTGAGGAAAATCCACCTCCCTGCAAGATTTTTCCTCGTTTGCAATAGTCAACATCAAGTTGATGTGCATGGAAAATAAACCTCCCGGCGAGATTTCTCGATGCAGGTGGGTCAGGTTTCTCATTGCGAGTGGTCGCGTATGCTCGCGACCGCTCGTGTTGAGAAACTGCCCGCTCGCGTTGAGAAAGCTGCGGGTCAAGTAAAAATCTACTCGAGCGGCAGAACGGAAAACAGCGGCCACTTGCGCTGTTCATGGTGCCGTGAGCGATGATTACTCAGTGCGGACAAGCATCCGGCACTGAAAATCACTGCACTTCGCTGCTTTCGGAGATCTGCGTAACAGCAGAGTTTTTTTCCACTTTGCGGAGTTTCGCACAGCGCAACTCGGCGAACTCCACCCATGGTTAGCTTTAATAATGAATAGTAAAGAAAATACATTTTGTCAACTTTTCAATGGCACTAATATGCTTTTCCCATTCCCTATTACATAAACGGTACAAATTCAGTTGCCAAACTTTTTTTATTTTTTTGCTTTTTGCTCCAGTGCAAAGTTTCCATAATACAGCTAATACAGCGCAAGAGCTGTTAGATCTAACCTTTTTTACTATTAGCCACTCATTAGGAACAGCCCGGTGAAAATAAAAACCTGTCTTCGCTGGAAGGACTTTATCAAGTGCGATAAATGGCACGGATTTAACTTTTTGGGAGAGTAGAGTGGATTTTGGCACTTGTCACACCAAAGTTTGCATGGTGCTATAATTGCTAGGCATTTTCCTCCAGTAAATTTAGGTAGGTTTTACCTGTCGATATATATCTGGAGAAAATACGATTCTTCTGTGTTAGCCACAAAGCCTATAATTCCAATATGTTATGTACTATGAGTGATCCCGCATATCCGAAGTATACAGACCACTTGTAAAATGAGTTGTTGCATTTTTATTCTATAAGTAGCATAAATACTGTGAAATGATTCTGCCCTACATTTTTATAAAAAGGTTATTCATGGACTATGATGGATTTTCTGCATCCTCAAGACTTGTGTAAACTGTTCTATAAAGTCTCTATGCTGCAAATCGTTTCAAAATTAGTTCATCAAAGCCAAATCCATTTCTCCATTTTCTATGAAACAAGTACTAAAGATGGTACTATTGAGTTTGCATTGTTATTTTGAACCAGTGTAAGGGTGATGGGCTACAGCCCCCACTTACTTTTCAACGAGAAATAAACACAAGGCCCTGAGAATATTTATCTGTTCCTGAAACCGAGTGCAATTTCAGGATGTGTAAAAATGATTACTGACTGCCAGGAGCAGGATGAATAGTTGGGTCAATCTACCTATTTGAAAGCTGGAGAAGGAAGAAGGACTGCAATGGGCGGGTCCTCTGGAGACCAGGCAGTAAGCCCCAAGGTATCCTGCCTGGCAGAGTTGGCGGCTGCCCTGGTTTGACTGGCAGGGCTAGTGACTGAGCTAAAGTTCTGCCCATAGGTTTGTCCTAATCTACGCTTACCACAGCTGGGAAATCTCCTCTGGTCCTGTGTTGAAGTCCGAATTCAATGAACGAACATATTGTTTCTGGTCCCTCAGTCTTTACCCACTATTTTGCTTTAATAATTTGCAGACTTTATTTAAAACAAAAGAAAACAAGCTTTAGAAATGCAATCGGGCTCGGATTTATTTGAGTTTGAGCTAATGGCATTGTAAATGCCAATGTATTGTTGCTATATGTTATGGAGTGTGTTCATGTGGTGTGTACTGCCAGTGATCTTCTTGTGAGTGTAAGAAGCTTGCACTGCTGCTGCCTGTGATGTCCTTCTTGTGAGTGGGAGAAGATTGCACCTCAGCTGCCTGTGGTCTCCTTGTGAGTGTAAGAAGCTTGCACAGCTGCTGCCTGTGATGTCCGACTCACTACTCTACTCTGCACTCACTACTCTGCACTCACTACTCTGCACTCACTACTCTGCACTCACTACTCTACTCACTACTCTACTCACTACTCTACTCACTACTCTACTCACTACTCTACTCACTACTCTACTCACTACTCTACTCACTACTCTACTCACTACTCTACTCACTACTCTACTCACTACTCTGCACTCACTACTCTGCACTCACTACTCTACTCATTACTCTACTCACTACTCTGCACTCACTACTCACTACTCCACTCACTACTCTACTCAACTCACTACTCTACTCACTACTCTGCACTCACTACTCTGCACTCACTACTCTGCACTCACTACTCTGCACTCACTACTCTACTCACTACTCTACTCACTACTCACTACTCTCTACTCTACTCACTACTCTCTACTCTACTCACTACTCACTACTCTACTCACTACTCACTACTCTACTCACTACTCTCCACTCACTACTCTACTCACTACTCACTACTCTACTCACTACTCACTACTCACTACTCTACTCACTACTCACAACTCACTACTCTACTTTCTACTCACTACTCTACTCACTACTCTACTCACTAAAAACATACGTCCTTAAAAGTGTGCAATGCAGAGTGGAACGACACAAGTACAGAGACAATGTTCCAGGACAGACACAAAATGGATAAGGCAAGCCACCGAATTTTAAGCAAAAAAATTAGCGTGGCAGGACCAATGATTAGCAGTGTGTGTGATTCAAGCCCAATATGTGCTTGGTAAGCCCACAATTTGTCTCGCAACAGACAATGCATGTACCGTCTAATGGGCACAACCAAAAAAGTATTCCCCAATAAATAGAAAACCATTGTGGTATGAAATAATTATCCCTATTTCATTCAGCTAAGAAGCATGCTCAATATATGTCACTGATCTGTCAGACAAAACTATTTGAGGGCTTTCAGTCCATCCTGTTGTTCTTTGACTGTATGTAAAACACATACATCCGAAGTGAGCAGAACATAACCAACACATACTAGCAAACACTTCAACCTCCCAATACCATCATCTGATTGTTTTAAATATGAGGATACTGAAGTGACATAAGGCATCAGAAATCTATTGAGATAAATAAACATATTTTCTGTGATCCCGCTTTTATACTCACATTGGTACTGCCTCTTAGTTTCATCTGGTCTTATGTATGTTGGCTAAGACATATGTTGAGGGACCCTAGTTCTTCTGAACTTTGCGACTAGATAATGAAACTTCTAATGTATCAAACAGGAAAACACCTGAAACTAAAAGTAGTTGTTCCCCAACGTGAATTAACACACTCACAGCATTTACCGTTTGTCTATACCTTCCTCTTGTAGTAAAATCCGCCTACAGTGGGCTGCAATAGACTGTTTTCTTTGCAGGTTTTCATAAGGAATGAATTCTCACTAATACACTTTACAGTGTGGTTTACTTAGTGCTGCCTACTTAATTATGTGCATAAAGCTGTATTCCTAATTTTTATTCAGTTTCGGGTTTACTTGATGTTTACCACACAGGGACTTTAGAAGAATGTCTTTTGAACTAGAAACAGTCTGACAGAACGGTAATGTACATTACATGTTCATTACATACATGTCTCCCTAGGATCCACTTTAAGTTTCATGTCATCAGAGTTTGAAAAGAGATACAACTCGTGTATGATTGTTGCACTCTGGGCACCCTCTTGGAAACGACTGCTGCTTTGACAACACTGGGGTGTAAATATGAATCTGCATGAAGAGTGAAACTAAATCTGAATACGAGGTGGAAGGGTCAATATTGTCTGCCTTTTTAATTACATTTAAATCATGTTTAGGACGATTGTTTTCAACTACAGGCAAAACACCTGCACACAGTCCATATTGGTAACTGTTTCACTCTGTGTTTTACAACTCTCGGAGAAGGAAACGAAGAGAGAAGAAAAACTGAGCGTGAAAATAAAATAAGTACGTTGAAGAAGCTATGGCCACAGAACTATGTTTTTCCAGGGGCACTGGGTGCTGCATGAATGGCAGTGCAAGTGTTTTTCCTATCAAAAGACATGTGTTGCATACATGATGAGCAGGAGACAGAGGCGGTAGATCAGGCCACAGCAATGCAAGCTTCTCTGACATAGAGAACAAATAGGACACTGGTATCAACAGTACAGGCTTCCTTCACACGGCACTGGCAGCCAGTTCAAGCTTCCCTCACACAAACAGAACCTTTATCCTATCAAAGCACATGCAAATCTGCACCCACCTATCCAGTGCTTAATTTAAGCGGGTGGTTGCTGGTGGGGGGCTTTGGCACTTATGTTTGGGGACTACACTTATTTTTCCTCATCAAACTTTTACCACAGCAAGAGAGGGAAAAAACACAAACAGGAAAGAAAGAGGAAGAGAAAGGTGGGGCGGGGGGGGGGAGTCACAGAGGGACGTAGCAGGAACCAGAAAGAGTGAGTTAAAGGGGAGGGAGTGCCTGGCAGGGGATTAAAGAGTCGTGAGGTGTTTTGAAGACTACACAGCCTTGGTGTGTGGCCTGTCAACATTAAATAGCGCCGGCCGGGCTTCTGAGGGCGGCTTTGGGCACTAGCACTCATTCTTCTACAAATTAAGCACTGCTCCAGATGACTTATGGGACAGGCAGTTCCTTTGAAAGCTTTGCTAAAGTCCAGAGAAAGGTCAATCTAAGGCAGATGCGGCTGAGATGCAGTCACAGGCAGACTAGGTTCAGGAAATATAGATAACTTTAGTGCCAGTACAAAGAACTGGTGCAGTACTGGCATCAGCGCCAGCTTCACACACAAGCACAAACACACACTAAAGTAGAGCTGACCCCCTGAGGACAACACGCAGCCAACGCTGCTTCGGATTAGATGCGCTGCTCGCATTTTAACGCCTGACAGTCGCGCTCCAGGGGGCATGCATCAGACCGGATCACTTCGAGCCAGTGGTGATGGAACGAGTTCCAGGGTGGATCAGCGTTGCATCTCCCAAGTCAAGGGGATTGTGTCTGTGAAACATCCAAGGTCACACAGGGAGCAAATGAGCCACGCGGCCGCCGATCAGCAGGAGAGTGAGCGTAGATTACATGTGCCATGTGGCTGGCGGTGCATGTTGGAGCGCACTGTCACACGTGTATTAATAACGCACGGTGTGGTATGTACCGCACTGGCTTTTGCAGACAGCACATTTTCCATTGACAGGGCCACTAAATTTGAAAAGAAATGCAGTTTTCACAGGTGCACAGATAACACTGTGTGGAAATCGGGCAGGCAGGCAGGAAGACAGGGAGACATGCTAGCAGGGAGGGATGCAAACTGACAAGTCGATAAGCAAAATGTCATGGTGAGCACCTTTCAAACACTGTAGACATGCCATAATACGCAAGCATGCTGCAGAGAACGCTGCTGTTTTTTTGCGGAATTGACCACGTGCAACGGACTACCAACACCCCCCCTCGCTACAGTAAATCCAAGAGGAGAGAGATATGTTACCTATAAGGACCCGGGCTTGGTGCGCGTCGATCCACATGTACAGAGAGTTCTCGTGCTGGCCGGCCTGGGAGGGCTCCGCCAGCCACAGGAGGGCCGTGCAGAGAAGGAGGGCAGCTGCCGGGGCCATGCTGCTGCAGCGCGCTCTGCCTGCGTCCTCTGCGCGGTGCCTGGTCCTTGTCTGGCTCCGGTACTTTGTTTGACTGTGTCTTCCTGGCGCTGTTGTCTGCCCGGCGCTGTTGTCTGCCCGTCGGTTCATAGCCAAACGTGTTTGTGCGTGGAGCAAAGTAATTCACTTTATGCTGAAGGACACAGTCGCAGTGTGAATCTCTTCGCGCTTATGAAATCTGAAGCCTGTGTGCACGTGAGGAGGACGCGCGCCCGACAAACACACTGCTCTATGGTGAACGCGCGCACACCATCTGGAATGCATTACACGGCCACCCTGACAGCTCCTAATTAAGATTAATGCACTGCCGAGCACGTAACCGCAGGAAAAATGCCCAAAATGGCGCCCGAAAATTACAACTGCCCAATAGCATCAAGACTACTAAAAATACATCACCGCGAACACCAATCACCATTCAGATAATAAAAAAACTAAGGAATGTGTCTTTCCCGAGCCCTTAACACACTTTTTTTCTTTCTGTACTAATAGGATCTCGGCGCTCCGCCCGAGCCCTAAAAAGCAGAATAAAGTGGCTAGCACTTTGTCATCTGTTATGTTTTTTAGGTTTCGCCCTGGCCGTAGCAACTGCGTAGCAGTTGCTCCGCCCAGGGCGAAATCTAATGTTATCTCAATAGTGGGGACTTGAAACCGCCCCTTCTTCCATTGGCTAGCTCCATAAATGGAGGCTAGCCATTGGAAGACACGGTTGTCCATCACTCTTTCCCGGTCAGAACGCGAATCGTGGGCGTTTCTGACTCTTTTTTTAAGTCCCGCCCCGTGTTGCCGTGTGTCCCGGGCCGCGCTGTGATTGGCTGCCGGCCCGCGACACCCCCGTGACGTCATTCCCCGGGCCGCGCTGTGATTGGCTGCCGGCCCGGGACACCCCCGTGACGTCATTCCCCGGGCCGCGCTGTGATTGGCTGCCGGCCCGGGACCTGACTTGTTTTTTCTTTCCAGCTGCTGCTTGTTACATTTTGAGAGGGAGAGTGCCTGCACTTCGTAAGAGGGGCGCCTGCTTCCTAAGAGCCATATAAACAACCCGTTGCAATTCATATTCACCACAAAAGCCCAATAGCCCTGGTAAACATGCACACCACAGAGGTACTCCAGGCACCTATTGCAGAATTCACCCTCAGTCGAAGTAAGAATAGAGGCGGTGGGTGCGCGTGTCCCAAGGAATGCCTCCTATAAACCCAATGATCGCAACGAAACTGCAGAATCGCGCAATAGCTTCCCAGGCGGTGCCACTATAAACACAAGTTTTATCAAGCAAAGACGGATCTCCCTCCAAAATGTTTATCAATTACAGACGCGCTTTGCCCTGTCCGTCTGCGAGAGAACGGCAACCTGCACAGAAGCTCGATGACGTCAGCCGATTCTATCGATTAGTGCCCCAGGTGTTTCCACGGGTCCTCTGAGCGCTTTCTTTACAAACATCGGCGAAGATGTCTCACAAGCACCCTCAAACTTGAGGTTTCCTGAGACTGCTGTTAGTTGCGCTGTCTTAGGCAGACGCACAACAGGGGTTATTTAGTTAAGTGTGCATAATTTCTACGGCCAGGCGACCTCTGTTTACAGCGCTGCACTGCCACTCCCTAATTTCGTTACTAAGTGTGGCATAACGGAAAATGAAGGGCCCGCCCGTGCAATGTGCAGAGGGCCCCAGAGTCTGCCGTAACTCACAGGAATTCAATGGTCCGCGTCTGAATGGGCACCCCTTGACTGTTTGCAGGCCCCGCCCCTGAACCCCCTGGACTGCCAGAGCCTGCGTTACCCCCCAAGCATATACTACATAGAACTTTGGGCTTAGTGCCCGCACTTTCAAAGTGCTGTCGAAAAGGTTAGCATTATAGAGCATGTTTATTTTTCTGTAATGGTTCAATAATAAACAATATTTTGCTGTTTCCGGATACGATATCTGCCAGGTCTTCTATGCGCAGCGTACCACTGAGCACTGTGACTTCAAGGCGCGCTTCGCAGGAATGAGTTATGTGTTCTTCATAGCAGGAAGTATACACAGTAGCAGCATGGCTTGACGAGCTTTAATCGTATGAATTGTGCACCATGTGCACGGTGTCCTAAAAATACAGGATACTCTTCACGACAGATAGCACTGCTTTGTGAATCGCATTCACTGTGGGGCTCCCTGCGCAGCTCTGAGCACTTCTTTGGTGCTCCGTTTCCCAGCGCTTCACTGCCAACTTGAGGCATTATTAAGCAGTTAGCAGGAAGTTTACAAAATGATTTTATCGTCGTGATTAAGGCTCCGTTGCCCTGACTGTGCAGCACCGGGCATGGCTGGAGAGTTGCGTTATTACATATGTGGACGGTGGTAAAACTGCTGGGACGAGCAGGATGTCCAAACAACCCTCTCGTGTCCTGTGGGAGGCTCTCTTTTGGCACCGCGCCGAGCACGCAGGGAGCACAATGTATGCTGATGTCGATGGTTGAAAATGTTTGTCGCGCCCCTTTAAACCTGACACTGGCGAAGCGGTAAGAGCTGCAGACTTTGGAACTAAGAAGCCAGGTTCGAGTCTCGCGGTCGGTTCAACATCCTGTGATGCGGGGCAAATCACCATCCCCCCTCCTCCTCCCCCCCCACCCCCCCCTCCCCCTTCCCAAGAAAATGAATGGTATACTTCTGCAAAGTAACTGGTGCTCATGTAGGTCGAGTTTATCCTATATAAAAGCACAATAAATAAGAACAATATACAGAGGATTTCTGATTGGTAGTGTGATATTGTACTGTTTCTTTTACTGTACGAATCTTAAAATTTTCTGCAGAGCATCAAGTAAATACCACAGACTGGTGAAAGCCTAGCCCAATTGAGTCTGTATTTCATGATTACATGTTAAAATCAGCACATACTTCGTATTACATTTCGCCTGCCACTTTTTTCCTACAATGTATTTCTAAGTGGATTGGGTTTGTAGTGCCAAGCAAGTCTCGTAACACAAACAATGTAGTACAGGGCAGGGTACGAGTCGGGGTACACGCGGGTGGACAGAGTCAGCCCACTATTTTCACAGGGTGAACGCCATCCACCCTGTCAAGAAATTGGGCCCCACTGAAAAACATGCTGAATTCGTCCATCTCTCTCTTGTTCTCTCTCCTTCCTGTCCTCTCCTCCTCTAGCTCTCCTTCCTGCCCTCCCTCTCCTACCTGCCGCCCTCTCCTTTCTGCCCTCTCTCACACACTCCTACCTTCCCTCCTTCTTGCCCGCCCTCTCCTTTCTACCTCTTTTCCTTCCTGCCATCCCTCTATTTCCTGCCCTCTCTTCCTTTTGACCTCTCTTCCTTCTTCCTTCTTACTCCTGCTCTCCTTAACTTCTATATCTATCACTTCTTCTCTTGCACTCAGTCTCCATCTCTCTCCCTCTTGCCCTCTCTCTCCTGTCTTCTCTCACACTCCTGGCTTCACTAACATGCTAACATGCTTTATGAAATAACGTGTATTCTAATTCACTGTGCATCTGCAACTAATTGCATTATAAATGCAATCCATATTTCTGTGTAAAGTAAAACACATCAACGTTTTACACATAATTCAAAGAAGTTAGAAAAGACCATTTGTCAAAAGCAATACCAAAAGCTCAAACTTTAACAAAGGCGAAACCATTGCATTGTAAATGCTTGTTTTCTTAGTGTGATGTAGATGCTTCTCTGCTTTAGGAAAGCTGATATGGTAGCAATGAGGAATTACTGGCACTGTCGTGTGTGGCAGACCGGGGGAATCAGGAGTCCCAACAAGGGATAATTGCGCTTATATGCAGCTTAACTGGAACTAGTCATGAAATGTATCTAACCTGCTTTTCAGATTATACTGCGGATTACTCCACCTTTTATCTTTACTTATTTTTTAAGTGCCGAGGGATAATTCAGTGTTGGGTGTGCTGGATAAAAGGTTTAAACTATGATAGAACAATGGTGGGAGAGCATCACTCAAGCCAAAGCTACCTTTAAATGTAAGGCTGAACATACCCTGAACAACATGTTTTTTCTTTTCAGGTGAAGACCCACCTCCAGGTTCAGTCTGCCACCGAAATAGCTGTGGGGCACCAGCATTCTCATCGCGTATGTATGGATTTGTGGTAACTTCTCTTTGTGTGATGGTTGGATAGTAAAGCAGAG
Organism: Lissotriton helveticus; assembly: GCF_964261635.1. NCBI lineage: Eukaryota > Metazoa > Chordata > Amphibia > Caudata > Salamandridae > Lissotriton > Lissotriton helveticus. Next base: position 66,435,332 of record NC_136073.1, on the reverse strand, counting down.
CATGACCACCTGCATTTCCCTGGGTCCTTGCTCTTCAGAACCTATGCTCAATGCAGCACAAGCTGCTTACCTGACTATCGCTTAACTTTCTTGTAGTGTATGAAACCATTCGACTTCTTCCTATCCCTGCTAAGATGTCAGCTAGGCCTGAATTACATATTTTTACCTGCAGGGCGGTGCCCTCTGTCTCGAGGCCTGCCTGCTCCCTCTGTCTCGAGGCCTGCCTGCTCCCTCCCTCCCTCCACGTGGTGACCAGCCTCCCACATCTCCAATATTTTGTCACATCTCCTGGAGATCCGCAGGTGGCTGCTTCTGACCCCATCCAAGATGAAGCTCGAAGAGGGTGGTGCCCTGTTAGACATGGAGAGTACGGTTGGCGATTACTCTTCTGCTGTAGGGTCCATGGCCCATGTGAGGACTGCCAGCAATGGCAGATTCCCTGGAGTTTGCACCACTGGGGATTAGAAACCGCAGGGCACACGCCCCTTTGCCCAGGGTGTGATTCTTGAATCCATGTCGAGTAACGTGGAACCTCCTGCTTTGCCAGCCCAGTACATCCTTAGCCTTTGTTTTCAACGACTTGAGCAGTCTGTTGCCAATCCTGGGAGTAGCAGGAAATATTCAAGCTTTGCACGGTTCCAATGGCCTCCACTGACTGAGGGCTGATCTTGGAGAACTTGAGAGTAAGCTCTTTTGTGTCTGTGATAGTCCAGTAGACGCCAATGTCTTTCAAAGAACCTTTCCTCCCTGCACCGTGCTTGCTTCATTTTGTTGAATAGTCGGTCACGACACCCCGTTGATATCAATGCACTGTTGAAAGTGACCATGTACATGTTGCACAGCGACCTCTCTGTGCCATATTAAAGACACATTGTGTGCACTTGGAGGGCTGCGTCAGCCCTCACCTGGAGCCACTTATTTCAAGCAGGAGATTGAAAATGCAGATGTGTAGCATATGCAATGCAAGCTTTTTTTTTTTTTAAATGTATATGGACTGTTTAGCTTTGTATTTTTACATTCAAATAAATGATCCCAAACTCAAATGTTAGGCACAATAAGTATTTGTCCTGTAGTCCATTGATGCAAAGCGTGGATATATTTCTTTTTCATGTGGTGGAATCACAAAATACAGACCAGTTCCATTAATAGAGATCTGGCAGCCGTAGAAGTATGGCTCAGTAATTCAGCAAGTATTTTCATAAAGTTTCATGATAAACCCCTGTTTTCCACTCTTGTACAGTTTTCACTTGTGTGTGTGTTTTTGTTTTTTTTTAAATAGCCAGATTACGCTTTGATCAGCACTCTTACCCCATGGGAACCAAATAAGATGACCGGGACTGCTAATAAATACAAGGATGGATGACAAGAGTGTGACTAGTCTGAATTACCCCGTTACACATTTCTTTGAATTTGTCTAAAGAAAAGGCCACGACTAGGGGGGGGGGGTTGAGGAAAGGCATTGAGGAGCTAACTGGCAACTGAAAATACAGGCATAAAGTAAATGCATCTACCTTGCACTACAAGTTAGTCTCCGCACCAAGTGACTGATTCTTGCATTAATCTGCTCAAATATTTACTTTTCGTTTGCCCACTTTATAGGTCTGTAAACACCCTGGGTAAAGGTACATCTCAACCGTCTGCAGTGCCTTTCTCTGTGGTGGTATATCTGTATTCCCCCATTATTTTCCTCCTCTTCGAGTCTCCCTCTACCCTCATAAATATTTAAGTTTTCCGAAAGGACTTTGTAATGTCCTCAAGTCTCATGCTACTGATAGAAATAGCTTTGGGTGTCACTGGTGTAACTAAATAGAGTGCAGGTTGCTCCCGCGGCTCCCTCGCAAAGATAAAGCACATTTTTAGACCTACCCGTTTATTCATTTTTAAGTCCACAATATTTTGATTTATGTTTTTACAAAATTATTATTTACCACTGCATTTGTCACCATATCCTACCGTTCACACCTGCTGGTCATCTGTACCAACGTAAAGGGGCATAGCATATTTATGTCTGCGTTTTCAATGTACACTTTTCACTCTTCTCGAGGCCTGCTCTTCCTGGTGCTTAAAGGCCCCCCTCCCCCCCCTCCCCCGCCCTTTGCCTGAGCCTCGTGTTAAATGTTGTAGGAAGCATATAGCACCACCCTCTCCCTGCAGAAATAAAACGCATTCAAATGGGGCCAACTACGATCAAGGCACAATTTAATATGACCGCAAACCGTACAACCTTTCTCATAATGCCTGCTTGGACACCATTTCTTCAGTGGGGAATACGAATACTTTGTTCCTGGGTGTTGTCCTTTTCATCTTTTATCCTTCAGAAAATATTTGAATCAATACTGATGCTTACTTTTGCAACAATTATTCGTGGCAGTAAATGTTATTGTACAAACCTTTCCCGCAGTTCTTTTTCACTCTGGTGCTGTCACCAGCGCAACTCTTTTTGACAAATCCCCCTTCTGCAGTAGGAAAAAGGTACAGAAAGCAGACGTACAGACAGTAGCTGTGTTTAATGTGATCAGAAGCTTTATAGGCCACCGAGCAGCAAGGAGAGAATTCGCCCTTTGGTCCAAGACGGTTGTGTGGAAGTCTTCGAGATCTTCAGAGAGGAGTCCCGATTCCTAGGAACAAAGGGCACTGGCTGTCCTCTGTTCATTCTGCAATCACTCTGACACCACTCGGTGTCGCTTGGGGGAACGGCCCATTGCAGCGGCACTTCATGGTCCTTGTTAAAACACTCGCCAGTAATCAGCGGGACATTTTTCACGGTCAGTGTTTTTGTAAATCGAGCGCATTGAAGACTCCTAACCGAACCAGTCAGGGCGCCTCAGTCTCTGGCAGTTCTTCTTGTTCTTCCACCTGTCTATCCTCCTGGCCCTCCTGTCCCAGCTAAGCCTAGCAGGCATCACGCCGGATCGAAATATAGAAGAAGGGCCAAAGGAGAGGGGTATAGCCGATCCCCACACTATAGCCATACATCAGAAAGATCCAGAGGACGCGCTGTATTGAAGTCTTCCAAGAAGGTGTCAGAGTGCAGGTTCATAAACAGACTGAATAGGATTGCCATTTTACCCTCCTCTTCAGGTTCTTTTTGCCATAAGCACTCTACTCTTTGATGGCGTGACTGTGTCCTCTGATGTCCTGAATCGATATGTTCGCAAGCTCAACATCCACACAACCATGAGTAGGTACAGAGATCGGGGTTTATTCTCCACAGAATGCATACATCCTGCTTTCACAGCCATCCCTTTTTTTATGGCAAATCTGCTCGAATTTCCGTAACTGTGCACGTCAGGTTTTACTAAAGCTAAAGACGAGAGAGAGCCTATAGAACGTAGTATCAAGAGTTTCCCTACCCAAATAGTAACATGCCACCATACTTGGAGGAAGTCTCGTTGGTGTGCACAAAGTATCCCTGTGGGCATTCTAAAACACAGAGGGAAACAAAACATTGATGGGTAGAATTCTTGAAATAATCTCGCCCACAGTTTATTTCTTAAGCCGGGTCCCAGTCCATCGTATTCAAATCAGACTTAATACTGCTCCAATGCGAACAGTTAAGCACGAACTGCTAGGCCAGTGTGGCAAAATAGCACAAAGACAAATCGGAGGTAAGCACTTTACCGAATGGTTCTACTCTACATTTAATTTGCCCTCCACAAACATCCCACATGCAAAGTCCAGGAAACCTATTGATCTAGAACAGCTTGTTGAAGAGGTTTGAATACCTCTCAACAAGGCATAAGACAAATTTATACCTGTTTTTGTGTGAAATAAAGTCCCAAGAGATACATGCATCACAATGAAGAGCTGAAACGACAGACAGGTGGATGAAATAAGGCAAAATCTAAATGGACATGCGAAATTAATGATCAAGATGAATATTTTTCCCATCTTCCTTGCAAAGAAAGATGGGAAGATTCTCTTAATTTTACTTAACCTCCCTTCAGTTGCCCAAAACCAAAGAAAACCGAATGCAAATGTTATCCAGATAATCACTCTACTTAATAACCCGAAACAAATGGCTATGCTGGCACCCAAAATAAGGGCAGTGGTAAACTTATTTTTTTGCATTTCCACAAAAGACATGTTCCCAATTTGCCTAAATAATGCTTGTGAAGATAACCATAGAACTGTTTGAACTACAACCTTTTCTCTGCTGGATTTTACAGCTTGTTTCTTGACTGACTAGGTGAAAGGAATGATGAACATAAGTATAAAAAGTTCCCTTGGCACCCTGCTATTCTAGAGTTTGAGAAAGAAAACCCATTAAAAAAAAAAAAAAGAAGAATCACAGAAAAATGTTGCCGCCTGTAGTGACATATCAATACAGGGTCTTACAACTAGGCCGCAGGCCAGTTTCCCAACTTTGAGTACATATTGGTGGTAGTGGTCCAAAATAGGAAGAGGGACATTTATGAAATCTTTGTTTATCCTTGGAAGTCCTGGAAGTGTTGTCTTCCTGGAAGGGTTTCTCTCGGTGTGCTAGGCTACAGAGGACCAATTTGTCATAAATATGTCTTACCAGGACCAAGTCCTACATATACAACACTTAGCAGTACCACTAGGTGCGGTATTCCTGGCTCTTATATCTATGCCATGTGTTATGCGCGCATAGTAAAGAGTCTTATAATGTGCCATAAAACCTCAGCTGTTCATCCACCAGCAGGGATATGCGGCTGGTACAAAAGGCCCAAGACCTAAAATAGGAAGGGTTGCAGCCCATTCCTGAAGCTACCGTAGTATGCAACATCTTAACCACCTGCACTTCCGTGTGTTTTTTTTTCTCATAAAGAGTTGTTAATCGTGATTGGTCTTGTCAATTCAGTGCTAACTTTGCTAGGTACAGGATCTGTGTACATCTCCACTGGTCAAAATCAGTCTTTCTTAGCTCTGCACTGGAACCTTCTTATCTTCCCTTTGTTCAGTTCTTTCTCTCTCTCCCCCACCTCTTTTTCTTCTACTTCTCCAACTTTTTCCTATCATCCTCCGTCCCTCAAACTAACTTCCTCTGTCTTTTTGTTTCTTTGTTTTCCCTATCCTTATACTATCTGCTCCTCTATATCCCTCCTTTATATTTCCAACTAAACAGCATTCCATCTCTTATACCTATCTCCTTACACTGGCTTTCTCTCTCTCCTTCCTTTCTCCTGCTCTTCCACTGCTCTTTTTCCAATCCTGTACCATAGCCTCCTGTCTCACTTTCTCTTGTTCTCTTGCAGAGACCCTGTACTTCTCTTTCCCTTTCTGTTCCCCATATACCTCATACTGGCACCTATGTTTGTCTCTCTCTCCTAATACAACTTTCTATTTCTCTTTTATTCCAGTCTACCTTTACTTGTGTTTTCCCCCTTCTCTTTCTCTCTCTCTGTCGTGCTCACTTTTGCACAGCTCTTTTCTCTCTTTCCTTCTCCTCTATATGGGTTTCCTCGCTCTTATTCTCATTTCCTCCAACACTAGTGAGCCTGCTCTTTCTCTTGCATTGCCCCTACAAAGGTTTTCTTTCCTCATATTCCTTATTCTCCTGTAGACTTGCTTGACCCCTCTCTAGCTTTCCTAACCCGGTGCATACATGAAGCACAAACGTGTACTGAGTTCTGTAACATCTTTTTATTGTCTTCTTGACAGCTTTTAGCTGTCTTGGGTGAAAACATGTGGGCTATACCAAGAACTTGCAGTGGCCTTAAAGCCTAGCTACGTCCCTGGTTGTACTTGATTTAGGGGAGGTCTCCTCCGTTGGGAAGCCTCTTCCTCTCGTTACTTAGGCATCCAGATATATCACTGTCCCTGCAATCTCCTTGATGGTAATTAAATTAAAATAATCCAAGCCCTTAGAACCCAAATAGGTTTTCGGAAAATCTTTGCCCTTGTCGATTGCCAGCTGCTTAACCCTCTCAAAAATGATCATGCTCTGGTGACTCCTTTACCACTTTGTGAAATGTGGGTGGGTCTGCACACCTCTGGTAATCTGGATTTATCCGATAGTGAAAACTATGATTAGTAACGGTTATTTGCGTGTATAGCAATGGGAAGGGGTACCACCCCCCCTATGTATAATGTATCAAATGAGACCATGGAAACCAAGGACTATGCTACGCATAGCTGTCAGGCAAAAAAGCCTATGAACTCTTAGTTTATCCTTTAAATACACATTTATTCGTGTTTTTCTTGTATCTTCATTTCTGTATTAGAACATCATGATTTCAAAACATTAAAATGAAAGAAGTTCATTCTCCTCAATGCACAAAAATTCAAATATAACATAACATCTTTTGTTGGATTATTGTTCAATTGTAAGGTAATAAACACAAAAAAAACCAATGCATTTCGGGTCACCCTGAACCCTTCTTCAGGGGTTATAATAACGCTTGATTCTGTTGCAATTCTTCGGGATAGTTCAGTTCTCGTGTCTACAACAAAATTTACAGTATCAAATGTTAGAAAAGTGTACATCTCTTGAATGTAATCACCTTCACCAATAATCTCAGGGTTTGCATTCTCCACAATATCAGAAAATAAGTTAGATCAAATGAACAAGTAGTGAAATTAGAAAGGAAAAAGACTGGTGTATAGTGCTCAATGGAGCCTAAACGTTCTCCAATAGATGCAAAAACACTATGCCGCCATATTCTTATAAACCAAAAGGTCAAGGTACGTGAAAAGAAACCACCACGTGAGGCTTATTATGATTAACCGTTATGTGGGATATGATAAGTACCTCTTTGTTTCAGAAGGTCTGTCTGGTTATGTATATTCCAAAAACGTAACGGTTCATCAAATTCTTTGAATATAACATAACTCGTTATTTACTCACCACTAACCCAACTAGCACCACAACTGTCCATTGAAATCAAATAAATAAACCTACCCCTCAAAGAACACGACTGTGAAGATGAAAGTCCACACCTGTTCCGATGTAAAATACGTGTATCCTGAAAATCCACAGTCTGTGTAAAGATATGGACACTAAATGTCAATACTCAATGTAAATGTGCCATGACTAACACAATAACTGCCGTGTAAAAACAGAGGGACCGAGGTCTCCATCTTACCTAGTAACGGGCATTCATCTGTCCCGTGATTACATGTTAAAGAAAGCCTCCATCAAATATGTCCGAGTATCCACCTAAAAATAAATGTAATTGACTAAGAGATCAAATCTTATATGGTACTGGCTTTTAGCCATAGCGTAATCGTTGAAACCTTTGCCAAAATCCTACCTTTGGAACGATCATTCAACCGCCAAATCCATATCACCTTGAGCTGTATGTTCATCAAGCCTCCAAGCTGCCGAACAAATAAGATAAAGGTTTACGCGTGTAGCGCAATATTAACCATAGAAAGCAGACAATGCGGGCCATGTAGCCTGTTCCAAAATGGCGCCCACCTCAAGACAAATTCTATCTTGATACCAGGGTTCGAGACTGTCATTGTTCTAAAAAACGAAAATTTAAAGAACACCTGGACATCAAAGTGTGAAAAGAAGGTTGAAGTAAAAAAAAAAATATTTAAAAAAAAGTGGATAAACATCCATAATTAAATATTAAAAAGAATGCAACATTACCCCTTCCATTCTAAAGGCTCAAATTATTCATAAGAAGCACAACAATTCGTAATGGTCATTGAGACCCCCCGGGATTACGGTTCCAAGTTTTTTTATCCATTCTGTCTCCTTGCGAGCTAATGTGGTGTTAATGTCTATGCCTGAGTGTGGTGTAACGTGTTCTAGAATGGTAAATCTTAGTTGAGGAATGGTGTGGGCGGCATTCACCCAATGCGCTGCCAATGATGAATTCATGTTTTTGTTCATGATGCGACTCTTGTGTTTCACTATTCTAGTTTTTATTCTCCTGCTGGTCCTTCCAACGTAAACTAGTCCGCACGGACACTTTATGGCGTAAATAACATTTTCAGTTGTACAGTCTGAAGTGTGTTTCAAAGGTATGGATTTTCCAGTCTTAGGATGTTGAAATTCTTTGCTTACAATAACATTGCCGCACTGTCCGCAATTGTAACACGTTCGCATCCCCTTGAATTGTAGCGTTTGTTGTGTCCTGGTGGATTGGAAACCAAGGTTTATCATAAACCAACTGATGTGAATAGTGCATTGCATTTTTCGAGCGCACATCCTCTCTCGTTGAAACATCTACCTGTCTCGCAAATGATGCGAATAAAGAAAATAACCTCGGATGAGACTGTATGTGAGAGACAGATTGAAGAACAGGAGAAAAAATATAGGAGGAGAGGTTATCCTGACAGCACATTGAATGAAGCTAAAAAGACAGTGTCCAGAAAAAGTAGGGAAGAGCTTTTAAAGAAACAGGTCAAATCAACAGAGAAAAGAGGTTTATGTGTTGAAACATTCGTCACAGGCTCCCAAAGTCAAAGCCATTATTCGGAAGAGATGGAAATTAATAGAGAATGAACCTGATTTCCGTAATATCTTTACCCAATCTCCATTATTCGCACACACTCTTGCAAAAAACCTGCGAGAACTACTAAAGAAGACCACCAGGACACAACAAACGCTACAATTCAAGGGGATGCGAAAGTGTTACAATTGCGGACAGTGCGGCAATGTTATTGTAAGCAAAGAATTTCAACATCCTAAGACTGGAAAATCCATACCTTTGAAACACACTTCAGACTGTACAACTGAAAATGTTATTTAAGAGGGGGCGTGGCTACGAGCCGACCGCGATGGCTGTGTAGCGAGAGAGCTCTAGCACCGAGGCAGCTCCTGTGACAGTAATCCGATACAGAATCCGCCTCCAGCGTACCACTGTCGACGGATTCGGAGTGAGGCAATCCTGCGACGCCGGCTGGCGTTTCCCCGGCTGAAATTGGACTCGGTTTGCCGGTGGGGCGTGTGTGGCTTGGTGGCGGCCCTGCCGGGAGAGAAAGCACCGGCCTGCCGTAACACTGCCCCCCGCCCGGAAGTGGCCGCGAGACGGGCAGCTATACCGGAAGGAGGTCATCAAGACGACGACCCTCCCCAGAAGTGACTGTTGCTCCCCCACCGGTGCTGGGCCATAGCGAACGGGGATCCCCCAACGGAGTGACCCCCCCTCACAGTCCGGATTGCCCAGGGGCGTGGAGGCTCCGTGAGTACACTGTACCCAGCCCGGCGGAGGGTACGGGGCCGGGAGAACGGGAGCGCGGAGTGCGCCATTGCGTGTAGGAGTTGTGGGGCTGAGCACTCGGCGGACATTGGTGGCAGTACAGCGCCTACATACCGGATGGCAGAGCAGCAGGTAGAGCGTCCATAGACGGAGGGCGCAATAGATTGTCAGTGCGGGGGAGCGTGAGGAGCCTCTGACCCACAGGGCTGAGAGTGACGACAATTCCTGGCACTGAGCCAGAGTCCCGGACTTTTGGGCGCGAGAACAGCACCCCCCCCTGGCCTGAGCCACAGGACTTGGTCCCTCTTTGGCGCCTCCGCGCCTGCAGCTGCCCGGCTCTGTTTCTGGCCGTGGGAGGCAGGAGGCGGTAACGACAGCAGTCGACTGGAGAGACACAGGACCCTGGGTTTCGAGATCCACCGGAGGCCCTCGCGCGCCGGAAAAGTTCACTCTGACCGCTGCCCCCTGCCCAACGCCACTTTTGAGCAACACACCCGGAGGAGTGGGGGAGCTTCCACGTTTGGCGCCATTTTTCAGTCACGAAAGTCCTTTGAAGCGGCCCCTCACGTGCTGACGGCCTGCAGTCATGGCGAACAGAGGTCACAGAAGTGCGGCTGCACAGGCGAAGCTAGAAAAATATGCCTTTGAAAAAAGCGCCGCAAATCTCTCAGAGAGTCGTCCCCTGGGGGGCAAGAGTCCGGAAGGTGAGGGCACTAAGAAAGTGACTTTGGAGGACTTGATGAAGATGCTCACGAGCGTGCAGGCGACAATGGGAGCAATCTCTACTGACGTTGGGCTGCTGAGGGCGGACTTCCACAAAATGACGGAGCGGGTGGCCCAGGTGGAAGTGGTCACTAAATCGCTGGTGGAGGACACCTCTGAACTACAGCTGGCCACTGAGCGCTTAGAAGCGATTGCCAAGAAACTACAAGACCGCCTGGATGATCAGGAGGGGAGGTCGCGAAGAAACAACGTTCGCATCCTGGGCATTCCGGAATCTGAAGGCAAACGCTCGATGGATTTGTATGTGGAGGAGCTCATCACGACAAAACTACAGCCGAAGGGCCTCTCCCGGTTCTTCTCTGTCGAGCGGGCGCATCGAGTCCCGGGGGGGACACCAAAACCTGGGGCGGCTCCGCGGCCGGTGCTGGCCAGACTCTTCAACTTCAGGGATAGGGATGCCATACTCCAATCGGCCAGGAATTCCGCCCCAATCAAGGTGCTGAACTCCACTGTAGCGTTCTTCCCTGACTACACAGCTGAGGTGGCCCGAAGACGTAAGACTTTTATGGACGTCAAGAAGAGCCTGCGGGACAAGGACATACCATACTCTATGTTATTTCCGGCACGGTTGAGGGTCGTGGACAATCACAGGGCATGGTTCTTCGACACACCGGATGCGGCGAGGGAGTGGCTGGACGGATGGAGGCGAGTAGAGGCGCCGAGGCGAGATAGACGAACTCAACGCGACAGAGGCTCCCAGCAACAGTCGGACCAGGAGCCTTCCCAGGGCCATAGCCAAGACCTGTTTGCGGAGCCGGGTCTGGAGGAGAGAGAAAGTTCCGAGGAGTGAGGACTGACGATCGTGTGTCATGTATTGCTTGTGGTCACTTGGGCCCTGTACAGGGCCGAGCGGCTGAGATCGTATGGAGCTGCCGTCGGGTTGAGGAGCTTCACACCCCCGACAAGCAAGTACAATGGGTTGGGATGGGGCAAAGCGATCTGCTAAGTTGGGGGAGGCGGGTGGTTTCAGACCCGTACAGCAGGGAGGCAGGGAGGGGGGTGGGGGGGGGGGGGGGTGGTTGATTGTTTTGGCTCGAGATTTTTTGTTTACCTGTTGTATTGTTTGGTTTATTTGTTGTTATGTCTGGCACAGCACAAGCTTCACTGCACTGAATGAGGGTGACCTGGTCATAGGTGACGTTGCTCCACTACGTTCATTCCTCCTGGACTCATACTGCACCCTGACAGATGGCGACACACTCACAGGATACACCTGAGTTCCACATGACAAGCCCCTCCCGCTCTATGACACTGACGGCACTCACATGGAATGTTCGGGGATTGGGTGATAAGGTGAAGCGAGGCCTAGTGTTACAATATTTGAAACGCTGTAAGCCGGCGATAGTTATGCTGCAGGAGACCCATTTAGTGGGCACGGCCTCTAGGGCGATGGACAGGTGGGGATACAAATTCGTCACCCATGCGGACTTCTCGTCCGGTTCTAGAGGGACTGGAATCCTTATACGGAAAAATTTCCCATTGGTATGCACACACACGAGGGTGGACACTCAGGGCCGCTTCGCAGCGGTAACAGTCCAGTGGGAAGGCCAGCTCTTTAATTTCGTGTCAGTATACATCCCGCCTAATTTACACACCGAAGCTCACACTGCTCTAGCCTCCTTCCTCCTCGCATTGCCGACAGCGACACTGGTTGTAGGGGGAGATTTCAATGACGTGGTGGACCATACCCTTGACAGACACCCACAGGCTGCGACGGTGCGGGGAGGCGGGCGACTCTCTGGCCTGTTGGACGCCTTGGGACTGACGGACTGCTGGCGCTACAAACACCCCCTCGACAGAAATTACACATACTACTCAGCAACACATAATTGCCTCTCACGGATTGACCATGTGCTCATGTCCGGTGAAGGGCTTGGTGGGGTCGAAGAAGTGGCCATCTGCCCCAGAGGTATCTCCGACCACTCCCCTCTCCTGCTCACGTACACGAGTCGCCGCACGCACAGGTGCCGTACGTTCCCGATCCATGCAAGTTATTTACAACATGCCCCTTTGAAAAAATCACTCACCACTACTGCCGAGCACTATTTTCGGGAGAATGTGGGCTCAGTGGCCTCCCAGAGTACTCTGTGGGAAGCGTTTAAAACAGTGCTGCGGGGGCAAGCGATTGCGTCGGTGACGGCACACAGGAGAACACAACAGCAAGAACTCTGCGCCCTGGAGGAGGCCCTCACAGTGGCCATCTCTAGACAGGAATCCAATCCATCTCTGGGAGCTGCCCAAGCGGTCCGGCTGTGCCGAGTAGAATGGATGGCGTACCAGCGAGAATCGGTTAGGGCGTCACTCCAGGCCACCCGCCATAGAGTGTACGAACTGGGCGATAAAGCGGGAAAGATGTTGGCCTGGCTCGATAAAAAGGAGCGGGCTGGCAGGGTTATTGCACAACTGACACTGCCTGACGGACGGGCGACCTCTGACCCTGGGGTTATTGTCGACCTGCTGGCGGATCATTACGAAGCTATCTACGCTCCTCAGGCGGGGTTCACGACGGAGGAGGCCTATGACTACATCAAGGATCTGACGATCCCCTGTCTCTCGCCGGAAGAGGCACTCTTGTTGGAGGCCGATGTTACCGTGCAGGAAGTGAGGGACGCGACTGAGGCGTTGGCGTCTGGGAAAGCCCTGGGACCCAACGGCATCCCGGTGGAATTGTACAGACAAACGTCCCAGACGACTGCCCCCCATCTTCTTACCATGCTCGAGGACAGCCTAGAATTGGGAATGCTGCCGAGTGAACAGCGCCTGGCCGCTATCATCCCGATCCATAAACCCGGTAAGGCGGCGGAGGAATGTACTTCCTACCGCCCCATTTCCCTGCTCAACGCAGAGCCAAAGATACTCGCCAAGTTATTGGCGTTGCGATTGACCCCCCACCTTGCCACTCTAATTCACCCGGACCAGTCCGGCTTCATGCAGAATCGCAATACCTCGCATAATTTGCGGCGTTTACAGGCGGTCCTGGCTCGCAGGGAGAGTATACGGGAACCAGCGGTACTGCTCTCCCTGGACGCCACTATGGCGTTCGATACGGTGGAGTGGCCTTATCTCTTCGCGGTGCTCCGACGCATGGGCTTTGGGCCTCGCTTTTGTGCGTGGGTCCGCCTTCTGTATACTAGCCCCCTCGCGCAGGTTGTGGCAAATGGCCACATCTCTAGGACCTTCCAGCTTGGGCGTGGGACGAGACAAGGTTGTCCGTTGTCTCCTCTATTGTTTACGTTAGTCCTTGAGCCGTTGGCGATTTGGGTGAGATGGGAACCCTCAATTAAGGGTATCCAGTGGTCACCAACGTGGGAAGATCGGATATCGCTATACGCCGACGATGTCCTGCTCTACCTCACCGCCCCGCGGAAATCTGTCCCGGAACTGCTCAATGTCTGCGAGAAGTTCGGGAGGGTATCCGGCTATAGGATTAACTGGGCGAAGTCGGTGCTGTTCGTTCTTGCTGGCCACCCCCCCCCGCTTCCGAGGGGCTGTCCGTTAGCGTACACTGCTGCCCCCTTTAAATATCTGGGGGTCTACATTACTCCTAGTCCGGACGTATTCCACACTTTGAACCTGAGACCCCCCCTGGAGCGGTTTGTTCGGGATGTCAGGGTGTGGCGCTCCCTTCCACTTACTCTTTTGGGCAAAGCTGCCCTGTTTAAAATGATGTCTCTGCCTCGTTTTTTGTACCTCCTGGAGAATACGCCGTTTCCGGTGCCCCCCGCCTACTTTAAGGCCATCTCGGCGGCAATTTCTAATCTGCTCTGGGATGGAAAGCCGGCCCGCATTGCGCAGAGCAAGCTGGTGCGGGACTGGTACGATGGGGGGATAGCGCTCCCTAGTATTGAACTGTATTACTGGGCTGCCCACCTTAAACAGATCAACTACTGGTTACATGTCCCACACACAGACCCAGCCTACATGGCGGACAGGCAGAATATCGAACCCAGAGGTCTGCTGAGGAACCTCTATAGCCGCAACGTCCCATCAGGGCTACAGGGCCCGACACGTCACACGATCCAACTCTGGTATAAAGCACACAGGCACCTGCACTGCGCACACACTGTTACACAGATGACGCCCCTATGGGACTCACACAGGTTGGGCTACATGGGCAATACCAAAGGGTTTAAGGCTTGGGACGACATTGGAATTTCAGTGGTGGGGGACCTCTGGAAAAATCACAGAATCGTAGATTTTGGGTTCTTGCAGGCCAAATATGGTATGGGAGAGTCCGAACGATACAGATTCATGCAGATACGGCACGCACTGAGGGCGGCCATTCCGGCAGATGCGACTCTGCAGGAATCTACCCCTCTTGAGGACCGCCTGCTGACCGAGCACATGCCCCAAAAAGCCACTTCATACACGTACAGGAAACTAGTTAACAATCTCCCTGACTTGTTGTCCAAATTGCGCTCCAGTTGGGTAGCGGACATAGGAGACCTTGATGACTCGGAGTGGCATGAGGCTCTCTCATCACCTTGCGAATCGGCGATTCCGTCCAGGCTTAAGCTGGTGCAGTTGAAAGTCTTGCACCGTACGTACTATACCCGGACGGTTCTATACAAAATAGGAAGGGCTGATCAGGAGTACTGCCTCCGCGGATGCGGAGAGCGGGGGACATTCTTCCACACCATTTGGGATTGCGGGAGGCTGGCAGGGTATTGGACAGCAGTGTTCCGCACTATTTCCCAGACTGTGAATGTTTCCCTGCGGTTAGACCCGCGCTGCTGCTTGCTGAACATTTGGGAGGCCACGGACGTGACCCATCGGCAGCGGGACTGGGTGGTGTTGGGCCTGATGGTTGCGAAGCGTAATGTGGCTAAATTGTGGGGATCACCTGTGGTGCCCAGGCTGAGAGATTGGTGCAGCGATATGGATGACGCAATGGTGGCGGAGAAAGCGGTGTTTGTCCGGAGAGGTTGCCCCAGGAAATGGGGTCTGATCTGGGGGGCGTGGAACAAGTACAGGGGAGACATCTGCGAACCTCCGGGAGATGATTTGGATGAGGGTTTGTCGGATTGAGTTTTAGAATTTTAACGAGGGAGTGTGTGCTGAGGAGTTCGCTAGCCTTGGTGGACGCCTGCTGTTGCTTGAAAGGGGGGAGCCGGGAGGGGTCATAGGCTACGTCACTAATGTTCAGATGTTTTGATGACGCCTATGGATCTGTCTACCCTCTGGGTACACTTTGTGGTTGTATTTGATGGCTGTGCTCTTATTGTTTGGTATTGTTTGATTCTACGGTTAAAATGCAGACCTTTGTGACTTCCGACAAAATTGCCAACGTAAAGATGCACGCATGGAATAGTTGCCGCCGGGCCTCAGGGATGCCGGCTAAACGGCTGTGTAAATTTCCAATTTCCACCATTATCGCTGAAATGTTTGAGGCCGGCCCCAGAGGTTGTAGGCATTCAACTGTGTCTTGATTTGAGTGAGCAATAAAGGTCTTTTAAAAAAAAAAAAAAAAATGTTATTTAAGCCATAAAGTGTCCGTTCGGACTAGTTTACGTTGGAAGGACCAGCAGGAGAATAAAAACTAGAATAGTGGAACACAAGAGTCGCATCAGGAACTAAAACATGAATTCATCATTGGCAGCGCATTGGGTGAATGCCGCCCACACCATTCCTCAACTAAGATTTACCATTCTAGAACACGTTACACCACACTCAGGCATAGACATTAACACCACACTAGCTCACAAAGAGACAGAATGGATAAAAAAACTTGGAACCGTAATCCCGGGGGGTCTCAATGACCATTACGAATTGTTGTGCTTCTTATGAATAATTTGAGCCTTTAGAATGGAAGGGGTAATGTTGCATTCTTTGTAATATTTAATTATGGATGTTTATCCACTTTTTAAAAATATTTTTCTTTTACTTCAACCTTCTTTTCACACTTTGATGTCCAGGTGTTATTTAAATTTTCGTTTTTGAGAACAATGACAGTCTCGAACCCTGGTATCAAGATAGAATTTGTCTTGAGGTGGGCGCCATTTTGGAACAGGCTACATGGCCTGCATAGTCTGCTTTCTATGGTTAATATCTCGCTACACGCGTAAACCTTTATCTTGTTTGTTCGGCAGCCTGGAGGCTTGATGAACATACAGCTCGATCGTTCCAAAGGTAGGATTTTGGCAAAGGTTTCAGCGATTACACTATGGCTAAAAGCCAGTACCATATAAGATTTGAACTCTTAGTCAATTACATTTATTTTTAGGTGGATACTCGGACATATTTGATGGAGGCTTTCTTTAACATGTAATCACGGGACAGATGAATGCACGTTACTAGGTAAGATGGAGACCTCGGTCCCTGTGTTTTTACACGGCAGTTATTGTGTTAGTCATGGCACATTTACATTGAGTATTGACATTTAGTGTCCATATCTTTACACAGACTGTGGATTTTCACGATACACGTATTTTACATCGGAACAGGTGTGGACTTTCATCTTCACAGTCGTGTTCTTTGAGGGGTAGGTTTATTTATTTGATTTCAGTGGACAGTTGGTGCTAGTTGGGTTAGTGGTGAGTAATTAACGAGTTATGTTATATTCACAGAATTTGATGAACCGTTAAGTTTTTTGAATATACATGACCACACAGACCTTTTGAAACAAAGAGGTACTTATCATATCCCACATAACGGTTAGTCATGAAAAGCCTCACGTGGTGGTTTCTTTTCACGTACCTTGACCTTTTGGTTTATAACAATACGGCGGGATAGTGTTTTTGCATCTATTGGAGAACGTTTAGGTTCCATTGAGCACTATACACCTGTCTTTTTCCTTTCTAATTTCACTACTTGTTCATTTGATCTCACTTATTTTCTGATATTGTGGAGAAGGCAAACCCTGAGATTATTGGTGAAGGTGATTACATTCAAGAGATGTACACTTTTCTAACATTTGATACTGTAAATTTTGTTGTAGACACGAGAACTGAACTATCCCGAAGAATTGCAACAGAATCAAACGTTATTATAACCCTTGAAGAAGGGTTCAGGGTGAACCCGAAATGCATTGGTTTTTTTTGTGTTTATTAACTTACAATTGAACATTAATCCAACAAAAGATGTTATGTTATATTTGAATTGTTGTGCATTGAGGAGAATGAACTTCTTTCATTTTAATGTTTTGAAATCATGATGTTCTAATACAGAAATGAAGATACAAGAAAAACATGAATAAATGTGTGTTTAAAGGATAAACTAAGAGTTCATAGGTTTTCTTGCCTGACAGCTGTGCGTAGCATAGTCCTTGGTTTCCAGGGTCTCATTTGATCCTTTACCACTTTGCCAACGTACCTCTTTCTCACTAGGAGGTTCTTTCGAAACTTGCATTATTTGTTTGGGGATCTTATTTGGCTCATTGGGACCCGTGGAGGTTGCACTCATGTAGCTTCTCCTCCTGGTTGACCCAGTGGATGCCTTGATGCACCCATCTTCCTCTACTATCTGGAAACGCAATTACAGTTGCTCTCCTGTTGTCTGGGTGGGAGGGACCTTGAAGTCCTTTCAACTAAGGGTGGTGACTGGAGCAGCCGCATCCTTTGCAACCTCTTGCTCCTGAATTGTTGCCTCCCTCACGAGGCACACCGTCTTCTGCTGGTAGTGCTACCCTAAAAGTCTCTACATCACAGAAACACCGCCCAATATGCTCTCGCCGTTCCCTCCTGGGGCTCCTCCGATTTCAGGGCAGGAACGCAAGCTACGACCTCCATCAATCACAACCTTGGGGGACTTGTTTCTAGACAGTCGGCTTCTCGCCCTCCCTGGTCAAATAATTCAGACTACACAAAGGTCAGTTTCTCACATATGGACCTTATACCATTTTTGCATATGTTACGAGGCTGCCTTCACTGTTTTCCTTCTCAAGAGAAGTACTCAACCAGTTGGCCGAGGTCAGTGACTTCCCTCCATTGCAATCAAGGGAATCCTGTGCACTGGGCAACTTTAAGCGCTCTAAGAGATGAAGAACTCGGCGCATCCTGGATCTAGCACTCGTGTTGGAGAGGCGTGTTATCACTACCAAATAGCAATCTCCTCAGCCCTCATCTCTGGTGAAGCAGAGATGCGACCTGCTTCATTGCGAAGTGGCGAAGGGCATGGCCCACGGTAGAGAGGAGGCCCGGGGTCTTTACAAACGCCCTATCGCTGCTGACTGGGACGCCCTTTGAATGCCACCCCTTATTATTATGGTTTCCAATGTCTTATATGCCAAAGGTGGCGGGAATCTGGTGTAACCCGAAGTTGAGATTATTGATTACTATTTGGCAGTTCAAGATTATTTTTCATCCAGAGTTGCTCTTTGTTGGACATTTTTGGAAAATCCCATTAAAAAGCGATAAAGAATGGTAACCCCTGTTGTAAGCGAGCAGTGAGCACACAAGTTTTAGCAAAGCCAAAAGCTCCACAGATTACCATTAAAGGCCCGGTCTGTTTGCTTTGCCAGGGCTTGTTAAGCAGTGTGGGCAATTCTCGATTAATTTAGATGGTGGGAGAAACCTGATAAAAGTGGGGTTTGATTCAGCAGTTTTTCTGATTGTTAGCTCCATTCATGTATGTGGCTTAACTATAGAAGAGTTCTCCTGCCCTGCACACCACTAAACAAAAGGGAGTGATGCAGTCACGGGGACTGGTCCTAGTCCTGTCAGCACGTTCCACGCTGATATTGGGCAAGGATTCTCATTAACACAGTAGAAGTAGTTCTCTCCTGCATAAAACCCTGTATTAGACTGACATTCACAGTTCATCCTGAAGTGTGAAATAGAACATCTGTGTTACTTTCAACCGAATGTCATTTATTTCAGGTTTAACTATTTCTTTTTTTCTGCAGGGAATGGTCCATGCTTTTATTTCCATTTACAGAGAGCATGGCATCCTGGGACTGTGGCGTGGGGCCAGCGCTTCTGTGCCGAGGGTCATGGTGGGTTCAGCCGCTCAGCTCTCCTCCTTTTCATTATCCAAAGACATGGTGGCAAATCTCCAGGTGAGAATCTCGAAATGACCAGGGTATCAGCCCTCGCAAATGTGCACATTTTACAGAACCACTGCTTCACCTCGCATCGCGCTCATTTGCATTTGTCATCATTCATTCATTCCTCTCCATCACGGTCTGCTCACTCACTTTCTGCATGTATTTCCTTTCGTCCTTTCCACTTTACCATCCCACACAAAATAGCTGCATTTTATTTTCCTTTGGCACTGTCCATATTTCGACAGCTGTGTACCTTCTGCGCCCACTCTCTTATAGAATCGTAGGTACAGTAGGCGCATGCGTTAAGCTCGTCCAGTGTGCTGTGCAGAGAGGCAAAGGCCTGGGTGAGCATGTAGTCAGCACATGTTATAGGACGAAGTGATCGCCACTGTCCGAATCCTGCATTGCCTTCAGGTGCTTCTCAGGAGTTTTCCATCGTGTCCCTTCATGTACAACCCGGTTTGCACTGTATGCTTCCGAAGGTTCGTGTATTGAATAAAAAACAAAAGTAAACATCTAAATAACGGAAATATATAGGGAAACTCACCATGCAACATAAAGCCAAACTTATGGAATGTAGCAGGGACTGCATCACTGACTATAGCGGTTCTTACATTCATTGTCCAGAAAGTGAACAGCGTTTTTGCTTGTAAAATTAAGGATATGAATGTGTGGCCCAATTATGACAAGTTACTGTTTTAAGTCTCCCATATCAAAGGCTAAAGCCACTTGTGGACCATACCAAAAACTTACTGCGAGCTTAGAGCCCACCTATTGCTTACCACTGGCTGGCTTTATTGTCACTGTCATTTACTTGCTTCTTGTTTGGTGGATTGTCTTCCATTTCCTCTTCGCCAACTTTAAGATTGGCTGACATATCCTTCCGCTGCTCACATTCTGGTACAATTATTTTCTTTTTCACTGCTGAATGAAAACACATGCACACAATGAGAATGCATGGGGCTTCTTTCTCTCTTTCTCGTGTGATTCTCTCCCCCTTCCCCTGCTGACAAATACACCCCCACGCCGGCACTCTGTGTTCCTCACCACCCCTCCCAGTGTGCCTGTAAAGGCACAGCAATAGGTATGGTTTTTTCCAGGGTATGACTTAAAAATGGACAATAAGGTTTATTTTTGTTTTACCCCCTGCATTCCACATACTGCACAAAGCTCAGGCCTTGGCACACACAGGCTTATAGTGCTGGGGAGGGACTAACTTCTGCACTCGCTCAGCTGGTGTTTGAGCGAGAATATGTAATTACCATGGCTGAAAAGAAGATGGCTTTCTCTTGGAGGCCCATATATCTGCTTCCTGGGCTACTTCAGAGGATGAAATGGCTGGAGCATGTATCAGGCCGGAGTATAAAGTAAATTAGACTGTTTTCCTTTAAACTTCCTTATTCATTTTTATATTCTGTTGAGTTTCTTGAGTGAAGGGTATTTGAAAAATAAACCATGCTGCTTACAAAGAGTGAACATATTTGAATTCAGTGTAGTTTTGAGATACCTTATGTAGGAAGGTGGCTACCTGACTATGGTTACCCCAGATTTTTTGCCTGTGTTTAGCTGGTTTTTTGACTTAGTTGACCTGGTTCCCTGCTAATCAGGACCCCAGGCCATCTGCTCTCTCTGTAAAATGGATTCCATGTACCCTAGGTACATACCACAATTGGAAATGGACTCCTTGTCAGCCCCTGTATAATGCACTATAGGTGCCCAGGGCATAGGAGCCACCAAGGCCTACCAGGGGCTGCAGCATATCTTTTGCCACCCCTGGCTGGTTCTTAAATTGACACAACTGGCTGATCACTCAGCTGGGGTAAGGTGGTGTAATCACCCCTTGCTTAGATATAGTATACCTATATCTAAACCTATATCTGGACACATATTAACCTGTGAGCCACTCCTATGGAAGGCCTCATCAATCCTGGAGGCAGAGTGCGTGGTTTAATGTGAGATGGAGCTCTAGCATGAGCTGAGCCTGTCTGCAGCTGTCGGGAACAACTCCCTAAGCTGTTTCAGGATAAGGCCATACCATATACTCTTAAGTGCCTTATAATCCTCGCGGTTATATAGCAACTTTGGTTTGGCTTTATCAAAACATGTCGTGTAAGGTGTCATACGATTTGGAATACTATCCCCTCGCCAGTTCTGGCGACGGGGATAGCATTCCACCCCTCTAGAGGGGTAAGACATGTTACTTTGCTTAAATGCGGTTAATTTCAAAAAGGACCTTAGATCCACAAAATGGATGCCTCTGCCACAGACAAGAGTCTGGACCCCTGCAGCTGACCGAAACTCAGCCAAATGGGGCCTGGACAAAGGGTTTCCTGTCACAGGAGGGTGTCACCACCCTCCAGACAGGAGATAGTGGATTGTAGCAGGGAGGTTTGAAAGAAACCAGACAGTGCCTGGGGAGCACAAGGCTTCCCCTTGCATAATCCGGTCAAACCGGTTCTGGGGCAGCCCAGCCCCAGCTCCAGTGAGACCTGGACAAAGGAAAGGGGGTGTAACCACCCCCCTTCCTGGTCCCACCCATAGGGAGGGACCTAGCCGGAGATCCACCCCTCAGATTGGAATAAGAGTGGGAGCAGTGCCCTAGCACAGCAGATCATCCTGAAATCACCTTTAAACTAAGAAGACGACTGGACTTCGACATTCTGATGAAAAGAAGACTGAAGAGCATCTCCCTTGTGGCCTAGGAGGGGCCACCCTGTGAACACAGGCACCACCCAGCACCTCGACGTCTGCTTTGCCGCCGCCTCCCGCCGGAGCCCGAGTGCAGAGCCTGACAAGACCCAGCTTCCCAGACTTCTCCCAGCCCGATCCACAGTCCCTGCAAAGAAGGGACCCGTGGAGGCACCGAGAGACGTGGGAGCGGACATCTTGAAAGACCCCCGAGACGCTGACTGCGCAGCACCCGAGGCACCCTCGACTCTGTGCTTTGGGGTTTGAGAAGCCCCACAATCGAGCAGCATTTGCACCAAAGATCAGCCCTCCAGCATCTCCACGATCTGCGTGGGGCCCTTTTGCTTTGTGCCACTCGACTCGCCATCCCGGCCGCTTGTCACGTGGTCAGCGGCCATCTTGGCGACGAAACCTACGATTTACACTGTGGGTCTGGTTGCTCCAGACCTGCCCTCGCTCCTGTAGAAAGGAGTACCCGCTCTGACCTTGCTGGTCCGAGTAATAAGTCTTTTTCACTTTCCCCGTGGCTTGCATTAGCCAAGGCTTGTTTGCTTCAATCGAGTTGCCGACACCGCCATCAGCTAGAGCCTTCGAGGGACAGCTCGTGATTGACTCCTGGACGTCCTTGACCTCTTCGTGTCCACGTGGCTGCAGAGAGAAGCAACACCTCATCACCTGTTTGCACCCGACTTTGCCTGGTTCCAATCTGGTTCCACGGTGGTCACTGGCCAGTGACTTTGAACACTGTCCCCTCTGCTTTCAGGTCTTCACCACTTCAGATCCACCCTTGGATCCACCGGACACTTCTCCTTCACATCGCCTGCAGCGTCTTCAGCTTCAAGCGCCAAGACCCTGCGTGTCAAAACCCGACGCCACTTCGACCCTGTGCACCCGCTTCCTGTGGGTGAGGTAACTTTGCTCCGCCAGTGTTCCCACACTGGTACACATCTCTAGGGTCTGTGTCTTAAGTTTTGTTCCTCTAGGTTCAGCGGAAGTGTCCTTAAACTTTAACTTTACAACTTTTACGCACCATTGGTTAACATTGGTGCATGCGTGCGCTTTCCGCACAACTCCCGAATCCCGAGGGCCATTCCCGACTTCAGCATTGCTTGTCCTGACTGCTCCCAGCGATTCCCTAGGCCCTAGGCCTAACCACTGCTCGAGTGGCATCTCTTATACCACTTGTTTAGTATATGGTTTGAGTGGCCCCCTGCCCTCATCCATAATTGTGCAACTTTGTATGTTTAAATAGTGCTTTTGATTTAACGCTTGTGCCCCTTTATTCATAAAGAATACTGGGGATTGTTTTTAGCAATAAACACATATATTTTTATAATATATACTTGTGTGGTGTCCTTTCATTTGGTATTACAGGATTGTATGTGGTAAAACAGCTCGCTTAACACGACCTCTTAAGTTAAGCCTTTAGGCTGCTTAGTCCATGCTACCCCTAGGATAGCTTGTCTAATAAGGTTGACTTACAACCAGACACCATAAGGGATTGTTTGGTCAGGTAGTAGGTGGTTCCAGAATTGGAAACATCCCCTACCAGGCCAACTTCTCACACCTTAAATATGTGTGCTTTTTCTCCAGTATTTTGAAGAAGAAAAAAAAGATATATATATATATATATTACTTTAAAGGTGTTTTGCAAAGCCAATATTTTGGCACTCATTATAAAGGCGAGACTGGCTTTGCCAATGCTTGTTAATTACTGCTCAGCATTGGCAGGACCCACCACACTGAAATCGCTGTTTATATACTTGTAAGTGTACCAGCCAGAGTCACATTTCGAAGCCCCTTCCTAGATTTTATAGAGGTATTATTTTGCTTTTGCCATGCACCTTCATAGTGACCTATGGAGAATTTGCAGTAGATCTTGTCCCTTTATAACGCAAGATGCCTAATTTTTTAGGTCAAATAAAAAGTTAGAAAGCTGATCTTCTTAGGGAGGGGGGGGGCGGGAACACCTCACAAAAGTTTCTCAAGAGGTCATTGGCTTAAACCGTAATCTATGTGGAAGTCCTAGTACAGCTATCTTTTAAAGAAGATTTTTATTGGTAATGATACTCAAATTAAGTAAAAACCCTCTAAGGTTATCTCGGAGGGTTGCCAAAGAAGGAGTGTGAATGGTTGAAAGGCTAGGAAAGTGACAGACAAGCGACTTGATGCGCCAGATCGAGGCAGAGAGCCGAGCACTTGCTTGTGTACGCATCAATGCAAGGCATTAGGTATACAAGACCAGGCATATGAAATTATCATCACACCATGGATTATCCTCTGAATTCCGAAGGTACTGTTTAAAATGTGACCCTTACTTTTAAATAGAGGTTTAGATGTTTGATAGAGAAGATTCTAATCCTAGGCATTTGTCTTGGACTGAGGGAGACTGGGGGCCTAGGCCCTAGATTTCTTGGGATAGAAACGTGCTGTCTTTTCTCGGCGAGCATGGTGACTTCGCCTCTAGTGGCTCTTTGTTGTGCCCTTAGGATCTGTTACTTATGAGATCTGTCTTAACAGCCTATTCTGTTGTCATGACAGTGGCATTCTTTACACTGAGGGCATTTTCCTAATGAGAACATTGGCGATAAACAAGCTCCCGAAGGCGTCTAGTTCATGCCTAAGGACTCTTTCGTTCATCTCTCATGGGTATATCTGTCTCGGTTAATTTCCTGCCACAGTCGCAACATACAAATCTTCCTGTCGTGGCAAAAGCTGTGTGACTCGCTTTCTTTGGTCTTACCTGCATACAGCTTTAGCAGAGCGGAGGCGGATATTTACTGCACACATATAGGATTACAGTTGGGCAACAGTGAATAATGGAGATCTTTTTTGCCGAGGGGTTTTGAGTTATATTAAATAGACAGTGAGACCAAAGCTCAAGGTGTCTATGATTTTTGTAAAAAAAAATTAAACATCTGTTTATTGGATTTTCTTTTACATATACAATATATACATTCATTATCACAGTATCACGTAGAATAGATTATTTCCTCCAGCAAATACATTGATTTGTGTGCTTATGCCTCAGAGAAGCATGTGGTTGGTTGTTTTCCACTAGCTTCCTGTAATAAGGTTTCCGTTTATAGTGTCCATTGCTCATTGGTTGAACAGCAATGTCCATGCTACATTTGTCAAATTTCAAACGATGAGTCATGCATGTACAAATCAGTAGACGGATAAGTCTTTCAACAATTTTATACATAAACAAAGGTAACAAGTTGAGTGATGCAGCAATAATGTTTCCTTGGATATCAACCCATCTCGCCACGCCCCAGTTCAACCTACAATGTTTGACGACAATAAATATTTACACCCCCATACATGCAGACTTTGAGAAAGCTAAGCAGCCGTTCATGCAGGTGACTGGTAGGCTGTGTCGCCGTATGCTTCACCCAACCCCCGTCAGTCAGGTGGCTGCTCTTCCATGATTCAGTTGCATATACTGAGGGGCTATCAATGGCAGGTTGCAACCACTGGGAGCTCGCTAACTTGGTGTGGTCACCTCGTGTATGTAAGGGGGGGGCACTCTGTATATGTCGACCACAATGTAGTAAATCGTATAGCCGAGCATGTGTTTATAGGGTAATACGATAGGTAGTACGAATTGTAGGATGACTGCCGAAAAGGGCTAACCCCTGAGGGGTGCGCAATCGAGCGCCACCAATGGTGGCTTCGCTCTGCTTGGTTATGCCCGAAAACCCCAATATTCAAGGAGGGGGAGAGGTGGGCACAGTCATGTGTAAGGGTTCCCTCCACCACACTACCCCCAGGCTCTCAGTTTCCCGGAGAAAGGTTTGTAATGTCAACTGCTAGTTCTACCAGGACTAGGCTGAGGAGTTATCCGCTTTTCACCAGGTTGTGTCTCCTGAAAATCGTGTATGATGGCCTCCCATTGTGCTGCAATAGGCTCCTTGTGGAGACCCTGGGTGTCCTTGGTTCGCAATGTCACTCCTTCCGCCCTGGCCCACACCAGAAGCGACTGTCTCCAGGACGATAGGGCAGGGGGATCAGACCTCTTCCACCTCTTTGTGATCAGGTGTTTGGCTGTCGGCATACCCATGTCCAAGAAACGGGAGGTGGCTTTCAGCCTTTTGTCACTAGGGGAGAGGTGCAGTATGCATTCCTCCCACGTATGTGTCTGGGTACGGCCAGTACAGGCTGACAAGAGCATCACTGACCAGTTGCCAGTAATTGCTCAGTGATGGGCAGGCCCAGAGCATGTGGAGAAGGTCAGCATCTAGTTGATGACACCTGGGGCACTCCGCATCCGCCTGGTTGTAAAATGTGTTTATTTTCGCTGGGGTGAGGTATGCTCTCTAGATCATGTAATGTTGAATGAGTTTGAATCGCTCATTGTGTGGGACATAGGTAGGTCTGCCCAATACCTCGAACCACTCTCTATCATCGAAAGGTCAACCTCTGACTGCCTTCAATCGCTAAGTTGCGCGAGTGACACCTTGGTGTGGTGACGTAGTGAGTCAGCAAACCATTTAGTGAGGTGCCTACCTTTTCCCATGACATGTAAGTATTGGATGGTCAGGTGTGTGGACATTTCTGTGGACATGTCTCCTCATTTGTCTCTTAGGGCCGTAAGGAGGGAGTGATGCAGTAGGAAGTGGCCAGAGGAGAGGTAATTTAGTTTTGCGAGCGTGTCATATGGTAGGAGTGCACCATCTTGATATAGTTCCCCCAGCGTCTGCACTCCTGCTTCCGACCAGGTCGACAACTCTGCAGCGGATGCAACGCCACCTTCTGAGAAGTGCCCCTTAGTGGCAGCACCAGTGCGTAGGTCGGTGCTGAGCGTGTGATGTATAGACTTCTAAGAAAGCATTGATGTGCAACTTTAAGGAGTAGCTGCTCGGGTGTTCTGCTCTTCGCGCAAAGATGGAATAATCGAAGGATGCATGCCAGTGACTAAGGTGGGTCATCAGTGGCAGTGTTGGATAGTTGTAGCCCTGCTAGCCATCTTGCCGCCCATTGCAGCTGCGAGTCCAGGTAATATTGCTCCAAGTTGGGAACTGGTAGTTCTCTCTGCCCGTTGGGAGATAAAGTTTGGTGAGTGCTACTCTAAATCGGGAGTTATTCCAAATTCTCTCATTGTCCGCTCGATAATGCGGAAGAAGGAAGGTGCGATGAATAAGGGCAAATTAGTAAATTAATAATGCAGCCTGGAGAGTACTTCCAGTTTCAGAAAAGCTATCCGGCGCGCAACTGACAGGGGAAGTGTGCGCCAGAAGGCCATCTGCAATCGCAGTGCAGTGATCACCCTCCCCAGAGTGCCATGCAGTAGATCTTCCTCTTGATGGATCAAGTTTAGAACACCCTTGTCACTCCATATTTGGTAAGAACTGCGAAAGGTAGTCCCACTCCAAGGAGTCGATGCCTTTCTGTAGGTCTCGTACCAAAAACTCAGTGTGGTCATTGTTGGGGAGAATAGGTGGACTACGAAGCGTCTGAGGTTCAATGACGTGTTACGGGATAGGACAAATCCGTTCTGGTCATGATGGACCAATGCTGGCACCAGCTGTGCCAGTCTATGGGCGAGGATCTTGGCTAAGGTTGTATAGTCCATATTTAGTAAGGCCAGCAGACGGTATGATCCAGGGTCGACTGGGTCTTTGTCAGGCTTGGATAGAGAGACGGGTAGTGCCTCCCACAAAGAGGCGGGAAGTAGATCGGTCTCGATTGCTTTGGTAAATAGCGTATGTAGATGTGGTATCACTGTGTGTGCATACATTTTGTAGAAATCTACGATGGATCGCACACTACTAGCCTCTCCTCCGGATCGCCCCTAAGCACTCTGGTATGTGAAGTGCGTGTGCTTTGAAGAGTTGAAACCGAGTTCGTAAGTGGTTCACCAAAGTTGGTGCAAGTAAGTACTTGTTGTTCCCAAGATCTCTAGACCCGAGACATTGCCCGGGTTTCGGGATAGTTTCCCTCATCAGTAGAGAAAGTATTTGGGGTGGATGAGAAGGCCGCCAAGTAACCGTTACAGGCCTCAATGCCTCTCCGGCGTGCAGGTGCGTCTCCAAAAGCTCGTCAGCTTGGGGGCTCATGGGAGCCCTATAACAGAAATCTACGATGGATCGCACACCGCTAGCCTCTCCTCCGGATCGCCCCTAAGCACTCTGGTATGTGAAGTGCGTGTGGTTTGAAGAGTTGAAACAAAGTTCGTAAGTGGTTCACCAAAGTTGGTGCAAGTAAGTACTTGTTGTTCCCAAGATCTCTAGACCCGAGACATGGCCCGGGTTTCGGGATAATTTCCCTCATCAGTAGAGAAAGTATTTGGGGTGGATGAGAAGGCCGCCAAGTAACCGTCACAGGCCTCGATGCCTCTCCGGCGCGCAGGTGCGTCTCCAAAAGCTCGTCAGCTTGGGGGCTCATGGGAGCCCTATAACAGAAATCTACGATGGATCGCACACCGCTAGCCTCTCCTCCGGATCGCCCCTAAGCACTCTGGTATGTGAAGTGTGTTCGGTTTGAAGAGTTGAAACAAAGTCGTAAGTGGTTCACCAAAGTTGGTGCAAGTAAGTACTTGTTGTTCCCAAGATCTCTAGACCCGAGACATGGCCCGGGTTTCGGGATAATTTCCCTCATCAGTAGAGAAAGTATTTGGGGTGGATGAGAAGGCCGCCAAGTAACCGTCACAGGCCTCGATGCCTCTCCGGCGCACAGGTGCGTCTCCAAAAGCTCGTCAGCTTGGGGGCTCATAGGAGCCCTATAACAGAAATCTACGATGGATCGCACACCGTTAGCCTCTCCTTCGGATTGCCCTTAAGCACTCTGGTATGTGAAGTGAGTGTGGTTTGAAGAGTTGAAACAAAGTTCGTAAGTGGTTCACCAAAGTTGGTGCAAGTAAGTACTTGTTGTTTCCAAGATCTCTAGACCCGAGACATGGCCCGGGTTTCGGGATAGTTTCCCCTCATCAGTAGAGAAAGTATTTGGGGTGGATGAGAAGGCCGCCAAGTAACCGTCACAGGCTTCGATGCCTCTCCGGAGCGCAGGTGCGTCTCCAAAAGCTCGTCCGCTTGGGGGCTCATTGGAGCCCTGTAACAGAAATCTACGATGGATCGCACACCGCTAGCCTCTCCTCTGGATCGCCCCTAAGCACTCTGGTATGTGGCACGCAGGTGCGTCTCCAAAAGCTCGTCAGCCTGCATGTCGGTTAGGCATCAAGGCCTGTGACGGTTGCTTGGCGGCCTTCTTTTCCACCCCAAATACGTTCTCTACTGATGAGGGAAGATATTCCGAAACCCGGGCCATGTCTCGGGTCTAGAGATCTTCACAACAACAAGTACTCACTTGCACCTACTGAGGTGAACCACTCATGAACTATACGTACCAGAATCCTTATGGGCGATCCGGAGGAGGGGCTAGCAGTGTGCGATCCATTGCGGTTGATTCTACAAATGGGCTCCCCCTGAGCCTTTAAGCTGACGAGCTTCTGGATGACGCACCTGCGTGCCGGTTAGGCATCAAGGCCTGTGACGGTTGCTTGGCGGCCTTCTTTTCCACCCCAAATACGTTCTCTACTGATGAGGGAAGATATCTCGAAACCTGGGCCATGTCGCTGGTCTAGAGATCTTCACAATAACAAGTACTCACTTGCACCTACTGAGGTGAATCACTCATGAACTATACGTAGCAGAATCCTTAGGGGCGATCCGGAGGAGGGGCTAGTGGTGTGCGATCCATTGTGGTTGATTCATACGTTTTGTAGGTTCGGAAGGGAGACCATCAGTATCCGGGGTCTTACTAGAGGCCAGTGCCATAATGGCCTCACAAATTTCGACTGTTTATGTCTGTTTGGTGCGCTTGATCTATTGTAGAGAGCCTTATTTGGGAGAGAAAGGTGGCGAGCTGTGCACTGCTGCAGGTAGTTTTTGTTGTATACAGGGCCCCATAATAACTGGTTGATTCCACGTATAGTTCTATTTGCTTGTGTAGTAGTAGACCTGCTTCATCTTGAAGTGTATGACTGGGGTGTGATGCCTTCTCTTGGCGTGTGAGCTATGCCAAGAGTTGGCACTCGTGGTTAGAGTTTGCATATGTGATGCTTAATTGACACATCTGAGAGCTCAAGGTGTTGATGATATCGCAGTCAACGCCGAGTGAGTCCTGTGGCCAACCTGCTGCGGAAGTCGGTGTTGGCTACCTGCGACTGGTTGGGTGCAGGTCATGGCCAAAAAAGGCCAGAGCATGTGGCCAAAGCCCACGGCCAATGGCCATACTTAAAATGAAGTTCTAGTTAGAATAAGTAATTGAAATTACCACCTTATGGTGGGCTCCTGATTCCATAAATGACGCAGCAGCCATGCAAACCATAACTTGGACACCAAATGCAATGCTTATGACCTCAAAACATTTCAGGCAATAAGTTACAATGCCAAAAGCACAATGTAATTAATATCGCATACTAATCCCTATTTAATTACTACATTTGTCTTCTCATTCCTGTTAATGGCGAGGTGGTACGTGAACTCGCCTATAAGATCACCTTCGTAACTGCATCTTCCACTTCAAGGATGAGGTTATGAGAATTACATTTTGTCTGCATACATAATTGGTCAATTTCAGTGCTTTTAGGCTTCATTTTGTAACCATGCCTTCGCTTTGACAGTGGCTTTATCTTGATGGGTTGAATGCAGAGTAGTCTGTAAATGTTACCAGAACTCCACGATCACATTACCCATTATGTATTTTTTTTATATTATGTTTATTGGGCCAGTAAGCTTGATTTTTGTTTCAATCAAATAGAAAGGTGTTTATTATAAACAGATTAAATATTCGAATACTGGACTGTACTCCTTGGTTGTCTCTAGACAAATGATGATTAATTACAAAAACATAGTTCACAGGCACCCCTGCAATATTGTACAGGTTCCTGTGAAATGTGTTGTTTAATACTGCTTTTAAAGATTGAAAAATAAAGGACTTAACTCTAACAAAATTGGAAGCATTCTGGACTTTAATCTTTTGTGCACCATCCTTCTCTCCAAGAGTCAAATAGAAAGGTGTTTATTATAAACAGATTAAATATTGAAATACTGGACCGTACTCCTGGGTTGTCTCTAGACAAAAGATGACAAATTACAAAAACAGTTCTCAGGGACCCCTGCCATATATTACAGGTTCCTGTGCACTGTGTTGTATAATACTGCTTTTTGTGCAATAAAAATTCAACAAACGCTCCCAAGCCTGTCCAACGTATACCAGCTGTATTGCTCGCCATAGGGGTATTTTCCAAGCGTTAAAGGCCCGCTTCAGCAGGCCTTTCATGGTCAGTAAAGCCTGCTACTGTGGGCTAGAAGACTATTAGAACATCCTGCCCCATTCCGTACTGGATCCCATCCATGAGGAGTGTGGACGCCTAATGAAGGTCGTGGGCACAACCTACCCCAAGCCAAACTCTGATTGTAGTTGCTGCAAACATAATGTAAGAATCAAATATCAACATGCTGCTGCATCTCTAGGCCATGAAGGAAGACACGTGTCTACTTTTGAGACTAGAGATAGACTAGTAAATGTCCTACCCATTCAAGGTTTTCACGATCAACACAGGTGGCATAATATAGCACCAGATTACGATCCAGTCCTCGATAATAAAAGGGGCTAGGGCTTGATCAATACCAAGGGAAGGCCACTTCTCATCGGCTGCTGTGTTTCATGCTGCTCTGATACTCTGAAAAGCTTCAACTTACTTGATCTATCCTTTCCGGACATACATCCTAACAATCATCACCCAGAATTTAAGAACAGAAAAACCCCATGAAAGCCAGGGTTCAGGCCATCAGTATTATACTCTGCTCCTCGACCTCATGGAATCTTTCTCTTGATACTCGTTTCTGTAAAGCACGTGTTCAGCCTTCATCCCCTACTATGTCAAAGAGCCCTGCATATCAGCTCCACCTTCAAGTTTCTCAGCTAATGAAAACAATAAAACATGATTGCTTTTTCGATTGTCTGCTTTGGGAAATATAGCTGTGCTATTCCCCCCTCCCCCTCCCCGATTCCTCGCTTCTTTGGAAGATGAAGACCGAATCACCCCCTAATTCCTAGTGACACAAACATGAGAAAGGCATTATGGATCTGTTGAGCATAATTGCGGACAAAACAGTATAATTTATATCAGAACTCCAACTATTGGCTGCTGAACAAAAGTTACAATCCAACTTTTTTGATTTTTTTGTGTGCTTTTGTTGAAAGCATGGCTGTCTGGTTCTTGTGACTTGCTTGAGTTTTGTAAACTAATGTGTAGGCCAGATAGTGCAATATCTACATAAAACATGTATGCACTAAAATAGAACAGATTCTGCAAACATTCAAAGGGACATAATACTAAATTCATAAGTGCCTGAGTATGAATATTCTTCTATTTGAAGCAGGCTAATTTTTTTCTTCTGCTTCATTGAAACTTCATTGAGAGGCCTGACAGTTGAGATTGTCCCACACAGGATCATGCACACATTTTTAAATGCTTGGTGACAATATAGAATCGAGGTACCCGAATCAAAATGTTAATCTGTTTTGGAGGTGAAGGTACAGGTGTTATCTTCCTTCACTTTTTCCTTCCTTGGATTGACATCAGGTGGCAGTAGTTGGCATGGGACCTACATGTTAGCAGGAAGTCACAGAGATGGACCAGATACATTTGGAAGTGGGGGTCATCCATTCTGCAGAAGGCGAAGTTTTCCTCGATTTAGGGCCTGCTGGGAGAAGAAATTGCTAGAATTGGAAGAGGAGTCTGGGCCTTGTTATCTTCCAGTATAATGTTTATAAGGGTCTGAGGTCCACATGGAAATGTTGCCAGTGTAGGTGGTGTAGAAGGAAGTCTACTCTACATTGATCTCCTGTGCTTCAACATTTGACCTACACATGACATCTTTTAAGACGAAGTGCCAAGACCTCAAAAGGCGCAACTTCGAGTTGTGATTTCTTGATGTCCAACGGTTCCTCGATATTGGGAAGGTATATCTTGATGCTGTTAGTCTTAGGCGTAGAAGTGCTAAAGCCTTCAATATCTTTCTTCAGGGGGTGTGGAGCGTATCCTTTGAGTGGTGGTGCTTCTTGCCTTGTCAAGAGTTGCGGCACTGAAGTAACTGTCAGTACGAGGCGTGGTGGGTTGGGCAAGCTGCTGGTGCCTTGAAAGGTGCAGTGTCCCGTTTTCATCTTTACAGGACTGTTGCTTATTTGGCTCAACTTGCCTTCATTTCGCAGATTTTTTCACTAGTTTTAAGCAGCAATGTTAAGATAATGCTACAAGAGTGCTCTATGTATTTTTGTCTCAGTTGAGCATTGTATAAAAAAGATAACACCAGAAATGTGGTAAATCTAGCCTTAGATGGACTACTTTATATTGCTATACACTTGAAATGGATGTGGTTTTAACTGTTTCGTTGTGGTATATGTGTACATATAGTATACTTGTTTTAATGGTGGACTTCAATGGCTATTGCCACAATGCAGAACTAAAGGTACAAGTTACTTTACTTCCTCCATCATAGCCTCTCATTCGCTATTCATGAGCTTAGATTAGCCACCTAACGCCTAGAAGGGAGGCGGTAAAATTTGCAACTCAAAACTGGAAGGAAAGTCAAAATGATATTGAACACAGCGTAGTATCCACTTTCGAATCCGAATACTATAATAGCTCTGCAGAAAAAATGGCATTTAAATTTCTGTAATTTTATCCTGGTGCTGATCCAGCGGGCTATAGAAAATATATCATAAACAACGCTACCCAATATCATAACCTATAAACAAAATTCTATACTAAATTATGGACCCATTTATAAACCTGACATATTTTGGGCCTACTGAATCCGGTGGTCAGATTAAATCTATATACACATTATCTACAAACTATATACAATTTTATACATCTGCGGAAAGAATATTGTCATTAGAATAAATCCTAATTATTTAAACGACCACCATAGGCGACGTGATCTAGCTAATAGTAACCTGCACTTCTGAATAACCAAGACCAGCTTGTTTGCCAAAAGTAAGATTTTATTTACTAAATTATGGTATTTTAATTGATAGTTTTATAAAAGTAATTTATTAGCATTGAAGCAAGCATGATTGTAAAGAAACATGAGAAAAATACAATTTAAGCAAGTGAATCAAAGTTAAAGTGAGTGTTTAAAGTTTAGCATTTCTAAAACCTAAGTCCCTAACTGAGCTAAATAGATAGAAATTAAAGTAAAGTTCTTTGAGGATTCTTACGTGCTCCACGCAATGTCCGACAGCACTTCACCCTCATCGGAAAGTCAGAAAGCAGCAGCCAGCCCATCCCTAGGGGCATGACTTTTTATACCTTTCTACACTAACTAAACTACGCAAAGGAAAGTTTTCAGAAATCTTCGACGTCCCATTGGCTGAGAGTGACAAGTGACATGTCACCCATATTTCAAAAGTTCCATTAGGTCACTTTTCTTAAGGACCATTGTCTTTTCTGAATGCAACCAGGAGCTTCCTAGGTTTGCAACAAATGTACATTAATGTTCTCACTGCTTCCAATTGACTTCCGCGGATGCCAAGTTAAGGGCTGACAAAATGTTCTTTTTCGACCTTGGCCATGTCCGACAGAATGATGATAGCACGTCAGTTTTTGCTTTGTGAATGCAGCTTTTGACGAACACTTTATTTCAGAATGGGCATCTCGTGACTTTTGCAGAAGTAAAATTCAGCCTTTTTGTAACTCGAGCAAACTAGGCCCAAAAGCAGGCAACTTATGCTTTCTAGTATAAAACAAACACAAGAAAAGTATTAATGTAAGAAATAATGTAGATTCTGTATCCACCCCAGGATTTACTAATTAATTAACCCACCCGATTAATCTAATGTTACCTAGCAAATGCAAACAAATAAAGCAGCGTTTATATCTACCAGTCTTCATTAATCCATCAGACTTATATGCACCTAGAATAGTAGAAATAACATCACACAGACAAGGAAAAGCAAAACAAGCACATGCTTCTTTTAAGTTTGCAGCAGTTAGTAATGACAAAAACGAAAACAATAAATTATTTTATTATTTTGCACGAACAAAAAGATGCAACAATTATGCACGTTTATGAGCACACATGTTAGTCCCCCCATGTGTAAAGTTTAATCTAAGTTGTATTAGCACGACATATCACAAATCATTAATATTATTATTCATGTTATGGAAATGTGACTTCACGAGTTTAAACAAAATTTTGTTTTCTATCTCGCTCCATCAACTCCCTCATCTGGTGATTAACAAATCACCACACCAGCACTCAAAATTTTGGTAATTTAAATTTCCAAGAAATCGATTCAAATTCATTTGTATCAGTAATCCTAAAAGTCTGTTTCTGCATAATCTTTGGAATTAGCATAACGCTCTCTATGTAACTCCTGTAATTCGATCTCCCTTTCTTCTTCTTTTCTAAGTTTATAGATTCTTTTCTTTTCTTTCAACTGTTTCTTTCTTTTATGTAACAAACAACCTATTTTGGTCAAAATAAAAATGAATATTATTATAATCAAAGGTGCCAAAATCTTGCCAAGAATTGAACTTCCAATATCGTGAAACCAGTTTTTAATTGCTTGGAACCTTTTTGAAAGTTTCCCTGTAAAATCATCTTCTTCTAAAGGAATTATCTCTGAATGCATTTGTGTAATATTCTTGATGTACATTTCAATATTCTTACTTTCGTCAGGTATATATGTGCAACAATGTTGTACATGTAAAATGCCACAGACTCCTCCCTCTTTTGCTAAGAGTATGTCTAAAGCAAGGCGGTCTTGAATTACCATGGATCTAATTGCAATAACTTCAACATTCACTAATTGAAACCCATCAGCTGTGTCAGTTGATAATCTATCAACTATAGTGGATAATTTTCTGATTCTCCCTGCATTTAAGGTTATACCAACAAAAGGTATTACTGCTTGAAAAATATCTCCCAGAACTTCAGTAAAAGTTTCTCTTTTAACTCTATTTACATAATTATGAATTTTAAACAATCCTTCTGAATCTCTGTCAACATGAAACACTTTAGGAAAAACAATTCCCACATAACAAGTTCCATACCAGTGGTCTGGAAGGTTGTAGTAGGCTTTGTCACCACAAACAAAATAAATCCCAGGAAAGATTGGATCCTTTCCACCTTTGAATCCCCAACCTCCCAAAATCTGATAAGTATCTTCACAGTTACTTGCACCTACAAAATAATTATCAAAAAGTGTGTTATCTCTCCTAATGCAAAGTTTTCCACTAACTGGTTTGTCTATGTGAATTGCAATATTTTCAAGCATTTTGCCATTTAACTTCTCATCCTCTTTCTGCCAGAAATTAGACTTAGTCTGCTTAACTAATTCATTCCTCTTATAAATTGCTCTTCTCTCCTCAACCATATTCAAAAATTTCTTTCCTTCAGCACTTAATTTGCAAGTTAGATTATTTTTATAAGCATACTCATAAGTAAGTTCGTTAGTAACAAGGAAAAATTCTCTCATTTGCTTTGCTTTCTTGTGCTTATTCAAAGCATTTTCAATCTTAATATTTGCAAAAATTTCATCATAATTTGAATAGTAATATTCTAAACGTCCAGTTTGATAAAATAAGCTAGTTAACACACTACATGTTACAGCATAAGTGAGAGGAAGCATATTATATGTTACTCCCTCAGAAACAGAAGCAGGTAACTTAACGCAGACGTAGCAGTCTTTTGCATCCATTACCTTAACATATTCACTCAATAGCTTTGTGAATGTATTACTTGAAAAATCACTAATTGATTTATCTTGATGAATATTAGGCTGATGATCAATAACTTTTGCGGACGCACTATGTTTAGTTTGGCTAACCAGAGCTTTGCTTGTTATGTTAACTTTGTGTAATTCTCTATTCATCTCCAAAGGGATAATCACAGCTAAAACCAACCAGAGCAGAATTAAAATGAGCAGACACACCAGAGTCATCTTACAGCATCTCTTAAAAACAGAACACTTTGAAGTGCTCTCCTTAACATAAGGCATTTTTGGTTAGTTTAGCCTCAAAATAAAAATAAAACAAAATTTTAAAATTCTAAATTTATATTTACACCCCCCTTTTAAAATATTTTTTTTTTTTTTTTTTTTTTTTTAAAACCCTAAACAAGATTTCTTCGACCTTATGTCATACATAAGATTTTCTTCAACTAAACAGTTTTTCTTCGACCTTGTGTCAACTAACAAATTTTCTTCAGCCTTTTGCTAATTTAATATTTCTGTACTTCAATCATTGTCACTAATTTCTTGGACTTCGTCTTCTTCTTCACTACTACCATATATGTCAATAACAGGTGGAATTACTAAATAAGTCCACTCAGGAGACTTGTATTTTTGGTTTGGTCTTACTATTCTTTTTCCTTTTCTCGATACTACTTCAATCTTCCTTCCAACTCCAACTTCTTTTCCAGGACTCTTTTGACTACTGATTTCTTCAACTTGTTCTTTTGGTTTCTTGATTAATCTGACTCTCAATCTTCCACCAGGCCAGTAGTCTGCTTTTCTCACGTACTTCTTCTTTGGTTCAGAATTATTTGATTCTGACTTCCAAGTCCTTTTCTTTCTGTTTTCACTTTCACCATCCACGTCACTTTCTTCAGTTTCGTAGTCTGAAATTTCAATTGACTCAGGAACTTCTCTATTCGGCAATTTCACTCCTTCAGGAACTTCACTTTGTTTTCCATTACTGGTACTCGGTAATTCTTCTTCCTCCTCTTCTTCGATTACCCCCAACTTCCCAGATTTCGGATTTCTGTTCCTTACTTCAGAGTTTGTTCTCTGCCTTTCGATACTCTCCTGGTCTGAAACTTCTTTTTGTTCTGCTTCTTTGTCTTCGATAGAGACAACCGAATCCTCAGTTATCTTTCCTTTTAATAGTTTCTCTTCACCTTCAGAATCTATTTCAATGATTTCCAAGTCTTTTCTTGTCAAATTTCCATTCACTGGCACAGTTTCCAGATGTCGACTTTCTTGTCGATCTTCAGAATCTGGATTTATTTCACCTTCTGTTTCGCCTTCTGCTTCAGAATCAGAATCATCTGTGGTATCACTTTCAACATCAGAACTCTCAGGAGTTGGTACTGGAATAGTATGACTAGGATGAATCCAGCGTTTCAATCCTCTGCACTTTACAGCATTAGTAGTGATCAAAATTATCTGCCTAGGCTTCTGCCATCTAGGAGCTAGACAATT
This sequence comes from Lissotriton helveticus, assembly GCF_964261635.1. NCBI lineage: Eukaryota > Metazoa > Chordata > Amphibia > Caudata > Salamandridae > Lissotriton > Lissotriton helveticus. Next base: position 66,397,541 of record NC_136073.1, on the reverse strand, counting down.
CCTTCTCCGATGTACTTTCGTTCTGACCCAATCGCCAGGTCTCAGATCATGTGTCAAAACCTTTTCATTTGATTGTGCTTCAGTTCCCACCTGATTAGACACAGAAGTTACCATATCAGATAACCTTTTACAGTAATCCAAAATAGCACTGTCATTTATGCTCAACAGTTTACCTACAGGTACAAAAGCTTGCCTCATAACTCTTCCCATTAAAATTTCATGAGGACTCAAACCTGTCTTTTTATCTGGTGTACTTCTTAATGACATCAAAACAAGTGGAAGAGCATCAGTCCACTTTACACCTGTTTCAAGACACATTTTTCCAATTCTGTTTTTAATTGTTCCATTAATTTGTTCAACCACCCCTGATGCCTCTGGTCTGTATGCACAGTGTATTTTCTGCTCAATGCTCAAAGCTTCGCAAATTAACTTCATCAGTTTGTTATCAAAATGGCTTCCTCCATCACTCTCAATAGTGACTGGAAAACCGTACCTTGGGATGATTTCTCTGAGCATTAGTTTTGCTACTGTAATTGAATCACAATGTCGTGTAGGGAAAGCCTCTACCCATCTTGAAAACAAGCAAACAATTACAAGCACATATTTCAAACAATTGTGTAAGGGCATTTCAATGAAATCCATTTGTAATCTGGTAAAGGGACCACCCTCTCGACCAATTATTCCTGTCCCCACCACTGATTTTCTGTTTGGATTCATTTGTTGGCATGACAAACACCTTTGACAAAAAGATTCTGCAATAGTTCTAAACTTAGTATTGAACCATGTTTCTCTGAAAAGTCTAACCATAGAATCTCTTCCTAGATGTGCTGGACCATGATATAGTCTGGCCATGTCAGCAATCAAGCAATTTGGTAAGACTACTCTGCCATCTTTGTAAACCCACACTCCATCTTCTTCACGTGGTCTACAATCTGATCTTAACCACAAGTCCTTTTCTTCATCTTCTGCTTCATTTTGTAAATCTCTAATCTCATGCCATGTTTCTACAACTGTTGTTAGCATTAATGAATTTGAATCAGTTTCTTTACTCCTCTCCCGATTATAAGAATAATTTTTCCTTGCGCAGTATTTAGCTGTTTCATCTGCGAAGGCATTTCCCTTGGAAATATAATCAATTCCTCTAGTGTGCGCTGCACACTTAACAATGGCGATTTCTTTCGGCAATTGTATTGCTTCAATTAATCTCCTAATGAAAACTGCATTTTTAATTGGTGATCCTGCTGATGTCATGTATCCTCTCTGTGACCAGAGTTGTCCATAATCATGCACAACTCCATACCCATACTGACTATCAGTAATGATGGTAACTCTTATATCTTTTGATATTTCACATGCACGAATCAAAGCAATTAATTCAGCCACTTGTGCTGAACGAACTCCTTCAAGACATGATGCTTCTTCGACATCTTTGACTGTACAAACTGAATATGAAGCTTTTAAGACACCTCCTTCGGATCTTAAGCATGAGCCATCTACAAAGTAGACAAAATCCGATTCAGGCAAAGGTCTGTCTTTGATGTCTTTTCTTGGTTTAGTGCAGAATTCCATGACATCTAAACATTCATGTTCTGTTTCAATGTCATCAACAATTTCAGAATCAGGCAGTAATGTAGAAGGATTCAGATTTAAACATCTTGAAATTGAAACATTATCTGCTCCTAGTATGATTTTCTCATACTTTGTCAATCTGCTACTTGTTAAATGCTGAGTCTTACCTCTTGTCAATAATATTTCTACTGAATGAGGTACAAAAACTTTCACAGGAAATCCCATAATGATCCCCTCACTTTGTTCGAGACTAATACTTGTAGCTGCAACTGCTTTTAAGCAACCTGGTAATGCTTTTGCAATTGGATCAAGAACTGCAGAGAAGTATGCAATAGGTTTCTTTAGATTTCCATGTCTCTGAATCAACACAGATAATGCACATCCTTCTCTCTCACTGCAATACAGTTCAAAATCTTTCTCATAATTTGGCATACCTAAAGCAGGAGCTTGACATAAGCTCTTTTTCAGGTTTTCAAAAGAATCCATCTCAGCATCATTGAGAATAATTGGATCTTTTACATCTGACTTTGTCAGTCTTTGTAGTGGTTTTGCAATTATTGAAAATCCACTTATCCATTGACGACAGTAACCAACCATTCCCAAGAACATTCTGACTTGTCTCTGTGTTCTTGGTGGTAACATTGCTTGAATCATTTTTATTCTCTCTATTGTTACTTGTCTTTTTCCCTTTGCAATTCTGTGACCAAGATATTTTACTTCTTGTTTGCAAAACTGTAGTTTTGCTGGGGACACTTTATGTCCTTCTATTGCAAGGCGATTTAACAGAATTATTGTGTCTGTCACACAATTTTCTCTTGTCTTTGCAGCTATCAACAGATCATCAATATACTGCACTAACGTTGACCTACCAGGTAAATCTAGGTCTTCTAATGATCTTTTTAACAATTCATTAAAGATTGAAGGACTTTCTGTATAGCCCTGAGGGATTCTTGACCATCCGAGGGTCTTACCTTGGAATCTGAAAGCAAAGATTTCGTAACTGTCTGGATGTAAGGGGACAGTAAAGAATGCATTGCAAAGGTCAATGACTGTATACCATTCAGCATCATGTGGAATCTGGAATAGAATTACTGCTGGATTTGGAACCACAGGACAACATGGAACAACAATTTGATTAACCTTTCTCAAATCTTGTACGATTCTAAATGTTCCGTTAGACTTTTTAACTCCCATAATTGGTGAATTACAAGGACTACTTTCCATTTCTTTTAATACGCCTTGTTTGATTAATTTTTCAATTATAGGTGTAATACCTTCAATTGTTTCTGTTTTCATTTTATACTGTGGAATGTTAGGAAATTCTATTCCCTGTTTCAATGTAATTTTTACTGGATCTACATTTTTCATTAGACCCATCTCGTTCCCAGTAAAATCCCATATTTCAGATTTCACTGTTTCCTTGAGTTCTTCAGGTAAATCCTTTTCTTCAAATGCAGGAAACAATTTTGTTTCTTCTGCTTCCATCATCATCATTGTCATTCTGTATAAACCATCTTCCTCCATTGTTTGTAACTCAACTCCATCAGGAGAACAATATATTCTACAATTCATTTTACATAGGATGTCTCTGCCCAATAGATTCACTGGACTACTATTACAAACCACAAATCTGTGTTTGTCTCTGTAATTTCCAATTTCAACTGGTACTGGATCAGTTAAGTCAGTTTTAATTTGCTGATTACTTACTCCGACAACTTGGATGGTATCCCCAGAGAGAGGTAGGTTTTCAATTTCCACTGATCTAACAGTAGAACGGGTAGCACCAGTGTCCACTAGAAAAGTGATGTCTACATCATTAACTTTCCCGTTTACAAAAGGACCAGACTGGTCAACCTCAAGAGTGGCTCCAACAACACACTCTTCCTCCTCTCTCGGGCACCGTCAGCAATAATCATCTGAATCGCTGTCTTGACTTTCTGCTAATAAAAATTGTTGTGAAGCATTTTGCATTTGAACTCTTTGTTGCTTTTGCTGTTTTTGTGGTTTTATTACCTGTTCACTTCCCTGAAATCCCACGTTTGGATTATATTTTTGGACTCCCCCACAATTCGGAAAAGGTGGTTGTGGCAATTGATCTTGACGATTATTCACTTGTTGCTGTTGCTGTTGCTGCAACTGTCGCTGAATATTTAATTCGTTTAACCCCTGTTGCATCTGTAGCTGTCGCTGCAGGTCAACACCATTCTGCATCTGTGGATTCAATAAGGGATTCTTTAAGTTTTTAGGAGGATGAGGACACTCGTCTCTCCAATGTCCAATTTCGCCACAATTAAAACAAGGTAATCTTTGTTTCAACTCCTCAATCTTTGGGCTAAATTTCTTTGGGAAATTATTACTTTTAAACTTTCCTTGTATCTGGTTTGTATTTCCAGTTTGAACAAAATTAGTGTTTTTATTACCCATGCTGGCAATTTGTTGCTCAGCCACTTTTACCTGAGCCCACATGGCTTTCTCCTTGAGCTTTTTCTGTTTTACTTCTATTTCATCACTGCAATATTTAGCCTTTCTTAGAATATCATCTACAGATAGTGATTGCCATCCAACAATACTATTTCTGATCATTTCTCCAATTTCAGGTTTTAGTCCATAAACAAATCTATAGACAAAATGGCTCATATCCTTTTCGTCTAGTTTTTCATAGCCACTATATTGTTTAAAGATTAACAGTAGTCTTTCATAAAAAGAATGAACTGATTCTTTTGTTTCCTGTTCTGTCCTTTCTATTTTAACCCAATCGACTTCTTTGGGTGGAATTTTGTTTTTCATCCAAACAATCACTTTTTCATAAAAATCCATTACAAGTGGATTTGGAGCACCTGTTTCTTTGATTCGCTCAGGTTCTGTTTTTGGCCAACTAATTGATATTTTACATTCTGTCCAAAGATCTGATGGAACGACAATGTCAAAAAATCCATCTAAATCAATCCACAGAACTTTTGACACTTTGATAAATCTATCGACTTGCCTGTACCACTCAACTGGTTTTTCCCTCAATTTCGGAAAGTCATTTGTAAATAACAGAATGTCCTGTCTCGACCAAGGGACATGAACATATCCTCCACCTGCAATTTCTCTCATTGGAAATTGTTTTGACAATTTTTCCAATCTTTCATCTTCCTTCTTTTTCGTCCATTTTACTCTCCACTTATTCAGTTCTCCTAGTTTTTTGATATAAACAATCAAATCTTTTATATGTACTATTCTTCCCATTGAGTTCAAACTCTCAATGTCACTTTCTGAAAAGTCTAATCTGTAATGTTTCGCAAAATTCTTTTGTTTGCTCACATCGATTTCAAGTTCTGCTGCTAGATCCTCTAGTTGATCATATTTATTTTTTGTTTTCCACTGAATGCTTTTACAAATGAACAGTAATTCATCATCTCGATAGTAATTTAAACTATCTGGACCGATTGTTCCGATTATTAATTCTTCGATATTCGCTTTTAATTTGGCCACATCAAGTTTTGGTGTGGTTACCCTGGCTTCAGGACTCCCTATATCTGATATAGCACCCATTGGTGTTTTTGGAGATAAATCCTCATTAAAGGTTAAATCAGGCATTCTCGATTTAGAAGAGTTTATTTCAGATAAGTCTGAATAAAATTTTTCAGCAACCTTTTGAATTTCTGCATTCAAAGGAATAGTTAATCCTGTCTTGTTTGTTTCTTTTTGGTCAAATACAGGCTGAACAGGACTAATCGTTACTGGAACTGTCACAGCTTCCATGCCTTTTGTCATTCTTTTTATTAATTCTTCTTTAGATCTTAAATATTCATTATAATCAACATCTTCAACATTTCTTGCCTCTCTTATATAATCTTTTGGAGCTTCTCTTGCCCTTGGTGCCATTGTAAAATGTCTACCTTCATTTCGAGCATTATCAAATTCTGGTCTTCTAGGTGTTTCAATGATTTCACAATTATTTGGATAAAGTTTAGGAACTTCATTAATTGGAGGTGCACTCGGTGAAGTTTCGGTAGAAACCACCGGAGTAGACCATGATCTAGGAGGTCTCAAAGGTTGATTCTTTCTAGCTGTAGTATATATTTCTTCCATAACTGCATCCTCAGATTCACTTTCCATAGATTTCCCTGTAGGAGTACCCATTACCATTTCTTGTATTAAATACAATCCTTCACTCATGTTTCCCTGTCTCCACATTCGCAATCTATCTTCATGAGTTTCTCTTCTCCAAGGTGGATTTTTAGAAGGTCTTTTAATTCCACTAGCTTCTCTTTGTAACTGATACATCTCATCTTCCCACTCAACTAAAGCTTCAAATTGAGTTGGTCTCGGTTTCGGAACAAGAGCATTCATTTTCTCTCGTAAATTTCTCAAGACTTTTACATTAAATGAACCATCATCAGGCCAAGTTAAAACACCGTCGTTCTTAGTATAGCGTTTCCAACTATCGAACCATAAGACAGTATGATATCCATATTCACCTTCCATATACGCTGCAGGTGTTTTATACTTATGAAGTAGTTTACCACCTCGCGTTTCAATTTTCTTATCAGGTGAAAATAAATTCTTAAACTTATGAAATAATGTTGGCTTTTTCTCAACATGTTTAAAATGATAACTCATTTTTAAGAGTTAAATCTAATTCACAAAATCGTTCGTAAAATATTTCCGGGATGTTCCGCAAAACAACCAATCCGTGCGCGAAACACACCAACAAGCCAATGACAGTTGAGCTACGTCACTTTTCTGCTCAACCAATTAAATTGGAGTTTTTCTGAAGGACCAATCAGCTTCCAGGTTGTCAGAGACTCAGGAGCCAATCAGAATATAGCTTGTGACGTAGGTTACCCAATCCCAGCGCGGCTCTGTGACGTACACAGCAGCTGTGGTTTCTCGTTTCTCACTCCTAGCGCTTACCCCTCCTTCACAAAATCTTTTCACAGCGCCATTTTAAGAACACTTTTCAGTGTAAATTAATTCTTAACAATGACTATAAGGACATCATCTGTTCGTTTCACTATTTAGGATAGTTACATACATTCAAGTATCCATACTTCGGAATAGACGGCGCTATTCACACTAAGGATAATATCCAATTGTCAGTAGAGTAACCCTTACTCCACCCTTCTAACACGTATAATTATGAACTCGCTTTGCTCTGAACGCACCGCGAAGTGACAGTTCTAAGAGTTCCACTTGAACATAAAATACAAATCAAACTCGCACTTTCACACGGAAAATTCCCTAATTTCAAACACACATGAAATCCGTACAGGACTCTCACCTGTTTATAGAAATCATGCACCGTTAGCAAAATAACGACGTTAGCCGTACAGGGCTCTCACCTGTTTATAGATATGAAACATGTACCCGTACAGGACTCTAACCTGTTTATAGATAGTCATGCACCGACGCTACTTTACCCTTCATTCAAGCTCGGATATAACTAATACTCTTATCACAGTGAGTTTTATGGAAGGCGCTTTGTCCCTATTCTCATGCTGCTCTAATTTCTTAGAAAACCCTCACTATACAAGATTCACACCTAGCCCTAAAACTGTGCTGCTCGGCGACAACACTATGGTACACGGCGATACCTCTTGTGATACTCGGCGATATCACTACAAACAGAACAGATGGCTTGCGTGACTAATTTCTCGCCACACAATCTATACCGGTATAGCTTACAGATAGCACGAAAAACGAACTCAACATGTGTTAAAACGTCGATCCTATTTCCATACCATAACACTTTAGTAACCCTTAGCAACCAACATATTACCTTGGTTACCCTTAGCAACCATCAATTTCTGCTACCAGAGAATTGATCCAGCGGGCTATAGAAAATATATCATAAACAACGCTACCCAATATCATAACCTATAAACAAAATTCTATACTAAATTATGGACCCATTTATAAACCTGACATATTTTGGGCCTACTGAATCAGGTGGTCAGATTAAATCTATATACACATTATCTACAAACTATATACAATTTTATACATCTGCGGAAAGAATATTGTCATTAGAATAAATCCTAATTATTTAAACGACCACCATAGGCGACGTGATCTAGCTAATAGTAACCTGCACTTCTGAATAACCAAGACCAGCTTGTTTGCCAAAAGTAAGATTTTATTTACTAAATTATGGTATTTTAATTGATAGTTTTATAAAAGTAATTTATTAGCATTGAAGCAAGCATGATTGTAAAGAAACATGAGAAAAATACAATTTAAGCAAGTGAATCAAAGTTAAAGTGAGTGTTTAAAGTTTAGCATTTCTAAAACCTAAGTCCCTAACTGAGCTAAATAGATAGAAATTAAAGTAAAGTTCTTTGAGGATTCTTACGTGCTCCACGCAATGTCCGACAGCACTTCACCCTCATCGGAAAGTCAGAAAGCAGCAGCCAGCCCATCCCTAGGGGCATGACTTTTTATACCTTTCTACACTAACTAAACTACGCAAAGGAAAGTTTTCAGAAATCTTCGACGTCCCATTGGCTGAGAGTGACAAGTGACATGTCACCCATATTTCAAAAGTTCCATTAGGTCACTTTTCTTAAGGACCATTGTCTTTTCTGAATGCAACCAGGAGCTTCCTAGGTTTGCAACAAATGTACATTAATGTTCTCACTGCTTCCAATTGACTTCCGCGGATGCCAAGTTAAGGGCTGACAAAATGTTCTTTTTCGACCTTGGCCATGTCCGACAGAATGATGATAGCACGTCAGTTTTTGCTTTGTGAATGCAGCTTTTGACGAACACTTTATTTCAGAATGGGCATCTCGTGACTTTTGCAGAAGTAAAATTCAGCCTTTTTGTAACTCGAGCAAACTAGGCCCAAAAGCAGGCAACTTATGCTTTCTAGTATAAAACAAACACAAGAAAAGTATTAATGTAAGAAATAATGTAGATTCTGTATCCACCCCAGGATTTACTAATTAATTAACCCACCCGATTAATCTAATGTTACCTAGCAAATGCAAACAAATAAAGCAGCGTTTATATCTACCAGTCTTCATTAATCCATGAGACTTATATGCACCTAGAATAGTAGAAATAACATCACACAGACAAGGAAAAGCAAAACAAGCACATGCTTCTTTTAAGTTTGCAGCAGTTAGTAATGACAAAAACGAAAACAATAAATTATTTTATTATTTTGCACGAACAAAAAGATGCAACAATTATGCACGTTTATGAGCACACATGTTAGTCCCCCCATGTGTAAAGTTTAATCTAAGTTGTATTAGCACGACATATCACAAATCATTAATATTATTATTCATGTTATGGAAATGTGACTTCACGAGTTTAAACAAAATTTTGTTTTCTATCTCGCTCCATCAGTGCCACCAACCTTTAAAGGCACGGCCTTGAAAGTGGCTCCAATTTGTGATCCCTAGGACTAGGCAAGGGTGTCAGTGATAAAGCTGTTTACCTTGGAAACTGAGACTGGATCTCGAAAGATCCTCTTTATAGAACTGGCTAGACCCTGCCAACTTGTTGCTGGTTAGATATGCCAGTGTCCCGTGGAAACAGTTGGGGTAGTAGGTGAAGCCGCAGCTCGCTCCGTCACTAGAAGATAGTATGTTGCTGTGACGCCCTCCACCTTCCGCCATCAGCTTCCAACAAAAGGGGGGAGGGGTTCATTCCTTTAATCTGCTACTCCGGCTGCTCCCCTTTTCGCTCATCAAGTGTAACGTTGGAGGCAGGCGAGCACTAGAGTTCTGTGGTTTCTTTCTCGGACTATTGCTCGCCAAATGTACCACAACCAGATTTTACACTCCTCATTTGCTTTATATCTGTTTTCTGTTAATATGCTTCATGTCTGTAATGCTCTAATGTCTCAAGGACTGTAAAAGCTTTATTTCCCTGTGGTTGCTGGAAGTGTTGTAAGGAAGAGCACTTGTATGGATACCACAGGAATTGTTAACCTTCTGATGGGGTGAAAGGTGCTGTGACAGTCTGCTTCACTTGCTGTCCTTTCCTCGCCAGGTCTTCTCTGCGGATAGTTGGCTGGTGGCTCTGTGCGCAGCCATGATCAGCAGTGTGGCGGTGGTGGTGGCCATGACCCCATTTGACGTGGTCAGCACTCGGCTTTATAACCAGCCAGTAGACCCGCAAGGCAAGGTAAGGAAACTGTGAACTCGTAATGCAACTACATTTCATTTAGGCCCCTGACCTATTTAAGCACGTACCACAGCGGTCACCATTGTGGGTGCTGTAATACAGTCTTTTCAAAAAAGAGAGTTTCCCAGAGAACCAGAAAGGTCTGGGTATCAAACAGTATCAAAAGAAATTCCTTTCTGTGTTAATAATTACCGTTTTTGTGACCAACGGGCCTACACACTTATTTTCACTTTACTAGTGTTCAGACTTGACTTTCCTTTTGTGACCAACAGGACTACATACTATTCTCACTTAACTGGTGTTCAAATCTGACTCAGTTAATTATTTCTGCACACACACTGGAATTATTTATGTCTCTCAAAGAATTTTATTTTTATAAAGTTAAAATCATTTTGATCACATTTATAACATCACATTTCTTTTAAACATATCCTTCTCTAATACATATGATCAATTCTATTCTAATTTCACTTGAACTAAAACAATTTATATGCAGTTTAAAAATCATACATTAAAAATGTTTGCATCATAACGTTTGATTGAAGACAGTCCTTTGTCGACGCGTTTCGGTGTGTAGTGTTGTTAATACACCTTCTTCAGGACAGACTTATATTTAAAAACAAATGATCTTCATTCTAAAACCAAATACATACAGTTAATAACTTATAACTAGTTGAGAGCAAATTTCATTCTTACAGTGTAGTGCATGCTTTCTATCAGGTCACTATTATATTATTTTAGTATTTAGATGGCAGTCTTACTTAGATTATTTGGCCGTCAATCTTCTTACTTGAGAGTTCCACACTCTTGAGGATTGATTAATTCTTATTCCTTTATGCGGGTGGGATAGGTGTCTGGTAACCTATGTTACTCTAAAAGGATAGGATACCCAAATTAAGGATCCCCCTTCGACATTTCCTTATCACAAAATAATAGGGAAAGTTCTAGTTCACACTTACTTAAAACTAGGAGAATTATCTTTCTTGTGTCTAGTATATATATCTTGCGACTTTCAATCTGCGCGAGATCTCACGTGGCTGTTGACTTCGGTTTGACCTATGGGGGAATATTTTATACATTTATCTCTCTGTCCTTCCATTTCAAAACCCGTACAATCCCTGCACTGAGACAGAATCCGAACATACCTTTTAATATCATATATGAAGTCCCTGTTTGGGATTCAAGGGCGGAATTCCTGTTCGTCCTGGGGACTTCTTTGTTTTCAATCCCTCATATGATTATTTGGAAGATATCTTTCTCACAAGGTTACCTGGATATAAGAGAAATGCTCAGTCTTAATTTGATTTTAAATAAGGGTTCTCTGTTGTTATTAATATCGGTCATCTGTTTCGAGGCTTTAAACAGATGGTAAAATCTTTGGTATTTACGAGGAAAACAGTATTCACATGTAGTATTCCTATGGTGTTAATTACTTAGGTATACTACTGTTGACTAAAGGGTATGGCCCTGAAATGGATTGAGTCCTATTTATCAGGACGTACCTTTCAGGTACGAGAAAATGACAGCTGCTCATCCACCTTCCCCCTCCGGTGTGGAGTGCCACAGGGCTCATCCCTGAGCCCCACGTTGTTTAACGTGTACATGGCCCCACTGGAGAAGAGGGTCAGCTCGTTCGGCGTATCAATTATTAACTACGCCGACGACACTCAGCTGGTCGTAACCCTCTCACATCCCCACCATGCCCCATCGGATCTCCACGGCTGCCTCTCCGAAGTCCACCGATGGATGAATCTCTCTCTACTCAAATTGAATGGGTCCAAGACTGAGATCCTCCTGATGGGCCATAAGGGGCCCTCTTTACCATCTCATCTTTGGCCCAGTTGCCTAGGTGACCCTCCCATTCCCAAGGAAGAGGTTAAGAGCCTGGGTGTGTGGATTGAGAGAGACCTGAGCTTCAAGACCCAGGCCAAAAGAACGGCAGGGACATGTTTTGGACTACTCAGAGCCTGCAGGAAGATCTTCCCTTTACTTCCTGAGACCGCAAGGAGGCTCCTCATTCAGGGTCTAATCCTGGCAAGATTAGATTACTGTAACGCCATCTACTTAGGAGCCCCTGAAGCCACCCTGAACGCACTGCAAAAAGTCCAAAACGCCGCTGCCCGCCTACTCACGGGCACCCCAGGAAGATCCTCCGCCAGGCCGGCTCTCAGATCTCTCCACTGGCTCCCAATCAGGGAAAGGGTCGCTTTCAAGGCCCTGTGCATGGCCCATAAAACTCTCTACAATAACGGCCCCCCCCTTCTCAGAGAACTCCTAGTTCCATACAAAGCTGAGAGAGACCTCCGGTCCGGTACAGAAAATCTTATTGTAGTCCCGAGAGTCAGAAAAGCCAAGACCGGTGGCCGTCGCTTTTCGGTCCACACGGCAAAACAGTGGAACCATCTACCACGGAAACTCAGGTCAGAACCGAACTACCTCCAGTTCAGAAAAACCCTAAAAACCCTTCTCTTCCCACAGACATAATCTCATCAGACGGCTGAACCCCTTGGAGAACAGGTTAGCGCTGGGATGCTTTCTGAGTTACTACGCGCTTTATAAAACCATTAAATAAATAAATAAATAAATTACCCGTGTAGTGTTGGCATATGATGTAAATTTATATTCAATAAACCCAAATTTGTTCAGTACTATGGTTATACTTAAATGCGTGTTTTTGTTAGATAAAGGGTAGGCATGAACTGAAGGTCTGCCCATATATATTGCGAGGGTCCTCGCAATATATATGGGCAGACCTTCAGTTCTTGCCTACCCCATATCTAACAAAAACAACACGTATTTAAGTATAACCATAGTACAGAACAAATTTGGGTTTATTGAATATAAATTTACATCATATGCCAACACTACACGGGTAACAGTAGTATACCTAAGTAATTAACACCATAGGAATACTACATGTGAATACTGTTTTCCTCGTAAATACCAAAGATTTTACCATCTGTTTAAAGCCTCGAAACAGATGACCGATATTAATAACAACAGAGAACCCTTATTTAAAATCAAATTAAGACTGAGCATTTCTCTTATATCCAGGTAACCTTGTGAGAAAGATATCTTCCAAATAATCATATGAGGGATTGAAAACAAAGAAGTCCCCAGGACGAACAGGAATTCCGCCCTTGAATCCCAAACAGGGACTTCATATATGATATTAAAAGGTATGTTCGGATTCTGTCTCAGTGCAGGGATTGTACGGGTTTTGACATGGAAGGACAGAGAGATAAATGTATAAAATATTCCCCCATAGGTCAAACCAAAGTCAACAGCCACGTGAGATCTCGCGCAGATTGAAAGTCGCAAGATATATATACTAGACACAAGAAAGATAATTCTCCTAGTTTTAAGTAAGTGTGAACTAGAACTTTCCCTATTATTTTGTGATAAGGAAATGTCGAAGGGGGATCATTAATTTGGGTATCCTATCCTTTTAGAGTAACATAGGTTACCAGACACCTATCCCACCCGCATAGAGGAATAAGAATTAATCAATCCTCAGGAGTGTGGAACTCTCAAGTAAGAAGATTGACGGTCAAATAATCTAAGTAAGACTGCCATCTAAATACTAAAATAATATAATAAAGTGACCTGATAGAAAGCATGCACTACACTGTAAGAAAGAAATTTGCTCTCAACTAGTTATAAGTTATTAACTGTATGTATTTGGTTTTAGAATGAAGATCATTTGTTTTTAAATATAAGTCTGTCCTGAAGAAGGTGTATTAACAACACTACCGAAACGCGTCGACAAAGGACTGTCTTCAATCAAACGTTATGATGCAAACATTTTTAATGTATGATTTTTAAACTGCATATAAATTGTTTTAGTTCAAGTGAAATTAGAATAGGATTGATCATATGTATTAGAGAAGGATATGTTTAAAAGAAATGTGATGTTATAAATGTGATCAAAATGATTTTAACTTTATAAAAATAAAATTCTTTGAGAGACATAAATAATTCCAGTGTGTGTGCAGAAATAATTAACTGAGTCAGATTTGAACACCAGTTAAGTGAGAATAGTATGTAGACCTGTTGGTCACAAAAGGAAAGTTACGTCTCAACACTAGTAAAGTAAGATCAGTGTGTAGTCCTGTTGGTCACAAAAGGAAAGTCAAGTTTGAACACTAGTAAAGTGAAATTAGTGTGTAGACCTGTTGGTCACAAAAACGGAAATTATTAACACAGAAAGGAATTTCTTTTGATACCATTGTGGGTGCAGCATCACAGTGCCAGTAAGGAAAGACAATGCCGTCACCTCTTTACTTCTTAAAATGCATACCTCAGCCTGTGAGGTCATCCGTGTTTGCAAACTGCTGCCTCCTGCATTATCTTCTTCATCAAATGCACACATCGCGTAATCCCAGCATCCACTTGGTCCCCTTCATAGAAGAATCGCTGCTCGAAACGACTTGGCCATTCACAATGAGAAGTTCATCACCATCATCTAAAAGTTCATCACAATAATTCACGAAGGTCCAGCATGATACTGGAAAACTTTTTTTGACAATATTTTAAAATAAGTAGATTGGGGGCGTGGCCAAGATGGCGAGCTAGGAGGACGCTTTCCTCGTGAGCTCCCGAGACCCCGGAGCCTTTGCACCGCCCGTCATCGCTGATCTCCCCCGGATCGGGAGGGAGGCAGTGCCCGGCACCGGTGGGCGAGTGCCGACGCGACCTGGAGATCCCCGGTGGCCTCCCGGACGCAGAGAAGCCGAGCCGGCGCGTTCTCCGGAGGGGTGGCCTACAGCCCAGCCGAGGGAAGCCTGAGGGCAGACCAGCGGAGCCCGCCGGTGGAGTGGCCTAGAGCTCCGCGGAGCGGCGGGGGCTGTCGGAGGTGAGGCGCCCCCAGTACGAGCCGCTAGCGAAGCAACGGAGCACCGTCCTGCGGTGACCCACCATTACTCTGCCCGAAGCCTTGTGAGGCGGACCCGGCGAGGCCCACCTACGCGATCCCCGGGGATCCGGAGGGCCGAGAGGCCTACCTCTGAGCGCCAGCTTCCGGAGCCTCCCACGGCGCCCCAGGCACTCTGGAGGATCACTACGGGGGGCGGAGTGCGCTCCGGGGAGCCCTGCGTAGCCCGGACGAGAAGCGGAGCCCCAGCCCCGACACGACCTATGTGGGCCTACAGAGCGGCGGCACCGCCTAGATCGAGGGCCCTTCCATTCGGGCCCCCCCCCCTCGCCACCCGTGACACCGGAGCTTGACCGTGCCGCAGGGGGCCCCCCAGCGAAGGCCTTTCTGGTGCCGAGACACTTGCATGGGCCGCCCATTGGGGGGCACGAGGACTGCAGTGAGGGGCGCCGGCCTCAAGAGGGGTCGGCCTGCGCCATTTCTGCTACGGCGCGGAGGGGGGCTACCCAGACCCCTCCGAACGGACTATACTGCTGCGGCTGGCCCGGACGACTGGGCGACACAACGCCTTGGGCACGGTGGAGGGGCCCTACTGCCATTGACCCTGGACGCTTTCCCCCGCGAGGTGGGGCGGAGAGGGTGCCCTGCTGTCGGAGGCGGATAATTACACCCACCCTGGTGGGGAAGACACAGGAGTCTGCGAGGCCCTACAGCTACGACTAGGCCGCGGAGTGGCGCGCCGGGGAGTGCTGGCACGTGCATCCCGACCCCACGCTGCTCAGGACCTTATCAGTGCCCTCTCCACCGCGGACCGCTCCTTCTGCTACGATGTCGAGCAACCGAGGGGGGAAGAAAGGCGAACGCACCTTACCTGACATGTTGATCAGGACTGCCCCGAGACAAGAAAGAAGCCAGACTGCCCCAAGCCCCCCATCCGGCTCTCGAGGGGCAGAGGGAGGGGAACCTCCGGTGACCCGATCGTTTCTAGAGTCGCTGTTTAGCACCCTCAGGGAGGACTTCCAAGCACTGAAGCAGGAGGTGGCTGGGGAGGTCCGCGAGGTGAGAAGGGAGGTCGATTCCCTTGGTGAGCGTGTATCTGCTATGGAAGAAACTGGCCACACCCGTGACGCTGAGATGGAGCATCTGCAGCAAGAGGTACTGCGACTCAGAGACCAACAAATTGACCTCCAGGCCCACGCAGAAGATCTCGAGAACAGGTCCAGGCGCAACAACATCAGAGTCCGAGGCGTCCCATCCGGAGAAGAAGGGGAGGACGTGGCCGCATACCTGGGAGATCTGTTTCGGGACATCTTGGGAGAGCCTGGAGACTTCCCAGTGAGGATTGACAGAGCACACAGAGTGGGCTTGCAGCGTCGGGCTTCGGCGCCGGCGCCGGCCCCGGACATCTTAGCCTCCCTGCCGGACTTCACCCTGAAGGAACGAATCCTACGCGAGGCACGACGTCGTCAACCATTGACTTTCCGGAATCATCCGGTGGCGCTGTTTCAGGACTTATCTACGATTACCCTTCAAAAGCGCAAATCCTTTAAAATCGCCACGGACTTCCTAAGAGAGCATGACACGCAGTATTCCTGGGGTCACGCTTTCCGGCTCAACTTCCGCTGGAATGGAACTCTGCATCAGCTCCGATCCCTTCAGGATACCTGCGAGGTGCTGGGGATCACGGCAACGGATAACGACACCCCTACGCCTTCTCGTCGACGCGCCACTAGAGATGGGTGGCAGAACATTCGTCGGCGCGGCCCGCTAACCTGCCTTCGAGACCTGACTCGCCCACGGTCAGAGCAGAAATGGACAGCGCGATAAGGGAGGTATCCAGAGACACGTCGTCTGGTGAGGTGGCCTTGACGACCTGAGCACACTCCGGGGGGAGATCTTGATGGCTTCATTTTCACAGCAGGTGCGAGGGTTCTGGGGGGGAGGGGGCGGCGGGGGGGGGTGCAGGAGGTGGCTGGACGTCCACTCGAATAACTCACCACAGACTTGTCCGAACTGGACCGGACTGGGACAATGATCCTCGTTCAAGAGAAGTTGAGGGGGGGCAGAAGTTGGGGGACCGGGTGGGGTGTGGGAGAAGGGTGGTTGGAACTGGGGGGGAAGGTTTGGGGGGAGTGTGCGTCCCGAAGTTGGGGGGGGGGGGACGGCCGGGAGTTGTGCTGGTTGTGGAACGTTTTGGGGGGACTCTGGTATTTGTGCTGTGCTATCATGTTTTACTGCTGTTTTTGCTTTGACCTCACGCCGCGAGCGCTGGGTTGCGGGTATCGTGCTACTGGGCTCTTACAAATGTTCGGCTTTGCGCCGCTGACGCTCACGGCAGTCATGGCCGACACATACTCATTGAACGCTTTCCTGGGGACGACTATACATGGCCCTTAGGGTAGTCACCCTTAATGTGAAGGGACTGAACAACCCGGTCAAGCGTAGAGCGATATTGTCCCTGCTGGAGAACACCCAGGCAGACATCTGTCTTTTACAGGAAACCCACCTCCTGGCCCGAGATTGCCTTAGAATGAGATCACCGAAATTCCCAGTACAGCTTTTTTCCTCAGGGCCTACTAAGACAGCAGGGGTCGCAATCTTAATATCTAGGAAATTTAAAGGAGAGGTCCTGCACAAAGTTGCGGAGCAGAAGGGGAGGCTCCTAGCTTACAGGGTCAAGCTTGGGGGTTTCTTGTTTACTGTGGGATCGATCTATAGCCCGAATGACCGCCAGGACCTGTTCCTACACTCAGCCCTAGGAGACGTGGCGACAACACCAGACAGACACATAGTCATTGGGGGGGACCTGAATATGGTCTTTGATTCACTCATGGACAGATCTACGCAAAGACACCCGCACACCGGGGAGTTCTCGCAACTGAGTCACTCCCGCCTTGGTGATCTCGATATGCATGACTTATGGAGACGCCTACACCCCACCACTCGGGTCTACTCCTACTACTCCCACGCGCACAAGACATACGCGAGATTAGATCATCTCCTGGTTACGGGACCGATGGCCGCACTGGCGACGGCTTCCGACATAGGGGTTCTCACGTTGTCGGATCATGCCCCGGTGTCGGGTTCCTTTCAGCCGCCGCCGATGTCTCCCTCACGGGGGGTCTGGCGCCTCAGACACCTTGTTGCAAAGGCAGTCGGTGGTGCAGAAGATATGCGACGCGATTGCTGAATACCGGTCCCATAACGATAATGGAGATACCACCCGGGCGACACAGTGGGCCGCCTTGAAGGCGGTGCTCCGTGGAGAATTCATCGCCATCTCCTCTGCGGAGAATAGAGAACGACAACAAAAAAGAGACGAGCTTACGACCAAGGTACGGGAGCTGGAACAGATGCATCAGAGAACCGGGGCCCCCAGAATTTGGAGGCAGCTTAAGGCTGCCTGGAAAGTTCTCTCCGCGCTGGACATGGACAGAGCGGAGTACGCGGCGCTGCGCCTGAAGCATGCGTATTACACTGGCGACGATAGGTGCGGCCGCCTCCTCGCGAACAAACTCCGGATGAAACATCAGCGTCAGCGGGTTGCGGAGCTGTCGATTCCCGGCGGGGCGACGGCTACGGAAGTCCCCCAAATCGCGGAGGGATTCCGTTGCTTTTATGCCGACTTATACGCAGGCGACCCCCCCTCAGCCTTGGCTGAGGCTGATTACCTCGATTCGGTCGAACTCCCCGCTCTCGCCCCGGAACAAGCGGAACACCTGGAGCGGGACATTCGACCTGAGGAGGTGATTGCGGCTATCTCCCGGCTTAAGCATGGGAAGGCCCCGGGACCCGATGGTTACACCCCACTTTTCTACAAAACGTTCTGTCACGTACTGGTCCCACTGTTGACGCGACTCTATAACTCTTTCGCGGAACCGGGAGCTATCCCTCCGGATTTGCTCCGGGCGACGGTATCGGTCATTCCCAAGCCAGGGAAAGACGAGGCTGACTGCGGCTCCTACCGGCCAATCTCACTGTTGAACGTGGACCTCAAGCTCTATACAGGGATATTGGCAACCCGATTGGCGCAATATCTGCTGGGACTTGTGGACCCGGATCAGGCTGGGTTTGTCCCTGGTAGGCAAACGGTGGACAACACTAAGAGAGTAGTCCACGTCCTAGAGAAGGCCTCCCGTGTCCCCGGGGAACACATGCTATTATCGGTCGACGCGGAGAAGGCGTTCGACCGCGTGTGCTGGTCTTACCTGGAGAGTGCTCTGCAAAATGGGTATAGGGGAGAAATTTCGAACCATCACATTTAACTGTTATAAGTACCCGGCCGCGGTGGTACGGGTGAACGGGTGCAGCTCCGACCAATTTGCGATAGAAAGAGGAACCAGACAAGGGTGCCCGCTGTCCCCGCTTCTCTTCGCCCTTTACATGGAGCCGTTTGCCCAGAGGATTCGTCAGAACCCAAAGGTGACTGGCGTCCGGATGGGGGGGGCTACGTTAACACCATTAGTCTGTACGCGGATGACGTGATCCTCCTGCTTGATGACCCGAAGGATGCGCTCCCAGCCTGCATTGCCGAGATGGCCGCCTTTGCCATGGCAGCGGGCTTCAAAATGAATATGGGGAAATCGGCGGCCCTGGACCTCTCGCTCTCCACCGCAACGAGATCTGAGTTACAGAGACGTTTCCCCATGAGGTGGTCTAAAGATCTGATCCCGTACTTGGGCGTCCTGTTGGCACTAACTATACGGCTTTAGGCAGAAAGATGAAGGAGGAACTATCCCGTTGGAACAAGGGCACATTGTCGCTGTTAGGACGGGTCGCCGCGGTGAAGATGACTCTCTTGCCGCAGGTCCTGTATTTGTTTCGGGCCCTACCGCTTCAGCCACCGAAGGGTTGGATCCGACAAGCTCAGGCTGACATCGCCCGCTTTGTCTGGCAGGGCCGCAAACCCAGACTTAAGAGAACTCTGTCCACGCTAGCTCCTGAATCCGGTGGCCTTGGCATACCGGATCTCCACAAATACTTTCAAGCGGCGCAATTACGGTATTTCGTGGAGTGGAGTAAATGGGAATCTGACAGGCACTGGCTGTTTCAGGACCAGGCGGTGGCAGGCAGAACCTTACAGGAGATACCCTTCATGCGCAGAGCTCATCGCCCCCCTAATCTTTACGCGTCCTTTGTCACGCAAGTTCCGCTCAGAGTGTGGGATGCCGTGAATGCTACACACGAACTTACCACCTTCCCGTCACCACTTACGCCATTGATTGGGAACCCTGACTTTCAACCTGGGATGGAACCTGGCGCGTTCGCACTCTGGCGGGCTGCTAAGTGCTGCGCTTTGTTTCACATGTATGGCGCAGAGGGAGTAGTGTCATTCCAGGACCTCAGACGAGATTATCACCTGCCCGACACTGAACGCATGCGGTGTTTCCAGGTTCGCCACTGGGCGTTGCAGCGGCAAGTGAGGGACCTAGCCGACCGGAAACTTACACCTTACGAGATGTGGCTGGCGACGCGCTCTTCAGATGCCAAGCTCATCTCAGACCTGTACCGACTTTTGCAGCCCCCCACCTTCCACATCCACAACCCCGGCCGGGATCGTTGGGAGCGGGAATTGGGGAGGGAACTAAGCCACAAAGACTGGGACGACATCTCCTATCGCGCACGTCACTCGGCTTACCACACTGGGCTCACCGAGACTTTCACTAAAATAACCACATACTGGTACTACACTCCGCAACGATTGCATGAAATGAATCATAACATCCCAGACGCCTGCTGGCGCGAGTGCGGACAGACTGGTACACTTACGCACGTCTTGTGGGACTGTCCGTTGCTAGGTCCCTACTGGAAGGAGGTCTTGGATGAGATAGACCAGTGCTTTGACATTGAACTGCCTCGCTTCCCCGCCTATGTCCTATTAGGGTTACCTAACGGGTTGATGTATCCTCTGAGGTCCAGGAGAGGCAGACAGATAGCGATTGCATTAGGCTCTGCGTTACAGAACATACTCATATATTGGCGCACCACCACCGCTCCCACAATTACAGGCTGGCTACACAGGTTATGGCACGTTCTGGGTATGGAGAAAGTGTCCCTTACGGTGGCGGGTGAGGTGGATAAGTTTGAGGGATTGTGGCAGCCTTTCCTCACCTTACGACAGTCGGAATTCAGGGAAATTACTTGCCCCCGATACCTCAGGCTCATGCGACTGACATCCCTGACTACCCCGCAGACCTAGTTAACCTGAAGGATATGCGTGAAGGGGGGTGTGGTTCCGCCGCAGAGTTGTAGGAGGTGTGAGACATTCGCTCAGCACAAAGGGGGGGGGAAAGGAGGGTGGGGGAGTTTGGGGGTTTGGGGGGAGGGTAAAGTGGGGGTAGTTGGGGGGGGGGGGGGGGTTTGTTGGGTTTTTGGTATCAGTCGTCATCACCCTTACGCTTATCATGTGGCTCTACAACATGTTCTCATTGTAATGTCTGTAATTTTGATGGCGCTCATGGAACAGAGACTCTGAAGAACACCTTTCTGACGACAGTATACATTGTATGTATTGTGTTTCTCGTTTATAAACTTGCAATAAAATGCTTTAAACCTAAAATAAGTAGATTAAGAAAAAACTTTGTATTTTTATAAATATCTTTGAATATGGAATTAGGTGCTGCCCCTAATCCGATCACCCTGGCAGTACCTACAATGTCCTGCACCGGCTACTGTTCCCCCAACCATTTTTTTTTTTTTAACCAATCAGCCACAAACTATCCCAGAAACAATATTTTTTTGCTATTGTTTTCAATCGGCTTTGTTCTCTCTCACCCCCCCCCCCACTCTGTATAAAAAATATATGTATATTTTAAATGGTGCAGGAAAGTAAGAGCGCGCCTTGCTTGGAGCTTTCCTTACTACCACGATGCAGAAGTTTGTGATGGAGTGCTACAATTGGAAAAAAGTTACTCCAGAAACCCATAAATTGGGAGTTAAGAAGGGGGAAAGGAAAGGAGGTGGAGTCACGAATGGCTGAGCTTGAAAAGCAGAGTCTGATACATTTAGTTTAAAAAACTGCTGAAAATAAATTGGTAATTGAGATATTTGACAGTAAAGCTGTCATGATTTAATTGGTCACAAAGATGTTGCATTTTAAATTTTCTTACAGGGTTAAGACACCTGCTGCGGAGATCTTTGTGTGCCCAGCAATGTTGAGGCGATTATAATAGTGGTTAATGGAGTTCTGGAGAAATCTTTGTTTTGTCCAGTTACAGTTTGACTCATAAAGTGGGGCAGAGGGTTAACCCTCTGCAAAGATAATCATGTAACATGCAGATCAGATTTGTACTTTGTGTAGGTAGGTAGGTAAGTGGGTTATTGCTTTTCACACCGACACCATTTTGTTACTTCCAGTTCTTAAATTGCAATTCTGCTAATATAGCACAGCGCTGTATTTGCAGGCATCAAAGAGCTGCTGCAAACGGTAGAAAGGTGCTGCAGTTACTACGCCAATGTCAAAACAAGACTATGCTTACTTTAACAGCCAGGCTAAATGTCCAGTGTAGAATACTGAAATACAAAACGGCAGTATCTTTGTGTGTTTTTGTACAATAAAGTAAAGCACAGTGAAATTATTTAAGCAAGGATAAAAGCGAATTCACTTATGTTAATCCAAATATAAATATATATATTATCTTCTCATAGGTGCTTAACTTTTCATTATCTGAGCTTTAATTGCACATTCAGTGTAATATAGAATTTGATTTGAGTTAGTGTGTGTTCTAAATTGGTGAAATGTTAATTGTCTTTCGCTGTTGCCTGAACAAATAAAAAATGCAGCCTTTAACAGTGACTACTAAATTGTATTAGGAATCAGAATGTATGTGAGCATTGAGGTCCTCTGAACGTCCTTTGATAAAGTCGGTTTATTCACAGTTGCCATTTTGTTACCCTGAATGTTCTATTTCGTTTGCAGGGGCTCATGTACAGGGGATTTCTGAACTGCTTTGCCCTGACTATCCAGAAGGAAGGACTCCTGGGTGTGTACAAGGGCATTGGCGCCTCCTACTTCCGTCTTGGACCCCACACCATCCTCAGTCTCTTGTTCTGGGACGAGCTGCGAAAATACTACCACAGATGACCTGAAGAGGCGCTCTGAAGGAGGCGGGACTGGGGCGGAGCAGGGGGGGGGCAGAATCCGACCCGGGATTGGACCCTAGGCCTTAGTTTTCATGACAATGATACTCAGTACTCAGCCAATCCACAAGGGTCTTAAAACTCCGAGTGCCTGTCATTCCCCAGGCGGAGACTGATGGATGCAGGTGGAAGCTGGAGATTACCTTCCTGCCTGGGTGTCCCAAAGTAGGCGCAGGAGAGCCAGACCCATGTCAAGCTTTCAGGTGTTCTAAATAAGATAAATGTACATAGCATCAATCTAGGTAAAACCTCAGGTAGGTCACTTTCACTATGTCTCCCACTGGCACTAAAAAGGATTTTGAAACGGATGAACTCTGTGAAACATTTGTAAATTATTTCCCTTAAAAATAAATTAATTAAACTGGGTAGATAAGTAGTAGACTTACTGAGAGGTGAAGCTGTTCAGCTCTTTGTTGGGGGAGGAGCCATGTAGGTCTATATTTTTTAGTAACTGTACACTCTGATTTTGTGAATAGCCTAAAGGTATAAAGTTACTGACAAATATAAGAATACGTTACACATGTAAATTACCCACCACAGACCAGAGTATGTTTTTGTGCTTTCAGTCCACTGCACTTTTTTCTTTGTCTGTATCATCTAGTATTTATTGAAATGATTTAAAGTAGACATTACATCTTTTTTGCTGCCTTGCCTTTCCCTTGTCGCAGGGACAGACTGGTTCTTGGGCAGTCTCCTTGGTGGCTGCTGTCATTTCCCATTGGTATGCCAGGGCTGTACTGTTACATTCCAGTGGAATGAGAAACTTGTGCTCTTTGTACACTGAACTCTCCATTAATGGCAGACCAAGCAGACTAGGCTTACCCCAAAAGGTAGCGTGCTGGAACCTCCAATTCAGAATACCACACCAATAATACTAAACCAAAATGTCCAAAAATGGCTACATCATAAGAAAAAAATAGATCTTTATTTACATATTGGAAAGACGGGGCAGTTAAAATAACTATCGCCACAAAAACAGACCCCTTAACACCTTCCGTTGCTTAAGATGGTACAAGCTAGCATGGAAATAACAGCCATGGAAAACGTTGCCCTGAGCTGGCAGGTTCTGAGGTTCTCTGCTGTCCTCAAAATCCTTTAGGTCTTAGTTCTCTTACTTAGGCTCTGTACACAGCACTTCTTGTTTTCGCCAAGTGTCGGACGGAATGTTACAATATTCTAAATCTGCTGTGACCTGTGTACTATATTTTTTCAGCTGCTCTATGTGCAAAGGTGGGCTGGAATGGAAGGCCGAGGGAGCTTGGAGTCGGCCACAAATAGCACAAAGCACAAATAATGGGTTGCCACTCACAGAAGAGGTTCCAATTGTAGTGCGCTGAAGAATGCCCCACAGTTAAAGGTTCATTTTTCTGGTTAATGGGGCTGCAAGACTCCATGTGTAAGGGACCAATGCAGGCAGTGGACCCAGTGTTATAAGAGACCAGTTACTGCAACACCTGGTCTCCAGAGTGACATGGAGAGGCCTGGTGCAACGAATAAGCGAATACCCACACCCGTCCTTTGATGGTACTTGGGGCTAAAATCCCATGAACGGCTGACCATGGTCTGCATGGCTGTGGTGTGAAGGCATCAACCCTACCTGGGGAATACACTGGAACCACTCATTTTTTAGTGTCCAAGCACTGGGATGTAGGGCTATGGTCCAGATACCTTTTAAAATTGCTCCTTTATGGAACCTGAACTCTGAATATTGTTCCAACAGTTCTGAAATCGCGGGAGCCATCTTCGGCCTCAGACGCTGGCCGGAAAGCCTGAAGTCTGAACATCCCTAGCGTGGGGAATGGTGGGTCAATGGAGAGATGAGCCATTGCAATATAGAGATTAACCGCACACTGAAGCTGCTCCTTGCTGTAAAAGCGCTAGATCATGGAATTCAAAAGCACTAAGTGCCATTAAAGCTGGCTGCCTTAAAGTTCCACAGTTCACCTTTCATTTGTAGGACGGAACACACGTTTTCCTTTAATTCTAATATGCACTTTATGGGGATTCCAGGGACAGTTATAGCTGCTACTGAGGCACTATTTTAATAATCCTTGTCCAAAATGCAACACTCACTGGCTATAAAAATGTTGTGTAAATGCATTTAAATGAATCCCAGGTCATTTTTATATTTTTTTTTATAGGAATGTTTCGTTTTCGAAAATGAACAAAATATGTCAAGAGAATTGATAGTTTAAATAAAAGAACTACAGTAAATTCCCTCCTGTGTCTAACTTTTCTTTGCATTGAGCGTTTTTTTAGGTCTCGGCTACTGTAGGCTGCACACATGCGCAGTCTAGCTGGCGAGATTTAATGAGATAGAGGAGAACATCACTAGCGAGTTTAAGCCCCACCCCTCTTCTCCATTGGCTGGCTTCCTAAACGGTGGTCAGCCATTGGAGTAGAGGTCCTAGTGACGTTCTTCTTTCTATCTAAGCCCCGTCCTTTTCAGATTGAGGGGTGTGCTTTTGACTTTCTTTCTTACATTCTTTGATGTAAACAACAGTCAAAAACACGCCCCCCAGTCTGAAAAGGACGGGGCTTACAGACAAAAGGCCGTGTGCAGAATTCTACAACTCACAAAATGTACACATCACAAATTATGCCCTACCAAATAAAGCAAATCTTTAGCTCTGGCTAGCAGCGCGATTCTTTCATTTGCTCACCTGGAATCAGCGGTAAACTAGGATCTTTTGAAGCGGAGTCTACTGCCACCGCATCGAACCACGCGTATATCCCCATCTGCTGCCACCATTTTGCTTGGGTCGTTTCACTCTCCAACCATCGACCATGCAGGTCCACTACTGCAGCCATCGGCAAATACGTCATCCAGAGCCGTCATAGAACCCACATTGGCTTCAGTTTACGATGTTTAATGATCCAGTTTAGTGTCTTAATGTTGTACACCAAAGTAGGTAAAACAAAAACAAATCTTATCGTGGTATTTGTTCGAAATATTAAAGGGCGGCATTAGCCATTTAAACAATTTATATTTTTGAGCATTGAAAATGTTAATTTTGCAAAACTTGTAAGTCGCCTATGCAGAACATTTCTATACATGATTACCGTTAGCTGTTGCTGGAAAGATAGCTGTACTAACCTTTTGGTACACCATCAGAGGTCACTAAAAATCAAGATTTCAACGTTCCAAAATGGCCGGCTCTTTAGTTTGGTGTAGCAGGGCCGGCCGGATACATTCCGTGTGAGTGTCCCTCGTCTCATTGGTTTATGGAGTAATCGTTTGCCTTACGTTCAGAGCGTGCGAGCCTCTGGTTTTAGTCTTGCCACAGGGAATCGTTTAAGTGTTACATGGTGGCATTTACGCCATCTCGCTTTCTGCATTTAACATTTTTTCTAGAAACTGTGTGCATGAAGTTAACGTGTGATTTATTTTTCAAAAATTGTTTGTTTATAACATGTACGTGTGGTATTTTAATTGGTTGCTGTATAGTTAAAATAGCATACTGTAGTAACATTATGTAGTTAGGATGTTGTATTTGTTATGATACTATGATTGGAGCCTGGCGTTCTTTGGAATGTTGAGGAGTCCGCTGAGCGAGGTGGGTGCCAGCGACTGGTGTCCCACAACCAATGGATTGCGCTGCTGCCTCTGGTGATAGGGAGCCACTATTGGAGAATGGTGTCCGTGCTGCCTTATTACTGGGAGGGGCAAGCGGTGTGCGCGCACGACTGGTGAGGAGATCCTATTGTATACGTGTCGGTCAAGGATGGCTGGTCGGGTGCTGGGTCTATGCAGGGTGCACTGCCGAGTTTGTCCTAGCCCGATGGTGTTCTTTCTTTCACGGCTTGATTGCATTTTTCCGCCATCTCATTGGTTTTGGGACAGTGGTGCACGTGCATTTTGTGTTTTGTGCCATGTTCTGCTGGGAGTGTTTCCATTTCTTTGGAGTCTGGTTGTGCACCATTGTCTGTTGGTGGCTTGTCGGGGGGGGGGGGGGGGGAGACCTTGCCTCTCTGTAGGCTCCTCTGTGGGCTTTGTAGCTTTCGGTGCTTCTTGTGGGGTAGGTCTCTGGCCGTCTTGGGTGAATGAAGGTTGCTGCAGCTGCGGGCGTTTCCTGGCTTTCTCCATGGGCGGGTCCCGGGGTGTCTGGTGCCGTCTCCTTTCGAGGACCTGTTGGGCGGTCTCTGGTTGCCGTGGGCTGTGCCCTGGCCTTCGTCGTTTTCTTGTTGGCGGTGTGCCAGCATGCCGTTCCAGTGCCGTCCTCTCTGTTTGTGGATCCGGTCCTGGCCACCAGGGTGGGGAGCGTGGTCTTTCGGGCTCTGCATTTGCCGCAGTGTTGGGGTTCCCCACTGCCGAACGGCAGTAACCCTGTGACCTAGAAATTTGTAACTACATACCTCCTGCGAGTCTCTTTTTGGTGCCCAGCAATTTATCGCTGTCAACCATACTCGCAACTTCTATTTCCACGATAGTCACTTTGTATGTACTGTACATGTTACCCAAAAGGGTGTGTGTGTGTGTGTGTGTGTGTGTGTGTGTGTGTGTAGCTCTGTGTGTGTGTGTAGCTCTGTGTGTGTGTGTAGCTCTGTGTGTGTGTGTAGCTATGTGTGTGTGTGTGGCTCTGTGTGTGGCTCTGTGTTTGGCTATGTGTGTGTGTGGATCTGTGTTTGGCTATGTGTGTGTGTGTGTGTATGGCTCTGTGTGTGTGTGTCTGTTTGGGTGTGTGGGTCTGTGTGTTTGTGTGTGGCATTTGCGAGAGATTAAGCTATTGGCATTTATTTATCTGTTTTCAAAACCAACACATAAATAAAAAATTTGTCACTTGCAATGCCAATAGCTCTAACTTTTGCAAAGGCGAGACCGTTGCCTTGTAAATGCTTGTCTCGCGTTGAGAGCGCTTGTGCAAGAATCTATGCCACAATATTGATTTTAAATGCAGCATCTCTGACGCTTTCGGATCTTTTAAATATGTTCGGACCTATGGAAGGATGGTAAGTATTACTTTTTATGTAGAGATGCTACCAGAGATTTCTAGTGTGTACACTCAGGCCATGCATTCCTCCTTAAAACCACCTTGCTGTCTGACCCCCAACAGTAGTGAGACTTTGCCTCCTGTCTTCCCTCCTCCTCAGCAAAATCTGATTAACAGCGGGTCACTGTTCCAGGTTTGGAGCCCTCTTTGAACTCGACAGCAATATCAAAGTTCTGCTGGGCCCATCCCTCCAAGCAAGGGGTATAGCTTCCATAGGTGCACTGGCACCCAGGGCCACGGAACCCTAACTATTCATAGGATTTCACAGTTCAAACAGCAGCCAGAGGGTAATTTCCTTCCGTACAGTAGGGCCCTTGTCACACTGGCTATGCCCCTGCTCCAAGCACCCCACCCAGGTTTTCATGTAAGATTGTATATAGTGCAAACATGACCCAACGGTATTCGAGCACTTTACAAGAGAACTAGATTACATTACATTTCTTTTATGCAGGAGGAGATTAGGTGATTTTCTCAGAATCGCAGGATGTTGAGCACAGGCCTGGATTGAAGCCTGGTTCCCTAGTTCCGAAATTGGCAATTCTAAAGCCATATCTCTACCTCAGTGTAGTTGACTTCACCGCAGCAGTGGGGGCACATCAGGTCTCAAGTGAGTGTACCCAATAACATACCCAAGACACTGACCTATTATTCTCTAAAAGTTCATCCTGGCAATCAGAATGTGTTCAGTGAGCTGTTAGACCATCAGTACCAATCTCGTATCTTTAAATAATGTACACGTCGAGCTTTTGAGAAATAAGCAGTATGTTTTCAGGGAATAATGGTTCTGCATTGTAAAGTAAAGTCAAAAGTAAAGTCCACATTTGTAAAGCGCACAATCACCCGTAAGGGTCTCTAGGCGCTGGGGGGCCGTCGGGAAGATTAAGTGAGCTACTGCCCAGAGTCACATGGTGCTGGGCTAACCTGCCGCCGGAGCCGGGGATCGAACCGTGGTCCCCAGATTCCAGCGTCAGTCGCCCTGGCCGCGGCGCCACACCTCTCCCCATTGTAGGATCTTCGCTGATAGTCATAAATGTTACAATAATTATGCATTGTGTGGTTGGACTGCGGAACTCTTCATTTTGAAGTAGTTGTCCATGTAGGTAAACACACTTGCTGTATTATTCCATATGAAGAGAAATACTCTTTGGAAGCCTATGCTAGGCAAAATGCTGACTGTCGGACTCCAGAAGGATTATTTAAAGACTTCCATTTCTGCAACTGAGGTGGGAAAAGGCTTAAAACCTGTCTACAATAGAGTGAAAGGCTCTGAAAATGGATCCCTGTCCCTGTAATGCTCAGGACCATCCCCTAGACATGATGCATTGTACTGGCAGTGCCTCCAAGGTCAGTTCTGGGTCTTTTTCTGGCTTGTGATATAGGGATCCCAGAACAGAGTAAGTTGGACACCTGTTTTTCCAGTGAATTTTCATTCCTAAATTGGCACTTTGACCTTCTCTCAATGTCTTGTACATCTTTCTGTTGAGTGAAGCTTTTTGTCTGGTATTTACAGTTCTCTTTCTGTTCGAAATGCCATCTCTTTTTATCAAGTGCCCCTCCTGTGGGAGGAAGAAACCTGCCAGAGACCCACATAAGGTGTGTGAAAGATCTTCCGACAACAGTCGGGGAAACTGATTTTTGTCAAAGAAATGTCCAGGACATTGAAGGACAGAAGGCAACAAACTTCGAGGGGACATTAGAAGTCAAGAGATCTAAGGAGGAAGAAGAAAAAAACATGCAAGTACTGAAGACAGCCAGCACCTGCAAGAGACTTCCATAGAAGTCACTCTAAGGAGAGGTCAAAGGATAAAGAAAAACATAGTAGAAACCCTTCTCAATGTCATTCCAGGTTGACATTCAAGGTAACAACATCACTGTCAATGGATTTGGCTCCAACGTGCTTCGCGTTGATAGCTGGCTCGCTGCCAACGTGATTTCATCAAAACCATAGAAGATCCTCTTAAGACGTCTGCATTAAGGCAATCCAGGACAATGGTGACCCACTCTCTCGCCATTGATACATTCTCCAGTGATATTTAAGAAATCAAGGTTGAGGCATTACCCTGCTTGAGGCACACCGTGGTTTTGACAGTCACTTTCGCCATCGATTCATTCCATCTGCTCTAGGTCGACTTGTTTCAACAAGACTGGATTCACCAACATACCTTGTCTCCGCATCGTCCAAATCAATGCCAAGGTTTTCTGCATCATCTGTCCTGCTGAAACAAAGGAAAAGACTGACACACACCTGAAGAGTGTTCCTCCTGAGGAGGTCTTGTGTTCCTCCTGAGGTGCTACTGCACCCTGGATTCTCTCCTGAGTGACAAAGACCACCTCCTGTGCATCCTAAAGCTGATTATTCTTCCTGAATATCATTCACAGGTACCGTTGCATCTTCTGCATCTGCCTACTCCACAAGAATGGATTCTAAGCCACTCTCGGTGTCCTTGTTTGGACGGCATACTGAAGAAGAAATGCTGAAAACGAAAACAATTGGGTTGAGATACTGAAGAATGTGGCACTAAAGAGAAGGAAAAGATTTTTTAAACATATAAAACTAAAGAAAAGCAGTACTTTCTACAGAGGGTTTAATCTCCTTGCTCGCCATACCAGCCGCAACCACAGTGAGGCAGAGTACCAGTGAAAGACCTGAAAGCCCAAATCTACGCTCACTATATCATCCAACCGTGGCAAATGACATTGGTAAGTAATAGGTAGTGGCAGTCTAATACTCACCCCACTCCCCCCTTCCGTTCACCACTCCAGTGGGGCGGGCGGTATTGCAGCATCAGGAAGAGTGGAGATGAAAAACCTTGGACACATGAGTGCTAAATATTGCGAGTTATGGCTGCTGAGAGACACGTGGGAACACGCCCTTGGGGTTGTGTATGTGTGGTCTAGAGTGCCTGTGCACGCTCCTTACTTGGTGTGCCAGCCATCTGGGAGAGTGTGATTAGCAGGGTCATGAGATTGCCCCCATTCGCAAGAGAGCTGGGTATCTGGACCCTGGTACCATTCAAACGTATCAGTGAGGCTATGTCGTTCGCTCATTGGAGAGAGGGTGATTATGAGACACTGGGGTACTTGTATCCAGATGAGCGGTTTGTTACTTTTGAGGAGGCTTGTGTCGATTCCTTGGTCGGGACTGGACAGTTTCTTCAGTATGCTAAAATTGCCAGTATGGCTCTGGGAATTCGGTCAGGGTTTCCCTAGGCTCCTTAGAAGTTAACAACTTTGTTGACAATGGGTATTGCCTGATTTTCAGAGTCTGTGTTCAATGGGGCACTTAAACGGTACTGAGTCGGAGGGAGCTTTCCTGCAAGGTGGATCTGGTTAGATGACTTAATGGACCCCCTGATGGATAAAGAATAGACTGAGGTTTGTGCGCTTACTAGAAGGGCGTCCTACAATGCCAGGTTTTTAACTGATCCACTTCAGTTACGTTCACTGCATTTACTTGAAGCCTGAGGTGCGGGGCAGCAGGTGTCTCTCTCCTGCATTAGTCTGGCGGTGTCTGACGGTGTGCTTGTTTTGGGCTAAGGTGATAGCAAGATTGTGGAGGGCGGCTGACTTGGTGGTGGAGACCTCCAGACGGTGTCTACTGAGCATAATTAGGAAGCCCTGGAGAGGGGTGATACGTTGGGAGTTCTTGAGGCTAGCACTGGTCGTTGCCAAGTGGCGTGTAGCAATGATATGAGGCCCCCCTTGGTATTATGAAGTGGTGATACAGTTTAGTGGGCCCTAGCAGAGCAGACACATATTTGACTGGCTAGGAAGGATGATAGAGTGTGGACTTAGACACCTGTGCAGAGCCACTGGAGGCATTGTAGGAGGCCAAGGAGGGCACCCAGGACCCATCTTCATAGGTACAGACTGCGGTTGTGAGTACATACACGATGAGGTGGGTGATGACGGTGCTCAGTGGCAGGGCCTGCTGTACAGGAGGGACGCTGTGACAGACCGTGATAGGAGGATTGGGTTCTGGGGAGTTCTCTGGCAAATTCATGAACTGAAGAAAAGGATTGATTATGTATGGTCTTCAATATTGGGTGGGGGGGTGGCCTACCTATGGAGAGAATGATAATTGGGGATACTGTAAAACTGTTGACTTTGATGCTGACTTATTTTTGTGAAAACAATAAAAACCTGTTTAACAAAAATACTGGGAGTCATGGCTGTTCTTTACCTTTTTAAGACTAAACCACCACCAATTCCTCCAAAAACAACACTGATGCACCTAAATACCATCCCGAAGAACAAAACGGCAGTGCTACTAAAACAGCTGGTTCCACCTCAACAAAAAGGTCCAGGTATTTTCGAATTCAAAACAAGGGTCCAAAACTGGAATACAGATAGATTTTTGGATCTATGGTTTACTGACATCCATCAAGAGAAACATGACAGATGCTGTCCCTTCATCAAATCTACAATCAAGCAACATGATTGGTTTTGTATCAGTAGACCTGCAAGGTGAATATTTCTACATAACTGTTGCAAAGCATCAAAGGAAGTACTTAAGATTTGCAGTTGGGAATTTACATTTCCAATATTTTGTTATGCCATTCGGCCTCAAATCGGCTCCCCCTCTTGTTCTCCAAATGCATGGTGGTAGTAGCGCATACCTACGAAGACAAGGAAATGTAATCTCTCCACACCTGGACAACTGGATAATCGAAGCACCCAGCCAATCATAGGAAACACACCACTTCAAGAGAACATCCATGTTATTTCACAGATTAGGTCTACCAATCAGCCTCAAAACATCAGTCTCCAGACCAGTACAACCACCCTATCTGGGAGCTATGATACACTACAGAAGGAAGTGTCTATCCTTGGGAGGAGAGAATGTCATCTATCTGATAAGTGTCCTCTCTTATTAAACAGCAGTTTTCCTCTCTCCTAGGTTCTGTGGCATGTTGGATCTACCTTGTCTCCAACACAAGGCTACACATGAGACCCATGCAGCAATGCCTGGAAGAACGATGGCTTCAAAGACCAGGCAAGCTGCAACTGACTATCAGCAAAGCAGTCCCTCACTTGCTGGTACATTAGATATCATTCCCTCAACTAAGTTATTTTTCCTCCGGAGACTGCGTTGCAAACCATTGTAAAAAATACATCACTGAATGGGTGGGGAGGGAATCTGGAGCATCCGTCAATTCAAGGTTTTTTTGACAGTCAAGAAAAGCACTTACCATATCAACTATCTGGATCTGCAAGTGGTCCATCTGGCTCTCCAGTCTTTCCTTCTGTCAAAGATTTTACATCCAATTTTTTTTGGCTTCCTTGTGATTTGTCTCACTGGCTCTGCATGCCAATGATGAATGCCATAACTCCACAACTGACCCATAATCAATGGGCCATAACTCCATTTTTTCATTTTGTATCCGGTTAACCATAATGAAGACAATGTAATAGTGGTATCAATGCTACCTCGTTTCCCTCAGTCTAAATCTATGTGAACATGTACAGGGCCTTAATCTTTTGTGCTTTTTCTTTATTCCTATTCTTCATCACCACATTTTATTTTGGGTTTGTGGTTATTGTAGTTCGTTATTATGGTTTCTTCATTTTCACATAATGCCATCTTACCCACTGCTGGTGAAACCAGTAATATACATACAACACACAAGGCATTATCACGTAGTTCTCCTTACCCAATTTACTTTTTTAACACTTAAGGCCTCCCAACGTTGTCACCCCATGACTATGCTATAGTACCTAGAAACTAGCTGCCTTATTATATGCCTTTTGTGCGATTGGTCGAAGATGGTTGTCACTATGTTTTATATATGGGAAAGGGGTGTAAGAAGCTGGCTCACTATATAGTGCACTACAATGAAGTACACTGTGCAATGTGGGCGAGCAGTTAGTCTTATCAGAGGGTAGTGGTAAGCATTTGTTGTACTCACCGAGGCAATAAATGAGACACATACTCGAGAATAAATCGGAGAGTAATTTACAAAAATAACACTGATTTTTATATAATTTTTCAGAACAAGACCTTCTTTCTACACTATGTACTTTTTAAAATGGCAATTCTCAAAGTTCGCAAAATGAAAACCTTTAGTGCGCACTTACGTACCATTGAAATCAATGGCAGAAAATAGAAAAATCCATATTAAATAACACTGGGATCTCAAGGTTCCCCTTCGGGATTTAAGAAAGTAGCAAGGCCAGGCCCAATGTTCCACCAACAGATTCTCAGGAGTGTCCCCGATTCGGCCAGTAGCACGGTGCTGAGGTCGTTGGTAGCTGGTGTGCTACGAAGAAGGGGACCACTTGAAAACACACTGCACAAAGGGACTTAAAGGTAAGTATGAGGGGTTCCACTCTGGAGCAGGTCACAGGGACACGAGAGCATGGCTGGATCATTGTTACAAAGGTCAGTTGGGCCGGGTGCAGAGCAGTACCTCGACTTCTAGAGAGTTCTTTGGTGATTTGTCGAAGGCTGGAGGAACTCCAGGGTTCTTTGAGGCCTCCCAGTTGCAGGACGAGACAGCACTCCACGAGTGTCCAGTCCTTAAGGCAGCAGGCAGGGTTTAGTGTCAAAATTAAGCAGCAAAGCTTCCGTTCTCGGGTCAGCTGCTCTTCTGGGTCTGAATCTTGATCGTGTCCCTCAAATCTAAAGTTCAAGGTCCAGGGATGCCACCTACATACTGAATTTACGGGCATTGCAGGGGGTGGACAGGGAGTAGCCAATAGGCTACCTACCTTTAGGGTGTCTACACCCTCTTAAGTGACCACTTCCTGTGGGAAAGGGCACTTCCCAAACTCTGATAGGCTAATTCCTGCCATCTAAGATGAAAGTATTGGAAAAGTTGTGCTCACATCACCTTCACCACCTTCGGGGGTGGTGCTGGCTTAATGTGGGCACACTCCCTAATCTAACTAGATTTCCCACATGTCGTCCTGGCAAATGTGGAGCAGGAAAGGGGGGTTGGCATCCTCCACTATCTGGAGAGGCCTGGGTTGCATTTGAAAGACTGCATCATCTTTGGAGCTTCCCACCCTGGTAGGTCATCTTGGTCTGAAGGAGGTGTGAAGCACCTCTACCCAGAGAAGCCTTTGTTCTCCAGTATTAGGGTGTCTTTCATAGATTCACATGCTTAAATATTCCCCGTCGTCGAAGTGGGAGCCCCACGGTAAATAAAATAGCAATAAAATCCCAATAAAATATGTATGTAAAAACATAACGATTCAGAAAAGGGGGTGGTGATGAACAGAGTGTCTGAATTAAGCAGACCACTCTTACCCAGTCTAAAGATCAGGGCTTGATCCATCACCGTTATTTAGCTCACTGCCCCATCCCAGCTCAGAACCTGGCTATATGCAAATTAGTCTGTCCCTGGCCCAGTGCATCATGGGAACAGGGCAGACCAAACTACCAAGCCAATTCTTCACCAGAAAGGAGACAAGCTACCGGGGACCGGTTTCTGGCATTTCAGCCTCGTCGGCCCGGCTTGCTTGAATCCTGATGGAGCAGTGAGCAAGGGACTCATGTCTGAGTATACCCTGCCACACCTCCAGTATTAGGGTGTCCTGTGGGAAAGGGCACTTCCCAAACTCTGATAGGCTAATTCCTGACATCTAAGATGAAAGTATTGGAAAAGTTGTGCTCACATCACCTTCACCACCTTCGGGGGTGGTGCTGGCTTAATGTGGGCACACTCCCTAATCTAACTAGATTTCCCACATGTCGTCCTGCCAAATGTGGAGCAGGAAAGGGGGGTTGGCATCCTCCACTATCTGGAGAGGCCTGGGTTGCATTTGAAAGACTGCATCATCTTTGGAGCTTCCCACCCTGGTAGGTCATCTTGGTCTGAAGGAGGTGTGAAGCACCTCTTCCCAGAGAAGCCTTTGTTCTCCAGTATTAGGGTGTCTTTCATAGATTCACATGCTTAAATATTCCCCGTCGTCGAAGTGGGAGCCCCACGGTAAATAAAATAGCAATAAAATCCCAATAAAATATGTATGTAAAAACATAACACATAGAAATACACACTAGAAATAATTGCAAATACCAGGTCATAATTTCCACATAGTAAAACATGGAGAGAGAAAGAACTTTTGTAACATATCCCTGTCATTATGTTAATCCAAACTACAGCTAATCAGGCGCAAGCACCCCTCCAGAACTTTCTCCTCAGAGGCTCAGGCCCTCAGATTTTCTACCGCACGTCGTGTGAAGGGAGTCTCCCTGAGCTCTGCTCAGTTTTCTACTTTATTCTGGTTTCCAGTACTTTCTACAATGTCTTCAAGTAAGAAGTCTTTGTTTAGACCCTGTTCTTCTTGTGGGAAGTTGCAACTTTATTCTGAGGACCCCCACAAGAAATGTATATACTGCCTATATCCTAACCATGAGGTAGGCAAATATAAAATCTGCAGGACTTTTCCCACCAAAACCTTAAAGGATAGGGAGGGTCGCCTCCTCCTCTGGTTACAAAGGCTGAAAGACAAGGATTCAGCTCTTTCTGTCGCAGAAAGCCTGATGTCAGGTACTTCTAAGGCTGCCTCAAAGCATAGCAGTGTGCAGGATATACCTTCTCCCTTCTTGAAGAAGAAGAAACTCTCACTCATGAAGGCTCCTGTGGTGTCCCCACCTCCTCCTGCTACGCCGACGCCCCCGAGATCTGAGTCTCAGGTGTCTACGGCTGCTTCTAAGCATGTTTCCACCTCAAAACGTGTAAAATCGTCGACGGGAGCGTCAACGATCGTCCCGACGACAAGATCTGCCGTCTCCGGCTCATCGACGACAACAGTGACGACGACTTTGGCTTCTGGTTCGTCGACGGCGTCTGTCGACGAAGGTATGCCTCTGTTTTAAGACTGTCTCGCCAACGATTCCTATCGCCTCGACGTCGAAGAAGGTCTCGCGTCGTCCTCAGGATCTACGTCGATGAAGAAAGCCTCCTCGTCGTCAGCTGCTCTGTCGACTAATGTTCCGTCGACAGCGGTTTTGTCGACGACAGCCTCATCTACGACGACTCAGTCGACCGGGACTCCGTTGGCGGTGGCTCCGTCGACGTCTGTTCTGTTGTCGTTGATGGCTTTGATGATTTCATCGACGGTGGTGCCATCATCCTTCGCATCCGTGCCTCTGGTGCCGATTCCTTCATCCGGGTCTGGTGTTTCCTCCTCCGACCCTTTGCACCAACGTCGCAAAGTGCCTCTGGAACAGCTTGACATTCCACGTGGCATGCAGCCCCCGTCACCCCTGTTTGCGACAGGTTCTGAACAGGACTTTGGTTCTGAAGAAGACGACGATGTCATTTCCGGGCAGCACGAAGCCCTTCTGAACTAGTCATAAAGTGTCAAGACTATGGGGATGATCACGAGGACTCGTATTTTCAGGAGGAGGAACCTGCCACTCAGGTTCCTACGGCAGCACTTCCTCTTTCCCTCATTTCCAATCTCCAGTATATACTGGAGGATTACAACAGGCGTTTCCCGTCATCTTGCCATGGTTGGCTGCTGCCTATGGCTCCTGCGCCTGCACCAGCTCCTTCCGCTGCCGCTATCGGCATCGCCGCCTGCTCCGGCTAAGACCTCTATTCAGGTCCATGCTACGATGTACGAAGACGATGATGATAATCTTTGCCCAGACAGAGAGGATGGCGAGCTGCAGGATGATGATACTGATGGTGATGGCGATATGCAAGATTGGGACGATTACCAAATTCAGACACCGTCCCTCCCTCCTGCAACTCCTGGGGATTCCCCTCCTGTTAACATTGCAGGCTTTCACCAACTCATGGATAGAGCGGCGCTCCGCTATAAACTTCCCATGGTTCAAAGGGAAGAAAAACTGCTTTCTTTATGACTTTAGGAGTCAACCTTTCAAGCAAGTTCGGACAGTCCCAATCAAAGATTTCATTTGGAATGAAGGAGTCAAGTTGATGCAAACGCCGAATTCCATCCCTGCACAACTACCTCTATTGGAGAAAAAGTATAAGGCGCCCCAGGGTTCTCCAGCTTGCCTGGTGGCACAGCCTAAGCCGGATTCAGTAGTCTCCCAGGCCGCCCAGTGCCTTTCCAGAAACCCATCTTCCCCGATTACGGCTCCTCCAGATCGCGAAGGTCGTCGCCTCGATGCCATCGGGCGAAATTTTTAACTATGTCTTCCACTACTGTACGGGCCTCTAATGATTTGGCCATACTGGGACGCTACGATTGTCAAATGTGGTTTGACATGTCCACCTTTGTTGCCCTCCTTCTTGAGTCCTCCAGGGCGGAGGCTCTTAAAATTCTTCAGGAGGGGGAAAGAGTGTCGGAAGAGATCATCGACTGCTCAGTGGATATTGCCTGCACTGGCTTCCGTCAGCTTGCGGGGGCAGCTGTTCTACGACGCCAGGGTTGGCTTTGTTCCACCTCTTTTCGCCAGGAAGTTCAGGTGAAAATTCTCGACATGCCTTATGACGGCGAGTCACTCTTTGGTCAACATGTCGATGAGGCGCTGCAGACAATGAAGAAAGATACTGAAACGGCTCGTTCCTTAGGCACTTTGCAGTTCCGCAAACAGCCCTTTCGTGGTGCGCGCAGACGCGGCACCACCTTCTTTTCGTGGCGGATCTAATCAATATCGCTCCTATGGCCAGGGAAATCAACTGTATTCCAACCAGCCGCAGCAGATCTCTCACCAGCAGTCTTCCAAATCCTATTGTGGAAAGTCTTCCCATAGAGGTTCCACTTCCAAAATGCGCGCAAGGTTGGAGGTCGAATCTCCCTGTTCTTTTCTCAATGGTCCTAAATTACCTCGGACCGTTGGGTGCTGGATATTGTATCAAAGGGCCATGCCTTGGAGTTCGTAAAGTTTCCTCCTCACACTCCTCCGACTGGTCTGCCTCCTGTGCACCTCAAAGAACTTTTCCAGCAAATTCGCATTATGATTCAAAAAGGTGCCATCGAAGTGGTTTCCAAGTCTGAGGGGGATGGGATTTTATTCGCGATTTTTCCTCATCCTCAAAAAGACAGGCGACTGGCGTCCAATCCTCGATTTACGGGCACTGAACAAATACCTGAAGTGCCAGTCCTTCCGCATGCTCACGCTGATGGAGATCCTACGTCTTCTCTGCAAGGACGACTTCATGACCACCATCGACCTCCAGGATGCTTATTTCCATGTGCCAATTCTTCCTCATCACCGGAAGTACTTGCGCTTCTGGGTGAGGCGGACAGACTTTCAATTCAGGGTGCTACCTTTTGGCCTGGGCTCCGCCCCTCGTGTCTTCACAAAGTTTTCGGCTCCAGTGGTGGCTTATCTACGTCTACAGGGCGTCCAAATTTTTCCATACCTAGACGATTATCTCATCAAGTCACAGTCTCACAGCCAGCTGTCTCGACACACACAACTCTGTCAGACCTTATTTCGCTCCCTCTGTCTTTCCATCAATGCCGAGAAATCTCAGGTCGACCCAGCTCACTGCAGGACTTTTCTAGGCGCCACTCTGGATATGTCACTAGCCAAAGCATTTGTGTCTCACGAACGTCGGCTGCGGATTCTACGCCTGGTGGATCTCCTTTGTTCAAAAGAGTCTGTTTCCATTCGTATCTTGAAGTCTTTTCTTGGAATGGCGTCCTCGTGCATCTCTCTGAAACCAAATTGCAGGCTCAGGAGTCGCCCCATTCAGGAAGAATTTGACGGTCAGTGGCGTCAGGTCACCGGCTCTTTCAACGATCTCGTTCATGTGACCACCCAGATGAGGCCGGCTCTCCAATGGTGGGCGCAGCCGTCCAATGTGGCTGCCGGGACCTCATTCCTCACCACAGCTCCGGAACACATTCTGACCACGGATGCCTCCTTGGAAGGTCGGGGCGCACACCTTCAAGGGCTGTCCATCAAGGGCAAATGGACTCAGTCTCAACGCTCCTGGCACATCAACAGGTTGGAGTTGATGGCCATCTTCCTGGCTCTCAAATCGTTCCATCTTCTCATCCAGGGAGAATCGGTGCTCATCCAAACCGATAATACCACCAGTATGCACTATGTGAACTAGCAGGGCGGCACCAAATCTCCTCTCCTGTCTCGACTGGCACAGACTGTCTGGGATTGGGCACTTCGGCACCACATTACCCTGCCAGCAGTTTATCTACCGGGCATCTCGAACATCCTAGCGAATGCCCTCAGCAGGTCCGCATCCTCGACTCGCGAGTGGGAGCTACATCAGCCGACTTTGGACTTCATCTTTTGGCGTTGGGGTCAACCACACATAGATCTCTTTGCAAGCCCAGTGAACCGAAAATGCCCGTCCTTTGCAAGTTGGCTTCCCCATCCTGAATCGTCCGAGAATGCCCTTTTGATGGATTGGTGCGGCCTATTCGCC
This sequence comes from Lissotriton helveticus, assembly GCF_964261635.1. NCBI lineage: Eukaryota > Metazoa > Chordata > Amphibia > Caudata > Salamandridae > Lissotriton > Lissotriton helveticus. Next base: position 66,357,525 of record NC_136073.1, on the reverse strand, counting down.
TACGCCTTTCATCCGATTCCACTGGTTCCTCGAGTGTTATGGAAGATGCGGAGACAACAGTGCCACATTCTCCTGATCGCTCCTAGATGGCTTCGACAAGTGTGGTTCTCTGAACTGCTGCTTCTTTCTCAGTGCAAACCCATTCTCCTTCATCCTCGAGTGGACCTCATGATGGACGAGGGCCTGATCTGTCATCCGGACCCCTCCTCTCTCAAATTATCGGCCTGGAACCTTAGCACCTTGAATTTGCCCATTTGACCATCCCGCCAGCATGCAGAGACATTCTTGCCAATGCCAGAGCTCCATCTACAACAAAGACTTATAAACTGAATTGAAAAAGATTATGTCACTGGTACGCAGCTGCCAACATTCATCCTGTTCATTCTACTACAGCTCAGTTACTACCATTCTTTCTAGAGCTGGCACAGTCAGGGCTTTCCCACTCCACTTTGAAAGTTTTCTTGGCGGCGATTTCTCACTTCCGGCAGGATGGCTCCTACTCTCTCTGCTCTTCCAGAATCATTAGTCAGTTTTTCAAGGGACTGTTCAGGAAGTTTCCGCCCATTAGGCGTCCTCCTCCAACCTGACATCTCAACATTGTTTTGGCACATTTAATGAAGGCACCATTCAAGCCTATCCACAAAGCGGAGTTGACATTTTTAACTTGGAAAGTGGCCCTTCTCCTTGCTTTAACCTCTTCACGTCGTGTGAGTGATATTCATGCATTTACTATTAAGCCTCCTTTTCTCCAATTCAAATCGGTCTGTGTAGTTGTAAGACGGGGTTCGAGGGGGAGCGCAGCAGTAATAGGCAACAACCGTGTTCTGGTTATTTGTGGGTTTATTAGTGAGAACAAATGGTCTGTACAGCTTTTTTGCCTTGAGTGGGACCTCCGTGGTGATCTACTGCGACTCCTTCCCCGTCTATGGACCTTCTCTTTCTTCCGGAGTCCTTCAGGGGTTCTTGTGGGCGGCTCTTCCTCGGAGTCCGTCGCTGCTGGCTCTGACACCTCCCCAGTTGGGAAAACAGAAAAGAAAACAGGGACCGAGTGTGAATACTGTACACTCACGAGAATAAAAGGGGCGGGAGTGAGGGAGGAATCACCGGTGCTCGACTATATACAGTGTTCTACGTGGTTGGAGGGTAGTGCACAGGAATAGGGTACCGGGACTTAGGTCTCCCCTGGTTTGGTACCTAGTGTACCTTTACTGCTAGCCCAGCCCCGCAAGCGCTCACGCACCTGAGTGAGCCACGCACCTCCCCTGGGTGAGTGGCTGGGCGGCTCACAGGAACGGTGGCCTCCTGGCTTTCTGTCGTCCTCAGCTGGCGCCGACTCAGCTTCCTTCTGTGGTTTCTCCAACTGTACTCCCCCGGCCTCTGGTGGTTTTCGCCGTTCTCCGTCGTTTTCTGTCTCCTGTGCAGTTTCTTCTGACTTCCCTCGTCTCCCGTCTCCGCCTTCTCCTGTCTCGCTCTTCGTCTTCTCCCACTCGTTCCTCCACGCGTTCCGCTCCTCCGACCTCCAGGTGTACAAGCACCCCTTTGTTTCCGGGTTCCGACCTTTTGTTGGAAACGCGTAGTCTGCAGGCTCCTCCCCTTCTGTCAGCGTCCATGAATTAAAGGGCCAGTCCACCTCGGCCGTCTCCGACCGGTTCCAGTCCATGTCCTGAGAGGAGGAGAGAGAGACAGAAGGGGGTGAAGGTAATACAGTGGCAGTCCATTCCCAGCTTGATGTGGTGTCCCGAGGGGTTCTGGGAGTTGTAGGCGGTGAGGACCTCACGTACTCAAGGGACCTCCTATACACCCCGTTACAGTAGTGCTTCGCACCAACCCGGCGTTCATGCCTAAGGTGCCCACTGACTTTCACCTCAATGAACCTGTTTTCTTAAAGACCTTCTTTCCCAATCCTCAATCTCCAGTGGAGCAACGTTTACATTCTCTGGAAGTTAAGCGATGCCTGAAATTTTACATCGATAGGACGGCACCCTTTCGCAAATCTGATCAGCTGTTCGTAGCCTACGGACGCATGTGCAAGGGGCGTTCTGTCACCAAGTCAACTATTGCACATTGGATTTATTCAGCAGTTTCCTTCTGTCATCAGAAGGCTGGCAAGCCTCTTCAATCCTCGGTGAGAGCTCATTCCACCAAGGCGATGTCATCCTCTACTGCCTTGTTTGCTGGTGTGCCGATTCACCAAATTTGCCGAGCAGCTACATGGTCCAGCAGGCACACTTTCACGAGACATTACTACCTTGAAACGATCAACGAAGCCGATACGGCAGTGGGACAAGTGGTGCTTCGCAATCTTTTTAACTAAGATGAGTCTCTGCTTTCTACCCTTCACCTATATGGTTTGTGTAATGATATTGTTATTTTATTATTATCATGCCTACCTGGCTATGCTTGATATTTTGCATTTTCATGCCTATGCATTGCTGATTTTGCTCTTACTGCCAGCTATTACTGCTCACTATTCTATTCAAGCATGTGAATCTATGAAAGACACCCTAATACTGGAGAAGAACAATTGTTACTTACCTGTAAACAGGTGGTTCTCCAGTATTGGTGTCTTTCATAGATTCACATGCGACCCACCCGCCTCCCCTCAGAGGCTCGCTCCTCCTCCTAGACTCTTTTTGTTACTCTTGTGCTACCAAAATCTGAGGGCCTGAGCGTCTGAGGAGAAGGTTCTGGAGGAGTGCTTGCGCCTGATTGGCTGTAGTTTGGACTAACATAATGACAGGGATATGTTGCAAAAGTTTTATCTCTCTCCATGTATTACTGTGTGGAAATTATGACCTGGTATTTGCAACTATTTCTAGTGTGTATTTCTATGTGTTATGTTTTTACATACATATTTTATTGGGATTTTATTGCTATTTTATTTACCGTGGGGCTCCCACTTCGACGACGGGGAATATTCAAGCATGTGAATCTATGAAAGACACCAATATTGGCGAACCACCTGTTTACAGGTAAGTAACAATTGTTCTTCCTGGCCTCAGATCGCTGGCTCTCACCCAATGTCTAGTGGTGGCAGGATGGCTAAGACTAGTCAGAGACCACACCAGTGCTTGGTATGTTTTCTGGGGACCCTATAAGGTCCCGTGTGCATTTATCAATAAATCCAACACTGGCATCAGCTAGTCTTAAACCTGCCATATTTTGGCGAAGCCTGACTGCTCATGCCAAGCTACCAAGGGGGTGAGCAGGGATTCTTTTTAGTAGTGTATCCCCCCTTATCCTGACTAGAAGGAACGGTCCCTATTAGGACAAAGGTGCAAACCATTGCCAACTAGAGACACCCATTTTTAACAGTGAGGATTTATTAAAACAAGATGTTTGGTACCAAACATCTTAGGGTACAGTGAAGCTATAATGGAGCTAACCAACCAACCACGCCCTCGCCGCCGTCCCCCGCATCCGAAGAGCGACAACAGGAGGAAGATCCTTCTCCTACCTGGCCGCCAAGACCTGGAACTCACTTCCCACCAATCTGCGCCTGACCCAAGACCACCTCTCCTTCAGGAAGAAGCTCAAGACCTGGCTGTTCGAGCAGTAGCGGCACCCCCCCCCCCCCCCTCCCAGCGCCTTGAGACCCTACGGGTGAGTAGTGCGCTCTACAAATGACCTGATTGATTGATTGAGCTAGGAAACTAATGCCAAGTATCCAGCTCGTGCACTCTGGCTTCCTTGTGCACTTACAATATCCAAGAATGGACTTGATATTGCATGGTCATATCTGCTCATGCAGATATGTCCACACATGCAATATAGTGCACCCTGCCTTAGGACAATAAGGCCTACAGTAGGGGTGACTTACCATACCTCATGCAGTGTCTATGGGCATGGCACACAGGGCTATGAGCCATGTCGACTCTTCAGTTTTCTCTTCACCAAGACACGCAGCCTGCAATAGTAGTTTCATGGTCTTGGAGAGGGGTTCCTAGAGAATCACAATTGGTGCTGCAGCCCTAGGGGACCTTTTTCAGTCCCCATGCCCTAGGTAACAATTAATAGGGACTCACAGGGGCGGCTGAAGCTGTGCCAATTGAGGTACAGTATTGGGGAAAGTACCCGGGTACTGGGAACCTGGTTATCAGGGATCCAGTACACCTCCGTCAAAGTTGAATCAAAAACCAAGCAAAAAGTGTGTGGGAAGGGATGGAGCGGGGTGGGGGGCGGTACTGCAACAAGAACTTAGTTTCCCACAAGGGGCATTTGGTGTTAACTTTTTGTGAGGATGGTTTACGGGTAATGTCCAATTTGTAAGCAATTTTAGGATTGGGCATTTGAGATTTTGTGACTCGAGCACTTGTACAAGCTGGAATTTGTGTGGCTTTTTTAAAAATCATTTTATGTTCTCATACCACAATAAGTTGAGAGAAATGTTCAAGACAGTGTTTTGCATTTTTTGGGGGGGCGGGGGTGTGTGATATGCAACTTTCCATATCATCTGTATTCAATGTGCCTGATTCCATTATTAGTACCTGTTTTTTTCTGTATTTGGACCAGTGCTCTCAAGAATTGGTTGTCTGGTATGCCTACTTTTTGCTCTTGTGCAGTAAAAATAATCAGGGTATTTAAAGAATTGGGACGAAAGGGTTTGCCACATTTGCATATGGTGACAGACCTTCCCCAGACACTATCCTCATAAATGACAGATTCATCCTGTTTGGCTATTCTGGAGTAATTTGTAGGTCGAAGCCTACCAGACAGCACAGCTGTCTGGTTTTCTAATGACATCTTAGGAACATTTGGAAAGCTTCTCTAGGAATGTATTTCACCTATTGCTTACCATTAACTTTGTATTTGTAACTCACATTTGCTTGCTCAATTTGTGTTAGGCTGTTCAGCTGGAGTTGGTCCTTGCAACACTTTACTCAACTGCTCTCTATGCCACTCTATTCTGCACCACTCTGCCACTGTACTCTACACCAATGCACTCTATGCCATTCTACTACAAACCACTGCACTCTACGACAACCTGTAATGCTGCACTCTGCCACTGAACTCTACACCACTCTATGCCACTGCAGTCATGACATATACACCACTGCACTGTACCCTGCACCACTCCACTCTGCAACATTGCTCTCTCTGCCAATTAACTATACCACTGGGGGGAGGGGTCGTTAGAGAGCCCAAAGCAAAAAGGACGCACATTAGTGCAGCTCTGCCAGTCGGGTAAAATAAATCTGAATAAAATCTGTCCCTCCAGTTTTCCAACACATAAACTGTGGCTCCTGGACAGCGGAAACAAACAAAGCTCAGAAGGTCAATTATTCGTGAATAAATTTGATTCAAGCAGTTTTTGGAACTTAGCATAAACTGGAACAAATCAACGATTATCCCTTCGACCGTGTGCACCACTCAATATGCACTTGAGTATCCCTTTGAGTGGTCAACACAGCTAGTCAAATATCTAGGAGTGTGGATTCACAAGGACCCGGAACTGGTAATAGGGTAACATTTTGGTAGGGCGTTTATCAAACTGGAAAAGCAAGGAGACAGATGGATAAAAATGCCGCGATCGCTTGCGGATAGTATAGCGCTTATAAAAATGATAATACTACCAGGATTTCTCTATCTATTCATAAATATACCTATTGCCCTACCCAGCCAGCTATTTGCAAATATACGATCTCAGTTAGTATGGCTTATATGGGCGGGTAAGCAGCCCCAGATAAAATGGGAGACGCTCACTCTGTCCTACAAGAATGGAGGCTTTAGTGTGCCAGATCTATATTTATATTACTTATGCGCCCAAGTGCAATTCGCGCACTATTGGTATAACCCCCTTGAATACACACCGCGCATTTAGCAGTGGAGGACGCAGACGCACATCCGGTTTCTCTGCGGAGCGTATTACCACATCACAAACTAGGGATACCATGAACAGAAATGAACACTATAAGCTGCACCACCACTGATTGGCAAGCCCTAGGACTGCAAGCTGACCAACTTTCATTATTTTCCCCATTACTTCCAAACAGTGCATCACCCAGCTTTATCGGTCACACATGAGCCTGGGGAGTGAATATCCTAAAATGGGCAGGTATAGAAAAAATGGCTGATATGTATCCAGAGAGTAGATTCCCCAAGATTGACTACTTACAGTACATAAGGAACAAAACACAATTATTTGCATTTATATATCATAGACTTCGTGCAGCTGTTTTATTTTATTTATTTGCGGGTTTATATAGCGCTTTATTCAACTCCCGAAGGAGTATCTCTGCGCTTTTGGCAGCCACAAAACAGCAGAACAAAAGGGAATAGCTCAAATGGAAAGTTAAAGTGGAAACAAAAAAGTTTTAAGAAGTGTCCTAAAGCGTAAAGGTTCTGAGCATTGTCTAAGAGCTCTGGGAAGACTGTTCCATAAATATGGACCAGCCACAGACAGTGCCTTGCCACCGTGTCTGGCCTTTTAATCTGAGGGACACACAGTAAACCTTGATCACTGGATCTGAGGGAGCGTGTAGGGATATAAGGGATCAATTTGTTTTTTAGATATTCAGGTCCGTGGTCATTAAGGCATTTATAAATCAGGCAGCAAGTTTTAAATGTAATTCTCTGTTTGATAGGCAACCAGTGAAGTCTTGCCAGCAGAGGTTTGGCGGGGCATTTAGGACTAACCGGGCTGCCGTGTTCTGGACTACTTGGAGTTTTGCTACAACTCCTTCATTGGCGTTTAAAAACAGGCCATTGCAGTAATCCATACTGCTTAAGACAAGGGCCTGTACCAGTGTTTTTCTAACTGCGTCAGGGAGCAGAGGGAAGACTTTCCGCAAGAGCCCAATTACGTGAAAACATGAGCCCACCACGTAATTGCTATGCTGCTTTAGAGAAAGCTCCTGATCTAATCGGACTCCTAGATTTTTTACGACCTGCTTTGGTTCTGGGACTGGGCCACGATCTTGTGGCCACCAATCCGGGGTCCATAGAAGTTTAGCTTCTCCAAACAGCATAATCTCAGTCTTCCCAACATTACATTGAAGGTAATTGGAAGACATCCAATTTGCCACCGCCTTCATGCCCTGGGAAAACGAGTTCTTAGTCTTGGTGGTAAGATGTTTAAAGGGGAAGAGGAGCTGTGAAGGAACTATACCCACATTCCCAGAGGAACCACCAGCACTAAACACATTACAGCTGCTCTTAGTTAGTCCTACCGGGAGCAAATTAGTCACCAAATTATACAAAGCAGCACCAGAGGAAACAAAGAGAGACCCGAGCCGAAGTCTAGAACGCTGGAATGAAAAGCTCCAACCTCAAATTATGTAGCAGGACTGGGTATACTGCTGCAGTCGGACAGATACACTAACGTCTAACTGCAATCTGCGCGTAATTCACTTCAAATCTATACACCAAATGTCTTGCATGCCAGCTAGGTTCCACAGGTATGGACAGTGATATATGTCAGAGATGCAGATGGGTGGGGCGGACTTTATGCATTTAGCATGGGACTATCAGCTGATACGAAATTTCTGTGAATCAGTAGTTCAACTTATAAAGATCTGTAGCCCGCATTTTTACCTGTTGGGCCTGATCCCACAACTGAAAGGTAGAATGCGTAAATTTACAATAGCTTTGCTGATGGCCAAAAGGAGGATGGCCGTGCACTGGGGGAAGAAGGGGGAAGAAGTCAGTCCCTATACTGGAACACTGGATAAAGGACATGGTGTATTGCAAAGAAAACATGGCACTTTATGCGGAGGAGGTACCAGAGCCATTGAGACCTAAAGATATATGGGGACCACTAACCGAATACTTAAGGAGAAGAGACAATTCCGGGTCTGAAGGAGATGGTTGAAATACGCATGAGATGACAACTGCAAAGCTGTTAAGGATTAAATAAAGTAAATGCATGATGTATAGAAGTCAATGGTATTGCAAACCGGCACAACTATGGGGTATGCATTTGTTGTTTTATTGATAAAATCTTCATAATAAAATTTGTTTTAAAAATCAACTTAACCATTTCATTGGATTTTTTGAACTATTAAAAACGAAATCTCATTGCCACTCTTTTCTGCACCACTGCATTCTTTTCCATTGCACTCTACTCTGCACCACTCTACTGCACTCTATGCCAATGCACTCTACGCCATTCTACATTGCTCCACTCTATTCCAACCCATTCTAAGCCAATCCACTCTGAAACATTCTGCCCTACGTCCCTGCACTCTACGGCAATCTATTCTACACCACTGCACTGTATGTCACTATACTCAAAACCATTTCACTCTACGTCACTTTACTCTGCACCGCTCTATACCTCTACACCAATGCATTATATACCACTCTACATCACTGCACTCTCCTCCACTCTATGTCACTGCACTGCAATCTATGCCACTGCACTCTCCAATGCACTCTACGCCACTACACTGTCACTCTAATCTACTGTGCACTATTGCAATCTGACCCTGCACTCTACGCCACTGCACTCTATGACTCTCTACTCCGCCACTACTGTATGCCACTGCACTCTACCCTGAAACACTCCATGCCGCTTCATTCTACCCTGAAACAATTCACTCTATCCAACTGCGCTCTATGTCACTGCACTCTATGCCACTGCACTCTGCACCACTGCACTCTGCACCACTGCACTCTGCACCACTGCACTGTACACCATTGCGCTCCGTCAAGCCACTCAACTCTGCGCCACTATACTCTGACTGCCACTGAACACTACTTTACTCCGTATCACTGCACTCTACACTATTGGGCTTATGACACTGCACTCTACGCCACTCTATATTACCCTGCACAGCTGTACTCTACGCCACTGCTCTCTGCCCCACTCTATGCAATTGCCCTACTCCACGCAATTGCCCTACTCCACGCTAATGCAATCTATTCTGCACCACTCAACTCAAAGCCATTTTACGCCACTACACTATGCATCACCCCGTCTTAATCTATTCTGCACCACTGCACTCTACACCACTACACTCTACACCATATTTTGCACCACTCCACGCCACTTCACCCTACTCTGAAACAATCTACTCTATGCCACTGCATTCCAATGCACTCTATACCACTGCTATCTATGCCAATATACTCTACTCCTCTCTACAACACTACACTATAAGACACCGTACTCCATTAAACTCTACTGCAGTCAATGACACCCTATGCCACTCCACTCTGCAACTCTCTACTCCACTCTGTCACTCTACAACACTTTTGGACTCTACAATGCTCTACCCAACTTCCTCCTCATGGCACTTTACTCCACACTGTTGTATGACACAGTACTCTACTCAATGCCACTCTACTATATGATACCCTATCCCGCTCCACTCAATTCTACACACTCTACTCCATGCCATTCCACTCTCCTACACTACTCTTCTTCACTACTTCACTCTATGACATTCCACTCTACGACATTCCACTCTGGTCTATGTCACTCTAATCTCACCCTACTCAACACCCTCTAAACCACTCCACATGGCTCCAGGACACTCTGTGCCACTGCACTCTCACACTATACCCAACAACACTCCCTCCACACCACTCCACGCTACTCCATGACACTCGACTCCACAACATTGCACTCTACTCCAGTTTAGAACACTCCACTCTCCTTTACCCCCCTAACATTTATCCATGGTGAACAGCAGCCACGCCGGTGTACATAATAGCTCAAACATATTTCCAAAGCCAATAGCTCTTGCATAGGCGAGACCTATTGGTTTTGCCAATGCTTGTCTTTTTGAGTAATGGCTACCCCAGAGTAACTAGATTTCGTTTTAAACGTGCTTCTTTAGATGTTCCTATGTATTTATATTGTACTCTCATGAGTTTTGTTTTGCCGATACTGCATTATAAGCCGATGTTGAGTCGCGGATGACGTTTAAAGAATGACGTGGCTCACAGAGAGGGAGAGACCATTGCTGACCTGTTCTTCTCTCATTCCTTTTTAGGGTAAAATGCAGGGGTATGGATAGCGTCAGAGATGCCAGGCCAGTGCAAGTGGGTTGGTCGTGGTGGGGGTGGGGGAGAAGAGAGAGACTGACTGACTACAGGGTGCAACTCATACAAACAGGGAGTCCGTACTCAATTTACCCATATAAATGATTATATATACTGCACCCTCATATTTCAGGCATGCGCATTTTTTGCAGCACTGTTGTCCTAAATGGTGTTTCGACGTGTGTGGATACTGCCCTGTGTTATGTGCCCTCAGTATGGCATGGACCTTGGGTAATACACTAGGCGTTGTATTTTTATGTATTTAGGAGTTTTGAGGGTGGACAATGCCCTATGGCCAATAAAGTACTATGCAACAACAAAAACACAAATATAATCAGAAGTAAAACGAGCAGAATAACATTATCATAGTAAGTGCAAAATTGCAGGGAGATTAATAACAATGGCCAATTTCCTGGTCTTGAGACGATAGGGAAGATTAGGAGAGTAAGATTGGAGGAGTAACGAGAATAGGAAGGGTGTAGGTGAAAGGTTTATCCAAAGATGTACTGTGAGTTGCAAATCATTTACTTAAGGAATAGTAAACGCCAAAGACAGATTATACAGAGAAATGAGGGAAAGAGGTGGAGTTTTAGAGAGGAAGGGGAAAGGGATAGTAGCAGGTAGAGCCAGGCAAGAGTTGAACTGAGGTGGATACATTCTGGTAACGTAGTGGTGCACAAAGTGAGTATAAGTAAGTTGCTGGCAGATCACTGTACCATTAACAGTGAAAATTGCCCATTCCTCCCTGTGAATCCCGCCTGATCCCTGCATCTGGGATGGTGTAGCACTTTATCCGTTCAATTGGCCTGCAACCAACGTGACCCACCAGCGACCACAAACAGGAATGCAGATACTATAGAGGATCTTCCCCCCCACAGCTAAGGATGCTCCCGGAGGAGCATGAGGTGCTCCAACTGAGGGAAGCAGCATGCCAATTCAGCCCTCCTCCCATCTGCTATTTCCACCACATTTTAACAGATCTGGTCAGTAGGACCAGCGGATCCTTTGCTGACAACAGACGGTGTGAAAGATAATAATAATACAAACTTATGTGTTGCAACAGCTACCTCAAAAAGAGGTGCCCCTGCGCTAAGAGGTCAGTAGTGCAACGCTGGACAGCTCAGAAGGTCCCACCCTCAGGCCCTTAGTCTGCCCTAAAGAGCCAGGTTTTAACCATTTTCCAAAAGAGGGTCTCTTTCTATGGTGCGGAAGTTACTCGGCAGGGAGTTCCACAGCTTTGCTCCACCGAGCGTAAAAGATCTGCCCCCCGTTCAAGCTTTATTGAAATGGAGAATGCACAGTACATTTTGTGAATTGGATCTCAAGTGTCTAGTTTGTTTATATCCACGTAGTCTGTGTTTTAGGTAGCTGTGGCAATTGCCATGCATGGCTCGGAATGCAAGCGGCAAGGCCTTAAATTTAATTATTTTTGTCACTGGGTGCCAATGAAGCATTTTTAGATGCGGAGAGACAAGGCACTCGCCTGATTAGTCTCGCAGCCGGCGAGAAAGCTCAGTCCGCATGGTGTGCATGGCAGACAACCCAAGTCAGCAAGCACAGGTGAAGTGCCACCTTAGCATACGGAGGCATGCCATGACTCAATACCGGAAACCCCTCCAGTGTACTGGCAGCCTCAATGTGCATGTCGTCTGTCTACATCAGTGGAGACATTCACAGTCCATGGTTGCATTTGGCATCTTCAACACCTTGACCCCCTGGCAAAATATTATATATTAGACACAGTATCCTCTCTGTCACAAAGTCTGTATCTGGTACGCCCTACCTGCACTTGTCTTTGAGGTGTATGGCTTCCTGGGGATGGTCATGTATTATGGAAGATTTGTTTAAAACCCTACGTCACTCACAGGCCTACTGAATAACCTCCTGAAATCACAAACTGCATAGAAAAGAAAAGCAAAGAACCAACAAGCTTTCCAGGCCAGCCAATGTACTCGCTCAGCCAATATTATGCTAATGTAACATCCTCCTACAGAAGTAATGTAGGAATGGGACCCATTGGTAAGCAGACTTGTGCTGTGTTGTTCCTGCTGACACATTTCCCCACCTGGACTGCTGGAGGTGGTGAAATAAAATGCCTATGGGGAAGGAAGTGGGGGAACAAGAGGGCACCCCTGCTAAAAGATAAGGCAACCACTGCCTCCCTGGCTAGAGTGTCTGTGATTGCCCTGCAATGAAAGGTCCTCAAATCCACCCCAGTGACTTCCCAGTAGGACACTCAACCTGACAGAACATTAAAGCGGCCACATAGAAAAGGATGCGCTAACCATATTGTGGCAGTGTTCCTGGTCTTACCTGTGCAATGATGAACAGAACAGTCATTTCAAGTCTCGAGAGACCACAAGTCTCTTTTGCTGGTGCTGGCATCCAAGTCGTGACCCAAGATTGTGAAATGGATTCTTCAAGAATATGCATTGTAAGTGTCCTACAAACCCAGATCTAGTAACTCTGTTATGTGTTGCCCCTGCCATCGAGCCACCAAGAGGGATGCATAAGAGACCGAACGATACATACAGCTAGTAATGGTAGGGTCATGCCAGCTCCTGATGTCTCTGCAGGAAAGTCTGTCAACTGCAGAGCACAAAGCCTGCTTACAACTAGCCGTATCTGCCTCTCAATCAGGGATTTTGAGATCTCTTATGTAGGATTAGCCATGGTGAACCACTGTAGTTCTCCAAGATCTTTAGTCCTTCCACAGCATCAGCACTGCAAACAGTTTATGGCTGAGCCAGGGACAAATGACAGTTCTCAAAGTGCCATAAGGAGTACAGTTATAAAAAAAACGTTGCAAGTGGATCTGCACTCTGTGTACATTTATGGTACCTAATCAATCAATCATATCATTTGTAAAGCGTACTACTCACCCGTGGGGGTCTCAAGGTGCTGGGGTGGTGGATGCTGCTACTGCTTGAAAAGCCAGGTCTTGAGGAGTTTTCTGAAGGTCAGCAGGTCTTGGGTCTGCCGTAGGTGGATGGGGAGGGTGTTCCAGGTCTTGGCGGCGAGGTGGGAGAACGATCTGCCGCCAGAGGTCGCTCTTCGGAAGTGGGGGACTGTGGCGAGGGCGAGGTCGGCGGAGCGGCGTTGGCGGGTGGGGGTGTAGAAGCTGAGTCGTCTGTTGAGGTATGTTGGTCCGGTGTTGTGGAGTGCCTTGTGTGCGTGGGTGAGGAGCTTAAAGGTTATCCTCTTGTTGACCGGGAGCCAGTGCAGGTCTCTCAGGTGGGGTGTGATGTGGCTGAGGCGATCGGTATCTCTAGGCTCAGTTATGGTGAAACTGTAGTAGAATACATTTTGCCCAGAAGTAATAATGCAGGGAGCCACAACCTTTCAGTGTGCACTACAGACGTACACTAGGAATGCCCACTAGCTTTATAGGGCCTACACCAGGTCAGCTCCAGTTCCTGAAGGGTCCCTTTTGCGACATTCAACCTGTGCGCAGACACCAGGCTGAGTAAGGCAGCCATCTCAACAAGTGTAACCTGGATATGTGTTCATATGAAAAAAGCCAAGGGCTTCTTACCCTAGCCTTGTCCAGCGGCCTTATCTTAAAAGGCAGGCTGTAATGATGTCAGGACACTGGATATCTTCAAAGGTATTTATTCAGTTGGGGAGAGCCACCAAGGCTGGCACAGCATAGGCATCTAGGAAACAACTGCCATCTACAGAATACCAGGCTAACCACATTCCAAGTGACATCAGCGTGACACATCACCACACCTCCCCCCTCAATAACAGAGAAAAAAAAATTGAACATAAGAAGTAGAAGAGAGAGTTATGTGCATAATAATATAGGCATTCAGAAAAGAGAAAAAAAAACTTTAAAAATTAAACATAGTCCTTTAAATATTGTGGTCTGTAACATTTCCTACTGCTTGATCTAGAATTACTACTATTTTCCATACTTTTGTTATTATTCTTAACAAATTCAGATGAAGAATCAGGAACAAAAGAAATACTGGGATCTCTAGCAACACGGGAAGTACTCCACCAATTACCATTGGATAATTTGACGGCATTCTTGCGAATATCAACAATTTGTTGAGAAGCGGAATTTAGACAACCCTTTTTTAACAAACATGGGATTCTTAATCTTGACCCAGTCTCCAATAGAAAGTTCCTGAGAAGGTCTTGCCAGAATAGATTGACAATTTCTTGAAGACATCTCAGTGGATTTTAGATTGGCAGAGTCCCACATGTGTTTCATATCGAAATTATGCTGAAATGACTTTACCATCCAAAAAGGGTAAACCTGAGATGGAGCTTTTCTTCCCCTCATGAGTTCAAAGGGACTGAACTTGGTACAAACATGAGGAGAAGTACGATAAGACCAGATCAAATCTTTTACTGCTTGAAACACACAACATCCTGATCTGTAAGCTGCTTGTACACACTCAACTACAACTCTATTGAACCTTTCTGTCTTGCCATTGCTTTGTGGGTGATAAAGTGGAGTCCTAGTGTGCTTAATGCCACAGGCATGCAAAAAGTAATTCATTTCTTCAGAAACGAATTGCACACCGTTATCAGTAAGAATTTCTTCAGGATAGCCTTCTCTGAGAAAAATTTAATTCAAACAGTTAATGACACGTTTCGAATTAGGAACATTGATAGGTTCAACCTCAACCCATCGTGATAAATGATCAATCAAGACAAGAAAATACTTTGAGTTTGAAGGTAAAACGTGAAAGGGACCCAAGAAATCCATTCCTAACTTTTGCCATGCCCTCTCAGGAGGAGAGACAGGAGAAAAACTCGTTCCTTCAAGTACTAGTACTTTATCACTAGTGTTACATCGTGAACATTGTTTAACTAAATCATCAATTTGAGAATCCATTTTGGGCCACCAAAAATCGCTTCTGACCTTCCTCTTAGTAATGGTAGAACCAAGATGACCAGAATGAGCGGCCAACATAATTTTTTCACGGTAACATGAGGGAAGTACTAATTTGTTGCCTCTGACGATTTTTCCGCCTTCCACCGAAAGTTCATCATTAACTTTCCAAAACATCTGTAAATCTGGTGAAAGACACTTTTCTCTTGGCCACCCTTTCTTTATTAATTCGACAACTTCTTTAAGTATAGGATCTTTATCAACTTCAAGAGCCCAACAGTCTTCCTCAAAGGACAAATTTTCTTGACTGATATGAGCTACAAAACATTCTTCAATTTCACACTCCCATTCTTGCTCTTCAGTGTCTTCAATAGGTAATCTAGATAAGCAGTCGGCTCTGGAATTTCTTCCACCAGGAATGTATTCTATGGAAAATGAATATTCTAAGAGTTTTGTAGAAAGTCTAGCTATGCGACCTGTGGTGTGTCTAACATTTTTTCCAGAAAGAATATCAACGAGGGGTCGATGATCTGTTTTGAGAATGAATGACCTGCCCCAAAGATACGATTTAAATTTTTCAACGCTCCAGACACAGGCTAAAAGTTCTTTTTCTATGACGGAATATTTCCGTTCAACAGGTCGGAGCGTTCTAGATGCGAACCCAATGGTAAGTTCTCTCCCTTCAAAATATTGTGACAAGACAGCACCCAAACCATACTCACAGGCATCGACAGTAACCACAGTTTGTCTGCCTTCAACAAAAGCTTGGAGTGCTGGGGCTTTGAGAATATGTTTCTTAATAAATCGAAAACCTTCTTCACATTTTTCCGACCAAGAGTACACACTACCCTTTTTAAGTAGTTCTCTAAAACATTCAGTGATTTTTGTAAAATTTTTCATAAATTTAGCATAAAATTCACAGAGACCAAGAAAAGACAAAAGTTGTTCTTTGTTTTGTGGAGGGGGTGCTTCAACAATTCTTTTAATTAAACCAGGTCTGGGTTTTATGCCCTCCTTGGAAATTATGTGGCCGAGGTACTCAATTTCTTTCACTTTGAGAATGCATTTACTCTTCTGTAAGGTAACCCCTCTAGTTTCTAAGGTATTAACCCCTTCAGTGCTAATGACAAGGGTAACTCGTCATGGAGTTTCCATTGATTTCAATGGAAAGTGCATGCGGAGCCATAAAACACCTTAGCATCCAAGTGGTTAAAGACTTGGTCAATGGCGATATCATGGTCATCTTCAGTTTGGGTAAAAATAAGGATGTCATCTTGAAAAACTACGACATTGGAATTGTCACAAAACATCTCAGTCATGAGCCTCTGAAAAACTGCGGCTGCCGAGGCGAGCCCATAGGGAAGTCTACAAAATTTAAAAACTCCATCAGGAGTGACAAATGCAGTTAGATGTCTGGACTGGGGATGTAGTTCAACTTGATGGTAAGCTGCTTTCAGATCTAACTTAGAAAACCATGACGAGGATCCTACTTTGGTAATAAGTTCCTCAATGCGAGGAAGAGGAAAACCATCAACCCAGATATTTTCATTGAGGCTTCTCAGGTCCACACACATCCTTAAGTCCCCTGATCTTTTTTTAGCTAAAACAATGGGACTAAGCCAGAGGGTAGATTCAACGTTCTCAATGATTCCTTGGTTACACATGCTTTGTAAATGTTTGGAAAGATCACTTCTGATGCTTAGAGGAACATTGCGCAACTTATGTTTTACAGGACATGCATTTTCTTTAACTTTTATAAAATGATAAAAGTTTGTAATTTTGCCCAAACGATCCTCAAAAATGTTGCTATACTTATGCTCCCATACATTAGAGATATGCGATACAGAATTGTTGTTGTACTGATCAATTGAAACTGGATTTGTTCTACCAGGTCTAATAGTTAAACCAAATTCAGCTTGGTGCAAAAGACCTAAAACATTTATGCCCCTTTTTGCTACGTAAATTTTCCCTTTGATAGTTGCTCCAAACACGGTAATGTTTTCCCAAAAATAACCTAGTAAATCAATTTTGCTTCCTTCAAAAGCTACAGTAAGGACATCGGGAGGTAGCAGACTTTTGTCCCTCCAATATTTAAGGAACTTGTTGTGTGAGACAATAGTGAAGGGGAATTCGGTTCGCCCAAGTTCACTGATATGGCAAAATCAGTTCACCCATCCTCCGTCGCCAGTGTAATGATGTCAGGACACTGGATATCTTCAAAGGTATTTATTCAGTTGGGGAGAGCCACCAAGGCTGGCACAGCATAGGCATCTAGGAAACAACTGCCATCTACAGAATACCAGGCTAACCACATTCCAAGTGACATCAGCGTGACACATCACCGCACTGGCAGTTAGCACACTCATTCTAGTGAGAATTGCTCACAGTAAAAGTCCAAAAAGGGGCAATCAAAAATCCCAAAACAAATCTAGGGGAATTACATGGGAGGAACCAATTTCCTCCAATTTATCATTCGTTTTAGATCTGAGGGCATATAAAAACATTTATTTCGAAACAGTGCATTTTATCTTGCATTTATGTTTTTGAAGTGACTGTTCACAGTGTACTTTACTATAATTGGTTGATGGACATAACCTCTTCATTCAAATGTTTCCGAGAGTTTGAATGCCTTCTGCTGTAGGACAAGTTCTTGAGAGAAGCTGATTAGGTATATTTCACACTGTAGTGTTCGATTTTAAATAATGAAAACGGGATGCAAAATTTTAATTGTATTATGGTTCACTGTTTGTAGTCTGTAGGCACATGGGTTTTAAATTTTTTGTGTGTATCTGCTGCAATGCCTGCACATCCCACTGTTGCTTAACTTCCTCTCATCATGCAAAGTCACACCATTCACTCTAATTTTTTGTTTGCCTACTGTGAGGATGCAGATCTTCAATTCCATGTAGGTCCTTCAGCAGCATCAGACGTATGGGAAAGACACTATTCTGCTCCCGATGCACCACAATGTAGCTTACAAGCAGGCCACAGGGTTGTGGGAGCAAAGCTCCTGGACTTAAGCTCAAGGCAAATGGGGGTTCAAGTCAGCACAAAAGGTGCACCGTCAGCGGTACTGGGGCGGACAAGTGCAGAGTGCTGTTTTGGCATCGGGTGCCCTTTAGCTTTCAGTGGGGAGTCTCCGGTTTGCAAACACACTGCAGGCTCGGGATGAAGGTCTTCTGGGTGCGACCACCACGTGGGTAGGTAAGTTGGTATGCTGGGGGTTTATTAGGCACCGTCGGTTGGGCCACCCAAGGCTGTGGGGTGTCTGGTGCAGGGGTGCCTTTTAAGGTCGGATCTTCTTACCAGCTCCTGGCCGCGGTTGGGGGGGGACCTTCTGGTTTGAGGCTGCAGGCGTCAGTTGGAGGCTTGAGGAAGGTCAGGGGTCACCGGATCTCGGGTCAGTATTGCCGAGGAGACCTCCTCTTGGTGTTGGGCCACTCGAACTCGGGCAGTGGGCGTTGGGTGTAGAGTGGTGCAGACTCGCGGATCCTGCCAGAGCTGTAGTTTATTGGTAAACAAATCTGGTGTTCACAGGAGACAGTCTTTTCTTTTGAAGGTAGGGCAGGTCCATGGGCTTCTTGAGGCTGCTGGCTGCAGGACACACCGGAGTTTCGCTTCTACAGGTTTGGGGTAGGGACAGGCTGGTAGGGCTGGGGCCAAGCCAGTAGACATCCTCCCCTTGTGAGCTTCGGCACGGCTGTTCGGTCCTTCTTCTTTTCTTCTTGTAGGTTCTTGTCTGAGGAAGCAAGGTTCTGGGGTGCCCCTAAATACTAGATTTAGGGGCATTACAGGTAGGTAAAAGGTTGAAACCAATGGGTGTTCCCTGTGGTGGGTACACCCCCTATTATGCCACTCTCTAGTGGGAGGCTGGGTCCTCCATCTGCAAGATGGCAGGGACTAAGAGTTGTACTTCACTTCGCCTCCCCCACCTGAGGGGTGGGGTTGGCAGAGGTGGGCACACCTCCCTTCTTCACTTGGTTTTCCCGCCAGTTCTCCCGCCCAAAGTGGGGGTCAGAACCGGTGGTGACCAGTTACTGGAAGCAGCAAAAGGCCTGGGGAAGCTCACAAAGGCAGTGAGCCTTTGCAGCTTCCCCTTCTTGGAAATCTGCCCATCCTGGGGGAGGAGGCATGACACTCGTCCTAGGGTGTGCATTGTTTCAGTCCCGCGAGAGCATCAGGCTCTCGACCCAGTAGTCCAGAAACATGTTTGGTGGTGGTGAAAGCAGCCACTCAGCCTGGACACTAGTGGTAGGATGTTTTTCAGGGGGCACCTCTAAGATACCCTCTGTGTGCATTTTTCATTAAATACCATACCGGCATCAGTGTGGGTTTAATGTGCTGATAAGTTTAGTACCAAACTTCTCAGTTTCCAGTGCAGCCATAATGGTCTGTGGAGTTCGTAATGACAAACCCCCAGCACCATATACTCCTAATGGCAGCACTGCACTTACAATGTCTAAGAATTGACGTAGACACCGGAGGGGCACAAGGCTCATGCACCTGTACCCTCACCACTGGTATAGTGCACCCAGCTGGAGGGGTGGCTGATCTATGCCAGGGCAGTGGGTTGTAGGCATGGGACACAGAGATGTGTGCCATGTCGACTCTTCACTTTATTCTGCACCAAAACATGCAGCCTGTAAAGGCTGTGTGTGTGTGTTAAGGTACAGGGCCTCTAAGGGTGGCACAATAAGTGCTGCAGCCCTTAGAGACCTTCCCTGGTCACAGTGCACTGGGTACCTGTGGTACCATTTACCAGGAACTGACCTGTTGCCAGAGATTGCCAATTGGGTTTTGTATCAATGCAGTTTTAGGGAAAGAACATAGGCCCTGGGCATCTGATTGGCAGGAGCCCAGGGCACACTCAGTCAAAGCACATCAGCAGTTCAGCAAAAAGTGGGGGCAACCAGGCAGAAATAGGGCACTTTCTTACAATGGCCCCCCGCACTAGGAAAAGCCCCCCACAGCCATGGACCATGCACAAAACCTCAACATCATACTGGACTCCTCGCTCACAATGAACCGCCAGATCAACGCCGTCTTCTCATCGTGCTTCTGCACGTTTTGCCTGGTTTTACAGACCTTCAGATGGATCCCCACTGAATCCAGAAAGATGGTCACCGACACGCTGATCAGCAGCAAACTCTACTACTGCATTGTACTCTACGCCGGCGCTACCTAGAAACTCTTCTGGAAATTACAGAACATGCAAAATGCAGCAGCCAGACTGGTCCGCAACATCCTCTGCTGCAGCCACATCACTGAATACCTACAAGAACCTCACTGGCTCCCGGTCAACAAAAAAGTCACTGTCAAGCTCCTCACACACGGCTACAAAGACCTCCACGACGCAGGACCAGAATATCTGAACCACTGCCACTCCTTTCACGTACCCACAAGACACCTCTGCTCTGCCCAACTGGCCCTGGCTACCGTACCACGGGTGTGCAAGACTAGGACCATGGGAAGATCCTTCCTTACCTCACCACCAAGACCATCAAGCCATATTGGCGCATGCATCCACAGGCAGAGTGTGTCAAGCTTTCACTATAAGTGGACTCTTTCTACCTTAGTTCAGTGACAGCAAAACAGGACTGTAACGGGGAGGACAGGCAGGTGGAGGGGGTCTCCCCCTCCAGGGACTGGTGGATTGTTGATTCTGCCTCCCCATCCCCCCTCCAGAACGATTGGCCATCAAACCCCCTGGTATCACCGCAGGAGGAAGAACTTGGCGAAGTCGCCTTTAATTGGGCATTTACAAATGAAGAAACCATTTCCCAGAGTGACGTCCGGATCGTCGGATTAACCAAAATCCAGGAAGTCCAGACGATGGCGTGTGACGACAACCCGGAGGCGTTCGGAGACCGTGTGTGTCTGCCAGGAGAAGGAGAAGGTTACGGGAGCGGAGAGAGAAGACTAGAGCGTGCAGAAAGGGAAGCGGAGCCAGGAGGCCAACGACCCTGCAATGCGCCGGGCCACACTCCCGAGGGAGGAGTGTGGCTTAAACAGGTATGGCAGCGATTCGCTGGCTGGGTGGGGAGACTCTCCTCCTTAGTGCTGCGCACGTCTTGCTACTACCCTGTACATATTGTGAATAGCCCTCCCCGTTCCCTGTATATATTGTGCATAGCCTTTCCTCTTCCCGGTTTTCCCCGCATCACCCATTTCACCCTCTCCTCACTTTCGTCCTTCCTCACTGCCCTTGTATAGATCCTAGTGTAAATACATAGTACCAGCGGTGTCCCCCTTCACTCCCGGTTCCCATTGGGTGACTCGATAGACAACTCGAGTCCTGACAGCCTCTCCTCTGTCCCTCTTTTCATACATGGCCAGTGGTGAGAGAACCCAAGGACCAGGACCGGAAGAGCACTGAACAAGAGACTACCCCCCTGTAAGGTAACCCACTATCATGGAGCCGGCGGAGTTCCCTCGTGAAAGACTTGCGTCACACCATAAGAAATCCTTCTAAAAAATAAAACCTTATATCACAAGAAAAAGTCTCCGGTCCCTTCCTACACCCACGTCAAAAGTACCTAGGAGGGTTGCCCATTCAATCTTTTTCCAGCCCCGCCTTCATGCCCTCCAAAATTTTAGAATCCTCACTGAAGTTTCTAGAGTGAATTCAAAACCTGCCTTTTCTACAGACAATGAAGTTGTTCAAGAAAACACAAGGTTGTGGTGCGCTGTGCAGACTCAGGAGAATCTGGCACTGAAGTCCAGAGAGATGCAAACATCCTACCATTTTTGAGCTAGGAGGCATGCATGGTACCTAAATTCATCGAAGGTTACAATTCCCATCTGTCTTTGAAGTGCATGGACATTCTGAACAAGGGAAAGTGCCTGTCCAACAAACACAGCATCTACTATTTCAAATGGGAGGCATTCCTGGACAAACCTGCAAGGAAATACTCTCTTTTACATGCCTCCTGTAACTACAGGAGTTCTGCTGCAGCCACAGTGTCTCCCCTTACACTTCAACACTGGGGGGCAGACTTACAAGAAAGTGACACATCTGTGAAGATGCGTCACTTTCCCTGCGCCACTTTGAGAAACTGTTGTGCCACTATGGATGAGCCGTATTTACAATACGGCGCACCATGGCGCAAGAATTGACAGATGCGTCAGAATTTCTGACGCATCTGTTGACGCAAAAGTCAGGCATTGCTGAAGTTGTGTCGCAAGCACGACGCAACTCCTGCAATGCCTATCCTCATTGTGCTGCGTCACTCCTTACGCCTGCTTCAAGCAAGTGTAAGAATTTGATGCAGTGGCGTCTTAGACGTGGCGCAGTGAAATCTTGTCGATTTCACTGCGTCACTTCTACGAGGCTTTTTTGTGTTGTAACGCCCACCTTCCATACATTATACCTTACGCAGGTATAATGTGACGCAGGGCTTTACAACGTGACGCTTCTCCCTAGATGTGTTACGTTGTAAATGGGCCGCACTTTTACGCTGCTGCTGCGTCACAAAAAGTGATGCAACTGCGGCGCAAAAATGACGCAAGGGGCTTGCAAATCTGCCCCTTTGTTTCTGATACATGGCAGACCATCTTCTCCTCACTGAAACTCACTTCTCAGTACTTTAAGAGGTGTCCAGTTCAGGAAACCCTGATTGATGTGTACGAAGAGTGGATCTCAGCAGGGCTCAGACTAGCTGGAGTCATTTTCTTGGGGCAGTTTGGGGCCTTGGCTGAGAGATCGGTGGGAAGATTCTGCAAACCTGTTCCGGTAGCTGGGGCTTCAGAGGTGTGGGGATGGGACAGCGGCCTCATCATGGAATAGTGGGCAGGGATCAGCATGCAAGCCCTGCACATTGACAGTTTTGGGACACAAGAGCAGATGCAGACAGGTGCTCGGTCACAGCTGTTGCAGCCGCCAGGCCAGGTCTTCAGCAGGGGGTTGGCTTGGAAGTTGTGGCCTCTGGGTTGGATCAGGGTTTCTACATTGGCAAGGGTGCTGTGGTACACCTGATGTTGGGCAGCAGAACCTGTCGCTTGAGCTGAAACAGATAAGTAGGCACACACATATGCAAGCACTCCCACCTTATCCTCCTCCACACTACTACCCCAAAGAGCACCTCCCACCCCCACGACCCCTCTCCCCTCCTCAATGTCCAACCCTCTTCCTACATCAGGGTGAACGTAGTCGGGTACTTTAAAACCCAATATTTGGCACTTTAACTCCACACTGTATTCTACTTTTATATCTGGGTATACTCTCTTTAGCAACATTCTTAGCTAGCTGGGACGGTACAAATAACTCCAAAGGCATATGTGAATTGTGTAAATGAGGCCCACAAGATTTGCTTCACGTTTTATTTTTTTATTTATTTTTTATTTTTTAACGAACCTTTATTTGTAGCAAATCAGAGTACAGAGATGGGCCTACAACCATCTCGGCCGGCCGCTAGTAAAGTCAAAACATTGCAAGCGATAAGCATTGTGGCAACAATTCAAGGCACAGGATAATACAGTAACAGTACAGAATTCGGATGCGGCATAGCAGCTCGAATAGGGATATGAAAGGTTCATTTTACTAATAAGGAGCAAAAAGAAGCGTCACGCAGTCACACGCATTCCCACGATAGTGCGCAAATCAGGATAGATGAAACAGTGTCTATACGATGGGGGGGGGGCCCAGGGGACAAAATATACATAACAGGAGAGGCAAAGGCACAGCCCCAGCATACAACAGGTCCAAACCCACCCTTCAGCGCCATACACACAGCAAGAAACACAGGCAACGACGACAACTGAGAAAAAGAAAGACTAAAGGGCCATAGTAACGAACACAAACATACGCCCCGCCCGCAACCCCCCACCCTGCACACCCGCAGAAGGTCATGGCCTACCCCCCAGCCGCGTGCCTGTCGCCCTAATAGAACCCGAAATATAGAAAGATAGAAAAGAAGGAAAAGAAAAAGAGAGAAATGGAGGAGGACCCCCAGTGCGCCGCTCGGCCCCGCCCTGCACCCCAACACTACGAAAATCCCAAAAAGGAGACAATACCACAAGGAAGATCAATAGAGCCTGGGCACAGGAACAAAGAAATAGCAATCACAGATATCCACGACACCGCCCGTCAATAATAAAGCAAATAGATGACAGGCCACCTCAGCCCTGACCCTGTCTGATAAGAACACTGCCTGAAGTTCTATCAATAAGCAATGGGAAGCACAGTCCCGAAGGTCCGAACAGGATAGGTGGGCCCGGTCGGAACAAGGCCATAAAAAAACATAAGAATTCAAAGCGACCCAAATACAGACAGCAAAGATAAGGCAACCACAACGCCGGTCCCATGAACTTCCAAAAGCTGACACAAAAGAACAGCATCCAGGAGGAGAAAGTCAAACAGTCCGGCCATGGCCGCGAAACCCCGGGGCCAGTCCAAGAAGGAAAACAGCGCTCCACTCCCAGTCGCCAGTCAAACATGTGTCCCAAGGATAAAGTCATACATGCGATCAAGACGGCCAGCACGGGCAAAGAAGTCCGGGCTCCAAGCGGCCCGAGGAGCCTCTGAGGAACCAAAACCTTCCCCACAGAGGCAGCAGCATGGTCCGCGGCCGACTCCCGGAGTAGAACCATGGTCGTCATAGGTAGCGAAACAGCAATGGCATCCAGTCTTGTACCCAGGACTCGGGCGTAGCAATCAACAGTCTCCTGCAAAGCCGTCAAGGCAGCCAACACATCACGGGGTGTGAACTCCGTCGTGCGATGCGGGCATCCCTGTCCTATCTCTGCAACAGCCGCCCGGCCCGGACGTGAGCCGCTAAGAAAGGCGCCAGCCGCCATCTTGAGCCAATCGGCGCCGGTCCCCTGCACAGATCCAGGGAGCGGGCCGCACCGTGAGAACACCGAAGGATGCATCTCCAGGACAAACAAATTGTGGGGCAGGGTCCAGAAAGGAGAGCCCCCAAAAGGCTAAAGTCCCGCCGGGCCCCGGGAGTCGCCCACCTATATCAGAGCGATCTCCGGTTATGCCTGGGCAACAAACGTTGGGGTGGGGGCAGGAGTCGAGCGCCCCCTCCGATCCCACGCCGCCACTCTGTCCCACGAGGGTCCACGTCGATCAGGTCGTGCCGTTACCGCTGGCAGCGGTCGTTCATAACATCGGCCCCCACCGGCGAGGCGCCACTCCACCCTCGACGGCTGTCGATGCTGCGGCCGAAGCCGGAGGCCCCGCCTAATCAACGCCCCGGTCCCACCATCGCACGGGCCGCAAAGCAGACGGGGAGATTTCCCAGGATCGGCGGCACGTAGACGCTCCGGAAGCAGACGGTAGGTGTTCGCTTTCTCTCCGTAGGCAAAGGAGGGCACTTTGGGTCAGGATATTCGGCAGGATAGTCGTGTGGGGCGAAGGGGCTCGCGGAGCCGAGCGACTATGCGGCCATTTCAGATGGCTGCTTGGCTCCTCCCCGCTTCACGTTTTATTGATCTGCCCTAATGCGAGTATAGTAGTGGCGCAACATTGATATATAATTCCAATCCAACTAAAGTATAATGCTATCCTGGCCCAAGATTTAATTTTGTTGTGTAACTCCCCAGACAATGAATTTGTATGCCACAACCAGTTTAAGTTTAAAAAAAATTCTGATGCTGTTCTAATGGAAAAAAGCACAATTTCAAGATTTTATTTTATTGAAGGTTGTATAAGTAGGCGATAAAACAATATTACTTTTCCATTTTATAGTGTGTTTTAAAAGTTTTACCATTTCAATTATTTTAAACTCAATAATAATATTTTTTTATCTGTATTTGTTGACCTCAGTTGAGGTCCTAACCAAATAAATTACTGCAAACTCCAAACTTTATTTACCAGTCAACCCGACACCTCCATTCATAATTTTCTTTTTGAAAAATATTTTTATTGCGAATCACAAAAAGGCACAGGTTCTCATGGCCAACCAAGCCACTTAAATGCAAGATTATAGACCTGTAAATTCCAGGACAATACACAGCCATAGAGGCCCACATCCCGGAGGCTGGGCGGCTAAAAATCAGAGCTCGGGCCAAGAGAAACTCGGCCGTGCATTAAGGATACGCCTATATCTTTGTATTCGCAAATTTTTCGTTTTTACTGTTAAACACAAAGAACAAGAAACAAACCCCCCCGCGCATGGCATCATCAGGAAAGCATCGCAAAAATCAGGCTATCAACGTGAGGGCCAATAGGGCGTAGTCATTATTGTGCAGGAAATGGACCTGTAGGGATCACAGCAAATCACAGTCATATGCACCAAGGAATATTATCGTGCAAGCGGTTGAGTACTACAACGGACCCGGGCCCTCCAACCCGGCTCCCTCCTCAATATTCTCTGACAGGGTCCGAAGGACCAAGACTCGAAGATACGGTCGATAGGAGTCCCCCGTAATCAAGGGGTCAGCTGCATACACAGTCTGCAGATGGGAACGGAGGACCTCAAGGATATCTGACTCCGAATGGACCACATCACCACTCGAGTCTCGTAGGGCAACTATCCTTTCAGGCGCAAATTCACGACGAAGGATCCAGGCTAACAAGCGGCCGGATTTGTCGCCTTCGCGATGGAGGCGCTGCCTGTATTGGCCTAATGTGTATCTGTCAAGCCGGGTAAGGATGTCGTGTACCGACACTTGCGCCTCCTTCTCCGCCCGCTGATCTAAGTCGCCAGGATCCGGTCGGGACTGGGTGCGTTGGAGCACAATCTCCGCATCCCGTAGGTCAGTCAACAACTGCTTCCGAACCCCGTATGTGAGTCCCATGCAGGCTCCACGTACCACTGCCTTCAGGGCCTCCCATTTAGTGGAGTAGGGTAGAGCAGCACACCCCCAGTTCAGATCTATGTAGTTCGACAGGGCAGTCGCCACATGGTCCTTACCCACCGGATCCTGGAGAATGTCAGCGGGCATTCGCCAGGTGCGCGGACGGGCAGCTCGATCAGCCCACTGCGCCACGCACGTTACCGGGGCATGGTCTGAGATGTATCGGGCCTGATGCGTAACCGTCAAGGTGAGAGACGGGGCGAGATTAGCCGCTAGTACGCGGTCCAACCTGCTATGGGTACCATGTGTCGGAGTATAACACGTGTATAACTTCTGAGTGGGATGACAAGTGCGCCATACATCCAGCGCCCCCAAATTGTGCATCACTTCCCGAAGACGCGCCGTCATACGAGGCTTCGTGCCCGACCGAGGAGGATGACGATCCAACTCAGGGTGCAATACGCAATTGAAATCCCCAAACCAGAGGAAGGGGGCATCCAGATCCGGGGCAACAAGATCCTGGATTTGAGAAAAAAAGGTCGGGTCGTCGATATTCGGCGCATAGGAGTTCAGGAGTAATAATTCCTTATCATCCAATCTAAGCCGCACTAGCAGGTATCTACCTTCAACGTCTGCCTCGACATACTGGACAGCACAAAGGATCCCCGGGGCCACTCAGATGAGAACCCCCCTGGCATATGTGGAAAAGGAGGAGTGGAAGATCTGACCT
The DNA here is from genome assembly GCF_964261635.1 of Lissotriton helveticus. Taxonomy (NCBI): domain Eukaryota; kingdom Metazoa; phylum Chordata; class Amphibia; order Caudata; family Salamandridae; genus Lissotriton; species Lissotriton helveticus. Next base: position 66,330,217 of record NC_136073.1, on the reverse strand, counting down.
CTCCACTTCTTAGACAGCCGCTGGGCGCTGTCTTCATCCAAGTGGGTCTCCTGCAAACAGGCAACCGAGACCCCATGTCGTTTAAGGAAGGAGAGGACCCTGTGTCTCTTGGTGCAAGTACCCAAACCGCGCACATTCCAAGTTAAGAATTTAAAACCCATGGTCCATGATTGCGCTCAGCCGGGCCAAAGTACACTGACATCACGACCTGCCGCCTGTGGGCCCCCGCTCTAGTCAAACCGGAAGGAGTAGCCCTGTCAATGAGCCATACATCTGTTCGATTCATCATGTACATAATGCCAGCAACAACCCCTACGGTAACCCTGCCCCACACACCAAAAACCCTAGAACTCAGAACTTCTACAAAAACATTTTCCCCACCCCCACCCACGAGCAAGAGGACAGCAACAAAGATAAACGCCACCCCGCCCTTCCCCTCCCAGTGCCAGGACGTACACAGCCACCCCATACAACTCAATCAACCCACACTCACACACAACAACCAAACCCACCCACCCTCCCCCCCCAGCCCCCCAAGGGACCCAGCATTTCAGTACAGTCCCCGGGCATGTCTACTAAAGACGGTTACTGGTACGGGCGACAATCCGCCTAGGGAAGCACAATGGACCCCCCACGCCATACCTCAGTCCAACAGGATGGAAGTCCTCCGCTACGGCCAGGGATCCAAGGCCCCTAGCACCGGTCGGGAATAACACTGGACCAGGTGAGTTCCAAGGGGAGGCCCCCCAATTCGGAGGACAACAAAGCATTAACCAAACAGTACTGCAAGTGAAGACTCACTCCAACCTCGGTTGCGAAAGGCCAGTCTCTGGGACCACCGGAGCCATGGAGTCTGTTTCCGGTAGGGTTTCCTGCAAGGTGTCTGGGACCAAAATCTCACCAGGGAGGGACGCCCCAGGAGACCTCGGGGCCGCCTCCACCGGTGATGTTCTCACATGGAGTGCGCCATCTGCTCCCACAGTAACCCGAGGCTCTGGGGAACCCCGGGATCCAGAACGGCGTCTTCCCCGGCCACGACGCCTCTTCTGGGGTCTGGTTCCCCAGGTCTCACGGGGGCCACCACGCTCACCAGGGGGCAGGTCGTCCCCCCTGATCTCGAGCCACTCCCACACCTCCGCCGGAGACTCGAAGAAATGAGCACGGCCCTGGGAGAGCACCTTAAGCTTGGCTGGGTATAAAAGCATGTACTGAAGTTTCATTTCCCGAAGTTTTTGCTTAACTCCCAAGTAGGACTTTCTCTGCTCCTGCACCTGTTGAGTATAGTCAGGGTAAATGGAAACGCGGCTGTTCTCAATCGTGAGGGACTCAGATCCCCTCGCAGCCCTCAGGATACAGTCACGGTCTTTATAATTGAGGATCTTTGCAATTAGGGCTCTAGGGGGTTCGCCCGGCCGCTGAGGGGGGACAAGGGCCCTATGCGCCCGCTCAATGACAAAGACACCGGACAGTCCAGCCGGGAATAGTTGAGTGTGGATCCAGGTCTCCAGGAAGCGCTCAGCATTCCCCGCCTCCAATCGTTCCGGTACTCCCAGGACCCTGATGTTACTTCGGCGGGCCCTACCTTCCGCGTCCTCAGCCCTTCTCTCCAGCGCACGGGTAGTGGATGTAAGTTGCGCAACTGACTTTTGTAGGGAGGCCACCTCGCTCTGCAAGTGGGTAATATTACCCTCCGCGTCCGAAACCTTGTCTGCCACCTTGTGGAGGTCCGTCCGGAGTAGGTTAACATCTATGGAGACAGTCTCTATTTGCTTCTCCAGGGCAGAATGGGATCCCTGAATGGCCTTCAGGATCTCTGCTCGGGATGGCTCCGCCGGACCATCTCCCCCGTCCTCAGGATCCGTCTGCCGTGTGATCCGCTGAGAGGGCAGACGTGGAGTAGTGTACTGCACTATGGTGTTAGGGTTAGAGGACTTCGCGGATCTATCTTTGCGGGTCGCCATTGGGGGGAGATAGATCCCGCACTCGCCCAATATACTCCAGAGAGTTCACCCCAGGTCCCCCTGGATAGATGTGTTATGTAAGGGTGGGCCAAGGTTAGGAACAGGAGGCGCGATGGAAGCGCACCAGGCAGTTACAGACAAGCGAAAAATGGGAGGTGTCCAAACCAGTCAGATTGGGCAACGAAGAGGAGCAATGTCGATGAGGCGACCTCCTGTCTCTCCCTCAGTGTAGATATGTTTGTAGAGGCAGGAGTCCGGCACCCCCAACGGCGACCAGGAGATGAGTGGCCAGCCGGTCGCAGGTCAGGCAGTGGGATCCCAGGCAGGTCAACCGAGGCAGGTCAGCAGGGTCCCACATCAACCCGGGCACTCCACGACACGCCCCCCACCTTCAAGCGGCAGGATCACGATCCCCAGGGCCCCAGGGGACGCCCCTGCAGAGGAGCACACAATTGCAGCGCTACACGGGCCAGGGATCTCCCCAGTCACAGGCTGCCACAGTGTAGAGAAGGAAGCACCTCGGCACTCAGGGAAGATGGTGGACAAGTGGGGCAGGGGCGCCAACCCAGTCGGAACCCCCACAGCGCTGCACCTCTGGCCTCCGCGAGTAGGAAAGTCACTGCGGGCCCCCAGGGGAGACCCAGTGAACGCCATAGTTCGGGGGAGGGGCCGGTCCGTGGCTCCCGCAGACCGCGGTAAACAGGCCAGCTCAGGCAGGTCCCGCACGATCGCCGCCTCCAAGAAGGGCCGAGGCGGCAGTACCCCCGACCGCCTCCGCAGTCCACAAGGCCCCCAAGGTCCCGGGGCCAGTCAAACACTCACCGGGGGCAACGGCCCCTAAGCGTCAGCTCCGCTGCAGGAGGGTAGCCGATGTGCGGAGCGGGCATCGCGATCTCTTCGTGCCGGTCGGTGTGGGTCGCCGAGGTCCCCCGGCAGCAGTTAGTCGCCCTCAGTTTTCCACCAGCCGCAGCCCGCAGCGCTAGGGGGCCCCGCCGAGGGCGCGCCCGGTCCAGTATCAGCGAAGCACCGCGTCCAGGCGGGCCTCTCGCACCCGGCACCGCACCACAGGCCCAGACCACGGCCTCTCGTAGCTCGGCCCGGAGCTCCTGTCGCCGACAGTGCCTCAGTCGCCGCCCTAGGGGTTCCACGAGTCGCCTCCTCAACGGGGGGCCCCCTCCGATCCAGGGAAGTTTCCGGTCCGTGTCTGTATGAAACAACAGCCCAGGCAGGATTTTAACGCAGGATTAGTGGGTCCTCGGGACGGAGCTGGTGGAGCTCACGTCCTGTCGGCCATGCTGCTTGGCCACGCCCCCGATATTGACCTCCATTCATAATTAATCTTGATCAAAGCCACCCACGTTTATTAATTTTAGTAATGTTACTTTTCAACTAAAATTTCTTGCTTTTACATTTTCTCTTTTAATTCTACTTGTGGAGATTGTTTTAATGTATTTTTTGTAATGGTTTTAATTAACCTAAACAATAAAAAAGTTACCTACTATCTTGATCAAAGTACAGGAGTAGCATGTATATGGTCATATTAAAAATGCACTGTCCCTGAATAGTACACACAAGCAAACTTAATGTTGCACTAGCCATGAGCAGCGTACAAGATTATCTGAGCTAATTCCTCTTACAAACGCAGACAAGAAAATGGAATGGTGTTCATGTGATGCTAGTGAGACATTGCTGAATGAAATATCTGACCACAAAGCCATAAGCTCCTACAGTGCGAATACACTAAAACAGGTCTTCCCATAAAAGTACATTAATTACCTTTATTAGACAAAATGAGAGTCCATTCCCCTATTCATATTTTTGGTTTTCATTTTACGTCTGGTCCTAGAGACAGCATTAGCTGTCTTGCCAGACTGTTGTTTCCCCTCAAAAATACAAGTAATATACATATGTAGAGGGGCTTTTGAGGAGCAGCCATAATCCATTGGTCTGTTAAACTGTCATTCACATTTTGCTTTTGCCCACCACTACAAACAGCCTGGGACTGTGGGTCAGTCCACTTTACTTGAATGAATGAATGAATGAATGAATGAATGAAGGGAGACTTATACTGCGCAACTTAGCCCAAGGGCATCAAGGCGCCAATCAGGTCAAATAGTCTAAACTCTCCAGGTGCACGTCTACGAGTAAGCCTCTACAAAGAACCAAGTTTTCAATGCTTTACGAAAAAGCGCAAGAGATGGTTGTCCTGCCAGTTATGGGGGAGGGAATTCCAGAGCTTGGGTACCAGGGTGGAAAAACGCTCTACCTCCCCATCTTGCTTTTGCAAATCTAGGAACTAGGAGAAGATTTTTATTTGTATTTTACTTCTAGATCCCTTTACTCTTAGTGACTGCACAAATCCTAGCCACATTGTTCACATACACCTTAAAAAAAAGCTCCCTTCTCTTCAGTGGCAAATCTTGTTCAAAGTGTGCTTTTTTATTTGTATTTTTTTTATTTAACTGTATCAACTATTTGTTTCGCCTAATCTCCTTTTTAAAGTTTATATTATAAAGTGTTTTAAGTGGCATTGTAACATTGTGGCTGCATGAGATTTGAGTGCTTTCTCAGCCACCAACGTTTCTCTCCCGCTGGGAATACCGCACCGCAGCTTTGGGGACTCAGTCTCATCAGTCCCTGCGTCACCAGACACCACCAGATGCGCTTGAAGGGTGCCAGCAGTCCCGCGGCTGTGTAGCCGCCAACGTTTCTCTCCTGCTGGGAGTACCGCTACACAGCTTCGGGGACACAGAGTCCCGTCAGTCCCTGTGCCACCAGATGCGCTTAAAGGGCTCCTGGAGTCCCACGGTGCAGAACGTGCGAGGGGATGCACCCGAGCCAAGTGCGGGCCAGTCCGAGCCCGTCCGAGCCCAGAGGAGACTGGGCTGGGCCAACCCTCTAACATATGGTGCTCACTCAAGGTACTATCTTTATATTTTGAGAGTTGCTCTCTGCAGTTCTGCCTGACTGTCCACAGCATTACACTGAGATATGGTGAAGCGGAAAGGGCACACCAACAAAGTGGGAGGTGGGACTGTACCCACACTGGACGCATTCTTGTCTAGAGCAGTGAGCGTACTCCCACACAAGTTGAATTAACGGAGAGGCGCTTGTCACTGGAACCACTCCCGTGAAGGATCTCCCTAGGGGACTCAAATGATGTCAACACTTCCACTCAGCTCTTGCAATCGCCATCAGCTGCACACTTGGTAAATTCCCCTGTTCCACCAACCCCCACCGACATGCGCAATAGGGAGCCTGACCACTGCTCCCTCCTAGAACTCACAAATGTCCCTCCAACGAAGAGGCTTTGGTGGCTGCGAAGCCGAAGCCCCAAAGAACAATCGAGCCACAAAACTAAAGGGGGCATATAACACGGCTACCACCGTAACTGGCATTGCGTGTCCCCAACCCTTGACTACTCCGGACACACACTCCTCACCATGGATTCTTGATGATTCACTGTTGAAAGAAGTACAAAAAATGATGGAAACCTTACTGGATCCAATCTTAGCATAATTAACCCACATTGAAAAAAAACTGTCCCGCATAGAGGCTCTGAGAACCTCCACCGAGTGCACCTCAAAACCTTGTGTCCTAGGCCTGTACGTCAATCTGCAGAAAGCGCTCAGTTCCTTTCTTGCATTAACTAAGCTCCAGTCCCTCCCGCTAATTCCAGCATTGCAACTGTATCTGCCACACGGTTGAGCATGCCTGCACCCCCAGCAAATGGCTATGCCACCACAACAGCAGACGACCCAACCTCATTACCAACTCGGCCAAGAAATTTGAATTCAGTGTTGGGGGGTGTAGGAGAGTAGGGTCTGCTTTCCTATGGTCACCCCAATTTTTGCTTCACTGGTTTTCGACTTAATGTGGCTGTGGGCCTGCTAATCAGACCCACAGCCTGCTGTTCTCTCTCTAAATTCACAGACATGTACTATAGGTACATAACCAATTTGGTACTGGACACCTTATCAGCCCCTGTACAGTGCACTATAGGTGCCCAGGGCATACATGCATCCAAGGCCACCAGGGGCTGCAGCATATCTTTTGCCACCCCTGACTGGTCACTTAAATCGACACAACTGGCTGATCACTCAGCTGGGGCAAGGTGGTGTACTCACCCCTTGCTTAGATATAGTATACCTATGTCTAAACCTATATCTGGACACATATGCACCTATAAGTCACTCCTATGGCAGGCCTTTACAATCCTGGAGGCAGAGTGCTTGGTTTTATGTGAGATGGTGCTCTAGCATGAGCTGAGCCTGTCTGCAGTGTTTGGAACCATTTCCTTACTGCTGTTCCAATGATACTGCCATACCATATACTCTTAAGTGCATTATAATCCTCGCGGTTAATGCGAACTTTGGTTTTGTCTTTCACAAAACATGTCGTGTTTGGTGTCATAAACTTTGGAATACTACCCCCTCGCCAGTTCTGGCGACGGGGGTAGCATTCCACCCTTCTAGAGGGAGAAGACATGTTACTTTACTTAAAACGTGGTTAATCCTAACCAGCGCCTCAGCATCACAAAATGGATGCTGCTGCCCCGACACAAGTCTGACCTCCTGCTGCTGACCGAAACTTGGAAAGGGAGGCCTGGGAAAAGGGTTTCCTGTCACAGGGAGGTGCTACACCACCCCAGACAGGAGATAGTGGATTGGAGCAGGGAGGGTTGAAAGAAACTAGACACTGCTTGGGGCACTCAAGGTGTCCCATGCAAAATCCAGTCAAACCGGTTCTGGGGCACTCCAGCCCCAGCTCTGGCGGGAAACTGGACAAAGGGAAAGGGGTGTAACCACCCCCTTCCTGGGTCCCACCCATAGGAGGGACCTTGCAGGTAATCCAGCCTGCTTGATTTGGAATAAAGGTAGGATCTGTGCTGATGCACATCAGATTATCCTGACTGAAACTTATGAAACGAAACTCTGGAACTTTCGACATCCCACTCGACGTGGAAGACTGAAGAATCTCCCTTGTGGTCAAGGAGTGACCACCCTGTGCAAACAGGCACCATCCAGCATGTCACCGTTTGCTTTGTTGCAGTTCCCCTGGAACTCGAGCCACAGAGATCGACAAGACCCAGCGTTCCTGCCTTCCAACAGCCCGATCCACAGTGCCTGCAAAGCTGAGACCCGTGGAAGCGACCTGAACCGTGGGGCCGGCCATCTTGGAAAAACTACGAAGTGCTGACCGTGCAGCATCCGAGGCTCTCTCGAAGCTGTGCATTGGAGTCTGAGAAGCTCCAGCCCGAGAAGCTTTTGCACCGAAGCTCACCCCTCCACACTCATCGAGTGCTGCGTGGGGCCCTTTTGCATTTTCCTGCTCGACGCATTGGTCCGGTCGCTTGCCCGTTCGCTAGTGGCCCAGTACCGACGAACCTTTGAATTTGCTCTGCTAGTCTGGTTGCTCCAGACTGGCCCTCGCTCCCCTGAAAAGGAGCACCCGCTCTGACCTGGCTGGTCCGAGTAAGAAGCGATCTTCGAATCCTGCGTGGGTTGCGTTTGCCAAGGCCTGTTGACTCCGATCCGGAAGCCGACACCGCCGACAGCGAGAGCCTTTGTGGGACAGCGAGAGCCTTTGTGGGACAGCTCGTGATTCACTCCAGGACATCCTCGGTGCCCCAGAGTCCACGTGACAGCGGCGACAAGCTTCACGACAACCACTGGATGCTGCCCTGCGTGCCGGTTCGGGCATCGAGGCCATTGACTGTTGTTTGGTGGCCTTCTCCTCCACCCCTAAACCATTTTCTCTACTGATGAGGGAAGTTATCCCGAAACCCGAGCCATGTCTCGGGCGATACCCAAAAACCCGGGACATGTATCGGGTCTAGAGATTCATCAGTCCAACAAGTACCGACTTGCACCCACCTGGGTGATCCACTACTGAACTACAAGCACCAGAATCCCGAGGGGCGATCCGGAGGAGGGGCTAGCGGTGTGCGCTCCATTGCGGTGGTTTTTACTGGCTGGTGACCCAGACTCTGTCCCCTCTGCTTTCAGGTACTCTACATCTTCGATCCACCCATGGATCCAACCGGACTCTTCTCTACTGGCCGCCTGCAGCATCTTCATCTCCAGGCACCCTAGATCTACACGACGAGACCCGACACGCTTTTGCACCTGTGCACCCGCTTCCTGTGGGTGAGGTAACTCTTGAACGCCGGTGCTCCTGTAGTGGTTTACACCTCTAGTGTCTAAGTCTAAAGTTTTGTCCTTCTAGTCCAGTCGGAAGACTCTTAAAACTGTAACTCGATAACTTTTACGCACCATTGACTTTGCATTGGTGCATGCGTGTGCTTTTAGCGCTGCACCCGATTCCCGCGGGCTACTCCCGTCCTAACTGCTGTTAGTCCAGTGTAGTCCCAGCGATTCCCAAGGCCCTAGGCCTTACCACTGATCGAATAGTGATACTTATACCACTTTTTTTATATATGGTTTGAGTGGCCACCGGCCTCATCCATAATTGTGCAACTTTCATATCTTATACTGTGCTTTTGTTTAAATGATTGTGCTCCTATACTCATAAAGAGTACAGGGGATTATTCTGAGAATAAATGCATATATTTTTATAATATATAACTTGTGTGGTGTCCTTTCATTTGATATTACAGGATTGCATATGGTAAAACAGCTGGCTTCACGTGCCCTCTTGATTTAATCCTTTAGGCTGCTTAGTCCATGCTACCTCTAGGATAGCTTGTCTTTTAAGGTTGACTTACAACCACCACCATAAGGGATTGTTTGGACTGATACAAGGTGCTCCCAGAATTGGAGACATCATACATCAGGCCAACTTCTCACATTGGTGTGCAGCGGTTGGGATTTGAGCTTGCTGTTGTTTTACCATTGCAATCTTTTTATCAAATTGAAAGATCACATTAAGTACCATAGGTACATATAAACAAAGCTTAGCATATTTAAGTTCTACTGAACTTAGTAGTTGTAGGTAGAAGGGCTTAGCACACCCTGACTACAACTCACTAGCAAGGTACAGTAGGAAAACACTTAGTGTAGGTAAGTGCATCACTTACACCTCACTAGAGTCATGTCTGGCACAGGTGAAGCGCCCAGCTCTCTACCTGTGTTGGTTGACCTTCCACAGGCAACCTCCAGCTATGACAAATTCAGCCACAGAGACTTGAGTGCCTTTTGCACTGCAAGGAAGCTGAAAAAGGGTCATAACCCTACCATTCCCATCCTGATAGCCATCCTGGAGAAGGATGATCGTGAGAAAGCTAGAGTAGTTCCCTCAGGGTCAGGAGAAGGAGTGATCCCCCCAGATAATGAGAACACCGCCCCAGAAAATGAGGAGGAGGACCCAGAGTCAGGTGATGATGTAGAAAATAATCAAGGGGATAACCAGGTACCAGTTGGGAGGCTTAGCCAAGCCACCTTGGTCCTACATGGGAATGGAGAAGGGAATCACTTCTCCAGACCCAATAGCAGAATTCTCCCAGGCAATAGAAGAGAGAGATCTCCCTCCAGGGATTCTCACATTTCTAGTGCCTCAAGAGAATCTCAGAGGGGAATGACTTCCCCCCAGAGGAAAGAGCATAAGTCCAGGATGAGAGCTGTTAGACTCCAGATAGAGAGGGAGGAAGTAGCCCTGGCCCAAGCTAAGCTTGCCTTTGCAAGAGAACAAAGATTATGTGGGGAGACACCCACTGGTGGCAGCATTATCCATAAGGATAAAGACAGGTCTAAGGAACATAGAAACCTGAGTAAGATTGTGCCCCCCTACAGAGATGGGGATGATATCCACAAATGGATAACTGCTCTGGAGAGGGCCTGCATGGTACAGCAGGTCCCTCAAGATCAGTGGGCAGCAATCTTGTGGCTCTCCTTTTCTGAGAAAGGGAGAGATAAGCTCCTCACTGTTAGACCTGAGGTTGCTAAAAACTACTCTGTCTTGAAGAGTGCTCTTATTGAAGGGTTTGGCCTAACCACTGAGCAATACAGGTTGTTGTTCAGAGACACCCAAAAAGCACAGACTCAGGACTGGACTGATTTTGTTGATTGTGCCACTAAGGCTCTGGAGGGTTGGTTGCAGGGAAGTAAAGTCTCAGACTATACAGGATTGTACAATCTTATAATGAGAGAACAGATCCTTAATAACTGTCAGAACCAGCAATTGCATCAACACCTTATTGGCTCAGATCTGACCTATCCCCAAGAATTGGGTAAGAAGGCAGACAAATGGGTCAGAACAAGGGTTAAGCAGAAACCCCAGAACCAAGGAGGTGATCAAAAGAAGGCAGACCAGAAGGTAGGAGATAAGAAAGAAAAAGACCAGAAGTCTTCTACAGGCCCCCAAAATAATTCTAATAAGGAGGGTGGTTCCCAAAATGGAAACAAGAAAAAGAAGGTTGATGGCCCAAAGAAACCTTGGTGCACTTGGTCCACTTCTCACTGGGGAAGTGAATGCACTAAGAAAAATCCAGTACCTACCACTGTAGTCCCTAAGACACCTGCACCCCCTAGTACTGTTAACAGTGGTAGTGCACAACCCAAGGGGATAGTAGGGTTAACCCTGGGAACTGAGATGGAGTCTGGCTTAGTCAGAATCCCTACTCAGGCCATTCTGATCTGTGATGGGGACATAGCTATGTCCTCTACCATAAGTCCTAATACTTTGGGCAAGTACAGGCAGACGCCTTTAATCAATGAGAAACTGGCTCAGGCCTACAGGGACACATGTGCCAGTGTCACTATGGTGACACCTAACTTTGTGGACCCTGACCAAATGATACTATGTGAGAACTACCTAGTGACCAATGCTAGCAATGCCACTACTACACATAGTGTGGCTGTTGTTAAATTCTCCTGGGGAGGGGTAACTGGCCCCAAGACAGTTGTTGTTAGTGCAGACCTCCCAGTTGACTGTCTTTTGGGCAATGATCTTGAGGAATCCTTATGGTCAGAAGTGGAGTACAGGACTCATGCAGAAATGCTAGGGATTTCAGCACATGTCCTTGCTGTAACCAGGTCCCAGGCTAAGAGGAGCCTACCTGAACCTGTGGTGGATCTTGAAACAATAGACCAACCACAACCCAAGAGAAAGAGCAAGAGGGTTACGGTAGTGCCTTCCCACTTGTCCCAGGTTGAGGATCACACCTCACAGGAGGGTGATTCTGTGATCCAAGAGGAGACTGTCCCAGAAGAGCTTGAACCTGATCAGGTTGAGTTTCTTGGGGCAGGGGGACCCTCAAGGGCAGATCTGGGGCAGGCTCAATTAACTTGCCCTTCTCTTGAACCCCTCAGACAGCAAGCTGCTGCTGAGGCTGCTGGGAATGCTCAAGGTACCCATAGAGTGTATTGGGATGATGGGCTCCTTTATTCAGAGGCTAGAGACCCCAAGCCTGGTGCAACCAGGAGGTTGGTTATACCTCTGCAATTTAGGGGCTTCCTTCTTACCTTGGCCCATGAAATTCCCCTTGCAGGACACTTAGGCCAGAACAAGACTTGGGAAAAGGCTTGTCCCACACTTTCACTGGCCTCACATGTCAGAGAATACCAGGGAGTTTTGTCGCTCCTGTGACACCTGCCAAGCCAGTGGCAAAACAGGTGGCACCACAAAGGCCCCCCTTATACCTCTACCTGTGGTGGGGGTGCCCTTTGAGAGAGTTGGGATAGACATTGTTGGACCAATGGATCCCCAAACAGCATCTGGGCACAGATTTATCCTGGTGGTAGTGGATCATGCCACCAGGTACCCAGAGGCAATTCCCCCGAGGACCACAACAGCTCCTGTTGTGGCAAAGGCCCTACTTGGAGTTTTCTCCAAAGTGGGCTTTCCAAAGGAGGTACTTTCAGACAGAGGTTCCAACTTCATGTCTGGATACTTGAAGGCAATGTGGAAGGAGTGTGGAGTGAACTACAAGTTCACCACACCCTTTCACCCACAGTGCAATGGGCTTGTGGAGAGATTCAACAAGACCCTAAAGGGAATGATAAAAGTATTACCTGAAAAGCTCAGGCGTAGATGGGATGTCCTTTTACCCTGCTTACTCTTTGCTTACAGAGAGGTCCCACAGGAGGGGGTTGGCTACAGCCCTTTTGAACTTTTGTTTGGCCACCCTGTGAGGGTCCATTGTGTCTTGTGAAGAAAGGATGGGAGTTACCTCTCAAAAAGCCTAAACTTGATATTGTGGACTATGTACTTGGTCTCCGCTCCAGGATGGCTGAATACATGGAGAAAGCAACCAAAAACCTGGAGGCCAGCCAAGAATTACAGAAACCTTGGCATGGCCAAAAGGCTGTCCTAACTGAGTACCAGCCTGGACAGAAGGTGTGGGGGTTGGAGCCAGTGGCCCCAGCAGCTCTCCAAGACAAATGGTCTGGACCCCACACCATACTTGAGAAAAAGGGAGAGGTCACCTACTTGGTGGACTGTGGCACCCCTAGGAGCCCCCACAGGGTGCTCCATGTAAACAGATTGAAACCATATGTGGACAGGGCAGACATGGGTTTACTCATGGCTACAGATGGGGAACAGGAGGAAGAGAGTGACCCTCTCCCAGACTTGTTATCCCAAAACCCTGATGATGGTTCAGTGGATGGTGTAGCCTTGGCAGGCAGCCTCTCTGACCAGCAACAGATGGACTGCAGACAGGTGTTGCAGGCCCATAGACATATGTTTTCTCTTACACCCAGTCAAACTAACTGGTGCACCCATGAGGTGGACACTGGTGACAGTCTGCCTGTGGAGAATAAGATCTACAGGCAACCTGACCATGTCAGGGATTGTATAAAGGCTGAGGTGCAGAAAATGCTTGAACTTGGAGTGATTGAGCCATCAGAGAGCCCCTGGGCCAGCTCAGTAGTCCTTGTGCCAAAACCTCATACCAAAGATGGAAAGAGAGAAATGAGATTTTGTGTGGACTATAGAGGTCTCAATGCTGTCACTAGGACAGATGCTCATCCCATTCCAAGGGCAGATGAGCTCATTGATAAATTAGCTTCTGCCAAATATCTGAGCACATTTGATCTGACAGCTGGCTATTGGCAAATCAGGTTAGCTGAGGAGTCTAAGGCCAAAACAGCTTTCTCTACCCCCAGTGGACATTATCAGTTTGTGGTGATGCCCTTTGGTTTGAGGAATGCACCTGCCACCTTCCAAAGGTTGGTGAATCAGGTCCTTGCTGGGTTGGATGACTTTTGTGCAGCATATCTAGATGATATTGCTGTCTTCAGCTCCACATGGGAGGATCACCTGATCCACCTGAAGAAGGTTCTGGAGGCCCTGCAAAAGGCAGGCATGACTATCAAGGCTACCAAGTGCCAGATAGGGCAGAGCAAGGTTGTGTACTTGGGCCACCTAGTAGGTGGGGGTCAAGTTCAACCATTGGAGAGCAAGATCCAGGCCAGGCGCGCAACACCCATTGGGCTCACCGGGCTTCAGCCCCCCCCCCGTCGCCTCCTCTGCCCGGGCTAAGATGACACGCACTGAAATCATTAACTAACGCTGTGCATCGGAGCTGAGAATGTGATTTTTATTATGCATTCTGAGAGGCCCAGCAGCCCGAGCAGACAGCCAGCCTCTGAACAGTTTCCTCGAGTGAACACCCCCTGCCCTCACCTCTTGATTGCCTTTAGAGTGGCGCAGAGGTGAAATCCTTGCCTGAAGGCAGGGATTCACCTAAGCACTTGATGGGTTATAAGCATGGGGTGTGAAGTGCACAGCAGGGAGGAAGGCATGGCCAGTGCAGGTGACGCTTTTCTTTTGTATGGGAATTTCTGCTGGCGTCATAGCCCAGGGTGTGCTGTCTGTGCACTTGTAAGGATGTGTATTCCATACTAGTGCACAGACTGCAAACCCTGGGCTAAGACACCAGCAGAAATTAATTTTCAAAGGAAAAGCATCACCTGCACTGCCATCCCTTTCACCCTGCTGTCTGTGCACTTGGATGGAATTCACATCCACCGCACTCACTGCTCACCAGATAAATGGTGAACAGGGCCATGGATCTTTCTATTTTCGCATCCAAGGGCAGCAGCGAAGAAGCAGAGGGGACCCAGGCAAGGAGAATCCAGGAGACCTATCTACTCTGAGACCTTCGAGGGGCTGGATGCCAGGACGCAGTGCTGCTGATCAGCCCGACTCCACAGTATAGTATCAGAGGAGCAGGCAGAAGTTTTTTTATGTAAGTTCCAGTAACTTTAATGAATTTTTCAGCACAGCATTACCTTTTGGGGGTGCTAGTGGGTAACTTTAGAGTTCAGAGTGGGTGTGGGTTTTAGGGAGCCAGTGAGTAATTTTATGGTTCATGGTGGGTTACAAATTGGGGTGCCAGGGTTTAATTTTAGGGTTCTGAGCGGGTATGGGTTTTGGGGTTCCAGGGGGCAATTTTAGGGTGTGGGGTGAGTATGGGTTTTGGGGTGCCAGGGGTCATTTTAGGGTTCAGCGTGGGTATGTGTTTTGGTGTGCCAGGGGTAATTTTAGGGTTCAGGGAAGGTGTGGGTTTTGGGGTGTCAGCGGGCAATTTTAGGGTTCAGGGTGGGTATGGGTTATGGGGTGCCGGGGGAATTTATGGTTCAGCATGGGTATGGGTTTTTGGGTGCCAGAGGGTAATTTTAGGGTGTGGGGTGGGTATGGGTTTTGGGGTGCCAGAGGTGGGGGGGGATACTTTTAGGGTTCAGGGTGGGTGTGGGTTTTGGGGTGCCATGGGATTAATTTTAGGGTTCAGCGTGGGTATGTGTTTTATGGTGCCAGGGGTAATTTTAGGGTTTAGGGCAGGTGTGGGTTTTGGGATGTTAGGGGGCTATTTTAGGGTTCAGGGTGGTTATGGGGTGCCAGAGGGGAATTTATGGTTCGGTATGGGTTTTGGGGTGCCTGGGGTAATTTTAAGGTTCAGGGTGGGTCTGGGTTTTGGAGGGCAATGAGGGAATTTATGGTTCAGCATGGGTATGGTTTCTGGGGTGCCAGGGGTAATTTAAGGTTCAGGGTGGTAATGGGTTTTGGGGTGCCATTGGGTAATTTTAGGGTGTAGGGTGGGTATGGGTTTTGGGGTGCCGGGGGGGGGGGGATAATTTTAGGGATCAGGATGGGTATGGGTTTTGGGGTGCCAGGGGGGCGGATACTTTTAGGGTTCAGGGCGGGTATGGGTTTAGGGGCTTCAGGGGGGTGATTTTAGGATTCAGGGTGGTAATGGGTTTTGGGGTGCCAGGGGGTAATTTTAGGGTGTGGGGTGGGTATGGGTCTTGGGGTGCCGGGGGGATAATTTTAGGGATCGGTATGGGTTTTGGGGTGCCAGGGGTAATTTTAGGGTTCAGGGCGGGTATGGGTTTTAGGGTGTGAGGGGGTTAATGTTAGGGTTCAGCGTGGGTATGTGTTTTGGTGTGTCAGGGGTAATTTTAAGATTCAGGGTGAGTATGGGTTTTGGGGGGCAAGGGTGTAATTTTAGGGATCACTGCGGGTATGGGTTTTGGGGTGCCAGAGGTCATTTTAGGGTTCAGGGTGGGTATGGGTTTTTGGGGTGCCAGGGGGGTGATTTTAGGGTTCAGGATGGTAATGGGTTTTGGGGTGCCAGGGGGTAATTTTAGGGTGTGGGGTGGGTATGGGTCTTGGGGTGCCGGGTGGATAATTTTAGGGATCGGTATGGGTTTTGGGGTGCCAGGGGTAATTTTAGGGTTCAGGGCGGGTATGGGTTTTAGGGTGTGAGGGGGTTAATGTTAGGGTTCAGCGTGGGTATGTGTTTTGGTGTGTCAGGGGTAATTTTAAGATTCAGGGTGAGTATGGGTTTTGGGGGGCAAGGGTGTAATTTTAGGGATCACTGCGGGTATGGGTTTTGGGGTGCCAGGGGTCATTTTAGGGTTCAGGGTGGGTATGGGTTTTGGGGTGCCAGGGGTAATTTAAGGGTTCAGGGCGGGTATGGGCTTTGGGGCTCCAGGGGGGTGATTTTAGGGTTCAGGGTGGTAATGGGTTTTGGGGTGCCAGGGGGTAATTTTAGGGTGTGGGGTGAGTATGGGTTTTGGGGTGCCAGGGGGGGGGATAATTTTAGGGATCAGGATGGGTATGGGTTTTGGGGTGCCGGGGGTAATTTTAGAGTTCAGGGCGGGTATGGGTTTTAAGGTGTGAGGGGGCATTAACCGATCCTGATTATCTGCCATTTTAGCTCCGCCCCATTGATTAACATTAGCCACGCCCCTTCTTTTGCCATGTTAGCCCCCCCCGAAATGAAGACCTAGTTGCGCCCCTGATCCAGGCCATACAGGACTGGGCTCCTCCAACTACCCAGACACAAGTTAGAGCCTTCTTGGGCCTGACTGGGTATTACAGGAAATTTGTAAAGAACTATGGGTCCACTGTGACACCATTGAATGATCTGACATCCAGAAGATGCCCAAAAAGGTTCAGTGGACAGTTAGCTGTCAAAGGGCATTTGATGACCTGAAGAAGGCCATGTGCTCTGAACCAATCCTTAAGAGTCTTAACTACTCCAAACAGTTCATTGTTCAGACAGATGCTTCTGAGTTGGGGGTGGGAGCTGTGCTTTCAAAACTTAATGTAGATGGTCAAGACCAGCCCATTGCTTTCATTAGCAGAAGGCTGACCCCTAGAGAGAAACGTTGGTCAGCCATTGAGAGGGAGGCCTTTGCTGTGGTTTGGGCCCTGAAGAAGTTGAGGCCATACTTGTTTGGTACTCACTTCCTAATTCAGACAGACCATAAGCCCCTCTTGTGGCTCAATCAGATGAAGGGTGAAAATCCCAAACTGCTCAGGTGGTCCATTTCCCTACAGGGGATGGACTTTACAGTGGAGCACAGACCAGGGACTGACCATGGTAATGCAGATGGTCTCTCCAGGTACTTCCACTTAGAACATGAAGACTTATCTGGTCAAGGTTAAGTTTAATGTCCCTGTGTTTGGGGGGGGGGGGGGGTTGTGTAGGAGAGTAGGGTCTGCTTTCCTGTGGTCACCCCAATTTTTGCTTTTTGCTTCACTGGTTTTCGACTTAATGTGGCTGTGGGCCTGCTAATCAGACCCACAGCCTGCTGTTCTCTCTAAATTCACAGACATGTACTATAGGTACATACCAAATTTGGTACTGGACACCTTATCAGCCCCTGTACAGTGCACTATAGGTGCCCAGGGCATAGATGCATCTAAGGCCACCAGGGGCTGCCGCATACCTTTTGCCACCCCTGACTGGTCACTTAAATCCACACAACTGGCTAATCACTCAGCTGGGGCAAGGTGGTGTACTCAACCCTTGCTTAGATATAGTATACCTATGTCTAAACCTATATCTGGACACATATGCACCTATAAGTCACTCCTATGGCAGGCCTTTACAATCCTGGAGGCAGAGTGCTTGGCTTTATGTGAGATGGTGCTCTAGCATGAGCTGAGCCTGTCTGCAGTGTTCGGAACCATTTCCTTACTGCTGTTCCAGTGATACTGCCATACCATATGCTCTTAAGTGCATTATAATCCTCGCGGTTAATGCTAACTTTGGTTTGGCTTTATCAAAACATGTCGTGTTTGGTGTCATACACTTTGGAATACTACCCCCTCGCCAGTTCTGGCAATGGGGGTAGCATTCCACCCTTCTAGAGGGAGAAGACATGTTACTTTACTTAAAACGCGGTTAATCCTAACCAGAGCCTCAGCATCACAAAATGGATGCTGCTGCCCCGACACATGTCTGACCTCCTGCTGCTGACCGAAACTTGGCAAGGGAGGCCTGGACAAAGGGTTTCCTGTCACAGGGAGGTGCTACACCACCCCAGACAGGAGATAGTGGATTGGAGCAGGGAGGGTTGAAAGAAACTAGACACTGCCTGGGGCACAGAAGGTGTCCCATGCAAAATCCAGTCAAACCGGTTCTGGGGCACTCCAGCCCCAGCTCTGGCGTGAAACTGGACAAAGGGAAAGGGGTGTAACCACCCCCTTCCTGGGTCCCACCTATAGGAGGGACCTAGCAGGTAATCCAGCCCCTTGATTTGGAATAAAGGTAGGAGCTGTACTGATGCACATCAGATTATCCTGACTGAAACATATGAAACAGAACTCTAGACCCTTCGACATCCCACTCGACGTGGAAGACTGAAGAATCTCCCTTGTGGTCAAGGAGTGACCACCCTGTGCAAACAGGCACCATCCAGCACGTCACCATTTGTTTTGTTGCAGTTCCTGCCAGAACTCGAGCAACAGAGATCAACAAGACCCAGTGTTCCTGCCTTCCAACAGCCCGATCCACAGTCCCTGCAAAGCTGAGACTCGTGGACGCGACCTGAAGCATGGGGCCGGCCATCAAGGAAAAACTACGAAGTGCTGACCGTGCAGCATCCGAGGCTCCCTCGAAGCTGTGCATTGGAGTCTGAGAAGCTCCAGCCCCGAGCAGCTTTTGAACCGAAGCTCAGCCCTCCATACTCATTGAGTGCTGCGTGGGGCCCTTTTGCATTTTCCTGCTCGACGCGTTGGTCCGGTCGCTTGCCCGTTGGCTAGTGGCCCCAGTACCGATGAACCTTTGAATTTGCTCTGCTAGTCTGGTTGCTCCAGACTGGCCCTCGCGCCCCTGAAAAGGAGCACCCGCTTTGACCTGGCTGGTCCGAGTAAGAAGCGATCTTCGAATCCTGCGTGGGTTGCATTTGCCAAGGCCTGTTGACTCCGATCCGGAAGCCGACACCGCCGACAGCGAGAGCCTTCATGGAACAGCTCGTGATTCACTCCAGGACATCCTCGGTGCCCCAGAGTCCACGTGGCAGCGGAGACAAGCTTCACGACAACCACCTGATTGCGCCCGACATTGCCTGGTTCCTTCCTGGTTCCATCCTGGTCCCTGGCTAGTGACCCAGACTCTGTCCCCTCTGCTTTCAGGTACTCTACATCTTCGATCCACCCTTGGATCCAACCGGACTCTTCTCTACAGGCCACCTGCAGCATCTTCATCTCCTGGCACACTAGATCTACACGACGAGACCCGACACGCTTTTGCACCTGTGCACCCGCTTCCTGTGGGTGAGGTAACTCTTGAACGCCAGTGCTCCTGTAGTGGTTTACACCTCTAGTGTTTAAGTCTAAAGTTTTGTCCTTCTAGTCCAGTCGGAAGACTCTTAAAACTGTAACTCGATAACTTTTACGCACCATTGACTTTGCATTGGTGCATGCGTGTGCTTTTAGCGCTGCACCCGATTCCCGCGGGCTACTCCCGTCCTAACTGCTGTTAGTCCAGTGTAGTCCCAGCGATTCCCAAGGCCCTAGGCCTTACCACTGATCGAATAGTGATACTTATACCACTTTTTTGATATATGGTTTGAGTGGCCACAGGCCTCATCCATAATTGTGCAACTTTCATATCTTATACTGTGCTTTTGTTTAAACGCTTGTGCTCCTATACTCATAAAGAGTACAGGGGATTATTCTGAGAATAAATACATATATTTTTATAATATATAACTTGTGTGGTGTCCCTTCATTTGATATTACAGGATTGCATATGGTAAAACAGCTGGCTTCACATGCCCTCTTGAGTTAAGCCTTTAGGCTGCTTAGTCCATGTTACCTCTAGGATAGCTTGTCTTTTAAGGTTGACTTACAACCACCACCATAAGGGATTGTTTGGACTGATACAAGGTGCCCCCAGAATTGGTTACATCGTACATCAGGCCAACTTCTCACAGGGGGGGTGGAGGGGGGGGGGGGGGGACAAGGACTGATCCTCGAACATCAGGCAGACCGGATAGCTTCATGGTGGGACAAAAATGTCACAGCAGGCACTACACCTCCCTCCAGCGGCTTCACTAGTACTGATTTTGGCAAATGTACCTCCCTTCCGGGCTAACCAGCCTAAATCCACTATGCAACTAATGGACAAATGCTTGCACTGGCTTTCATGCCATCTAATTGACTTGGGGGCGAGGGGCTGTCCGCTGTCCAAACAAATTACCATGGCCAGGCGAGTGGGGTGGCTGGGCAGCACTACTAAATCTTTTGCGGGAGACTGTGTGGTGATAAACTTTAACAACACACAGGTGGCTAAAACACTCTTAGGCCAGTTCTCAAAAATCCCCGCAAAGGGTACTCAGATTATCCCTCTCGCCCTAGAGCACTTTTACACTCAGGGTGGTGTACACAGAAACAAACCGAGGGCCCGGGCAGGGAGAGGTCCCCCTTTGAACCATGGGGTCGGAACTGTTAGCACCCCAGGGTTGAGGTTTGATAACCGGTATGCAGACCTCTCAGACCTGGAAGCCTGTGATTGACTAACCCTAGACCCGCTCCTACCGTTGGGGAGGGTGCGGTCACCGTAGCCAACTCACTGCTTCCTAAACATGGGGAGATGCTTGCAGAAACTCTATCAGCTTAGCGTCCTGGAATGTGGTTGCTATTACATCCAAGCTAGGAAGCGACAGTGGCACAAACTTTGGCATACACAGGATATCATCTGTTTCCAAGAAACATGGGCCAAGGAGCCCATCTTTGTTACCGGGTATCGCACCTTCCACACACCAGCAGTGCCATCAGTGTCCAGAAGAGCAAAGGGGGGCTTTTAACTTTAATTTTGAATACCCTCCCAATAAATGTAAGGATAATTGACACTTCTTTCGTAAACCCACTTTCATCTACTTTTGCTAGATAACACCAGAAGTACTACAACAACAAATTTGGGGGAAATATAAAACAAGTGGTAGTAGAAAAAAATAGTACGATAGATACATTCACCGCGTCCATCAAAAAGGATGCACCTAACATCATTTGGTTGGACGATTTTAATACACAAGTATAATGATGAGCTGGTTTGCGGGCTGGAAGACCCCCAGGGTAACCCAGTCCTTTACTTTGCCCATTGCGACTATGGAGATCGCCTAAACAGGACCTTATACATTAGGAACATGGGTATAGCTAACAACATGAATGCCGGTCACACGGGGAAAACATTTAGGTGTCTCAATTATGAGTTCACCATTGATTTTATTCTAGCTCCGACTCCCTCCATGGTCAAGGTGTCCCACGTAGACAACGTATTCACAACTTATAGCGGCCATGCCATCCTAACTATGCTCCTAAGCCTCCCTTGTAAGGGAGTGGAACAGCAACAAAAAGTAGTAAACACCCTCCTATCTAGGAAAAACGGGTACCAACTAAAGGGGGCTCAAGTTGAGAAGCGAAAGCTGGGTCCTGTGATCATAGCGAATGTACTAGGCAACATTTTTAATTGCTTGGATCAAGTGTCTAGTCCCCCACTACTTGTATCACAGTTCAGTGAGCTTTTAGCAAAAATAAAAGTGGCCCTCACTCGCTACAAACCGGCATTGGGTTCATCATCTAAGAGTCTTCCGAAAGACCAGCGTGCCTGACAAATCTCTTCGGTTGCACCACATCTGGTCAATTGGTGATGCCTGGTTTAATGGCTGGTACAATACTGGGTGATGGAGATGACCGGTACCATTTATGGCTTATGTTTATGCTGGTAATATGTATGAGGTGATTTCATAACATCTGTGTACCTATAAACTTCACAATCATGTCAGACAATTGGATACTCTTACATCTACAACACTTACTTCAAAAAGATCAAAACATCGAAGAATTTTCATTAAAATTATATTTATAATTCAATTAAAATATGTTTTCAAATCTTAGATACATATAAGGGAGACACTGCTTAAGACTGGGCAAAATAAAAATAAAATGTTGGCTTTATTCAGATGGGCTCGGTAAACCTGGAGTGGGGTAGGCACATTATAAAAACACAGCGGCTGTGTAGCGTGCTGGAGTCATCCGAAGAGCCAAGTCCTGAAGTCTTTCCTGAACTGGGTGGGCCTACAAAGGTTGTTGCAGAAGCTAACTTCCTGTACCCTGGATAACAAGTAGCAGATTAATCCGAACAAAACAAACACAAACCTAAGCCAGTTGGATGCTGGAGTTTCAACAATCACAAATGAATCAAAGATAGTGGGTATAAGTATCTCAGGATTAAGTTTGATACAAAAGACACCTACCAGTGGCATAGGGAGCAAATTAAATCCAAAGCCGGATCTCTCCTTGCACCTTTCTTGCTTTACAGAAAAGGATAGAAGGTTATTCGCTTCTCTCGAACCTAGAGGTTATCAACGCAATTCCTTTGCCAACAATTGACTATGGTAGTGAAGCCCTCCTGGGTCGTGACTCCAAGTGGCTGGAAACACTGCATACCAATCTGTGCAGGCAGCTCTTTCGGCTTCCTCATGATGCTTCTCCAGCCCAAATAAGGTTGGAATTTGGGCTCGTAAAACAAATTCATGCACGACATGGAGCCTTTGTCAAACTCTGCCTGAAACTGAGAAGATCTAAAGAGAACACTCTTGACTATGGATCTAACTACCAAATAATTCAGGATAAAGCCCTAATAGGGACTACCTACGGTTTTCTTTAGATAACCTACAAACTAAGGAGCTGTTGAAGCTTCCCAATGTCTTCTCAAGTCTTCAAGAAATACGTCAACAAAAGTGCGCATGCACTATCTCTTCTGGGAGACCAAAACCTTTTCTCAAAGCGAGCGCATTCATGGATCATTATTCATTCTAGCAAAACTCAGCTGCAACAGACTTATCTAGGCTCTAGTTGGTCGTTCAAATCAAAACAAAGTTGATGCACTTGCGTTTGGGAGATTGTCCAACATTAGATCTGGCTTGTAAAAGGTAATATTAACCTCTGTAGAAGTTGCAACCAAGCCCCTGAAACTGTTACGCATATTATCTGCATCTGTCCAACATTCCTGAATGAGCATCGAGATCTTCGTGGACACCGCTTCAACCTCTGGGAGTGCGGACATGCTGCCAAGCAGTCATCACACGCTTTGACGGGGAAACACAAGTCTAAACGTACAGATGATTTAATTCTTGATCTGTGTCGAAAACAAAGTTCTCCATTTAGAAATCCAGGTGACGACCCAACCCACCCAGCGAAAGCCAGCCGGCTCCTTCTAGTAACTGAATAGTACTCAACCGTGTGTTCAAAAGATAAGCACTATAACTAATCATGCACCTTATGCCCATGGCATCTATTCACCAGCGTCAACGACTACATCGATTCACATGACTCTTGTAAATTTTTATATTATAATACAAAACAACAAAATTGGTTGTGCGTTTTTATACATTTTTAGTGGCATATTTTATGCAATGGTTATTATTAACTAAGCATACAATAAATACATTCTAAAATGCTGCTATAAATAAAAGGAGATGCTGTCATACTGTACGATCTTTTAAAGTTACAGAGGCAGGAATCATGTCTGGAAAATGTAACAGAAGGCTTAATCCTTTTATTTATAAGGATACATCCAAGAACCTCGTTTTTCTAAATTAGGAAACGCCATCAGATATAATGCACTTGTAATATAATCTAAATCAGATCAAAAGCCCTTTCCCCAAAACAATACCTTGAGGCGTCTGGTGTGGGTAACTGGGATCCTCTTAAAGGAAGAGAAACAACAAAAAAAGGTATATTACGACTCTATGGCAGAAGGTTCATGTGTGCTTTGTCACAGTATCTGCCCCTATTCACTGTACACAGGTCATCATTGTGCCACAAAAGAGAGACGATGAGTTGCTTGGAAGTACAACCTAACTGTGGACAAGGAAATCAATACAAGTAGGAACGAAGCGATCAGGGCATTTCCGATTAAAGGGAAAGGAGCTGGCAAGGGTAGGAGGGACAGAGGGTGGTATTGTTTACCTGTCCGAGACACAGGACCAAAGTACATCCTGATTAAGGAGTACACAGCAGAGGTCTCCAGATGCAATGGAACATGTAAGATAGTCAATTACAAAGGAGGATATATCAAAAATTGAAAATGTTCCTGTCATCTTGGGTGACGCATGTCTTCTGAAGGATCCGCCTCGCCTCTTTCTATTGAGAATTGCTCTTAATGATTTCACAATTTAGAGAAAAGAAGATGATAACCAGAGCTGACTTGTACTTACAGGATGCACTTAGATCGGTCAACGACTCCGAAATCCCATAACAGCAGAAAAGACCATGGACCGAAGAGCAGTGCGGGTGTGGATAAACCGGCTTGTGCTGGGCGAGCATGCCCCTCACACAAAGAATACTCCTAGTTTCACATTTCCTTTGAGCCTACACACACAGGCATTCTTCTTGTTCACCACATGCCTCTTGGAGGGTGAAGTTTCTGGTTCATGCTGAGCAGAGCCTCAGAGACTCACAGAAAGAAAGTCTTCTTCTGTCCCTCTAAGGGTTAAGGCCTCACTGTGTTCCTGATGTACTGAAACCATCCATGAGAAGTTTGAAAATGGGTTACCCAGCACATAAGAATGAAGACATTTCTACTCCGAGAACAGCAAGGATTTATTTAATCAATATTTAGTCTTCACACTGAAAAATCATTTCTTATCTTTCGCCAACCTTTTTTGTTAGAAAAGGAGAACAAGTAGGGAATCAGTTGGGAAACTTACAAAGGAAGAGGGAATATTCCAGGAAAATCCTGTCAATGTTTGATGATGAAAAATAAATATTAACATCAGGTGAATACCTCATTGAAGCTTTTTCTGACTACTGGATTAATTTATATGAAAGGGGAGGGGGGGGTCACATCCTAGAAGCACAGTAATATTTCTGTAGGATCCTTCCTGAATCCTCCTTTCGGTTTGTAATTTTCCGATGCTGTAGATTCACCGGTGCAGCTGGCAGGAAGGATCACCGGATGGATATCAGTCTGATGTTTGTCTGAAATGAAAGACATTTTGACACAGTGTATTAAGTTATAGAAATACCTTCCCAAAAATTGCTCCTTATTTTTTAACACCGGGATCGGAGTTTACAAACTCCCCTCTCTTTACAGACAGAGAAAGAAAAGTAAGGTGAATTATGTGACAATCTTGCTGGGGTACAGGGAGTTTGAATGAAGAGGTTGTAGGATGTCATTTTTTGTAACAAAACAAAATGTAAAAACATGTAAATAAGCTGTACACATTCAGCTGTTAGAAAAGCAAAAACGAAGCACTTTTTTTGTAATTCTGAAGTGTGATCAAAACAAAGATTTTAATATGAACAAAACAAAATACTTTACTTGGTGATGCATAAATATTAGATATTCATTAAAACCTGATTACCACATATGTGTGCAGTATCCTTTTGTAAGTACAACTCTGTCTGCGCAAATTTAGTCCGAAACCGGTCCTAGGGAGGGCCTAGCAGTTCGGGCTGGAGTGTTCCAATTGGGCACAGGGTCAAGAGTGATTTGCATATGGCTGGGTCCAAACTGGAATGGCATGGTGAGCAAAAAAACGATGGATTTAGGCCCAGATCTCTGTACTGGGGTGAATGTATGACATTGTTCTGCATTCTGTCCATCAAATGTTCTTTTTACATTTGTCACCCCAAGTGGGACGGGAATGCCCAAACGTGGGTCCCGTGCTCTCCATGCCACTGGAGTCATGCTATCCTGGATGGTGAGGGCTGAGAGCCTGAATCCGGTCCTAGGATGCTTATTTCCCGTCCAGGGAGGACCTGGCCTGGCAGTTCGGGCGGGACTGTTCCCATTGGGCGCAGGGGCAAGACTGATTTAGGCCCAGATGTCTGTCCTGAGGTGAATGTATGACCGCTCAGCCCTCCACAGGGCTTGGTCGCCCCACTCACTGCTGCCGCTCCTGCCTGCCTTTGCCGCCTCCTGCCTGCAGATTCCTTCGCTCGCTGCCCGCTGCTCCTGGGAATTTCCCGCTGCTCCTGGGAATTTCCCGCTGCCCGCTGCTTCTTGGAATTTCCCGCCGCTGCCTCCCTGCGGCCCCGCCCCCCTGTCATTCCATTCGCCGCCCCGCTCCCGCCACCCAGCTGCTCCTCCCTCCCGGCTCCTTACTTAAGGGGACCACAGAGTGTGACCGCTCAGCCCTCCACAGGGCTTGGTCGCCCCACTCACTGCTGCCGCTCCTGCCTGCCTTTGCCGCCTCCTGCCTGCAGATTCCTTCGCTCGCTGCCCGCTGCTCCTGGGACTTTCCCGCTGCTCCTGGGAATTTCCCGCTGCCCGCTGCTTCTTGGAATTTCCCGCCGCTGCCTCCCTGCGGCCCCGCCCCCCTGTGATTCCATTCGCCGCCCCGCTCCCGCCACCCAGCTGCTCCTCCCTCCCGGCTCCTTACTTAAGGGGACCGTAGGGGACCACAGAGTGTGACCGCTCAGCCCTCCACAGGGCTTGGTCGCCCCACTCACTGCTGCTGCTCCTGCCTGCCTTTGCCGCCTCCTGCCTGCAGATTCCTTCGCTCGCTGCCCGCTGCTCCTGGGAATTTCCCGCTGCTCCTGGGAATTTCCCGCTGCCCGCTGCATCTTGGAATTTCCCGCCGCTGCCTCCCTGCGGCCCCGCCCCCCTGTGATTCCATTCGCCGCCCCGCTCCCGCCACCCAGCTGCTCCTCCCTCCCGGCTCCTTACTTATGACGCCCCCAGAGCGACCGCGCAGCGGACGCGCGCAGCGGGAGCGCCGATTGAGCGCCGAAGGTGCGCCAAAGGTAAGCCCGTCTGCGCTCGTCCGCGCCTGGCCCGCGCCCAGCGCCAGGACCCCTGGCCCTTCCCGCCGAGGCAAGACGACCCGACTGACCTACGACGCCGCCACTCTCAACGCACTCAATGCCGGCCGGACCCACGCCTGCTGCCGAGCCACCCCGTGATGCACCCACGGACCCTTCACCTGCTGCACCTGCAAGTTCACCTGCCTCCGAACCTGCCCCGCACCCGCCAAGACAAACACCAGCAGCAACCACCTCAAGTGCATCCTGATCAACACCCGCTCCGTCCACAGACACGCCGTGGAACTCTGGAACCTCCTCGACGCTACATCACCGGACGTCGCCTTCCTCACGGAAACCTGGATGAACGCCTCCTCTGCACCCGACATCGCCATCCCGGACGGGTACAAGATCATCAGGAGGGACCGCATCAACCAGACCGGAGGTGGCATCGCCATCGTCCACAGGAACACCATCCGCATCACGACCGACGCCAACGACTCCTTCGCCGCAGCCGAACATCTCCACTTCCATATTCACACCGACCCTAAGACGACCCTCAGAGGCACCCTCGTCTACAGACCCCCGGGACCACGCACACAATTCAGCGAAGACATCACAGACTTCATCAGCCCGCACGCCCTCCCCTCCACTGACTACATCCTCCTCGGGGACCTCAACTTCCACCTGGAGAACAGCAAGGACCGCAATACCACCGCCCTGCTGGAAAACCTCGCCAACCTCGGACTCAAGCAACTGGTCAACACCCCCACCCACTACGCCGGCCACACGCTTGATCCCGTCTTCTCTTCCAGCAAGTACATCACCTTCAGCCATGCCACCGGACTCCACTGGACCGACCAGAGCTGCGTCCACTTCAGCTTCAAAAGATCCACGACCCACCACCACCCGCAACAGGTACCTCACAGGAATTGGAGCAAGATCACCGCAGACCAGCTCACCACCTCCCTCAGCCAGAGCCCACCCGCCAACACAACGGACCCCAAGGAAGCAGCCCGCAACTTCACACAGTGGCTGACCGCCTGCGCCGACGACCTCGCGCCACTAAAGAACCCTCCCAGCAGACCCAGAAGCAAGAAGGCATCCTGGTTCACCGACGACCTCAAGGACTCCAAGAAGACCTGCCGCACCCTCGAGAAAGCCTGGCTCCTCGACCGGACCACCGACAACATGACCGCCCTCAAACACGCTACCCGCAAGCACCACCAGCTCATCCGCACCACCAAGAAGAAATCCCTGAAGGAACGACTGGACAACAACGCCCACGACAGCAAAGAGCTCTTCACCATCGTCAAGGAGTTCTCCAACCCCAGCACCGGCACCAACGACATCACTCCGTCACAAGACCTCTGCGACTCCCTCGCCTCGTTCTTCCACCGCAAGATCGCCGACATCCACAACAGCTTCGGCGCCCCACCCACGCACCCAACCGTCAAACCAATGCCCCCCACCGCCACCCTTTGCACCTGGACCACGGTGACCACCGAAGACACAGCACGCACGATGAACACCATCCACTCCGGATCACCGACCGACCCCTGCCCACACCACGCCTTCAACAGGGCCGACTCCACCATCGCACCCCAACTCCGGAACGTCATCAACGCCTCCTTCAACACCGCCACCTTCCCGGAGAGCTGGAAGCACGCCGAGATCAGCGCCCTCCCGAAGAAACCTACAGCGGACCCCACCGATCTCAAAAACTTCCGCCCCATCTCGCTCCTCCCTTTTCCTGCTAAAGTCATCGAGAAGATCGTCAACAGACAGCTGACCGCCTTCCTCGAGACGAACGGATCCCTCGACCCCTCGCAGTCCGGCTTCAGAGCCAACCACAGCACCGAGACCGCCCTCATTGCAGCCACCGACGACATCCGGACCCTGCTCGACAAGGGGGAAACAGTGGCCCTCATCCTCCTGGACCTCTCTGCTGCGTTCGACACGGTCTGCCACCGCACCCTAGTCCAGCGCCTCAGCAACATCGGTATCCAAGAGAAGGCACTGGAGTGGATCATCTCGTTCCTCGCCGGAAGAACACAAAGAGTCCGCCTCCCCCCGTTTCGCTCCGAGGCCACCGAAGTCATCTGCGGCGTCCCGCAAGGATCTTCACTCAGCCCCACCCTCTTCAACATCTACATGAAACCTCTCGCAGCCATCGCACGCCAGCACAACCTCAACATCATCTCTTACGCCGACGACACCCAGCTGATCCTCTCCCTCACCAGAGACCCCGACATCGCCAGAACCTGCCTACACAAAGGGATGAAAGACGTCGCAGAGTGGATGAAGGACAGCCGCCTGAAACTGAACTCGGACAACACGGAAGTCCTCATCCTGGGATCTTCGCCCTCCGCCTGGGACGACTCCTGGTGGCCCCCAGCCCTGGGCACCGCACCCAAGCCAACCGACCACGCACGCAACCTGGGCTTCATCCTGCACCCCTCCCTCTCGATGACCAGACAAGTCAACGCCGTCTCCTCATCGTGCTTCAACACCCTGCGTATGCTTCGCAAGGTCTTCCGCTGGATCCCGACCGAGACCAGGAAGACTGTCACCCAGGCACTCGTCACCAGCCGACTGGACTACGGAAACGCCCTCTACGCCGGAACCACAGCCAAGCTACAGAAAAGACTCCAGCGCATCCAGAACGCCTCCGCCCGACTCATCCTGGATGTCCCCCGACGCAGCCACATCTCCAGCCACCTGAGGAACCTGCACTGGCTCCCCGTCGACAAGAGGATCACGTTCCGGCTCCTCACCCACGCACACAAGTCTCTCCACGACCTGGGCTCCAAGTACCTCAACGACCGCCTGACCTTCTACACGCCCACCCGCCAGCTACGGTCCACCAGCCTCGCCCTCGCAGCCGTACCACGCATCCGAAGAGCCACCGCCGGAGGAATATCCTTCTCTTACCTGGCTGCCAAGACTTGGAACTCCCTCCCCATCCACCTTCGGCTGACCCAGGACCATCTCGCCTTCAGGAAACAACTCAAGACCTGGCTGTTCGAGCAGTAGCATACCCCTCCCCCCAAGCGCCTTGAGACCCTCCCGGGTGAGTAGTGTGCTATACAAATGGCATGATTGATTGATTGATTGATTGACATTGTTCTGCATTCTGTCCATCAATTATTCTTTTTGCATTTGTCACCCCGAGTGGGACGGGAATGCCCAAACGTGGGTCCCGTGCTCTCCATGCCTCTGGAGTCATGCTATCCTGGATGGTGAGGGCTGAGAGCCCGAAACCGGTCCTAGGATGCTTATTTCCCATCCAGGGAGGACCTGGCCTGGCAGTTCGGGATGGACTGTTCCCATTGGGCGCAGGGGCAAGACTGATTTGCATTTGGCTGGGTCCAAACTGGAATGGCATGTTGAGCAAAAAAACTATGGATTTAGGCCCAGATCTCTGTACTGAGGTGAATGTATGACATTGTTCTGCATTCTGCCCATCAATTATTCTTTTTGCATTTGTCACCCCGAGTGGGACGGGTATGCCCAGACGTGGGTCTCATGCTCTCCATGCCACTGGAATTAAGCTATCCTGGCTAATGAGGGCTGAAAGTCCGAAACCGGTCCTAGGATTCTTGTTTCTAGTCCCGGGAGGACCTGGCCTGGCAGTTCGGGCAGGACAGGTCCCATTGGGCGCTGGGTCAAGATTGATTTGCATATGACTGGTTCCAAACTGGAATGGCATGGTGAGCAAAAAAACGACGGATTTAGTCCCAGATCTCTGTACTGGGGTGAATGTATGACATTAATCTGCAGTCTGTCCGTCAATTGTTCTTTTTGCATTCTCAAATTTAGTCACCATTTCAATGGAAAATGTGCTTTCTGTAAAGGCCAGTGCACTACCACACAATTTTTTTGTTCCATTAGAAAACCGGGGCCTCATCCCCTTTAATGCTCGGTGAGCTGTGAACCTTTGTTGTTCTAAAAACTGGATTGTGGTTCTAAAACGTTTGGGAATCACAGCGCTTGTGGCTGAAAACTGTATCAATTTGAACCTAACATGGATAGACATGCATCAAACTGTGCTAAATGCAGCCCAATATTGTTGCTAAATCCTGACAGTAGAATGTTAGCAAATAGATTTGTATTGTCACCTCGGCTGGAGAAAGTGATGTGAACACATGGATTATTCCAACTCAAAGGTATTCCCAGATAGGAGGCTTGTATTATTTGTTGAAGCCCAAATTAGGATATTCCCGTGCTGACCTTGATACTGAAGCAGAAAAGGCGATTGATCGAGTGAAGTGGTCCTTTAAAGAGGCTTCAAGAGATCTTCCTTTTGGAAGTGGTTTAATCCATCCATTTAGGACCATCCACACCAAGCATGGCTAAAGGAGTTTCAGCAGGGCTAGCTCCATGCCAGAATCTGGCTCTATAAATTATTTCAAATGTGATTAAGGAAATATAAATGAATCTTTGTGAATATCTAGAAAGACTGGCATGATCCTCCCTGGGCCTACGCTGGAAATCGGGTTTTTAGTACTGGCTCTAGAAAGTCACACACATTCGAGGACCCAAACATCCTGTACCGTACAAAACATATGCTAATCCTGTGCATTATTGTGCAAAGGTGAGTGCATGGTTCTAGACAGCAATAAAGTGCTTCTGCGCTTGGGAAGAGAGCAGCAGAGCCATATCCTTGTAGATATGGTGCTGCCCTGCTCCCTCCCTTTCACCCAATGCAGGGCAGCACCTTTGATTGCTGCTCAGCGTTGCGTGTAAAAATAGTAGTTATGCCTCGAGAGTGCACACGGACACAAGATGGTGCAATGGTACAAAAGCGGTGCAGTGTAATTTGAAGGGTGGAACTCTTCTGACAATACCTGTCAGATACGCAAAACCTGCACCAGAATCTGCGTAATATATCACGTTGTCAATTTTGGGAACTATTTGCAAGTGATTTAGGGCCAGATGTAGGTAAGTTCCATTTACCGATTCTAAAATACCGAATTTTACCGATTCGGTATTTCAGAATCGGTAAATGGTATGTAGGTAAGTATTTGGTAAAGTTTATCGAATCGGTAATATTCGGTAAATACCGAATCGGTAATTCCCATTCATTCCTATGGGCCCGGAACACATTCAAGGGTGGCAGGGTGTCACATTGACACCCTGTTGCACCCCTGAATAGTGCATGGGTGCACATGTGGCACACATACATGCCCATAGGGCATGTATGTCTGCCACATGGCACTTTTGAAAAAGCACAAATTTGCTTTTTTAAAGGTATTTGATATTTACCACCAACTTTTATTTGGTGGTAAATACTAAATCTTTAACCATGCAATGCACTCATTTGAGTGCTCCGTACATTTCAGATTCGGTAATTTACCAAATCGGTATTTTAAGAATTCAGTAATATACCGATTCCTTAAATTACTCTGAAATGTGGCCCCTACATCCCAAATGCCCAATACCGGTCGGTAACTGCCGAAATTCGGTAATTTCGTCCGTTACTGATCGGTATTGGGCCACCTACATCTGGCCCCAAGTCGGCAAAATTGGGCACAGCCAAACATCTGACAGATAGAAACAGTCTTGAAGGGCAGATCATAAACAAAACAAATCACACCCGGAGGGCACTCTTAAAAGACCCCTCAAGACTCCAGAATCAGAATACAGCTAGCAATGAAGAGTACTGCACTTAAAGAGGGTGCAAAGCTAAGAGGGGACATCTAGAGAGACCATGGACCACAATATTAGAGGTCCTTAAAAATAACTCTGCTGGACGACCGGGGTCATAATAAATGGAGTAGGGGAGCTGGCTGATGCGAAGCTGTTTCGGCAGAACTATGGCCCACTCGTATACTCCTTATATGAACTTGTGAGCCAACTCCCTATATGTTGGAGAACATTCACCGAAAGATTCAAGGACGGGATTGAGGCAGGAATTGAGATGGAAGAAGGTAGGATAGCAAGCATCCTTGATAAAGGTGGGGAGATCATGAGAAGCTCCTGATGTATAGCCATGAGGTCCTATAGGTAGGATCCAGCTTTCTGGGGTTGGCTGCTGTCTCCTCTGGTTTGCCTCCCCTTGCAAAGTTGTGATGTTCCTAATTCCTGATGCGAGGCTGGTATAGACCCCTGACTACAAACGGTGACTCTGCCATTCCAAGATACTGTAGACCAAGAGCTTTGGCGGATGTAGAGGTTAAACTCTTTGTCAGGGCTTTGTTAAGGGAATTACAGAAAATGGCAAAGGATTTCCAGTCACTGGCACCATCCTCAATCTGGCTTCAAGGAAGGCCAATGCTAATGAGATGGGGATTCTTCGGAAATTCAAAGAACACTTGAGGTAAAGCGCAGAACACTGCATTTATAGTTAATAGAGAATTATATGGTTTTGATGGTATATGTAGGGAACTTCTTAGGTAAAACTGGTGAGGTGGGGGATTTCAGTACACCTTTCAAAAGCTAAACAAGCATTAAATACTCATTAAATGTGTAAAAGTGAATAAAGAGGGGTCTCGTAACAGGATTGGCCCACTATTTTTCAGTGTGCACTCAGATAACTTGGGGAGGCATTAGCAAATCCACAATGTGTTCCCTAGAAATTACTGAGCCAAGCCCAATGTATCAAATTTACTGCAATGTTGGTTAATACGCAGTCGGGTTGCAGTACACTTACAGATCACTGCAAGACTTCAACGGAGTGAACTAGTTAAAAATGAAAGAGTCTAAGAAAAAGATAAAATCCTTTAATAGGTAGATGGCGTGTTTTTCACAGCAGCTAGAGAATGCTGAATTTGGCAGATTACGCCTACATGGGTGTGGTGATTGACAGAATGGCCAGACACAAAGCATATTTTGGGTAAGCAAGAATCTAAGACATCTGCTTTCTCACACACAATGTGGCATTTGCATGAGAAATTACCCTGTCGAAAAATAGAACCCCACCCTACAACAATCAGAGCCAAATTAATTCCTTCCATTGCATGCAGGACTATCACGAGAAAAGTTTGAAAGTTGGGTCTGTGGCTCAACGACAACCTACCTGGTTGTCTTCATAATGTTTTTAACATGGCAAAATGTAGACCCCTTCCTCATACCTAGTCTTATGCGAGAACCTGCATTTATAAACCATGTTTTCAATCTTCGCAGTGCGAAGTATTCCTCTGTCGAGTAAGTCATTTGGTCCACAATGTGTGTGTTTTTGAGCTCAGTATCTTCTGAGTGATGCTGCTCTTCAACTGACATCCTGCACAAGCTGGGGCTCACTCATAAATGGATTCCAAATATTGAAATTAAATCATTTAAATTCCTGCTGAAATAAAGTGCAGCAGACTTTTCGCCAAGGAAGGATAAGGTCCACGTGGATACATCTAAGAGATGGAACTATTTACAACCCTGTGGGTAGGTAGGTAACCTATTATTTCTCATGACTTAGAACCAAAGTATTATCTGGCCAACTCTCCCATTCCTCCCACTTGACTTACATTCCTATGTCCCGCTTGTGGAGTCCAGAATCCCATGGAAATATGTTCCAAGGAACACTAAGGCATGTGGGTTTTCAAAAGTACATTTAATATATGCTATTGTGTGTCTGTAAAGTTTTCCTGGATGACAGACCGCATTGTTGAGGCCCCTTTTTAGGAACTTGGGGGCTCATTATGATGGCAGGCGGACATCAGTCCGCCCGCCATCATAACGGGGATTGAACTGACCGCCAGACGTGCAGCAGTCCCACCGGCCCAATTAGGATGCGCCCGCCATACTGGCAGGTGCATCCTGCCTTTTTACCAATGCGGACAGTGCTGCTGGCTGCAGCACCGTCCACAGTGGTTCAAGGACATGCACAGCATTTCCCTGCACCACGTGGCAGGCACCACGCGGCGCCCGCCACGTAGGTACCATGGGTACTCCCAAGTGCAACCCCCATACCCCCTCCACCCCCGGGGGCCTGCAACGGGCCCCCAAATCCAATCCCGACCAGCCTCCGCCATGAAAAGGCCTTGAAAACACCCACATCATAATATGGCTGGCGGTGCCTGCTAGGCACCACCACCATATCACTGCCCAGCTCCGCCTGGCCAGCAATCGTAACGATTGCCAACCGGCAGAAAAGCGGCGGACAGATTTTGCGTCCGCGGCGATACCCACCGCCACTATAATATGGCGGGGGTATTTCTCATTACGAGGATGCGACGGTCGCCACCGCCGGCTCGGCAGTGGCAATCGTTACCCCATCGTAATGAGCCCCTTGGAGTCAGGTGCACCAGGGCAGACCTGGACTGTGTTGTAGAAGAAAGAAACTTTGAAATGGTTAGACTGTTTGTGGAATATATGCAATAATGTAAAATAAAGGCAAATGCGAGACTATTTTTTGTGCAACAGAATAAAAAGTTTGAATGAGCTGTTTGGAAAGCCAAGTTGCACGGTTCTACAAAAAGGTTTATGCATGACTAAGGCCTTAAAATTCTTAACAAGAATTAAAAAAAAAATTCTAAAGGGGGTTACGCATTTAGGTATTTAATACAAAATAGGGTTACACACTCCAAACCACAAATGGATAGGAAAATCAATGAGTTTAACTGGGGCGGGAATATGGGCGTCTGGAGAAAGAATAAAAAGGGAAAAAAGGGTTTCTTATTTCCATAATCAGAGAAACCTGGGACCACAGTAAATGGGTACATTATGCCCCTTTGTCCCTGAGGTAAATTCATGCCTGGTGTTTAGCACACACTGTGGAGTAATGCACATGGTCATCATTGGCCTTTGTCTGCAAAGAGCAGTGTAGGAAAGTAGGATCTGCTTTCATGGTTACCCCCACTTTTTGCCTGGTGCTAAGCTGTTTCTGACTAGTCTGACTGGAATCCTTCTAATCAGGACTCCAGTCTCTGTGCTTTTTCCCTAAATTGGCCCATGGTGAGTACTTGGGTACTCCCCAGATTGACTACTGGTGTACCCTTATAAGTCCCTAGTATATGGTACTAAGGTACCCAGGGCATGGGTACACCAGGGTTGAAGCATGTATTATGCCACCCATGGGAGACCACTCAAACTGTGACTACAGGTCTCCCATTACAGCCTGTGGAAGCTGGTGCTAGCACCACTTATGTAAGATACAGGTTTTAGTATATCTGAGGTCACTGCACTTAAAACCTATAAGTCACCCCTAAGAAAGGTCTTTCTATCCTGAAAGGAGGGTCCTTGGTAATAAGTGTGGGGGTGCCCCTACATGAGCAGGATACCCGTACAACCCTGGGAGTCCATCCTCCTGGGTTGTAAGTGCATCAGGCATCACGATACATATTGTGGCCATGCGGCATTACACGATGGCTAACTCTAAACTGGCTGTAACAAACCCTGGAGTGTTTGGTATCAAACATGTTGGAATCACACCCCAACACCGCAAACGGTGTTGGAGGTATGATTTAATGTACTGTAGAGCTCCTCCGGGAAGCCCTCTGTGCTCCCAATACCAGTCTTCCAGACCCCGACAGCTAACTAGGGCTGCTGCCGGCCACAGACACGATTCTCTCCTTTTTCTGCTGAGCCAAGCTCGATCAGGGGAAGGTAGAACAATAGGTTTCCTGTCACAGAGCGGTGTGACCCCTTCCCAGACGGGAATTAGTGCATTGGGCTTGGGGCGCTTGCCAGCGCCACTAGACTGCTTTGAAGGGCACATTTGGTGCACTCCTTGCATACTCCAGTTGTAACCAGTACAGGGAGCCATTGGCTTCTGCTCTGGCGCAAAACTGGACAAAGGACATGGGAATATTCTCCCCACTGTCCAGCCCCTCCTGTGGAAGGGTCCGTTAAACAGTCGCAACACTTTCCTTAGGATACTTAAGGGCTTACCTGTGGGTGGCTCTTCAGATTCATTATGGGACAAGATTCAGATCCGTAACCACTTCATCTTCAACCATCTGGGCACTTTGGACTTCGCTTTGGGAACGGAGCTTGCATCTGGAAAGACTCCTTCTGCTCCTGGTCTCGTCGGCTTGCCAGTCTGCTGTGTCATCTTTGCCTGTGCTCCATACAGGTTCTTCACAAGGCCTGTGGACATCCAAGACACCCATAGGAATCTCCCTTGGAGGGAAGGAGTCACTCCCCTGCATCAACAACAAAAACAACAACAGTTGATGGACAGAATGCTGAACAATGTCAAACATTCACCCCAGTACAGAGATCTGGGTCTAAATCCATCGTTTTTTTGCACTCCACACCACCCCAGTTCAGACATTGCCATATGCAAATCAGCCTTGATCCTGTGCCTCATGGGAACAGTCCAGCCGAACTGCCAAGCCATGTCTGCAGGCACCCCAACAAAGCTGACTGGTTCGTTGATCCTGGGCTCCCACAGACTCCAAAAGGTTCAGCAACACAAGTGGTGGTTCTGCAACTCCCTCGAGCCCTGCATTGTCTTCACAGCAAGTTTGAAGTTGGTATCCCTCGTCAGAACCGCTAACGCAACACCCCTGTATACCACCTAAACTTGCTTTTGCCAAGGCTTGTTTACTCTCTCCTCCAGAGATCTTTGGGCTCCAAAAAGCTCCAGCCTCCAGCATCTCTTGCTACCAAGAGCTTCATCCTCACCTCATCTTCTGCACCATGCTCCGGCATCATTGGTGAGCTGCTCAAGGTCCTTTTGGGATTCCTGTGCCTTCGGCCTGTGGGTCCTCTTGAGGGTCTTCTTTGGCTCCAGCGGGTCACTTGTTTGTTCTGTACCTACTCTGACTTACCTGCTCATTGGGAGTCCCTTCGAACTTGCTGGTCCCGACCCTGTACCTTTTTTGTTTCCCATGTTTGTTGCCACTGCCAAGGCATGTTGGTGCTCCTGCTGGACACTGAACCCTCGGCTCTTGACATCCAACATGGGACAGCTCATGAATGGCTCCTGGTCTTCCAAAGAGTCGCCTGGTCCACACAGCTGCAGCGCCACGGTCACATCAACTCTTGCGCATCTTCCGTCATCAGTGGGCAGTCGTCTACAGTGCCTCCTGGTCACTCCTGAGTGGCATAGACTCTGTCCCCTCTGCTTGCAGGTACCTCTCTTCCTGAATCCAACTTATGGTTCCACCGGACTCTTTCACCTTCTTCGCCGGCGGCATCTTTATTGAAGTCCTTCCTTGTGGTTTCCCACATCACTTTGCACCCATGCACCCGACTTCCTGGTGCAGGTATCCTGGTTCCTGGGGTATCCACCTGTGGGGTGACTCTCCAACTTCCCATCTTCCACTGGATTTTTTCAGGGTCCTCTGAAAATGGTCCTTCTTCTTAGAAAATGCAACCGTGACGTACCCATTGACTTGTATTGAGCACACTGTCGTGTTCCCACTCAGCACATGACCTCTGTGGAGTTCCTGGGTACTTGCCTTTGGTGGTTCCTTGGGTCCAGTCTCGACTTAGGTCGTGGTTCGCATTCAACTTTATTAGTATATTGACTGGTCATCTCCATGGGGACCACTGAACATTTGTGCTATTTACGTGTTCTCTTACTGAAGTATTGTGATTATATCTCCGGGGAGGAGATATTGCGATGTGTTCGTGAGTGTTTATAATACATACATATTTTTATAACTAAACTGTGTGCTTCTTTTTCACTTAACCTATACTATATGATTGGTACTGGTAAAACAAGCTGCTTTACACTCCTTCTGGGCTAAACGTGAAGGCTGCTCTCTACAGCTACCTCTTGGAGAGCTTTCTAAGGTTGTCTAAGACCACTAAAATCACCATAAGGTTTGTCTGGATTAGTGTAAGGGGCTTCACTTAAATAAGTGTGCACCATGTACTAAGCCAGCCTCCTGCAGCATCTATGTAGCACTTACTAATGAGTCTTTATTCTTAATTAGGAACCCTTTTTAGCAACAATCTTAGAATAGTAAGAAAAGAAAGTTTCCACACTTATGCCTTGCAGTTTGCATGCAGCTACTTGATGCTGATTCTTAACTCACTGGTTGTATTACAAGGATTTTAACTTGTGACCTGCAGGTAATAAAGGTTCTTTGCAGAAAAAAACAGAAACCTACAGAGCTGTCTACATAGAATATACATCAGTGACTTGTATGGTTCCCATTGTGTTTGCAGCACGAACATTAAGCCTCTGTGCAGGGTCGGCCTGGCTTATAGGGCAACCAGGCACTGCCCGATGGGCTGGGCTGGCAGATCGGTGTGTAGGCCAGTTTTTTAGATGTTTTGAGCTGGTTTTATTGCCAGATGAGTAATTTGTACTATTTATTTCCACATATTGCTACTTTTTTTTTTTTAACTATTTGCCTCTCCAATTTTGCCTCTCCAATGAGGGCTACTCTTATTTTGGTGCCCTTGCCTATTTTTTGTGCCAGTCTGACCTTGCCTCTGTATTTTTTAAGATGAGTCAAACCTGTGACTAGACTGCACACAATGTTTTCCAGGAAGTGCATTAACCACCATAGTTATCTTGCTGGTGTTATATCCTGGGAATTGCTGGGTACTCGAAGATTTCTGCAGGAGGTGCCTTAACTCGTTAGGTATTTCAAGATGCATTTTGTGACAAATTAATCAAGCCAGACAGATATATGTCTGGGGTGAACGAGGCAGATTAATCAAGCCAGACAAATATACTAGCCCATTTTTGGGGGGGCAAGGTTTTTAAAAATATATATGCAAATTGACTGTCAAACTCCACTCCTCGTGACTCAGCCTTTTGTGACGCCACCTCCTTTCTGCTTCACCTTGACCACCATGACTGGTTATAACTTAAATAGTGGGCACTCACTCTTGCAGGATTCCACCGTAGACAGACATCCGAGATGGGTTTATAAATGGCGTCTAAGATGTTGCTTTTTAATTTTTACGAAAATGTGATGCTTTCTCTCCGTAAAAGAACATCCAATTTCTGTTGTCTGACAAACCACCAGAGCAACAGAGATGTATTCTCCTCAAAGGTAGCAACAACGTTAAATAAATATTTGATCGTATTATTAAAAGTTGTCAGAAAAGGTGATGTACAGTTTTTGTCCACTGGGTGGCAGCATTGTCCCAGAAACAGTTGTTAAACCAGCGCATAGTTATTTCGAGTTGTAAAACAGGCGGAGTACGACAGCTGCCGTAAAGTAAAAGGAAAACAGCCCCCATGATCTTTGACACCCGTCTCCACCCTACACCCCTCCGTAGCCCCCAACATGGCCTATCACCCCAAAACTCAACACAGTACGGCGTGACGACATCAATTCTTTAGTGCCTAAATTACTTAGCACAACCGACAAAGGTTTTGGTATCATTCACTCCCCTCTCATTCTTAAATACTGTCGGTGGGACAAAGAGTTTTCTGTGATTATTGAACCTTTTTTGGAGATGACTTGACTTGGGACACAAGCTTGAGATACTTGCTTAATTTGTGCATGTGTTTCTCTTATTTTTCTAAACCAGCAACACATGGTGGCGCTGTCTTTCTATTTTTAAGCACCATAAATCAGCATAATTTAAAACATATCAATATACAATACAATCAAAAAAAATATTAGGTCTTTGGGTGAACAGAAAAGACCAAATTGACACATTTGGTAGAGAGCGATGGTTAATGCACAACAGTGATACTGGCGTTTGGCAGCGCTGGCAAGGGCAGAGGTGATTCAGGTTGCAGGTCCTACTAGACCCTGCACTTTCTCAAAGTCCATGTTTGTACCAGTTAGGTCACCAGGTTACTCTTACGCAGTGACTCTGTAGCTGCAAACTCTGAAAGGCCACCAGTTAATGGCCAGAACAGAGGTCAGACAAACAGCCGCCATTCCTGAATTAGCATCTCTACTGGAAGTGACATCACTGCAGTTCCCAACATTCATCGCTACAGGAAATGAAATCAATGCATTTCCCAGCATCCAACTGTACAGAAGTTACATCACTGGTTCCTCATGTAGACCTTTTGCCCCCTCTACTTGTTGATATCTCAGGATATCCCACCGCCAAGCCTTCCCAGCTATAGGCAGACACAGACAAAGCATTAAATCTTAGGGCCTATCATGTCGTGTAGTTCCTATAGTACCCATGCAGGGCCTGCGCGTTTGGATAACATAAACTGTGGGATAGGTGGCAGACAAGAGTGTTATTTGTGTGGGCTTGTTAGGTCCAGGAAGGGCCTAGAGCCAGCACCCAAGCTCCACGGCAACCTAATTAAGCACCTGTAAGGTTACATCTCGAGCCTTGGCCAGCACCCGAGCTATACCCATCCCCACGTTCACAACAAGACCTACACCACACACATCCACACAGCATCCTTATAACACATAGTCAAGCCTTATACACATCCGGCTAACCACGCACCCTCAATCTACCAAACACACACTTCAAGCCATGCTCATTAAAACGTGCTCTGTAGATCTCTGTGCTCAGACACTACAAACCTGATCAACTTTCAGACGCTTGACACACTCTTCATCACAGGATCATGGCTCACCACCACATCCTAGAAGTCCTTGTTTCCACATGTTATAGCATCCAGATGTGGAGGAGGAAGCCATCATCCATAAGGCCTCCTCCTGGTCTGCACTCTAGACAAGCACAACTCATCTCCATGGAGCTCATTGACTTGCCACTTAGCATTCTTTGCAACTTAGTCACCACCTTCTGACTCATCAACAGGGCTCCTGGACAGAACAGGGACTCCAGGGACATATTCTGAGACCACTTCATCACCTCCTCCATCTGACACTCCCACACCACCCTGCTGGGTGACTTCAACCACCTAGACAACTCAGGAATAAAAAAACAAAAGACATTTGTCTCAAACTTTTTGTGACACTCAGAATGGTACAGCACGCCACCCAATCAAAATAGGCCCAAGATCAAATCCTAGAGCTCATCTTCTCAGCATTAGTAACCATCAAACCCACACCTCCCAGATCCCTGGACTGTGCCAACCATCTCACCAGCATTGTCTCCCTGATTGTACATCCAACACACCAAGGTCAACACCTCAAAGGAGTCTCCATTGACAACCTCAAACGCAAACTCATCCCTTGCTTGCCGCCTCCACATACAGCTTTAATACCCTTCTCAACGACTTCAATGTATTTCTGGAAAGACATGAACATCAGCTCTCCAACTAAAACTTGCAAGTGCAAACCACATGCTTCAGCACCCCAGTACTCAGAAGATCCACAAGAATGTGGATGAAGAGCAGCAC
This sequence comes from Lissotriton helveticus, assembly GCF_964261635.1. Taxonomy (NCBI): domain Eukaryota; kingdom Metazoa; phylum Chordata; class Amphibia; order Caudata; family Salamandridae; genus Lissotriton; species Lissotriton helveticus. The sequence goes on along the minus strand of NC_136073.1, from coordinate 66,288,670 downwards.
CCCCAATGACCACACGCTACTGAAGTCCTTCGGTGCATCATGCAGACAACTCAGCACAAACGCCAATGACAAGTACTGTAGGAAGGTGGAATCCGACTGCATGGTTACCCCCACTTTTTGCCTGGTGTTTTGATGGTTTTTGACTTAGTTTGGCTGGGATCCTGCTATCCAGGGTCCCAGCATATCTGTTTCCCTCTCTAAATTGATTGCATGTACATTAGGTACACTCCAGATTGGTTACTGGGTGACCCTTGTGAGTCCCTAGTATATGGTGCCTTAGGTACCAAGGGCATAGGTACCCCAGAGGCCTACCAAGGGCTGAAGCATGTATTATGCCACCCCTGGGAAGTCTTCCAAAATGGCACCACAGGTCTGCTACTGCAGCCTGGGTAAGGTGGTACTTGTACCCCTTACTTAGATATAGTATACCTATATCTACCTATATATATATAGACACATATAAACCTATAAGTCACTCTTACGGCAGGCCTTGACAATCCTGAAGGCAGAGTGCTTGGTTTTGTGTGAGAGGGTGCCCAAGCATGAGTTGAGCACCTCTTTAGCTTTCAGAATCCCTTCCTTATAGTTGTTCTATGATACAGCCATACCACATACTCTTAAGTGCATTATAACCTCGCGGTAAATGCTAACCTTGGAATGGTTGCATCAAAACATGACGTGTTTGGTGTCAAACACTTTGGAATCCTACCTCCCCCCCCATCAGTCCTGGCAGCAGGGGTAGAATTCCACCCTTCTAGATGACAATAGATTTCCTGTCCACCTCCCCAGACAGGCTTTAGTGTATTGGGGCAAGTTGGGTTGCATTCAGTGAATGCTTTCCAGACAGTGGCTGGGGCACACAAGGTGTCCATGTGCGCTTCCCAGTTCAAACCGGTTGCTGTGGCACTCAGTCCCAGCTCTGGCGCGAAACTGTACAAAGGGGAAGGAGTGTATCCACCCCCTCCCCAGGTCCTCCCATAAGTGGGACGAGTTAGTCCAACCCCTAAACTTGGTATAAGTATAGGACCCCAGTCCCTAGGACTTTAGATTACCCTGGACGAAACTCTGACACATAAATCTTGGACCTTCGACATTTCATTTCAACTGGAAAACGGAAGAAATCTCCCTTGGGGTCAAGGAGTAACTCCCCTGTTCAAACAGGCACCAAAGAAGCATCTTGCCGGTCTGCATTTTCAAGGCTCATGCCAGATCCCGCAGAATCTGCGACACAGGACATGGACTTCCAGACATCTCAGAGGCCGACACAAGTCCCCAGCAAAGCTGAGACCTGTAGCCATCACGAGAGATGTGGTACCGGAACTCCTGGACATCCAGCACATTTGCTGGTGCATCGACTTCCTGAACTTTCCCGAAGTTGTGCATAGGGCTACTGGTAGTCCAAGCCCTGAGCACCTTTTGCATTGAAGATTGGGGGCCTACACTCCACGAGCGTTCCGTGGACCTGCCTTTGGCATTTCTGCTTGAGGCTCCTTCATGATCCCTAGACCGTTGACTGGTAGGTCCCCATGAAGGTAAATCCTTTGTTTCTGGGCTTTCCTGGTTGCTCCAGACGTGCCCTGACTCCTCTCCAAAGGGTGAGTCCCTCAGACATTGCTGGTCTGCACCGAAGCCAATCTTTCCATTCTGCGTGGGTTGCTGTTGCCAAGGCTTTTTGGGTCCAATCCGCAGCACTTCTTTGCAGCTCTCCATTGGAAACGACGACGAAACCCAACACAAAAAGACACCTATGCACCCGGCTTCCCTGGGTGAGGTAACACGAGTACTTTGGTGCTCCCATGGGTCTTGACTCTCGAAGTGTCCAGTACTGAAGGGATGTTCTCGTAGTCCACTCCTAAGTATCCTTATCCTTTAAATTTGTAACTTTAACTTTCGCCATAGAAGTCAATGATGATTCGCGGCTGTGTTTAGACACTGCACGCGTTCCCCGTGGGTCTCCTGCGCCCCTACCTTGGGTGGTTCCTGGTTGCCCCAGCGGTTCTACAGGCCCTAGGCCTTGTCTCTATGCTCTGAGCAGTACTTATACCACTTTCTTAATATATGGTTTGTGAGGCCCCTAGGGCAAAGCGTATACTGTGCTAATTTACTGTGTGCTATTTAAGTTCTTGTATTGTATTTTTACTTCTAGCCTCATAAAGAGACTAGAGGGGTGTGTTTAGAATAAATACATATAACATATATATACCTGGTGTGGTTCTCCTTTAATATGATCATTCATGAGATTACAGACTGGTAAAACAAGCTGCTTTACATTCCTTCAAGACTTAGCCTTAAGGCTGCTCTCCACAGCTACCACTAGGATAGCTTTCTATAAAGGTTGTCTTAAACCTGCCATCAATAAGGGTCATTTGGACTGGTGCAAGGTGTCCACTAGAATAGTGGACAGCATATGCCAGGCCAAATTCTCACAAGTACTATCCTAACACCATCAGTGTAGCTGCCAACAAAAGCAGGGCAGAGCTCCCTTCAAGACTATCAAGTTATGCATCAAAATCCTGCCAGTACCCTCGAATCCACCACTCCACAGAGGCACAATGTAATCACTCTCTTTTTCAGTGAAAAATTACTGACGACCTGACAGCAATTCAACAACAGCAAGCGTGCTTCTTCTGTGCTGCCTATCGGCTGCCTCACGCAGACCTGGCTGACATCATCACCTGCCTCAAGCCACCTCCTGTGAAGACAATGCCATCCCTTTGTGCTTCAGCAAAGCCCTCTCATGAAAAGGCCTCTCATCCCTTCTCAGCATCGTCAATGACTCCCCCACTAAGGCTGTTTCCAGAGCTATCAAGACAGGTCAGATGCTCCAACACCGGAAGAAACCACAATGGACGGTAATGACCCTTGCACTCCGCTGCCATTCAGCAAGATCACTGAAATGGCAGTCCATGCAGAACTCCAAGATCACAATAATGCCAGTCATGTCCAGCACGACTACCAATACGACTTCAGATCACATTACAGTCACCAACAATGACCACAATTAAAGGTGACCTCTGCCATCTGTTATCTCTGGACCTCTCAGGTGCCTTCGATCACCCTGCCCCCATCTTTACTGTAGGAGGCCGGCTTAGCATATGGTGCACCCTTATTTAAATGGAGCATCTTGTACTAATCCAGACAACTCTTGTGGTGATTTTAGTGGTCTTAGAAAACTATAGAAAGCTCTCTAAGTGGTAGCTGTGGAGAGCAGCCTTCAGGCTTAGTCCAGAGGAAGTGTTAAGTAGCTTGTTTTACCAGTACTCATCATATAGTGTAGGTTAAGTGAAAAACAATCACACAGTGCAGTTATAAACATAATGTTATTTATCATACACACTCACTAACACATAGGTATATCTCCTACCCAGAGATATAATTACAATACTTCAATAGTAGAACAGGTAAGTAGCACAAATACACAGTGGTCTCCAGAGGCAGACCAAACCATATACTAAAATAGTGGAATGCGAACTGTGACCGAAGTCGGGACTAGACCCAGAAAACTTAGCAGAATTGGGGACCCAAGGAACCACCAAAGGTAAGTAGATGAAACTTCAAGATGGCCGCCGGGTAGGAGCTCTGGGTAAGAGCTCCGAGTGCTTGGGATCCCATTCTTGGATTTTATCCCTGTTAGCACCCAGCAGCAGCCCCATCGTTTTGAGCAATGCAACTCGCAAGTAACAGGATTTGACAAAAGTAACTGGATTAAACAAGTAACAGGATTTGAACGATATAATCCTTACCTGTCTGTCGGTGGACGAGGCATTCAGGGGATCCCCGACCTGCACGGAGGCTGTGAGCATCGTTGGAGAAGACTGAATCACCCCCTCCTTCCTCATCGGACCCTGGTTTGTCCCTGGCCACATGCGGAGCACGGCACGGAGGCCCGTTGCCTGGAGCCCGCTGGGGACGACGGGTGCCCGTTGTGGTTGCCTGCGAGGCGAGCTGTAGCGGACCACCGGAGGGTCCGACCTGCCTGAAATCACCGCTGCTGGCACCGGACTGGGTGGAAGTGGACCCGAACGGCTGGATCCCTGATGCCGCCACCCGAGGGACCGACATCAAGAGGCGCCGGACGGACATCGAGAACCCAATGCAGTGTTGCCCTGCCCGCCTGCGGCATCGCAGTGATCGTCCCGGTATCCCGCTCACGGTGGAAGTGATCTGTGGTAAATAAATAAATAATACCCTATTTTTGACTAGGCATATATCATAACAGATAGCTCAATAAATAAGAGTCAAGATTCGAGGTAGTAGGAGTTTCTGCAGGTTTATTACAGCATAAGGACAGGATCAGGACAACCTGCATAGGAACAGAATGGCAGGGCTAGAGTGGCCCGGCAGCTGCCGGGGCTGGGTCTGGGATGAGCGCGCTAACTTTTAATAACAATACACGGGCATATATACATAGCGCGAACACATAGCATTACATTGCAGTAGGCGTAGCAGTGGGTGGAGCAGAAGGTGTAACGCGTAGCAGTCGCGAAAGATAACAGTAAAAGTAGGTGTAACTGGGCGTATACATAGACATGTGGTGCAGACGTAACAGAATATGTCATGAATGGGGCGGAAACATTGGAGGGGGCTACCTAAGGAGCCGGGACCTCTAACCTAATGGGGCGCGTAAACTGGCAATGACGTGTTACGAGGAGAAGCTGGGGGCTATGAACTCTGTGCTAGGAGCAGAGACTAAAGTCTGGAGGGTCGGAGCGACATGTACCTAAACCCTATCTAGTATCTGATGTTTAGGGAACATGTTGATATAAACTAGAAGTCATGAGGGGAAAAGCTAACTTGACTCTAAGACTGGACCATGCATTATTCTACATGTAGTGCGTGATGAAGAATATTAAATGACCAGTAAATACAGTATTTCTCTAACATGGAGACGTGAAGGCTAGACAATGACGGAAACTATTGATGCAGTTCAGTAGCTTAGGAATGCAGAGAAGGAGGACTGAACTGATAACTGGAACTATAACATACTTTTGGCAGACTCAGAGGCAGAGCCAGGCTGCACCGGGCACTGCGAGGCAGGAAGCAAGTGAAAGGTCGAGGATACAGGTGGGGGCTGTATCGCTCCTTAGCGAGGCTTCAGGAGACAGGAGCTGAATCTAGTGTCCGGGCCCTGTTGAGGCCTGGAAACGGGGACTTTATAATGAAATAACGTGCACACTGAGAAACGTGGCAACATTACTTTACATAGGCCTGATATTCGTAGTATTCACGAGAACTGGAAAATGACATACTAGAGGTGGACACAACTATAATTGCGTCATTAATCGGACATGGGGAATAACATATGCATATTGGTCATGCACACATAACATATGATGGATGACACGTAGGGACACAGAACATGGCAAAATTTACTTTTCCACATTCCCTCCTTGTCACTACGTTTCCATCAGGAAACATCAATATTCATGATACCATCTATCATTTCATATAGTATCATTTGCTCGTCTCGAATTGTCTTGGAACGGGATTTAGAACGGGGCTTGGGACTAGGAATACAAGAGGTAGCACAAATGCCGCAAATCGCAGGGCCACATTGTATACAGAGGCAGCAGCTTAATATGATCGCTACTGCAATACCTAGAAAGGACAGGACTTTCCATCCCCAGGCGGAAATTATATTCCAGAACCAACCGGACCATGTCCAGGTGCCTGGATCTTGGTGTAACAGATGGGCAATTTTATGAAGTCTGGTTATAGCTGAATAAACAGACGGCGCGTTATTAGGAATGAAAATGCAACAACTGGATCCGAGGACTCTACAGGCCCCGCCCCTATCGGCCAGTATGACGTCAAGGACGAGACGATTCTGTAAAACGACAATTCTCATAAAGGATTGCTCTTCGGTTAAGTTACCTAGAGCAGAGGCAGTCTCATCTACTACAGCTTCAAGGGTTCTTGTTAACCTACGGATTAGCTTACTGTTTACAACTGTACCTAAATAAGGGAACACACCTTTATCAATATCAATGAATTGCTCCGCAGCGGTTTCAGTATAATCGACAATCAGGAGATTTCTCTTGTGTCTAGTATGTACTAGATGTGTGTTTCTATGATAGTCAGGTGGGGCTAGAAAAACTGGTGGCAGTAGGAAGGCAATGTAACAGGTTCCCTCCCAATTGAGGGGCAGACGAACATATGCAGTTTGACCACAAACAAAATAAGAATGACGTGAAGCTTTAAAAATAGATTTCCCACTGTCACTATACTGGATAATAGTAGTACAATCACTATGTCCTACGTGTACAGAACCATGACTACGGACACATAATTCGCCTTTGACTGGTAGTACTGAAATAGCAGGTGAGTCTGGAGTAGTATCAGACTGGACATTCAGGACCATGAAATTCGACGAATAATTACCTAAATTATACACTTCATTTTCTAGATCTAAACCTGTTCTGTGGGGGAAACCTTGCTTGTCTGGGAAACATGTACTGTTAAGAAAAGACATATCTGTTGAGGATGACGTTAACGTGGACCATGCTCCACACGAACCATTATGTGAGAATGGATAAGGAAAGAGTGGCAGAACTCCCTTCGGTGTCTGGAAAGGGGGGAGTCGACCACACACCCAACAATTAGTGGCATTGCTGGTCTGGTGTGAGTAATGTAACATACGGATAAATGAATTGTTACGCATAGCGAGGCGGTAAGCATATTCGTGAGGAGGCAGATCACTAAACGTGTGCTCTACTGTAACATTAGCAGACTTATTTACATGAGAAACTGAAAAATACAGGAAAAATGCATAGCTGATGCAAGAAATCATAATGCTGATGAATAATATGAAGCTTAGAAAAATGATACATTGAATTGAGTTTTTACTAACTCTCTCACTATGGGGGTCTATTTTATACATGTCAGAAACAGTCTAACCGTTTCACCTAGGGGAGGACTTATACAATCAAACTGACTGACTTATTTTACTAGACCGGAGCTTTAACTTATACTCCTGCTGCGGAGTTTTCTCTAACAGGGAAGGGGTTGTGTCAATGTCTTTTGCGGGACAGTCCTTAAAATCCTGGGAATCCTTGGAAATGTTTTTAGAAACGGGTTTCAATCCATTGAAAAGTTTAACGTGAGAAAGGTGTATCCATCCTTTTCGGCCTTCCAACTTCACGGCTGTACGGGTGGTAAGGAGGACCTGACGGGGCTCCTTCCAACGAGGTTCCAGCGGACTTGATCTGTCAAAGTTTCGGATCATCACCAGCGAACCTGGAACGATTTCATGCGGTGCCACCTCGGTATTGTCTGGAAATGCGGCGGCAACCTGTGAACGACATGAGTTGAGGGCAGACATCAAGGAAGCTAGGTAATCTGTCAGCATATTACATGAAACATCAGTAATACTTCGGGGTCTAGGAGTACCCCACATGTTAGGGGGGCGGCCGAAAACGACCTCATACGGGGACAGACCTGATCTGGAATGTGCGACCATGCGCATATAAAATAAAGCGACTGGCAGAGCTACTAGCCAGTCCACACCTTTTTCTTTGCATACTTTGGCGATACGGATTTTCAGAGTTTGATTATGTCTCTCGACTAGACCGGCTGCTTCAGGATGGCGTACACAATGGAACTTCCACTGGTACCCTAACAAAAGGGAAACGTGCTTCATGAGTTCAGATGAGAATGGCTGACCGTTATCAGAATATACGACTCTAGGGAGTCCATATCTAGGGAAGAATTCACGAACCAACTGCTTGGCAGTGGTCGCGGCTGTGTAATCTGGGACTGGATATGCTTCTGTCCACCTGGACAAAGCGCATACAACTACAAGGACATACTTGAAACCTCGACATCGCTCCATCTGAATATAATCCATCTGGAGGACTTCAAAAGGGTGGTCAGGAGGCTGGAAACCACCTTGTTCCACCGGGACACTTTTACCTGGATTAAACTGACAACATATCATACAGGTACGGACTTTCTGCTTGGCTGCAGCTCGTAAATGCTTGTTGAACCAAATGTTCTGGATACTGTCTAACATAGCTTTTTCTCCTAAATGTGCTGGACTATGTGCGGTATTAACGATGACTTGAACCATAGAGTCGGGGAGAAACCATGTGGCTCTACCCTTCGTTAACCATCCTTGATCTGTCTGGACCCCTCCTTGTTCGGACCATTTCTTGATTTCATCGGGAGTAGCATGTAACTGGATATCTATGACATCTTGAGTAGGGTCCTTAACTGTCATACATGTAATCGGATCTGGAGTATGTGTCAGGTTAACTGGACTGTCTGGAGTCTGTGCTGTAAGCTTGGCTGTGCGATCTGCTAGATCATTACCTTGGGAAATAATGTCAGTAACTTTCGTATGTGCTTTGCACTTCATGATAGCAATAGATGTCGGTAAATGTATGGCATCTAGCAGAGCTTGAATAAGGAAACCATGCTGAATCTTGGTTCCATGAGAAGTCATGAAACCTCTCTCCTGCCAGAGCACTCCGAAGTCGTGTACGACTCCAAATGCGTAACGTGAATCTGTGTAAACATTAACTTTCAGGTTCTTGGCGTGTATACAGGCTTGTGTCAGAGCAACTAGCTCTGCTGCTTGAGCGGACAGGGTATCAATACGGTGTGTTTTAATAACTTCAGTGTCAGTAGTCACTGCATATGCGGCGACTAGTTCTCCTGTACTAGTTCTCATACATGAACCATCCACATAAAGTGTCAGGTCAGGATCTGGTAACGGAATGTCTGTCAGGTCTTGTCTTGGCTTTGTCGTAATGTTGACTACTTCCACGCAGTCATGTGTGTCAGGATTTGAATTAACTGATGGTAACAGTGTAGCAGGATTCAGGACGTTGCAGCGTCTAATTTCTATGTGTGGCTGGAACAGTGTCAATTCATAACCTGTTAAACGTGCAATTGTCAAGTGCTGTGTTTGTGTTCGGTTTAAAAGAACTTCTACGGAGTGTGGAACTTGTACTGTCAGGGAGTGTCCTAAAACTATGGAATCACTTTGTCTGATAGCTAGTGCTGTGGCTGCAACTGACTTGAGGCACGCAGGCAACGCCTGGGCGACTGGATCTAATGTGCTCGAAAAATAAGCACAGGGCTTGTATTGACCTGCTTGATCTTGTGTGAGAACAGATAATGCTGTACCTTCACGTTCTGTGACGAAAAGTGTAAAAGGCTTACTGTAGTTCGGTGTAGCTAGAACTGGAGCTTGGCATAAAGCTGTCTTTAACTCATTGAAACTAAGTGTATGTTCAGATGTCCAAGGGAGGACAGTCGATACGGCTGCCTCCTGTGTCGTTAACTGTATCAGTGGCTTGGCTAGAAATGCATACTGAGGAATCCATTGTCTACAATAAGAAGTAAGGCCGATAAAGGCACGCACCTCCTTCTGGGTTCTGGGCTGGGGAAGACTCGCTATTAACTGGATACGGTCGGGTGTCAACTGCCTACCCCTCTTGGACAGCAAGTGTCCTAAGTATACCACTTGCTGGACACAGAATTGAAGCTTCGAAGGGGACACCTTGTGCCCCATCTCGGCTAGGAAATACAGAACCGTCAGTGACGCACGCTCGCAGTCACGTTCAGAACGGGCTGTGATCAGTAGATCATCGACATACTGGAGCAGGGCAGTGTCAGTTGGCATGTGAATATTGTCTAGTTGTCTCTTGAGTGCTTGACTGTAAATACTAGGGCTTTCTGTGAAACCTTGAGGAGCGCGTGTGAACATATAGCTCCTTCCATTTAAACAAAATCCGAAAAGAAACTGGCTGTCTGGATGAATGGGAACACTAAAAAATGCATTCTTAAGGTCTATGACAGTGAAGAACATGGCTTCGGAATCAATAGCTGTTAACAGGGAGGAAATATCTGGGACAACTGGGTACTGAGGAATAATACATTTGTTAAGTTCTCGTAAATCAATCACTAGTCGATATACTGGGGGTGCATTTGGATCAGTGCGTTTCATGACTGGAATGATCGGAGAATTACATACATTGGAGTCAGTTTCTACAACTACTCCTTGAGCGATGAGCTCGTCTATAATTCTGGACAAGGCTGCTACAGCCTCAGGTGGCAATCTGTACTGTCTGATTCGTGGTAACACTACACCTGGTTTGAGAGTCACACGATGGGGTGTGATTTGCATGTAACCTACATCAGTTGGACCTTGCGCCCATAAATGCTGCGGAACATTAGACAGTCTTGAATCAAAATCTCGTAATACATAGTGACCCTTAAAGTCACGTAGGAACAGTCGTATTCCCTCTGGGGAACAGCAAATAACTGCACCTAATTCTTTCAGTGTCTTAATGCCTAATAGATTTTCTGGACATGACTTAGTAAGTAACAGATCAGTAGTGCGGGACAATGGACCTACTTCTAGAGTGACTGGCTTAGATATCTCGTTAACGATAGGTTTTCCTGAAAATCCAAGGGAAACATTTCTTGAGCCTGAGAGCGGAGCCCCTGGAACTTCGGCATGACTAATTGTGGTCCTACTTGCCCCTGTATCAATCAGAAACTTTCTGTCTTTCCCTAATACTTGACTGTGAACATAGGGACCTTCTTGATCTACAGGTATCTCGATGAGAGGCAAGCCTACCTCCCTCTCTAGGCTGTTTCATGAATATGGCTGGTACTCTGGATACTCAGACTGTGCATACTGGTACATCTGCGATGTGACATGCTGTGTTGCAGCAATAGGCTGCGGTACTGTAACTGTCTGTTGTGCATTCTGTGGCTGAGGAATCTGTAAAACTTGTTCTTGTCTAGGCGGACGTGGTCTTTCTTTAGTCTTACCAGTAGCTATGTTGTGTTTCAGAACTGCACACTCATTTATAAAATGACCTGGCTGTTTACAATAATTGCAGTTCCCTTTAACGGGAGCTGCAGGATGACTGGCTTGATTCGGACCCCTCTTCTGACTGTCTTGAGGAACAGATTGTGCAACTAGCACTTTCATTTTCGTATCTTTCATACGTTTTCTCTCGTGTTCTTGCTCTTCCCTGATTCTATTCTGGTGATACTGAAGCATCTGGAGCATCTGGGACGGAGTATTTGCTTGCCAGGTGCTTTCGACTTTCAAAACTCGATTTTTAATTTGTGGACTTGAATTCTCGACTAATTTAGTAACGAAAAGGTGAGGGTATGACTCACTACTTGTCTTGAGGCCACTGTTAATACTGAAACATTTTTCAAACCTCGAATAAAAATCACTAATATCTTCATCTTGTTTCTGTTTACAGGCTGAGATTGCATCCCAGTCTTCTTTTCTCGTTGTTAATAATCTGGGTAAAACTTGAATTAATAATTCTGGTAACTCTTTACATTTATCTCCAAGACCGGTACCTGGTACTCGTGCCTTGTCTTCAGCTTCTAGAGCTGTCCAATCGATCTTTTTCTCTCCCACCTCCCATTCTTTTTCCTTTAGCTTTTCATACACCCCTGCGGGTAGCAGAACTTTTAACATTTTAATGATATCTGGGTAAGTGTATTCTCCCATACGGAGCATGTCTTTTAATTCTCGATGGAACCCTGCTGGATCTTTGTCATGACAGGGAATTAATTTCTTCATTTCAAGGAGTTCCATCTTTGTGATCGGAGTGTATACAAACACTCGTTGCATTTCGCCACCCGTTCCTTTAACTGGGTGGACTTCTCGTAACGGATTCTGTCTGTCTATGTAGAATGGTTTACTTTCTGGGGGTGAGACATGAACAAAATGCGGGTTCAAGAACGTTCTATATTTGTGACGCTGTTCTAGAATGACACTAATTAAATCGGTACCTAGACCTCTCCATTTATACTGGAGTAACTCGTTCAGGATATCATGTAACGGACCTGGATCAGAGTGCTGACCCTCATACAGAGTAATGAGGTGCTGGATCATATACATACCCACCAGTCGTTGTTCGGCTGGGGGCAGTTTCAGGAACATTTGTGCCACTATTTCGTCTGGAAAAGTGGTAGAATCAGTAATCCATCGGACTGCTGATCGCACTAGTTCTTGTTCATGCATAGTACTTAATTCACTGTAACCGATTCGTGATTTCAGAATGTGATCGGTAGCTTGAAATACTTGTTCTAGGGAACCTTGTTCTGGTACTGAATGATGGAAAATAGACTTGGGTTCTAGACGTAAATGGCGATCTGGAAATCTAGATTTTCCTACGTACGCTATTCTGGCGGTATTCTCGTCGTCTTCCTCTTCAGGATCAGAGGTACTTTCTTTCTCGCTTACTTGTGCTGCTTTACGCTGTTCGTGTATCTTGATTATTTCTTTACGGATTTTCTTGTACATACTTTCCATGGCACCGACGGTCTTGTGCTTACCCTCGGCTATATTATCACTCCACCTTGTCAGGATTCTCATTTCGGCAGAATCTTTAGACGGGTAATCTTGTTCTCTTATTAGACAATTAATCAGAAACTTTAATATCATGAGCTGGATCTCGGCTTTCCTTTGAGACATGGCTTCGTGAATACTTTCTGGATCATCCCCTGTACGGATGAAACGATATATTCTGTCTAGATCTTCTTTCATATTCGGTAAGGTGACTAGATACTCGGCCACCTTTCTTACGCGGAACGAATATAAAACCATATTATCCTCGCCTGGGACTGGATCATAGACACATTCGGCAAGGGATTTTCTTATTTCTGCTACAGTCTGATGTCTAGGCGTACGCTGTGACGCTTGTGCATGTAATTCGGCTAACGTTAAACGCTTGTGTGGCGGCGGGGTTTGAGGAGGACCTCCTCCTGCGGCCCCTAAACTAGAATCATCGACGGACATTCTTCGTGGCGGAGCGGGAAGTTGAAATGCTGGCTGGACCGGGGGTACCGTAGCAGGTACTCCGGTGTCTGGAAGAGCGGGAAGTGCCTGATTTACAGGGACTGGCGGAGCGCGAACAGGATTTGCATATTCTGGGACTGTGTCGTCCAAATAGGACGAAATAAAAATATCAGCTGCGGTCTGTTTGTGACGTAGCTTGGTCGGAACTAATGGTGGCGGGAAATTACTGGATGCCTCTGGGGTCGCTTTTGGCAAGCCCTCGGCAAGAAGAGGATACATACCCTTAATAAGGGCATGCCTCTGTCTGTCTGACTGTTCGGCTTTGACTTGTTCACCTATCTCGATTAATTCTCTTTCTTGGGCTCGTTCTTGGGATTCTCTACTTAACTCTGACTTTCTGACTTCCTTTTCGGTTCTTCTATGCGCTTCTTTACGCCATAACTCGATGGCATCTTTCTGTGACTGTCTGGCTTTCTTTTTCCATAATGCTTCTTCTACTCGCATGATACATTCGGCATCCCATGTACCCGATACAGGCCATCTATACTTTTCTTCTAACTGTTTGGTATACTCTACCCATAAATCTAGATACAATATGGCACTTATGCCATGTTTCTGATACATAAAATGACCTGGACTGTCCCTCGGCGGAACAGGAACTGCTTCTTCTAAATAACCCTTTCTAGTTTTTAACTGACGTAACTTGGAAAAGAGCGGCATTGTAAACTTGAATCGGAACACAATACAATACACAAAGAACAATAACAATTGGGAAAACAATTCAGGCATACCACGACATTGAAAATACATTAAACAATATCATAACATAACAGTTCGAACAGAATATTACCTGGAATACTGAGAACAGAAATACAAGAATTTTCTCGAGAACGGAACAGACTAGAGTTACTGGATGCACTGCTGTAACAGTACGGAACATACCGGTCCCATAAAGGGACGCATCAAGACCCGTATCCACCTAGGTGAACACTTCGTTTGTGAGTCTGGGTACCACCAACCCACGGACCAGGAGTCAATTTAGATTGGTCCTGTCTAGATACTACCCCAGCAATGGTACTCACCGGGCAGCACGGAACGGAAGGCCTCGGACTGGACTGGACTGATGACGACGAACTTCGGACTTCGGACTTCAGTTACGGGTGGGCCTCCGGATACCTCGGACCTTGGACTCTCGGCTTGGGCTCTGGTCGGGACTCGCCGCGTTCCTCCACCGTCTCGTTTGGATGCTGGACCGCCTCCTCCGTCTCCTCCGTGGGCCTGAGGGATACTTGAAGCAGAAATATCTGCACTTGGCCAGTATGGTTCCGTCACGACTGCAGAGGGTCAGGGGGTCGGCGTGGCTTCACCGACGCGTGGGGAAAGGGCAAGTTCCTGTTCGGGCGCCATTATGTGGTAAATAAATAAATAATACCCTATTTTTGACTAGGCATATATCATAACAGATAGCTCAATAAATAAGAGTCAAGATTCGAGGTAGTAGGAGTTTCTGCAGGTTTATTACAGCATAAGGACAGGATCAGGACAACCTGCATAGGAACAGAATGGCAGGGCTAGAGTGGCCCGGCAGCTGCCGGGGCTGGGTCTGGGATGAGCGCGCTAACTTTTAATAACAATACACGGGCATATATACATAGCGCGAACACATAGCATTACATTGCAGTAGGCGTAGCAGTGGGTGGAGCAGAAGGTGTAACGCGTAGCAGTCGCGAAAGATAACAGTAAAAGTAGGTGTAACTGGGCGTATACATAGACATGTGGTGCAGACGTAACAGAATATGTCATGAATGGGGCGGAAACATTGGAGGGGGCTACCTAAGGAGCCGGGACCTCTAACCTAATGGGGCGCGTAAACTGGCAATGACGTGTTACGAGGAGAAGCTGGGGGCTATGAACTCTGTGCTAGGAGCAGAGACTAAAGTCTGGAGGGTCGGAGCGACATGTACCTAAACCCTATCTAGTATCTGATGTTTAGGGAACATGTTGATATAAACTAGAAGTCATGAGGGGAAAAGCTAACTTGACTCTAAGACTGGACCATGCATTATTCTACATGTAGTGCGTGATGAAGAATATTAAATGACCAGTAAATACAGTATTTCTCTAACATGGAGACGTGAAGGCTAGACAATGACGGAAACTATTGATGCAGTTCAGTAGCTTAGGAATGCAGAGAAGGAGGACTGAACTGATAACTGGAACTATAACATACTTTTGGCAGACTCAGAGGCAGAGCCAGGCTGCACCGGGCACTGCGAGGCAGGAAGCAAGTGAAAGGTCGAGGATACAGGTGGGGGCTGTATCGCTCCTTAGCGAGGCTTCAGGAGACAGGAGCTGAATCTAGTGTCCGGGCCCTGTTGAGGCCTGGAAACGGGGACTTTATAATGAAATAACGTGCACACTGAGAAACGTGGCAACATTACTTTACATAGGCCTGATATTCGTAGTATTCACGAGAACTGGAAAATGACATACTAGAGGTGGACACAACTATAATTGCGTCATTAATCGGACATGGGGAATAACATATGCATATTGGTCATGCACACATAACATATGATGGATGACACGTAGGGACACAGAACATGGCAAAATTTACTTTTCCACAGATCGCCCTGCCCTGCCCGGTGAGCTGTGTGCCTGTCTGCTCGCCCTCCGCGCCTGCAGTCACCGCCGGGAACACCTCGGACTAAGTGGAAGTGTCCTGCCCTACGAGCAGGCTGCCTACCTGCTCGCTTCAGGGCTGAGTCCAGCGCACCCCGGCGACACCGGAGGAAGTTGGCACCCTGCTGCCGGGGTGAGCGCGACGTCCTCCCCCATCCCATTCCAAGCGGTATCGTGGAGCCGCCGAACGGGAGGCAAGCGGACGAGGCAGTACGGCCCGACCCAGCGCAGGCGAGCGAGGGCGTCCCCACCCCCGGGGAGACTCTAGTGGGAACGAGGATCATTCGCTCACGTTTTGCTGCAGCCGGATGCCCTTCCGCCTCCCCACATCCTATCATCAATAATGAATCAACAAGAATAGAGTCTGCCCCCATCAGCCCGCCTCTACACATGCGAGCGTCACTGCCACCGTGACCCTGGGAGCAGTCCGGTAAACGCTGGCAAAGATCGAGATCATCTCTACCCCCTGCGACTGGGACTACAGCGCCTCTACTAAGCAGAAAATCTCAAAAAAGTTATTTACTTCGCCCCACTCGCTTTCTCTCTCTAAAACCTCCTTTGTTCAAAATGGCGGGGGTCATAAACTGAAACAATAAATCCCCTCCTGTACCTCCAGTTGCCCACGAGGCTCCTCACCAGCTCCACTCAAGATAAACAAAATAGAGATAAGACACCCCCCTCCCAGCAAGCAAGATACTGGGCTAGCTCGAACAGAAACTGAAACTGCCATTCCCTGCTCTCAAAGCAACAACAACTAACAGAGGACTAATGACACTATCCCCCCTATTTGGTGGCCATTTTTGACTAGTCTTGCTCTTCGGCGGCCATCTTGGACTAGTCATTTTTGACTATTTTGACTATCTGATCACACCCTATGAACTTGCCATTTCAGACTAATCTCAACTACCGCGCACTTTATATAGCTCTGTAACCACACTTTCCTGTGATTGAGTGTCTGCCTTTTAGTTTAGTATTATATTTCTACTGGTATTTTGTACACTTGTGTAACCTGCCCCATGTCACTTTTTCCACCTGTAAAGCACAGATTGCTACCTCATATACTTTGGTAAATCATAGATTGCTACCACATATACTTTGGTTGCTCACTAGTCTCAATTTTGATCCCTGTAACTTACTGTTTGCATTTGTATTCCGTTCCTGTATAGCATCAGTATTATACTTCTATTTTTATTTTTTTCATCTCTGTTACCTGCACCCATTTCACTTTTTCCCCGGTACTGTTTGCACTTGTATTTTTGTTCCCCTATATCATTAGTATTATACCTCTACCTATATTTTGTACATTTTTGTAACCTCCACTCACTTTTTCCCCGGTACTGTTTGCATTTGTATTTTGTTCCCGTATATCATCAGTACTATACCTCTACTTCTATTTTGTACATTTATGTAACCTGCACACTTTCTCTCCTGTAATGCACCGATTGCTACCTCATATATTTTTGGGTGATCACTAGTGTCACTATTGATCCTTGTAACTTGCTTGCATTTGTATTGTACACCTATATATCATTGTTGCTCACCCTCCCGCACCTACCTATATCACCATGGATCCCGTCGGCAAGCACACATATAAAATCAACTACCCACCCGTACTCACCAAAAAAGCCGCTAAACACCTCAAACACAACTGCCTTAGGTCCCACCCTGAAACACCCTTTGCCGACTCCTACTTCTCACCGGTCAATGGATCCCTGAACACCGATATCATCTTCCACACCATACGCAGAGCTCAATGGAGAAAAGTGTTCCTCACCTTACTCACCGTCTCCACCTCCAGGAAATCAGCGCATGGCCTAACACTATCCATCACGCCATCCCAACGCTTCCCTGGCAGAGCCACCATTACTATCTACAACAACGGGATTGTCCTAATGCAATCCAGAGACAGGAACCTGGAACTACTAGACAACCTGTTCCCCACCTTCAAAGAGCACCTCTCCAATCCTCGGACTTCCACTCTTATCACTTCCAGTCCTACCACCCCTGATCTCACAGCTCCCACCCACAACCCTTCCAACCTAGTTCAGCACCAGAACGACACGCACCTCACATCTACCCCCAGCACCCTAGTCAATCTCCCACCAGCTGTAGCTACCACACACTCCGCAATCACAGACACAGATCTCTCCCCCCATACACCATCCGCACCCCCACCCCCCTACCTCCCCTCGGACCTCTACTCATACCACATCCACTCCTTTCACCCCTGACATCACAGCTCTCACCCACAACCCGTATAACCTAGTCCAGCAACAGTCCGACGCGCACAACGACAAATCCCACCCTTCATCCCCCCCCACTCTCAGTCCCCACTACCACCCGCTAACTAATCACGCAGAACACGCCACCTTTTTAAATTTAACACCTCCTCCCCACAACAGGACAATCTCCAACCCCATTTCCCCCCCATTCTCAGCCCCCATTACCCTACCTGCACCCCCACTACCACTAATATACACTCATATTCCACCCTGCTCTCTCCGCCTACCACCTAGGTCCTCACCTATACCACCAACCTCCTCCCTACTTCAACCACACCCCTCCCTACTTCAACCACACCCCTCCCTTCCAAACAATGTCTCCTCAGGGCCCACTCCACGGAACCCTCCACCCTTCTCTCTCCGCCTACCGCCAAGGTCCTCACCTATACCACCAACCTCCTCCCTACTTCAACAACACCCCTCCCTACTTCAACCACACCCCTCCCTCCCAAACAATGTCTCCTCGGGACCCACTCCACGGAGCCCTGCACGAACACCAGCCCACCTCCCGACCTGCACGCCAATTCCCTAGTCAGTCACTCACCCCTGACTCACCCACTCCCCTCCACAAACACCTATCCCACGCTGGACATGATTATGGCCACCCTCATCCAGGTCAAAGAAGACATTCACATCATCAAAGAACTACTCTTCACACACCCCAAACAACCCTCACCCACTACCACCTCCCCTCCCAACAGGTCCCCCACCCTTCCGGATGACTCACACACTCAAAACTCTACACACTGGACTTCAATCCCTGTTCTCAATCACAACAAACACCCCTCACCCACCACCACCTCCCCTCCCAACAGGTCCCCCACCCGTCCGGATGATTCCCACATTCAACTCTCCACAAACCGGACTTCAATCTCTTCAATGCCTGTTCGCAATCGCAACAACCGTCCCAACATGTCCCCCACCCTTCCGGATGACTCTCTCACTCAACACTCCCCTCACTGGACTTCAATCCCTGTTCGCAATCGCAACAACCGCCCCTGTCGCCCACGCAACCCTCTTTCGGACCTCGACACTCACACCCTCCTCCGCTCCTACGACTCAGCGCCCCTATACCACACATCCGCCACACACCTCGCCATTCCCACAATACACTCAAATCCCCTTAGACCCCCTACACTAAACGACAGAATCTCCATCCCTAATAACCTTAGAAAAGTCCCCCTATCTCTAGAACCCTCTACCTCCCTCGACACACCCCGTCTCAAATGCACTCTCCTCAACTGCAGATCGGCCTCTAGACACTCCTCCGCCATCGCTGATCTCATCTTAACACTGGACCTTGACCTAATCATCATGACTGAAACCTGGCTAACCGAATCTTCTACACCTATAATGGACATTCTGGTTCCTCCAAACTACCACATCATTAGACTTGACAGGTCTGGCAAAATAGGCAGTGGAATCGCATGCATTTACAGGAACAACCTCTCTGTGCTAAAAATCACCTCCCCCTCCCTACCCTCCCCAACTTCCTGTGAATACATCTGCCTCGATATTATCAGTGAGGGCAAACCGATATGCTCTCTTCACGGCATCTACCACCCACCCGGGGACAACCCCATCTTCTCCCAACAAATCATGGATATGATCTCAACGAATTCCGGACGGCAGCTCACCCAAATATACCTCGGTGACTTCAACCTCCACTGGAACTATCACAATGACGCGGTGGTAAATAGTCTTAAAAATTTCCTCAATGCCCTTGACCTTACCCAAATATGCAACAGCCCGACCCACGAGAAAGGCTCTATCCTGGACCTTATCATCTCCAAAGAAGACTCTATCCAACTCGAATCTATCCAACCCTGTGACTGGTCAGATCATCATATTGTCACATTCTTCATCAATGAAAAAGTCAAATTTAACCCGGCTCAATCCGCCAAGCCCAAAATCTGGAAAAGAGACCTGAAAAAACTCAACCCAAACTCTTTACCCCCTAACAGTTGCAATCTCCTACTTCCCCCTACCGGCACTACGGACGTTCAATCCTTGACTGACCACTATCTCAGCGCAATGACCTCAATAATCAATGAGGCTGCACCTATGCAACTAAAAAGAGTCTCCACTAAAATCTCCAATCCATGGTACGACGGGAGTCTCAATGAGGACAGACGAGCCATGCGAATGGCAGAGCGCACCTGGAGATCAGCTCCCTCTGCACTGCACCTAAGAACATTGAAGAAAAAGAGAAACGCCTACTTCAGGAAAATTAAACGCTCAAAAACAGTTTTCTTCAGCCTCCAGCTCGACCAAGCGAAAAACCGTCCGAGAAAACTGTTTGAGCTAATCAGAACACAATGCAAGGAACAACCCCAGCCACTCAGCAATATGCGCGAGGCTCCCTCCTGTGAAGACTTCTCTGCTTTCTTTATCCAAAAAACTGACAACATAAAGTGCGATCTCATCATTGACGCAAGCCTCTACTCCAAACCTCACTGCATAGCACCCACTGAACCAAAAAACAACGCTACATGGTTATCCTTTGTCACCTACTCTGAAGAAGAAATTGGCAAACTGCTCAGCACCTTGAAACCATCCAATCACCTCACAGACCCCCTTCCTGCTAACGCTGTAAAAGACTTTACCCCTTTGCTCCTCCCACTCTGGACTAAAATTATCAACAGCTCACTTCAACAAGGAACCATCCCTGACTCCCTCAAAGTTGGACAAGTCAACCTTTACTAAAGAAACCTACAGCTGACCCCTCTGATTTAAACAACTACCGTCCTATTACCAATATCCCCACTCTCGCCAAATTGTTGGAAAAATGCGCACAACTACAACTGACAAAACACATTGATCAGTTTGATCTCCTCAACCCTCATCAATCAGGCTTCCGAGCAGGACACAGTACAGAAACTGCTATGACTCACATAATTGATGACGCCCTTCAAATCCTAGATCAAAACGATACCTGCCTCCTCATCCTTCTTGATCTCTCTTCAGCATTCGACACCGTTAAACATGAGAATTTACTCGAACTCCTAAACACAAGAATGGGTCTCTCTGGAACTGTTCTTCAGTGGTTCACCTCCTTTCTACACAACCGATCTCAAAAATTCAAGAGCAACAACATGATGTCCGCTCCAATACCTGTATCGTTAGGTGTCCCTCAAGGATCCTGCCTATCCCCTACCCTGTTCAACCTAGTTATAGAACCCCTCACCTCCTTGCTACAAGCATCCAATGTACACTTTCACATGTACGCCGATGATACCCAACTATATCTCAAATTACAATCCCCCAAAGACATTTTGCTCCTGAACTCAACGATCAGAAGCACCCAATCCTGGCTTGCCGATAATCATCTCAAACTCAATGCTCTGAAAACTGAGTTCCTGCTTATCTCACCTCCCGCTAAGATCTCTACCACTCAAAGTTGGCTTAAACACCTAACTGCACTCAATGTCCAACCCACCATCGTGGACTCAGCAAAATCTTTAAGCATAACACTTGACACCAATCTCAACATGCAGCAACATATCAGCAAGGCAACCAAGGGAGCGAACCACCAAATCAATACCCTGAGGAAACTTAAACCCTTCCTCCCTGCCAAAGACTTCCAAACTGCAGTACAAGCACTAGTCATCCCTCGAATAGAATATGGCAGCATCGCCCTCTGCGGACTCCCCCTAACTACTACCGCACCCCTAAGAGCTTCTCTAAACGCTGCAGCGAGACTCATCACTGGGTCAAAAAAACACTCACATATCTCCCCTGACTTGAAATACCTGAACTGGCTGCCTTTTGAAGCCAGAATACATCTGAAAATCGCCTGCAGGACGCACAAGGCTGTCCACCTGAGCTCACCCGGCTATCTCACTCAGAAGTTGACAATTTCTGGCGGCTCTAGAAACACCAGAGGCACAAACAATCTTCTGCTGAAGCCTCGAAGATTCCGGAAGGAAAAAACATATAAACGCTCCTTCTCAGGAATGGCACCCAGGATCTGGAACTCACTCCCTCCCAAAACGAGGCGTATCTCCTCCTCTACACTGTTTAAGAAAGAAGTTAAAGCTATCCTCATGGCTAAATACACTTGAAGTATTATTTTGAAATCTTTTAAGACTCTGCACCGATCTGTACTACTTGTTCGACCCCTTTGCTTATTTGTTTTACTTGTATTATCGACCTACGTGATCTTCTATGCCCCCACGTATTTGTACTATTAGCATTACTGACGTACCTGTTTGACTATGTTCCCTCAAGTTCCCCCTTTCTATGTAAAGCGCTCTGATATCTGCAAAGATTGTGTTCGCGCTATATAAAACTTTCAAAATAAATAAATAAATAAAGCATCCAGGAACCGCACCGAGGCCGTGTTCAGAGTGAATATAGAGCCACGTACTCTATAGAAGTCAACGGGGAAGTCGTAGTTGCAGTTTTCAAGAAAAAGGGCCCTTCCTAGAAACCCTGAAGAAACCCAGTGGAAGATAGAAGGTTGAGGAGCCACCCCCACCCCATGGGTACCCAGGGAACCAGGGTACCTACACCAGGGAAGCTGGGTGCATAGGTGGGAGTGACATAGACCACAATGGAGGACTTCAGAAAAGTTGCCGTTTGGGAAGGTGAAAGAGTCCGGTGGAACCCAAGGATGGATTCAGGAGGAGAGGTACCTGCAAGCACATGGGAAAGAGTCTATGCCACTCGGGAGTGACAAGGAGGCACGGAAGACGAATGCAGTGTGGACCAGGCGACGCTGTGGAAGACTAGGAGCCGTTCACAAGCTGTCTCACGTTGGATGTCAAGAGCCAGGGGGTCGGTGTCTGGTGGGAGTACCAACAACCCTTGACAGCAGCAACAAACATGGCAGACAAAAAAGGTGCAGAGTTGGAACCAGCAAGGTTCAAGGGACTCACCATGAGCACGTGAGTCAGAGTAAGACCAGAGGAGGCAGGGGAGCACTTGGAAGACAAAGAAGACCCTCAAGAGGACCCACAGGCCGAAGGCACAGAACTCGCAAGAGGACCTCGAGCAGCTCACCAATGACGCAGGCCCACGGTGCAGAGGATGTGGTGAGGACAAACATCTTGGTAGCAGGAGATGATAGAGGCTGGAGCTTCATGGAGCCCAAAGATCTCTGGTGAAGAGAGTCAACAAGCCTTGGTAACGGCAAGTCAATGCGGTGCACAAGGGGGCTGTTCCAGCGGTTCCTATGAGGGATACTGGCCTCAAACTCATTGAGGGGACAGCACAGGTCTCGTGAGGGTTGCAGAACCACCACCTTTACTGCTGGACCTCTGGAAGTCCGGAGGACGTCAGGAGCAGCAGACCGATCCGCTTAGTGACGGTGCCTGCGGATGCAGGGGAGTGATTCCTTCACTCCAAAGGAGATTCCTTTGGGTGTCTTTAATGCCCAAAGACCTACAGAAGAACTTGGATGGAGAACAGGCACAGACGACGCAGAAGACTAGCAAGACGACGAGACCAGGAGCAGCAGGAGTCTTCCATGTGCAGTCCCGGTTCCCTAAGCAAAGTCCAACGCGGTCCAAAGTTTCCAGACGGTTGAAGTGTTGTCGTTTCAGATCTGAATCTTGTCCCACGATGAATCTGAAGAGCCACCCACAGGTAAGCCCTTAAGTATCCTAAGAATAGGGTTGAGACGATTCAGGGGTCCATCCCAGAGGAGGGGCCGGACAGTGGGGAGGATACTCCCATGTCCTTTGTCCAGTTTCACGCCAGAGCGGGAGCCAACGGCTCCCTGAACTGGTTCCAACTGGAGTATTCAAGGAGTGAACTAAATGTGCCCTTCAAAGCAGTCTATTGGCACAGGGAAGCGACTCCCCCCTCATGCCTAAAAATGTCTCTTTCTAAGCCTTCAGGGTGCAGAGCTGACTTAATGCAGGTGGAGTGACCTCATCTTGCATGTGAGTGAGTTCCAATGGAGGAGGAGCAAAAAGGCCGAAGGATTTGAATCACGCAAAGGCGCGGTATCAGAATTTACAGGCAGACTGTGGTCAGTTTAGTGCAGATTGAAGTTGGGATTATGGTAAGAGGGTTTTAGAAAGGTAAGGCAAGAAGAGGCTGTAGATAGCCATAAAGAGTAAAGAGATTCTAGAGAGCCCTCTTTTTTGACACTTGAGCAATTAAAAACAAGATGAGGCTCTTCAGTGCTTTTTGAGAAAGAACAATTTTATGACAGTGCCACCATTTTAATTGTTGTGTTTGTTTTATTGTAGCAATGTAAATTCCAGTGTTTCATATCTGAATAATGTGGGATCCGTTTAATTCAGTGCATGTGTGGTCCCGATGAAGGTGGAGTGAATTTAATGTAACCACTGAAACGCTGCGTTAATGAGATATAAAGTTTCAACGACTGTCTACATAAAAGAGAGCAGAATTGATTAAATATATCACATGTTCCTATTGATGTTTATGTACAGTGTCGTGTGTATGTGAACCAGTATGCTTGCATAAGAACTGCCTGTCCTTATATGGATGTAAAGTTTTGGAGTTGTATTTATTTCTTTGACTAACTTTTTTTTTATATAGTGGGTATTATTGTATGCTGTATCAAGTGAATATATTTCATACATATTTTTTTATATATATGGGTGTCTGTCTATGGATGTTGTTTATTTACAAAACTCAAAGTCATAACAGCCATTTCTCTATACACATCATTAGATAGTTCGTGGTAGCAAGGGGAACTGAACGTGGTGTATAGAGATCTACACGGCTTGGTGTTAGTAAGTAGTCAGCGTGTAGTTACGGAGATTAAAGGGTGTATGAGGCTGGCTGAGTATATGGGGCACACTTATTCAAGTGGTGCATCTAGCATTAATCCAGGCAACCCTTATGGTGGTTTTAGTGGACTTTGATAACCATAGAAAGCTCTCTAAGTGGTAGCTGTGGAGAGAAGCCTTCAGGCTTATCCTGAAGGAGTGTAAAGCAGCTTGTTTTATCAGTTTAATTTGTAGTATAGATTAGATTAGAAGAAACCATGCAGTGTTTAGCAAAAATAGGTCTATTTATTACAAAACAATATCATTATCTCATTGATATATCTCCTACCCAGAGATATCAAGACAATACACAAAAATACTTCAAAAGCAATCAGGCAATTAGCACAAAATACAGTGCCCTCCCAGGGGAAACCAAACCACATACTAAGAAAGTTGAATATGAACTGAAACGGAGGATGGGACTTGGACCAGAAGACTCAGAGGAGCCGGGGACACAAGGAACCACCCAAGGTAAGTACCCAGGAACCCCACGGAGGCTGTGTTTAGAGTGGAAACAACCCAATGCTCAATACAAGTCAATGGAGAAGTTGCGGTTGCAGTTTTGGAGAAGAAGGACCCTTCCTGGAGGACACAGAAGAAACCCTTTGGAAGGCAGAAGGTTAAAGAGCCACCCCATCTGTGGATGCCCCAGGAACCAGGATACCTACACCAGGGACGCCGGGTTAATAGAGTTGAAGTGATGTCGAAACATGACGTAGACAGCAATGGGGGACTTCGAAGAAGATGCCTCTGGAGAAGATGTTGAAGAAGTCCGGTGGAATCCAAGGGTGGATTCTGAAAGGAAGAACCTGCAAGCAGAGGGGACAGAGTCTATGCCACTCGAAGGTAACCAGGAGGCATGGGGACACAATGTCCACTGATGTCGGGAGGTTCTGGAGAGTCAACAGTGACCTTATCCCTGCAGCTGTGAAGACCAGGCAATGCTGAGGAAGACCAGGAACCATGCACAAGCTGTACCACGTCGCATGTCGGTGACTAGGTGGTCAGTGTCTGGCGGTAGCACCAACACCCCTTGGTAGCTGCAACTGGCATGGAAGACAAAAAAGGAGCAATGTTGGGACCGGCAAGGTCTAAGGGAAAGTAGGGGAGCCCATTGAAGCAGTAGAAGACCTTCAGGAGGACCCACAGGCCGAAGGCACAGGAGTCGCAAGAGGACCCCAAGCAGTTCACTAATGCAGAGGATGCGGTGAGGATGCTGATCTTGGAGGGAAGAGATGCTGGAGGCTGGAGCATTTTATAGCCCGAAGATCTCTGGGGTAGAGCGCCAACAGGCCATGGCAACAGCAAGTCGACACGGTGCACAGTGGTTTGGTACCAGTGGTCCAGATGAGGGACACTGCCCTCAAAGTTGCAGAGAGGACTGGTAAGGTCTCGAAGGAGTTGCAGAACCACCACCTGTGTTGCTGAGCCTAGGAAAGTCCGTAGAATGACAGAAGCCGCAGACCAATCATCTGCGTCGCTGTACCTACAGATGCAGGGGAGTGACTTCTTCACTCCAAGGGAGATATCTTCGGGTGGCCTTCATGCCCACAGGTCTGTTGAAGAACCTGAATGAAGCAGAGATGACGAAGAAGACTTTAAGAACAGCAAGACCAGGAGCAGCAGGAATCTTCCTAGATGCAGTCTCGGTTCCAATCGAGTTCTAGCTTAATCCAAGTGTCCAGACAGTTCAAGAGAGACATAGTTTCAGGGTTGAATCTTGTCCCTCAATGAATCTAAGGACCTACCCACACGTAAGCCCTTAAGTACTCTGAGGAAAGGGTTCAAGCAACTTGGGGGTCCCTCCCAGAGGAGGGGCTGTACAGAAGGGAGAATACTCCCATGGTCTTTGTCCAGTTTTGCACCAGAGATGGATCCAAGGGCTCCCTGTACTGGGTCAAAGTGGAGTATGCAAGGACGGCACTAAATGTGCCCTTCAAAGCAGTCTGGTGGCGCTGCAGGGCCCCGAGCCCAATACACTAAGTCCTGTCTGGGAGGTGGTCACACCTCCGTGTGATTGGAAACCTATTGTCCTACCTTCCCTTGCTCAAGCCTGCCTCAGCAGCAGGAGGGCAGGATCGTGTCTGGGGTCGGCAGCAGCACTAGCTTGTTTGCAGACCCTGAAAGGCTGTTACCGGGAGTACAGAGGGGGTATATGGGATCATACTTCCAACACTGGAATTAGTGTTGGGGTATGATTCCCACATGTTTGATGCCAAACATGACCAGGTTCGGTGCAGCCACTATATAGTTAGACATCTTGAATGACTGATGTCTACTGTATATCTTAAAAATGGCTGATTGCACTTACAAAGCCTGGAGAATTGACTCCGGGGTTTGTACGGGTGTCCTGCTCATGCAGGGGCATCCTCACACTCTGCTGTCAGGGCTGGAGGGCCTGCCCTAGGGGTGACATAGGCTTTAAGTGCAGTGACCTCAGATATAAGGAAACATATTTGTTGTAAGTTGTGTTGGCACCAGCTCACACTAACTACAATGCCAGGCCTGTAGTCACAGTTTAAGTGGACTCCCATGGGTGGCACAATACATGTTGCAGCCCACAGGAGACCCCTGGTGTACCTATGCCCTGGGTAACTTAGTACCATATAATAGGGACTTACAAGGGCACATCAGTAGCCAATTGTGGAGGTAACAAAGTACTTATCATAACCAATCAAGGGGACAAAGCACAGTTGCTGTGGTCCTGAATAGCAGGATCCCAGCAGACTAAGTCAGACACACACCGACACCAGGCAAAAAGTGGGGGTGACCATGCCAGAAGGATCCTACCTTCCTACAAGGGGGTGTATTCAAGGGGGCTGTGTCTGCTCATTACCAAGGTATTGAGGAAGGGTTTGGCTGCCTGGTAGATGAAGTGGCCATTAAAATCTGGTTCAGGAGATGAATTAATTCAACCACAGGCTGGAACTCAGCAGGACAAGAAAGTTCCTTGCGAGGGGGGTGGATATGGCAATATTAACTTGTTCGGGGCGGGGGGGGGGGTAAAATGGTATGTCAGGGTAGCAATAACTGAGGAAGCAGGGACATTAATGACCTCACAGCTATAAGAATTACCCATAAAAGAGAAGAACTTCATTCAGTATTGATTGCAAGTTGCTACCAGTTAGTTAGAATTTCAATTCTGGAGGTGATACAATAGTGATGGAGAAGTGAAGAATATTTGTTTGTCATTGGCAAAACAGTGATATGTGAAACGGAAGTAAGAGATGACATTAGATGGCGTCACTAAGAAATGGGGTGTTTGGAGAACAAAGGCGAGAGGCTAGTGATGAAACCTGGTGAGATAAGTTTATTAAGGGGTGTGGGTGGCGTGAGTGAGGACCCCAACAGCCCGAGAAAGAGTGATGGGAACTATGGGGTGAGAGCCAGACCAGTACTGTTCCAGTACAGCTTCGGTAGGGGAGGGTTCTCCGCACGGTGGTGTGGTTGACAGTGTCAAAGGCCGCAGAGAGGCCCAGTACATTTAGAATAGAGGGTCTACATTGTAATTAAAAGATACCCTCTTGGTAAGCAGGAGTCAGGTATCCAGTTCACGTAGAATAACAAGTTCTTGGTTTATTAAAGAAGTTATGTTACATGTAAAGTACCCCACCAGGAGCAACTCCTCTCTGCTCAGCCCACTCTCTCCAGCTCACACTTCTCCAGGCACTCACCTACATTCCATGACATCACACCCTGGCTGAGCAGCAGCGAGCAGAGAATCTATGGAGAGAACGCATTACAGCTAACAGCAGGTTACAATATTATGGTGAGGAGGGCAGTCAGAGGGGCAGCTTGGGCAAAGACAGACCGTGGATGGGTCAGCGAGTTGTGGGAAGTGGGATGTTGGATTAGAGGCATTTGGAGAAGAGTGGGAGTTAAGAGACCGGGATGAGTTTAGGGGGAGAGCAGCTGATGTGTCCTTTTTTAGGTCTCGCCTGTCGATGCGCATGCGCATCGAGCTTGCGAGACTATTGGGGCTTAAACAGTCTTTAACCAACTTGCAAGGAATCGTGGCGATTCCTTGCAGTGCCCGTGAAATTGAAGCTTAATGCGCATGCGCTTAAAAGCGCGTGCACATGCCCCCAGCCGCCTGCCTGCCCCTGCTGCTTTCACACCCTCTCGCCGTCTGTTCCCCCTGCTGCGTCATCAAAGGCTTTCACGGCGGCCGGCCATGCTTTCAGTTTCACTGCCGGCCGGCCGTGTAAAGTGCACTTCAAAGGCCGCTCTCCCTGCTCCGCCCCCTGTAAGTGCTCTTGTTTTACTCGTTTACTTGTTTTTCGAACATTTCTCCCACCCGTCTTCCTTCTCTGTAATCCATCCCGCCCCCTCCAGCTACACGTTCTTTGTTTCCCAGCCTCTTGTTTAACTTATCCCATCCCCTTACTGTTTCTTCTACCCTGTCCCTGTTTTTCCTGCCACCTCCTATACGTGCCCCATCCCCCTTCCCCACTACAGAGCGCCCAAAGCAAAGAAACATTTGCCACCCCCTCCCTGCTGCTGCTCTTCCCAGCGCGTGCACTACACCCCCTTCTCCCAATGCTCTCAGCTCCTTGGCGCAGGTCACGGCTGAGCACACAAGCAACAGACCCTCTGTATTGTCCGTTTGATGCTGGCCTCTGGCTTTCCGTCTCACTTGTTATGTTTCATTGCCTGCTTACTCCTGTTTATTTAATCTTTTAAACTATCTACACTTCTAAACTCCTGCTACATTAACGTTTTAAATTACAAATTAAAGCGTGCGCTCTGCCTCAGGCATCTGAGCCGTCCTTACGCTCCCCACCCACCCCCATCCTTCACACCCCCTGCTTCACAGCCATCTGTTCCTCTCTCCCCGCACACAGCCTCTCCGACTTCCCCTCTCTGCTGCCAGCCTTAGGGCCGCCTCTGGGTTCCCATCCTCGGCTCTGCTGGCATCTCGTCTCCTCTCGCTCCCACCGCTCCTTTCCCCCACTCCTTGTTACTTCTGAATTCCCCGATATTACTGCAGCATAAAGGAGGTGTCTGTCACACACAACCATGAAGGGGCTCACTCATTTTTCACTTGTTTAACTTATCCCATCCCCTTACTGCTTCTTCTACCCTGTCCCTGTTTTTCCTGCCACCTCCTATACGTGCCCCATCCCCCTTCCCCACTACAGAGCGCCCAAAGCAAAGAACCATTTGCCACCCCCTCCCTGCTGCTGCTCTTCCCAGCGCGTGCACTACACCCCCTTCTCCCAACGCTCTCAGCTCCTTGACGCAGGTCACGGCTGAGCACATGTATTGTCCGTTTGATGCTGGCCTCTGGCTTTCCGTCTCACTTGTTATGTTTCATTGCCTGCTTACTCCTGTTTATTTAATCTTTTAAACTATCTACACTTCTAAACTCCTGCTACATTAACGTTTTAAATTACAAATTAAAGCTTCCCCGTGCGTTTTAACCTCTATAGAATCAGAAAGATTTGCCTGCCTGTTTCTTTTATGTTTTCACCTACCTCTCTGTTTATTAAATATCCTCCTTCCCCACATGGTTTCGCAGGTTTGCTGTTAATATAGTTTTACATCATAAATATTTGCTTTCCCGTCCTGGTTCATTTGTGTCCTCCGGCATAAAACCTTTGTCTGCATGTTTCTCTTTAATTTCCACTGCAGCCAGGTAATTTCTCATGTTTCCTGTTGATTTAAACTTTTACATTATAAACATTGTATTTCCGGTTACATGTCCTCCTCCTCACAATACCAAAGCAGTGCCTGCATCTTTTCTTAACTTTGAAGCCTTTGCTGCATCTTTTGTTATTGTTTTTACTACTCTCTGGGCTCTTCAACCACCAATCTGCGCCTCTTCTGTTTATCACGTCATTTGTGCCCTACATATTCATTAAAGATGGACATACCTGCTATGTCGTACGCCCGTTTACTCCTAAACATAACACATTATAAATCACAGCCCTTGCCGCCCGGTTTCCACTCCATCCATCCCTCCCCCCACTCCATCATCCCCCCCACTCCATCCATCCATCCCCCCACTCCATCCATCCCCCCACTCCATCCATCCATCCATCCATCCATCCCACTCCATCCATCCATCCATCCATCCATCCCACTCCATCCATCCATCCATCCCACTCCATCCATCCATCCATCCCACTCCATCCCACTCCATCCATCCATCCATCCATCCATCCATCCCACTCCATCCATCAATCCCCCACTCCATCCATCCCCCACTCCATCCATACATCCCCCCACTCCATCCATCCATCCCCCACTCCATCCATACATCCATTCCCCACTCCATCCATCCATCCATCCATCCCACTTCATCCATCCATCCATCCATCCATCCCACTCCATCCATCCATCCATCCCACTCCATCCATCCATCCATCCCACTCCATCCATCCATCCATCCATCCATCCCACTCCATCCATCAATCCCCCACTCCATCCATCCCCCACTCCATCCATACATCCCCCCACTCCATCCATCCATCCATCCCCCACTCCATCCATACATCCCCCCACTCCATCCATCCATCCATTCCCCACTCCATCCATCCCACTTCATCCATCCATCCATCCATCCATCCCACTCCATCCATCCATCCATCCATCCCACTCCATCCATCCATCCATCCCACTCCATCCATCCATCCATCCATCCATCCATCCATCCATCCATCCATCCATCCATCCATCCCACTCCATCCATCCATCCATCCCACTCCATCCATCCATCCATACATCCCCCCACTCCATCCATCCATCCATCCCCCACTCCATCCATACATCCCCCCACTCCATCCATCCATCCATCCCACTCCATCCATCCATCCATCCCACTCCATCCATCCATCCATTCCCCACTCCATCCATCCATCCATCCCACTCCATCCATCCATCCATCCCACTCCATCCATCCATCCATCCCACTCCATCCATCCATCCATCCCACTCCATCCATCCATCCATTCCCCACTCCATCCATCCATCCATTCCCCACTCCATCCATCCATCCATCCATCCCACTCCATCCATCCATCCATCCCACTCCATCCATCCATCCATCCCACTCCATCCATCCATCCCCCACTCCATCCATCCATCCATCCCACTCCATCCATCCATCCATCCATCCATTCATCCCACTCCATCCATCCATCCCCCACTCCATCCATCCATCCATCCCACTTCATCCATCCATCCATCCATCCATCCATCCATCCCACTCCATCCATCCATCCCACTCCATCCATCCATCCATCCCCCACTCCATCCATCCATCCCACTCCATCCATCCATCCATCCATCCCACTCCATCCATCCATCCCACTCCATCCATCCATCCATCCCCCACTCCATCCATCCATCCCACTCCATCCATCCATCCATCCCACTCCATCCATCCATCCATTCCCCACTCCATCCATCCATCCATCCCACTTCATCCATCCATCCATCCATCCCACTCCATCCATCAATCCCCCACTCCATCCATCCCCCACTCCATCCATACATCCCCCCACTCCATCCATCCATCCATCCCCCACTCCATCCATACATCCCCCCACTCCATCCATCCATCCATTCCCCACTCCATCCATCCATCCATCCCACTTCATCCATCCATCCATCCATCCATCCATCCCACTCCATCCATCCATCCATCCCACTCCATCCATCCATCCATCCCACTCCATCCATCCATCCATCCCACTCCATCCATCCATCCATCCATCCCACTCCATCCATCCATCCATCCCACTCCATCCATCCATCCATACATCCCCCACTCCATCCATCCATCCATCCCCCACTCCATCCATACATCCCCCCACTCCATCCATCCATCCATCCCACTCCATCCATCCATCCATCCCACTCCATCCATCCATCCATTCCCCACTCCATCCATCCATCCATCCCACTCCATCCATCCATCCATCCCACTCCATCCATCCATCCATCCCACTCCATCCATCCATCCATCCCACTCCATCCATCCATCCATTCCCCACTCCATCCATCCATCCATTCCCCACTCCATCCATCCATCCATCCCACTCCATCCATCCATCCATCCCACTCCATCCATCCATCCATCCCACTCCATCCATCCATCCCCCACTCCATCCATCCATCCATCCCACTCCATCCATCCATCCATCCATCCATTCATCCCACTCCATCCATCCATCCCCCACTCCATCCATCCATCCATCCACTTCATCCATCCATCCATCCATCCATCCATCCATCCATCCCACTCCATCCATCCATCCCACTCCATCCATCCATCCATCCCCCACTCCATCCATCCATCCCACTCCATCCATCCATCCATCCATCCCACTCCATCCATCCATCCCACTCCATCCATCCATCCATCCCCCACTCCATCCATCCATCCCACTCCATCCATCCATCCATCCCACTCCATCCATCCATCCATTCCCCACTCCATCCATCCATCCATCCCACTCCATCCATCCATCCATTCCCCACTCCATCCATCCATCCATCCCACTTCATCCATCCATCCATCCATCCCACTCCATCCATCCATCCCACTCCATCCATCCATCCATCCCCCACTCCATCCATCCATCCCACTCCATCCATCCATCCATCCCACTCCATCCATCCATCCATCCCACTCCATCCATCCATCCATCCATCCATCCATCCATCCATCCATCCCACTCCATCCATCCATCCATCCATCCATC
Source organism: Lissotriton helveticus (assembly GCF_964261635.1). Classification (NCBI taxonomy): domain Eukaryota; kingdom Metazoa; phylum Chordata; class Amphibia; order Caudata; family Salamandridae; genus Lissotriton; species Lissotriton helveticus. The sequence goes on along the minus strand of NC_136073.1, from coordinate 66,255,468 downwards.
CCACTCCATCCATCCATCCATACATCCCCCCACTCCATCCATCCATCCATCCCCCACTCCATCCATACATCCCCCCACTCCATCCATCCATCCATTCCCCACTCCATCCATCCATACATCCCCCCACTCCATCCATCCATCCATCCCCCACTCCATCCATCCATCCCACTCCATCCATCCATCCATCCCCCACTCCATCCATCCATCCATCCCACTCCATCCATCCATCCATCCCACTCCATCCATCCATCCATCCATCCATCCATCCATCCCCCACTCCATCCATCCATCCATCCCACTTCATCCATCCATCCATCCATCCATCCATCCATCCCACTCCATCCATCCATCCATCCCACTCCATCCATCCATCCATCCCACTCCATCCATCCATCCATCCATCCATCCATCCATCCATCCCACTCCATCCATCAATCCCCCACTCCATCCATCCCCCACTCCATCCATACATCCCCCCACTCCATCCATCTATCCATCCATCCCACTCCATCCATCCATCCCACTCCATCCATCAATCCCCCACTCCATCCATCCCCCACTCCATCCATCCATCCCCCCACTCCATCCATCCATCCCCCCACTCCATCCATCCATCCATCCATCCCACTCCATCCATCCATCCCACTCCATCCATCCATCCATCCCACACACGCAACGCCACTCACACACGCAACGCCACTCACACACGCAACGCCACTCACACACGCAACGCATCCACGCAACCCCACTCATCCACGCAACCCCACTCATCCACGCAACGCCACTCATCCACGCAACGCCACTCATCCACGCAACGCCACTCATCCATTTGCAAAACGAAAAAGGTCAAACTCTTCTATTGCGAGACCTATTGCATTTTCAATGCTTGTTTATCAATTGTGTACCTATTGCATATTTTAAACAATGAGAAAAGCTGCCAGAGATGAGAGTAAGATTGAAAAGAGTGTTGAGGCAGAATAGGACCCGGGAAGAGAGTACGAGAAGTTTGAGGCACAATACCTGAGACACGCTTATTCAGGAAGAAGTGAACTTACTCTGGCCGAATGACACCTCAGCAACATGCATCGTAGCACTGCGGTGGAGACCTCCCTGATTGATGGCCCTTAGATCCGCGGATCTATGTCCAAGAGCGCACACTTCCAATGGCCCTTGCTATGTTGAGATCCTGCAATCCTTGTCTTACACCCCTCATCACAGCTACACAGCACCCAGCACATCTGCACAGAGATCCGCACACTCGGCACTGCCCGCAGCAGTCTTACACCCCCTCATCATTTTTACACAGCACCCAGCACATCTGCACAGAGGTCAGCACACTCGGCACTGCCCGCAGCAGTCATAGCAGTGGGAGAGGTGTGGCGCCGCGCTTGAATCTGGGGACCACGGTTCGATCCCCGGCTCCGGCGGCAGGTCAGCCCAGCACCGTGTGACTCTGGGCAATAGCTTTCTTAATCTTCCCGACGGCCCCCAGCGCCTAGAGACCCTAACGGGGGATTGTTCGCGCTTTACAAATGTGGAAAATTATTTTACACCCCTCATCACAGCTACACAGCACCCAGCACATCTGCACAGAGGTCAGCACACATGGCACCGCTCTCGGCAGTCTCACACCCCTCACCACACCTACACAGCACACAGCACTTCTACACAGCAGTCAGCACACACAACCCAGCCCTCAGCACTCTTACACCCCTTATCACATCTGCACAGAGGTCTAACACACGGCACAGCTCCCAACAGTCTTACTACCAATCATCACTGCTACACAGCACCCAGCACATCTGCACAGAGGTCAGCACACACGGCACTGCCCTCAGCAGTCTTACACCCCTCATCACACCTACACAGCACACAGCACTCTTACCCCATCACATCTACACAGCACCTAGCACATCTAGCAGTCAGCACACACAAAACAGCCCCCAGCAGTATTATGCCACTCGTCACAGCTACACAGCACCCATCACACAGCAGTCAGCACACACGGCACAGATCTCAGCAGTCTCACACCCCTCGCCACACCTACACAGCACCCAGCACATCTGCACAGAGATCAGCACACATGGCAAAGCCATTAGCAGTCTTACACCCCCTCATCACAGCTACACAACACCAAGCACACCTACACAGCAATCAGCACACACGGCACAGCTCTCAGCAGTATCACACCCCTCGCCACATCAACACAGCAGTCAGCACACATGGCACAGCTCTCAGCAGTCTCACACCCCTCGCCACACCTACACAACACCCAGCACATTTGCACAGCAGTCAGCACACACAGCAGAGCCCCTGCAGTCTTACACCCCCTCATCACAGCTACACAACACCAAGCACACCTACACAGCAATCAGCACACACGGCACAGCTCTCAGCAGTATCACACCCCTCGCCACATCAACATAGCAGTCAGCACACATGGCACAGCTCTCAGCAGTCTCACACCCCTCGCCACACCTACACAACACCCAGCACATTTGCACAGCAGTCAGCACACACAGCAGAGCCCCTGCAGTCTTACACCCCCTCATCACAGCTACACAACACCAAGCACACCTACACAGCAATCAGCACACACGGCACAGCTCTCAGCAGTATCACACCCCTCGCCACATCAACATAGCAGTCAGCACACACAAACAGCCCCCAGCAGTATTATGCCACTCGTCACACCAACACAGCAGTCAGCACACATGGCACAGCTCTCAGCAGTATCACACCCCTCGCCACACCAACACAGCAGTCAGCACACATGGCACAGCTCTCAGCAGTCTCACACCCCTCGCCACACCAACACAGCAGTCAGCACACATGGCACAGCTCTCAGCAGTCTCACACCCCTCGCCACACCAACACAGCAGTCAGCACACATGGCACAGCTCTCAGCAGTCTCACACCCCTCGCCACACCAACACAGCAGTCAGCACACATGGCACAGCTCTCAGCAGTCTCACACCCCTCGCCACACCAACACAGCAGTCAGCACACATGGCACAGCTCTCAGCAGTCTCACACCCCTCGCCACACCAACACAGCAGTCAGCACACATGGCACAGCTCTCAGCAGTCTCACACCCCTCGCCACACCTACACAACACCCAGCACATTTGCACAGCAGTCAGCACACACAGCAGAGCCCCTGCAGTCTTACACCCCCTCATCACATCTACACAGCACCCAGCACATCTGCACAGCAGTCAGCGCACACGGCACAGCCCTCAGCATGTTACAGAGAATGAAAACAAATACACATTACGTCAAAAATTAAGCAACAAATTGGGAGAGGAAAGAAAGGTGAGACAAATAGAGAGGAGGGGGGAGGGGGGAGTGTGAAGGGGAGGATGAGGGAAAAGACGGCAGGAGAGATGAAAAGGTTCATCACAGCTACACAGCACCCAACACATCTGCACAGCAGTCAGCACATCTACACAGCAGTCAGCACACACGGCACAGTATTCAGCAGTTTTATTCCTACTCATCATATCTACACAGCACCCAGCACATCTACACAGAACAGCACGACCCAGCCCCCACCACCCATACATCCCTCACCACATCTACACAGCACTCATATTATTTACACAACAGCGCAGTCCCCAGAAGCCTTACACTCTCATTACATCTACACAGCAGTCACCACACATGGCACAACCCTCAGCAGCCTTACGCCCCAAATCACATCTACACTGGACCCAGCACATCTACTACACATTAGCCACCACACATGGGTACAGCCCCAGCAGCCTTATACCCCTTATCACAGCTACAGAGCACCCAGTCCACCCACACGTCAGCAGTAATAGCAGCGACCGGACGGGTGTAATGGGGTAGCTGGAGTGAGGGGGGAGAGGGCGATGTAATGAAAAAAAAGAGAAAAACCTCCCTGTTCTCATCATCTTCCTGTCTCCAGTCCAAGCCGGCAGCAAGAAGCCCCCGGCACACAGGCTCCCCTGAGCCAATCAAAATGCTGTAAGGCAGCATTGTGATTGGTCTGAGCACCGTGGTTCAGCTCTCAGACGGGAACAGGGAGCCTGTGCATGTTCCTCGCCAGGCTTTGTAATGCAACCTGGTGGGGATACTATATATCCCCCTTTCTTATATAACAGAAGCATAAATATGGTTACCTGAAAGAAACTAAAACAATGTGAACCAGGGAAAGGAAATACATGAGAGGAACACAAATGCAGCTGAATATATGCAAAGAAGAGAACAAAGAGTAGAAAGCAGAAAGATAGGTGGTAGTAAATGAAGCGGAAGTAATAGAGAAATATACACAGATATAAACCCCATCCTCCCCTTCTATAAATATCACAGAATAAAATACAAATGTAGGGCACAAGGAACAATGTGGTAAAAGATAGACATGAACGCACCAATGAGTACCCCCAAACACACCCACTGGCCAGACAGCCATGCAAGAAGGAAAGACATAGCACAACACAAACCAAACACTAGCCTCCAACTGACAGTGGTGGTGTTCAACAATGGAGAAGTTGTGGAGGTGGGAATTTCACAAGATGGTCAAGCGTTTATGTGTTACCACAGATTAGGTAAAAAAAGGGGGGTTTCCTTTCTGTGTTCTTCAGTTAATTCTTAACCATTTGGTACATAGCAGATATTCTCGATCAATTTTTACATGACATGTAGAAATATCAGGTACAAAAACTCTATAGATTCCTCATTTCTCACGAATTTATTATTAGGAAATGACCTAGTTAAAATTACAATACACAATTAAAAACAATATGAAAACAATATACGATCAATTGCTCAAATCAATGATATTCCAACTCTACACATTTCTGATTTGGACTATGAGTCTTTGCTTGCATGTATTACATAAATTTAACATAAAACATAAAAATTAATACAATTTTATACAATATAGTTAAAAATCACATGGAGTCCTTATGTTACCACAGATTAGAACTTGCTCGAAATTCTACCCAACGTGCTGCCTTAAGTGAGTCTGTCTCTGAAGGAAATTTTTATGAGTGACATTTTGTCTGGCATCACAATGATGTATTGTTTTTTAATGCGCATTACATTGTTTGCGTTATGGTCACTGGGACCTGTTCAGCATTTACTATGTGTTGCGTGGTCTACTGGCAGCTGGATGGGGCCGCATGTGGAAGACAAACACTGTGGTGAGTTTCGTTGTATTTTTCCATTAGCAACCACTGTTGCGAGACAGTTGGGCCGGGTTTAACGGTTTGGCAGTTGCGCTCTTATTTTCAAACTTTGACTGGAGTGCGCGCTCCTTACCATGGCCAGAATAAAATAAAGCTTTAAAAAACACATCACACCAACAACTAGGCCCCAACTCTGCAAAGTACCCAATACGCCTCGGGGGTTCAAATCCTTGTGACCCTCGTATCTGGTCAACGGGTGCCCGCGGTGGCCGCAGACGTGAAGGGTGGTGAGATGCTACTGTTTTCACAAAAACTCCTCCAGCGGATACAGGGTCTTCTTCCATATTCACAACTCTGCCTGGCAGGGCGAGCGATGATTCTTGCCAGGTTGGTCTACTGCAGCGGATTGTTCCGGGGTCACCAAAAACTTTCTTATGTGGCTGTAATAGACGATGGGCGTGACTCAAACCACAGAAGATGTAAAGGTACATTGATTTTAATTCAAACAGTGTTTAGTGACACTTCAACATGGTCGACCACTACTCGCCGGGACCTTCTCCTCTTCTCTTGAAATGGGTTCTTTGTTTTCTCCTCTGGGTCAGCAGGTGGAGGAAACCCTCGGGGAGGAAAGGACATAGGCCTTACTAATCAGGCTCCTATCAACCTTCAAATCCCGACACCACACCATATTATGACTGTTAGTCCTCTTCTATCGGACAGAGAATAGGCAGTTACCATTGGTCTATAGTCTTTTGTGTATCAAACCAAGCGCCAGGGTTATACACGTGACTAACTTCAGAAGATAGTGAACTCATATGTGAAAAAAGGAGCTTTCAGATGTAGTGACCGTTTAAAACCGAGCCACAAAGCAGTGCTTAATTTGAGCCAGTGGTTTCCGGGGCTCTGCGCCAGCACTTAATTGCCTGAACCTGCACGTAGGACAGCTGCCACATGGTGGTGCTGTTTGTATAATTTAAAGTTAAGCAGGAAAACAGTTGTTTGTTAATTCAATATACAGTAAAAACAACTAATACCTGCCACCCAAGCCATTCTTAAAGCTTTGGCGGCCTCATACAGTCTGAATTGTCACACTTCAGTGTGAAGGTTAGTAGTTGTGTAAGTACAGTGGCAATGTGTGGTGATAACTGCGGTGGCCTCCTGATGAGGGCTCCAGCACTTATTTTTTTACAAGTTAACCACTGCCACAAAGTATGCCCACCACGTTACACCCCCAGTGCCCCTTGAGGCCACTCGACTGACGCCACAGCTCTGATCTAGAGCCGCCGCGGCCTGGTCCAAAACACCTTTCCCGGGAAGCCGCCTGCTCCTCTACTCCCAATGAACCCAACCTCGCCTTATCCTGAATTTCTGCCGGCGTCTTCTCGCCTCTCCCTCTTCCCGGTGTCAGCTGTCTCTTCCTGCTAGCTCTTGACTCCAAAGGACATCAGGAAGGGTTATCTGGTCCAGCTGTGGTCCTTCAGGTCCACCTGCCCCCTTTCGCTGTAAATCGCCTCTCCCGCACGCCACTCTCCTCTCCAACTGGATCCTCACTCGTCTTCTTCCTCCGGATCTTCGCCCAGGACTCGTATGTCGCGCTTGGCCGTGGACATTTCATCATAGTGACCTCTAGATTTTCTAAAATGCAACTGCATGATTAATTGCCAAAGGCCAATGGCATGTCCATATATCTTCTGCACCACCACATGCAGCCAATCAAGCATTGTATGAGGGTTAAGGCACTATGGGGTGAGCAGAAGGCATTCAATGCCTCGAGGACCACAATTCCTAGTCTCCAGAATCCATACCCTGTGTTGCAGTACACATGCAATACACAACCCCCATTCTGCTAACCATGCACTCCTGCAACATCAGCCCTTGTGCACCGTTCAGTCTTGGTCTGGAGCATTCAGTATCTCTGCTGCTCGTCTCTGGAAATCTCTGCCTCTCAGCCTCCTGATATAACTGTACCCTCGTGCTCAAGCAATGAATGGCTGAGGGACTAATTTAGAGTTCGGAGTCAAGTTAAGTCAGGGGCATTTGTATCGCGCACACATCACTCACAAGAGTCTCATGGCGCTTGCAGACGGCTCTGACAAAGAGATGATGAGGTGATGGCTTAGTTTTCAAAAAGCCATGTCTTCAGCTTTTTACGGAAGCTGCTGTGTTCGGGGGTGATGCGCTGGTGTAAGGGCATCTTATTCCAAGATGCCGGAGCAAGAAAAGAGAAAGTAAGTAAAAAGTAAAAAAAAAAAATATTGCACAATTATTTAAAATCATTGCAATATACACATACAGAAAATGACATTTTCAGTTAAAAAAGAAGTATTCAAGTCTGTTAAAAAAGTCAATAAAGTTAATGGATTGGGTAGAAGGAAGGTAAAGCAGAAAAAGCCAAGGAAATGTCACTTAGGGGGGTTAAAATTCAAGCTTGCTCGGATGGTAGAGTCGAGGAATTCATTTCTGTGATTAATTTTACAAAAGAAAAGAGAAAGATCAACCCCCTTTTCTGGCAGCATAAATTCTGAGAGGAGTAAACAGTGCCTCATTGCTGGATCTGAGCAGTCTGCAGGACGAGTTACTTCATCACAAACATGATGGGTATCCCATCCATCATATTACAAGTGCCATTAAATACCATTTCTTTTCCCCAATTTTACTTCCTGGTCAGCATGGATTGTACGAAGTCAGTTCAGCACCAAGAAGCCTTCAGGTAATCAGACCTCATACAAAGTGAAATAAATGAATAAAATAAATATGACAGCAGAGGACTTTCCTCCCCTCACAGGTCCAGCATCAGCTCCTCAACATTCTAGTGATGACTCACTAGATGGTAACCAAGGAACAAGGCTGGCAACACTAGAACTCTGAAGGAAGCATGTCACTCATCTCCCTTCCTCACTCTTTGCATGAAAAGTAATAGCTTTTATGTTTACACCACCCACACACACACCCACACACTCAGAAAGCACTGCAGAAAAAAACTGATAACTGTTCTAGAAGCAACTGTAGGGATGACTGCTCTTGTGCTGGGAGGATGAATGCTCTGTTTGAGGCATTTGCAATGTTTTGCACGTCTCTTGGCAGTCACTGTTAGTGGGCCCAGGAGGAAACCTAATCACTGTGTTTCTAGATCAAAGAAAGGATGGCCTGCAGATCCTAGAGAGGGAGAACCCAGTGGATGTGGCCTAATGGCTAGAGCGGTCAACCTCGGAGCTAGGGAACCGGGTCCGAGTCTCGGCAGGGATGCTCAACATCCTATGATTCTGGGCAAATCACTTATTGTCCCCGTGCCTAAAAAAAAAAAGAATGTGTCGGTCTGTAATACAACCGGTGCTCATGTATAGCGCTCTTATAACTTCAGGTCTAGTTCGTGCTATATAAAACAACCCCCCCCCCCCAAAAAAAAAAAAACTAGAACAGTAAAGGATGCCCTGATTCCGGAGGGGCAAAGGGACCATGATAGATTGATGTAACACAATGTTTCCATGACATGGGGAGTTCCTCTCTTTTTTCTTTATACACACCCATCTTACATATCCATTTCCATCAAACTCTTCACTATTCTCCTCACACTCTCTGGTAAAATAAACCTCTCCTTTCTGCACAGCAGCCCATCCATGATTCCTAAATTACTGATTGAAATTTTCCACATTCAAAACTTTCTGTTTCTTCTTTGGTCATTTGCAGACCACACGTCACTTGACATTTTCACACACCTCATTAACAGCTACCCCATCCTCCAACTCATTTCTGCTCACAACTCTTTCAACTACAACCAGGGTCGCAGCCTCAGGGGGGGTTGATTAGGGCGTTACACTCCTACAATAAATGTATTTACTGATAAATAGTTGTGTGCAGGGACTTTCAGTCGCGTCTGGTGAGGTGTTTGTTGGATTTCACAAGGAATTCTTACATACACACTGACAAAAACACATACACACTCTCTCCCTCTCTTTGTTTTGAAAGCCCTACATTTTTTGGTTATTTGACAAAATATTATGTTTTCTCTCTTAGTACTCCTACCAATCCACACTCCTCTCCTGCTCCACTCCCCATAGGCCCCTCTCATGCACCCTGCTGGTCGTATAATGTATTTTAACATTATATGGCAGCCTGGTTGTTGGAAAATCTGAATCCACACACACACCCTCAATCTTAGGACCAAGCTACACCCCTGACCACAACAAACACATCTCCATGCTCCACAAGAATGCAGCAGACTGCAAGAGAACATACTGTTCCCAGAGCATAGGCAGATACCTGGAGAACGGACAGACACCTGCAGACATATTTAACATACTTTCATGCAGTGCAATGCAGCAAGCCAACTTCCTGCTCTGCACTTTTGAGAAAAAGAAAGGGCAGCTGTGGGCCATATTTACCATGATAAGGAGCATTCCTGGCCTTTCCTTGCACTGGCGGACTTCAAGCAGACTAACGCCAACACAGGCACCCGTGCACCGTGAACCCTTGCACCACGGGAACCTAGGTTACAAGGAGAAGGTAAGCCTTCCTGCACAAAAAAAGTCTCTCAAATTGCAGCACACATAGAGAGGGGAAATAATGAGGAGAAAAAAAGAGTTTTCTTATTGTTACGCCTTCCTCTGGGAGGTGTAGCGATTTCACTCAATCCCAGGATTACATACCTTTGTAAATATGGATTTGCGTGAAATCCATGGGTACATGTGTGAGAACGCCCATGTTCCACCCATGGAATGCCTTGAAGAATGAAATGTAACACAATGCAGAGCAAGCCACTGCATTACATTTTTTTTTATAATGCAATGCAAGTCGGCGCAAATCAACACTTTCGTGGCTTTGTAAATATCTACTAGTATTTCGTGTCATGGATGTGCCACAAAAGTGGTACAACCATGACGCAAAATGTTAGTACATCTGGCCCCTGGAGTATAGACAGACAACTGAGGTATGGACAGACACCCCTGCAGCACAACCTGACCATGGAGTACAGAAAGGTACCTGGAGCAAGAACAGATACCTGGACTGTGATCTGACACCTGAAGAACAAAGACACAACAGGAGGACAGACAGACACCTGGAGGACAGAGACACAACTGGAGGACAGACAGACACTGGACGACAGAGAGTCGTCTGGAGGACAGAGAGATTTGATTTGATTTTAATTGTTTCTTGTTAAGCGCTGGAATGCAGTGGCGTCTTGGCGCTGGTTGTGGTACCCAGAACAGAACGTCATAAATTAATTTTAGATCCTAGAAAATAGCCATGTTTTCAGCTCCTTTCTAAACATACCAAGGTTAGGCTGGAGTCAAAGTGTGGACGGCATCTTGTTCCATAGCTTGGCCGCACAAAAGTACAAGGAGCGCCCCCCACCTTGCCTTCCAGATTTTTGGAACACATACAAAACCCAGCATTGTGGATCGAGTGTTCTAGTAGGTTAATGCCTAGAAAACAATTTCTGTATCTCCCCGGAGATTCCTCCGTAGAGGGCCTTATGTACCAAACAGAGGGATTTAAAATCGACCCTTTGCTGTACCAGAAGCCACTGTAAGGACGTAATGGCATCCGACGTAGGGCGGCCCTTAGGAATATTCATAAGCAGTCTGGCTGCAGCATTTTGCAATGATTGCAGCTTACTGCTCTGTGCTTTGTCAATTCCTACGAAAAGCGCGTTGCAGTAATCAATCTTAGAAAGAAAAAGTGCCACTACAACAGTCTTTTGGAGTGCCTGCGAGATGAATGGAAATATTTGTGTAAGTACTTTCAGGAGGAAAAACCAGTAAGAGGTCAGCTGATTTACCTGGGCTGAAAGTTTGAGTTGATCGTCAAGGATCACTCCCAGATTCCTGACCTTGGTGACAGGGCATGGGCACTCCCCCGCCTCTGTTGGCCACCAACTGTTGTTCCACAGAGAGGGTCCCTTGCCCAACTCAAGGTCCTCAGTTTTGTCGGTTTTAATTTTTAAAACATTTTGGCTCAGCCAGATCATGATGTCTTCAGACATGCATGAAAACTGCCGGCCACCAGCTCTGGTTGTTTAGACACTGATATTGTCAGCTGTGAGTCATCGGCATACATGATCAAGGAAAAACCATGTTTCCTTACAACATTGGCCAGCGGGGACATGTATATATTAAAAAGGGTAGGTGACAAAGCTGATCCCTGCGGGACACCACACGGGAGATGGAAGGTTTCAGATTGTAAATGTTCCCAGTGGATGTTCTATTCTGAGATCATGCAAGATGGACAGACACCTGGAGTATAGACAGACACCTGGAGTATGGACAGACACCTGGAGTATGGACAGACATCTGGATTATGGACAGACTCCCCTGCTGACCAAACTGACCCTGGAGTGCAGAAAGGTACCTGGAGCAAGTACAGATGCCTGGACTGTGATCTGACACCTGAAGAAGAAAGACACAACAGGAGGACAGACAGACACCTGGAGGACAGAGTGTCGCCTGGAGGACAGAGAGATGCATGCAAGATGGACAGACACCCGGAGTATAGACAGACACCTGGAGTATGGACAGACACCTGGAGTATGGACAGACACCTGGAGTATGGACAGACACCTGGAGTATGGACAGACACCTGGAGTATAGACAGACACCCGGAGTATGGACAGACTGCCCTGCTGACCAAACTGACCATGAAGTACAGAAAGCTACCAGGAGCAAAAACATATACTTTGACCATGGTCTGACACCTCTTTTTTTTTTTAACCAATTTTTATTGCTTTTTAATTATCAGGCATATAACGTACGCTACCGTCCTACGCGGGCGGCAGTATCGGATGTATAATACAATGCATAACATTTGATGACAGGAGTGTGTGTTTCAATGCTATGAAACTTAATGTCAACCCAAACCGAACGTGATAGCAGATCACAGAAACATCATGGGCGTTAACAAAGACAACATATTTTATACAGTGCAATCCAGTTGAGATGGGTAAACCCTGCGGTGTCTTATGCGACGGCCCCAAGAAACAATCAGAATACATTTATGAGTAGTTCCAGAGCTCCACCCTCCTACCTTGTGGAAAATGGAAACAACAATCACTTGGTCTAGCGGGCACCCCGGGGTAGTAACATTGTCGGTACTAGGTGGCGCTGCCCCGAGTAGGTCCCTGGTTGTATGTCAGTGGGCCTTAAATACCCATCCCAGTCACTCGTCCTGGGGAGCAGAATGTGCGTTATGCAATTCCTGTAACATGTTGTCTCGCTAGTCGGCAATTGGAACCCTACAGTAGGGTGACCAGAATTTTAAAGCCAAAAACCGGGACATTTCACAAAAATATAAGAAGCACCACAATTTTACTTCAAGCGATGAGATCGCTCCTCAGCAGAGAATTACAGAACAGGCAGTAAGAACATACATAAAATGCAATTTTTTAAGCCCAGTAGCTTGCCTGTTAATTAAATGGCGTTCTTGAAACAACTGCTAACTATCCCTGCTTTGTAAAAATCTAAAAAACACCTCCCACCGTTTTCAGTCGACCCTCTTTAAAAACCGGGACATGAGCTACATTTCTTGAAATTTGCTGGGACAGCTGGTTAAAAACGGGGACCGCCCTGGCAAAACGGGGACGCCTGGTCACCCTACCCTACAGAGACTCCTCACTTCTTCCCTGCGCAGCATGGCTGCCTCTGCCCTGCGCCACTTGAGTGTTTCTGCGCGCCAGTGTTGGAGTAGCGGGAGTGTAGGCCTTCCGTTGTGACGAACAGGCGGAGGGGAAAGGAGAGACAGGAACGGAGGGCTCCCGGCAAGGTAGGAAGATGCCGCAGGGACAGTGCGCAAGGTGGGGCCCCCACCACATGGCACCTACTGAAGGAGAGGTGGCGGGTGCAGCAGAGGCTTGAGGCAGGGTATGTCAGGCTATTATGTCAGGCTAGGGTGACCAACTGGAATGGGTGCAAATTCAGGACGGCGGGTGTAAAGATTCTGGGCAAACGGTCAAAATTCAGGACAAAAATTCAGGACAAAGGGTCAAAATTCATGACAAATATTCGGGACAAATGGTAAGTTTTACAGACGCATCAGAGGTGGTCGCGCAATAGTATATAAGTAAGTAAACAGACAACCACTTAAGTACAAGTCAAAATAAGTTTATATGAGGTTGAGACAATCGTGCACTTCACGGTTTTTCAGTGTGGCCGCTGCTTGTTACCTTAGACGATTCAAAACTCGCATCTCGCTCCAGCAGGTACATTAGTCACCAGACAATGGTGAACCACACCTGAATATAAGTGAGGCCGCTTTTGTTGTTGATTGAAACTACTGGATATACAAGGATCTTGGCAGTGCCAGCCCCAAGTAACAAAACCTCCAACCCTCCCCCTTTCCAGCCTCCCAGGGAAACACCTGATGCCCGGTTGGCCACTCCGGCCTTGCTACCACCCTCCAATGGTGCCCCTCATCTTCACATAGACCGTCTCTCATGTGTATTTAATTTATTTTATAGTGTTACTCATCCCAAGTATGTAGGGCAGGGTGTCAGAGTGCGTTACATCACATACCCATTATGTAGAGACCACAACTCATATAAACGTGAAAGTCAATGTATAGGGAATGTTACTTAAGATAATGGGTGCTACAAGCTGTAATCATTCTTTTATCTATCATTGAGTCTTTCACCATTCTGTCCTTCCATCTATGTGCCCATCTATATCCAAATATATTCAACCAATTGTAAACCTATCCACCATGTATCCTTCCAGCCATCATTTCACTCATCCATCCATTATTCATCCACCCACCCTTTTACCCCATCCATCCGTACAGTCATCTATCCACTCTTCTACCCATCCATCTATTCACTCATCTATCCAGCCGTTTACCCTTTCATCCATCCAGCCATCCTTTCACCTACTCATCCATCCACCCAGTCACTTATTCTTCCATCCATTCACCCTTTTAGTCATTCATCCTCCCTTTCTCTCTCCATCCCCCTTTCACTTATCCATCCTTCCACCCACTAACCCATCTACTCATCCATTCATGAATTCATCCATTGACCCTATTACTCATCCATCCGTTCTCTCATCCATCCACCTTTTCACTACTTCACTCATCTATCCATCCTTTTGTCCATCTACACCCTTTCACTCACTCATCAATCCTTACATCCACCCTTTAACTTATCCATCCATCCACCCTCTCACTTATAAATTCATCAATCCACCCATCCTTTCACTCATCCATTCACCTATTCACTCGCCCATCATCTACCCTTTCCTCATCCATCCATCCTTTTACACACCTATCCATCCTTTCACACACCTATCCACCCTTTTACCCATCCATCTACCCTTCCACCCATACATCCATCTATTTACCTTTTCTTTCATCCATACTTCCACTCATTCACTCATCCATCCATCCTTTCTTTCATTATCTATCCATTCACCCTTTCATTCATCCATTCATCCTTTCACTAATCCATCCAGCCATTCACACATTCCTTCACTTATTTACTCACCCACCTTTTCACATTATCAGCTGAGCCTTTGTCTGCAGAGTTTGACAGAAGAGGTCCGTCAAGAACTTCATCTTGCTGTAGTTCCTAAAGCAAGGGGTGGGGTGGGGTGGGGGAGGGTTCACTATGCCCCTGCACATAGGCAATCTGAAAACTAGAAGTCATGAGTTATGCATGATGCACAGTGCCAGTATGTGAGGTGACTGTGACATGGTGTTGTTTTCAGGGCTTTAAATGGCGTAAAAACAACGGGGGGGGGTCTCTTCAAAGGGGGTGTTCGATGTAATTAACAGCGTGGTTTAAACACCTAGGCTAAAAATCTGTGCTCAGCATAGTGTTTCGCGCGACTGGAATTATGTTGTTTCTGTCATCGTATTCAGATACATAATACAGCAAGTATCATTACACCAACAACAAACCAGGACTTTTGGCTTCGTCAATGGTTGTTATTTGCTTCAAATAAAAAAGCAGTAACCATGGCTTTTTTGAATATAATATTGAAAATACTTCAGTTCTAAAATGATGAGATAGTGAAAGAACGTAACCTGTTCTTTTTAACTTGTTTCACATGCTTCTTTATGTAAACTGTTTTCTAACATTGCATCACTGGCATTTTACCTTTTATCTGACAGAAAGCCCTGTTGTGCACTGAGTCGGGAGGAGGCCACCACATGCTGTCACACCCCAGACTGCCCCATTGACATGATGTAGGTGGCAATCAGCCAGCATACAGATTGACAATGGGCGGCTGGGGCTGCTCTTGAGCTCGAGGAGGAGCGCGAGGCGACCCCATCAAGGGGCTAAGGATTCTCACAGGGGAGCAGTGCTGCTCCCTGTGATAGCCCAAATTACGGACAAAAGCGCCCGTAATAGGGATCCTCACGGACAACGGACGTGAGGTCCGAATTACGGACGGTCCGTGAAATTTACGGACGGTTGGTCACCCTATGTCAGGCACCTCCAGAAGGGCCACGAGGAGCCTTGCCAGAGCAAGTCAGGAGAGCCCATTCCTAGGTGTAAGATCTCAGGAGCAGCAGATTGTGTTTTTTGTGGCACCGACAGAATACACAAATTAAATCCGGCCTAAGAAAAGGATCTGAAGGTGTGCTGCTCGAATCCTGGTGAGAGAAGGGAGGGCAAAGGGGGATCGTGAAGGGCCCCCCACATTAAGTAGCTGACTTTGGCCATTGATACCCCAAGAAATAAAGGAGGTTCTAGTGCGGCAATACTGCGGCGAGATCTAAACAAACGGGGAACATGCAGAAAACGGGCCCATGCCTGCGGTAGATTAACAAACAAGACACTCCCAGAGGACACTGGGGGGAAGTACCGCAGTTAGGACCATAGCAACCCGGCCTGGCCTAGCGATTCAACCACTGGAACCCGCCCCACTGGAAGTGCACTCAAGGCCGACCAGGGCCTCAGCTGGGGGACAGCAACACGGCATTGGTCCAGACATGTCTACACTACAGGGGGAAGAAAGACAGAAACTTAGAGGATATGCTAATCAAGCTACCAGGGGCAAGTGGAGGAGATGGGCAGTCATCTCCTAATGTGCCTATGGGGCAGGATACAGAGAACGATGAATAACCAGTCACAAGTTGATCGCTGGAGCAGCTGTTCAATACGTTCAGCGAGAATCTGCAGACCCTCAGAGGGGAATTTTCAAAGAGAGATAATAGAGGACGAACAAGAGATCGAAGCAGTGGGGGAGCGGGTGTCAAGTATCGAACATCACAAGATGGCCTGCGATGAGGAGGTGGAGCAGCTACAACAGGAGGGCATATGTCTCCGAGCACAGCAGATCAATATCCAGGCTTATGCAGAGGACTTGGAGAATCGGTCTCAAAGAAATAACATTAGGGTCAAAGGCATGCCACTCAAGGAAGAAGGCTTGGACATATCACTATACTTACAGGGCCTCTTCAGAAATATCTTACAGGTCCCTCCTCAGGACTTCGAAATAAAAATAGCTATGGCACAGAGTGGGCCTGCAAAGAAGATCTCCTGGCCCTCCACCAGATATTTTGGCGTTTCTCCTGGATTTTAAAATTAAAGAACACGTATTTCGTAAAGCATGCAATAGACAACCTCTGACTTACATGGGGCATGCAATTGCTCTCTATCAGGACCTGGCCACAATAACCCATCAGAAAAGACAAGAATTCCAGCCTGTTACGATGCACTTGCTTAACCTGCTCATATACTCATGGGGGCATCCCCTCAGAGTAATCTTCAAATGTAAGGGCAAGTTGTACCAGCTCAGATCTTTACAGGACACATGCCGCATCCTGGGCATTGAGAAACCTCAGCAGGAGGAACCGGAGAGAGGGGGCGCCGCAGCGCATCAAGGTCGATGGAGACGGTTCAGAGGCGGCCATCCTTTGTAGAATACAGTGAAACCAGACCCCAAGACGATGGTGCAGGAGACAAAAGCAATTTTAGGGACACTGTCTGACGAGACACTCTCCAAAGATGGCACTTGAAAGTCCGGGGGACAGATGAGTGAATTGAACTGTGCTGAGCGGGTGGCGAGTGAGGTGACTGGGAGCAGAGTGAGAACCTTTTGGCCACATTAGGCACCCAACTACTTGGACCACCAAGGACACACGTACTAGACCTGCGGGTCCTGGACTAAAGGGGGGGTCTTTTTTCTTTGTTCTAGTTGGGGTTATGAAGGGTTGGAGGGGGGTACCGCTATCTAAAGAAAGGAGGTTTTGGCGGGGACATATGCTTAAAAGGGGGACAGGCAAAAGATCGGGGAGAGTGGAGAGGGAGGAGGAACAGTGGTCCATCCAGGGCTCAACTTGGCTGTACAGGACTTCTCTTCAAATGTCTAAAGACACGTTGAGGGTCCTCACTCCTAATGTGAAAGGCCTTAATAACCCCATCAAACGCCGGGCCATCCTTTCCTACTTAGAAAACTCAGAAGCAGATATTTACCTCTTCCATAGACTCAGCTCTAGTCTAAAGACTGGCACCGCCTGCGGTCGAGAGCTTTCTCCCAGCAGTTCTTCTCTTCTACCGCAGATAAGAAAGTGGGAGTCGCTATTCTGATTGATAAACGTTGCAAAGGGGAGGTGAGAGATAAGGTGGCAGAAATAAAAGGGAGAACTTTAGCATACACAATTCAGATTGGGGGCCACACTATGGTGATAGGGTAGATTTACGCACCTAATTCAGGTCAGGAGGGCTTCTTGAAGGTGGCACTATCGGACACCCTGGTTACACAGACACGTATGACATTGGTAGAGGGGGACTTGAATATAGGCCTGGATGCAACCAAGGACAGATCAGGTAGTCGCTTCAGCCAGTCGGGAGAGATGTCCCCGGAAGGGAGTGAATGGTTACAGGACATGGGACTAGTAGATTTGTGGAGGGAGGCACATCCTAAGGCGTCGCAATACTCATTCTTCTCTCATGCTCATTGGTCCTATGCACGTCTCGATTATTTCTTAGGTAAGAAAGAAATTAGTAGGGCGACGAGAGAGGTGGACATAGAACCTGTGGTGCTTTCTGATCATGACGCATTGTCTATTACCTTACAGTTACCACCACAACAGAGAGGGGTAGGGATCTGGAGATTGAGAGAAAATATGCTCCACAAACAGGCAGTGGCACAACAACTCACCAAATGCATACAGGATTTTAGAGATAAATGATTCCCCGAGGTATCCATTTCAACATTATGGGAGGCCCAGAAGGTGGTGCTGAGAGGAGAATTGATAGCTATAGCTGCAGCAGGTAATAAAGCGCGTAAGGAGAAGAGGGAGTAACTGTCCACACCGGTTAAAGAATTAGGAAGAGTGCATAGAGTGTGGCGCCAGTTGAAGGCTGCGAGATTTAAATTGGCGGTAATAGACTTAGATAGAGCGGAATATGCACTGCTATGCTTAAAACATTCCTACTACAATGGGGGAGACAGGACAAGGTGCTTGCTAGCGGGTAAGCTTAGAGTTCAACGGCAACAAACAAAGACTCACTCTCTCAAGGGGTGCAGCGGGAAGGAAATCACAACTGATGAAGACATTGCACAAACATTTTGAGACTTTTGTGCAGAATTATATAAAAGATAAGCTCTAGTTGAAAACAACACAACATCACATTCACAGAGCATTCGCATGTCCAAGATAACTTCTGATCAAGCGGTTTCCCTTGATGCCACCATACGGATTGCAGAGGTGGTCACGGCGATATCACGTCTGAAACTTCTCAAGTCACCAGTTTTGGATGGATTCTCAGCGGCCTTCTACAAGAAATCTTGCCAAATTTCAGCCCCGATCTTGACAAGACTGTTTAACTCCTTTCGGGGGCTGGGAACGATTCCCTCTAGCATGCTAATAGCAGCCATAGTGGTATTACCTAAACCTGGGAAGTACAAACAGTTGTGCGGATCTTATTGCCCTGTATCCCTTCTTAATGTGGACTTAAAATTGTTCACGAATATATTGGCCACGAGATTGGGCCCATTGATGCCAAATATAATAGAGCTGGATCAAGCAGGATTTATCCAAATTCGTCAAAGCGGAGATAATACCAAACTGATCTTCCAGTTAATTGACAAGTCCCATCACACATATTTAGATGCACTCTTGCTATTGTCGATGCTGAGAAGGCGTTTGACCAGGTGAATTTGGGATATCTAGAACAAACACTGTCCCACTGTCGCATGGGGATAGATTTCGATCGTGGTTGGAGAGTTGTTACAACTCTCCTACAGCTTCAATCAGGGTTATTGGCATCCCCTCCCACCCTTTCTCCAATCAGCGAGGTACCAGGCAGGTATGGCCCTTGTCAACCCTCCTGTTTGCCCTCTACATTGAACCATTAGCACAAAGGGTTAGAGTTAACCCAGATATTAGAAGGATTTCATTTGGGGGAGAGACACACCCCATTAGCCTATATGCCAATGACATACTTGAGAATCCAAGGGGGTCGATCCCTGCTCGGAGGAGCTGGAGATGTTTGGGCGGGCCTCGGGGTTCCGGGTAAACGTAAGTAAACACAGGCCCTCAGCCTAATCCAAACACCTCGGGACTCAGCGATGGGGGGAACCACTTTCTGGTTATCCGGGCAGTTGAGTCGATCCAATATCTGGGGATTGAGCTGGCAGAAACCATTAAGCAAACGGTTACACTGAATTACACTAAATTGGCGTGATAGATCAGAAAGGATCTAGACTATTCGAGTCGCCATCACCTATCACTCCTGGGTCATATTGCAGCTATTAAAATGTCAATACCACCTAAAACATTATATCTGTTTCAGTCTTACTGGTCTCCCCTCCTACGGAACCCTCACCTTATTACAAAAAGACATACTCCGCTTTGTGTGGGCAGGAGCTCGACCGGCCATGCGACGAGAGTTGGGTTACTTCAGCCCGGATGACTGGGATCTGGGGATCCCAAATGTAATGGACTATTTTAAGGCGGCACATATGCGGTATCTTATGGAGTGGAGTAGAGACGAGTCGGAAAAAATGTGGCTGTTTCAGGACAGGGCGATAGCAGGGCTCCCCTGCTACTGTTTTTAAAGAAAGCAGATAGGCCGCAGAGTCTCCACAGGTCACCAATTACAAGGACTGTGATGGAGGTCTAGGACCGGTTGGCCACTAAAAGAGAACTCACAATGTTTCCCTCACCTATGACGCCACTTTTTGAGAATAGGGATTTCTCTCCAGGTATGGAGGGCAAGGCATTTGCAGCATGGCACAATCCGCCATGCAGAGCCGCAGGTCAATGTTTGATCTTGAGGGTATCATTCCATTTCCACGACTACGACAGGACTACAAGTTACCAGAGTCAGAGCGGCTACGCTATTTGCACCTTGGATACTGGTTGCTTCATTCTGTATATACACACACAAGTTGGTCGCAGATTGACCAAATACGAAAAATGGCTGGTCCCAAAACAAAACGACAAGAGTCTGATCTCCGAACTATATGCTGTGCTCCGGCAACCAACCCCACTGCAACCCACACCTAGCAGAAAAGATGGGCCAAAGAAATAGGGAGGGACTTATCGAATAAAGAATGGGGAGAAATCTATTATAGGGCTAAGCATACAGCGCGTAACGTGTCAAGTGTTGAGACGGCCATCAAAATAGCTACGTATTGGTATCTAACACCAGTGCGCCTTAACAAGGGTAACCCTGATCGCAGCCCTACCTGCTGGGGGGGTTGCCGTTGTGGGGAAGATGGCACTCTCTTACATTTACTGTGGGAATTCCCTGTATTGTCAGCTTATTGGCTCAGGATACTGGATGAAATAGACCAGCAATTTGGCACACAAATCCCACATCGTACATAGTGTTGGGATTGGCCAACCCTTTAACATTCCCACTTAAATCCCGTAGGGGGAGAAAGATGGGGCTAGCTTTAAGGGCTGCTCTCCAAAATATATTGACGCATTGGGGGACGTAAACAACACCTACGTACCTAGGCTGGCTCCACAAACTATGGTATATTCTAGGAATGGAGTGAATTAATGCCACTCTTGCCAACTCCGAAACCACATTTAAAGAGGTATGGAAACCATTCCTTAACCTCTTGTCGACAGAATTTTAGGAAATCACATGTCTGAAATATCTTCGCCTTCTGCGACTAACAGAGACAGATCAAACATCCCGAACCAATGAAGGAACTAAGCTTAGAGAGTCCGCGGGATACCAAAAAAACATGAATGAGAGGAATGAGATTATTGGTAGAGGGAGGAGGGAGGGGGAGAGGGGACAGTTTGAATTTTCTGTATATTGTTGTTTTGTTTGGTATATCTTGGATTAGCACCACAGCACATGTTTGGCACCATTCATGGTAGATTATAATTGCACTGAATGATGGACATAGAGGTGTAACAGATATATGTTGTACTTGATGAACTGTGAACAGCTTATTGCAAATGTGAGCATGCGGAGAATTTTAAGAATACTAATAATAAAAAAGATTTCAACCTAAAACATGTCTATTAGATCCAAGCTAGATGCCTGGCTCCTTGGGAACAGAGAGGAGGACCTGACCATTATATTTAGGGTGGCCAGGGCGAGGTATGCCCTGTGTAGAAAATAAATTGAATGTACTGGAATTTGGCATTACGGGACACTCTGCGCGGATAGTGTACGGTGCGTTCCCATTCCTTGGTTGTCAGAGCTTGACCTATGTTAATTTTCTGTAGACTGCGGAGGGGTAATAAAGTGTCTGTGGCTGTGTGGGCCAAAGCTTTGACGAACCAGGTTACCAGTTTCCAACCAGACCCAATCACAAACAAGGCATGGGTCAGTGGATGTTTCTCTGGTTCAGTGTCCGTAATACTCCACTGGCGTCCTAACTCCTCCATCAGTGTCCAGTGAGCCATAAAATGACCCTTTAGTAGTTTGTAATCGTCCTGCAACTGGCCAAAGATTATTAGCTCATGGTCTCTGAATACGTCCACCGAGGACGCTCTTTAATCCCTCCAGGCCGCCAACCCCTCCCCGCCAAGGCCTGTACGGAGCTGTGTGAATACGTTCATGCCATTTGCCTGAGAGTATGGGATCATATCTGGCGTAAGCTTTAAGCTTTTCTTACAGCTCTGGTAAGCCACTCTCACCAGGCCGTTTGCCCCTCAGGAGTCGTGCTCCAGGGAGCAACAATTATCCTTTCATTTCTTACGCTCTGTGTGATGGCAGTTCGCACACCATGTCCAGCTGTTGCTGAAGGAAGGGATCCGAATAGGGTCACCAGGGTCACCTGTGACCACCTCTTTGCCTTCCAAACAAATGAAGAGTCAGTCAGACAGTAGAGAATAAATACCAAAGTTATTTATTAGTATTGCGCTGCAGCGGAGCCCAGTCTGACCAGCCTCAAGAGATAGCTACGGAGGGACTGACTCCACGCAACATAATATCAGTCATTATACAGTTCCAATTCCTCAAGAGCACGCCCAGACTGGAAAATTCCGGTTCAGACAACAGCGAACAAAGGAGGTACAAAAGGATGAGCTATGGTCCTGGGACCGGGTACATGCTATCTCCACCTCAAGGTTACTCTGCTCAGACCCGCCATTATAGACGATGGGAACGGGCCTATCTAACAGCAACGATATTCCATTATAGAGAGTACATTCATCAGTGCAGCAAAACTCTGCCTTGGAAAAATATCAACTAAGGAGTCATCAATGCAGTTTTCTGCTGAGGCAAGCGATGTGAGACAGAAACTCAGCTTCCATCATGGAACAAAATGGCGGCTACTAATAAAATGGTGCCATGAATGCTAATTTAATACAGAATGAAGTATGAGCAACGAGGCGATTACATTTTCAATTCTAACAGACCCTCCTTTTAGAGCATTCATAGCTAATTGTTATTATTGCTATCAGGTAAGGGCCGTATAATTCTAAAGATAGGAAGAATGTTTGATCATAGGCAACATTTACTGACTAGACAAGAACTAAAAACTCTATAAGGCTAGACATACATCATTAATATTAAAAAATGCCCTCATCAATACACACCATATCTTGGATGTCCTGCCTCATCATGGCCTTGCTCTTAGAATCATGTTCCGTGGGCTTTGGGCGAGGCGTCAACATTGATACACAGCAGGCACAACCGAAAGGGAGGCAGTGTATGCACAGACAACATGTTAAAATGATACTTGCTATGGCAACCATGAAAATAATAATCTTCCAACCCCAAGAGGCAAATAGGCCCCAAAACCACCCCGTGAGAGGCCACGTGCCGTGTTCCTGGTGTATGTCAGAGGCAAGCCTATGGAGCTTCTTTATAGCAACATATACATTCGGAGCGTGGTCCGGTATGTATACACAGCAACTACTTCCGATGACATGGCAGGCCCCACCCCTATCAGCAAGGATGACGTCTAGCACCATCCTGTTCTGAAGGGCAACAAGTCTTGTAGCCTGGAGCACAGCTGTAATATTATGCAAAAAGAACAATTGATGGACAGAATGCAGAACAATGCAGAACAATGTCACCCATTCACCCCAGTACAGAGATCTGGGCCTAAATCCATCGTTTTTTTGCTCACCGTGCCATTCCAGTTTGGACCCAGCCATATGCAAATCAGTCTTGACCCTGTGCCCAGTGGGAACAGTCCAGCCCGAACTGCCAGGACAGGTCCTCCCTGGACTGGAAACAAGCATCCTAGGACCGATTTCGGGCTTTCAGCCCTCATCAGCCAGGATAGCTTGTCTCCAGTGGCATGGAGATTGCAAAAAACACAGTTGATGGACAGAATGTAGAACAATGTCATACATTCACCCCAGTACAAGGATCTGGGCCTAAATCCATCGTTTTTTGCACTCCACACCACCCTGGGTTAGACACTGGCTATATGCAAATCAGCTCTGACCCTGTGCCTCATGGGAACAGTCCAGTCCGAACTACAAAGCCATGTCTTTCCCAGACCGGAATCAAGCATCCAAGGACCGGTTTCTGGCTATCAGCCTTCATCAGCCTGGATAGCTTGACTCCAGTGGTGTGGAGAGCCTGGGACTCACGTCTGAGCATACCCAGCCCACTCGGGGTGAAAATTGCAAAAAACACAGTTGATGGACAGAATGTAGAACAATGTCATACATTCACCCCAGTACAAGGATCTGGGCCTAAATCCATCGTTTTTTTGCACTCCACACCACCCTGGGTTAGACACTGGCTATATGCAAATCAGCTCTGACCCTGTGCCTCATGGGAACAGTCCACTCCGAACTACAAAGCCATGTCTTTCCCAGACCGGAATCAAGCATCCAAGGACCAGTTTCTGGCTATCAGCCTTCATCAGCCTGGATAACTTGATTCCAGTGGTGTGGAGAGCCTGGGACTCACGTCTGAGCATACCCAGCCCACTCGGGGTGAAAATTGCAAAAAACACAGTTGATGGACAGAATGTAGAACAATGTCATACATTCACCCCAGTACAAGGATCTGTGCCTAAATCCATCGTTTTTTTGCACTCCACACCACCCTGGGTTAGACACTGGCTATATGCAAATCAGCTCTGACCCTGTGCCTCATGGGAACAGTCCAGTCCGAACTACAAAGCCATGTCTTTCCCAGACCGGAATCAAGCATCCAAGGACCGGTTTCTGGCTATCAGCCTTCATCAGCCTGGATAGCTTGACTCCAGTGGTGTGGAGAGCCTGGGACTCACGTCTGAGCATACCCAGCCCACTCGGGGTGAAAATTGCAAAAAACACCACTGGAGTCAAGCTATCCAGGCTGATGAAGGCTGATAGCCAGAAACCGGTCCTTGGATGCTTGATTCCGGTCTGGGAAAGACATGGCTTGGTAGTTCGGACTGGACTGTTCCCATGAGGCACAGGGTCAGAGCTGATTTGCATATAGCCAGTGTCTAACCCAAGGTGGTGTGGAGTGCAAAAAAACGATGGATTTAGGCCCAGATCCTTGTACTGGGGTGAATGTATGACATTGTTCTACATTCTGTCCATCAACTGTGTTTTTTGCAATTTCACCCCAAGTGGGCTGGGGATGCTCAGACGTGAGTCCCAGGCTCTCCACACCACTGGAGTCAAGCTATCCAGGCTGATGAAGGCTGATAGCCAGAAACCAGTCCTTGGATGCTTGATTCCGGTCTGGGAAAGACATGGCTTGGTAGTTTGGACTGGACTGTTCCCATGAGGCACAGGGTCAGAGCTGATTTGCATATAGCCAGTGTCTAACCCAAGGTGGTGTGGAGTGCAAAAAAACGATGGATTTAGGCCCAGATCCTTGTACTGGGGTGAATGTATGACATTGTTCTACATTCTGTCCATCAACTGTGTTTTTTGCAATTTCACCCCGAGTGGGCTGGGGATGCTCAGACGTGAGTCCCAGGCTCTCCACACCACTGGAGTCAAGCTATCCAGGCTGATGAAGGCTGATAGCCAGAAACCAGTCCTTGGATGCTTGATTCCGGTCTGGGAAAGACATGGCTTGGTAGTTTGGACTGGACTGTTCCCATGAGGCACAGGGTCAGAGCTGATTTGCATATAGCCAGTGTCTAACCCAAGGTGGTGTGGAGTGCAAAAAAACGATGGATTTAGGCCCAGATCCTTGTACTGGGGTGAATGTATGACATTGTTCTACATTCTGTCCATCAACTGTGTTTTTTGCAATTTCACCCCGAGTGGGCTGGGGATGCTCAGACGTGAGTCCCAGGCTCTCCACACCACTGGAGTCAAGCTATCCAGGCTGATGAAGGCTGATAGCCAGAAACCGGTCCTTGGATGCTTGATTTCGGTCTGGGAAAGACATGGCTTGGTAGTTCGGACTGGACTGTTCCCATGAGGCACAGGGTCAGAGCTGATTTGCATATAGCCAGTGTCTAACCCAAGGTGGTGTGGAGTGCAAAAAAACGATGGATTTAGGCCCAGATCCTTGTACTGGGGTGAATGTATGACATTGTTCTACATTCTGTCCATCAACTGTGTTTTTTGCAATTTCACCCCGAGTGGGCTGGGGATGCTCAGACGTGAGTCCCAGGCTCTCCACACCACTGGAGTCAAGCTATCCAGGCTGATGAAGGCTGATAGCCAGAAACCGGTCCTTGGATGCTTGATTCCGGTCTGGGAAAGACATGGCTCGGTAGTTTGGACTGGACTGTTCCCATGAGGCACAGGGTCAGAGCTGATTTGCATATAGCCAGTGTCTAACCCAAGGTGGCGTGGAGTGGAAAAAAACGATGGATTTAGGCCCAGATCCCTGTACTGGGGTGAATGTATGACATTGTTCTACATTCTGTCCATCAACTGTGTTTTTTGCAATTTCACCCCAAGTGGGCTGGGGATGCTCAGACGTGAGTCCCAGGCTCTCCACACCACTGGAGTCAAGCTATCCAGGCTGATGAAGGCTGATAGCCAGAAACCAGTCCTTGGATGCTTGATTCCGGTCTGGGAAAGACATGGCTTGGTAGTTTGGACTGGACTGTTCCCATGAGGCACAGGGTCAGAGCTGATTTGCATATAGCCAGTGTCTAACCCAAGGTGGTGTGGAGTGCAAAAAAACGATGGATTTAGGCCCAGATCCTTGTACTGGGGTGAATGTATGACATTGTTCTACATTCTGTCCATCAACTGTGTTTTTTGCAATTTCACCCCGAGTGGGCTGGGGATGCTCAGACGTGAGTCCCAGGCTCTCCACACCACTGGAGTCAAGCTATCCAGGCTGATGAAGGCTGATAGCCAGAAACCGGTCCTTGGATGCTTGATTCCGGTCTGGGAAAGACATGGCTTGGTAGTTCGGACTGGACTGTT
The DNA here is from genome assembly GCF_964261635.1 of Lissotriton helveticus. Classification (NCBI taxonomy): domain Eukaryota; kingdom Metazoa; phylum Chordata; class Amphibia; order Caudata; family Salamandridae; genus Lissotriton; species Lissotriton helveticus. The sequence continues at coordinate 66,228,608 of NC_136073.1, read as the reverse complement.
GCCATGAGGCACAGGGTCAGAGCTGATTTGCATATAGCCAGTGTCTAACCCAAGGTGATGTGGAGTGCAAAAAAACGATGGATTTAGGCCCAGATCCTTGTACTGGGGTGAATGTATGACATTGTTCTACATTCTGTCAATCAACTGTGTTTTTTGCAATTTCACGCCGAGTGGGCTGGGGATGCTCAGACGTGAGTCCCAGGCTCTCCACACCACTGGAGTCAAGCTATCCAGGCTGATGAAGGCTGATAGCCAGAAACCGGTCCTTGGATGCTTGATTCCGGTCTGGGAAAGACATGGCTTGGTAGTTCGGACTGGACTGTTCCCATGAGGCACAGGGTCAGAGCTGATTTGCATATAGCCAGTGTCTAACCCAAGGTGGTGTGGAGTGCAAAAAAACGATGGATTTAGGCCCAGATCCTTGTACTGGGGTGAATGTATGACATTGTTCTACATTCTGTCCATCAACTGTGTTTTTTGCAATTTCACCCCGAGTGGGCTTGGGATGCTCAGACGTGAGTCCCAGGCTCTCCACACCACTGGAGTCAAGCTATCCAGGCTGATGAAGGCTGATAGCCAGAAACCGGTCCTTGGATGCTTGATTCCGGTCTGGGAAAGACATGGCTCGGTAGTTTGGACTGGACTGTTCCCATGAGGCACAGGGTCAGAGCTGATTTGCATATAGCCAGTGTCTAACCCAAGGTGGCGTGGAGTGGAAAAAAACGATGGATTTAGGCCCAGATCCCTGTACTGGGGTGAATGTATGACATTGTTCTACATTCTGTCCATCAACTGTGTTTTTTGCAATTTCACCCCGAGTGGGCTGGGGATGCTCAGACGTGAGTCCCAGGCTCTCCACACCACTGGAGTCAAGCTATCCAGGCTGATGAAGGCTGATAGCCAGAAACCGGTCCTTGGATGCTTGATTCCGGTCTGGGAAAGACATGGCTTGGTAGTTCGGACTGGACTGTTCCCATGAGGCACGGGGTCAGAGCTGATTTGCATATAGCCAGTGTCTAACCCAAGGTGGTGTGGAGTGCAAAAAAACGATGGATTTAGGCCCAGATCCTTGTACTGGGGTGAATGTATGACATTGTTCTACATTCTGTCCATCAACTGTGTTTTTTGCAATTTCACCCCGAGTGGGCTGGGGATGCTCAGACGTGAGTCCCAGGCTCTCCACACCACTGGAGTCAAGCTATCCAGGCGGATGAAGGCTGATAGCCAGAAACCGGTCCTTGGATGCTTGATTCCGGTCTGGGAAAGACATGGCTTGGTAGTTCGGACTGGACTGTTCCCATGAGGCACAGGGTCAGAGCTGATTTGCATATAGCCAGTGTCTAACCCAAGGTGGTGTGGAGTGCAAACAAACGATGGATTTAGGCCCAGATCCTTGTACTGGGGTGAATGTATGACATTGTTCTACATTCTGTCAATCAACTGTGTTTTTTGCAATTTCACCCCGAGTGGGCTGGGGATGCTCAGACGTGAGTCCCAGGCTCTCCACACCACTGGAGTCAAGCTATCCAGGCTGATGAAGGCTGATAGCCAGAAACCGGTCCTTGGATGCTTGATTCCGGTCTGGGAAAGACATGGCTTGGTAGTTCGGACTGGACTGTTCCCATGAGGCACAGGGTCAGAGCTGATTTGCATATAGCCAGTGTCTAACCCAAGGTGGTGTGGAGTGCAAAAGAACGATGGATTTAGGCCCAGATCCTTGTACTGGGGTGAATGTATGACATTGTTCTACATTCTGTCCATCAACTGTGTTTTTTGCAATTTCACCCCGAGTGGGCTGGGGATGCTCAGACGTGAGTCCCAGGCTCTCCACACCACTGGAGTCAAGCTATCCAGGCTGATGAAGGCTGATAGCCAGAAACCGGTCCTTGGATGCTTGATTCCGGTCTGGGAAAGACATGGCTTGGTAGTTCGGACTGGACTGTTCCCATGAAGCACAGGGTCAGAGCTGATTTGCATATAGCCAGTGTCTAACCCAAGGTGGTGTGGAGTGCAAAAAAACGATGGATTTAGGCCCAGATCCTTGTACTGGGGTGAATGTATGACATTGTTCTACATTCTGTCCATCAACTGTGTTTTTTGCAATTTCACCCCGAGTGGGCTGGGGATGCTCAGACGTGAGTCCCAGGCTCTCCACACCACTGGAGTCAAGCTATCCAGGCTGATCAAGGCTGATAGCCAGAAACCGGTCCTTGGATGCTTGATTCCGGTCTGGAAAAGACATGGCTTGGTAGTTCGGACTGGACTGTTCCCATGAGGCACAGGGTCAGAGCTGATTTGCATATAGCCAGTGTCTAACCCAAGGTGGTGTGGAGTGCAAAAAAACGATGGATTTAGGCCTGGAGTGGGCTGGGAATGCTCAGACGTGAGTCCCAGGCTCTCCACACCACTGGAGTCAAGCTATCCAGGCTGATGAAGGCTGATAGCCAGAAACCGGTCCTTGGATGCTTGATTCCGGTCTGGGAAAGACATGGCTTGGTAGTTCGGACTGGACTGTTACCATGAGGCACAGGGTCAGAGCTGATTTGCATATAGCCAGTGTCTAATCCAAGGTGGTGTGGAGTGCAAAAAAAGATGGATTTAGGCCCAGATCCTTGTACTGGGGTGAATGTATGGCATTGTTCTACATTCTGTCCATCAACTGTGTTTTTTGCAATTCCAGTGGCATGGAGAGCACGGTACCTGGGGCGTGGCTTAAGCGCCGATATGAGCAGCAGCAGATCCCAGAGCTCCTCCGCGGCTGCCCTCCATACTAACTGATCCTGATACTTAAACTGGGCCCCCGGCACTGCATTTGCTGGCGGACCAGCTGGTGCCCGCTTTGGGCAGAATTCGGGGCACCAGCGAGGGCAATAGGGGAGAAGAACGAGCTTTTTCCTTTCTTGCCGTGGGCCGCTGAGTTGAGACCCAAAATGGCGGCCCTGTGCGGCAGAACAGACGCCTGACTACGAGGACGGCTGCTGCTGCAGGGGATGCCCCGGGAGCGTCTACGATCCTAATTGAAGCTACCGGAGAGGAGGTTGCGGCTTCCCTGGACACCCGCAGTAAGGAGGCAATACGAAGCAGTGGGAGTGGGCAGATATTCCCTGGCTGGCCGGCTGCGGTTGCCTGACTGTAAAATGACGGTGCCCGAGACCAATCTGCACCATTACCTTGAGATTCAGAGGGCATTGTTGCTCCGATAGTCGAGCTGAGTGACACACGCTTGTGGTGGTAGAGCCCTGGAGACTGGACCGGAGCTCAGTGCCTGTCGGAAAGTGGACCGAGGCGGACCTGAGCGGTCTGCAGAGTGGCCCGGAGTTGGGGGGGAAGTGGAGTTCACGGCCCCAGCCTGCGTCTTGCCTCCCGGGCTTCTCCGAGGCTGTGAGGTGGGGTGTGCTCTTGATTCCCGCCTCGCTCCGGCAGCGCGCCGCCCTCACTACCTCCTGGACATCTGGGTGAATCTAGCAGTGTTCATCCCTGCACCTGCAGAAATAGATGCTCATCCCCCCTGAGTCTGTCTGCAGCGGAGAGGGACAAAATGGTGGCCATGTTCAGCGGCGGAGATTGCTGCTCCCAAGGTGCATGAATTCCCCACAGACTGTTCGGCTTGGGTGACGGAGGGGGAGAACAAGGTGGAACTCCCCTGCACAATACTTGGCGTGTGGACTGTGGCAGCGAAGCAGAGTCCAGAGAGACTGGCTCGAGGATCCTTGGGCCGGTGACACTAGAGGGCGATTGCACGAGGGGTGGGCAACCTGAGGGAGAGTGGAACTAGCATAGTGCTGGTGGTGCATCTCGGAGCTGCTGTGCATGTGGTGGAGCTGCAGTGGGATCGGACAGAAGGAGAGCTGGGCCACAACCTTGTAGGCTGCATACCTGAGACACTGCATAGAGATTTACTGATTGGTGTCCAGCAGCCCCACGGCGCGGGCCTTCTCTGAGGGGCGTCAACGCACGGCAGGTAGGAGGTGGCTGGACTACGGTCATTGACCCACACGACTTTATTGAATGCGCCTGCGGTGGGGGAAAGAACAGACCCGGAGAGTTCCTACAGGAGCGAAGGTCTTGTCCTAGGAGCCCTGCATCGGCGACGGGGGGCACAACACAAAACTGTGAAGGACAGAGGGACCTTGTTGACGTGGACTGGCGACAGACGGGTCGGCGCAGCACAAGTTCGGAGTGGTGTCTGAGGCTGTGGTTTCTGAAGAGATACCGGGGAACTACGGTGCCTTGCTGAGGAGGGGTGGGACCTTGTACACCCCCGGTGCCGCTGATCGCGGCTGCCGGCGGTTGCCACAATTGGTAGGGTGTCAAAGAAAAAGGGATTTGAGGTGCTGCGCCTGGACGAGTCGGAGCAGCACAGGGAGGACGAGGATGGTGATGTTGGGAGACGGAGACCGAGACGGCCTGGGGACCCTACACTGGGAGAAATTATGCAGGCCATTGTGACTTTGCGGGAGGCACTAGAGAAGAGGATGGACGCCATTGGCTCGGATCTCTCCCTACTGACGGGCGACCACCGGAAGCTCAAGGAGAGAGTGGCGACCCATGAAACCAGTATGAAAGACATCCCGGATACCGTGGCTACCCTGCAACAATCTTTGAATGATGTAACGCATAGAGTCAAAGTGCTGGAAGTAAGAGCGGAGGACAGTGAACGGCGCTCCCGGCGCAACAATCGCCGCATAGTGGGAGTCCCGGAGCGTGAGGAGGGGACAGATGCGGTCCAGTACTTGGAAACATGGCTAAAAACCGAGGTAGCACCGAAGGGTCTATCCCCATTTAATGTACTAGAGTGGGCACACAGGGTCCCGGCTCGCCCGCCTAAACCTGGAGCTCCACCTCGACCAATGGTGGTGAGACTGTTACACTATAGCGACTGGGACTTTATACTACAGAGGGCTCGAGAGCAACAGAATCTGCAGATAGGGAACAGCAAGGTGCTGATATTCCCATACTAAACCAGGGAAGTCCAGCGTCAAAGGTCATCCTTTCTGGCTGTGAAACGAAAGCTGCGTCGGCTCCATCTCCCCTACGCCATGCTATTTCTGTGCGTATCTATATGGTATTTGGTTCTTCACTTACAATCTAGGAGAATGGAATCTGTAGGCTGTTGGGGTGTCCTCCTCATGCAGGGGCACCCTCACACTTAGAACCAAGCACCCTGCCTTCAGTACTGTAAAGGCCTGCTATAGGGGTGACTTATAGGTTTTAAGTGCAGTGACCCTTAGATATAGGAAACCTATATCTTTAGTAAGTAGTGCTAGCACCAGCTTACACAGGCTGCAATGGGAGGCCTGTACTTCTATTTTAAATGGTCACCCAGGGGTGGCATAATGCATGCTTGAGCCCTTGGGCAACCTCTGGGGTACCTATGCCCTGGGTACCTTAGTACAATATACCAGGGACTGATAAGGGTACCACAGTATCCAATCTGGGATATACCTATGTTCTTACCATTACAATTTAAGGAAGAAAGCAGAGAGACTGGGGTCCCGATTAGCAGGATCCCAGTCAGACTTGTCAAAAACAGCTTAGCACCAGGCAAAAGTGGGGGTAACCATGCAGAAGGATTCTACCTTCCTACAGACACTCACTAACACATTGCAATATCTACTTCCCGGAGATATAATCACAATACACACAATACTTCAGTAATAGTACACATAATTAGCACAAATACACAGTGGTCTCTAGGGGAAGACCAAACCATATACTAATAAAATGGAATGTAACCGACGGCCGAAGTTGAGACTGGACCCAGAAGACTTAGAAGAGCCGGGAACCCAAGGAACTACCCAAGGTAAGTACCCAAGAACCCCAAGGAGGCCGTATGCAGAGTGGAAAGACGACTGTGTGCTCAATGCAAGTCAATAGGGAAGTTACTGTTGCAGTTTTTACGAAGAAGGAACCTTCCCAGGAGACCCTGAAGTAACCTTGTGGAAGACAAAAGTTTGGAGAGCCACCCCACCCACCAAGTGCGACTCTACTGAGGGGCCCTTGAAAGAAAAGCACATCAAGCATGAATACTGTGGGGCCCTTGAAAGAAAACACACCAAGTGCGACTCTACTGAGGGGCCCTTGAAAGAAAGCACACCAAGTGCGACTCTAATGAGGGGCCCTTGAAAGAAAACACACCAAGTGTGACTCTACTGAGGGGCACTTGAAAGAAAAGCACACCAAGCACGTCTTTATTAGGGGGACCTTGACCGTAAACACACCAAGTGCGACTTTACTGAGGGGCCCTTGAAAGAAAACAAACCAAGTGCAACTCTACTGAGGGGCCCCTGAAAGAAAACAAACCAAGCACGACTTTACTGGGGGGCTCTTGAAAGAAAACACACCAAGCGCGCCTTTACTGACGGGCCCTTGAAAGAAAAGCACACCAAGCGCGGCTTTACTCAGGGGTCCTTCAAAGACAAGCACACCAAGCGCAACTCTATTGAGGGGCCCTTGAAAGAAAAAACACCAACTGCAATTTTACTGAGGGGCCCTTGAAAAAAAAGCACACCAAGCGCGACTTTACTCAGGGGCCCTTGAAAGAAAAGATCATCAAGTACGACTTTACTGAGGGGCCCTTGAAATAAAACACACCAAGCGCAACTCTACTGAGGGGCCCTTGAAAGAAAACACACCAAGCACGACTTTACTCAGGGGCCCTTGAAAGAAAAGATCATCAAGCACGACTTTACTCAGGGGCCCTTGAAAGAAAAGCACAATGACGTGACTTTACTGGGGGGCCCTTGAAAGAAAACACACCAAGCGCAACTCTACTGAGGGGCCCTTGAAAGAAAACACACCAAGCACGACTTTACTGAGGGGCCCTTGAAAGAAAACACACCAAGCGCAACTTTACTCAGGGGCCCTTGAAAGAAAACACACCAAGCGCAACTCTACTGAGGGGCCCTTGAAAGAAAACACACCAAGCGCAACTCTACTGAAGGGCCCTTGAAAGAAAACACACCAAGTGTAACTCTACTGAGGGGCCCTTGAAAGAAAACACACCAAGTGCAACTCTACTGAGGGGCCCTTGAAAGAAAAAACACCAAGCGCAACTTTACTGAGGGGCCCTTGAAAACAAACACACCAAGCGCAACTCTACTGAGGGGCCCTTGAAAGAAAACACACCAACCTCGACTTTACTGAGGGGCCCTTGAAAGAAAACACACCTAGCGCGACTTTACTGAGGGGCCCTTGAAAGAAAACACACCAAGCACGAATACTGAGGGGCCCGTGAAAGAAAACACACCAAGCACGACTTTACTGAGGGGCCCTTGAAAGAAAACACACCTAGCGCGACTTTACTGAGGGGCCCTTGAAAGAAAACACACCTAGCGCGACTTTACTGAGGGGCCCTTGAAAGAAAACACACCAAGCGCGAATACTGAGGGGCCCCTGAAAGAAAAGCACACCAAGTGCGACTCTAATGAGGGGCCCTTGAAAGAAAAGCACAATGACGTGACTTTACTGAGGGGCCCTTGAAAGAAAACACACCTAGCGCGACTTTACTGAGGGGCCCTTGAAAGAAAACACACCAAGCGTGACTTTACTGATAGGCACCTTAAAGAAAACACACCTAGCGCGACTTTACTGAGGGGCCCTTGAAAGAAAACACACCAAGTGCGACTTTACTGAGGGGCCCTTGAAAGAAAACACACCAAGCACGAATACTGAGGGGCCCTTGAAAGAAAACACACCTAGCGCGACTTTACTGAGGGGCCCTTGAAAGAAAAGCACAATGACGTGACTTTACTGAGGGGCCCTTGAAAGAAAACACACCAAGCACGACTTTACTGAGGGGCCCTTGAAAGAAAACACACCTAGCGCGACTTTACTGAGGGGCCCTTGAAAGTAAACACACCAAGCACGAATACTGAGGGGCCCGTGAAAGAAAACATACCAAGCACGACTTTACTGAGGGGCCCTTGAAAGAAAACACACCTAGCGCGACTTTACTGAGGGGCCCATGAAAGAAAACACACCTAGCGTGACTTTACTGAGGGGCCCTTGAAAGAAAAGCACACCAAGTGCGACTCTAATGAGGGGCCCTTGAAAGAAAAGCACAATGACGTGACTTTACTGAGGGGCCCTTGAAAGAAAACACACCTAGCGCGACTTTACTGAGGGGCCCTTGAAAGAAAACACACCAAGCGTGACTTTACTGATAGGCACCTTAAAGAAAACACACCTAGCGCGACTTTACTGAGGGGCCCTTGAAAGAAAACACACCAAGTGCGACTTTACTGAGGGGCCCTTGAAAGAAAACACACCAAGCACGAATACTGAGGGGCCCTTGAAAGAAAACACACCTAGCGCGACTTTACTGAGGGGCCCTTGAAAGAAAAGCACAATGACGTGACTTTACTGAGGGGCCCTTGAAAGAAAACACACCAAGCACGAATACTGAGGGGCCCTTGAAAGAAAACACACCTAGCGCGACTTTACTGAGGGGCCCTTGAAAGAAAACACACCAAGTGCAACTCTACTGAGGGGCCCTTGAAAGAAAACACACCAAGCGCGACTTTACTAAGGGGCCCTTGAAAGAAAACACACCAAGTGCAACTCTACTGAGGGGCCCTTGAAAGAAAACACACCAAGCACGAATACTGAGGGGCCCTTGAAAGAAAAGCACATCAAGCACGACTTTACTAGGGGGGCCTTGAACGTAAACACACCAAGCACGAATACTCAGGGGCCCTTATTTATTTATTTATTCAAAGTTTTATATAGCGCGAACAAGATCCTTGCGGATATCAGAGCGCTTCACAAAGACAGGGTAGGGGAGGTAGGGATGAACAGAGATAATGGAAGCAGTATAGTAGTCACTGACATGGTAGGATAATAATAACATACATAAAACATATCAATATACAAACTGGTAGACAAGTAATATAAGACGACACCAGTCATTGAACCCGCTACAGAGATGTTCAGGTACACCTTGGGTGTGTGGATGGCTTATCCCAATCTCTTAGTGTATAGTGAACAATGAGTGGGGGCATCGGGAGAGTGACTCAGTAAGCCAAGGTGTAACATATATTGGTCGGTATTAATAGAGTAGCGTAATAGTGTCGCCCATCAAGTAGAGGTATAGTGACAGAGGACAAGGAGAGCAATGATACAGAGCAATGCAGAGTCTTTGGTCCAGCCCCTATAAGGTTCAGGGGATCTTGGCCAGAAGGATGGATTTCACCTCTTTCTTGAAAAGTGCAGTGGAGGAGATAAGCCTCGTTTCAGGAGGGAGCGCATTCCAGATCCTGGGTGCCATTCCTGAGAAGGAGCGCTTGTATGTTTTCTCTTTCCGGAATCTACGAGGTTTCAGGAGTAGATTTTTTGTACTTCTATTGGTTCTCGAACCACCTGATATCACAGCTTGTGAGCGAGGTAGTTGGGTGCCTTGTGGTGCACGGCCGCGTGTGTCATAATAGCAATTTTTAGCTGTATACTGGCTTCAAAAGGCAGCCATTTTAGAGACTTTAAGTCTGGGGATATATGCGAATGTTTTCTTGAGCCAGTAATGAGTCTCGCGGCAGCGTTGAGGGAGGCTCTTAAGGGTGCTGTTGTGGATAGTGGGAGTCCGCTGAGGGCCACAATTCCGTAGTCTATTCGAGGGATCACTAAAGCTTGTACAGCAGTTTGGAAGTCTTCGGCAGGGAGGAAAGGCTTAATTTTCCTCAGTGTGTTGATTTGGAAGTTAGCCCTTGAACGTAAACACACCAAGCAAGGCTTTACTCAGGGGCCCTTGAAAGAAAGGCACAACAACGTGACTGTACTGAGGGGCCCTTGAAAGAAAACACATCTAGCGTGACTTTACTGAGGGGCCCTTGAAAGAAAACACACCAAGCACGAATACTGAGGGGCCCTTGAAAGAAAACACACCAAGCACGAATACTGAGGGGCCCTTGAAAGAAAACACACCAAGCGCGACTTTACTGAGGGGCCCTTGAAAACAAACACACCAAGCACGACTTTACTGAGGGGCCCTTGAAAGAAAAGAACATCAAGCACGACTTTTCTGAGGGGCCCTTGAAAGAAAACACACCTACCACGACTTTTCTGAGGGGCCCTTGAAAGAAAACACACCTACCACGACTTTTCTGAGGAGCCCTTGAAAGAAAACACACCTACCAAAACTTTTCTGGGGGCCCTTGAAAGAAAACACACGTGGCACTGATAGAGCAAGATTTCGCATCGCGACTTGCTCGATTCATGAACCTCGAAACCGTTGTAACCTCGTAACGAATTGTATGTTTTACTAATATCTTTTATTTCCGATATATATGTATGATAGAGAAGCTTGCCTATGTGTTTTACTAATACGATTAATCCGTGTTTCTAAAATGGCCGCTGCTTGACTTTCCTCTTCTGCGCATGTGTCAGTCACACTCACGTGACTTCATGTAGAGATAGTTTTGGAGGGAAAGGGTGCGCATGCGTAATAAGCAATAAGATGGCTATAACGTGGTGAAGCTTTGTGCTGCTGCACTTGTGAAATTGTTTGTTGCACTTACCAATAATGCATAGTATATTTTTATAATGATGAACCTAAAATGTGAAATCATGACATGTAATACATTCATTTATTTTTATGTACTAATTTGTTTTCGCTTACTTTTCATGTATCACGGGAAATGGGGGTCCGAATGGGTCGTGAGCCATTTTGAAGGTCCTTTCTGCGCATGCTCAAAATGCGAGGCCAAAGACAACCTTGGACCGTGGAACTCAGCCAGCTGGCAGCCACAGTCAAGATGCTCCTGGGAGAATTGCCTCTGACCCAGGAGGATGGAGCAAATGTCCCTATATTGTAACAAATGTATAAGTTTCATTGTATTCCGTGCGACTTCTCGTGGGAACCCAAATCTTGCTAGGCGGCACCTTAGGATGCAAATTAGGCCTTAGAATAGTCTGTTCTGATTGGTGTGTTAACCAAAGCCTACCTTAGGACCAATCCAAATTGGGGATTCTGACACTTTGCAACATTTGGGGGGTGGTACCCTGTCCCAAAACAGTATAACTAGCCTAGGTTTAGCTAGAGAATTTGTCCGACTTGTCTGAATAGCTGACCTGTCACTGACCCAACGCACTCAATAGGTGACTTGATACAGAGGTGCTGCGGAGCTCTCTGTCCGAAATTTGACCATAGACTCTGAAGGTTTTACTGAACCTTAAGTGCTGGCGGAGCACTTTTTCTGGGAATTCGCTGACCCAATCGGGGTCCTGATCGATAGCTGCAGAGAGGGTGGAGCGCAGGCGTTGCTTCCAAACTGCGGGTGCTGGTCGTATCCTGGTGGTCCTGTCCTGATCCGAATCTGGGTTTCCTGTCCTGTCCTGGGGTGTCCATTCTGCACCTGCTGTCCTACTGAGGGTTATCCTTCCTTGAGGGTTTTCCTGTCCTTAACTGACCCGTGGCCAGGGTTGGTTTTCACACCAGTCTAGGTAAATATTGCTCTGAAACTCTTAAACTGCACCTTTCTATTTTTCTGTCTTTGCTTCAATAAAGACATACCTTTGCACGTGATAATTTTCCATGCTTTCTCCTGCAACCATTGCATTTCATAAAGTCATTTGCATTTGATTTCATAGCGTGTTCCTATGTTACCCTACCTTTTAGAAATCATTTTCTGTATTGCAGTTTGCAACTTCCTGATATGGTCTTGGTTTTTCTCTCGAAAACTGACTAAGTAACTCAGATTTATAGCGTGTTCACCTTGCCCCTTATCTTAGTTTTCCTCTCACTTAGCGGGTTCCCTGTCGCACTAGTATTCTATTGATAAAGCTGTATGACTGCCCTTATTTGAATTTAAGATAAACTTTTCAAAACTTCCAGTTGTCCGTGGTCATTTTATAAAAAGTAAAGTCATATTTTGAATGGTGTATTTTGCTGCTTTTCCTTTTACAGCTAGCTCCCTGACCCATCGATGTCATAGGTACCCATAGCGGTGGATGGTAAGTTGGGTACACTGGAAATAAATCGAAAGGGAACTCACAATTATTGGTAGTAGATTGCGTGGTCATCTGATCAATGTATATGATAAAGTAAAGTATATGGGCCCGAAGCCAGAAGTGGCGAAATTATTGGTCGGGTGACCCGCGATCTCTAGCAGTAATTTTCTGGTAGCAGAGTTATGGTTAGGGACTAGTTAAAGGATAGGTAGGACTAGTTAGTCTAGTTAAGTCGGATGCTGCTAACAAGAGTAGGCAATTCGGGTGATCTGATCACTCACTTGAAGTGTTTGCTTTGAAAAGTTATGAAATGTTTTAAATTGTTTTTTTTCTATTATTGTACTGATATATGTATTAACACAGTTGTAAGTTAAGCGTTATTTGTTGTGTCGGAAGTCCCCGGGGAATTGAATAGCGAGTGGTGAATAGAATCCATTCGCGTTGAGGTCGCCTGCTCTAAGGAAGGTTGGTGCAGGTTAGGCAGAACTGGAAGCACTAACTAGGGTTTTTTTTCTGAATATATGATTGAATAAATGTTAGTAACGAGGTTCATTGGCAAAATTCCCATTGTGGCGTAACCTAGTCAGGGTCACATCGGAAGAGTAGCGGGTTCATCGGAGCTTGCGTGAAAGCAAAGGGGTTCGCTGGGGAAACCTTAGTCTCAAATATATCCCGGAGAAGTGGATGAGTCTAGGGAAGTAGCAGGTGCCCCAATGCTAGTGTGAAGGGTAGGCAGAAGAGATCTACCCGTAGTGAGTGAAAAGTAAATGGAAGTAGTTTACTTGCAGCGAAACAAAATTTTTCCTGTCTAGACACTTGAGCACGGTGGCGAATGTGTATTCGTTGTAAAATAACCAAGCACTAAGCCCTTTAGAAAGAAAGAAAGTTTCCGTTACCTTGTGAAGGAGGGAGTCAGTTGCGAAGCTGCTCTGACGTCACTCCGTGCCGCGCTGGGATTGGTAGACGCAGTGGGCTGGTAGCGGAGCTGGAATTGTAAAGGAGGGGTGAGCGCCGGAGCGTGGGAATTGTCTCACGAAAGGGCTGCGTACCCATTGGTCGAGATTATTTGAACTCGTGCATTTCATTGGTCGCACGAAAATAATAGACGCACTTGGATTGGAAGTGGTTTTGTAAACAAAATCACTCGTAAAAATCATATGTGGCATTCGTATAGACCGCATACCAGACCTGATCCACGACATATGGGATTTGAGAACGATCAGTGGGAAGGAGTTAAAAACGACATTATGTACGGAACTAAGAGAAAAGTATCTCTTGTAAATAAGGTGAAAAATTATTTCAAAAAGGACAAGCCGATTAAAACTAGAGAAGGTGTTGTCATACCGCAACCCAACACTCCCGCATCTTTCATGATGTTCGATAAAGGGTACAACACATGTGTATGGTTGGAGAATTGGGTGAAATACACGAAAGATGACGGAGTATTGGCTTTTCCGTTAGATGGAACATTTAACAGCAGAATTCTATTTAATTTGAGAACCCGAATGAATGATTTACATCCCAGACCTAGATTAACGCAGTATGAAGCGCTAGAGGAATGGGAAATCGAGGCTTTCGAAAGGGATAAGCCACGGATGGACAAAGGGTTAACTAAATTTTATCCAAAGTTGAAGCAGGAAGCACGAGCTAAAAAGATGAAACAGTGGAGGCAGAATATGATAGTGGAGGGATTGTTTCCCATGATGCCAGCAGATGATCCTACTGGGGGACAGAAACGGTTGGAAAAATCTAAACATTGGGCAGCCATCGGAGAGTCGGATGATAAATTATTAGATGACCTATGTACAAGAAGTCCACCTCCTTATAATGAGGGACATCGACCTTCCAGTACAGGAGATATTTCCCGAAGACTTCCTCCTCAGGAAGAAGTTAGGTCCGCAAGTGTAGGAGGGGGTTACCACATTCCTCCCTATACCGAGAGTCTAGGACCAGTGGATACAAGAAACATTTACCCCAGGATGTCAGCTAGTGGGGAGACAGGATATTCCCGTGAAGGAGATTTTTGTTCTCGACCTCCCTACGGAGGCGAGATGAGACCCTCAAGTTCAGGAATGCCGTTATTACAGTCACAGTATGAGGAAGAAAGAAGATCCCTAGGTACAGGAAGTTTATTCCCAAGACCAAATTGTGGTGAAGGACCCAGTGAGACTCATCCCACTGCCCCAAGTTATGCTCCCACACTAACCCCGCAGGTGTTACATGACCAATCTATAGAGAGATTACTGGAAGAAAAGGAGCGGGAGGTTCTAGCAAAACAGAGAGCTGAGATCGTTCAGAAAATGACCCAGTTAAATACCAGTCCTAAAGCATTGACAATCCCAGTAACAATCGGACCCGTAGTTTCATTGTACGGGGATCGGCATGAAAGTCCAAAACCTCCAGTCATTACTCCCGTAATAGCACAGTCCAGACCAGAACCCTTAATTGTAGATGAACAGACGAGCGAATGTGAATCTGAAGTCTCACTGATGGATCTGCCCATTAGAAATACAGGGAAAAGAATGCAGAAAAGACATAATCCTTTCAATGCGAGGGAGATTCAAATGGAATCGACTTCGGGTACTAGAAGTGTCACTTTGGTCACACCTGAAGAAATTGAAAGATGGAGTCAAGAATTAGAGAAACAAACTTCGCAAACGAAACCTTTAGACCTCTACAAACTGAGAGTAGAAATCGAAGAATTAATGGCAGGAAACGTAGGATTAGACAGATTAAATACCTACTCTGAAGAAGAACTGTTGTTTATGTGCAAAAGTCTTACCCGCAATGTCCGAGTACTTCATGAAAAATTGACCGATACTGCTGCTAGTATGGGAATAGACATTTCAAAATCGAAACCCTTGCAGAAACCCTACCGAGCAGAATTTTCAGACAAAGATTTGGAAAACCTGAATGTGTCAGGGAAAAAGGCACAGGTCAAGGAACTATTGACAGTGTTGCAGAAATGGGGAGACGTGGAAAAATGGAAAGCCAGATGGGCTAGGAAGAAAGATGAGGCCAGGTCTAGGCAGGTAACTCCCGAATTCGCTCTAAGAGAAGCTGAAAAGCCAGAACAGTTATGCCCTATGCGTGAAGTGCCAGGGGGAAGATATGTACACGTCCCATGGTCCCGACAGGATATAGTGTCCTTCACAAATGACTTTCCAAAATTACGAGAAAAACCAGTCGACTGGTAGCGGCAGGTAGAGAGATTCGTAAAAGTGCAGAAATGCCTATGGAAAGACCTGGATGGGTTCTTCGACATAGTGGTCCCTGTGGATCTGTGGACTGAGTGTAAAATAGCCATCGCCTGGCCTAGTGAGGAATACCCGAGAGATGACAAGACAGGGGAACCATCAAAGGAAGTGATGAGGAAGTATGAACAGGTAATTCAACATTTGAAAATAAAAGTACCTGCAAAGGAAACTGATTGGACCAAAATAGATAGAACCACGCAGGAAAGGGACGAGACAGTGCACTCTTTTTATGAAAGGCTGTTGCAGGTGTTCAAAACATACAGTGGTATAGATAACATCGAGATGAAGGACATGACCCACTTCATTTACAGGTTTGTAAACGGTTTAAGACCCGAAATTTGTCAGTGGATAAAGGATAATAAAATCTGTTGGCATACCAAAAAGATAGATGAGGTCCTACGGTACGCAAAGTACTGTGAGGACGAAATGGCAGAAAAGAAAAAGGCCCTGAAGGAGAAAGTGATGTGGGCTCAAGTAAAGCTCGCAGAACAGCAAGAAAAGCAACTGAGTAAATTAAATAAAGTTACTCAGAACCAAGGTCCTGGGGGAGGGAATGGAGGAAAGCCCCGACCTAAAATGAGTAGGGAGGAAGCCAAAAATAAATTTCCCTGCCATCAGTGCGGAGAAATTGGACATTGGCAAGACGAGTGTCCGTATTTACAAGTTGATAATGCCCAAACACCTGATTTAATTCCACAGACGCAGAATGAAAAGCAAAGAAAGACCCAGCAACAGGTAAAAACGATTCAAGTGCCTCGAGCGCCAAAGCCTATATTTAAAGGGAAGTCCCCACAGGGTGATGATGTAGAAGTCTGGGGAGGCAATGAGGATAGAAATACAGCAACTTCGCAGTATTTGTTGAACGACACCTTTTTCTGTGATGACCAATACTGACGGGGCCTGAGAGGGGAGGACGAGGAGTGCGTACTTGGCGCCTCTTTGCCAGTAGACCAGTCAGGGCCATACATTGAAGGAAAGGTTGATGGAAATGATGTCACCTTTCTATTGGACACTGGCGCTACCCGTTCTACTGTGAGAACAGTGGACGTTCCAAACCTACCCCTCTCGGGAGAAGCAATCCAAGTAGTAGGAGTATCTAATCAATTGATTAGTACACCTGTTACCGAACCCATGGAGATCTCAATTGGAAACTTTAAACAAATGCACAGATTTGTTGTCTGTGATACCAGTCCGGTAAATTTGCTGGGACGTGATTTGCTGTGCAAAATGAATTGTACCATCTTTTGCACACCAAAGGGCGTCGAAATTCAAACACCAGATGAAGACGGTATCTACAAGCTAATGTTAATTAGACCTGACTCAGAAATAAAACGAATGACTATACAGGACTTATCTGAAGAACTCCAGCAGACAGTGAAGTCAGAAGTGTGGGACTTTACTGGAAAGGATGTAGGGTTAATGAAAAACGTAGATCCCATACAGATAACAATGAAAGAAAATGCAGTTTACCCTAACACTAAGCCTTACAAAATGAGTGCCGAAGTGAGAGCAGGTGTTGCCATTGAAGTACAAAAATTGCTAGAAGCAAACATCATACAGGAAGTAATGAGTAGCCCGTGTAATTCACTCATTATGGGCATTAAGAAGCCTAGTGGCAAGTACTGAGTAGTGCAGGACCTGAGAAAGGTAAACAAAATTGTGGTTCCTTGCTGTCCCATTGTCCCAAACCCAGCAGTCATCCTGTATCAGATTCCCTGGGATGCTGAATGGTTCACTGTGATAGACCTATGTCATGCTTTCTTTTCGATCCCATTGCATCCAGATAGCAAATTTCTTTTCTCATTTGCTTTCAACAGTAACGTGTATGTCTGGAACAGGGTCCCCCAGGGGTACACAGAAAGCCCCTCTATCTTTAATCAGATCTTGAAAAAATGCCTTGAAACTTTAGTCTTACCTGGAAAATCTGTTTTGGTACAGTACATTGACGACCTATTGGTGGCGTCTAAAAGCCATAGGGATTGCGTGGTTGACACCATTGCCCTACTGAATCACCTGAGTGAAAAGGGACATAAAGTGGCCCCTGAAAAATTACAGTTCTGTTCGAAATCAGTGAAATATCTGGGACACCAGATAGAAAAAGGTATCAGAAAAGTCACCTCAGAGAGAGTCAGAATAATTCAAAATATGCAGTTACCCCGTACTCAGAAAGAAATCAGAATGTTCCTCGGAGTTGTAGGTTATTGCAGGCAATGGATTGTGGGATTTGCAGTTCTTGCAAAGCCTTTGATACAAATGATAAAGAAAGGAACAAAGGACCCAGTTGAATGGAATGACGAAAGCCTAACAGCTTTCACACAGTTGCGAAATTGCCTGTGTACAGCCCCTGCTCTGGGAATGCCTGACTACTCCAAGGAGTTTGGCTTATTCTGTGACACTCGTGACAATTGTGCATTGTCAGTCCTGACTCAGGAGCATGGGTTGACCAGAAGGCCTGTGGCATATTTTTCTGCCACTTTGGATCCAGTGGCTGCTGGACTACCTGGATGTCTAAAAGCAGTAGCCGCAACTTGCACCAGTTTAGAACAAAGTGAGTCTATCATTATGGGACATCCTGTAACTGTATATGTTCCACATGCAGTTGTGATCCTATTGACTCGTACAAAAACTCAGTATCTCACCCCCAGTCGGCTGACTAAATATGAGAGGATTCTCATGGGTGCTGCAAATATCGTTATTACCCGATGTAACATTTTAAACCCTGCCACTCTACTCCCCGACTCAATGGTAATGGAAGAGAAGGGAGATAATGAGCATGACTGCATTAACCTGACAGAGTTCAGTACCAAACCTCGCCCAGACATTAAAGAAACTCCTTTGCCTGTACATGATGTGGAATGGTTTGTGGATGGTTCATGCCTAAGACATGAACTAAGAGGACTAAGTGCTGCCTACGCTGTGGTCACGTTAGGCAAAATTGAAGAAGCATCTTATCTATTTGGAGTAAAGTCTGCACAAGTAGCTGAATTGATCGCCCTGATAAGAGCTTGCAAATTGGGAAAAGACAAAAAAGTAACAGTGTATACTGATAGTCAGTACTGTTACGGGGTTGTGCATGACTTTGGCCAATTATGGCTACAAAGAGAATTCCTGACTTCTTCAGGTACCCCCATTCGGAATGGAAAAGTTGTCCAAGACCTTTTAGAGGCAATCCAATTACCAAAGGAATTGGCAGTGGTCAAATGTGTTGCTCATAAGAAGGGCCTTGACCCTGTATCTTTGGGAAATGATTTCGCTGATCGGGTGGCAAAACAATGTGCTATGGATCGACTGAGAATAAATCCCAATCGGGGTGGGGTTGGAAACAGCTGCCAACTTAGAATGTTTGAAGAAGTGCCTACTTGGGATGAAGTGAGAGAATGGCAGCATGTGACGCCCTGGGAAGAGAAAGAGAAATGGAAAAAACAAGGTTGTAAACCGAGACGTGAGGATGGTGTCATGGTGGGCCCAAATGGTATGCCTGTGTTACCAAGACACCTGCTTGCCCCAATGGCTCGATTGATACATGAGGGATCACACATTGGGAGGGACGTCATGGTTCTGGTATTTCAACAGACTTGGTACAACAAGAAATTCAGGAAGGTAGCAGAGTCCCTTTGCCAGAGGTGCTTGACATGTCAGCAGTTCAACGCTGGCAAGAAAACAGAAGTTGAACTGATGAAAATTGGGAGATCAGGGGGTCCCTTTGTGAGAATACAAATTGATTTCATTACCATGCCACGATGTGAGGGAAAAAGATATGTCCTTGTCATTGTCTGCTTATTTTCAAAATGGGTGGAAGCTTACCCTGTCACACAGAATGACGCCATAACAGTAGCTAAGCTCTTACTAAAAGAGTTGATACCTAGATTCGGGGTTCCAGTCTTTATTGACTCAGATAGAGGCGGACATTTTCAGAATGAAATTTTGGCCCAGCTTTGTAAAGCATTTGGGATCACACAAAAGCTGCACTGTGCATATCATCCAGAGGCTTCTGGAGTGGTAGAACAGATAAACGGTACAATAAAAAATAGATTGGCAAAAATATGTGATTCTACTGGCTTGAACTGGATAAATGCCCTGCCTCTTGTTCTGATGGGACTCAGAAGCACTCCAGATCGAAGAACAGGCCTGAGCCCCCATGAGATATTGATGGGAAGAGTGATGAGACAAGCATGGGTACCAGGATACAAACTGTTAAGCATTTCTGATGATTTGGTACTTGAATACTGCAAGCAACTGGGTGACCAAGTGCGTTCTATTTCTCGCCAGATTGGGGCAGACGCCGTCGCCAACCCGACAACTCCAGTTCACAAATTGGTTCCTGGTGACTGGGTTAAGATAAAGAAGCATACTCGTTCAAGTTGCCTTGCGCCAAGGTGGGGGAAAAAGCGCCAAGTAATCCTGGTAACGACGACAGCAGTGAAGTGTGCAGGCGTTCCCAAGTGGATCCATGCCAGCCATACCAAGAAGGTGATACCAGACGAGGAGCCTGGAGCTGAAGGTTGTCCAGCTGAGGGGTCTACAGACGTTGGTCCTGAAGTAGCTGATATCAGACGGCCGAGCACCAATCCCGTTGAGGGTCCTTTAGGCGTTGGTCCAGAAGTAGCCAATGACGTGTGGCCAAGCACCAGTACTGCCGAGGAGCCCACAGACGTTGGTCCGAAAGTAGCTGATGACGAGCTGCAGAGGATTTGGCCAGAGGATTGGATACCCATAATCGATCTTACTGGAGATCCACTAAGAACAAGAGAGCGAATAGGGGAAGACAGAGAGTGGAATAGAGAGGTCGAGCAAGGCACAGGCGAAGACCCTCAGATCATTGAGATTCACATCAAAACTGAGGACGAAGAAGAAGGTCAGACAGGGACAGAACAAGTGATCGATACTCCTCCACAGACTCCTGATATCGAAAAGGGACAGACTAGACATAGTGTAATAGTTCGAGCAGAAGAAAATAAAGGGATCGAAGTGCTCGAGCAGGATCAGACAGAACTAGGAGAACATGTTCAGGACATAGAAACAGAGACAGTTGAAAGCGAAACACAAAAAATACCTGAACCAGGCCAGCTTAGCGACCAGGCAGAAGAAATAGATACAAGACCTGGGACTAGCCAGACAGAAAGGGAGAAGGCAGAAATTGAAGTGCCACAAACAAGTGAAAATAAAAGAACATTAGAGGAAAGCCAAATAACAGTGCCAGCTAAAAGACTCAAGAAAAAGAAGCACATTGAGCCAAGGTATATTAAAAGACTAAGATTAAGAATAAAAACAGTCCAAGAGAAGCTTGCAGACATAAGAAGAAGTCCCCGAATTGCAGAAATACCTGAAGATAGCTCCAAGAGAAGGAGTGAAAGAATAAAAAGACAAAACGAAAAATACAAGGATCCAGAGTGGACCTACTTGATCTTGGAAAACTTTGAGGATCTTGATATTACTGACGAAAGCGACGGAGAACCAATTCCTGATTACTCTGCAGAGGAAGAGGAAGAACCTCCGTGAAATTGGTCAGCAATAAAAATACCTGGAAAAAGCTACAAAGAGGGGTTAAAATTTCCTTCTGAGCCAAAATGTCTGATACAAACGTGAGTGGTAGATCTAGCCGCAGTTGTTGCAAAACATGCTGCAAAGTGTGTATATGTAGTACAGTTATAGTAATATTAATTTGGATAGGATTAACAGTTTTCATTCCCTTTATGGTTAGCAAAAATACTAATATTGACCCTACTCAGATTACCGACACTGAAGAACTGACAACACGAAGTGTAGAAAGACGTGAGAAAGCACTCAGACAGACAAAACGAGACTTAGAAGCATCAGATGAGGAAGGACTACATTACCACGGAGTTAGAAACAAGACACACTTAAATGTTTTCGCAAATTTGTTAGTGCATTACGTAGAAACTATGGAAATAGAAGATTGCTATGTCTGCATGAAGCTACCTACTTCTGTGGCTGAAGGCGTGACATATCATCATCTACCTCTGACCTATGGAATTTCCTATAGTATTTTAGCAAGCTTATTTTACAAAAGAGGACCGTTACAGTACTATTACTCTAACAATGACGTGATCTTTTCTGAACTTCCCATTCGTGGAAATCTGAATCCTGTACATACCAAAAGTGACGTAATACGATATATGGGAGACTATTTTCTGACTATAGGCAATATAGACATAGCTGAAGCACACAGAGATAACTTGACCTGTACATTACATGAACAAGAAAAGATATTTTTAAACATGGCAGAGAAAAGAAGGGAGAGTTTCCAAAGAAAGGCTAATGACAAGAAACAGAAAACACCTAAATGGGCTGAAAACATGGAAAGCACCTCAAATGGCGGGGCAGGGGCTGCTTTGTTGCTGGATTTCGAAAAGAAAGGGAAACTCTGTCTTCACCGCGAGAAGACTAGTTATTATAATAACATTTTCATTGGTTCCAGTCAATGTGAACACAATTACAAGGTAATTGGAGGTTGGGGATTTAAAAATGGGTCAGAGCCTGTATTTCCTGGAATTTATTATATATGTGGAGACAAGGCTTATTTCAAATTGCCGGATCACTGGTATGGAAGCTGCTATTTTGGCATTGTCTTCCCGAAAATATACCATGTGAATGAAATTTCTGGAAGCAATGAAAATACTAATGGCTTAGTGCGTAGTAAAAGAGAAAGTGTAGGTGAAATAATGGGTAGTATTTTTAGTGCACTGATACCTGGAGTGGGAGTGGTTCTGAACACTCACAGAATTTGCAAATTGTCCACTATAGTGGATGTGCTGTCTACTGACACAGCTCATGGATTTCTGCTGGTCAATACCGAAATGGTTGCGATCAGATCAATGGTTTTACAGAACAGACTTGCTCTTGACACCTTATTAGCAAAAGAGGGCGGAGTCTGCCGGATGTTGAAGGCGCAACATTGTTGCACTTACATTCCGGACAAAAGTGTACAGCTTAAAAGATATGTGAAAAACATTACTAATTTGGAAAAGGAACTCAAACCACTCGAGGTTGACAGTGCCTGGAACAGACTGGTTGATGGTCTCTCCAATGTAGGTCATTGGTTTGCTAGTTTAGGTAAAAGCTTATTGTTTAAGGTACTGATGCCAATTGGAGTGATAGGTCTTATCCTATTTCTCATATTCGTCTGTTGCAAATGTCGCCAACACCGAAAGAAATACCAAGTGAATGCGAGAGGAGTGAAACGAAGTGCGGATGAGCTTGAATTAGAAGAAATGAATAATAAGATTTATAAAAAGGTGAAAAATTCTCACCCTACTTTAAATGAGAAAGAAAAACTGAATCGCCTGTTGGAAGAGATAGAGATGTACAAGGTGTGAAAGAAAAGTTGGCATCTGGTTCCATTTTTTGTGATGATAGTAAATATCATCAAAGAGGGGATTGATAGAGCAAGATTTCGCATCGCGACTTGCTCGATTCATGAACCTCGAAACCGTTGTAACCTCGTAACGAATTGTATGTTTTACTAATATCTTTTATTTCCGATATATATGTATGATAGAGAAGCTTGCCTATGTGTTTTACTAATACGATTAATCCGTGTTTCTAAAATGGCTGCTGCTTGACTTTCCTCTTCTGCGCATGCGTCAGTCACACTCACGTGACTTCGTGTAGAGATAGTTTTGGAGGGAAAGGGTGCGCATGCGTAATAAGCAATAAGATGGCTATAACGTGGTGAAGCTTTGTGCTGCTGCACTTGTGAAATTGTTTGTTGCACTTACCAATAATGCATAGTATATTTTTATAATGATGAACCTAAAATGTGAAATCATGACATGTAATACATTCATTTATTTTTATGTACTAATTTGTTTTCGCTTACTTTTCATGTATCACGGGAAATGGGGGTCCGAATGGGTCGTGAGCCATTTTGAAGGTCCTTTCTGCGCATGCTCAAAATGCGAGGCCAAAGACAACCTTGGACCGTGGAACTCAGCCAGCTGGCAGCCACAGTCAAGATGCTCCTGGGAGAATTACCTCTGACCCAGGAGGATGGAGCAAATGTCCCTATATTGTAACAAATGTATAAGTTTCATTGTATTCCGTGCGACTTCTCGTGGGAACCCAAATCTTGCTAGGCGGCACCTTAGGATGCAAATTAGGCCTTAGAATAGTCTGTTCTGATTGGTGTGTTAACCAAAGCCTACCTTAGGACCAATCCAAATTGGGGATTCTGACACTTTGCAACATTTGGGGGGTGGTACCCTGTCCCAAAACAGTATAACTAGCCTAGGTTTAGCTAGAGAATTTGTCTGACTTGTCTGAATAGCTGACCTGTCACTGACCCAACGCACTCAATAGGTGACTTGATACAGAGGTGCTGCGGAGCTCTCTGTCCGAAATTTGACCATAGACTCTGAAGGTTTTACTGAACCTTAAGTGCTGGCGGAGCACTTTTTCTGGGAATTCGCTGACCCAATCGGGGTCCTGATCGATAGCTGCAGAGAGGGTGGAGCGCAGGCGTTGCTTCCGAACTGCGGGTGTTGGTCGTATCCTGGTGGTCCTGTCCTGATCCGAATCTGGGTTTCCTGTCCTGTCCTGTCCTGGGGTGTCCATTCTGCACCTGCTGTCCTACTGAGGGTTATCCTTCCTTGAGGGTTTTCCTGTCCTTAACTGACCCGTGGCCAGGGTTGGTTTTCACACCAGTCTAGGTAAATATTGCTCTGAAACTCTTAAACTGCACCTTTCTATTTTTCTGTCTTTGCTTCAATAAAGACATACCTTTGCACGTGATAATTTTCCATGCTTTCTCCTGCAACCATTGCATTTCATAAAGTCATTTGCATTTGATTTCATAGCGTGTTCCTATGTTACCCTACCTTTTAGAAATCATTTTCTGTATTGCAGTTTGCAACTTCCTGATATGGTCTTGGTTTTTCTCTCGAAAACTGACTAAGTAACTCAGATTTATAGCGTGTTCACCTTGCCCCTTATCTTAGTTTTCCTCTCACTTAGCGGGTTCCCTGTCGCACTAGTATTCTATTGATAAAGCTGTATGACTGCACTTATTTGAATTTAAGATAAACTTTTCAAAACTTCCAGTTGTCCGTGGTCATTTTATAAAAAGTAAAGTCATATTTTGAATGGTGTATTTTGCTGCTTTTCCTTTTTACAGCTAGCTCCCTGACCCATCGATGTCATAGGTACCCATAGCGGTGGATGGTAAGTTGGGTACACTGGAAATAAATCGAAAGGGAACTCACAATTATTGGTAGTAGATTGCGTGGTCATCTGATCAATGTATATGATAAAGTAAAGTATATGGACCCGAAGCCAGAAGTGGCGAAATTATTGGTCGGGTGACCCGCGATCTCTAGCAGCACGACTTTTCTGGGGGGCCCTTGAAAGAAAACACACCTACCACGACTTTTCTGGGGGCCCTTGGAAGAAAACACACCTGGCACGACTTTTTTGGGGGCCCTTGAAAGAAAACACACCTACCACGACTTTTCTGGGGGGGGCCTTGAAAGAAAACACACCTATCACGACTTTTCTGAGGGGCCCTTGAAATAAAACACACCTACCACGACTTTTCTGGGGGCCCTTGAGACAAAACACACCTGGCGCGACTTTACTCAGGGGCCCTTGAAAGAAAATCAAACAGACGCGACTTTACTGATAGGCACCTGAAAGAAAAGTGCAGTGAAGTCACTATCATACATTCACTGGATGGGTCTTTCCAGACCTGCAGAATCTGAGTCACGAGCTGAAAATGCTTCTTAGTAACCATCACTCTTTTCCAGGGTGCACTCACTGCTCCTCTACCTCCAACCAATGTCGATTGTATACTAGTGTGCATATGTATTGAGTGCGCACAAGTGCAGCCTCGCAGCGCTAAAGCGCGTCCGTTCTTTTAAAAATAAACTTTGTTTTGAAGTATGAATCGTGCTCGCGCCTTTGAATATAGACTCTGGCAGACTCTAGGCAACTTTCGTCTGATTGAGTCATGCACAGACGGCATTAGATCACGGTTTTGTACCATCTCCAGCCCCCTCGGCATCAGGACCGGCCCCCTCCACTGCTGCCCACCTCCTCAGCTTCCCCCGTTCCCTCTCCCCCTCCCGGCGCCACCTCTCCTGCCTTCGCCCGGCCCCTTCCACCCAGGCCCGGCCCACCCCTCCGCATGTAGCCCGGCCTCTTCCCTCCCCAGCCCAACTCTCCCCATCCCATCCCCGGGAGTTCGCTCCATCTCCGGCCCCCAGCGCCCTCCGTCCGGGCCCCTGTTCGTCCTCCTCCACCCCCCCTCCCCCCATCATCCCCACCCACCCATCTCCCCCTCCCTGTCTTCTCCAGCTGGACGCAGAACCCCCATCCGCAGACCCCTTTTCTTCCACCTCTGTCCCAAATTGGAAGGCTTGCCCCCCTCCTCGTCACGCTGGACCCCCACCCGACTAGACTGGAGCCCCCTCCCCTCGGGCCGGAGCCGCGGACCCCGAGCCGGAACGCTCCCTCCCAGGCTGCTGCAGGTACGGGGATGCGGGGCTCGTTGTGCGTGCAGGGAGAGCGGGTGCGGTGCATTTTGGGGGAAGACGGTGGACATTGTGCAGAGTGGCGGCTGTTGTGGGGTTTCTGTGCGGGGCAGGTTTGGGGCATTTGTCTTTGCGGAGGAAGAGACGCCCGTGCGGGGTTGTGTGCGCGTGACAGCGCGAGGTATTGTCTCTGAGACGGGCGCGCTGGGGGGCACTGGGCACTGCCCCGGGGGCGAGATGAGGGGGGGTGCACTGGCCATGGGCTGAAAAGACACTGACCGATGGGGCACTGTCCGTGAACGGGCAGTGCTGGGGGTTGGACCTTTCTAGGGGTGGGGTAGAGGGTGCCTCGGTACCGTAAATGCAACTTGGGGAGGGGGGCTGTGCACACAGGGCTGCGCGAGCACTTTGGGGAGGGGGGTTGCGTTTGTCCAGTGGGTAGGCAATTTGGGGTGCACTGCGGGCGCGATGTTGGCACGGACACTGGTCATTTGTGGGGCGCAGGGAGGTGTCACGGTCTGTCCATGGTGGAGGGGGGGGGGGAGCCCCAGTGCTATGGGGTGGGCGTCCTTCTCCGTGATGGGGGGTGAAACGCCTTTGGGGCAGAGGCACTCGGGTGGACTAGAAGGGGCGGTGGGCTTGTCCAAGATGGGGAGACACAGGTTGTGGGGTGTCTCTGGCGGTGGAAAGGCCCCAGGGCCGGGGGACCTCACAGCCCATATGGAAGAGCCCCCCCCCTGTAGAAACAGCCCCCGCCCATTGAAATCAAACCACTCGGCGCTGCCCAGGGGGGTGCGAAGCGCTGGAAAGATTGAGGGGGTACGAGCGTAATAAAGAGGTGCAAGCACTGATGTTTTTTTTGGGGGGGGGGGGGTGTTCTGAGATCGTAGGGGTGTGGGTCTGATAATCGCTGGGGGCACTCACTCGGGGGTGGTAGCACAGAATGTTTTACAAGCATTGTGCTTTTTTTGGGGTGGGGGGGCAGAAGCACCATGTGGGCGTGGTCTACAGGGGCTCAGACCAGTGTTCAGGTGGGTGCACTGCTCAGGCGGGTGGACCGAGTCCAGCGTGGGTTGGAATGTGTAGAGTGTAGAAATGCTGCCCGTGAGTGGGCACTGCCCATGGTGGAGGCCCTGTCCATTGGAGAGGGACTGCGGGGGGGCGGGGGGGGGGGGGGGGCAGCACATCATCACCGGGCAGTCTCTTTGGTGGAATCGCCCTGGGCGGACGCGTTCACCTGAGTGGCTCGGGGTCTCTTCATGATTGTATACGTGTGTGCTCATGCACCGGATCGTGTATATCTAGTGCTTGGAATGGAATCACGGGCGTGCAGGCGCCTCCACCAGAGTGCCTGATCGCTTCTGAGAAGCGCCGGCGCCCTCCCTTTAACGTGCTCCCCCTCTGCTCAGCAGTGCACGCGCCCCTCCTCACAATAGAACACACCTGACGGTACCGGCCCGTCTGAAGCGCTGTGAGTGTCGTGCACCCGCCGGCTCCGGCCTCTCTCTTCGCACTGATCGTCGCTCCGGCAGGGCCTACAACTGCCGGGAGCCGATCCGTCCGCTCACCGACAGCTGGTTCTCAAGACCCTTATCCTTATGGTGTGGGTGCAGCGTGCCAGCCCTCCAGTGGCACGGGGTGGTCTGTGGTGCTAGCAATGCATGCTGAACACAGACCCTGGTGAGGGTGCAGTGTGATGGCCCTCCAGTGGCACGGGGTGGTCTGTGGTGGTAGCAATGCATGCTGTACACAGACCCTGGTGTGGGTGCACTGTCGGCCCTCCAGTGGCACGAGGTGGTCTGTGGTGGGAGTGATGATGTGTGCTGAACACAGGCCCTGGTGAGGGTGCAGCGTGTCGGTCCTTCAGTGGCACGGGGTGGTCTGAGGTGGCAGTAATGCATGGTGAACACAGACCCTGTCGTGGGTGCAGTGTGTCAGCCCTCCAGAGGCTCCAGATGGTCTGTGGTGCTAGCACTGCATGCTGAACACACTACCCTAGTGTGGGTGCAGCTTGTCGGCCCACCAGTGGCACGGGGTGGTCTGTGGTGGTAGTAATGCATGCTGAACACAGACCCTAGTGTGGGTGCAGCGTGTCGGTCCTTCAGTGGCACGGGGTGGTCTGTGGTGGTAGCAATGCATGCTGAACACAGACACGGGTGTGGGTGCAGTGTGTCGGTCCTTCAGTGGCACGGGGTGGTCTGTGGTGGTAGCAATGCATGCTGAACACAGACCCTAGTGTGGGTGCAGCGTGTCGGTCCTTCAGTGGCACGGGGTGGTCTGTGGTGGTAGCAATGCATGCTGAACACAGACCCTGGTGTGGGTGCACTGTCGTCCCTCCAGTGGCATGAGGTGGTCTGTGGTGGTAGCAATGCATGCTGAACACAGACACGGGTGTGGGTGCAGTGTGTCGGTCCTTCAGTGGCACGGGGTGGTCTGTGGTGGTAGTAATGTGTGCCTAGGACAGGCCCTGGTGTGGGTGCAGCTTATCGGCTCTCCAGTGGCAGGGGGTGGTCTGTGGTGGTAGTGCAGTGATAAATGCTGGACCGTCTGTGTCTGCTCTGAGGATGCCCAGGGGAGGAGTGTGCAGGGAAATAAGACACATTGAACCGCCAGCCTTACTGACAAAGCCAATGGGCTCGGCTCCGGTATAATGCATGCGCAGAGAGGCCCAACGCAGACCAACCAGTTCACGTGGAGCAGAAAGGTCAAATAATACCCCCCTACCCCCATCCAACCCTAAAAGCACCTCTCTGGAATGGACCTGGCCAGCAAGCCACGGTAGCCGCCCAACCCATTCGGGACGCAGCCTCGGGGGAAGCCCGAAATGTAGCCTACCGCCACCACTGTCGCAACTTTGGGCACGGACTGTCACAGACTGCCTGCGCGTGACCAACACGCTGTGTACACATCACACTCGCACGGAAAGTAGTAACGCAAACTACCCCTCACAGGGATACTGCCTTTACCGCTCCCCTTGCCTCTTCCCTTTCTCGCTTCCCTTGCCTCTGCTGAGAGGTGTGTGTCTTGACATTCAGCACATCTGGCTCACAGGGACACAGTACGTTCTGACACACACCAGAATACACTTAAAGAATGCACGTTGACAAGACACTAAGCACCTGACTCGTCAGCATTGGCAAAGCCAATAGTTCTTGTGGCCGTCCCCAGTTGTTTGGCTTTGTTGATGCTGGTTTGGCCTGTTTTTTTGCACAACTGTATTGTTGGGAAAACTTCCGGACCTGAATCTATCTAAGCAGCAGAAGAGAGAGACGCCTGTGTGCAAGAAAGCAATGTGTGTGGGAGAAGCACAAGGGGGCGAGCGCAACACCGAGGAGGTGGGAAGAAACACACAGGAAGAGAGGGCAGCACGGAACAAGGGAGGGGTAGAGAAAAGCAAACAAGGGAGACAGCTGGAAGACACGAGTAATAAGGCTGTGCTCCAGGGGCGGGACAAATACAGGAAGAGGAAGGAAAACCCACAAAAGCTAACAAATAAAAGTCAGGAAATGAGTGGCAATAAAGCCAACCAAGGGTAAGCATTGGGATGGGGCCGCCTCAAGCCCACTGGAAGCTGAACATAGGTATTTTCCTAAACCAGACAGCCTTCTCTGTTTGGTAGGTGAGACCTAAAGAACCCTCTGAGCACTTGACGCCATAAAAACATTTCTATCCACCCTTTCATTTATGGTTAAAAGTCCTGGAACGTCCCATTTCTCCAGACTTGCTTCACAGGAGTGCACAAAATGGGGAGACACACCCACACCTTGGATAAAAGTCCAGAAGTTCCTGTCAAGGTTCGTGAACTGTGTGCAGTCCCTACAGAATGTACTACTCAAGCCTACAAAATATTCACAACCGGGTCGGCCCCCACCTGCCAGCATCACACCATGGAAAGCCACAGACAGGAAGCGGTACCTCTCAGGATCCTAGAACCGCGTTACAGCCAAGAGAGAGACACAACTGAGGCTCTACAACAGCAGAGAGTGCTACACAACCGTCCACAACCAGACTTCACATTCACTCAATGTGTGTCTATTGCCTGATGCACAACGGCCTGAGAAGGCTCAACAAATACAGACTCGGTGACCACACACTGGAACCAAATAAAGGCTCGTTGACCATACACTGGAGCCAAATACAGGCTCGGTGGCCACACACTGGAACCAAATAAAGGCTCGTTGACCATACACTGGAGCCAAATACAGACTCGATGATCACAAACTGGAACCAAAAACAGACTCTGTGACCACACACTGGAACCAAAAACAGACTCTGTGACCACACACTGGAACCAAATACAGATTCTGTGGCCACACACTGGAACCAAATACAGACTCAGTGGTCACATGCTGGAACCAAATACAGGCTCGGTGGCCACATACAGGAACCAAATATAGGCTCGTTGACCACACACTGGAACCAAATACAGGCTCATTGACCACACACTGGAACCAAATACAGACTCGGTGGCCACACACTGGAACCAAATAAAGGCTCGTTGACCACACACTGGTGCCAAATACAGACTCAGTGGCCACATACTGGAACCAAATACAGACTCCGTGACCACATACTGGAACCAAATACAGACTCTGTGGCCACACACTGGAACCAAATACAGACTTAGTGGTCACATGCTGGAACCAAATACAGACTCTGTGACCACACACTGGAACCAAAAACAGACTCTGTGACCACACACTGGAACCAAATAAAGGCTCGTTGACCACACACTGGAACCAAATACAGACTCTGTAACCACACACTGGAACCAAATACAGACTCTGTGACCACACACTGGAACCAAAAACAGACTCTGTGACCACACACTGGAACCAAATAAAGGCTCGTTGACCACACACTGGAACCAAATACAGGCTCTGTGGCCACACACTGGAACCAAATACAGACTCCGTGACCACACACTGGAACCAAATACAGACTCTGTGACCACACACTGGAACCAAATAAAGGCTTGTTGACCACACACTGGAACCAAATACAGACTCTGTGACCACACACGGGAACCAAAAACAGACTCTGTGACCACACACTGGAACCAAAAACAGACTCTGTGACCACACACTGGAACCAAAAACAGACTCTGTGACCACACACTGGAACCAAATACAGATTCTGTGGCCACATACTGGAACCAAATACAGACTCAGTGGTCACATGCTGGAACCAAATACAGGCTCGGTGGCCACATACAGGAACCAAATATAGGCTCGTTGACCACACACTGGAACCAAATACAGGCTCATTGACCACACACTGGAACCAAATACAGACTCGGTGGCCACACACTGGAACCAAATAAAGGCTCGTTGACCACACACTGGTGCCAAATACAGACTCAGTGGCCACATACTGGAACCAAATACAGACTCCGTGACCACATACTGGAACCAAATACAGACTCTGTGGCCACACACTGGAACCAAATACAGACTTAGTGGTCACATGCTGGAACCAAATACAGGCTCGGTGGCCACATACAGGAACCAAATATAGGCTTGTTGACCACACACTGGTGCCAAATACAGACTCAGTGGCCACACGCTGGAACCAAATACAGACTCAGTGGTCACATGCTGGAACCAAATACAGGCTCGGTGGCCACATACAGGAACCAAATTTAGGCTCGTTGACCACACACTGGAACCAAATACAGGCTCGTTGACCACACACTGGAACCAAATACAGACTCGGTGGCCACACACTGGAACCAAATAAAGGCTCGTTGACCACACACTGGAGCCAAATACACACTTAGTGGCCACATACTGGAACCAAATACAGACTCGGTGACCACATACTGGAACCAAATACAGACTCAGTGGCCACATACTGGAACCAAATACAGGCTCGGGGCCACACACTGGAACCAAATACAGACTCGGAGACCACATACTGGAACCAAATACAGACTCTGTGACCACACACTGGAACCAAATACAGGCTCAGTGGCCACACACTGGAACCAAATACAGGCTCGGTGACCACACACTGAACCAAATACTGGGTAGGTGGCCACATACTGGAACCAAATACAGGCTCGGTTACCACACACTGAACCAAATACAGAGTTGGTAGCCACATACTGGAACCAAATACAGACTCGGTGGCCACACACTGGATCCAAATACAGGCTCGGTGGCCACATACAGGAACCAAATTTATGGCTTTTAGGAAAGCCCTGAAAACATTCCTGTTTTAGTTTTTTACCCCCAGTCTGTGCTATGTATTTAGAGTGGTCCTCTTTGGTTCTTTTAGCTGTGTTATGTTTCTTATGCTGTTTCCTTGTCAATGCGCCAGGACGCTCCTTAGCTGGAGTAGCTGTGCGCATAATAAAAACCTATAACATAACATAACAACATAACACTGGAACCAAATACAGAGTACGTGGCCACACACTGGAACCAAATACAGAGTCCGTGACCACACACTGGAACCAAATACAGACTCTGTAACCACACACTGGAACCAAATACAGACTCTGTGACCACACACGGGAACCAAAAACAGACTCTGTGACCACACACTGGAACCAAAAACAGACTCTGTGACCACACACTGGAACCAAATAAAGGCTCGTTGACCACACACTGGAACCAAATACAGACTCCGTGGCCACACACTGGAACCAAATACAGACTCCGTGACCACACACTGGAACCAAATACAGACTCTGTGACCACACACTGGAACCAAATATAGGCTCGGTGACCACATACTGGAACCAAATACAGGCTCGGTGGCCACATACTGGAACCAAATACAGACTCCGTGACCACACACTGGAACCAAATACAGACTCTGTGACCACACACTGGAACCAAATATAGGCTCGGTGACCACATACTGGAACCAAATACAGGCTCGGTGGCCACATACTGGAACCAAATACAGACTCGGTGACCACACACCTGGAACCAAATACAGACTGGTGACCACGCACTGGAACCAAATACAGACTCAGTGGCCACATGCTCATGCTGAAACCAAATACAGACTCAGTGGCCACATGCTGGAACAAAATACAGACTCGGTGACCACACACTGGAACCAAATACAGACTCGGTGACCACACACTGGAACCAAATACAGGCTCGGTGACCACACACTGGAACCAAATACAGGCTCGGTGACCACATACTGGAACCAAATACAGGCTCGGTGGCCACATACTGGAACCAAATACAGACTCGGTGACCACACACCTGGAACCAAATACAGACTCAGTGACTACATACAGGAACCAAATACAGAATAGTTGACCACATACAGGAACCAAATACAGACTCGGTGACCACACACCTGGAACCAAATACAGACTCAGTGACTACATACAGGAACCAAATACAGGCTTGGTGACCACATACAGAAACCATCCAAAAGCCTCCTCCTACTGCTAAGACCTAAAAAAAAAACCTTCTCTTTTATCCCTCCACTATCCTTTTCAATCAAAATTAACAGACTAACATGTTCACTTCTCAAATTCCATTTTAAACTATACTAATATACTACCCAAATAACTGAATAACATACCCACTACTCAAATTACTTCATATTTATACTATACTAATTTTCAACAGTAATCCTTAATGGGTTCCGGAGTGGCCTGCTACTCGCCAGAAAAGCGTTTTCAACACCCATCAGGGGTAACAAGTGCTATATGTATGCAAATCTTTCTTCCCCTTTTATCCCTCCGCTATCCTTCTCACTCCAAGTAACTGATTAATATCCACCACTGAAATTACTTCATATTTCACCATATTAATTCACCACTAATCCTTTGTAGGCTTCCTGAATAGCGTGTGTCAACAAGCGCTATATAAATACAAACCTTTGTCCTCCTCTATCCTTCTGCTATCATTCCAAATCCAAATAACTGACTAACCTGTCCACCACTTAAAATGTACTTGCATGTTTCACTATACTAATTCCACACTAATCCTCTATGGGTCCCAGAGTAACGTACTACTCGCCGAAAAAGTGCTTTGGCGCCTTGTCAGGGGTAGTAAGCGCTATATAGATGCAATTACAATACAATACAATACACATACTGGAACCAAATACAGGGTAGGTGACCACATAAAGGAACAAGACACAGTCTTGGTTACCACATACTTGGGCCAAATACAGACTTGGTTCCCACATACAGGAACAAAATACAGGCTTGGTGACCACAGACCTGACCAGGGGCCCAGAGAGGCCTGGATTATCCAGCAGTGGAGAGACTGAGCGACACTTTGCCTACACTGCCCGGAATAGGCACTCCTGCCACCATTTCTGGAAGTAAATAAGAATAGTAGAGGCTTATTTCGTCCCTATTCTAGGTGAAATGTCAACAGCAAGAAAGGACTTATCTGATGTCACCAGGAGAGAGGGTACAATAAACAAAACGTCATCACAGGAGTCGGACCAGAAAATCATTGTCCAAAATGTTAATATATGCATCAGTGTATGCACCCCGTGTTCGTGCTCTGGCCACCGTCTGAATTGTCGTGCCAGAAGAGTGTTTTTGGATTGCATTAGCGTGATCTAGAGATGATTGTTTGAGGAGAGTGACTGCAAAACAGGATGACACTGAAAGATGCATTTCTCCCAGGCAGCGAGATGGTCAGGAAACGGCGTCGCTGAGAGAGGTTGACCATAGGAATTGCTACATTTGCTGGATGACGAAGGCTGCACTTTGCTACTTACTGCTGCCAGGGCCGGCGGAGTAGATCTGAGCAAACACTGTAGAAAGTTACTGTAATTTGACATTTGCACAGCATGGGGGCTCCACGAATGTGAAATTTTAAACTGTGCGGCAGCAGTGGCTGGCGTGGTGCTCTGGCAACATACATGAGGAACTTTGGGAAATAAAAAGTTAACATACTGCATTCTTGTCAGGCACTGTTTTGGTTTGGACACAATGTTCTAGAGCAGTGCCTGACTCCATCATGGCCACCGCGACGACCGGTGCACCTTCAGCATCACGCGCCAGTAACAATGGACGCCATATGCTACTTGTGCAACAGCCAAACTCCCCAAGCAATGCACGCCACCTGCATTCTTCATCAACAAACCATGCACAAAGCCTTCAAATCTGCATTTTGTACCCACCATTGATCTAACATACCACTGAAGATTTCTTATGTATGACGGTAAGGGCAAAGCAAGAAATGGTTCAGTCTGTCCAGCCCTATTATTCCAAATGGCCGCGGTGCCTCTGAGTGTTGTCCAGCTGGGGTTTGACTGACGTCACCGGCCTCAGGCAGGGGCCTTCCAGGCGAACGCGCCTTCAGCGCCTCTCATCTGCCAATAGGAAATCAATAATTTTATTAGCTTGTTTTGGACGCATTAAAACTCACTTTCGCGTGAACCCCTTGACCCACTGAGATAATACTGAGATCTGAACGCGTTTTTTTAATATTGCAGTCAATGGTGACTTTAGTCAAGCAATATTTCTGGTCCCATCTTGCCCCTCCCCCACATTAAATAAAATATTACTCTACTGAAATAGGATGAAGAGGCGAGGGCCATAAAATACATTTACAGGTTCGAGGAACCAGTACACGAAGTCTCTGTTACAAGGAAGGTTCCCAGTTCTGTGGTCCTGATTTTTTTAGGTCTGGCTTGACAGTGCATCAGTCCTTACCTTATGTGATCAACAGAGAAAGAGTTTTAAGAACAGTAGCAAGTGAGGGGCTTGGTCTCCACCTACATGTTGAGAACCTTAACTAGAAGCATTTGATTGGACAGCAGTTGTATGCTTTCACCGAAAAAGAGTGCTTGGATTGCACTTTATTGGGTTTTGGGCTTCCTTACTCCCTTTGATAAACCCTGTGGTTTGAAGATTCACACACTGAAAATCTTTGTCTATTGTTGTGACATCTCCAAGTTTGTACATATTTACGATTTTTTGACTATGCCTGTTGGTTGCCGTGCAAGGAAGGGTATGCTCAATACTGTAGGCCTCAGATTTTTTTTATACTAAGAAACTAGTATACAGGCCTATTGACCTGGTTGGTTATTTGTTATGTAGTAAACCTGTGTTGTATTTAACGGGTTACTTACTCCCTAGCTGCTCAGCCAGTGTGAACGTGATGCATGGAATGTTGGCGTCAGAGTCTTGAATGGAATGTTTGGGGGATTGAGCGTGTCCGCTGGAGTATGGGCTGGCGCAATGGATTCACCTGGCTTTAAGACTGATGTACATAGCAACTTGCAACTAATAAAGAAACCTACAAAACTCTACCTGGCTACCTGTCTTGGGATACAACATTGTGTTACGTGTATTTGTAAAGCACGCTTTCACCTGTGAGTGCAGTGAACAGATGTGTGTTCCTAGCCCCGCCTATGGTAGGTTGGTTAATTGAAAAGCCAGGTCTTAAGCTTCTTGTGGAATTCAAGCGAGAGAAGCCGGCTCTGGGGTAGAGCGGGAGGCGTTCCACACTTAAGAAGTGATATAAGAAAACGCCCGTCCTTCTGATCTGGTTCTGTGTGTGAGTAGGAGTCCAGTGTAGCTGAGGAGTCTGGGCGGTTGGAGGAAGGAGATGAGTGTTCAGGTAGCTGGGACCTGAGTTGTGTAGCGCCTTGAATGTGTGTGAGGAGTTTGAATTGAGCTTGTTTGCGTCGGGAGCACGTGTAGGTCCCTCCGGTGTGGTGTGATGTGAGTTCTGTGTTTGAGGATAAGCCTGGTTTCCAAGTTCTGGCTAGTTTGTAGTCTTCTAGTGAGTTGCTTGGTTATCCCGGCGTAGAGGGTGCTCCTGTAGTCTAATGTGCTGGTGGCTAGGGGGTGAGTGATAGTTTTTTCTAGTATTGCTTCAGAGCCACTTGACAATTTTTCTCAGCATCTTCAGAGTGTGGAAGCAAGATGCAGTGGTGGCATTGACTTGTGCTGTCATGTTCAGTGTGCCGTCATTTGGAAATATTATCTCAGTTGCCTTCTGTCTAATATGGATGTACGTCATTACGATGCACACTTTTACAACGCGTTCCATTACAACGCGGTTGTAACAACGCAAGTCGTTACAACGACTTGCGTTGGGGGGGCGCAAATTAAAAAATTTTAATTTACTATTCCAACACCAGTCCACGTGGATAGTAGGGAAGGTGTTGGGATAGTAAATTAAATGATTTACTATCCTTGAGCGCCCCCAGCGCAATTCGTTGTAACAACTTTTGTTGTTAAGACCGCGTCGTAATGGAACGGCGTTGTAATGGTTGCGTCGTAAACGTCGCATACCGTCTAATATGTTTGTTAGGAAAACTTATGGAAAATAAATAGGCCTGAGTTCTATTTTGTAAAAAGCCTCTGATCAAGGCAGTAGGTTTTTAAGAGCGGGTTGTCATTACTCCGTTTTAGTTTTAGCTATGTATTTTGTTACATGGATTTGCGCAGATTACCATAGTTCGCAATGGTGTTGACATGCAGTGCGCACCTCTAAAAACCAAAAACCTGGAGATAGAAGATTGGCTCAGTGATATTCCTGGTTAGATCATTCTAGGGGGGGTTATATATTGTTTTGCCAAATGTAATTTTGTACTTTTAGTCATTTGTTTACAGTATGCCTGATGAGTGCATTGTGGGAACGCTTAACCTCACAACAATAGGGCTCAGTTGGTTATGATAAGGCCACGATAAAGGTTTTAATCCTGATTGGTTCACTGGGAAAAGCTATGTCAAATACCATATATCCAGTCTGTTTATAAAAAATAGTTATGATAAAGGCAGTAGGCCTGACTTTTTTTGTATTGTGAAATCATATGTTAACCTCATAAGTGCTGCGCACGGCCGACGGCACCACTACCTCCGTAGTGCTGCCGTCGGCCGTTGAACGTTCCAACTGCACCTGCGCAATGGAACGTCCAGCACTGGAGCTGGACGTTCCATCGCAGCTAAGGTGCTAAAGCCATCAGGCATCTAAGAGTGGGTTGTTATTACTCTCAATTAAAGATGACAGTTTTGTTTTTACAAGGAATCTCACAGATTACCGTACTAGGCAAGGATGTTGGTGTTTGGTGCCCCCTGACAAATCCCGGGCAAGAAAATTGGCATTTTCAGAATCACTTCTAAAACTTCTTCAGAGTTTTTTTTTCTTTGCCAAACATCATTTGTAATTCTATTGAGTGTATTTATCTGTGTGTGTGTTAAGGTCATTCTTAGGTGTGGCCTGATTGCTTTAGCTGTCTCTCATGCTCCAGTAAAACATAAAAAAACATAGAAGGGCTTTGGTTAGTCCCCTTCAGCCATTGATAGTTTGAGTGTCACTCACATTCAGTTTCTGCCCATGGCAGCATATAGACTGCGACAATAGGTCTGCCAGCTTCAGCCATTGCCACTGTTGTGTTGTGTTGTTAGTGACATTACTTTGCTTGATCACAAGTGCACATCTTCCTGAGATGCATTTGTGCGCCTGTAATTTAGTGTTCCACTTCCTCCTTCTTTAGGTCACCTATTTTTCGTTCTTTCTCTTTATTTTTTTATTTTTATTTTTCATTTTATTTTGAGACACACAACAATGCCTCAGAAAATGCTACCAGGCGGCTTGCTTGCAGCTCAGTTCATCTGCAGTGGACCCTATTCCTTGCAACCAGTGCTCTTAAACTAGGTGGCCATCTTGGAATGGTATTGTCCATAGTTTATCATTGTTTACATTTCCAAGATATTTGCCATGTGGGAAAGATATGTCTGGCAACTTTGAATCCGCACAGTAAATATATTCTCCATGTGTACTTACATTCTAAGATGCCTCCCACTGTTGTTTTTGGCTTGTTTTCTTATTCCAAGCATACGCCTGCCATGTTTATGTGGACGTATTATTTGTTTTGTCTACTTTTTTATTATTTTAAATTATCTTGCATATACTTGTTAAGCTTGTGTGTTTGATTTTGACTGGTCGAGTAGGTGAATGCTAAAATGAGTTAAGAGGTGGATGAACTGGTGCAACAGTGTAAAGATGAATGACAGAGTGAATGTAGGATGATACATTGAATAGACAAATTCACCATTGTATGAAGAGGCTCTTCACTTATTAGCCAGACCTATTGGCATTGTCAACCCTTGTTTGGCATTTCCGGCTGCATTTATCTGTATTTGTTTTTTGTGCATATTATCCGTATCTATCCATTTGTTTTTCTTGCACTGAGAAATAGTGAAGCTCCACTAGCATATTTCAATTCAATGAATTGATATATGGACACTCCACTTTGTAGACTTATAAGGGGTTAGAGCTAGATGCATGGACATGTTTTGCAACAATGCTCATTTTAAAACACCAGTGTTTTAGTAAAAAAAATGCATGTTCACATCTTCAGCTTCTTAGGTATTTCTATGTTGTTTTTAGGTATGGCCTGACAGCTTAGCTCTTCCACAACGTGTCACTACTCTGAACATATACAAACAGCAGGCTTCCTAGAGAGAACTCTTCTCACCTCGTGTCATTGGTTGTTGGCTGTATCATGCTACCTTTAGGGAAGTGTTTCCATTGCAATGCATGAGGGACTATTTCATATCTGAAAAGTGCAATCATGAATGAAAAAGTTTATTGCACAGTTACTTAAAACCATTCGCAATATATCTTACATCAATAAGAATGGCAAAAAAGACACAATTCCTTAAAATCCTTCACAGCATATCTTAGATCTATAAAAGTTCACATAAAATTCTAGCCGGTTGCAGTTGTGAGGAAAATAATATTTGTATTAAAAAAAAAGTTATATAAACAACATTGCGACAGAGATCAATGTATCATTTGAAGATGTGCCTTATTCAAATTAACTGTTATTGGGAAACAAGGGAACCCGAAGGTAATATACTAGGGACCTTGGGCGTTAACTTTATACAAAAAACAGTGGACCCTAGTATTTGAGAGATCAGGGTAAGAATAGACCTACACTAAATAGTTAGTATGTCCTTTGTCCAGCAGGACAGGAATTTATTTGAAAAATGCACACAATAAACAATGAATCTTAAAGTAATGTCAAGTGGGCACTTGACATTACTTTAAGATTCATTGTTTATTGTGTGCATTTTACTAACTATTTAGTGTAGGTCTATTCTTACCCTGATCTCTCAAATACTAGGGTCAATTATTCAAATTAACAGCAAGTCTGTTTTCTATTTAATGGCTTGCTGCTATTCAAGACTCCTCCGGTGTTCTCAGGACCTTCTTCTTCAATAAGTCTTGTATGCAGTTCGTCCATATTTCTCCCAAATCTGGCCAAGTCTTTCGGTATGGTGCAAGAGAATAGAACCAAAACTGCTTCTTTCACTGTCCGAACTCTTTTTCGTAGCTGCATTGAAAAGTGCAATCATCACCCGTTTTCATCTCACGCATTCGGTGTAAGCAGAAAGCAGACCATCTTTTTAGGTTTCGCCTGGCGTTCACTGCGCAGCAGTGTCGCCCAGGCGAAATTTTTTGATCTCCAGTACTGGGGCTTTAACCCGCCTCTCTCTTCCATTCGCTAGCTCCATAACTGGAGGCTAGCCATTGGAAGAGAGATGTGTCAATCATTGTGGGAGCAGATTCGTGGGAGTTTCTGTGTTTTTTAAGCCCCGCCCCTTTTTTGCCATCATGTAGAGGTGGGCCATTGTAGGTGTTTCCTTTTCTTTTTTTTGCCAGGGCTCTTTGTTTAGGGCTGTTTTTTCATCAGTCTGTGCCAGCTTCGCTGCTCGCTCGCAGTCTCCTCCCTGTGCTCCCACTCTTTAAATGGCCGCCGTGCCGAGAACTCGTTTTACTTTTTACTCTGTCCCTTTAAAACAGCGAGGTAGCTGAGTAAATTATAAGCACACCACTCGCATATGAACGGACGCACATGTGCTCGGGCAGTGTGCCTCGTCGTGCGTGCTCCAGAGGTTGCCATGTGTGCACAGAGCTCATTGTGTGCTGCCAGCCATGTGCTCTGTTGTTCCTGCACTCGGCTCTCACAGGAGGGGGCAGTGCTGCTGCAGCCGCCGACCGAACACATGAGGAGAGAAAACACGCAGATGCCAGAAACCTTTCCTCCCCTCCTCCAGCTCGCTGGGACAAAGGCTTGCGTTTCCCCCCCCTTGTTTTATTTTTTATTCGGGAATGGATGTTTGACTCTCTAGAGCCTCTAAGCGTGGAAAGCCGTGGGCGGCCGCCAGCTCGCTGCGCATAACTGGATTCCCCAGGTAATGTTAACATTGCTTGTATACGTTTTTCTTATTTTTTATTACTACAGAGGGGCTCGTGGGACCACTGTGAAGAGATGTTTCGATTACTTATAACGGGGTGATACAAAAGCGGTTCGAAGGCTCCTCCTTTGACCCCTGACACCTACTTCTCGCCGTGCAGAGAGATGTGTTTACTCTTGTTTCCAAAACGCCATATCCTCAGGGCAGGAGTCCGCTTCGAGCCCTGGCTCTGCACGCGTTCTTATTGTTTACATCGTGACGTACACAGATACAATGGCACTCGAGGCTCGCCTCTCGTCGGATCATCTTCCTGCCTCCTGTGACCTCCGAGACCCGGAAGAATGTCACACGAGCCCTAACTCCAGGTAGACTCCCACCACCCGCTGTTCCGAGTGTCTCTGGGGGTGAACATGCTCGGTCCATAAACTCTGGCCCCAGGAACACCAGGGCCAGACAGCACTGCAGATGTACACTGCTGCCGGAGGAGGGGGGACAACCGACCCAGGCAGTAGAACGAGGGGACCAGACAGTGCTCCCTAGGCAGACAGCAGCCTCCCTTCCTGATGCTTTAAAGCAGCCAATGTGTACTCTGTTTATAGAAGGACCAATAAAACAAAAATACATCGTCCGATGATCGGCATCAGAGAGCGTGGGAAGAAGTTGGGGATGTGAGGCTTGAAAGAAGTTGGGGGCGTGAGGCTTGAAAGAAGCTGGGGGCGTGAGGCTTGAAAAGAAGTTGGGGGCGTGAGGCTTGAAAAGAAGTTGGGGGCGTGAGGCTTGAAAAGAAGTTGGGGGCGTGAGGCTTGAAAAGAAGTTGGGGGCGTGAGGCTTGAAAAGAAGTTGGGGCGTGAGGCTTGAAAAGAAGTTGGGGGCGTGAGGCTGAAAGAAGTTGGGAGCGTGAGGCTTGAAAGAAGTTGGGAGCGTGATGTTTGAAAGAAGTTGGGGGCCTGAGGCTTGAAAGAAGTTGGGGGCGTGAGGCTGAAAGAAGTTGGGGGCTTGAGGCTGAAAGAAGTTGGGGGCGTGAGGCTTGAAAAGAAGTTGGGGGCGTGAGGCTTGAAAAGAAGTTGGGGGCGTGTGGTGAATGTTAAACCTTAAGCAGAGACACAAAAATAATCTTCTCCCTCTCCCTCCCATCTCTCTCACTCCTTCCTGTCCTCACTCCTTCCTGTTCGTCTTCTCCCCTCCTTCCTATTTTTTCATCTCCCTTTTTCCTCCTCCCTCTCCTTCCCTCTCCCTTCTTCCTCTCCTCCTCGCTCTTCCTCCCTTCTCATCTCTTCCTCTCCTCTTTGTCTCCTCCCTTTTCTTCCCTTCTCCCCCGCCTCCCTCTTCTCACCTCTCTCCTCCCCATCCTCTTCTCCCCATCCACTTTTACCCTCTCTCTCTCTCTCACTTTTTTTCTCTCTCCCTCTTCATCCCTCTCCCCCTTTGCACAAAATAAGCCTGGAACATATTTGAGGCAGCAGACCAGTGGTAAACAAGCATTTACAATGCAACAGTCTCGCCTTTTCAAAAGTTAGAGCTATTGGCATTGTAAATGACAACATTTTTATTTATGTGTTGGTTTTGAAAACAGATAAATAAATGGCATTGTCGTTTACAATGCCATTAGCTCTAACTTTTGCAAAGGCGAGACCGTTGCATTGTAAATGCTTGTTTTTTTATTGGTTTCACGACAGAATCTTTTTTTAATCCATTTGTCGTACCTCCAGCGTGAGCCTGTCCTCACACTGGACTCTTACTGACTCTCCACATATGTCAGGGAGGGTTTTGAGAAGGGAATGACATACAATAACCTATCATATATGCTTCTGAGCGTTTATTGGAAGGTTAAGAAGATACACATGGCTGACAGTGTGATACTCTGGAATCGTGGGCATTGCCGTGATCTGTTATACAAATGAAAATAAGCATTGGCAAAACCAGTCAGCCTAGTTCTATCACACAGAAACAACATTTCTGCATGCCTTTATTTGCATGCATGTGATCGCATGAGTCACCCCATTCAAAGCTGACTTGTGTTTCTTATACTTGTTGTGAATCAGCACATTTACTGGATGGGCAGACATAACTGGCAGAACCTATAGAAAACGAAGCCTCACTTTCTTCTATCCTTTTTTTTAAATATATCTGCAGGAAATGCATATTTTCCGTCTTTAATTATAGATAGAAAGTAGTAAACACAAAAGACGGCACCGTAGTTACAAGCAAAGTCGTTCTCCACAAACACCCCCCTGACGTGGACATCCGTGCCAGCCAGGATCTTTCCAGTGGCTTCTCGAGGGTGGGGGCGGGGCAGATGGGGGCATGTGTCTCTGCTCTCTTTGCCCTCGCCCTGACTTGTGCCCCACCACCACAGCAGCTAAATGTACATGGAGGAGACACAGAAAAAACCAAGACACTGAACTTTCCACACGCATTCATTTGTCCAACCAGCTTTCATAGCAAAGAAGTGGCCTTTGTTTAAAATGTTTAAATCTGACTTCGTATAGGTATGCATATATCTGTATCTAAATATACATATATATGCTCACATACATGCAAAGTCAGAGTTCACCATTTTAAACAAACATGTATGTATTAAACTGGTGGCGCTAATGCCAATGTAGTTATAAGCGGAGTGTGACCTTCCATAGGAAAGTCACTTTAAGTTT
This sequence comes from Lissotriton helveticus, assembly GCF_964261635.1. Lineage (NCBI taxonomy): Eukaryota > Metazoa > Chordata > Amphibia > Caudata > Salamandridae > Lissotriton > Lissotriton helveticus. The sequence goes on along the minus strand of NC_136073.1, from coordinate 66,185,113 downwards.
TTTTCTTTCATAACTTTGGTGCTGTTTGATGAATCTGCATGAAACCTTCCCAAAAAAAGTTCACTTACTTAGTTTGGCTGCTTAATGGAAAGATTTGTGCTGATCCGTCAAGCGGGACCAAGAAAGAACAGGGTGCCCCGAAACATACATTTTCTATGTTAATTCCCATAGGAAACTTTGCTCTTCAATACAGAAAAAAACATCTAATCAGAATTACACCAAATTTGACAAAGTTAGAACTTTACTGGGACTGTCCGCTTTAAATATGTGCAGTCGTTTTTGACAAATGTGCATTTAACGTGGTGCTCTGTGCGGTCATGAAAGAGTTAATCTCCTAGTAAAGTTAGTGATCTCTGGACAATTGGGTCCAAAGGGACCCTTTTCTCCTGTTGGCCAATGGGGTCCCGTGGCACCCAGGACTGTATCACAGGACCTCGCATGCTGATTGGCCAACCACAACATCTCAGAAAAATGTTGTATCTCAGGAACTTGATCCCGTGTCCTGAAAAAATAAAATAATTAACAAATAAGGCAGCAGGGTAGGGGCACTCGGATCCTCAGGCACTTTTGGGAGAAGGACAGAGCGGGACTTTGCCCTTAGTGATGTTAAAAAAAATGGTAACGCATTTTCTATGCCACGGGTACGAAGATGCTCTACGGGACCCAGGGCAACCCTGCCATGAAGTTCTACAGTACTACAAGGGAGCCGCTGTACAAGTGTACGCCCCATGTTACCGCGGTACTGCGCGGTCTCCCTCTTTAGGGGGTTTTCAAGTAATAGGTGGTTGAATAATCTATAACTAGCATATTTCAGTGTTTGTTGGTTTTTTTAATATTGTTGCCTGTCTCATTCCAACCTCTAACTATGTCAGTTTAACCTTCATAGGAGGCACCACATGTTTTATCTGTGGTCCAATGTGTGCCCATAAAATCCTAGCAATGCCATTGGCTCTACCAAGAATCTTCAAGCAACACCTCTCAACACTTGATGGCTGCTTTTCATTGGCTGTCATAGTACTCCTGGGTGTATTTTCTTTAGTTAACAGGTTATCCAGAGTGTGAAGTTTCAGAGACAAGAGTTTCATTATCCTGTCACTAGTTGTGTGATCACTTACCCACTAGAGTCGCCCCTCTTAAATGTGTGTTGCTAACAGGCACTGATTGGTGGAGGTGTGGAAGAGGAAATTATTTTGGAGATATACTCCAAGATTTCTCTCGCCCATATAAGGCTTGATGCCTGATGCAGGAGGCCTTCAACTGGGGTTGGGCAGCGAAGAGGGTAAGTCAAGGGACCAGGCGGGCATCAATAACACTATTACTTTCAATAACTCCATCATGGCTTGACCCTTTTCTTGATAAAAATCACCACACGGTCTTTAAACATGTTCTGAAAACTCTATTGATTATTTCTGCAAACAATTAAAAACTTAGCAGAAAAATAGAAGTCACTCCTGATTGGGCACGTTCTAACCTGATCTCATCTGATTGGGCACGTTCTCACCTGATCTCTTCTGATTGGACACGTTCTCATCTGATTGGGCACGTTCTCACCTGATCTCATCTGATTGGACACGTTCTCACGCTCCATCTCTTCTCACTACTCCCCTCTCCTTTGCACTCTGAAGTAACTCTGGCTACACATAGCACATCTGAAACTCATCAATAATTAAAAGAGCGCCACGCCCTGCCTGCGATGCCTTATGTTCTACGACTAACAGGGTGAAAAGCTTCCAGAAATGATATGAAATTTAGAATTCGGCTACAACAGGTGATGTGGCTGCAACAGGTGACAAAAGAGGGGGGCGTTCCGAGAGTTAAACTAAGCACTTCTTTCTGGATAATAGGCCTCTCTGCAAACGTCACTTTTTGCCCTTAGGAAAGGTAAAATGAGCAATAAATAAGCAAGCATTGGCAAAGCCATAGGTCTTGCCTCTGAGAGATATATTGGCTTTGTCAATGTTTTTTAACATATTGTACAGAAGGGTGGCTGCTGTGCAGCATGGTTTTTTTAAAGTGCTATGAATCAGAAAGTGCTGATCATGTCCTAGTGCTTTGAGGGAGGACTGGTGAGGCAGGAGGCAACACGGACAACTGCCAGCACTGCCTGGGTTACAGCACTTTTTTAATTGTGGGGTAGGCGGCAGCACGGATAGCGTCTGGTTATCAACCTGGGCAACTGAGGGCGTGGGGTAAAATAAGTGTTATGATGCAGCCAGCGGTCCCAGTGTCATAGCACTTCTTGTAGTTATTGCAGGTGTGGGGCAACACAGACAACAGAGGGAGAGAGTGGCCGGGTGGGTGCAAGCAACATGGATAATGCAAAGAGGGAAGCAGATGGGGGCAAGCAGCACGGACAACAGAAGGAGGGAAGGGTGAGGAACACAGATGGGGGAAGAGTACACAAGGGAGATGAATGAACAACACACACACTCGTATAGCGCTTAACCAGAAAGAAAAAAATAGCGCCTAAAACAACAAACAATGAGAGGACACAATGTATCAATGCTCCAGGGGAGGGAAAAAACACGAATAGGAAGGAAGCCCAAGTCAGCTGACAAATCAGAAGCAAATAAATGAGCGGGACAATGGAGCCAACCAATGGTAAGCAATGGACGGCCTCTAAGCCCACTGTTAGAAAACAATGTGTCAGGCAAGAGGCAGTACATGTGCTGCCTTGGGCAAGACCTAAAAAACCTTTCATAAATGATTGTGGAGGTTTACTAAATGACGGACTCATTCACACCTCAAGCAGAAGGCAGGCCACAGTAAGCACACTTGTCTGTCTCTGTAACCCCGAGACGCTTGTTCAGTGCAGGATGTCAACTATGTATGAGGTTCATCACTGCTTACATTTTTTTATTTAAAAGTAACTACCACCTGCCATAGACTCCCATTGCCTTCTTGTAATAGTGTCTCTTCTACATTGTGCCCTTGCTTTGTAGGTGTTTGCACTTTATAAATTCAGTACACAGGCTCGCGCCTCGCTGCCAGCATTGAACCACTGTTGGATTCAAACATTCAAATGTTTTTTTTTTCAATATTAAAAATATGGGTTCCTAAATGAAGTTCGCCTACTGATTTTATAGCATTCGTGTTTTCCGGGTTCTTTTTACTCACCACTGCAATCTTGGCATAGAAAAAGATTTATTTAATTTCTGAGTTTATTCCCCTTGTACGAGCCAACATTTTCTAAACTAACACAGTGGCCTCGTTTGCATGATTCTGTCTCCAGATCTCACAGCCCTTTTCAAGAGTCATCCTTTCCCTCAGGCTGCTGATCTGCAGCACCCAATAATTAGAGCTTTGAAGTGAAATAATGCTAGGTGTGTGATCTTCCAGGAAAAGTGTTTACTAAGCCAGACACCAGCAAAACACGGCTGGAGGACGCCTTCTTGCTTGTGAGCTGCAGGCCTGTCCGGGTGCTTGTCTTGTCTCTGTGTGAGTGACAGCTGGACTCTGTGATGGGGAGATGTCCCACCTTCCCTCCCCTGCATGGATCCCTTCTCATCAGATCTGCTGTGAAGCCAATAGGAAGGTAGGATCAGGGAAACATGAGTGGATTAAAGGGACTGGGGGGTGGAGAGACAGGTGGAGCAAGAAAAAAGTAAGATGGAGCAGAATGGGTCATTACTAACAACATATACAGAGTGGACTTCAGACCCACCCCCTTAAACCATTGGCTTTGTTCAACTGGTCTTTCTCAGCCATAGGCTAGCGACGTTGTCAATTATATCTTGGTTCAGCACAGTGGAATATTCATTTCTTACCTAAAGCCTATTGGCTCTTTCGTTGTATGTTTCCACCGACAATCCAGGGCTTGCATTGAACTGCACGAGGGACTACTTCACGTCGATAGCCCACTTTGTCCATGCTTGCTTTGCCTCTCAAGTGTCTTTCTCTAATGTGCTATGGCTACACGTGTTATTAAAGCCTGACCTATGAGCTTGGCCAATGCGTGTTGCCTTTGCTGAGAAATCCAGGCTGCCCTGTATATTTTCAAACATCTTGGCTCGTCTTCGATAGAAGCATTAGAAAATTCTCTACTCGGACTACTAAAAAGCGCTGCGATGCCACACTAAGGGCTGAGTGTGCACTATAGAAAGGCAGCACAACCTCCTGGTTCGTGGATGCCGCTATCAAGGTCAAGACTAGCTTAAGCGCTATCTCATAGGTTTAAACAAGCAAGGCACTCCAGATGAAAGCGCTCATCCTCAACATTCCTCGCCACATATCCGCCCACCTGAAAAACCTGCACTGGCTACCCATGAACAAGAGGATCACCTTCAGGCTCCTCACCCACGCACACAAGGCTCTTCACGACATGGGCCCCGAATACCTCAACAGACGACTCTCGTTCTACACGCCCTCCCGACAACTCCGCTCCGCCAGCCTCACCCTCGCCACCGTCCCACGGATCCGCAGAACCACCACCGGAGAAAGATTCTTCTCCTACCTGGCGGCCAAGGCGTGGAACTCCCTCCACGCACACCTAAGAACTACCAGACCATCTCGCCTTCAGGAAACATCTCAAGACCTGGCTCTTTGAGCAGCAGTAGCACCCCCCCCCCCTTCAGCGGCTTGAGACCCTCACGGGTGAGTAGCACGCTCTATAAATGGACTGACTGATTGATTGATGAAAGGCAGCTTGGTGTGATAACATATAAAATATACAGCTCTTTCTACCAATCTGCTGTAAGCTGAACTCTTTACATCTGTGGCATTTGATGTACATGATGTGCTTTAAAAATAGGCTATAACTAAACTTAACTGGCTGTTAACAAGGTCAAACTGGTCTGTAGGGCTATGTAGCTATGCCAGAAGGGCTGGTCCGATGGGTAAGAGTGTGTGCTAGTTTTCTGGCTGTTTGTGGGCCTCTTATGTGGTCTAGTGGACTGGACTTTACTGTTGATTTCCCTCCTATTACCACTAGCATCGCCTGCAGGAAGCACAATAGCGTGCAGTCGCCCAAACTGTAAGAAGGCGCTTTGAGTTGGGTGGATTGGTGTCCACTACAAGGAATAATGTCACTCACTGTCTTGTTATGTCCAGGTAAAGGTGTCAGTAACTTAAACCTGATCTCAACCCTTGGTAGCACAGAGCAGACCGGCCTAACATAGAGAAAATGTGGAAAGCATTTAGAACAGCCAAAAACTCAAAAATACAACACAATAAAACTCCCTTTAAAATTTATAAAAATAGAGAAAAATGTAATGAACAAAATTGGACCAACCCAACACAGCAAAAATGCAATAAGGGAAACCAGAGATACTCTTTTGTAAAGAGTTTAAGTGGAAAAGGTGCTAAGAGGCGCACAGCACCAATGTCTGTCAATGGGTACTGTAGATCTGAATGTAGGCGCGGTTTGAGGCTGACTGAGTTTGAGGCTGACTGCGATGGAGCGTGGGACAGATGTACCAAGTAGATTGGGCCACTGGAACTTGAAAAGTTCCAGTGGAGGAGTGTGGTGCAGCAGCCAGGGCAGCTGACTTCGGAGCACAGGGTTCACCGTTCGATCCCCGGCTCCGGTGGCAGCTCAGCTCAGCACCATGTGACTCTGGGCAATAGCTCACAAAATTTCCACAATGGCCCCCAGCGCCTTGAGACCCGAAAGGGTGAGTAGTTTGCGCTTTACAAATACGGATTTACATTTACAAAAGGGACATAGTCATTTTTCTGAGTAAGAACTGTTCCCCATGCAAGACAAACTAGAATTTCAACCTCACACCATCGAACTACCGGTCGGAGACTTTTCGTGGTCGGTCCCATTGAAGCACTGAACTAAAGTGTTAAAAAGTTCTCAACCTTATTTTGGTGCATAAACAATCCCAGGAGGACACTTCCAAGGCCCCCAGGACCCCAGAGGAAGCACTCTGAAAGTCTCCGGTCATCAGCCAGAGGGCAACAGCAATGTCCGGTCCAGTTGCCACTGGTCAGTTGGGATTCTTCACAGAAATGCTTTATTGTGTTCCTTGAGCCAATCAGGGAATTGGAGCTATGGTCCTCTGAGATCTTACTGTCCTTGGATTTCAAGTTGAAGGGGGTCCAACCTCGTCGCGTGCTTCTCACAGGTCGCAGATGCCAAGTGCAGGAGCTTCAGTCTGCCTGGTGTGCTCTCGCACGTCCAGCAGTGTTCCGACGAAGGCTGTGAGAGGGTCCAGCTTTGGTCACCAGCCTGTGAGGGGGGAGGAATACCCTAAGACACTCCTGGTTCCTCTTTGACTAATGGAGGAAAGTTCCCCGGGCCCGGACCTATCCATTTTGCAGTAGTTCCTGTTAGCTTTACTGCAAGCACACCCAAAATGCAATGTTTCAGGGCAATCGTCTTCCACCACACTCAACCTGGGTTCTGAGGCTGGGGGTGTGAGCGAGGAGTGTACTATGGTAATCCTAGTGTCCTCCCACATCTAACACTAAAATTGAGTTTGAGTTCGGCACTGCACCCATAATAAACCCAGAGGCAGAAGTCTTGTAGGGCAAAAGCAGGGTCCTTCAGCAAACAGACAGGGGATATACACAAATTGTCCTGGCATCTTGGTCTCTTATTTTCAAGTTTGCCGAAGTGTTACATGTGGCTTATCAGACTTATTAGGCAGGATTTGGCAATAAGGTGTCAACAGAAGGGCTACAACCTCTATTCTATTCAGCTCAGAGGAGTCATCTCTGCCAATTAAAATCAGCCTATTGTGTGCTTCTGGGAGTAATTTCACACCTCTTTCACTCCTCTTCCCGGGAACCTTTGGAGTCAGCAGAGGCTAATGCTAATTAGTCTGTGATAGCTCATGCAGATAAAGGGAACATTCTAAAAGTTGCTTTTCCGTATTATTTATTAAAAATCCAACTTCGTCATTGAGTTGGATTCTCAATACTATTAAAAATAGTGGTTTCATTATTTGCCTAGCTGGTACCATTACAGTACTAGTATTTGTATCTCTACTCTGGTTTTCTATATAGACCATCTAAGCCTGCCATAGTGAAAATGTTTTTTTAGGCTGTGTCACTGTACGGGCACATTAACATTAATTTTCTACATGTCCCACTTTTAAATAACATGCATTTTACCTGGTGGCCTTCGAGGCCTACATAGGGACGACTTACTAATATTCAAAAGGGAGGTTTTTAGTATTTAATTTAACAGGTTGCATTGGAGGTTTTAGACTGTGGCAGTCTTGCTACAATGGTAGGCCTAAAGCCATGTTTTTCTTTGTCACACTAGTGAATGGCTTAATAATTGCTGAAGTCCCCAGGTGACATTTTCAACTTTCTATACCATGGGTGTATTATTTCTGCACCCTGTAGTATGGCTTATGAGAAAGTTAAATACACCAATCGGGGATTAGCCAACATCTACATTTTAGGGATTAGAGCATATGTAGTGGGCACTGGACAGCAGCGCCCCAGTCTGCATACTCTAAACACCTGCAATAAAATTCAGCAAAAAATGGGGGTGACCAAGCAAAAAGGTGCATTTTCTCACATATACCTTGCAAAACACTTGTACAGTGTGTCTTTACAAGAAAAAAACTGACTAAATGTGTAAATGTGGGACACATTTTCAGCTATCTGATTTGCTAATGTGGGGATCTTTTATTTTGGCACCCAAGCCCCTCTTTTCTGCCCAGTTTGAACCTGGCTGTTCATAGTACAAAGGGAAAATTAACCCGTTGCCTTTAGGCTGTTGTCTTTCCCCGCCCCTTTTCATTCTTTCCACAATTCCCAGTCCTGATGCTCTCAATCTTTTCTCTTCCACACCACCCTTGGGTATGATTCCCGGCAGCCGTGGCCCAAGAGTAGTGCGGCCTGGTGGGGGGCCGACAACAACGAGTGAAAATTGGATAAATAAATAATATTCCCTCCTCATCGTCGGTCGAGATCCCCCATCCCCCTCACCTGGCTCTACCGCTTTTACCTGCATGGGCTGTGGCTGATTCCGGGATAGGAAGCGCTTTCTGAAATCATCAGATGGCCCTAAAATGTGCCGCTTTTTATCTGGAGTTATCATTATTTTTGAGAGACCTGTTAAAAATACCCACTACAAAAAAAATTATTTACAAAAATATCCTTTCATAAACATCTAAATTGCACTTGAACATTGTGTGAACAAAACATCACCCTCAAATATGAAGGCCATAAATATCTGTACACTTTGCTCTTTCCCTTCACTACCATATACTCTTTAATGAAGCATTAAAAGAAAATGTATATTTTTGCCCAGAATTTTATTTAATCTGTGCAAAGAATTTACAAAAACATCTGCATGGTCTTGCTTGCCTCAGTGGCATTTTGCAGTACTAATTTCCCTTCTTTTGCCAAAGGCATTCAAATAATTACAAACAAAAAAAGTCTTAACCTGTTCAAATATCCTGTATTAGCTGTAAATGTAAATGTGTTTGTATTTATATAGCGCACTTCTACCCGGAGGCCTCGTAGCGCTGTGGAACCCATCCTGGCTTTCCTGTAAAATGTCCACTCCTGGGCACCCCCAAGGTGAAGCCAGGCATCCAAGCAAGCGCTGCTGGGGCCATTGTGAAGAATTAAGCAAGCTATTGCCCAGAGTGGGACCCATGATTAGACTAGGCACCGAGGCGAGAATTATCAGGTCCGGGGAAATTGAGTCCAAGAGCCGTCAAGGCGGGAATTGAACCCTGGTCCCAGGCCAGACCTCTGCATCAGGGTCTGCCGCTCTAACCATTGAGCCACGCTTCTCCACGGTAAAGTTTACAATTCCACGTCCCTCTGAATACATTATTAATCTCTAATTTCGGAAAGCTTTTGTAGGGTTTTCAATAAAGATTGAAGAGCTAAAAAGTATGGGTAGGGTAATTTTATTTATTTTTCTCAATCAACTTTCTCTCTCCTGTAGACTATGCGTTGATATTCATCCCAAAAACTGAGGTTTTCTTTGAATTTGACAAACTGCACCAATCGTGCCAATTTTTCCCTTCAATTTCATCCGCGTCCTTCCGCATTGCAAAGTGATCTTGAAGCCATATACCCAGATTCACAAAAAATCAGGAAGCGCTGCACGAAAATCTGCATTTCGAATGTTTAGAAAAGATGGTGTAGCGCCAAATTTAGAAGAGAGTCCTGTTCGATTAAAGGATGCCTTTTTGGCGCAATGCTGAATGTTGCATGACAATGTAAAGGTGAGCCAGCGTGGTCTTGCGTGATACTTGCACTCAAGATCCATTCCAAACACTATATTTTGCTTCATGACAACTGACCAAGGATAGGCCATATAAAATGTATCATTTTGCAGGGAGTTTGCATTACGTGTAGGAGTGTACTGCAATATTCCGCTTGCCAATTGTTTATTTTTGGTTTAGTTTGAAAGTGGGTTTTTATGCAAAGAGAGGGCATACCCTCTTTTTAGGTCTCAGCTAGACAATACTTGCGGTGTCTCTTCGAGACATATTGTATATGCTTTGTGGGCTTAAGCCCGTCCATAGGCTTCCCTTTTGCTGGCTCTATCGTCCATCTCCTATTCTTTCTCCCCATTTGTCCCTAGCATGCATGTGTCATGTCTCTTCCTGTGTTTAGCACTCTGAGAGCAGGGACCAATTACTATATCAATGCACTGATCACATTTTAGCATCTGTTTTAAGAATCACTTTTTCTTTGTTGAAAAGCAATTCACACGATCGCTCCTGTTTTTACTTGCTCCGAGCACCGCACCGTTTTTTAAACAGGCCTGTAAATCTTTTCTTATCTCATCACTTTTGCTGAAAATTTTAAAGCTGAGATCAAATTTCAGGTGCTGTTTCAGAGGGCGCCTGTTCCGTGCCCCCACCTCCTCCCTCATCACTGCTTGTTTTCCTTAATATTTATGGTAGTTTTTCTTTCTTTAACCCGTTGGCTGCTGCCGTCGGCCATTGGCCGACGGCAGCACTACCTCGCTGGTGCTGCCGTCGGCCTATGGCCGACGCGACCGCACCCGTTTTTTAAAACGGCCGCACTGCCGCAAAAAAGCGGAAGCAGCCAATGGGTTAATGCAAGACAGTTAAAACCAAAGTGCATTGATAATATAAGGTCTTCGTAAGTTTCTTGAGAATGAGAATAGAAGTTGAACAGCTTAAGGGGAAGATGTGTCAGTTAATGTTTACCTCCAAAATAAGGCAGTATTTTTTCAGGCTGAATAGGGGGGGCTCATGTAACAGACCCAAAGCTATTCACTGAGTGAGAAGAGTTTCACCACTCGCGTATGATCACGCAAGTTGCCTGGGTGACGTCAGACAGCAACGCCTGCAGCAGAGGAGCGAAGTGCTGGGAGCGGTGGCTTAGTCCACTGCTTCTTTCTTGACCTGCGCGCTCTGTGGCGGTGCTTCTGCGCCGTGAGAAACGCTAGTGGAACCTCCACCCTGACTCGTGCCCGGCTCAGTGCTGGATGCCTCTATGGCCACTGTGTGGGTAAAAGCGGTGGCTCTGAATTTATGCGCGACCTACCGCCCCTCGCAGAAGCCGCTTGATAGGCAGCGCAGCGCATTGTTTTGTGTGCTCATTTACTGCGGCTGAAGTGCGTGCTTAATTAACCCCTTGCATGCTCATGACGAGCTCAGCTCGTCATGGCCTTCAGAACGCTCGCATGCTGAGCTGAGCTCGTCATGAGCACCTGGGCGCTGTGCGCGCCGCCCCTCCCCCAGCACAGCGGGGGAATGTGCCCAGCAGGGAAGGGGTTAATAGAAAGGAAGAGGGTTGTCCATCCCCGCATAACTGCATAAAGCTCACCTGAGGGCCGCGTTGCGACAGTCCTAAAGAGTATGTTAGTGCAACACGCCTAAAGGCTGCTGTTTAGGCATTATAACCATTCCTGCGTACATTCTCGGGGGACGTGTGAGACATTGGCGTAGAACTCACATGGTGAAGATTACAAGAAACGCATGTCTCCACGGCTATTCTCTTCATTCTGGGGTACACCTGTTTCAGTTTATTGATTTCACTTATTAGTTCACTTGGTTTTTCTTTAGTGGAAACAAGTAATACCAACCCCAGGGTGCAATTTGTTAACGGAAAGCTCAGGGCAGGAAGTTAGTAGCCTTGAGGACATGGAGTCATCTAGTAACCATAAGGTTGGTGTATTGAGAGAGAAGTTGCTTTACAGGCGTGCAAAAATACTGTGTTTGGTAGGTCCGAAAAATCACCTCTTTGAGATTGTGCGGTTGACTCTGCTAATCAAGCCGGTACGTTGCCCGCTTAATGCTTCATTTACTATTTATTTAAATTTAATAATTTAAAAAACAGCACAAGATCTGAGCAAATATCAGACTTTTAATTTCCTGTTCCGCATTTTGCTTTTCACCTGCATTGCTGTCGCACGCAAGCCATGCCTGAGGAATGGAATGTGAACGATCCAACCCAGCGGCAAAGTAAAAATAAAACTCTTTAAATGCTACGTGTGTGCATTGTATAGATTTCACTTGCATGTGTTCAGCAGAGACCTTGTCACAAATCCACGCCGCATAATTCCACTACACATAACCCCACTCTGCACACAGAATTCCATGCCACACAATCCCACAATAAACTATTCCAATCCGACCCAAATAATTCCACTCCACATATCATCCACTACACTCCTTCTCTCAACTTTTTACCTCAAAATATATTTTGCGTGGAAACACTCATGGCCGCTCCTGTTTGTGCCTTTTTGCTCTGCGTCACACCGTTCCTGTACAAACTCACAGTAGGTGCGGGGCTTCCTTTTTAGGGCGTCTAACTATCTTTTTTGTCAGTCGCCCCGCACCCAGACTCCTTCCCCTGTCTGCTTCCCTCAATAATTGGAATCTGGAGTGAACTGCCAGTGTTGTGCCCTTCCAAGAAATGGTGAGACACCGTTCCAGCCGTCGCTGGCGCAGCCGGGAGGAGGTTGTGTGTGTGGGGGGAGGCAGTGACAGATGGGGAGTCCAGGGAAGCAGGCCCGCCTGCCCTTCTGCTCCTCTCACAGCGTGTCTCACTTCCGCCTCAGAAATTCAGGATTCCAAAGAGAGGACGAACAGGAAGTGACCTTTATTGATTGCAAAAAAAAAGAGCCACACTATGTAGAATCGTCAAACCTTGAGAAATATAGTGAGAATCATGTTTACAATGATTTAAATAAAATTCGGCTGTGTGAGGGAACGTGGCCTTATGGTCAGAGCTGCAGAAACCAGGGTTCGAGCCTCGGCTGAGCATCCTGTGATTCTGGGCAAATCACCTAATCTCCCTGTGCCCAAAAATGAACGTGTCCTTGTGTAAGGTAACTGGTGCGTGTGTAAAGCGTTCCAATAACGCGCTATATAAATCTGCAACAAAAAAATGTGTTGCGTCAACCTACGGTGTCCTATTGTGTCATTGTGTCAGGCTTCAACAGTCAAGCAAAAGACCCTCTTATATTAACGTAGCGCTTCTTACTGCTAGTGAGTCCACGAGGCGCTCTCCTGAGTGGACAGGTAGGGGGTGATTCCACTGGGCGAGTTTGGGAGGGAGGGTGCATTTTGTTGTATAGTGTGACCTATGTGGGAAGCATCGGGTGCTGTCCACGGGGCTGGACGGGGAACATCCTTTACAACGCAACTATTACAACGCAGTGCCATTACAACTAATCCATTACAATGCAGGTGCTTTTACAAAGCATGCTATTACAACGCAGGTGCTATTACAACGCATGTTATTACAGCGTAAGTATTATTTTTTATTTATGTTTCATTTGACTGTAAATGAAATATAAAATAAATTATTATTATTTAAAAATATATAGTAAAATAAAAAATAATTTAAAATGTAAACAATTAAGTTTATAATTTACAGATAATTAATATAGGTATTTGTAAATTAATTAAATAAAATATTTTAGTTATATTTAATAGTTCAAATTTAGAATAAAAAAATACTCAAGTATTAATACTCAAGTAAAATATTAAGTGTAATATCTCTGTATTTACATTTAATTATTAGATTAATGTTAAAAATGAAAAGTATATAATTAAATTAAATTAATTTAAATTAATAATTAATAATAAATAATTAATCTGGTTGGACGAGTGCTCCAGTTGCGGCTACAACTGGTCGCCGTGCTTGCGCGTGAGGTGGGGGCGGAAGCGCGCGCAGGAGAGAGGGCTGTGCTGGTAGGCCTGCTGGCCAACGGATGGGAAATGGGGTCAATTTTGGAGGTGCGCTTGTCTACTCAGTAGCATAGCAAGGAAGTCAGTTCAATTCAAATCCTCTTTATTTGATTCACAGGGTGTATCATAAAAGCGTACATAGGAAAGTGTAATGCAATAAAATAGATTAAAAACAAGGATAATAAAATGAAAACACAGTTTAGCGTAAGGCAGTAATAGCAAGAAAGTCATGGGCCCCGGTGCAGTCAAGGAAAATGTCCCCTTTGACTGCTGTTGGGGTGGTACAGTACATCAATTAACAGGGTGCAATGGGCCCTGGTGCCACTGCACCTGCTGCACCATTGCTAGCCACGCCCCTGTGGGTACTGGGGTCGGTGGTGTTTGGGCGCAGTCGGTCCCGTCCCGCCCTTCAGGCCTCGAGGTGCGCGCAGAGATGTCTCCCCCTGGCTGAGAGGGAGTTTCGCGGGAAGAGGCTCTCGCGGGACTTTCGGCCCATGAAGGGGCCTGTCGAGTTCGATCCGGTGCCGGGGCTTGTCCAGTGGAAGACGCAGAGCGCCTTGAAGGAAGGACTTCTAGCCACACAATGAGAGCGCTAAGGCCGGGGAACGTCAATGAGTTACAGAAAAGAGGTAGAATAGAGAACTGGAATTCACAAACGGGCTACAAAGAGAAGATGGCGTCTCTTGATGGATTGGTAAATTAAGTGCTCACTGCTGACATCTGGTGCTCACTGCTGACATCTGGTGCTCACTGCTGACATCAGGTGATCTGCGTGTCCAATCCCATCTCCGGCTTCCCAGATTGGTAGAACGAGGACCCTTTAATTGGTTAACAGTAACACCTGCTATCTGCAGCACTAAGAAACGAAAGGACTGTAGGTTGAAGCGCTATATGAAACAAGCATTGGAAATGCAATAGGTCTCGCATTAGAAAAGTTGTAGTTATTGGTCTTGTAAATGACATATTTTATTTATTTGTTGGTTTTTAAAATTGCTAAATTGATGGCTTTGTCATTTACAATGCCAATAGTTATAACTTTCGCGAATGTGACACCTATAGCATTTGGAATGCAACATGTTTTGTATTTACGTGACTTAGATGGCAGCTCTGGTCGTTAGGCCACATCTCTAGAGAGCAGGAGAGTGCAGCAGGGGAGAGAAGCACAGCAATGCAAAAGGTCTCGCATTAGGAAAGTTTGAGCTATTGGTATTGTAAAGGACACATTTTTTATTTATGTGCTTGTTTTGAAAATAGCGAAATTAATAGCTTTGTTATTTACAATGCCAATAGTTTTATCTTTCGCAAATGTGACACCTATTGTAACACAATATGTGTTGTGAGTGAGGGTGAGGGGTTGAGGGTGAGTGAGGGTGAGGGGTTGAGGGTGAGTGAGGGTGAGGGTGAGTGAGGGTGAGGGGTTGAGGGTGAGTGAGGGTGAGGGGTTGAGGGTGAGGGAGGGTGAGGGGTTGAGGGTGAGTGAGGGTGAGGGTGAGTGAGGGTGAGGGGTTGAGGGTGGGCGAGGGGTTGAGGGTGGGCGAGGGGTTGAGGGTGAGAGGGTGAGGGTGGGTGAGGGTGAGTGAGGGTGAGGGGTTGAGGGTGAGTGAGGGTGAGAGAGTGAGGGTGAGTGAGGGGTTGAGGGTGAGTGGTTGAGGGTGAGTGAGGGTGAGGGTGAGGGGTTGAGGGAGGGTGAGGGGTTGAGGGTGGGTGAGGGTGAGGGGTTGAGGGTGAGTGAGGGTGAGTGAGGGTGAGTGAGGGTGAGTGAGGGTGAGTGAGGGTGGGTGAGGGTGAGTGAGGGTGAGTGAGTGTGAGTGAGGGTGAGTGAGGGTGAGGGTGAGTGAGGGTGAGTGAGGGTGAGGGGTTGAGGGTGAGTGAGAGTGAGGGTGAGTGAGAGTGAGGGTGAGTGAGGGGTTGAGGGTGAGGGGTTGAGGGTGAGTGAGGGTGAAGGTGAGGGGTTGAGGGTGAGTGAGGGTGAGTGAGGGTGAGAGTGAGGGTGAGTGAGGGTGAGGGTGAGTGAGGGTGAGGGTGAGGGTGAGGGTGGGTGAGGGTGGGTGAGGGTGGGTGAGGGTGGGTGAGGGTGGGTGAGGGTGAGTGAGGGTGAGTGAGGGTGAGGGTGGGTGAGGGTGGGTGAGGGTGAGGGTGAGGGTGAGTGAGGGTGAGTGAGGGTGAGGGGTTGAGGGTGAGTGAGGGTGAGTGAGGGTGAGTGAGGGTGAGTGAGGGTGAGTGAGGGTGAGTGAGTGAGTGAGGGTGAGTGAGGGGTTGAGGGTGAGGGGTTGAGGGTGAGGGGTTGAGGGTGAGTGAGGGTGAGGGTGAGGGGTTGAGGGTGAGGGGTTGAGGGTGAGTGAGGGTGAGTGAGGGTGAGGGTGAGGGTGAGTGAGGGTGAGGGTGAGTGAGGGTGAGGGGTTGAAGGTGAGGGTGAGGGGTTGAGGGTGAGTGAGGGTGAGTGAGGGTGAGTGAGGGTGAGAGTGAGGGTGGGTGAGTGAGGGTGAGGGTGAGTGAGGGTGAGTGAGGGTGAGTGAGGGTGAGTGAGGGTGGGTGAGGGTGAGTGAGGGTGAGGGTGAGGGTGAGTGAGGGTGAGGGGTTGAGGGTGAGTGAGGGTGAGTGAGGGTGAGGGTGAGTGAGGGTGAGTGAGGGTGAGGGGTGAGGGTGAGGGTGAGGGGTTGAGGGTGAGTGAGAGTGAGGGTGAGGGTGAGTGAGGGTGGGTGAGGGTGGGTGAGGGTGAGTGAGGGTGAGTGAGGGTGTGAGGGTGAGGGTGGGTGAGGGTGAGGGTGAGGGTGAGTGAGGGTGAGGGTGAGTGAGGGTGAGGGTGAGTGAGGGTGAGGGTGAGTGAGGGTGAGGGTGAGTGAGGGTGAGTGAGGGTGCGTGAGGGTGAGTGAGGGTGAGTGAGGGTGAGGGGTTGAGGGTGAGGGGTTGAGGGTGAGTGAGGGTGAGGGGTTGAGGGTGAGTGAGGGTGAGTGAGGGTGGGTGAGGGTGAGTGAGGGTGAGGGTTGAGGGTGAGTGAGGTGAGTGAGGGTGAGTGAGGGTGAGGGGTTGAGGGTGAGTGAGGGTGAGGGTGAGTGAGGGTGAGTGAGGGTGAGGGGTTGAGGGTGAGTGAGGGTGAGGGTGAGTGAGGGTGAGGGGTTGAGGGTGAGTGAGGGTGAGGGGTTGAGGGTGAGGGGTTGAGGGTGAGTGAGGGTGAGGGGTTGAGGGTGAGTGAGGGTGAGGGGTTGAGGGTGAGTGAGGGTGAGTGAGGGTGGGTGAGGGTGAGGGGTTGAGGGTGAGTGAGGGTGAGGGTGAGTGAGGGTGAGGGGTTGAGGGTGAGGGGTTGAGGGTGAGTGAGGGTGAGGGGTTGAGGGTGAGTGAGGGTGAGTGAGGGTGGGTGAGGGTGAGTGAGGGTGAGGGGTTGAGGGTGAGTGAGGGTGAGGGTGAGTGAGGGTGAGTGAGGGTGAGGGGTTGAGGGTGAGTGAGGGTGAGGGTGAGTGAGGGTGAGGGTGAGTGAGGGTGAGGGGTTGAGGGTGAGTGAGGGTGAGGGTGAGTGAGGGTGAGGGGTTGAGGGTGAGTGAGGGTGAGGGGTTGAGGGTGAGGGGTTGAGGGTGAGTGAGGGTGAGGGGTTGAGGGTGAGTGAGGGTGAGGGGTTGAGGGTGAGTGAGGGTGAGTGAGGGTGGGTGAGGGTGAGGGGTTGAGGGTGAGTGAGGGTGAGGGTGAGTGAGGGTGAGGGGTTGAGGGTGAGTGAGGGTGAGGGTGAGTGAGGGTGAGGGTTGAGGGTGAGTGAGGGTGAGGGTGAGTGAGGGTGAGTGAGGGTGAGGGGTTGAGGGTGAGTGAGAGTGAGGGTGAGTGAGAGTGAGGGTGAGTGAGGGGTTGAGGGTGAGGGGTTGAGGGTGAGTGAGGGTGAGGGGTTGAGGGTGAGTGAGGGTGAGGGGTTGAGGGTGAGTGAGGGTGAGTGAGGGTGAGGGTGAGGGGTTGAGGGTGAGTGAGGGTGAGTGAGGGTGAGTGAGGGTGAGGGTGAGGGTGAGTGAGGGTGAGGGTGAGTGAGGGTGAGGGGTTGAGGGTGAGTGAGGGTGAGGGTTGAGGGTGAGTGAGGGTGAGGGGTTGAGGGTGAGTGAGGGTGAGGGGTTGAGGGTGAGTGAGGGTGGGTGAGGGGTTGAGGGTGAGTGAGGGTGAGGGGTTGAGGGTGAGTGAGGGTGAGGGTGAGGGTGAGTGAGGGTGAGGATGAGTGAGGGGTTGAGGGTGAGTGAGGGTGAGGGGTTGAGGGTGAGTGAGGGTGAGGGGTTGAGGGTGAGTGAGGGTGAGGGTGAGGGTGAGGGGTTGAGGGTGAGGGTGAGTGAGGGTGAGGGGTTGAGGGTGAGTGAGGGTGAGGGTGAGTGAGGTTGAGGGTGGGTGAGGGTGAGTGAGGGTGAGGGGTTGAGGGTGAGTGAGAGTGAGGGTGAGTGAGGGGTTGAGGGTGAGTGGTTGAGGGTGAGTGAGGGTGAGGGTGAGGGGTTGAGGGTGAGTGAGGGTGAGGGGTTGAGGGTGAGTGAGGGTGAGGGGTTGAGGGTGAGTGAGGGTGAGGGTGAGGGGTTGAGGGTGAGTGAGGGTTAGGGTGAGTGAGGGTGAGGGTGAGTGAGGGTGAGGGTGAGTGAGGGTGAGTGAGGGTGGGTGAGGGTGAGTGAGAGTGAGGGTGAGGGTGAGTGAGGGTGAGTGAGGGTGAGGGGTTGAGGGTGAGGGGTTGAGGGTGAGTGAGGGTGAGTGAGGGTGAGGGGTTGAGGGTGAGTGAGGGTGAGTGAGGGTGAGTGAGGGTGAGTGAGGGTGAGGGTGAGTGAGGGTGAGGGGTTGAGGGTGAGTGAGGGTGAGGGGTTGAGGGTGAGGGAGTGAGGGTGAATGAGGGTGAGTGAGGGTGAGTGAGGGTGAGGGTGAGTGAGGGTGAGGGGTTGAGGGTGAGTGAGGGTGAGTGAGGGTGAGGGGTTGAGGGTGAGTGAGGGTGAGGGGTTGAGGGTGAGTGAGGGTGAGGGGTTGAGGGTGAGTGAGGGTGAGGGGTTGAGGGTGAGTGAGGGTGAGTGAGGGTGAGGGGTTGAGGGTGAGGGTGAGTGAGGGTGAGGGGTTGAGGGTGAGTGAGGGTGAGTGAGGGTGAGTGAGGGTGAGGGGTTGAGGGTGAGTGAGGGTGAGTGAGAGTGAGGGTGAGTGAGGGGTTGAGGGTGAGGGGTTGAGGGTGAGTGAGGGTGAGGGGTTGAGGGTGAGTGAGGGTGAGGGGTTGAGGGTGAGTGAGGGTGAGGGGTTGAGGGTGAGTGAGGGTGAGGGTGAGTGAGGGTGAGTGAGGGTGAGGGTGAGGGTGAGTGAGGGTGAGGGGTTGAGGGTGAGTGAGGGTGAGGGTGAGGGGTTGAGGGTGAGTGAGGGTGAGGGTGAGTGAGGGTGAGTGAGGGTGGGTGAGGGGTTGAGGGTGAGTGAGGGTGAGGGGTTGAGGGTGAGTGAGGGTGAGGGGTTGAGGGTGAGTGAGGGTGGGTGAGGGGTTGAGAGTGAGGGTGAGTGAGGGTGAGTGAGGGTGAGGGTGAGTGAGGGTGGGTGAGGGTGGGTGAGGGTGAGTGAGGGTGAGTGAGGGTGAGGGTGAGTGAGGGTGAGTGAGGGTGAGGGGTTGAGGGTGAGTGAGGGTGAGGGGTTGAGGGTGAGTGAGGGTGAGGGTGAGGGGTTGAGGGTGAGGGGTTGAGGGTGAGTGAGGGTGAGGGTGAGGGGTTGAGGGTGAGTGAGGGTGAGGGGTTGAGGGTGAGTGAGGGTGAGGGTGAGGGGTTGAGGGTGAGTGAGGGTGAGGGGGTGAGTGAGGGTGAGGGGTTGAGGGTGAGTGAGGGTGGGTGAGGGGTTGAGAGTGAGGGTGAGGGTGAGTGAGGGTGAGTGAGGGTGAGTGAGGGTGAGGGTGAGTGAGGGTGAGTGAGGGTGAGTGAGGGTGAGGGTGAGTGAGGGTGAGTGAGGGTGAGGGGTTGAGGGTGAGTGAGGGTGAGGGGTTGAGGGTGAGTGAGGGTGAGGGGTTGAGGGTGAGGGGTTGAGGGTGAGTGAGGGTGAGGGTGAGGGGTTGAGGGTGAGTGAGGGTGAGGGGTTGAGGGTGAGTGAGGGTGAGGGGTTGAGGGTGAGTGAGGGTGAGGGTGAGGGGTTGAGGGTGAGTGAGGGTGAGGGGGTGAGTGAGGGTGAGGGGTTGAGGGTGAGTGAGGTAACCTGGCATGGTAACCTGAAAAAAATGTGGGTGTGAGCCATGTGAAGGGGTCTGCGGTGAGTGTGAGACCCGAAAATGCAGAAGTCGGGAAGGAGAGGCTGCGGGTAAGGGAGTGCACGAAAGTGAATGTGCACAAATGGGGCCATGCGGTGGGCGACCAAAGCAGAAGCGGCTGGCAGAATAAGCGGGCCAAGGCCGAGAGTCCACTGGGTGCACGCGTCCTACCCGGAAATGGCTGGGGGATAGGTGGGGAATGGCATGGTAACCTGAAAAAAAGGTGGGTGTGAGCCATGTGAAGGGGTCTGCGGTGAGCGCGAGACCCGAAAAGGCAGAAGTGGGGAAGGAGAGGCTGCGGGTAAGGGTATGCACGAAAGTAAAATGTGCACAAATAGGGCCATGCGGTGGGCGAACAAAGCAGAAGCGTCTGGCAGGATGGTGGTGCCGGAATAAGCTGTGCACATGTCAGGCCATGCTTCGAGTAACTTATAGAGATGCGGCTGACAGGATAGTAGGGTTGAGAGCAAAAGCGCCGAAGGGGCGCCTGTGTATATGCTGCTAATAATTTAAAAAAATGCATATGAGAACTGTATTATCGCAAATGATGGAAAGATATCTCACCTGAAAGAAAAACAAGAAAGGAAACAAGACGGAGGGCATTGCTGTGGGGAGGGGGGGGGAGGAGAAATGCACACGGTGGGCAGGGGAGGGGGCGGAGCGGGGAGAGCGGCATGAGGGTGTGAAGCAGCCGGGCCTTTGAAGTGAAGCTAAGCTTCACTTCAAAGGTGTGGGAGGAGTGCGGCTGAGGGAACAGACGGCGATTTGGTGATGTGCACGCGCATTTTAGGTCA
Source organism: Lissotriton helveticus (assembly GCF_964261635.1). NCBI lineage: Eukaryota > Metazoa > Chordata > Amphibia > Caudata > Salamandridae > Lissotriton > Lissotriton helveticus. The sequence continues at coordinate 66,165,020 of NC_136073.1, read as the reverse complement.
ATGCGCAAGCGCATTGACCTAAAAGCCACGGGCACAGCACCAAATCGCCGCAGTTAGGTAAACTTTGTTTAAAGCCCTATAGTCTCGCTCTGCTCAATGCGCATGCGCATTGACAGGCGAGACCTAAAAAATGGTAACATTATTATAAGTAGAGGGTCTTTCGTAAAGCTTTCCGACACGGTGGGGTGAGGTGGGGCCTAGAAGAAGCTGAGTTAACCCCCCTGCCTCCCCCCACACGCCTGGGAGGAACGCTGGGGCAGGAAAGCTTTTCATCTTTCTTGCCTTTGACAACTTTCTACTGGAAAGAGACTTCTCTAAGCACTCCGCATCACAGCCCCCAGCATCAGAGGCGTGGAGGGCCGCGGCACCGGCTGCACACCCGGCCGAGGCATGACTAAAGGGGTCGGCAGCCGAGGCCGCAGGGGGTGAGCTGTCCAGGGCTGATGAAGAGGGTGAGGGGGCTGCTTCCCTGCAGAGGAGGGGCGTGCCTTGATTGTGCGGTGGAAGAGATATCCGGAAGAGAGACTGAAAGAGACAGCTTGGAAGTTGGAATGTATTGTGTAGGAAAACCTAATGAAATCCTGTATAATACCTCGGTGGGTGATGTGCCTGCTGTAGAGATCTGTTTGCTTCAATCAGGTCATATGTGTTTGTCTATTTAGGATAGCTCAGTAGGTTAATAGGGCTGCTGCAGAGATGTATTTGTACCCTGCATGTCACTGTTCAATCTCAGTAAGGTAGCTCAGTGGGTTAACGTAGCAGCCAGGATCTCTGTCACCTTCGAGCAGTCCTGTCTTTGTATCCAACACCACTCTATTCTGACACGTCTAGGCCCGCACTACTGACGGAGTATCAACTACAAGTTCCAGCATGCAATTCGCTTTTTACTAAAAAGCCAGGTCTGCCTCACCTGACGAGACAGCTGTGACGAGCGATCTATCGTTTCGAGTGCCCTTGTTGCCAAGGAGATCTTTCGTGTTGTAAAAAATACTTCTGCTCTGATCATCTGACATTATCGATAACACAATAGAAGTGTTTATCTATTGATGTTGACATTCGTGTTTACCTCGTACACACGAGTGTCTCAGAGAGGGGTGTCGTGGACAAACCCCCATTAATCCCTGCTTGCTCTCCTCCTCCCCATCTGTGCCCCCACTCTTGCCCCATCCCCCCTCCACCCGGCGGCAGCCTCCCTGGGGCTATTGCCATGACGAAGGCCGAGGATGCTGCCCCTGACCAGGGCGGGTCTGACGAGCACCGCCGAAGGGGCCCCAGTCACCGCCCGCTTCCGGGGAGCGCCGAGCATGCCTCCTTGGGACCGACACCTCTTCCGGGGTCCCCCTGACGGAGTAAAGTAAAAGTAAAGTCCACATTTGTAAAGCGCACAATCACCCGTTAGGGTCTCTAGGCGCTGGGGGCCGTCGGGAAGATTAAGCAAGCTATTGCCCAGAGTCACATGGTGCTGGGCTAACCTGCCGCCGGACCCGAGGATCGAACCGTAAGCCCCCGGGTTCTGAAGTCAGTCACCCTGGCCACTGCGCCACACCTCTCCCTCGGACCATCGCCCTGTCACTCCAGAGAGTGAGTTCACCGCTGACCAGCGTCCGTCACTCCAGAAAGTGAGCTCACCGCTGACCAGCGTCCGTCACTCCAGAGACTGAGCTCACCGCTGACCAGCGTCCGTCACTCCAGAGACTGAGCTCACCTATGACCAGCGTCCGTCACTCCAGAGACTGAGCTCACCGCTGACCAGCGTCCGTCACTCCAGAGACTGAGCTCACCTATGACCAGCGTCCGTCACTCCAGAGACTGAGCTCACCGCTGACCAGCGTCCGTCACTCCAGAGACTGAGCTCACCGCTGACCAGCGTCCGTCACTCCAGAGACTGAGCTCACCTATGACCAGCGTCCGTCACTCCAGAGACTGAGCTCACCGCTGACCAGCGTCCGTCACTCCAGAGACTGAGCTCACCTATGACCAGCGTCCGTCACTCCAGAGACTGAGCTCACCGCTGACCAGCGTCCGTCACTCCAGAGACTGAGCTCACCGCTGACCAGCGTCCGTCACTCCAGAGACCGAGCTCACCTATGACCAGCGTCCGTCACTCCAGAGACTGAGCTCACCGCTGACCAGCGTCCGTCACTCCAGAGACTGAGCTCACCTATGACCAGCGTCCGTCACTCCAGAGACTGAGCTCACCGCTGACCAGCGTCCGTCACTCCAGAGACTGAGCTCACAGAGAGTGAGCTCACCGCTGACCAGCGTCCGTCACTCCAGAGCGTGAGCTCTGGCGGCAGTCACTCCTTTTCTACGCACTCTGTAGCTACAGCACCTTCTCCATTGCGCCGGGTTCAGGCCTTCCTTTTGAAGGGCCCCGCCCTAGTCCAGTTCATACTGGAATATGTGCCCTTTCCCAGCTCGTTTTCTTTTTTGCTAAAAAATGTTTGTAGCCTCCTTCACTTTACAGCTAGATTGGCGCTACATCAGCACGTTTGTAGAACTGGTGATGGGCCCTGGTGATGTACACAAAACACACACAAAGGCACCATTTGTTTCCTTTCCCTCCTGGAGTGATGTCACAGTCGCTTGTCTGGTTCCTGGAGTGATGTCACAGTCGCTTGTCTGGTTCCTGGAGTGATGTCACAGTCGCTTGTCTGGTTCCTGGAGTGATGTCACAGTCGCTTGTCTGGTTCCTGGAGTGATGTCCTAGACATATGTCTGGTTTATCTAGTGATCTCACATTCGCTTGTCTGGTTCCTGGAGTGATGTCGCAGTTTGATGTCTGGTTCCTGGAGTGATGTCACAGTCGAATGTCTTGTTCCTGGAGTGATGTCACAGTCGCTTGTCTGGTTCCTGTAGTGATGTCACAGTCGAATGTCTTGTTCCTGGAGTGATGTCACAGTCGCTTGTCTGGTTCCTGGAGTGATGTCACAGTCGCTTGTCTGGTTCCTGTAGTGATGTCATAGACATATGTCTGGTTTCTCTAGTGATGTCACATTCGCTTGTCTGGTTCCTGGAGTGACAGTCGCTTGTCTGGTTCCTGGAGTGATGTCATAGACATATGTCTGGTTTCTCTAGTGATGTCACATTCGCTTGTCTGGTTCCTGGAGTGATGTCACAGTCGCTTGTCTGGTTCCTGTAGTGATGTCATAGACATATGTCTGGTTTCTCTAGTGATGCCACATTCGCTTGTCTGGTTCCTGGAGTGATGTCACAGTCGCTTGTCTGGTTCCTGTAGTGATGTCATAGACATATGTCTGGTTTCTCTAGTGATGTCACATTCGCTTGTCTGGTTCCTGGAGGGATGTCCCAGTCGAATGTCTTGTTCCTGGAGTGATGTCACAGTCGCTTGTCTGGTTCCTGGAGTAGTGATGTCGCAGTTTGATGTCTGGTTCCTGGAGTGATGTCGCAGTTTGATGTCTGGTTCCTGTAGTGATGTCACAGTCACTTGTCTGGTTCCTGTAGTGATGTCATAGACAAATGTCTAGTTTCTCTAGTGATGTCACATTCGCTTGTCTGGTTCCTGGAGTGATGTCCCAGTCGAATGTCTTGTTCCTGGAGTGATGTCGCAGTTTGATGTCTGTTTCCTGTAGTGATGTCACAGTCGCTTGTCTGGTTCCTGGAGTGATGTCACAGTCTGTCTGGTTCCTGGAGTGATGTCACAGTCACTTGTCTGGTTCCTGGAGTGATGTCACAGGCGAATGTCTGGTTCCTGTAGTGATGTCACATGCGCTTGTCTGGTTCCTGGAGTAATGTCACAGTCAAATGCCTTGTACCTGGAGTGATGTCACAGTCGAATGTCTTGTACCTGGAGTGATGTCACAGTCGAATGTCTGGTTCCTGAGTGTTGTCACAGTCGCTTGTCTGGTTCCTGGAGTGTTGTCACAGTCGCTTGTCTGGTTCCTGGAGTGATGTCACAGACATATGTCTGGTTCCTGGAGTGATGTCACAGTTGCTTGTCTGGTTCCTGGAGTGATGTCACAGTCGCTTGTCTGGTTCCTGTAGTGATGTCATAGACATATGTCTGGTTTATCTAGTGATGTCACATTCGCTTGTCTGGTTCCTGGAGTGATGTCGTAGTTTGATGTCTGGTTCCTGTAGTGATGTCAAAGTCGCTTGTCTGGTTCCTGTAGTGATGTCACAGTCGAATGTCTTGTTCCTGGAGTGATGTCACAGTCGCTTGTCTGGTTCCTGTAGTGATGTCATAGACATATGTCTGGTTTCTCTAGTGATGTCACATTCGTTTTTCTGGTTCCTGGAGTGATGTCACAGTTTGATGTCTGGTTCCTGTAGTGATGTCACATTCGCTTGTCTGGTTCCCGGAGTGATGTCACAGTCGCTTGTCTGGTTCCGGTAGTGATGTCATAGACATATGTCTGGTTTCTCTAGTGATGTCACATGCGCTTGTCTGGTTCCTGGAGTAATGTCACAGTCGAATGTCTTGTACCTGGAGTGATGTCACAGTCGAATGTCTGGTTCCTGAGTGTTGTCACAGTCGCTTGTCTGGTTCCTGGAGTGTTGTCACAGTCGCTTGTCTGGTTCCTGTAGTGATGTCACAGTCGAATGTCTTGTTCCTGGAGTGATGTCACAGTCGCTTGTCTGGTTCCTGTAGTGATGTCATAGACATATGTCTGGTTTCTCTAGTGATGTCACATTCGTTTTTCTGGTTCCTGGAGTGATGTCACAGTTTGATGTCTGGTTCCTGTAGTGATGTCACATTCGCTTGTCTGGTTCCCGGAGTGATGTCACAGTCGCTTGTCTGGTTCCGGTAGTGATGTCATAGACATATGTCTGGTTTCTCTAGTGATGTCACATTCGCTTGTCTGGTTCCTGGAGTGATGTCCCAGTCGAATGTCTTGTTCCTGGAGCGATGTCACAGTCGCTTGTCTGGTTCCTGGAGTGATGTCCCAGTCGAATGTCTTGTTCCTGGAGTGATGTCACATTCGCTTGTCTGGTTCCTGGAGTGATGTCGCAGTTTGATGTCTGGTTCCTGGAGTGATGTCGCAGTTTGATGTCTGGTTCCTGTAGTGATGTCATAGACATATGTCTGGTTTCTCTAGTGATGTCACATTCGCTTGTCTGGTTCCTGGAGTGATGTCCCAGTTGCTTGTCTGGTTCCTGGAGTGATGTCACAGTCGTTTGTCTGGTTCCTGGAGTGATGTCACAGTCGAATGTCTTGTTCCTGGAGTGATGTCACATTCGCTTGTCTGGTTCCTGGAGTGATGTCCCAGTCAAATGTCTTGTTCCTGGAGTGATGTCACATTCGCATGTCTGGTTCCTGGAGTGATGTCGCAGTTTGATGTCTGGTTCCTGGAGTGATGTCGCAGTTTGATGTCTAGTTCCTGGAGTGATGTCACAGTCGAATGTCTGGTTCCTGAGTGATGTCACAGTCACTTGTCTAGTTCCTGGAGTGATGTCACAGTCGAATGTCTTGTTCCTGGCGTGATGTCACAGTCACTTGTCTGGTTCCTGGAGTGATGTCACAGTCGCTTGTCTGGTTCCTGGAGTGATGTCATAGACATATGTCTGGTTTCTCTAGTGATGTCACATTCGCTTGTCTGGTTCCTGGAGTGATGTCACAGTCGCTTGTCTGGTTCCTGTAGTGATGTCACAGTCGAATGTCTTGTTCCTGGCGTGATGTCACAGACAAATGTCTGGTTCCCGTAGTGATGTCACATTCGCTTGTCTGGTTCCTGGAGTAATGTCACAGTCGAATGTCTTGTACCTGGAGTGATGTCGCAGTCGAATGTCTTGTTCCTGTAGTGATGTCACAGTCGAATGTCTTGTTCCTGTAGTGGTGTCACAGTCGAATGTCTGGTTCCTGAGTGATGTCACAGTCGAATGTCTGGTTCCTGAGTGATGTCGCAGTCGAATGTCTGGTTCCTGAGTGATGTCGCAGTCTGATGTCTGGTTCTTGGTGTGATGTCACAGTCGAATGTCTGGTTCCTGAGTGATGTCGCAGTCTGATGTCTGGTTCTTGGTGTGATGTCACAGTCGAATGTCTTGTTCCTGTAGTGATGTCACAGTCGAATGTCTGGTTCCTGAGTGATGTCACAGTCGAATGTCTGGTTCCTGAGTGATGTCGCAGTCTGATGTCTGGTTCTTGGTGTGATGTCACAGTCGAATGTCTGGTTCCTGAGTGATGTCGCAGTCTGATGTCTGGTTCTTGGTGTGATGTCACAGTCGAATGTCTGGTTCCTGAGTGATGTCACAGTCGAATGTCTGGTTCCTGAGTGATGTCGCAGTCTGATGTCTGGTTCTTGGTGTGATGTCACAGGTGGATACCTGACTTCTGGAGCTATGTAACAGTCGAATGTCTGGTTCCTGAGTGATGTCACAGTCGAATGTCTGGTTCCTGAGTGATGTCACAGTCGAATGGCTGGTTCTTGAGTGATGTCACAGTCGAATGTCTGGTTCCTGAGTGATGTCGCAGTCTGATGTCTGGTTCTTGGTGTGATGTCACAGTCGAATGTCTGGTTCCTGAGTGATGTCGCAGTCTGATGTCTGGTTCTTGGTGTGATGTCACAATCGAATGTCTTGTTCCTGTAGTGATGTCACAGTCGAATGTCTGGTTCCTGAGTGATGTCACAGTCGAATGTCTGGTTCCTGAGTCTGATATCTGGTTCTTGGTGTGATGTCACAGTCGAATGTCTGGTTCCTGAGTGATGTCGCAGTCTGATGTCTGGTTCTTGGTGTGATGTCACAGTCGAATGTCTGGTTCCTGAGTGATGTTGCAATCTGATGTCTGGTTCTTGGTGTGATATCACAGTCGAATGTCTGGTTCCTGAGTGATGTCACAGTCAAATGTCTGGTTCCTGAGTGATGTCGCAGTCTGATGTCTGGTTCTTGGTGTGATGTCACAGTCGAATGTCTGGTTCCTGAGTGATGTCGCAGTCTGATGTCTGCTTCTTGGTGTGATGTCACAGTCGAATGTCTGGTTCCTGAGTGATGTCACAGTCGAATGTCTGGTTCCTGAGTGATGTCGCAGTCTGATGTCTGGTTCTTGGTGTGATGTCACAGTCGAATGTCTGGTTCCTGAGTGATGTCACAGTCGAATGTCTGGTTCCTGAGTGATGTCACAGTCTGATGTCTGGTTCTTGGTGTGATGTCACAGTCGAATGTCTGGTTCCTGGTGTGATGTCACAGTCGAATGTCTGGTTCCTGGTGTGATGTCACAGTCGAATGTCTGGTTCCTGAGTGATGTCACAGTCGAATGTCTGGTTCCTGAGTGATGTCACAGTCTGATGTCTGGTTCTTGGTGTGATGTCACAGTCGAATGTCTTGTTCCTGGAGTGATGTCACATTCGCTTGTCTGGTTCCTGAGTGATGTCACAGTCTGATGTCTGGTTCTTGGTGTGATGTCACGGGTGGATACCTGACTTCTGCAGCGATGTCACACCACATCCTCTGGTTAGAGATGTAAAGTCGGACTGCTATGTCTGGACCTGCTGCGATATCACCGTCTGATGTCTTCTTCCTGAAATCATGTCAAAGTCTGACGTTTGGGGCCTGGAGATATGTCACAGTCTGTGTCCTGGAGTGATGTCACGGTCTGCATAAGGTCACTTTGGGTCATGGTTTGATGTCACTGTCTGATGTCTGCTTCCTGGAATGATGTCACTGACTGGTTCGTGAAGTGATGTTAGTCTGCCTGGAATGATGTCACAGTCTTATGTTTGGGTCGTGAAGTGACGTCACAGTCAGGTGTCTGCTTCCTGGAATGATGTCACTGTCTGGTTCGTGAAGTGATGTTAGTCTGCCTGGAATGATGTCACAGTCTTATGTTTGGGTCGTGGAGCGACGTCACAGTCTGATGGCTGCTTCCTCGAATGATGTCATACTCTGATGTATGGGTCGTGAAGTGATGTTTCAATCTTATCTCTTTTTCTTGGAGTGATGCCACAAGCTGGCACATGAATTACGAAAAATGTCATCAAAATCTGACCTCCTCAGCTAGGGACGGATGTAATTGTCTGATGTCTAGTATCTTTTGTTCCATACATGACGTCATAATCTAAAGCCTGGTTGCTGCAAGAATATTACTGTTGGAGCCTGATTCCTATTGGTGTTGCAGTCTGATCTCTGGTTCACGGAGTGACGTCACCATCGGATGCCTGAGTCACGGAGTGACGTCACCGTTTGATGTCTGCTTCCTGGAGTGATGATATTTAAAACTCAAACTGTGGCCCAGTAATTTGCAGGTCTTTCGGGATATGTGAAGTTTGGCAGTTCCCAAATATGATTTTTTTTCTAATTTCGCAAACGGACAAACTGCAAAACTTCCAAAGTTGAAACAAAAACTGTTAGTTTCAGTGGCCCTTTGCGATATTGAGCGCCCACAAGGGGGGTGGGTGGGTGCCCTGCTTGGCAGCAGTCCCCTGTTGGGTCATACATCCCCTACAAAGTTGGAGGAGGGGGCAGGGAGGGTAGAGTTTGAGGCCAAGGAGAGTGTGTCGGAGGTCACACAGTTCGATACCTGGTAAGCAGAGCTGTGCTGTGCACAGTTGCAGTGAGATGTAAGATTCTGTACGTAGTAAGGGGGCGGGAGCTCCTTAATTCCTCTCAGTGGACCAGACTGGGCGTGGGCGTGGCCCTTGAAGCTGATCTTCATCGAATAGATGTTTTTACTGCTCATCTGAAGTGAAGGAGTGAGTCTCATTGGTGGGAGCATGTCTCGAGGCCTTTCTTTTTGTGTCTGTTGGTTTGCAGTCCGGTGTGGTCATTGCTTGGTTTGTTGGGCTCACCTCCTGAGGTAGGGACATTTTTAGGTCGAGCCTGGCCAGCGCATGTGCTGCTCTGCGAGGCATGTGTATTGGAGTATGTACTTGAAGCTCCGCCCATATTTGTCATTGGCTTGTGTCATTGTCCTTCGTAAATGCTGGCTTCTGATTCGTTAATAGGCTTGTTAGTCCCTCCTTAGTGCTGTCTTGTCTTCATTTGTAATCTCCCATGAGGACTGGCCCTTTTACTTCGGTTCTTACAGGGTACGGCTTATTTAGTCGGCAAGCATAATATTTTCTTTAATAGAGTTCTCCTACTGCAGGCACTACATGCTTTCCTGCAACATTCAGGGCGCCATGCACGTTTTCACGGGACGCTTTTACAAAAAAAAGCAATTGTCTGTCAACTTGACAGACAAACGCTTTTTTTGGTAAAAGCACCTCATACCGCGCTTTCACTTTACTAGCGGCCGCAGATCTTTCTTTAGACATGGCTCATCTAAAGAAAGAGGTGTGACCTCTATTAACGTGAAAGCGCAGCATGGAGCGCTTGTAAACAACAAGCATTTGCAATGCAATAGGTCTCGCATTTTAGACACTTTGACCTATTGGTATTGTAAATGACAATGACTTTTATTACTGCAGTTTTTTTAAAATGCATAAATAAAAGGCATTGTCATTTACAATGCCAATAGCTCAAAATCTCACAATTGTGAGACCTATTGCATTGCAAATGCTTGTTTCAAGCTGTGTAGTTCTGTCCAGGTGGGAGTGAAGGAGATGTACTTCTTCGAAGAGTCGATGGGGGCTTCCTACAGGATACCCTTCAGTGTGGTCAAGTTGGAAGTGAGGCGGCAGTGACCAAGGATTTATAATGTGAGGGTCTCAAGGCGCTGGAGTTGCTAACTGCTTTTTATTTATTTATTTGATATACAAGGGGACAGCAAGGAGAAGGCACTCAAACGAGGAAAAAGCAAGGAGACGGCCGGAGCAGGAGCGCTGCAGCAGCACGGCGAGAGCTGGGCCTGGGGCTGCAGTCCGGGTGGGAGAGGCCAGGGCTTGTGGAGTGGCTTGGAGGAGCGCGTCTCGCCAGTCAGGTGTTATTCTGCTGATGGGGATGCTTGGTACCAGGCAGTGTGGGGTTTGAGCGAGAGATTGTCAATCACAAATCCGAGTGATGCTACCTTTGGGACCAGTTGTGGGCCGGTCCATCCAGGTTGGAAAGGAAGAGCGTCTTCCAGGGCGGGGCTTGTGTGCAGCTCTTGGTGGCGATTGGATGAGATCCTTCTAGGAGGGTTCAGTTTAAGGTAGAGTGGTTACGATATTTAATTAAAAAAAGACAGCCTAACAGCCCCTATGTTTTTTTATTTATTTAATTTTTTTACCCCCAGTTGTTATGAATCTTAATAAATAGACAGGACACCCACATGCAAATCACTTAAATGAAATGGATAAAGAGACAAGAAATGGATGTACCCGACACTATAAGAAAGTGGACATCCTTTCTCCAGCCCAAGAGAACCTTAACACACCTGGCACCACCTTGGGCCAAAACCTCTCCTTGAATTCCAAAACACCCAAATAGAAACAAAAGTCCATAGAGATCCCCACCCATATTTTGAGAGCCACGTTTGACATACCTATAATCTTTCCAGGATGGGCTCATTAAGTGGTCAGCTGGCCTCCTAAAATCTTCTAAGCAGACTTCAGCTTGTACCAAACCTGTGGGAACTAAACGTAGAGCAGTGCGCACCGCTAACACCGTGCCGCTGATGGGTGTGGGCTTAACATGGCTCCCCCGCAATAACTCAACGCACCTTAACTGATCTAGAAAACTATAAAACTATGGAGAAGTGTCAGTGGAGGGCTTGTGAGGTGGTCTCGTAAACCATCAATCAATCAGTATTTGTATAGCGCAACTAATCATCCAAGAGGTTATCCGGGCACTGGGTAGCAGGGCTCAGCCGAAAAGCCAGGTCTTAAGTGTCTTCCTGAAATCTGTGGCTTCCCCGGATGCGCTGAGGTCTGTGTGAGGGCCCGGGTGGCGGAGTGCAGGTCTCTGGATGGTTGGTGGAAGTTCAGGGCGCAGTTGATGTATGCTGGCCCTTGGTTGTGGAGGGCTTTGTAGACGTGTTTCAATATCTTGAATCTGCATCTTTTCTGGACGGGGAACCAGTGGAGGTTCCTAAGGTGTGGGGAGTCATGGGTCCATTTAGGCAGGCTAAGGATGAGTCTGGCTGCCGAGTTCTATAGTCCGTAGTCTCTTCATGATTAGGGTGGTGGTTTCTGTGTACATTGCGTTGCCATTGTCCAGCCGGCTTGTGACTAGGGCTTGAGTGACAGTTTTCCTCGTACCGATAGGGAGCCATTTGAAGATTCTTCGGAGCATGCGGAGAGTCTGGAAGCAGGCGGAGGGGACTGAGTTGATCTGTGGCTTCATGGTGAGCTTGCTGTCCAGGTTGATGCCAAGGTTGCAGGCGTGGTCTGTCGGTGTGGGTCTGAGTTTGGTGGGTCATAATGTGTTGTTCCAAAGGGAGGCGTTGTTACTAAAGATCAACATTTCGGTCATGTCAGTGTGGAGCTTTAGACAGTTTTCATCCAGCCCGCGTCATTTTTCATGCAGTGTGGAAGTTGGTCTTCATGGTGGTGGGGTCTGATAAGAGCACGAGGATGAGCTGGGTGTTGTCGGCATAGGTGTAATGTTGAGGTTGTGGGTTCTGATGATGTCGGCTAGAGGTGTCATGTAGGCCTTGAAGAGGGTGGGGCTTAGGGACGAACCTTGAGGGATGCCGCAGATGGTGCTCTTGGGTTCTTAGGCGAAGGGAAATAGGTGGATTCTCAGAGTTCGTCCTGTGAAGAATGATGCTATCCATCTGAGTATATGCAATACAGGAACCCAATATGAAGGGTCCAGAGACCTGGTTGGTGTTTAGTGGTTACTGCTTACTAAGTCAGTGTGTACCCAGGGCTTTAAGTGGGCCGGGTCTTAAGGGGTCTGAGCACCGGCAGTTTTTTTCAGGGGCCCTCGAAACGGGTCTCTATCGGGCTCTGTTTTGAGCACTGACACAAGCGGTCCGTTTTTTTTCCCAGATTTCAGTGACATCAGTTTGCTGTCCCTGCATTCCGGAAAAAAGTGCCAGGGCGCAAAACAGACCGATAGAGACCCGTTTCGAGACAGCCTGCACATCGATGTGCGCTGCACACATTGCTCACTTCTCATTAGGAGAGAAGTTAGGGCATGACGTCATGCCAGGTGAGCGTTGTGGAAGAAGGGAAATCCTTTTAAGAGTCATTTTCTTTCTGAAACGCAAGAGCACTGTGATGGTGTCACCAGGGCTTTAATTGGAAGCTTTGTCAATGTTCTATACAAGCCATAGTTGCAGCTTATTTATCTTCTGCAACTAATAACCATTGACAAAGCCAATAGTCCTGACTTGCTGTAGGTAGGATGTTACTTGTTGTATCACATATCTGGATGCAATGACCGAAACAGCAAAATACAAGTTGGGTGGCACACTGTGCTAAACTCAGATTTGTAGTGTGAGTGTTTTAAAGCCACGCCTCTAATTACACTGGCCACGCCCCTTTGAGAGACCCCCCAGTTTTTTCATCCCACTTAAAGCCCTGTGTGTACCAAATTATGTAAGAAAGAAAAATTTCTTTCTAGAGTCCCCTCACTCACCGGGGTTGCCCCACGGTGACATGCTTCATCATTGGGGCCATCCCAGTTCTCTACGAAAAGGGGCGTGCTGCGACAAGGCGACTACGCTGGAGCACTGGTTTTGTGAGATGACTGTGTGGTGTAAGTGTGTAACACTGTATTCTAACTTTAATTGAGCTAGATCAGTGTTATGGTCGACATGTTTCAAGCTCCCCCAAGCTTTTCATCAGGACCATACAGGGTCCAGCCCTGTATTTCCACTCCTATATTCAAATGAAAAAAGTGTTTTTTTAAAAGTAAATATTAATTATTTATACTGTACGCTGTTAATAATAAAACATGCGTGTTTTTCTGTACATACGGTTTGTAATCTACTCGAAATGATAAACGAGTGTTTGGTTACACTCCATGGTCTTAGGCAAGGGCAGGATCGCCTCGTGGAAACATTGTTCCTATCGGCAAACCCGCTCGGTACTACCTGATAACTCCTCACCCGACCGCATAGGAGTGGAAATACAGGGCTGGACCCTGTATGGTCCTGATGAAAAGCTTGGGGGAGCTTGAAACATGTCGACCATAACACTGATCTAGCTCAATTAAAGTTAGAATACAGTGTTACCCCTTTTTAATTTTATACCACACTAGGAGCAAAATAAATTGTTGAGGCCCACTAGCACGGTATTTTTAATTTCACACCCACTCCACCATCACCACACTTACACCACACATAGTCATCTCACAAAACCAGTGCTCCAGCGTAGTCGCCTTGTCGCAGCACGCCCCTTTTCGTAGAGAACTGGGATGGCCCCAATGATGAAGCATGTCACCGTGGGGCAACCCCGGTGAGTGAGGGGACTCTAGAAAGAAATTTTTCTTTCTTACATAATTTGGTACACACTGACTTAGTAAGCAGTAACCACTAAACACCAACCAGGTCTCTGGACCCTTCATATTGGGTTCCTGTATTGCATATACTGACTGGAGGCCGACCTGGTTTGGCCTAACCTCCTTCTCCCTCCCTTTTTTAGGTCTCGCCCTGGAATAAGCATCCAAAGGATGCATTCCAGGGACGGAGACGTATAGTCACCTGTCTGGAGGGAAGGACAGACGAGAAGGTGCACGCGCTTCTCCCCGGCTGGATTCAGCTGCTTGCACGCGCACGTCGGCTCCGTCCACATTCACAGCAATTCCGGCGACGTGCACATCCCCACACATACACACATGCATGCATGCGCATACACACTCGCTCGCACACACTCTCTCCCTCCCCCCGCAGTCATCACACACGCATACACACACGCACGCATACACACAGACTCCAAGACACATACACACACGCACGCTCACACACATACAGAGCCCCCCGCCGCCCCACGCACACACACATGCCCCCCGCCCTCGCAGCTCAGCAAAGGCTCAGTAAAGGCCCCCACTCACCAGTACTTGTCTTCAGGCGAGGGCTCGTTGCAGGCGGCGGCGGTCTCTTCCTTCTGTGCGTGCGAGGCTCTCTCACCTCACGGGAGCCCGCCCGGGCTTCCGGTGTGTCTTCACGTCCCGCCCCCGGCCTGCCTGACTTCCGCCCGGGATTGAAAACCTTGTGTTACTCCTGCGCGCATCACTTACCCCTGCTTGGCCACAGCTCCCAGGCTATCAGCCACCTCGTTTTATTGTGTTTATGAACTGTAAATAGTTCACGTTAAAAATGCCAGGTTTGTAAAATATGCCACGAGTAATTACTGTTTTTAATGCCGATCTCTGTTGGGAAACTGAACGCCTACTATTCTCTGATGGCGGTCTCTCTTCCCAAGCTTCAGCCGGGGTCTTGCTAGTGTCATCCCAGAAGCTCTGCCCTTCATAAACCAAACAGTGCTTGAAATAAAGGATGTATTTTGGGCGCTCTCTCTTTTGCTTAGGATGCTTGCCCGCTTAAACTTCTGTCTCAGCTGTAAGTTACTTTCCACGAATACCGCTCCTCTGGTTTTAAGGCACAGGACATTGGTATTTTCAAAATAAAAAAGTTATTTTCGAACGGTTATTTTCCTTGAGCATTTTGCCGATCTAGGAGTTGCACCAGCCTCGTACTTAAAACAACATTTAAGTACTATTCTTTTCGCATTCATAACTCTACTTCCACGTCCCTATACTATGCTTATCCACTTGCCAAATGTTAGCCATACTTTGCAAAGAGCAGAAATCACACCGTGCTTCTAGGATTCCAGCGACCTCTAAACTATATCCCTCATCTTAGAATCAGTCTACATAGTTTCATGTTACGTGAAGAATCATGAAAGATTTTCTCTTATTCAGAAAAGTGTGAGTGAGCAACAATTCCGGTTTTGTGCTTCAAGAATAAACCACGGTGTTAGTTATCGTGGGGCAAATTCAGCAAAGAATAGTGAATCCTTGCTGACATGGGCATGTTCTAAGTTGCGTTATCATGAGGAAGCCTCTAAACAAACCTTGTGTGATTTTAAAACTATGGCAGTCATCGCACGGTGTGATCTTAGGCTGCGCCCTCCTTGCAGAACAGAGTCCCAAAGTTGGCATCAGCTGAGCTCTATTGCTGTGTGATGCAACACACAATAATTTTGGACAGCGGCAGCAAGTCGGAGCAGGGGCCCGTGAAGGCGGAGAAGAGGACCAGGGTGCGCCGGGTGCGGGAGCCGAGGGGTGCCGAGGACAGCAAACCCAGGTACACAACACTTCAGGGACGGGCGGCGGGAGCGGGTTGAGCTTCTAGCGTCATCCAGGACGAAGTATGAAACAGGCGAACTTGCCTTATGGTGACGTCGGGCAGTTCGGGATGTCTTGTATAAATCTGACGGTGCCTGCCTTATGGTGACGTCAGGCAGTTCAAGACGAGATGTATTGTATGTATGTATGCCTTATGGTGACGTCGGGCAGTTCGGGATGTCTTGTTCTATGCACGTCTCTTTATAGTGTAAACTTCTTGGAAAATTGTTTTAAAATAGAATGATGTTCCCGGTTTAGCAGTGTGTTTGGTCACTCAAATGTTCCCTAGCGCCGATGCACTGACTCTTAACATCCCAACCGGAGTGCAAAAAATACAAACTGGCATACAAGTTAAAAGAAGACGTTCCCAGTTGTTTTTAAGGGGGTTGGTGGGGGGGGGGGGGGGGGGGGGAAGGGGTGAGCGAGAATACGAGGGTTCCCTCAGTCTTCTATAACAATGGCAGTGGAATTAGATTAAAATTGCTGTCGTCCCCTCTTGCTCTGGGTAAATGAGCTAAGGTTCGTGTAAAGAAAAGCGTTATTGGAGGCCTGCACATGGACTACCCTCAGTGAGCCCCACTCCCCCACCCCAGGCCTCCAGCTGAATGAAAGATTGATGGCCCAGGGTCACGAGGACACTGTTCTTAGTAAGGCTGTTTTAAATATACATTTACATTTCTGTTGAATATTCAGCTCGCATTTATTCCTCTCTATTGGCCGTGTGTCCCTGGCATACTGATGCTCCTAGAAGGTGAAGAGTTCAGTCCCTACACACAGCCTGAAAATATTCCTATTTTTTTCCAGAGGCCCACTAGGCCCCTGATGCGCGCACCTTCTGTTTGCCAGGAAAAATGCGCGCGCGCGCACACATACAACATCCAATTAACAACAACCGATTTGTAGTAGATTTTGAAAGTCACATATTTAGCAAATAATGGATCTCACGCTGCCTCCCCTGCATTATTTAGCTGTGGCTTTAAGCTGTTTGTTGTACCTGACGTCGGTAATGAATATATTTGCATCCTTGTAAAACGAGAAAACTTGCTTTGCACATTTTGTGTGGACGTGTGCAGGAATTTGTCAGCTGCCAGTGGAACCGTGTGGATGTAATGCACAGAAGATGTTTTTATTCACTATTTCTACATATCGCATCCGAATTCAGAATTACATTGATGCTGTTTTGTGTCCACCTTCTTTTTTTCATGCTCGCACGTGGAGCCTGTGTGTTTCTTTCTGTCGCACTGTTCAGCGGCAGGGTGTTAAATTGCAATTGTCATGATGATGGTATGCACACACAGGTACTAAGTGTGCCGGGGAGGCGGATAAATGACCATGGCGCTCTCTCACGATAGTAGTCTGAATTTGCCAGAGTCATTGCATTGTATTGCATTTATATAGCGCTTACTAGCCCTGACGAGGCGTCGAAGTAGCCAAAAAGGCCAACTGTAGAAGCTATGTGCATTTAAATTAAAATAGGAAAACAACATTTTTAATGGCGCCTTTATGCTCCCAATGTTTTGGCACGTCACTACTTCTTTGGTGATATGTGTGAGTAATAAATGCATTGAAAAATAAGTTCAAATATTTTAAGGGTTTGGCAAAATAGATCAAATATAATGGCGTTTGGGACTCTAGGATACAGGTACCTGCCTGTTTTAATGACGAAGAATACAATTTCTCATCCTCCCAGTGCTCAAAGCAACTACATTTTGAACAGCCTTTAAGTGTTGCCCAACCCCAGATGATCAAGATTTGGTGTCACCATCTTCTAATCCACGAGTCAGGATAGTATAGGGTGGAAGTATGCTGAGCGGTGACATTAAAAGCTCAACTAATCCCACAAGAGATAGCAACTCCTTACTTTGTAGAAATGTATGGTAGGCTTCATGTCTTATTAAAACAAAATTGTGCTGGCATCCAGGCGATTTATTACATAATCCACACAGTATACTAATGTAAAGCTGGTTATCGCCCTAAACTGGTTTAATTGCTTCTGAGTGAAAGTCCTCTCTCATGGGACAGTTTCTTTTGAGTCAAACTTAACTCCTCGAATATTACCTTCCAGGCCATAGCTCACTTCTTTTGATCAGTCTTGGCCCTGTTCAGGACACATCTTTTAGATTCAGCATATTTTTTAGGTCTCGCCCTGGAATTAGCATCCAAAGGATGCTTCCAGGGTTGGAGACGTATAGTTCGCTGTCTCGAGGGAAGGACGGACGAGATGGTGCACGAGCGCAGATTGCACCTCGTGGGCGCGCACAGCGCCGTGCCCCTCTCCTGCCTCGGAAGCAAGCACCAACACGCATGCGCATACCCAGAGACACACACACGAGCACCCATGCACGCACCCATACATACAGAGAACCCACCCCCGCCAACGCATACACACACATGCGCGCACACACACTGCATATACATGCCCTCACCAGAGACACACACACATACATAGAAGCGCCCCCGGCCGCTGAATACATGAGGCCTCACGCCCCTCCTCTCTATTCGGCACTCACCGGGTCGGCTGGCGCTCGGCGGCGGGCCGGTCTCTTCTTCTTTAGCGGGGGCTCCCTCTTCTGCGCGGCCCCCCCCGCCATGGCTGGCACGGCATCTCCGGTCTCCCTCACGACTCGGGAGACCGGAGGACAACAGGCAAAGCTTCCGCAAGGCAGTCGGAGCGGACCCACCTCGTCCCGGCCCCGCCCACAACCAGGCGGCGGGCCGGACATCTGCTTCCGGTGTTCATCAATGGGAAAATCTGTGTTATGGGCGCTTGTAAAAAGCCTATAGTGCAACTATTTATACATGTTCGTGGAACAGTTTCAGCCAAGGCTCTTCATTTACTGTCTCTTAAAATATTTAGAAAAACTGTGTAAATGTAATTTTATATATAGTGGTTTCTTCCCTTATTGACTTATTGCATTGTAGTGGCACTGCTATTTCTTCGTATGCGGCCGTCAGTAGGGCTGTTTTTAAGTGAAATCTGTCTATTCGCTCTCAGCAGATGCATGTCTAATGTGCAGTGAAATCACCCTATGCTTGCGCAGGGGGGCTACTCCACACATCATAGCCAATGAGGGAGGGTATTCCATAATTTCCATTGTTTGCAGATTTCGGTGTAAACACTTAAGTTGTTCGTAGCCAGACCTAAAAAACGCAGCACTGGTGTTAGATGTTTTTACATACATTGGAAGGATGAACGTGTGGGAGTTTGACGTACAAAGGATGGGAGAGGCAGGAGCGCCAGTGCCCTTCAATAAAAGTACACACTGAGCATCCTTCCAAGGAGAGCTTCTTCGAGCTTGGTCTGTCACTGAAATTGGACATTTAATACAACATCACCAACAGCTGGTAGAGCGCAGCAAGGCATTTTCAGCAGCTAGTGGTATACTTTAATAACATGAACAGAACAAAATTCACTCTGCAGGTTAAATATGCATTTTACAACTTATGAATGGGGAAATAAGACAGCCACACACCCAAGTGAGTAGTTTTTTTCTTTTAATAAAAGTTGAACTTAAATAAAGTACAGGATAAGCCACTATAAATAGAAATAGGCCTTGCAGAGGAAAGTGCAAGTTATTTGTATTGCGGAATGTGGAGTTAACATACAATAATGCCCACTCTCGGGATACAATCCTTTAGAACAGTGGAAGGTTGCAGAGTGCAGCTGCCAGCACAAAACACGCAGGGCAGCGACCGGCCTGCGGTCAGAGGACTGTCAGGAGCTGCACTTACAGTACAAATTGATCTCAATGCTGCTCCATTTTGCTGCTGCATAAGTCATAGGTGAGCTGCATCATTATATGTCAATATGCAACATATTTTATATGTCCCTTTTTATAAAAACAAAACGTAACTACTGCAAAAAAAAATAGCCAATGCCATTTACAATACTAAAAGCTCAAACTTTGCCTAATGCGAGACCTATTGCATTGCAAATGCTTGTTTGTTCTTGCTATCCATCTGAGGACATCTTCCTGGCTCCTGATGTGGTTTAGTCTTTTGATGAGCGTGTGGTGCGATATAGAGCAAAATTCTGCAGAGGGGTCGAGGTGGATCAGGGCTACTGATTCTCCTCTGTAGAGAAGGGTGCAGCTGTCATCCGAGGCAGTGATTAGGGTGGTCTAGGGGCTGTGGTTGGTGCAGAAACCGATTGGGCGGCATGGATCAGGATGTTCCCCTCCAGGTTTTCACGGAGCTGCATGTTGATGGTCTTCTCTGAGAACTTAGGCGGGGAAAGAAAGCAGCAAGATGGAGCGTAATGTTACCTGAGGGGATCCCCTGCAAAATACATGGAGAGGGCCCCCATGCTCCGGACCCAGTCAGGTGGCCTCCTGCCAGGGCCCCCTGCCCGTGCTCCGTGCTGGAGGGAGCCCTCTGCAGGTTGGAGGGGGAGGGTGGCCCCCGGCACCGTGAGGGCTGCAGGGGTTATTGTTACACCACTGCGTGGGGAAAGGTGTCTGTGGCAATGGATGGGTTAAGGATGGTGGTGAGTTGGTGGCTGATATCCTTGCCTCCGAGGTTGAAGAGGTGGTGTATTAGGGCTCCGTGAATGCTCTCAAGTGGATGGAGTATATGTTGTCTGTGTTGTGAGCGGTTACCAAGCAGTGAGTGGCTGATCTGGAGCGGCTTCCGTTGGGGCTCGAAGTTCTTGTATATGGTGGATATCTTGTGGAAGTGGTCTGCTGGAGCATCGCAGAGTACCTGTGAGGGCGGGATCATGTTCTCTGTGGCTGTAGGACAGGAGAACTCTCTGAGAATGCTGAAGAGTTCCTTGGTGTGGTTGGCACTTGCTTCAATGTGGTTTGCCAGGGTGTCTCTTTTCATGTCTTTGAGCCGCTTGTGGCGTTTGTTGAGGGCTGACTTAAAAGTGGCTTTTTCTGTGGTGTCTTTGCTGGTGTGCCATCTTCTTTCCAGTTTTTTGCTGCATTTCATAGTCCTGATTTCTGGTGTGTACCAGCTGGCTTGTTTGGTCGCTCTTCTGGTCTTGGTTTGTTTGATGGAGGCGATTCTGTCGGCAGGATTGGAGATCAGATGTTGTGGATCTGGACTGCTTGCTCGAGGTTGGTTGCGGGCTCAGGCTGGGTGGTTTTGCGGGCGTCCCTCCATTGGGTCTGTGTCACTTTGCTCCAGATACGGAAGGTGGCTTTGGGGGGTTGGTGGTGATGCATGGTGATCCTGCAGTTGTGAAGCGTACAATGGAGTGGTCGGTCCAGGTGAGTTCTGTGGCATGACTGTATTTGACTCTGTTGCTGGCCCTGAAAATGGAGTTCAGTGTGTGACCTGCTCTGTGTGTCGGGTCGGTGACCAGCTGGGTCAGGCTGATGTTGCTCATGCGTTCCAGGAGCTTGGCGGAGTTTTGGTACTTACTTGGCGGAGTAGCTTCTCAGTGCAGCTATTTTGAGTCTGAACCAAAAAAAGCAATGATTCAATACTCCTGAACCGATCTCTCTCACCTGCAATCATCAAAGGAACAGACCGGTGGTTGCGAGCCTTGTAATGGCACCTGAAGTGTAAGAACTTCAAGTCTGTAACACAAAGGACCTGCAAACTAGCGTATAGCCCTACGGGGGATGTACATGTTGCTTCCTCATGGTACCCACCCTGCTGTATCCCAAGAGCAGTGAGGTTACTTTGATGCACCAGTTCCAGTACCGGTCCCAGAGATTGGTTATAGCATCTGCCTTTCCACTGCTGTCTATCCCCTCCCCTCCCCTCACTCCCAGATCTAGTAAACTGCTTTTTGTTACACCTCTCTATCTCCACCCATCTCCCCATTTTCGATTACCGACCTGTCCTCCACAGCACTTTAATATTACCTGAAACACCCTGCATCCCTGGTGAATCTTCTCCCCAATGTTCCATCATTCACTGTATTGATTTTATTCAGTGTTGCAAGTCCCCCAGGCATCACAGGGCTTTCTAGAGGAGCTGAGACACTTTTTCAGAACCTTAGCCAGTGCTTCTCCGCATCAGAAGCCGCCGCAGGCTAGCGGATGACCCAGCATCCCTCTAACACGGTTGAAAGGTCTACATGTAAGATACCTCTTTGTAATGACCCGTTAGTGAAGCGACACCAATAGAAATGGTCCATCCCCAAAGGAGATCTCCGAAGTCTCCGGTACTGGAGTGTGTGACGTCCGTACAAGCGCCATCTTCACAGCGCCCCCACTTGGAGGTCCCAGTGTTGACACCGTCCCCGTGTGCCGCTCTTGGATGTCGAGCACCGTCAACGAACACAACAGATCATGCTTGGGACAACAATCGTACACTCATCACAAGAATTCGACCTTCTTCCCCAGTGTAAATTGCAATTGTAAAATATTTGTGGCCGGTGTGCCTTAACTCGTGAAAAATCACCCTTCAATTAATTTACAGTATTCCGTTATTAGCTGACTCGAAAATAGCTCCCTCGCGACCTATATTTCTTTTATTAAGCTGAAATTCAATTCAACATGGGCTGATCATGAACTAAACAACAACAAAGTCCAAAGAAAAAACCACATTTATAAATATTCACATAATTTATTTATTTTCTTTGTTTTATTTTTTACATTTCTTTTAAATATAAAACCAGTATGTGAAACATGTATAAACAATATTACACAATTGTAACATGACGTTTACGTACAAAACAGTTATTATAACACTAGCCCCCGAGTAGCAAAACAGAAAAGAACATTCATACAAATTACCTCACACGCACTTCAACTCATTTACACTCATACCTCATTCACTAACCCTCCAGATATATGTATTAGACTAATACATATATCTGGAGGGTGGGAGACAAAGGATTGTATAAATTCCGCAACCAATTAAAGTAACTGCATGTAGCAGGATCTGAGCAGCATTGGTCGACGCGCGTTTCGGTGGTTTGAAGAATAACACCACCTTACTCAGGACCTTAGCCAGATATCAGATCAGTATTGACACACCCAGGGGAACACTATTTCTGATACTCTTCGAGAAACCGCCTCTGGCAGATATTATCTGGTGTGGGTATATCGTTAAATTCAATTAATTTGCCACATTCTCGGAGCCTCTAATATACTGTGTATTGAACCGACCCTCCAGGATTTCGCGATTTTGCGGTTTGCCGCGAAATCGGCACTTTTATAAAATTGCAGCAATTTTTACAAAAGTGCCCACGAAATCGGCATTTTTGTAAAAATGCCGCAATTTTTACAAAAAGTGCCCGCGAAATCACTTCTGTGAATGCAGTTCGCGGGTCACTGCCACCTCAGTTTTAAGTGATGTACTCAAGGCATGGGTTTTCGCCAGGACTAGGCTAGCCTAGAATGTGGAATTAGAGCCTTCGAAGGACTCTCTTTTCTCCTAAGAATGTTAATAGACAGAATTAGTGTTCATGAGAAACATTACTACCCAGTCAACAGTGAAGGTGCTGAAATACATTTTATTATAAATGGTATGCCTGCTTACTTGGTAACCAATAATAGTACTCAGCTCACATCGGATGAAATAAACATTTTCTTTCAAGGTGTGGAATCAAACACATTCTTCACACCACACTTTACGATTCGCAATGGAATGGACAAGTGACAAGTGTAAATTGGCTGAAAATATAGACCAAGGAATTAGTGATGAAATTGGGTCTTAATATGGCAGGCATTGAAAGATATATTCTTTAGCTCATATTACCACTGTTGTTGATTTCCTAGCAAAGAGTGTCTCTGAGTTTATGAGAGGGAGATCTCAGGGAACAAAATCAAATCCAAGATGGTTGCAGCACGGTAGACGTAAAGGGAAAAACAAGATGACAAAGTGTGAGTGATCAGAGAAAAATCAAGAAAGGAGATTAGGTGAAGGTGGAGTCGGGTGCTTTAAGTGCAGGTTTGTCAAAATCTAAATGCCTGTTTAAAGTACACTCTGTGTTTGGAAATTGGGTCCAAATAGAGAATTTTCAGCTCTGGAATTTGAGGCGTGTTGCTGTTTATCAAAAAAGAGGAATGTGTGGAAAAGAAGAAGCGGAAGGAGAAGAGTGTAGAGGATGTACATTAATGTCTGACTCCGATTTGTTAGGAATGACTTCGAATGAGAGTGATATGCAGATCACGGGATAAAAGGGAGAGTTAGGTAGTATCATGAGTGAAGATTTGAGTGCAGCAGGTGTCATTTTAGTTATTAAGAGGACACAAGAAAGGTCTGGACGGCCCCCTTTTGAAAGGGAGATTTTGCCAGTAGAAGAATTCGACTTACAGGTGGAATCGCGTTAAGGGTAGTTGCTCTCCACAGTTAGGTGAGATGGGTTTGTGACTTGTAGCTTAATGTTTTGTATCTTCCATCTGTGTCAAGCTGAGTTAGTGTGTGTTGTGTGAATTGTTTTGGATTGAGTGGAGTGTAATTGTAGAAGTGTGTCTAGGTATCATTTAATTTCATTTAGTGATTATTTGTAAGAAGGGAGTTATATAATTTCTATGTCTGGCCTGGAAATGCGGTCTGCCAGGATTAGACCAGAATGTGGAATTAGAGCGCCTTGGAAGGACTCTCATACCACTTATGAATGTCAAGGTTAGAATTGGTGGCAATTAGTCACTTGTACCTGGCCGAGCAGCTGCCATGACTCCTTGCCATTGGATAAAGAAGTTTTAACTTAAATCAAAACCTTCGTTTTGCCACTGTAACAGTCTGCTTGATCGATGATTGACAGGATGTAGATCTGTGTCAGTCAGTCTCACTGGACCAGGCATATACATATCCACAAACCACTATCACATGAATATTTTGCCTAAAGAATGGATCTGAAGATTAAAATCAAAAAGAATGTGACCAGATAACTGAGTGAACAGTTGAGTGATGGGAGAATAAAGGTAAAAAAGGAAATGTACCAGACAGGATTGACCTTCCAAGACACTATGACTTTATGGGAAATACTAGAATTTTGAGCAAAGCCATGTCGAGTGTGATATAAAGAAATAATATACTATAATGCAGTGTAATTAAAATTATTAACAAATGAACAAAAATAACACATAGCAGTTAATAACATACTGTTAGACCACTCCCCATCCCTGCAGCTGCTGATCCCGAACATCATCAAGAGTTAGACCCTGTCTCTTGCTATCCACAATATCACTCTACTCTGGTCGTTCGAATGCGTTTGGGGCATAGAATTAATAGCTCAATAAATCTAGGCTGATGGGCTGGGATGTATGTATGCAACATGTGCCCAAGGTAGAGTGGCAACTCCGGCTTGGGTTGGGAGACCAATTCCGACAGGACAGAGGTCTAGGGGACCAGATAGGATACTTTTGACAGTTACCTCTCAGCAAGGTAGCAGAAGGATCTTCCTCCAGCTGTGGTCTTGTGGACCCGTGGGGTGGGGGCCAGGGCCAGTTGGGCAGAGCGGAAATTCCTGGTAGGTGTGTGGAAGGGGAGGCGGTGGTTAAGGAGCCTTCACCTGTGGACTGCTTCCTCTGTTCCATATCCCAGGTTGCCTATTCAAAGTGGAATGCTCTGCTAAAACTGTTTCCATTGATTTAGGGCTGAAAATGAATGATTATGAGTAAAATAAAGGGCCGCAAAAATGCCGCTAAATTTCCATATTTGTGCCGCTAAATTTCCATATTTGTGCCGCTAAATTTGCTAATTCATGCCGCTATATCCTGGGGAGTCTGATTGAATATAACATATAAATGTATTTGTACACAGCAGGGTTAGCACTCCTTATATGTCAGGATTGTTAATTTTGGTAAGTCACCATGAGTGGCACTCCACCAGTCCACTCGTTGATGTCTCAAAGTTATTTGTAAGGTCTTTTAGGTCTGTGCTCACCGGTTCATGATGGATCAGCACAGAGACATCAAAAACTCCACAGAAAGGCGTCCGGACAAAGAATCCCATCGTTATTAGCTGAGGCAACCCTTCTTTTAATCTATGTGATTTTTTTTTTTTGTAACCTGTGAAAGAGGCTAAAACAAGCAGTGGGAAAGCTGCTCCGTCTGGAATGCATTTTGAGGCCTGACTAAAACATTAAAAAGCATGCTGCACTGAATTATGTTTATAGAGTGCATCTACTATATATATATAATATGTGTAATCATTGTGTACTTTTGAAATGTAAAATAGTCCCTCTTGCATTGCTAGGCAAGCACTCGTAGGAGGTGGAATGATACACCAAGCAGCCAATATGATAAAGCGAGAGAGTGACACTCCTGTGGGTGGAGCCAAAGGCCACTTTTTGTATATTTTAAAGAATTGGAAACAACAGGTCTTGCAGACAGCTGTGCAGTGAAGCCAGACCCAACAGTCTGCTTTTGCAGTGGGACATGTTTGACATCAGAAAACATAAATCCAACCTGCTGCTCGAATTGTGCCGGATGCAACGGAAGAAACCACTGCAAAGTGTCACTTGTGCAAGATTTGAACCTCTGCTTGTGGGAACTGCCACAACATGGAAAGGAAGCCGAGAGGTAGGGGTCGAGGAAACGCGAGCTTTCATTATCAGCCCTAAAAGGGAAGCGTGTTCCAGACGATAAGAACATGTTTATTCAACAGGGAAGATAACTGCAAATAAAATAGGGGTCAGTCTCAAAGCAGTTGAAAAACATTTCACAGTTAGATTACTTTCACGTGTGCCTGTGCACTGTGGAGTCACAGGTCACAAAACAGAGCTAAAATTGGACTTGGTAGAGATTAACTGACTCTATTAATTTTATTTTTGACATATGTTCATGACAAAAATACACTGTACAGCATCAACACCCAATTCAATGGCATGTTGCTAAATTGTAATTCGCCTCAGAAATTAGTGTAAAATATTTGTTTTACAAAATTAAGTTGTATAAAATACAAAATGAGAACCATGCTCAACTGGTATTATGTTTAGGAAGGTGCAAATGTACTTGCAGGTTCTGTCCAAGCTGTAGTTCAATGTACTTATCATTTTTAGGTGTCATTGGCATTGGCGCATGTGCTCCCGCTGGTGAGAGATATTGTGTTCCTCAAAGGGCTTGAAACCCGCCCATTGCTTACCATTCGTGGGCTTCATTGTCATTCTCCTTTACTGCCTTCTAATTGGGCAGCAAGAGGTGACTTCATTGACCAAGTAGTGATTGCTTCATCTGAAATAGGGTTCTTCTGCTGCTGCTGGTGCTGTGATTGAAGTACTGTTTTTTCTTGCTTTCCCCCCTCCCTTTGTCCATGTTACTTCTATCCCTTCCACCCCATCTGTGTTGCTTCTTCCCTTCCCGCCTCTCCCACCCTCATCTGTGTTACTTCTTCCCATCCTAACCCCCTCTGTGTTTCTTCTTCCACTCACCCCTAGATGTTGCTTCCTCCACTCCCACCCCTACATGTTGCTTCCTCCACTCCCACCCCTACATGTTGCTTCCTCCACTCCCACCCCTACATGTTGCTTCCTCCACTCCCACCCCTACATGTTGCTTCTCCCCATCCCTCGGTATTGCTTCTTCCCCTCCCACCCCTACATGTTGCTTCCTCCACTCCCACCCCTTCCATGTTGCTTCTCCCCCTCCCTCAGTGTTGCTTCTTCCCCTCCCACCACCTACATGTTGCTTATACTCCTCCCATCCCCATTTGTGTTGCTTCTTCCCCTCACACCCTGTCTATGTTGCTTCTTTCTCTCCCAACCCTGTCCGTGTTGCTTATTCACCCTTCCACCTCGTTGTCCCTACTGCTTATTCCTCTCCTGCCCCAACTGCCATAACGGGGAAAAAAGCAATATGACGCGGCCAGCACTGGCTGCTTCATAGAGCCGTTTATTGTTTTTTACTGCCCAGTTGACTCCAACACGCCCTCCCTTTGACCACCTCAAAGCCCAAATAGCAAAGCTTACAGCTCGTGTATGAAGCTGGCTCTCTATATAGTGGACCAAAACGAGGTACACTGTGTAAAGAGTCCAGACAAACCCTAATTGGTTTACAGAGGCACAAATGACATCCCAAATACGGTCTTTCGTGGTAGTGTGGCCGCGCAGTTAGGCTTATCAGAGAGTAGTGCTAAGCATTTGTTGTACTCACAGAGGCAATAAATGAGACCCACACAAGAATAAATCCAAGACCAATTTAGAAAACGAATTGTATTTTTTTATACATTTTGATACCAAAAACTTCGTTATCAAGTATCTCTTTTAAATATTGCATTTTGCAGGTAAATAAAACAGTTAGTTAAATGCGCCTTTACTTGCAATGCTTTCCTATGGAGGGATGAGGAATAGATGGCATACATGTATCTATGGTCAGATTTTGGGGGTGTCCTTCGGGGTTTAGGGTCGTAGGGAGCCAGGGGACAAGGTCCAAAGTACCACCAGCTGTTACTCTGTACCTACCCTAGGGCATTTGGTTGCAGAAATACTGGTCGGGTAGGTGGCTGTGCATGATATGCCGGGAAAAGGAAGGGGGGGCACCTAGAAACAGGCTACCGGACGGGACTTTGGGACAAGTTGGTGAGCTTCCAACAGTGGGCTTGAGTCCCAAGGGTACTGGGAACAAGGGAGCAGAGTCAGTTTGTCAGTACCCAGGCTGGGGCGCTCCGGTGCAGAGTAAAAATGTCGGCTGGGCTCTGTGTATCCCAGGGCCTTGTGGTCATTGGTCTCTCCGGTTGAGGATGCAAAAATCAGGACAGTTGGGCCACTTTGTAAGTAGGTCTCTGTGGTGCTGTCGTCCCTCTATGGCTGCAAATTCTCGGTGTAAAGAGTCTGGACCAGACTCTCACGGTCTTTGTTTGCCACACAGGGTCCGGTAGCCTGGGTATTGGTCATGTGCACCTCCGGTTGGTCCTGGTGTCCTCTCACTTGGTATGGGACACATCTGATCTTCAGGAACACAGGTACCCCTTCCTGGGGGGCTGTGGCATCGGGCTGGCTGGTGAACAGCCGGACTTTGTCCTTCCGTGCCTGTGGACTGCAGGGGAGTTGCTCCTCTACTGCAACGGAAATTACTAGGCAAGTTGCGAAGAGCTGGCAGTCTCCCTGTGTTTGTGGGAGCTGGTCAGTTGCAGAATGAGTTGCTGGTCACGATTGTTGAGACTTGGTGCAGGCAGGCAAAGTTTGGCGATCAAAATTCCACAGCCGTTTTTTTTCCTCTCACTTTTCTTATGGATCTTCACTGTCCTCTCTTCTTGATCCATCGAATCCAAGTTCCTGGTGTCAGGGGTGCCACCTAAATACTCAATTTAGGGGCACTACAGGGGTAACCGGTAGTAGCCAATGGGCTACTTACCTTTAGGGTGTCTGCACCATCTATATGACCACTTCCTGTAGAAAGTGGGCAGAACCCTGTCCCAGAGAGCCTAATTCTGCCAAAACTAAGATGGTGGAATTCTAGAAGTCCTGTTCACTTAAGGAAGTCCATCTTAGGGATAAAACTAGCCGGAGAGTGGAACATGCCTCCTGACTAGCTAATTTTTCTGCCTGTCCTGGCGCCAAGTGGGCCTGGGAAGGGGGTGGCATTTTCCCCGTCTGTGGAAGCCTTGGGTCGCATATCAAAGGTGGCAGAGGCCTTTGAATCCTCCTGACTTGATATGATGATTACTTCGCCATCCTGCTTGGAGGAGGTGATAACATCTCCAGCTGGGCACCTCTAAGGTTCCCTCTGGGTGCATGTTTTAAATCTGTGTGGGCTTAATTAATACGAGATGTTTGATATCAAACATCTTCGGTTTCAGTGAAGCCATCATGTAGCTGGGGAACTCGTAAACACCAGTGTCCAGCACATGTACTCAAAATGGCTTCCCTATCCACTTGCAATATCTAAGAATCAACTTAGAAATCACAGGGGCATATCTGTTCAGACAGATAAGAACACACATGTAGTATAGTGCACCCTGCCTTAGGATTGTAAGGCCTGCTGTAGGGGTGACTTGCCTATACTGCTTGCTGTGTCTGCAGGCCGGCACACAGGAGGTGTGCCATGTAGTGTTTTCACTGTTCTTTGCACCATGGCACGCAGCCTGCATTGGCAGGTTGCATATGGCCGCTGAGGGGAATCAAAGGGTGGCACAATACATGATGCAGCCCTTAGAGACCACCTTTAGCTTCCCTGCAAACATTAATAATAATAGTTATTAAAACGGCGTGTTGCCCCCATGCACCGAATCAAGACCCTCGTGTTTTGGCAAAACAAATAAAAGGGCAGATAATGAACATTATTTCTTAAAAATGCACTTGGAATTGGTATGTTTTACCTTAAAGACCCACAGGCCTTTCGCAAAAACTGCTTAAGAGCTGTGTGAAGCGATGGCCTCGAGAAGCGGGCCATGATGGACTTCCTTGACCAACGGCCACCCCCACTCATAGGGCAGTGCTGCGCTTTAGCGATGTTCCCATCATCCCTTCTGCCTGCAGCCTCTTCTGGTGCTACGTGAGTAAGAAGAGATGGGTATAAAGGGTAGTCGGACTACTCCATGTAACTGCTCCTCTGGCGGTGGAATGGTGTTGTCCATCCTTGCCCCCAAACAGTGCCACACTGACTCTATCCGACGACCACATATCCTGAATAGACTACCACTTAATCCTACAGACTGACACAAACTACAGACTGACACAAACCCACCACCAGATTACGTTACACCCTCACTACAGCTTCATATAGCCCCAACCAAACCCCACCGGCCATCACTACCACCAATCGTCCACCTTATACCAGTCAATACCTGCATCAGACCACTTTATACCCCCCAATAGACATTGACCGATTACCGGATACCTCTAACAGGCCAACCCATCCCTGAGTCACATGACAACAGACTCAACAGTCCAATCATACCTGCCTAAGGCCACCACATATCTCGCAACAAACCACACCAACCTTCTGACTCCTCTCAAACTTCTTTCTACTACTCCTTCCAATGCACTACCCTATCTCTCATCCTATACATCTATCAATATATCCTCTACATCCACTCTCTCATTTATCCCAAACCCCATACCACTACTATGATCCCCAAAATAACCCTTTCTAGACTCTCTCCTACTCTACCTCTCCTTGCATCATCTGACACCTCTTTTACTACACCGATCCCCCAAAACAAACCTTTCTAAACTCTTCTCTGACTCCTCCCCTCCCAAACTCCTTTTTACTCATCCAAAAGCCTCCTCCTGCTGCTAAGACCTAAAAAATAAATAAATATTTTGTTTTTAAAAAACCCTTCACTCTTTTATCCCTCTACTATCCTTTTCAATCAAAATTAACAGACTAACATGTTCACTTCTCAAATTCCATATTCAACTATACTAATTAACCACTAATCCTTTATTGGGTTCCGGAGTAGCGTGCTACTCGCCAATAAAGAGTCTCAACACCCCATCAGGCTTACAAGTGCTATATAAAAGCAAACTTTTTTCCTTTTCTACCCATCCCCAACCCTTCTCAATCCAAATAACTGACTAACATGTTCACCACTAAAATTACTCTCATGTTTCACCATACTAATTCAACACTAATCTTGATGGGTTCCAGAGTAGCGTGCTACTTGCGCTTCAAAACCCCTTCTGCTATCATTTCCAAATCCAAATAACTGACTAACCTGTCCACCACTTAAAATGTATTTGCATGTTTCACTATACTAATTCAACACTAATCTTCTATGGGTCCCTGAGTATCGTGCTACTTGCCGAAAAAGCGCTTTGATGCCTCGTCAGGGGTAGTAAGTACTATATAAATGCAATTACAATACAATACAATACAACATATCCCCAGGGGCGGCTGGTGACATTTGAAAGTGGTAGGGCGTAAACTAATTTGCATATTGCACCGCAGCGAGCGAGCGAGCGAGCCCGAACCATCTTGCATCCATCCATACATCATTCATGCATCCACCCACCCACCCATCCTGCATCCATACATCATTCATTTATGCATCCACCCATCCATCCATCCTGCATCCATACATCATTCATTCATGCATCCACCCACCCATCCATCCATCCATCATGCATCCACCCATCATGCATGCATCCATGCATCCATCCACCCATCCATCTGCCCACCCATCCTGCATCCATACATCATTCATTCATGCATCCACCCATCCATCCACCCACCCATCCAACCTGCATCCATCATTCATGCATCCATCCACCCATCATGCATGCATCCATCCATGCACCCACGCTCCCTGTTCAATTTCCTTTGCTGCGGCTCTTAGAAACTGGCCAATCACGTTTAAGCTGGGTCCCCCAACTCCACCATCTAATATATTCACATTCATTTTACCCTTACTGTAAACATCCGTGGTCTCTTTGGAGGAAAACTGACCTGACAGGAGTCTGCGAGAAACTGGCTATAAGTTTGTGATTTACATCCCCACTGAACTTTTTTCACACTGTCTACGGTTGATTAATAGCCACATTGCACACATCCGTACAGGGTGCACTCTTTACTTAAGACTGCACGCTTTTCTTCTTTCAGCACTGCAGTGCTGTTGGGCATCTTAAACAAATAAAACACGTCAAAACACTTTTTTCCTCCTTACTTGCGTGTGGTCACTCTTTTGCACAGCTCGTGTCAACAGGCTGCCATGTCCACACTAATTGATTCCATATTTCAGACAAACCTGGCGCTGCAGGGGCACAGGTTACTCTACGCCCAGAGCACGCCCATTAGGAGCCTCCTAATGGGCATGCGCAAAAAAGCACGAACACAAGTGCGCATGCGTGGGCACGGGTAAAAAAATTCACCCTCCGTCCCCACGCATGGGCACTCGTGTTGCTGCCTGCCTGGTGACAATCATGTCAATCAACATGACGCCTCCCGACGTCATGCTGACTGTCATGCATTGTCAGTTCTCCCTTGGTGTCTCCTGCGGGCGGCTGCGGGCAGGGGGGCTACGCCCCCTCGCCCCTATGGACGCACCGCGCCTGCATATCCCCCAAAATTCCTTCACATAGCCTCCAACAGACCATCACACAACCTTCACATGATATAGCAGACATGTGCATATAACTCGCAACACACATTAACATAATCTGGAACACAACACTCTTACCTTCCAATATACATCTCATAACAGTTCATAGACCCTCATATAGCCCACACCAGGCCCGTAAGTACAATTCCCTTCCATCAGTACACCCACATGTAGGTGGGACTCACTCTTTGAAAGCCAGGAGTGAGTCACAGCTACCCACACTTTTCAGGTCGAGCCTGGGCAGCGCCTGCGCAGCTCTGCGAGGCATGCTGTATTCAGGAAGGGACTTGAAGCTCTGCCCACTCTCGCCCATATTTTTCATTGGCTTGTTTCATTGTCCACTGTAAACTGTGGCTGTTCATTGGTCAATAGGCTTAGTAGACCCTCCTTAGTACCGCCTTGTCTCATTTTGTAACCTCCCATGGCGACACCCTCTGTTACGTGTGTTGTTACTTGGTAGGCTTTAATCACAGCCTCTAAGCACTATTTTCTCAACTAGCTGTGTCAGGAGGCAGGACACGCTCTCTCCTGACGTTTCTCTTTTCTTTTTATAATGTGTACATATTTGCAATGCAATATGTCTCGCATTTGCGAGAGTGTAAGCTATGGGCATTGTAAATGGCAATGCCTTTTATTTATGTTTTTTTTAAAACACCTAAATAAATTAAAAGCATTGTCATTTGCAATGCAATAGCTCAAATTCTCGCAAATGTTAGACCTATTGCATTGCAAATGCTTGTTGTGAATGTGGCCCTAAATGATTAGAAGTGAAACAAAAACCTCTGATGCAGGTTCAACAGTACAACACCAGATCATACACTGAGCCCTGCAAGACGTCACTACAACTGCACTGTACAGACACGTCCTCCCAGGCCTTCAAAACTGACCTACAAGTTCTCCTTCAAAGACACGTCCAAATTTAATTCACACCCTCTCTATTATCTGAAGGAAGACCTTCCATTGTTGAAAATTCTACCCTCCATGACTATGAAAGTGCCTTCCCAGTGTGTTCTTGTGTTTTGAGTGTCTGCCATTTATTGCAGTATTATCCTTCTCCTGTGTTTGGTACTCTTTTGTAACATGCACACGTCACTTTTCTCTTGTAACACACGGTTTGCTACCTCTTACATTTTGTTTGCTTTCGATATTTGCACAAGTGCCACCATTGCCTACATAACGTTTGTTCTTGTGCTGGAGTGTCCTCCATTTATTGCAGTATTATACCTCTACTTGTACTATTTACGCTTGTATAACCTGCACACATGTCACTTTTTCCTCCTGCAATGCAGTTTGCTACCTCTTGTATTTTGTTTGCTCACAGTTGTCACTTTTGCCTCATGTAACTTAACGTTTGCTTTTGTAATTTGTTCACTTGTAATCTTATCCTCCTGTATCAGTCCGCGCTATATAAAAACGCATAAAATAAATAATTAAAAACACTGCACGCAGCGCTACAACAGTGGAGTTACAGCGCTTAAGACGCGCGCATGCGCACTGGGAGTCCTGCAGCTGGTGCCCAGCGGTGCTCCCGCGCTGGGCACGCGCACACCAAGCTGGTGCTGACCCTGGCACACAGACCGATCCGTCTGGCCCGAGATGCTGCCCCGGCTCCCTGAGCATGGACAGCCTCAGCCTCAGCCGCTGCCCCTGCAGCCTGCAGGAAGCGCCACGTTTCCGGCTCCTCTGGGAAAGCTCTCAGTTTGTTTGTGGAGGGGGCGGCCTGGAAAGTTCCAGGTCCCGGAGCCGGGATGGAGGGTCGGGGCCGCGCACAGGGCCCCTCTGTTCTGCCGCCCAGGCCCAGCCAAACCACTGGACACTGCAGGGGCCGCAGCTCGACCCAGTTTATTTCTTCAAAGGTTCTGCATGTTTCTCGGCTTTCCATGTCGGGAGAGGAGATTTTATGCGCCAGGCAAAATGGCATTTTGCTGTTTGGGCCCTCAGGCTGCCCTAGCAACAAGGCCGTTTTAAATTGTTTCTCGCAATCTGGAAGAATCTTGTACCCTGTTATTGTGGCGCCCTGTCGAAAATACCTGTCGCCACCTTCATATGCAGGCAGCCGGCCGTCGCAGAGACCTGTGGGAAGCCTGCAGTCACAGGAACCAGTTCCACTAAGGTAGCTCAGCAGGTTGGCTGCGGGCTGCACACATGTGTTTGCAGCTGCAAGGTCACAACCCGAAGTTAAGAGGCCTGATACATAGATATTCCTGCTGTACACATCTGTATTTACAATACAAGCGGTGACATCGAACCCTAGTAAGAAAGCTCATCAGGTTGAGTGTCCACTGCAGAGAACTATCGGCAACCTACATGCCGTAGGCTTGAATCCTCCTCAGGGATTGGTTATATCTTATTTCAAAGGGTGATGCAATGAATACGATTGGATGCTGTAATAATATTTAGTAATTAAATATAGCTTCGTTTGTGGTGTGTACAGTGTAAACTGTGAGGTGCCGGTGCACATGGACAGAAGCATGAGGCGCTTGGACACAGTGTAAACTGTGAGGTGCCTGGTGCACATGGACAGACCGCATGAGGCGCTTGGACACAGTGTAAACTGTGAGGTGCCGGTGCACATGGACAGAAGCATGAGGCGCTTGGACACAGTGTAAACTGTGAGGTGCCTGGTGCACATGGACAGACCGCATGAGGCGCTTGGACACAGTGTAAACTGTGAGGTGCCGGTGCACATGGACAGAAGCACGAGGCGATTGGACACAGTGTAAACTGTGAGGTGCCTGGTGCACATGGACAGAAGCATGAGGCGCTTGGACACAGTGTAAACTGTGAGGTGCCGGTGCACATGGACAGAAGCACGAGGCGATTGGACACAGTGTAAACTGTGAGGTGCCTGGTGCACATGGACAGAAGCATGAGGCGCTTGGACACAGTGTAAACTGTGAGGTGCCTGGTGCACATGGACAGAAGCACGAGGCGATTGGACACAGTGTAAACTGTGAGGTGCCTGGTGCACATGGACAGAAGCACGAGGCGATTGGACACAGTGTAAACTGTGAGGTGCCTGGTGCACATGGACAGAAGCATGAGGCGCTTGGACACAGTGTAAACTGTGAGGTGCCGGGTGCACATGGACAGAAGCATGAGGCGCTTGGACACAGTGTAAACTGTGAGGTGCCGGTGCACATGGACAGAAGCACGAGGCGCTTGGACACAGTGTAAACTGTGAGGAGCCTGGTGCACATGGACAGAAGCACGAGGCGCTTGGACACAGTGTAAACTGTGAGGTGCCTGGTGCACATGGACAGAAGCATGAGGCGCTTGGACACAGTGTAAACTGTGAGGTGCCAGGTGCACATGGACAGAAGCATGAGGCGCTTGGACACAGTGTAAACTGTGAGGTGCCTGGTGCACATGGACAGACCGCATGAGGCGCTTGGACACAGTGTAAACTGTGAGGTGCCGGTGCACATGGACAGAAGCACGAGGCGCTTGGACACAGTGTAAACTGTGAGGTGCCGGTGCACATGGACAGAAGCACGAGGCGATTGGACACAGTGTAAACTGTGAGGTGCCTGGTGCACATGGACAGAAGCATGAGGCGCTTGGACACAGTGTAAACTGTGAGGTGCCGGGTGCACATGGACAGAAGCATGAGGCGCTTGGACACAGTGTAAACTGTGAGGTGCCGGTGCACATGGACAGAAGCACGAGGCGCTTGGACACAGTGTAAACTGTGAGGAGCCTGGTGCACATGGACAGAAGCACGAGGCGATTGGACACAGTGTAAACTGTGAGGTGCCTGGTGCACATGGACAGAAGCATGAGGCGCTTGGACACAGTGTAAACTGTGAGGTGCCTGGTGCACATGGACAGAAGCATGAGGCGCTTGGACACAGTGTAAACTGTGAGGTGCCGGTGCACATGGACAGAAGCACGAGGCGATTGGACACAGTGTAAACTGTGAGGTGCCTGGTGCACATGGACAGAAGCATGAGGCGCTTGGACACAGTGTAAACTGTGAGGTGCCTGGTGCACATGGACAGACCGCATGAGGCGCTTGGACACAGTGTAAACTGTGAGGTGCCGGTGCACATGGACAGAAGCACGAGGCGCTTGGACACAGTGTAAACTGTGAGGTGCCGGTGCACATGGACAGAAGCACGAGGCGATTGGACACAGTGTAAACTGTGAGGTGCCTGGTGCACATGGACAGAAGCATGAGGCGCTTGGACACAGTGTAAACTGTGAGGTGCCGGGTGCACATGGACAGAAGCATGAGGCGCTTGGAAACAGTGTAAACTGTGAGGTGCCGGTGCACATGGACAGAAGCACGAGGCGCTTGGACACAGTGTAAACTGTGAGGAGCCTGGTGCACATGGACAGAAGCACGAGGCGATTGGACACAGTGTAAACTGTGAGGTGCCTGGTGCACATGGACAGAAGCATGAGGCGCTTGGACACAGTGTAAACTGTGAGGTGCCTGGTGCACATGGACAGAAGCATGAGGCGCTTGGACACAGTGTAAACTGTGAGGTGCCGGTGCACATGGACAGAAGCATGAGGCGCTTGGACACAGTGTAAACTGTGAGGTGCCGGTGCACATGGACAGAAGCACGAGGCGCTTGGACACAGTGTAAACTGTGAGGTGCCGGTGCACATGGACAGAAGCACGAGGCGCTTGGACACAGTGTAAACTGTGAGGTGCCGGTGCACATGGACAGAAGCACGAGGCGATTGGACACAGTGTAAACTGTGAGGTGCCTGGTGCACATGGACAGAAGCACGAGGCGATTGGACACAGTGTAAACTGTGAGGTGCCTGGTGCACATGGACAGAAGCATGAGGCGCTTGGACACAGTGTAAACTGTGAGGTGCCGGTGCACATGGACAGAAGCATGAGGCGCTTGGACACAGTGTAAACTGTGAGGTGCCGGTGCACATGGACAGAAGCACGAGGCGCTTGGACACAGTGTAAACTGTGAGGTGCCGGTGCACATGGACAGAAGCACGAGGCGCTTGGACACAGTGTAAACTGTGAGGTGCCTGGTGCACATGGACAGACAGCACGAGGCGATTGGACACAGTGTAAACAGCGAGGTGCCTGGTGCACATGGACAGAAGCACGAGGCGCTTGGACACAGTGTAAACTGTGAGGTGCCCGGTGCACATGGACAGAAGCATGAGGCGCTTGGACACAGTGTAAACTGTGAGGTGCCGGTGCACATGGACAGAAGCATGAGGCGCTTGGACACAGTGTAAACTGTGAGGTGCCGGTGCACATGGACAGAAGCATGAGGCGCTTGGACACAGTGTAAACTGTGAGGTGCCGGTGCACATGGACAGAAGCATGAGGCGCTTGGACACAGTGTAAACTGTGAGGTGCCAGGTGCACATGGACAGACAGCACGAGGCGCTTGGACACAGTGTAAACTGTGAGGTGCCAGGTGCACATGGACAGAAGCATGAGGCGCTTGGACACAGTGTAAACTGTGAGGTGCCTGGTGCACATGGACAGACAGCACGAGGCGCTTGGACACAGTGTAAACTGTGAGGTGCCGGTGCACATGGACAGACAGCACGAGGCGCTTGGACACAGTGTAAACTGTGAGGTGCCTGGTGCACATGGACAGAAGCATGAGGCGCTTGGACACAGTGTAAACTGTGAGGTGCCGGTGCACATGGACAGAAGCATGAGGCGCTTGGACACAGTGTAAACTGTGAGGTGCCAGGTGCACATGGACAGACAGCACGAGGCGCTTGGACACAGTGTAAACTGTGAGGTGCCAGGTGCACATGGACAGAAGCATGAGGCGCTTGGACACAGTGTAAACTGTGAGGTGCCTGGTGCACATGGACAGACAGCACGAGGCGCTTGGACACAGTGTAAACTGTGAGGTGCCGGTGCACATGGACAGACAGCACGAGGCGCTTGGACACAGTGTAAACTGTGAGGTGCCAGGTGCACATGGACAGACGCACGAGGCGCTTGGACACAGTGTAAACTGTGAGGTGCCTGGTGCACATGGACAGACAGCACGAGGCGCTTGGACACAGTGTAAACTGTGAGGTGCCGGTGCACATGGACAGACAGCACGAGGCGCTTGGACACAGTGTAAACTGTGAGGTGCCGGTGCACATGGACAGACAGCACGAGGCGCTTGGACACAGTGTAAACTGTGAGGTGCCAGGTGCACATGGACAGACGCACGAGGCGCTTGGACACAGTGTAAACTGTGAGGTGCCCGGTGCACATGGACAGAAGCACGAGGCGATTGGACACAGTGTAAACAGTGAGGTGCCTGGTGCACATGGACAGACCGCACGAGGCGCTTGGACACAGTGTAAACTGTGAGGTGCCGGTGCACATGGACAGACAGCACGAGGCGCTTGGACACAGTGTAAACTGTGAGGTGCCAGGTGCACATGGACAGACGCACGAGGCGCTTGGACACAGTGTAAACTGTGAGGTGCCCGGTGCACATGGACAGAAGCACGAGGCGATTGGACACAGTGCAAACTGTGAGGTGCCTGGTGCACATGGACAGAAGCATGAGGCGCTTGGACACAGTGTAAACTGTGAGGTGCCGGGTGCATATGGACAGACACACGAGGCGCTTGGACACACTGTAAACTGTGAGGTGCCGGTGCACGTGGACAGACCGCATGAGGCGCTTGGACACAGTGTAAACTGTGAGGTGCCTGGTGCACATGGACAGACAGCACGAGGCGCTTGGACACAGTGTAAACTGTGAGGTGCCTGGTGCACATGGAAAGACCGCAAGAGGCGCTTGGACACAGTGCAAACTGTGAGGTGCCTGGTGCACATGGACAGACCGCACAAGGCGCTTGGACACAGTGTAAACTGTGAGGTGCCGGTGCACGTGGACAGACAGCACGAGGCGCTTGGACGCAGTGTATACTGTGAAGTGCCGGGTGCACATGGACAGACACACGAGGCGCTTGGACACAGTGTAAACTGTGAGGTGCCTGGTGCACATGGACAGACCGCATGAGGCGCTTGGACACAGTGTAAACTGTGAGGTGCCTGGTGCACATGGACAGACAGCACGAGGCGCTTGGATACAGTGCAAACTGTGAGGTGCCTGGTGCACATGAACAGACAGCACGAGGCGCTTGGATACAGTGCAAACTGTGAGGAGCCGGTGCACATGGACAGAAGCACGAGGCGCTTGGACCCAGTGCAAACTGTGAGGTGCCGGTGCACATGGACAGACAGCACAAGGCGCTTGGACACAGTGCAAACTGTGAGGTGCCTGGTGCACATGGACAGACCGCACGAGGCGCTTGGACACAGTGCAAACTGTGAGGTGCCGGTGCACATGGACAGACAGCACGAGGCGCTTGGACACAGTGTAAACTGCAAGGTGCCGGTGCACATGGACAGACAGCACGAGGCGCTTGGACACAGTGTAAACTGTGAGGTGCCTGGTGCACATGGACAGACCGCACGAGGCGCTTGGACACAGTGTAAACTGTGAGGTGCCTGGTGCACATGGACAGACAGCACGAGGCGCTTGGACACACTGTAAACTGTGAGGTGCCAGTGCACGTGGACAGACCGCACGAGGCGCTTGGACACAGTGTAAACTGTGAGGTGCCTGGTGCACATGGACAGACAGCACGAGGCGCTTGGACACAGTGTAAACTGTGAGGTGCCTGGTGCACATGGACAGACCGCAAGAGGCGCTTGGACACAGTGCAAACTGTGAGGTGCCTGGTGCACATGGACAGACAGCACGAGGCGCTTGGATACAGTGCAAACTGTGAGGTGCCTGGTGCACATGAACAGACAGCACGAGGCGCTTGGATACAGTGCAAACTGTGAGGTGCCGGTGCACATGGACAGAAGCACACGGCACTTGGACACAGTGTAAACAGCGAGGTGCCGGTGCACATGGACAGAAGCACGAGGCGCTTGGACACAGTGCAAACTGTGAGGTGCCGGTGCACATGGACAGACAGCACGAGGCGCTTGGACACAGTGTAAACAGTGAGGTACCTGATGCACATGGACAGACAGCACGAGGCGCTTGGACACAGTGTAAACAGTGAGGTACCTGATGCACATGGACAGACCGCACGAGGCGCTTGGACACAGTGTAAACAGTGAGGTGCCAGTGCACGTGGACAGACCGCACGGGGCGCTTGGACACAGTGTAAACTGCGAGGTGCTGGTGCACATGGATAGACCGCACGAGGCGCTTGGACACACAGTGTAAACTGTGAGGTGCGTGGTGCACATGGACAGACACACGAGGCGCTTGTATACACAGTGTAAATTGTGATATGCCGGTGCACAAGGACAGACAGCATGAGGCGCTTGGACACAGTGTAAACAGCGAGGTGCCGGTGCACATGGACAGACAGCATGAGGCGCTTGGACACCGTGTAAACAGCGAGGTGTCGGGTGCACATGGACAGACAGCACGAGGCGCTTGGACACAGTGTAAACAGTGAGGTGCCTGGTGCACATGGACAGACACACGAGGCGCTTGGACACAGTGTAAACTGTGAGGTGCCAGGTGCACATGGACAGACGCACGAGGCGCTTGGACACAGTGTAAACAGTGAGGTGCCTGGTGCACATGGACAGACACACGAGGCGCTTGTATACACAGTGTAAATTGTGATATGCCGGTGCACATGGACAGACAGCATGAGGCGCTTGGACACAGTGTAAACAGCGAGGTGCCGGTGCACATGGACAAACAGCATGAGGCGCTTGGACACAGTGTAAACAGTGAGGTGCCTGGTGCACATGGACAGACACACGAGGCGCTTGGACACAGTGTAAACTGTGAGGTGCCAGGTGCACATGGACAGACGCACGAGGCGCTTGGACACAGTGTAAACAGTGAGGTGCCTGGTGCACATGGACAGACACACGAGGCGCTTGTATACACAGTGTAAATTGTGATATGCCGGTGCACATGGACAGACGCACGAGGCGCTTGGACACAGTGTAAACAGTGAGGTGCCTGGTGCACATGGACAGACACACGAGGCGCTTGTATACACAGTGTAAATTGTGATATGCCGGTGCACATGGACAGACAGCATGAGGCGCTTGGACACAGTGTAAACTGTGAGGTGCCAGGTGCACATGGACAGACGCACGAGGCGCTTGGACACAGTGTAAACAGTGAGGTGCCTGGTGCACATGGACAGACATACGAGGCGCTTGGACACAGTGTAAACTGTGAGGTGCCTGGTGCACATGGACAGACCGCATGAGGCGCTTGGACACAGTGTAAACTGTGAGGTGCCAGGTGCACATGGACAGACAGCACGAGGCGCTTGGACACAGTGCAAACTGTGAGGTGCCTGGTGCACATGGACAGACACACGAGGCGCTTGGACACAGTGTAAACTGTGAGGTGCCAGGTGCACATGGACAGACGCACGAGGCGCTTGGACACAGTGTAAACAGTGAGGTGCCTGATGCACATGGACAGACAGCACGAGGCGCTTGGACACAGTGTAAACTGTGAGGTGCCTGGTGCACATGGACAGACAACATGAGGCGCTTGGACACAGTGTAAACAGCGAGGTGCCTGGTGCACATGGACAGACAGCACGAGGCGCTTGGACACAGTGTAAACTGTGAGGTGCCTGATGCACATGGACAGACGGCACGAGGCGCTTGGACACAGTGTAAACTGCGAGGTGCCGGTGCACATAGACAGACAGCACGAGGCGCTTGGACACAGTGTAAACTGTGAGGTGCCTGGTGCACGTGGACAGACGGCACGAGGCACTTGGACACAGTGCAAACTGTGAGGTGCCTGGTGCACATGGACAGACTGCACGAGGCGCTTGGACACAGTAAACTGTGAGGTGCCTGATGCTCATGGACAGACGGCACGAGGCGCTTGGACACAGTGTAAATTGCGAGGTGCCGGTGCACATGGACAGACAGCACGAGGCACTTGGACACAGTGTAAACAGTGAGGTGCCTGGTGCACATGGACAGAAGCACGAGGCGCTTGTACACACAGTGTAAACTGTGAGGTGCCTGGTGCACATGGACAGAAGCACGAGGCGCTTGTATACACAGTGTAAATTGTGATATGCCGGTGCACATGGACAGACAGCATGAGGCGCTTGGACACAGTGTAAACAGCGAGGTGCCGGTGCACATGGACAGACAGCATGAGGCGCTTGGACACCGTGTAAACAGCGAGGTGTCGGGTGCACATGGACAGACAGCACGAGGCGCTTGGACACAGTGTAAACTGTGAGGTTCCTGATGCACATGGACAGACAGCACGAGGCGCTTGGACACAGTGTAAACTGTGAGGTGCCTGGTGCACATGGACAGACAACATGAGGCGCTTGGACACAGTGTAAACAGCGAGGTGCCTGGTGCACATGGACAGACAGCACGAGGCGCTTGGACACAGTGTAAACTGTGAGGTGCCTGATGCACATGGACAGACGGCACGAGGCGCTTGGACACAGTGTAAACTGCGAGGTGCCGGTGCACATGGACAGACAGCACGAGGCGCTTGGACACAGTGTAAACTGTGAGGTGCCTGGTGCACGTGGACAGACGGCACGAGGCGCTTGGACACAGCGCAAACTGTGAGGTGCCTGGTGCACATGGACAGACTGCACGAGGCGCTTGGACACAGTATAAACTGTGAGGT
This sequence comes from Lissotriton helveticus, assembly GCF_964261635.1. Classification (NCBI taxonomy): domain Eukaryota; kingdom Metazoa; phylum Chordata; class Amphibia; order Caudata; family Salamandridae; genus Lissotriton; species Lissotriton helveticus. The sequence continues at coordinate 66,122,391 of NC_136073.1, read as the reverse complement.
GCCTGATGCACATGGACAGACGGCACGAGGCGCTTGGACACAGTGTAAACTGCGAGGTGCCGGTGCACATGGACAGACAGCACGAGGCACTTGGACACAGTGTAAACAGTGAGGTGCCTGGTGCACATGGACAGAAGCACGAGGCGCTTGTACACACAGTGTAAACTGTGAGGTGCGTGGTGCACATGGACAGACACACGAGGCGCTTGTATACACAGTGTAAATTGTGATATGCCGGTGCACATGGACAGACAGCACGAGGCGCTTGGACACAGTGTAAACTGTGAGGTGCCTGGGACACATGGACAGACAGCACGAGGCGCTTGGACACAGCGTGTAAACTGTGAGGTGCCTGGGACACATGGACAGACAGCACGAGGCGCTTGGACACAGCGTGTAAACTGTGAGGTGCCTGGTGCACATGGACAGACGGCACGAGGCGCTTGGACACAGTGTAAACTGCGAGGTGCCGGTGCACATGGACAGACAGCACGAGGCGCTTGGACACAGTGTAAACTGTGAGATGCCTGGTGCACATGGACAGAAGTACGAGGCGCTTGTACACACAGTGTAAACTGTGAGGTGCGTGGTGCACATGGACAGACACACGAGGCGCTTGGACACACTGTAAACTGTGAGGTGCCGGTGCACATGGACAGACAGCACGAGGCGCTTGGACACAGTGTAAACTGTGAGGTGCCTGGTGCACATGGACAGACCACATGAGGCGCTTGGACACAGTGTAAACAGCGAGGTGCCTGGTGCACATGGACAGACAGCACGAGGCGCTTGGACACAGTGTAAACTGTGAGGTGCCTGATGCACATGGACAGACGGCACGAGGCGCTTGGACACAGTGTAAACTGCGAGGTGCCGGTGCACATGGACAGACAGCACGAGGCGCTTGGACACAGTGTAAACTGTGAGGTGCCCGGTGCACATGGACAGACCGCACAAGGCGCTTGGACACAGTGTAAACTGTGAGGTGCCTGGGACACATGGACAGACAGCACGAGGCGCTTGGACACAGCGTGTAAACTGTGAGGTGCCTGGGACACATGGACAGACAGCACGAGGCGCTTGGACACAGCGTGTAAACTGTGAGGTGCCTGGTGCACATGGGCAGACCGCATGAGGCGCTTGGACACAGTGTAAACTGTGAGGTGCCGGAGCACATGGACAGACAGCACGAGGCGCTTGGACACAGTGTAAACAGCGAGGTGCCAGGTGCACATGGACAGAAGCACAAGGCGCTTGGACACAGTGTAAACTGTGAGGTGCCAGTGCACGTGGACAGACAGCACGAGGCGCTTGGACACAGTGTAAACAGCGAGGTGCCTGGTGCACATGGACAGAAGCACGAGGCGCTTGGACACAGTGTAAACAGCGAGGTACCTGGTGCACATGGGCAGACCGCATGAGGCGCTTGGACACAGTGTAAACTGTGAGGTGCCAGTGCACATGGACAGACAGCACGAGGTGCTTGGACACAGTGTAAACAGCGAGGTGCCTGGTGCACATGGACAGAAGCACGAGGCGCTTGGACACAGTGTAAACTGTGAGGTGCCCGGTGCACATGGACAGACCGCACAAGGCGCTTGGACACAGTGTAAACTGTGAGGTGCCTAGGACACATGGACAGACCGCACGAGGCGCTTGGACACAGTGTAAACTGTGAGGTGCCTATGGACAGACAGCACGAGGCGCTTGGACACAGCGTGTAAACTGTGAGGTATCTGGTGCACATGGGCAGACAGCATGAGGCGCTTGGACACAGTGTAAACTGTGAGGTGCCTATGGACAGACAGCAGGAGGCGCTTGTACACACAGTGTAAACTGTGAGGTGCCTGGTGCACATGGACAGATAGCACGAGGCGCTTGGACACAGTGTAAACTGTGAGGTACCTGGTGCACATGGACAGAAGCACGAGGCGCTTGGACACAGTGTAAACTGTGAGGTGCCGGTGCACATGGACAGAAGCACGAGGCGCTTGGACACAGTGTAAACTGTGAGGTGCCTGGTGCACATGGACAGACAGCACGAGGCGATTGGACACAGTGTAAACAGTGAGGTGCCTGGTGCACATGGACAGACCGCATGAGGCGCTTGGACACAGTGTAAACAGTGAGGTGCCTGGTGCACATGGACAGACCGCATGAGGCGCTTGGACACAGTGTAAACTGTGAGGTGCCAGGTGCACATGGACAGACGCATGAGGCGCTTGGACACAGTGTAAACAGTGAGGTGCCTGGTGCACATGGACAGACACACGAGGCGCTTGGACACAGTGTAAACTGTGAGGTGCCAGGTGCACATGGACAGACGCAGAAGGCGCTTGGACACAGTGTAAACTGTGAGGTGCCAGGTGCACATGGACAGACCGCATGAGGCGCTTGGACACAGTGTAAACTGTGAGGTGCCAGGTGCACATGGACAGACAGCACGAGGCGCTTGGACACAGTGTAAACTGTGAGGTGCCTGGTGCACGTGGACAGACGGCACGAGGCGCTTGGACACAGCGCAAACTGTGAGGTGCCTGGTGCACATGGACAGACTGCACGAGGCGCTTGGACACAGTATAAACTGTGAGGTGCCTGATGCACATGGACAGACGGCACGAGGCGCTTGGACACAGTGTAAACTGCGAGGTGCCGGTGCACATGGACAGACAGCACGAGGCACTTGGACACAGTGTAAACAGTGAGGTGCCTGGTGCACATGGACAGAAGCACGAGGCGCTTGTACACACAGTGTTAACTGTGAGGTGCCTGGTGCACATGGACAGAAGCACGAGGCGCTTGTACACACAGTGTAAACTGTGAGGTGCGTGGTGCACATGGGCAGACCGCATGAGGCGCTTGGACACAGTGTAAACTGTGAGGTGCCGGTGCACATGGACAGACTGCACAAGGCACTTGGACACAGTATAAACTGCGAGGTGCCGGTGCACATGGACAGACAGCACGAGGCACTTGGACACAGTGTAAACAGTGAGGTGCCTGGTGCACATGGACAGAAGCACGAGGCGCTTGTACACACAGTGTAAACTGTGAGGTGCCTGGTGCACATGGACAGACACACGAGGCGCTTGTATACACAGTGTAAATTGTGATATGCCGGTGCACATGGACAGACAGCACGAGGCGCTTGGACACAGTGTAAACTGTGAGGTGCCTGGGACACATGGACAGACAGCACGAGGCGCTTGGACACAGCGTGTAAACTGTGAGGTGCCTGGGACACATGGACAGACAGCACGAGGCGCTTGGACACAGCGTGTAAACTGTGAGGTGCCTGGTGCACATGGGCAGACCGCATGAGGCGCTTGGACACAGTGTAAACTGTGAGATGCCGGAGCACATGGACAGAAGCACGAGGCGCTTGGACACAGTGTAAACTGTGAGGTGCCGGTGCACATGGACAGAAGCACGAGGCGCTTGGACACAGTGTAAACAGCGAGGTGCCTGGTGCACATGGACAGAAGCACAAGGCGCTTGGACACAGTGTAAACTGTGAGGTGCCAGTGCACGTGGACAGACAGCACGAGGCGCTTGGACACAGTGTAAACAGCGAGGTGCCTGGTGCACATGGACAGAAGCACGAGGCGCTTGGACACAGTGTAAACTGTGAGGTGCCCGGTGCACATGGACAGACCGCACAAGGCGCTTGGACACAGTGTAAACTGTGAGGTGCCTGGGACACATGGACAGACCGCACGAGGCGCTTGGACACAGTGTAAACTGTGAGGTGCCTATGGACAGACAGCACGAGGCGCTTGGACACAGCGTGTAAACTGTGAGGTATCTGGTGCACATGGGCAGACAGCATGAGGCGCTTGGACACAGTGTAAACTGTGAGGTGCCTATGGACAGACAGCAGGAGGCGCTTGTACACACAGTGTAAACTGTGAGGTGCCTGGTGCACATGGACAGATAGCACGAGGCGCTTGGACACAGTGTAAACTGTGAGGTGCCTGTGCACATGGACAGAAGCACGAGGCGCTTGGACACAGTGGAAACTGTGAGGTACCTGGTGCACATGGACAGACAGCAAGAGGCGCTTGGACACAGTGTAAACTGTGAGGTGCCGGTGCACATGGACAGAAGCACGAGGCGCATGGACACAGTGTAAACTGTGAGGTGCCGGTGCACATGGACAGAAGCACGAGGCGCTTGGACACAGTGTAAACTGTGAGGTGCCTGGTGCACATGGACAGACAGCACGAGGCGATTGGACACAGTGTAAACAGTGAGGTGCCTGGTGCACATGGACAGACCGCATGAGGCGCTTGGACACAGTGTAAACAGTGAGGTGCCTGGTGCACATGGACAGACCGCATGAGGCGCTTGGACACAGTGTAAACTGTGAGGTGCCAGGTGCACATGGACAGACGCACGAGGCGCTTGGACACAGTGTAAACAGTGAGGTGCCTGGTGCACATGGACAGACACACGAGGCGCTTGGACACAGTGTAAACTGTGAGGTGCCAGGTGCACATGGACAGACGCACGAGGCGCTTGGACACAGTGTAAACTGTGAGGTGCCAGGTGCACATGGACAGACCGCATGAGGCGCTTGGACACAGTGTAAACTGTGAGGTGCCAGGTGCACATGGACAGAAGCACGAGGCGCTTGGACACAGTGTAAACAGTGAGGTGCCGGTGCACATGGACAGAAGCACGAGGCGCTTGGACACAGTGTAAACTGTGAGGTGCCAGGTGCACATGGACAGACGCACGAGGCGCTTGGACACAGTGTAAACTGTGAGGTGCCTGGTGCACATGGACAGACCGCATGAGGCGCTTGGACACAGTGTAAACAGTGAGGTGCCTGTTGCACATGGACAGACCGCATGAGGCGCTTGGACACAGTGTAAACTGTGAGGTGCCAGGTGCACATGGACAGACGCATGAGGCGCTTGGACACAGTGTAAACAGTGAGTTGCCTGGTGCACATGGACAGACACACGAGGCGCTTGGACACAGTGTAAACAGTGAGGTGCCAGGTGCACATGGACAGACGCACGAGGCGCTTGGACACAGTGTAAACTGTGAGGTGCCTGGTGCACATGGACAGACCGCATGAGGCGCTTGGACACAGTGTAAACAGCGAGGTGCCTGGTGCACATGGACAGAAGCACGAGGCGCTTGGACACAGTGTAAACTGTGAGGTGCCCGGTGCACATGGACAGACCGCACAAGGCGCTTGGACACAGTGTAAACTGTGAGGTGCCTGGGACACATGGACAGACCGCACGAGGCGCTTGGACACAGTGTAAACTGTGAGGTGCCTATGGACAGACAGCACGAGGCGCTTGGACACAGCGTGTAAACTGTGAGGTATCTGGTGCACATGGACAGACAGCACGAGGCGCTTGGACACAGTGTAAACTGTGAGGTGCCTGGGACACATGGACAGACCGCACGAGGCGCTTGGACACAGTGTAAACTGTGAGGTGCCTATGGACAGACAGCAGGAGGCGCTTGTACACACAGTGTAAACTGTGAGGTGCCTGGTGCACATGGACAGATAGCACGAGGCGCTTGGACACAGTGTAAACTGTGAGGTGCCGGTGCACATGGACAGAAGCACGAGGCGCTTGGACACAGTGTAAACTGTGAGGTACCTGGTGCACATGGACAGACAGCACGAGGCGCTTGGACACAGTGTAAACTGTGAGGTGCCGGTGCACATGGACAGAAGCACGAGGCGCTTGGACACAGTGTAAACTGTGAGGTGCCGGTGCACATGGACAGAAGCACGAGGCGCTTGGACACAGTGTAAACTGTGAGGTGCCTGGTGCACATGGACAGACAGCACGAGGCGATTGGACACAGTGTAAACAGTGAGGTGCCTGGTGCACATGGACAGACCGCATGAGGCGCTTGGACACAGTGTAAACAGTGAGGTGCCTGGTGCACATGGACAGACCGCATGAGGCGCTTGGACACAGTGTAAACTGTGAGGTGCCAGGTGCACATGGACAGACGCACGAGGCGCTTGGACACAGTGTAAACAGTGAGGTGCCTGGTGCACATGGACAGACACACGAGGCGCTTGGACACAGTGTAAACTGTGAGGTGCCAGGTGCACATGGACAGACGCACGAGGCGCTTGGACACAGTGTAAACTGTGAGGTGCCAGGTGCACATGGACAGACCGCATGAGGCGCTTGGACACAGTGTAAACTGTGAGGTGCCAGGTGCACATGGACAGAAGCACGAGGCGCTTGGACACAGTGTAAACTGTGAGGTGCCGGTGCACATGGACAGAAGCACGAGGCGCTTGGACACAGTGTAAACTGTGAGGTGCCAGGTGCACATGGACAGACGCACGAGGCGCTTGGACACAGTGTAAACAGTGAGTTGCCTGGTGCACATGGACAGACACACGAGGCGCTTGGACACAGTGTAAACAGTGAGGTGCCTGGTGCACATGGACAGACCGCATGAGGCGCTTGGACACAGTGTAAACTGTGAGGTGCCAGGTGCACATGGACAGACGCACGAGGCGCTTGGACACAGTGTAAACTGTGAGGTGCCTGGTGCACATGGACAGACCGCACGAGGCGCTTGGACACAGTGTAAACTGTGAGGTGCCAGGTGCACATGGACAGACCGCATGAGGCGCTTGGACACAGCGTGTAAACTGTGAGGTATCTGGTGCACATGGGCAGACAGCATGAGGCGCTTGGACACAGTGTAAACTGTGAGGTGCCTATGGACAGACAGCAGGAGGCGCTTGTACACACAGTGTAAACTGTGAGGTGCCTGGTGCACATGGACAGATAGCACGAGGCGCTTGGACACAGTGTAAACTGTGAGGTGCCGGTGCACATGGACAGAAGCACGAGGCGCTTGGACACAGTGTAAACTGTGAGGTACCTGGTGCACATGGACAGACAGCACGAGGCGCTTGGACACAGTGTAAACTGTGAGGTGCCGGTGCACATGGACAGAAGCACGAGGCGCTTGGACACAGTGTAAACTGTGAGGTGCCGGTGCACATGGACAGAAGCACGAGGCGCTTGGACACAGTGTAAACTGTGAGGTGCCTGGTGCACATGGACAGACCGCATGAGGCGCTTGGACACAGTGTAAACAGTGAGGTGCCTGGTGCACATGGACAGACCGCATGAGGCGCTTGGACACAGTGTAAACTGTGAGGTGCCTGGTGCACATGGACAGACAGCACGAGGCGATTGGACACAGTGTAAACAGTGAGGTGCCTGGTGCACATGGACAGACGCACGAGGCGCTTGGACACAGTGTAAACAGTGAGGTGCCTGGTGCACATGGACAGACACACGAGGCGCTTGGACACAGTGTAAACAGTGAGGTGCCTGGTGCACATGGACAGACCGCATGAGGCGCTTGGACACAGTGTAAACTGTGAGGTGCCAGGTGCACATGGAGAGACGCACGAGGCGCTTGGACACAGTGTAAACTGTGAGGTGCCTGGTGCACGTGGACAGACGGCACGAGGCGCTTGGACACAGTGTAAACAGTGAGGTGCCTGGTGCACATGGACAGACCGCATGAGGCGCTTGGACACAGTGTAAACTGTGAGGTGCCAGGTGCACATGGACAGACGCACGAGGCGCTTGGACACAGTGTAAACTGTGAGGTGCCAGGTGCACGTGGACAGACGCACGAGGCGCTTGGACACAGTGTAAACTGTGAGGTGCCAGGTGCACATGGACAGATAGCACGAGGCGCTTGGACACAGTGTAAACAGTGAGGTGCCTGGTGCACATGGACAGACCGCATGAGGCGCTTGGACACAGTGTAAACTGTGAGGTGCCAGGTGCACATGGACAGACGCACGAGGCGCTTGGACACAGTGTAAACTGTGAGGTGCCAGGTGCACATGGACAGACGCACGAGGCGCTTGGACACAGTGTAAACAGTGAGGTGCCTGGTGCACATGGACAGACTATCTAAAAACAAAGAAGGGAGTGAAGAGATATATCAGTCATGGACTCAATCTCCTCTGTAAGTTATGAAAAAACAAAAAGAGTCCACTCAGAATTTACTAAATAAAGCGCTAACCTTCCAAGAAGTGACTAAACCCAAGTGAACCGTTTGGTTACTAGCATGGGGAAGCAATAACGTTTTTTTAAAATAACCCTCAGCCACCAAAAGGTCCCTTGGTGGCATGCTTCATCATTGGGTTCTTACCGCCTGCTGCGGGACGGGCGTGCTACGACCGACGAATACGTGGGAGTACTTTGGAGTGAAGTGAACTATGTGTATTGGTGTGAGAGTGGAAGCGTCAGGAATGAGTGAGTTGAAAAAAATAGTGTGAGGAGCTTGGGGCTCGCGGACAGGCCGCGTGAGGAGCTTGGGGCTCGCGGACAGGCCGCGTGAGGAGCTTGGGGCTCGCGGACAGGCCGCGTGACGAGCTGGGGCCCGTGGACAGGCCGCGTGACGAGCTGGGGCTCGCGGACAGGCAGCATGACGAGCTGGGGCTCGCGGACAGGCCGCGTGAGGAGCTTGGGGCTCGCGGACAGGCCGCGTGAGGAGCTTGGGGCTCGCGGACAGGCCGCGTGAGGAGCTTGGGGCTCGCGGACAGGCCGCGTGAGGAGCTTGGGGCTCGCGGACAGGCCGCGTGAGGAGCTTGGGGCTCGCGGACAGGCCGCGTGAGGAGCTTGGGGCTCGCGGACAGGCCGCGTGAGGAGCTTGGGGCTCGCGGACAGGCCGCGTGAGGAGCTTGGGGCTCGCGGACAGGCCGCGTGAGGAGCTTGGGGCTCGCGGACAGGCCGCGTGAGGAGCTTGGGGCTCGCGGACAGGCCGCGTGAGGAGCTTGGGGCTCGCGGACAGGCCGCGTGAGGAGCTGGGGCTCGCGGACAGGCCGCGTGAGGAGCTGAGGAGCTTGGGGCTCGCGGACAGGCCGCGTGAGGAGCTTGGGGCTCGCGGACAGGCCGCGTGAGGAGCTTGGGGCTCGCGGACAGGCCGCGTGAGGAGCTGGGGCTCGCGGACAGGCTGCCTGGGACAGAGTGCACATGGCAGTGTGAGAGCCGGGAGTCCCTGGCCTTGGCTCCTTGCATTACTAACGCATGGTCAGTTTACGGGATGTGGTTAGGAGGCCTGGACGCTGTCACCACATTCCAGGGCCAACGAGGTGGCCTCAGACAAGCGGCCATTGTTGGCCAGGCTGTGCCTGTGGCTAGAAACGACCACAGTTTTCGGGCCCAGCACTGGGCTAAAAGCACGGAGAACCGCGGCATCCTTTTTTGAATGCCATAAAGAGAGCATGAGGGGCGCACGCGGAGAGCTGAAGACCCCCGCTCTTCCTGGGACCCCGGGGGTCCTTACCATCTCCCCCTGTAAAACGGCCCGTCCGGGAAGGGGGAAGATCTGCGCCCCCCTTGATGACGCAAGCCTTCCCACCACAACCATTCAGAGTTGTGTTGTAAACACGAGTCAAGGTGACGCGCTCGGGTGAGTGAATCTCCCAAGTTACCCTTTTGTGTTCAGGCCCCTTTAGATGTGGGGTGATAGAGGGGGGCTTTATTCCCCAGACCACGCGCTTTCCCAAGTCCCCACACTCCGGCCGCAACATTCATTTATAGATTTGACAACAAAGTGGCCCTAATGATGAATGACAAGGCAGATAACACTGCAACAGGGGGGGGGGGGGGGGGGGCGGATCCAAAATAAAGTTGGTGGGTGGGACATTCAGTAATCACCTATCCTTGATGCTCAAGTGAGGGGGAGTCAACTAGGTTATCAGAGTCTAGGTTGGTTGACCTTGATCGGTAAATAATTTGTTGAGAAGATGGAGTTTCAAGTCCCGTTTGAAGCAGGAGAAGGAGGGATTTGCCTAATTATTATGTTTTTGCTTATATTTCCTTGCTTCCTTAGTTCATGCTATATAATGCAACCTTTATCTCTCACTGTACCCCAAAACCCAAACCTAGCCCTTAATCCTAAAAATGCCTCTGTACCCCAAAACTAGCCCTGAACCCTAAAAATACCCCTGTACCCCAAAACCCAAACCTATCCCTGAACCCTAAAAATACCCCTGTACCCAAAACCCAAACCTAGCCCTAAACCCTAAAAAAACCCTGTACCCCAAAACCCAATCCTATCCCTGAACCCTAAAAATACCCCTTTACCCCAAAGCTACCCCTGAACCCTAAAAATACCCCTGTACCCTATAACCCAAACCCACCCTTAAAATACCCCTGAACCCCTAAAACATATACCCCCCAACACCCCCAAACTAAAACCATATACTTACCTTAAACTTAAATATTAAAAACATATGCTTTTACCATTCATGCTTTTACAACGAATTTCGTTGTAAAAGCATGCGTGGTAAAAGCATATAAGATGTAATGGCATGCGTTATAATAGTATTGCGGAGTAATGTACTTTCGTTGTAATGGTATGCGGAGTGAAGGTATGCGGAATGAAAGTTGCGTTGTAAAGGTGTTTTACCTGTAAAGCGCTCTGATACCCATGGGTCAAGCTAGCGCTATCTAAAACTTTTAAAATAAATAAATAAACACTACCACATGGCACCCGCCGTGGCCTGTCCTGGGTTCTGGTCCATGCAGGTCCTGTTTTTAAGGTTTAACTCCGATCATGAGGGCCCACTCCAGTTTGTTGACGCTGGCCCCGCAAACACCTCTTCCGTGACTGCTTGCCCGGCCCACACCGCAGTCCAGGTGGGCCACACCAGCCACTGTTCAATGCAATGTTGAAACGCAGCCGTTCCGACCCATTTGGCCAAAGTGACGCAGCAGTTTTAAATTTTTGCATAATATTTTGGCCTTTGTGAGATCAGCGCTCCTGCCCCAGGATAGCCACTGTGCCTTAACAGGTTTTGTGATTTCCATCCTGTGACCTCGCCCCACCAAGAAATCGGAATCCGTCCTTGACAATTGTAATATTGACTATCCTGTATAATGCTTTTCCCTCTTTCTCCAAGTACCCCCTCCCCCTATTTTACAGTACTCTTGTGTTATCCTTCCTATTGTTTACTTTTTGACTCTGTAAAGCACTCTGATACCCTAACGGGTCAAGTTTGCGCTCTATAAAACTCTAAAATAAATAAATAAATAATAATAAATATGTTGTTAGTCAACCGGCGTCATTAGGCCTGGCTTGACAGCGCAACTGTATACATGGTTCAGCAGTAAACTTGTTTACTTGTAGTCTAAGTTTGAAGGAGGTATTTGCTGGGTTTTTTGTTGTTGTTGTAACGTGCATCATTCATAATCTGTGGCCAATGGCCTTTCCCCGCTCACCATGTGAACTTCCGTCCTGACCAGAGCAGATATCCTGACCATTTCCACATTTAATCTTCCTGTACCAGTGTTCAAGGGAGCTGTTAGTGTAAGTTTTCCTTGTTTTTCAGCATTTCTCTAAACATTTAGCCTAATGTATGTTCCAGAGTACCTTGCCCTGCCTTGACAGCCTTGGAAACACAGCTCCTTGGCTGTGGTTCTTCTGAAATGGCTGCAGGGATTTTTTTTGTCCCAGAGTTTTATATAGCGCGAACTTGACCCGAATCAGGTATCAGAGCGCTTTACATAGTAGCAGTTGTGTTACATGAGGAGACATGAATTTTTTGTTAGGCACGGGGAGATTAAGTGATTTGCCCAGAATCACAGGATGTTCAGCGTCGTAGCCGAGACTCGAACCCAGTGCCCCGGATTCGAGGACGACCGCTCTAGCCATTAAGCCAACTCCACTCCCCAAGAGAGTCTAGAAGGATGCCTTCTCGCGGGGTAGACTGCCTGAGTGAAGACTGCCCGAGCAGATAATACATCTAGTAAATTGCTGCGGCTCCACGTGAATTGATAGAGTGAATGTAACTTAAAGGCAATCGATACCCCTCCAGTGGCCATCTTCCATATTAATAATTCAATTTCTTTAAGTCTCCATTAACTGCACCTTGACTTCCATGGAAAATATTTATTGACCATCACGTGTGTCAAAGAACCTTTCTTTTTTTAGTTTAACCTGTGATGTTTTCTTTTGCAAGATTATGCAGTAGAAATTGCTCCATCCGCTGCACTGTGCACTTGATGCATAAGCCATTTGGGCCTTACCCTGGGAAAAATGCCTTTCATTTTAAAGGTCTCTCCACTTAGGTTGGAATGTGGGGATATTAGCCGTGTTCTATTATGTTTGATTAGACTCTTTGTTACAATTTGTAACATACATATTATTATTTTTGTTATATTGCTTCCTGATACGATCTTTCTCCCAGAGTTCTGGCAGTCTGCCTATTTCTAGGATTTAACACGTCTCCAAATCTGTACTGTCTTTGACTATTTTTTCAGAGGCATACACTGTGGCTTCAAGAAGTATTCCCTTGCTTTGACATTTGGGTTTCCCTACGACACTCCAAGATGGCACCCAGCTATGCGCCTTGGTCATTACTTGTGTCTCTTCTCACTTTCACTTTCTCACTTGTGACCAAGACACTCTGTGTCGAAATGCGTTGAGTGTGCTGCCAAATAAACTCTATTTGCATCATCAACTTGCTGGGAGTGAGCATGACATTTCTCAGTCATTTCAGAGTGTATATATCAGGAAAACACAGTGCCAGCTGCTTGGAATGCACTCAATAACAGGTCGGGCTCCTTTTGATTTTCGAAGAGTCCTTTATTACAGCAGATCGGCATGCTTCAAAATCCATTACAAATGCCTGACGCACTCGCGTATTGCTTTCTTTGGTGAAGTCTGCCTTTTGTATATATATTTTGTATGTATATATATATATAATATATATATCCCGAATTGCCACATCAACGACAGATAGACGTCAAAGATTTCCTGGACACGGACCAGTTAGGTGGAGCCTTGCTCACATGACCTATATATATTCCTCCTTAAATTGGACCATAGTGAATATTTGGGCATCCCCTATGTGGGCTACTGAATTATGCTTTTTCGTCCCTGGTATATGGTACTTAGATACACGTGGGGTCCCCCTTGGGCTGAAGCATATATTCTACCACCTATGGCTGCCATTGCAGCCTGTGTAAGCTGGTGCTAGCACCACTTACAACAGATATAGGTTTTCTTACATCTGAGGTCACTGCACTTGAAACCTATACTTCACCCCCAAAGCAGCCCTTTCAATCCTGAAGGCAGGGTGCTGGGTTTCAAGTGTAAGGGTGTCTCTGCATGAGCAGGACACCCCTACAAATCCTGTAGTCCATTCTCCAGGGTTGCAAGTGCATCAGCCATTACAATACATAGAGCGGCCATACGTCATTACGCAATGGCTAACTCTAAACTGGCTGTAACAAGCGGTGTTGGAGGTATGATTCTTTGCACAGTGGGGCTCTTCCTGGAAACCCCCCATGCTCCAGGTACTAGTCTTCCAGATTCTGGCAGCAAGCTAGGGCTGCTGCCAGCCACAGACACAATTCGTCCCTCATGCTGCTGAGCCAAGCTCAAGTAGAGGAAGGCAGCACAATAGGTTTCCTGTCACAGGGAGGTGTGACCACTTTGCAGACAGGACTTCTTGTATTGGGTTAGGGTGAGGGTGCTTGCCAGTGTCACCAGTCTGCTTTGAAGGGCACACTCCTCGCATACTCCTGTTCAAACCAGTTCTGGGAGCCGCTGGCTCCCGCTTTGGCATGAAACTGGACAAAGGACATGGGAGTATCCTCCCCTCTGTCCAGCCCCTCCTCTGGGAGGGACCCCTGAATCGTCCCAACCCTTTCTCTAGGCTACTTAAGGGCTTATCTGTGGGTAGGTGTGTAGATTCATCATGGGACAATATTCAGATCCGATACCCCTTTATCTTCAACCGTCTGGGCACATAGGACTTCATTGGACTTCGCTTTGGGAACCGAGACTACATCTGAAGACTCCCGCTGCTCCTCGTCTCATTGTCCTGCCAGTGTTCAGAGTCGTCTGTGCCCGTGGTCCTTACAGGTTCTTCTCCAGGCCTGTTGACATCCAAGACACCTGAAGGAATCTCCCTTGGAGTGAAGGAGTCACTCCCCTTCCTCCCCTGCATCTGCAGGCATGCAAGGAGCATCCATTAGCCTTATCTAACCTTGATTTATGTTCACCTCAACACCCCCCACCCCCGAAAGACTGCCCTGTGTGTAGCTGCAAGGTTGGTGCAGGACGTCAATGATGCAACCATAGAATAACTTGTTTTTACGTAGCAGCTCAAACCACATTTCCGCTGTTAAGCACTGTGCATAACAGATGTTAATATTATCCATGTAGTCGAACTTAATATTAACCCCTACCGCGCTACCGCGTTTTCCCGCTGTGCGATGAAAATAAAAAAATGGCTTGTTTATGACAAAGCCAGCTCGTCATCCGCGTAGCGCAGGTAACGCCCATGACGAGCTGGCTTTGTCATTAGCACTGAAGGGGTTAAGGAATAGGGCCAGTGGAATTATACGATCCTGTGGCAGTGTTGTCTGCATAACTAGGGATATGCCGCATTTGCCACTTAATCCATCATCTGCTGCACAATTTGCAGAGTTTAAGAAACCTAATTTGTACTAGCCCTTTTGGAAATGTTGAGTGGTCACGTTCATGACCAAGGACCAGCATACATCAACCACCACCTGAATATCCACCAACCCTCCAGACACCTGTGCGCCACCCCCGATGCTCACATTCTTGCATCCGCCGAAGTGCCAGCGGAGGACGTCTTCCCCCACCTCACCGCTCAGTCCTGGAACGACCTACCTGGCTTGCGTGTGCACAGGATCTGTTCTTCTTCCTTTGGTTTAGGCCTCCCTACACCATCGCAGGGGTTGTTTTTTCCTATTGGGTTTGTGTTCCCCTGTCCTGTTTTGCACCGCGTGCCTACCGCACAAACATTTCTGCAGCAAGATCACACTGCTCAGAGCGCCACTGCTTCCTGCTCTCCCAACTCAAACCCATTCTCTGTCATACCTGGCTTTTTGACTGATCCCGTCTTTTCAACAGCAAGAGCCTAGCACTTGGATACCCATGCGGGTGACTCACCACTCTCTACAAATCTGTTAGTTAGTAGTGTTTCCCATTGTTAATTGTTGTATTTGGGTGATAAACTGGTACTAATGAGGTAAAACCATTGCACAGACAGTGTTCAATTATGTAAAAATGACAAAATAAGTAATACTATCACAAAAGTGTCACATGCTGCAGTACAATTAGCCTTTCTTGCCGCATAATTTGGTGAACTTTGCCACCTAATTTGGTCCTCACATGTTGCATAATTCCAGTGCCCTTGGAAAAAGTAAAACCTGCTGTTTTTCGCTATATTTACTCCAGTGACTCTTGTCGTTCAGCAGAACTGGATTGTAGTTATAGCAGGAGTAAAATGCCGGGGCTCACTCACTGGAGTGACCGGACGCCGGTCTCGGCTGAGCTCACTCACATCAATGACTCCCTAAAAGAGTCTCAGAACACAGAGGAATGTTCGGCACAACCCAAAAGTGGGTCTTGTAGGTTTGGGGTTCCTCCCTTTGAACTGCCCATCTGCACACACCCTAAACCCAAACACCTTGACTTCTACAGCGCTCTGATGCCCCTGTTCAAAAAACAGCTGAGAAAAAGAATTGTGTAGCTGTGGTGAGGGCACTCACTCTTGTTAAAGTGATACCAAATGCAATAAAGTTTAAACAAGTCTTATGTGTTTTTAAACAAAATATATTTTCTGCTCTGTGTAGGTGATGGCTCTTAAACCCTGAGGTCCGCGGCTTCTCTATGGAAAGCTCAACTCGCTTGGCGCTACACCTCACTGCGAAGGGGCGGGTGAAAGTGAACTGGGCAGAGGACAGGTAAACACGATTCTAAAAAAAGTAAACATGTTTTTTTTTCCTTTGGCAAAAGATGTATGTTGACCTACAGGATCCTGGATTTGTGCCAAGTCACTTGGAAATCCAATATTTTCTCTTTGGTCAGTCCCTGAGTGAGGGCATGCAATGGCAGAGCGCCAACCTCTAGTTTTTGTCACATTTCTCTGACCAGGGATCTGCACAGCCTGCATAGGTCTGCGATGAATCTGTCACCGGATGACAAGCGTAGAGCATCAGATTATGGTTCTAAGCAGGCCTGGGCATAGTTTGCGGAGTTCCGCTATGCGAAACTCCGCGTAGTGACAAAAAAACTCAGCGGAGTTCCACGAGTGGTGGAGTGCAGTGGCAACTGCCGTTCGCGCTGATCTTCCTGCCACTCAAGTAGAAATTCTACCCAAGTGGCACTTGCGCTCGCAAACTTACCATTGGCATGCGCGAGCGGGGAAAACACTCCGCTACCCAACGCGGAACAGAGGTTTCTGCACTCCGTGAGCAGCGCAGAGTGTAGAAAACTCCCAGAATGAAGCTGAGTTCACGGTCCAGGCCTAGTTCAAAGCTGTCCTGGATGTTGGGATGTTATAGAAGAACACAACAAAGTGATGGATGGAATGCTTGAATTAATATCATCCACTGGTAATCACTCTAGGCCACAGCCCAGTCCATGTTTACTCTGCCCGCTGTGCCATCTCAGTCAGGAAGCAGCCATATGCAAATCAGTCTGGGTCCTTCTCCAATAGGAACAGTCCCACCCGACCTGCCAGGTCGGGTCCCCTCTGAGAGGGAGCACAAGCAACCCCAGTCTGGTTTCGGCCTACTTCCACCTCCTCAGTAGTGTGCAGCTTCAGGCCTCTGGCACAGTGAGCACAGGATCCAAGTCTTTGCATATGCATCACACTTAGGGTGTCACACTGAGGACAATTCAAAATGATGTGTGGAATGCTTGAATTCTAAATCAGTGATAGTTACTCTGGGGCACAATCAACCGCACTGGTTTTTACCAAGGTGCAGGAGTGAAAAACATCACCCCTATGGCATTCAACAGAAGTAGCCGGCCAAACTCACCCAAAAAATAAATTTTCACCCATATGTTTACACCTTATTTTGGATTAGAAATATTCATTATGGAATTGGCAAAGAATTCAGAACTACTCTCTAGGGTAAGCAGGTATGCTTGCAGAATTGTACATAATACAGAATTTTGCATTTGAAAAAGCTTGGCAAATGTGCATTTTCACGCCTAATTTCTTTTTACCTATGTAGAAAGCTCTTCCACAAATTTATTGCGCGGTCCTTGGACATTACTGCCCTCGAACTTGATATATTCTTGTCCTTGGAAGGATTAATCTCTGACCGTTTCCAGCACAGGATACGACCTAAATAAAGTGCATATTCACAAACTCACAAGTTTGTGGCTATGCGCAAACTTTCCTGGGCATTCAAAAACTTTCCAGGCCATTCTCACTCTAAAAGGTCCGCTCTCCATGAGGTACGTTGACTACCAAAATCATATTACTTCAGAGTAATGGAGTTTAAAAGCATAAATTCAGATTTTGTAAAAGCAAAGCATGAATGTGTGGTAGTGAACCAAGCCATACGTACGTGTAAGCAGCACTCACACTCACAAGTGGTTTGAAACATGGCTCCCTGTCTCAAAAGTATTTTTGTATCCTTTCTGGAATTTAACCCTGGTTCCAGTCACCTAAGAGCGGCACCGCCTGAGCAAGATTTTCAAAATCTCAGGAGTAAAGCACTGGTCCATTGATGGCACCTTCTACTATTATGATATTTATGAACTATTTGAAAACAATAGTGAAGGGATATGTTGGTTTGCTGAAGATGGGCCCAAAGACATTGCTGAAGCTGGACACTGCGGAACAGAGAACCTCTTGCCTTATCTGTTGAGGTGTGAGAAGCACTTTTTGCGCCTGAGTAGGTTTCAGTTTATGTTGTAATCAAGTAAAAAAATTATTTTAACGATATATATATATATATATATATATATATATATATATATATATGTATGTGTGTGTGTGTGTGTGTGTGTGTGTGTGTATATGTATATATATATATATATATATATATATATATATATATATATATATATATATATATATATATATATATATATATATATATACACACACACACACAGTGTTTTGCATATATATATAGGCACATCTTTAGAGGTATATAGTGTTGATATTATGCACACCATACTCTCCTCCCGGCTCCTGGCATATGGAAAGTGTTTGGAGCAAATTAGGGCTCTGTCCTGGGCATAAGAGAACCAGCTGCAGCTTAAGGCTTCCTTTTAAGATTGCTCATTGGAATGTCTGTTGCTTGCTTAGTTACACACATGTGGAGTGGCCCAATGCTGTGCTTCATGGGTATGCACCAGACCTCCTTTGCTCACATTACCTGATAGGAGCGCATGCTTGCTTGATTGGCTCGCTTCTTGTTCAACGGGGCGACTTGTTTCAGCTCTACACCTAGTAATGAATGTTCTTTGTGCACCACAGTATTTATTGTTTTTGATTTGTTTTGTTCTGCACAATGTTTAAAAATGTGTGCTCCCATGTTTGGCTCGTGACTTGTACCTAGTTTTAGCTCATTGCTTGCAAGCAAGCGTAGGCACAGTAGTTTAAAAACAGGGGCTCCTTTGTTCAGCTCAGTAGAAACTTTGTTTTGTACGGCTTGATAATTACAAACCCGCCTCCTTTGTTCAGGTTCCTAGGCCCAAACCTATGCTATTTATATCCGCTCACTAGTAACGACATCCGGCTACTTTTATACATTTTGGCTACTTTGTTCTGCTCGCTTGTTACAAACCTTGCGATAACTTGCTCAGTTTACTCATTGGTTTTCTCTGCTACGTTTGTGAGTTCATTGTGTTCAAACCTGGGCTCTGTAATTGGGTTTGTTATTTAAAAAAACCAAAAAAACCTGGGAGTTGGTTGGGGGTATAAAAGTCTACAGCATTATTGTATTGTCTTTGATGTGTGCTGCAGTCTACGGGTTACGGAGCTATGCGGAATATGTGACCTGTGACAAATAAAATCTGTTTTAAAAAAATAAAAAAATAAAAAAACTGTGCTACACTGTTCTGCTCAGTTGTTGCAAAGGGGCACTCCTTTGTTCTGCTCGCTGTTACGTACATGCGTGTTGTCCTTTGTTCACCACAATGGCTTCTACGCACCCAAGACTGGAACACATCCCGGTATGCATCAGGGCCACCCACACAAATCTTCAATTTAAGAACAAAAGTGACACAATTGTTTAAAGAGCACTACGTCATGACACGATAACAATGCACTTTGCCTCTCAGAATGTAACACCTCTGCCTAGATTCGCTCTCTGATGGTATCACCACTTTCTACCACGTACAGGCTTGTTTGTCTCTTGGCTAGGTTTGCGTGCTACACAAATGTCTCCTCATCAGGGGTAGTAAGTGCTATATAAATGCAATTTCAATACAGTAGTTACCGCCATAGAGTGTTACAAAATTATATCACCTCGTTGAGTTCAAAAGTTACAATCTTGGCCACCTTTGTTTGGCTCAAAAGATACATACCCTGCTATTTTCAGCTCAAAAATCAAAACAATTTAAGCTATTTTCTCCAAAGTAGTACAACATATTTCTTCTTTGTTCGTTCTGCTCACTAATAGAAACTCCGCCTCCTTGCTCTACGCAATAGTTACAAATGTATACTATTGTGTTCCGCCCAGTTACAAGCTTTCAGAAGTTACGAACATGTGCCCTATTGCTGCTCTGGATAGTTACACATTGTAACTCCCTTGTTCATGTTGCTAATTTGATTTCTTTTTTAGCTTCCGTTGTAACAAAGCTGTCCTTTGTTCAGCTTAAAAATACATTGAGTTCTGTTGTTGCGTGTTTCATTCATGAGATAAGCAAGCGTGCTCCTTTGCTCGACTTGCTAGCTACAAACTTTTTTGGTCTTTGTTTGGTCTGATGGTTACAAGTGTGTCCATCTTTCTTCAGATTGACTTACTTTGGTGCTTTTGTTCGGCTTGCTAATCGCAAACGCCTGCTCGTTTGTTCAGGCTATTTTGCCCCAAACTCCGCTATAAACTGGTGTGCTTCGTTCAGCGTCCTAGTTACACAGATGTGTCTCTTTACTCCGATCCATACTCAATGTATCTTCTTCCGCTTAGCAGTTACCAACTGTGGTAATTCGCCAGTTGGATCATTACTAACGTCTGCAAGCACGCAGATCATGCTTGCTTGCAAACTTGTCCTCCATTGTTCACCTTGATAGCTAAAATCCTATGTGTATAAACCTGAGTTTGTTTGTAGAAATTTGCAGGTTCATCCTTGCAGTCTGTTGTTGAGATCAGAAGCCAAACATGTTTGATCAGGTGATGGTTAAAAATCTGGACTACTTCTATCGACCACAATAGATACTAACATAGTCTACTATGTTCCGCTCACTAGTTTATGCCATGTCAAAAAAAAGTATCAAAGAATTTAAAAACAAAGTCTGACCGTTTGCACACTTTTGGAAGTAGGCAGATGAACAATGTCGATCCACTCGCTAATTACAAACTTACTGCCCACTTCCAAACGCGTGCAATGTCGATCCACTCGCTAATTACAAACTTACTGCCTACTTCCAAACGCGTGCAATGTCGATCCACTCGCTAATTACAAACTTACTGCCCACTTCCAAACACGTGCAATGTCGATCCACTCGCTAATTACAAACTTTCACTTTAGTTAGTAGCAATCTTACGCCTGCTTGTCAGATCTCTAGTTGCGATCTTGTGCTTTCTTGTTCAGCTTATTAGTTACCATCATTTGCTACGTTGTTCTGCTCTACAGCGGAACTCGTAACGCCCATTCCCAGCTCCAGACTGGGGTCTGGCAGTGGATGTCTGGGGGGTTGGGGTGGAGTCTCCTCTTCGCTGGCAGCCTCCTTGTGCTCATATTCATGTGCGCACATGGGGGAGCGAGCGAGGGGGGGGGGCAAAAAAGAGTGTGTGTCCTAAGGTCAAACTTCAAAAATGGTGCTACACCTGGACTGATGATGGGTGATACCCTGAAACCGGTCCCAGGATGCTCGTTTCCGGTCCAGGGAGGACCTGGCTTGGGAGTTCGGTCTGGACTGTTCCCATGGGGAGCAGAATCAAGACTGATTTGCATACGGCTGCGTCTAAAATGGGGTGGCATGGAGAGCAAAATAACAATGGATTTAAGCCAGATCGCTTGACTGGGGTGAATGTTAGTTTGATTAGTTCTGCATTTCGACCATCATTTGTGGATAGCAACACTGTAATAAACCTTACAGGATTGCAGGTTTTTTCCGTATCATACCTCCTCATCCAGGCTTTGCGGCACAAAAGCACGTCCCATAAAGGCAAGGCTTGCACCTTAGAGACACGAAGAAAGGTACCTCGTAAGAGTACTGCACACAACTGTTCACCAAGTTACCTATGCGTGTGCTAAGACCTCTTACCTCCGGCTCACACTTGCCTCTGATCACACTATAGATTGTTCGTGGCCTCCTCAAGCCTCTGTGACGATGGACCCGTGGCATCAGACAACTCACGGTGGCTGTGCCATTTGGACCCCAAAACACCACGACAGACATCAGGCTCTACGACTCGCCCACTCCAGAAAGAAGCAAAGGTACACTCTTCGGGGAGCACCATCTCTGCCATTTAGGAAGAACTCCAAGTGTCTTCTGTCCGGGGGACCCACGTATAGAGTAATGGCCACACCCCTCGCCCTAACCCCACCCGCTTATTGAACCACAGCTCGAAATGTTCCGTACTCCCTTACTGCATACAAGACCCACTGCTCCTGACATGGATTTTTACTAGTGAACTTAATATATACATGCCACCAATTTGCATCTGGAACACATTAATACACAACCATTTTGCAGCTGACCACCTTAAAATGCAGTCTTTGGGAATCTGGCCCCTAGTAACATGCAAACATTTGAATTCTGGACCTAATTAATATCCAGCTGTTTCCATTTGACCTAAATTACTATACAACCCTTTGGAGTCTGTATCTCATTAACATGCACCCGTTTGCATCTGGAGCTCATTTAAACGCATCAAATTTTCTCAGCCAGTTCAAATCCCTAACTTCTTAAAATATAGGTAGGAGCATGCACCTTATCACTATGCAACTGTTTTTAATTTAGCCCTCATTTACATGCGCGCGTTTGTAAGTAATCTAATAACGAGGCATCCTTTTAGAATCTGAACTCCACTATTGTGCAGCTCTTTGCCAACTGGGCTTAATATGGACCAGTTTTACTTCTGGGTCCCACTAATTTGCTTCCTGTTTGACCCTGAACTTCATTGACATAAACCAATTCTGAGTTAGTGCCTCTTTAATATTCACCCATTTATAATTTGCACCTTTTTGATCTGTAGCCATGCAGAGACTGTCCCTCAGATTTAGAAAGACGGCAGCTTTGCTTGATAAGGGGCCTTATTGACTGCAGTGACGACTGCAGGGAAACCAGATATTTTCATAACAGCCCGTAGAAGTGATCTTACTCTGTCGAAGGCCTTCTCGGCATCTAATAATTAACTTGTGCAGACAATGATAAGAAATAACAAAATCAAAACGAGACTTGGTAAGATTTTGAATGGTAAAACGTGTTACTACCATGGACAAAACCATGTTCATTTTGCATATTAGCGCATGATTAGTTGATTTTTAATCTTCCTACTACAATTTTAAAAGGAAATTGGTTGCTGGGTTGAGGGACAAGTGTTATCTTTGTTATGTATAGATAACTGAACTGGCCTAACTCTAAATTGTCAGACATTTCAGCTTCCAAAAACTATAAAAAGAGGGGAGATAAACTCCTTATTTTTTATTTTATTTTTAATTCTGCTGATGTTTCATCTGCTTCTGCAGTCTTGCCTTCATCTAGCAAAACAATCACAGCAGAGACTTCTTAAAAATAAGCAGGCAGGGTCAGTGTCCTTTCTTGGGTTAAGATAGTTCAGGACAATCAAACTTTTTCCAATATTAATGGCATTCCCCAAGTCCTATCACTACCTTCTTAGGACATCATTGGAAAAAAACCTAGATAATCAACAATACCTCTCTGATTTCCCAACAGAAGCCCCTCTGTGTTCTTATGAGTCCTGTTTTTTTTATTGTATTCATACTTTCTTTCCTAAAGAGCGTCATAACTCATTCAGCAGCTTGACTCTGCAAGCTTGTACATTTTTTTAATAAATATTTCCTTCTAAAATGCCTTAAATTGAAGATTTGCTGCCTGGAGCTTGTCCTCTAGGTGCAGAACGACCAAATCCTCGTTATCAATTGCATCCCTGTGTTCATCTTCCTGTGACTGCATATATGTGAATTAATGGATCGAACGGCTGGTTTGGATCCCTCCAATGAAAGCCTTGAGAGACTCCCAGACAATAGCAACGCGTGCTGCGATGACGTTTTGGATTTCAGTCGGAACTATTCAATCTCTTCAGCGTTATTTGCGATGTAAAAGGAGCAGATTGTGACGAAACTCTTAGTTTATCGTGCACTTGCATAATAAATTATCAGCTCCTAAGCTCTGTAGAGCTCTGCCAAGCAGTAAGTGAAGAATGATGCCCGTGAATTGCAACACTGGCATATTATACACTCGACTCGTTGCCCAGAAGAGATGTAAGCCAAATTGTGTAAATGCCATCGTAAATGGAGTAGGGTAGGTGTTTCTTGCAAACAACAGGTTTCTGTGTTTACCTGTCGTACGTAATGCGAAATGGGAGCTTACGACTAGAACTTTGCGGACAATGGTCTTGGTGCCCTCCAATACAACTTAGATGTTCCGGAAGTAAGAAACAAAGCCGTACAGAACACCAAATATTCTAGTTCCTCTATATTGTCTTAAAGATCCAGTTGATTTGGGTTTTCCTAATTCTAATCTTTTTTTTAGGTCTGGCATTAGCTCCCTTCATTCATCGGTCTATTGGTGTGTCATTCACTTTTATGTTCCGCCCACCACAGCAACACAGCATGGGGAAATGGACCAGGCCACTTCAGCCATTGGCTTACTTCTCTGTGAGTGACCGCATTCTACTCTTGCACAGTGTGGACTTACATACCAAAAGTAGCCGCCTTGTAAAACTTTACAAAAGTTGTTCACAAGCATTTGCAAAGCCAAAAGTTAGCAGCCAACCCTAGACCTGTTAGGTTTTCCATAGCTTTTTTCAGATTTGTTACAACACCTTGCTCGGACAGTCCTACGCAGCACTGTGCTGTTACCTTCCCTCTACAGCGGTCTCTTTGTTACCCCTATGCTGTATTGTCTCCAACCTGCAGACATGATTCTGTCCCAGTGATCCCGGCCAGCAGGGCCGCAGCCAAAAAGAAGAGCCCATTTACAGCCACTGATGAGGAAGTAAACGAAGAGAATGACATAGATACTACCCCTGTGTTCAGAGTAGAAACATTTCATGACCCCCAGTGATCACGTTGTAGCTGTCCATCACAACCCTTTGTTCCTTATGTGTGCGCCATTAGATGTGGTGTTAGTGGTGTGTGCTCTGGTATGGATATGTTGGCGCTCTTGATCTCCCTTTCCTTTACTATAGTATACTAGTTGGATTTATAGAGCGCATGGCGACCCGTAAGCATCCCAGTGCTAATTGAACGACTCTGACTGTGAGAATGCTCCTTCGAGGGTTGGTTCTCGAATAACCAGCTTTTGGGTAGTTTTCGGAAAGAAAGTTCATTGGCCGACGTACAAGGTGCCAGGGGAAGGGAATTCCAGAGCTTAGAGACATTGAAGGACCGCCCCCCACTTCTTGCTCTTCTAATAGCTGGAACCAAGACCCTATGTGTGTTGGAGGATCTGAGATCCCTCTTGGGGATGTAGTGGGCAATGAGTTGACGAAAGATTGGCATTCCTTGCGTACAGATTGCTCTGTGTGCAATGCACAAGGCCTTAAATGTGATCCTTTGGGCGACTGATAGCCAGTGTAGGTCTGCCGCACCTTTCCCGACTGAGGTGTGTCTCGGTATCTTTAACAAGGTCCGTGCAGCTGCGTTCTGCACAACCTGTAATTTGCTAATGACTGATTTGGGCATGCTCAGGTGAAGTGAGTTGCCATAATCCTTTTTTGGGTATATGTAAATTGTGATGTTTGTCAGTTAGGGAAAGTGAATCTGGACCCTAGTAATGTCTCCTTTCTAGACCCTGACCCTCATTAAATGCACCTGATTTCATGGACTTGGGCGACCCATCGGCATGCAGGGCCGGCTTTAGGGCAGTATAACCGGTGCAGCCGCCCCTGGCGCAGACTTTGGTGAGGGGTGCTGGGTTTGAAAATAACCTGTTTAAAAGTATGTGAACTTCCTTGTGAGTTCAGCAGTTTTCAGGCAACAATAACAATGTCAAGATAACTCTGGGGATTAATGTTCCTACAAGAGATCGGAATTGTGTCTGGTGTCAGTTTTGACTCATCCTAAAGTAGCACAGAGGGTTCATGTGTCTGCTGCGAGCAACGTTTACCATGCAGATCGCAGAACTGAGTTAGTGAATTGAGAAGCACTATAAACAAGCATTGGAAATGCAATAGGTCTCGCAGCGTTAGAGTTAGTGCATTTAGAATTGTTTATGGGTTTTTTGTTGTAAATCTTTTGCATTTTTATTTTTTGTAGCCAATGCTAAAGAATTACAAATCAAAAAAGCAATAAACATTTGTAAAAGCTTTAACTAAAAATCACTAGTAGATATGCTATATGCTATGCTGATGAAAACGCTTGCATATGGTGGGTGGATTAAGGGCCAGAGACTCCTTTTTGTCATGGAAATGTTTTTGGTTACTTGGCGTTGCGTGGGTGAGTGGCGTTGCGTGGGTGAGTGGCGTTGCGTGGGTGAGTGGCGTTGCGTGGGTGTGTGGCGTTGCGTGGGTGAGTGGCGTTGCGTGGGTGAGTGGCGTTGCGTGGATGAGTGGCGTTGCGTGGATGAGTGGCGTTGCGTGGATGAGTGGCGTTGCGTGGGTGAGTGGCATTGAGTGAGTGGCGGTGGGTGAGTGGCGTTGCGTGGGTGAGTGGCGTTGCGTGGGTGAGTGGCGTTGCGTGGGTGAGTGGCGTTGCGTGGGTGAGTGGCGTTGCGTGGGTGAGTGGCGTTGCGTGGATGAGTGGCGTTGCGTGGATGAGTGGCGTTGCGTGGCGTGGTGTCTGCAGTGCGCTCCCTGCCACATGAGATAAAAGTCAAGCCAGGAATGCAAACCTGTTAATCACAGAGAAATATTTGATCAGCACATCTATTCCACTGGACGTGGTCAGAACTAAGTGTTAAAAAGATTAGAAGAAATGAAAAGAAAAGATAATGGAATCCAACACAAACTCACCTGCAACACGGTTCTGTTGGGCGGCAGGTTTGTCTCGAAAAAAACCTAATAAGGGACATTTATTTGTTTTGGCTCTAGAAGCAGCTGTTTAAAGGACAGATTCATTTATGTGTTTCAATGCAGAGTCAACATGCCATCTTTTAAACGCTGCCTCAAGATGCGTTGATGCAATGTGAAGCATGCTGGTTCCATTAATGTAGGAAGGGAGAGGAAATCTTGCTGAGAAGCTCGATTTAAACCGTTCAGTATACAGCAGAGGCGCTTTCAGTGACAAACACCACAGTGAATAATGATCACCCGAGGTAGACTTCACTGATCAAGACTTGTGGGAATTAGACATACAGTTTGAAGATTATTTCACAATACTCATTGATCACGTGAAAACCACAGCGTGACTTCCATATAGACGGAGATCAGCAGTCAAGATCATGCACGCTATGAACTGGTTTTGGATAAACGCTTGGTGGGAAATGCTGCTGCGTCCCAGCCAGTTCACAAGTGTGTCGTAATGGTTTCATGACATGCCCGCAATGTTTATGCGCAATGGTGCCCTTTGAAATAAATGGCGACAGATAGGGTAATGAGAGCGGGGTATCGAAGTTGCCAGCCCGCTTTTCGTAAGATAAGGAACTGCGGGGCCTGCCGCTTTTTATCCCCGCTCCCAGTCCAGACTGGTGGAACAGTAAAAGAGGCGCCTGGGCATAACAAGCCTTTCACCGTAACACGGCGGGCAGGGGAGGGGGCGGAGAGGGGAGAGGTGCGACACGACAGGCAGGCAGGCAGGGGAGGAGAGTAGGAGGAGGAGGGGGGAGGAGAGTAGGGGAGGCACGGCCTAGCGGCCGATGCAGAGTCAACATGCCATCTTTTAAACGCTGCCTCAAGATGCGTTGATGCAATGTGAAGCATGCTGGTTCCATTAATGTAGGAAGGGAGAGGAAATCTTGCTGAGATTGGGGGTTGGCGGGTCAGTGGTCATTAGTTCTTGAAAGTAAATAAATGGATAGGAGGGGTCATTAATGTCCCCTTTCTTTGAACAGCCTCTGGAAAGGTAATCTCGCGGATCAGTAGCAGATGAAAAAACTCTTATGAATGATTTATGCAGTGTTAACTCATGAGTAAGAGCCACCCATTGTTAAATTAGTACACACTGTCTCTTTAGCCATTGCCTTAATGAAAACATGATGTGAACGTTGAAGCCTTTAAGGTGTAAAAGTAAAACTTAGTAAATACAAGCACTCTCAGCCGCCTTACTGACTAGCTCTCACACTGAAACGATTCTTACGCTCATCACATACTAGCAGACAACAATCCCACACTGAGTAGCATTCACATACTACTGACGCACTCGGCATCTCTCAAATACCAGGTCTCTAGCAAAGACCTAAGAGGGATCGGTAGGAATGAATGCAAGTTGGTCTGGCAGGTCTCCCTAAATCACGCGACAGTAGCAGCCCAGAATAGAGACACGAACAGTCAGAGGCAATAGAGCAAGTTTGTATTTTCATGTACAACTCAAGCCAAAACGATTAACATTGCCGATGATTTAGTTGCGAACATCTGGTCACCGTAGAACTACCGGAAACCGTTGTGACATGGGGCCGGTTTTCTATGTCCAAGCGATTGCAAAAACGAAGTTGCCACTGACAAAACTGTTATTGGCAAATGACAGCTTTATACCACTGGATGACTAAGAATCCCTAAATTCGTGTATGTTTGCAGTACGATCGAGGCGACTCCTGTGCCTGCATTCCCTGGTGTCAACTCAACCCAACCCATCGGCTGCACACCTCTCCCCATGTTACCTGAATAGACGTTTTCTGCTCCCTTAATATAACAGCTGCAGAGGTTCCAGTACGGTTTTAAAAAAAACTGAAATTGGCGCCTCTAGTAAACATAGAGAGTGGACTGTGTTACTCAAGTCTCCGATTGCTACAGCCGAGCGGCCATATTGGAACCACCACAATTTATCTCTCGAAGTCCCTGAACGGCAAGATATCGATTTCTGGTGTTTCAGTTCTTTGGGGGAAAACGCCTGCTCTTGATTATGCCTGAGTAATTGTTTATTTGCTATGCAATGCTTACTCATACGTATTTGTTAATGAATTTTTCTCGTTAGCAAGTGTGCCTCCGTGCGATTTAACTTTGATTAGTTATACTGCTGATCGAACACAAATCACATCTTATGGCTTTTTTTCCAATTTCAGCACATATTAGACCTGTCATTATAAAAGGACAAAGCTTCGGGTGCCTGATTTTTTCACCCAGTATTTCTTCATCGCTTCCTCAATCAGTCTTTCCTTCGTTTTTACTGGACATTCGACTCCGATGTGAGTAAGCGTCACAAGGCTCAACTAGGGGGAGGGGGCGGGAGGCGGAGAGTTGAGGCAGGCAGGCATGGGAGGAGAGGAGGAGGGGGGAGGAGAGTAGGGGAGGCACGGCCTAGCGGCCGTGCAGGGGGAGGGGGCGGGAGGCGGAGAGTTGAGGCAGGCAGGCATGGGAGGAGAGGAGGAGGGGGGAGGAGAGTAGGGGAGGCACGGCCTAGCGGCCGTGCAGGGGGAGGGGGCGGGAGGCGGAGAGTTGAGGCAGGCAGGCATGGGAGGAGAGGAGGAGGGGGGAGGAGAGTAGGGGAGGCACGGCCTAGCGGCCGTGCAATCAAGTAGTGAGGGGGCGGAGTTGTGGGAAGGCTGAGAGAGAGAGTAGGCGGCTGGGTGCATGTGCACGCGCTTTTAAGCTCAATGCACATGCGCATTGAGCTTAAAAGTCACGGGCACTGCAAGGAATCGCCACGATTCCTTGCAAGTTAGATAAAGTCTGGATGAGCCCCTATAGTCTCGCTTGCTCGATGCGCATGCGCATCGACAGGCGAGACCTAAAAATGAAATGTATGTCAGAGAGAGGCTATGGAGAGATGAGGGGCACTGTTGCTGGGTGGTAGTGAGAGACTCCGAGGAGAAGGTCATTGGGGGGCTGCCATATAAGACAGTCGCACCGGGCGCCACCAGTGCTAACACCGGCCTTGCCCACGTGTTTAGGGTACTCGCAGTTTGGGACAGCAGAAATCGCCCTGTCCCTCGTTTTTAATGTTGAAGTTTTGCGTGAATTCGGTCTTGAAAGAAGTTCTTAAATCCTTTTAGAAGATGACATTAAACAGTTTATGTAACAATTCTATCACAGGGGCAAGGGAACAATGTGAAAGAACAGAACACCAGTGGCTATTGCTCATGGCACTTTTTCTAACAGTTAATTGTTTCCTTCTGTCCGAAATGGATATCAGGATGTATTTTGCACTAAAAATTAGCAGTAAAAGCCACTTTTGCATAACTTCACATAATTTCAGATTTTCAGAAATTCCACATAATCCTACATAAGGAAATTACTCAAACTTTGCGCACCTGTTCTAATCCTGCCCTTCATATGGTTTACACCACAATTGCTTCTTCAATAATAATCCGGCTTCTTACCACTCACTGGTTCACATTTTATACACCTTGGAAGGAGATAAAGCATTGTCGACCCAGCTGTGATCCTATTTATTCCGGGGTGCTAAATTCAACTACCTCTGCTGCATGTGCATTAACCAATGCACTATCTTATCAGATAAACCAGGGGTGTCTAGTGGAGAGAATCATGCCAGGTAGTTTAAATAATCCCTTACTGTATGACAGACGTTTTAAGGCAGGGCCAAGTGGGTTCTGGCCCAGGGCCCAGCCTACCAGCCCCCCCAAACCGAGCAAGCTCTGTTCTGCAGAGTCTTGCCCTGATGACTGTGAATAATTCTTAAAGAGATTGTTTTAAATATTGTTTTCCTTTCATTTATTTATAATGTGGGTGATGTGCAGGGTCTATGACAAACATTCTACGGAGAAATGTTGTGTTTGTTTCATTCAACATCCATAAAGTTTATTTTAGATCAAAGCAGTACCTCACATACGAGAAATAGGAGGGTGTCCGATTATTTGTAGTAATATTAGTGCGCTGCTGCTGTGTTACTATGTTGAAAACACAAGACACTATCCCTGAATATTAGATGTAAACACGTTTAGAATTTGGAGAGCGTCTCTGCACTGTCAGTGACCTGTCCAAAGAGGGCGTAAAAGAGCTGAAACTGGGTCGCAAATTCAAAGCTGTTCTTTATTTATTTTTTATTTTATTTATTTTATACATTTTTATATAGCACGGACTTTACCCGAAGGTGTCAGAGCGCTTCACAATAGGAACAGAACTGATAAATGAGGAGAAAATTACAAGTGAACAAATTACAAAAGCAAACGTTAAGTTACATGAGGCAAAAAATGACAATTGTGAGCAAACAAAATACAAGAGGTAGAAAACGGTGCATTACGGGAGGAAAACGTGACGTGTGCAGGTTACAAAAGCGTACAAAGTACAAGTAGAGGTATAGTACTGCAATAAATGGCAGACACTCAAACACAAGAACAAACGTTACGTAGGCAATGGTGAACAGGGGCCCCCAAAATACTTTTGGCCCAGCCATGGCCCCGAAAATCCTTAAGATGTCCGTGCACAGCCTCATTGTATGCACATGTGTCTCGTGAATATTCTGCCCTGAGGCCTCGTGGAACAACTTTGACCATCTCTGAGCTGAGCAGACAGAGTAGCGTTAACGCAGCATCCCCCACCCACCCCCAGCTGCCTGATTCCGTAACTGGACACCCACCCTTTTGTTCAGAAAGATGTGATGGATGACTCCCAAGCTGCTGAGACAAGACATTAGCCGACGCCCCTCCTTGTAATGTACCCCCGGGAGGGGCGGGGCAACAATTTGCGTGGCCTGATTTACCCGCCAGCTGAGGACTCTCTCTCTCTCTCTGTCTCTCTCTCTCAGTCTCTCTCTGTCTCTCTCTCTCAGTCTCTCTCTGTCTCTCTCTCTCATTATGGGTTTACATTCTTTATATAAAGAACAACTTATTGAAGGTTCTAAGACTGCAAGCCTATTGTCTAATAAGCACAGCTATCCATTGATCCAGGTTCAGCCTAACCACATCAGCTAGTCCTGCTTTTTTTAGCCACCACCTTGCATTCTGGGACTTGTAGTTTTTTACACATTGACCAGAAAGACCAGGAATGGGAAATGCTGCTGTCTGAAAAACACAAGACTGGTTGAAGGTTCCTCACGTGACCTTGTGACCCGGAAGCTTCCTGTGCATTATACCGTGTGATCTTTGTGTTTTGTGGCTCCGATGGTCCCCGTTCGCAGGGCACGGAGCTGTTGCTACCATAAGCTGTTTCCATATGTCATTGACCAGCAAAACCATGTGACGTCACATGGCTGGTGTAACCAACAGCCCAGAGCATCGGAGTGGGACGAGGACTGATCCGCATTTAAGGAGCAACAAAAAACATGATCCCATGCCACAGGGCACACGTCCTAAAAAAAAGAAGTAGGGGGACGCTGAAGTCACAACAGGAAGTGACGTCACAAAAGGTGGCTTGCACCATCAGACTCATTGCCTCCCCTCACTCACCCCTCAGATGTGATTGCATCAGAGAAGCCAGTGCGTGAGCAGTGTTCTGAATGGGATCTCATCTCGCCCCAGAGAGGCCAAAGAGTGAATGTGTGGCTCCATTTGCTCCAGTTATCGAGCTCCCGGTAAAATAAGTGGGGGGACGCCGTCCACCCACGTGGTACCCCAACTCGAGCCCTACCATGCCACGGTGAGGAGTATCCCATGTTCTCAAACCTCACCAGGCAGCACATTGCCTACTCAAACTGTGAACGGGTGGTCGCCCAACCATGCCACTCCGTCAGCGCCTTAATAGCCAGGAGGGCAACCTACAATATTTCCCTCAATTGTGTCACATGTATGACTGCTTTGGTACCCCACTGGCGACCCGACATCGCTTTGTTTGTGGACATGTCCCGCAGTTGGTGTACCGTGATATGGGACTTCGGGGCAGGCTTTGGGTTTTCATTCGTTCGTTCTGATCCTTGCTTCAGCAGCGACGCCATCTTGATTCCTTCTCATCCACTACCTTGTAAATATGGGATTCACTTCCTTCCTCCTAATGTAATATATAGTGTCATAAACCTTTCACGTTATTGACTACTTCAACGTAAAGTTAATAAAAAAACAGTTTGGGGGAAAAAAATGGCTGAAATGATAAAGAGTTGTCCACGTTTTTCAGAGGCCAGCAATCACTGGATAGCTGGAGTGTGAGGTTCTCTTCCTGTTCTTTCTCAAGCCTTAGGACAGGTCTGCCGTTCAGCATTCAGAAAACTAGTACACCCCTTTCTTTTCTGATTCACACCCCCTTGCAGCATACTCCCTTGTCACAGCGCTGGGAAGCCCATCTGGGTAGCCACGAGCTCAAGAAATCCTTGTGAACAGAATAGAATATTCTAGGTACAAATGCACCTTGTAGAAGTCTACATCCAATCCGGAGAGCGCCCCCACCTCTGGTCTATCCACTCTTTGCCGGTAGAGGGCGCTCTATTCCAAGACCCTCTGAGCATGCCATGTAACATGCCCAGGAGTCCTCCAGGAGAAGGCACCCAAATACTACCTACCGGACTTCGACATCCAGCCCGTGCCGCCAGGTCACCAGGCTGTCCGAGGAAAAGGAGTGGTTGGTAGGTGTCACCAGCCTGCTCATGAATGTCCGCTTCCGCCCTTCTACTGGTCTTCTGGTGAGACCTTCATCGACATCCGCTCAATGCAGGACCTTCTGGCCTCCAGGAAGGCTCCCAGAACATGGCTCTTGACTCCAGCAGAATAAAGACCCCACTCGTTACTATCTCTGGTCCGTGCTCTATGCAAAACACCCGCTGCTCTCGGGCTTTGTACGCACTATGTAAAAAACACCAAATAAAGAAAAAAATCTGCTGTTGAGGAAAACTCCCTTACAAGACCTTAGCTCTGGAATCTAAAGCTCTGACCGGCCACCACTACCTCCACTGTCTGCTCCTTATCACAGCTTTTCTGTCCAGTTGACGTCATCTCCCACTACTGAGTAGTAGTAATGTTCTCACCACACTTGGATACCCTGTATACTTGTAATCCAATCAACTCGCACCACACACAGCGGATCCTTTCCGAAGGATCCGCGAATCATACCGCCTACCTGCAAGGACTGTTCAATCCCAGGCTAAAAATATCTCCACACACACAATCACCTTTCTTCACACGTCACCGGGTGCTCAAGACATATCTAATCTCCCATTAACACAAAATCTATCACACTCAGCACTAGCCCCACACTCGTCACCCGCTGCAATCGATAACGAAAGAGTGGAAACTCCGCGCGAACAAGACCAACCCCGGAAGCACGGTTTGGAGGATGCCATCATGGGGTCAAAGTGCGTTCTGCATTAAAGGGGCCGTCCATTGTAGAGAAAACAAGCATTTACAATGCAACGGTTTCGCCTTTGGAAAAGTTAGAGCTATTGGCATTGTAAATGACCACATTTGTATTTGGTTTTGAAAACAGATAAATAAATGGATTGTCATTTGCATTGCCAATAGCTTAATCTCTCGCAAATGTGAGACCTATTGTACCCTACGGACGAGCTCAGCGGACAGCAATTACTACCACACACACACACCCAGAGACACATACACACCCCCAGAGCCACACACACACCCCCAGAGCCACACACACCCACCCAGAGCCACACACACCCACCCAGAGCCACACACACCCACCCAGAGCCACACACACCCACCCAGAGCCACACACACCCACCCAGAGCCACACACACCCACCCAGAGCCACACCCACCCACCCAGAACGTAAAGGGCATCACCCTAAACCGGTAGAGTACCAGGGTATGAGAATTGCATCTCTTTTTAGGCTCAACGCAGTGCTTTAACCCCTTCGACGCTCATGACGAGCTGGGCTCGTCATGAGGTAGCCTCCTCGCACGCTCATGACGAGCCCAGCTCGTCATGTAAAGTGCGAATCTGCAAAATCCAGCGTACGGGGGGGAATCATGCCGCACGCATGCGGTTAATCTGCAGGTGTTGACTGCCTGCACAATTTACATCTGAAAGTGAGTGTACGTGCCCTTCACAAAACTGCTACAGGACATTTTGTACCGACACTATGAGTAGCAAGGAAGTGATTGCCTGGATGAAGTTTGCTCTGTGCATTAGTCGGGCTAACTTGTTGTATGACCTAGAAGGTAAGAGAAAAACAATGCAAACAGCTGCCCCAAAAAGTGTAACTAGACTAAATTATTTAGGAAGAATAGTCACACAATACATGGAGAAAAACACTCATTCAATAGTCTAACTTCTACAGACAACTGGAAATCAAAATGAATACATTCAAAATGGCACTGCACAACTGCACAGTAACAACATCTATAGTTTAACGCGCTTAAAAAATGTAAAAGTATGAAGCAATATTTAAAATTATCTACTATTACAGTGGCCATAGATCACATATGCACCTTTAGCTAAATGGTTTTGAATTACTGTAATGGTCGCCGATGATGTGCTACAGCCAGGTACAGCATTGCAGACCGCAAGCAAAGCTACCCACGACGCACTGCTTGTGCTGTTCTTTAGTGCAGTGTACGTATTGGTTCTAGTACAAACTGATCTAACTGCTCTCCGGTATAGACCAATTACGCTGCTCTCTAGTACAGATCGTATGCACTGCTCCCCAGTAGAGAATGCTGGCAGTGTTTCCTAGGATACATTACTTGTGCTATTACCTAGTACAGGCTGCCTCCACTGCTATCCAGTACAGAGTGCTAGCAGCCCTTCCTAGGACAGACTGCTCACAACTGGTCTCCTGTACAGACTACTTATGCTGTATGTACGATCCCCACTAGAGAATGCTGGCAGTCTCATCCCCGGTACAGACAGAGCACACTGCTCCCAAAAGACCGAGTAGAACCAAAATAAAAATATCTATATTCCTATTACTTACATTTCGTGGAAACTGCTTATTTCACTGAGAAAGAAACTTTGCAATGTATGTTACATATATAAATCTACATTAATGCTTTAGGCATTCTGATCTACAGCACACTGTTGGACAGGCCACATGAAGGGCCGCTCTCCCCCGGCCCAACCAGGCCCGAACCAGCCACGCAAGTACCACACACCACCATTGCACGTCCACCGTCCCCGCAGGGACCCCTACACTCGAACCTGTTGACCGCGTAGGCCGACCCACTACCGGCCTGCGCGCCCATCCTGGGCGCCATCTTGGACACTCCACCACGAGGCCGCCTGGCCCCCGATCGACCTCAACCCTGGGCCTGGCCAGGCCTCAGACATCCCGGCACCAACATCCACCCAGGAGGTGAGCGGGCTACTTGGTCAGTCAATGGGAGCAGGAGGCGTCGATGGCTCTCCCCCGCCAAGTGCCGCTCGCCCATCGCCTCCCCGGGCGCTGGCTCCACCCCCCTGCTGGGTGTCTGAACCCCCTCATCCCGGACCTCCCGACCTCCAAGTGCGAGGGTCCGGACATCAAAGCACACCAGCCCTATAACTGGGGCAGCTCCAGAGCAGGACGGGAGTTGTATCTTGGAGTCGAGAGACGCAAAGAAGAACTCATCCTTGACGGACTACTGGCGCTGCCGTAGCTCTGTCTTGTGCACCCTCGTCTTGCCTGCTGGCGCTGCCGCGGCTTTGGGAACCACCCTATCCTTCATCATCGTCGGGACCTGCTGGCGTGGCCGCGGACCGTTTGTAACCACCACCTTCATCGGGACCTGCTGGCTCTGCCGCGGACCGTCGTCTTCCTTCATCCATCTCGGGACCTGCTGGCTCCGCCGCGGCCCGTTCATCTACGCCACCGAGCTCGAGGATTGAGAGCTATTTTCCATCTTTTTGGTAACAAGACTGTCCCGCTACCCTTTTCCCAACCAGAGACCAGAATAGAGGGGACCCCTGAGTCCAGACCTCCTTGTACCATTCTACCGTACCTGAAGAATTGTCTATAAAGTATCGTTGAACTTTATCATTGTGTGGTGTCCGTCTGTGGGGGGGAAGTTACTTGTCTGTACGATTCACTGGAGACGGCTCTCCCCGGAGACCTCTCCCCGTATCCTCGGCCGACCCTCCCGGTCCGTCTAACATTGGTGGCCAGCGACGGGATCCGAATCACCGCATAAACCGTACAGAGAGTAGCTCACCCCACGGCGAATCACGATGTCAACTAAAGACAGCGGATCAACGGAGAAATTCCAGATGGAGAAATTGGGCGAGTACAGCCATCGTGAACTTAAACAGTTCTGTATCGAATTAGGTATCGCTACCACCGGACTAAATACCAAAGATGACTTTAAGCAGGCCCTGGAATCTTGGGCAGAAACCGGGGCTGCCGGAACCCCCGATCAAGACATCGCAGCACAAACCCCCATGGCCCCTGAAGAACGAAGAACGGGTCTCTCGCCAGACGAGATCCAGGAACGAGAAAGAACCCGACTACACGAGCTGGAAATGGCCCGGCTCAAAATGGACGTTGAACTAAAGTTGGCCGAACAGAAAATCAACTTAGAGCACCTGCGTCTCCGAGAAGAAAGAGAGGAGAAACAGAGACAAAGGGAGCTCGAGGAAAAGAAACTGGCATATGAACATGAGCGGAAATTAGCTGAAATCGACCTACGCAAACAGAATAAAGAAACAGGGGTGCCCGAGCAACCCCACACTCCAGGGGCAACAGAGAAGAAGGTACACATCCCCAAGGATGTCGTTCGAGAATACTTCCGAGAGGACGACATCCAGCAATGGTTCAAGGCCTATGAAATCGCTATGACTGCACACCGGATCGATAGAAGCGATTGGGGGGCCGGTCTGTGGGGGAGATTCCTCAATGAGGGCCGCGACGCCCTGCTGCAACTCCCGGACCAGCAGATGACCTCCTATGACCATATGAAAGCTGCACTCCTCACCCGCTATGGCCTCACACCCGAGATGTACCGTCAGAGGTTCCGAGACTGCACCCGCATCCCAGGTACAACTTGGGTGGACTATGTCAATTACTTTAGCCGAGCCTTCGAGGGCTGGATCAAAGGAAGCAAGGTCACAACCTACGAACAACTGTTCAATCTTATGGTATGGGAGCATCTGTCGAACAATTGCTTCATTGAACTTCGCCAGCACCTCCTCGACAGCAAGTTAACGGATCCCCGGCAGCTCGCAGCCGAAGCAGACCGGTGGGAGATCACCAGAGTGAGTCGAAATGGGTCCTCCGAACAGAACCGGAACAACAATGGTCAGCACCGTCCCCGAGGAGGTGGAGGCCAAGGACGCGGAAGAAGCAACGCTCCGGTCACCCCCACTACCAGCCCCACCACCCCGGCCAACCGGGGCAGCACCCCAGCGCGACCGGGACATCGAGCCAATGTTACCTGCCATCGATGTCAACGAGTCGGACACTATGCAAACGACCCAAACTGCCCCCAGTACCAGAGCCCAAGACCCCGCCAAGTAGCCGCTGCTGCTCTGGGGGAGGAACGGATCTCGGAGGAACAAGAAGAATATGAACAGGAACACCAAGAATGGGAGCCAGCCGCCATGGCTCTCGCCTGCCTAGGGGGGAGAGACATGGTCCCGCGGGTCCCCCTACCCGCTAATACCCAGAAGTACAGCCAATGGGTGGGCATCAATGGACGCCGGGCTGAAGCCCTTCGTGACACTGGGGCCAGTGTAACAGCCGTCCGCTGTCACCTGGTGACCCCCGAACAATACTTACCAAACATTCTCTGCCCTGTACGTTCAGCCGATAACTCAGAAAGTCTGTGTCGGATGGCCTGCGTCCCCTTCGAATGGGGAGGGGTCTCCGGCATGTTGAAGGTGACGGTCCGAGATGATGCCCCCGTAGACTGCCTCCTGGGTAATGACCTGGAAAGCTCTCCATGGGCAGCAGTCGAACGAAAGGAGCACCTGGGGATGCTGGGCGTCCCGGACTGGGCGTGCGTCACCACCCGGTCCATGACCGCCCGTGCCAACACCCGCCCAGAGGAACTCGAATGGCCGGCGCCACCGCCTCCGGTCGCCCCCGCCGAAACCACCGACCGTGACGTCCCCCCCGAACCAGCTCAACCTCCAGACCTCGCTAACCTCGACCAGTGGCCTCAAGAGGGGGGGCCCACGCAAGAACAATTTCGCCAAGAACAAAAGACCTGTCCCTCCCTCGAGGGACTCCGCCAGCAAGCGCTAGCCCAAAGCGCAGGGGATACCTCCGGAACTCACTGGGTCTACTGGGACAATGATCTGCTGTACAGTGAGCAAAGAATCGCGGAGCTGGGGGCCAGCCGAGTCCTAGTGGTACCCCTCCGTTTTAGAGACTTTCTGCTAAACCTGGCCCACGATGTCCCCCTGGCAGGACACTTGGGTCAAGACAAAACCTATAGCCGCCTGGTGACCCACTTCTTCTGGCCCAAAATGAGGGACAATGTACACCAGCATTGCCGATCTTGCCCCACGTGCCAAGCCAGTGGGAAGAGCGGCCGCAAACTGAAAGCCCCCCTGCAACCTTTTCCCGTGGTCACCACCCCGTTCGAGAGGGTCGGAATCGATATCATAGGGCCCCTGGACCCGCGCACAAAACAAGGCCATCGATTCATCCTGGTGTTAGTGGACCACGCCACCCGCTACCCGGAGGCTGTTCCCCTGCGGACTGTGACAGCCCCGGTAGTCGGCCGGGCTCTGATGGGGATCTTCTCCCGGGTGGGCTTCCCCCGGGAGGTCGTCAGTGACAGAGGCACGAACTTTATTTCGAAATATATGAAATCTCTCTGGCAACAGTGCGGGGTTACCTACCGGTTCACGACCCCCTATCACCCTCAAGGAAACGGACTCGTTGAGCGGTTCAACCGCACGCTCAAAGGGATGATCAGGGGGTTGGAAGAGCCCCTCCGTCGCCAGTGGGATGTACTGTTGCCGTGCCTTCTCTTCGCATATCGAGAGGTTCCCCAGAAGTCCCTGGGCTTCAGCCCATTTGAACTGCTATATGGACACCCCGTGCGCGGGCCGCTCAGCCTAGTTAAGGAAGGCTGGGAGATGCCCCCTCTAAAGAACCCACCAGATGTTTTCCGCTACCTCCTAACCCTCCGCAACCAGACCCGGCGATTCCGAGAACTAGCAAAAGCCAACCTAGAGGCCAGTCAGGAGGACATGAAAAGGTGGTATGACCGGAATGCCTCCTCCATCGAATTTGAACCTGGACAACAGGTATGGGTGATGTCCCCCACCGAACCCTGCGCCCTACAAGACAAGTGGACAGGGCCCTTCAAAGTGGTCGAGCGCAAGGGTCCGGCTACCTATCTCATCGACTTGGAATCTTCCCGGAACCCCCTCCGGGTCCTCCACGCTAACAGACTGAAACCGCACTTTGTACGGACAGAACTCAGCCTCCTGATGGCCACAGACAATGGGGCTGAAGAGGACTCCGAGCCCCTCCCGGACCTCCTACGAACGCGGGAGAAAGACGGTTCCGTAGATGGGGTCCGACTCTCAGAGGCCCTCACCCGAGAGCAACGCCAGGAGTGCCAAGTTCTCCTGTCACAATTCGCCAGCCTGTTCTCCCTCACCCCAGGTGTCACTTCCTGGTGTACGCACGATGTGGACACGGGGGACAGCCCCCCTATCCGCCACCGGGCCTACCGCGTGCCAGATCGGGTACGGGCCTGCATCCAGGAGGAAGTAGCCAAAATGCTCACGCTCGGGGTCATCGAGCCCTCAGACAGCCCCTGGGCCAGCCCTGTAGTACTGGTCCCCAAAGCAGCTGCCCCCGGCACCACACCAGAACTCCGGTTCTGCGTCGACTACCGGGGCTTGAATGCGGTCACCAGGACAGACGCACATCCCATCCCCCGGGCAGATGAACTAATCGACCGCATGGGAGCTGCCCGCTACCTCAGTATCTTCGACCTGACGGCGGGCTACTGGCAAATCGGCCTCACACCCCGGGCACAAGAACGTTCTGCCTTTTCCACGCCCGATGGCCATTACCATTTCACAGTCATGCCCTTCGGCATGAAGAATGCCCCAGCAACGTTCCAACGGCTCGTCAATCAGGTCCTGGCGGGGCTCGAAGGATTCAGCGCCGCCTACTTAGACGACATCGCTGTATACAGCAACCAGTGGTCCGAGCACCTCCACCACCTCCGAGCAGTACTGCACGCCCTTCAGCAAGCTGGCCTCACGATCAAGGCCAGCAAATGTCAAATTGGGCAAGGGTCTGTAACCTACCTCGGGCACCAGGTGGGAAGCGGCCTGGTGGCCCCTCTGCAGCTAAAAATTGCCGCCATCCAGTCCTGGCAGCCCCCCACTACCCAGACCGAGGTACGAGCCTTCCTGGGCCTCACGGGCTATTACCGAAGGTTCGTGAAAGACTATGGTACTATCGTGAGGCCCCTCACAGAGCTCACGTCAAAAAATCAGCCCCAGAAAGTCAACTGGACCCCAGAGTGTCAAGCTGCATTTGAACAATTGAAAGCCGCCATGTGCTCCACCCCTGTGCTCCAGGCCCCCGACTACAGCCGGGAGTTCATCGTCCAGACGGATGCCTCCGACCATGGCATTGGGGCAGTCCTGTCCCAAGTGAACACCGAAGGCCATGACCAGCCGGTGGCCTTCATCAGCCGGCGACTCCTACCACGGGAACAACGCTGGAGCACCATAGAGAGGGAGGCCTTCGCGGTGGTATGGGCCCTCAAGAAGCTCCGGCCCTACCTTTTTGGCACACCCTTTCGGGTACAGACCGACCACCGACCCCTGCAGTGGCTGATGCAGATGCAGGGGGAAAACCCGAAGTTACTACGCTGGTCCATCTCCCTACAAGGGATGGACTTCACAGTTGAACATCGGCCTGGGCCCGATCACGCCAACGCAGATGGCCTGTCCCGGTTCTTCCGCCTCGACGAGAAGAGTCCCCAAGAGAATGGGTAACTCTCCCCGCCTTCAGCTGGGGGGGACGCATGTTGGACAGGCCACATGAAGGGCCGCTCTCCCCCGGCCCAACCAGGCCCGAACCAGCCACGCAAGTACCACACACCACCATTGCACGTCCACCGTCCCCGCAGGGACCCCTACACTCGAACCTGTTGACCGCGTAGGCCGACCCACTACCGGCCTGCGCGCCCATCCTGGGCGCCATCTTGGACACTCCACCACGAGGCCGCCTGGCCCCCGATCGACCTCAACCCTGGGCCTGGCCAGGCCTCAGACATCCCGGCACCAACATCCACCCAGGAGGTGAGCGGGCTACTTGGTCAGTCAATGGGAGCAGGAGGCGTCGATGGCTCTCCCCCGCCAAGTGCCGCTCGCCCATCGCCTCCCCGGGCGCTGGCTCCACCCCCCTGCTGGGTGTCTGAACCCCCTCATCCCGGACCTCCCGACCTCCAAGTGCGAGGGTCCGGACATCAAAGCACACCAGCCCTATAACTGGGGCAGCTCCAGAGCAGGACGGGAGTTGTATCTTGGAGTCGAGAGACGCAAAGAAGAACTCATCCTTGACGGACTACTGGCGCTGCCGTAGCTCTGTCTTGTGCACCCTCGTCTTGCCTGCTGGCGCTGCCGCGGCTTTGGGAACCACCCTATCCTTCATCATCGTCGGGACCTGCTGGCGTGGCCGCGGACCGTTTGTAACCACCACCTTCATCG
Organism: Lissotriton helveticus; assembly: GCF_964261635.1. Classification (NCBI taxonomy): domain Eukaryota; kingdom Metazoa; phylum Chordata; class Amphibia; order Caudata; family Salamandridae; genus Lissotriton; species Lissotriton helveticus. The sequence continues at coordinate 66,080,672 of NC_136073.1, read as the reverse complement.
GGACCTGCTGGCTCTGCCGCGGACCGTCGTCTTCCTTCATCCATCTCGGGACCTGCTGGCTCCGCCGCGGCCCGTTCATCTACGCCACCGAGCTCGAGGATTGAGAGCTATTTTCCATCTTTTTGGTAACAAGACTGTCCCGCTACCCTTTTCCCAACCAGAGACCAGAATAGAGGGGACCCCTGAGTCCAGACCTCCTTGTACCATTCTACCGTACCTGAAGAATTGTCTATAAAGTATCGTTGAACTTTATCATTGTGTGGTGTCCGTCTGTGGGGGGGAAGTTACTTGTCTGTACGATTCACTGGAGACGGCTCTCCCCGGAGACCTCTCCCCGTATCCTCGGCCGACCCTCCCGGTCCACGGTGAGGAGTATCCCATGTTCTCAAACCTCACCAGGCAGCACATTGCCTACTCAAACTGTGAACGGGTGGTCGCCCAACCATGCCACTCCGTCAGCGCCTTAATAGCCAGGAGGGCAACCTACAATATTTCCCTCAATTGTGTCACATGTATGACTGCTTTGGTACCCCACTGGCGACCCGACATCGCTTTGTTTGTGGACATGTCCCGCAGTTGGTGTACCGTGATATGGGACTTCGGGGCAGGCTTTGGGTTTTCATTCGTTCGTTCTGATCCTTGCTTCAGCAGCGACGCCATCTTGATTCCTTCTCATCCACTACCTTGTAAATATGGGATTCACTTCCTTCCTCCTAATGTAATATATAGTGTCATAAACCTTTCACGTTATTGACTACTTCAACGTAAAGTTAATAAAAAAACAGTTTGGGGAAAAAAATGGCTGAAATGATAAAGAGTTGTCCACGTTTTTCAGAGGCCAGCAATCACTGGATAGCTGGAGTGTGAGGTTCTCTTCCTGTTCTTTCTCAAGCCTTAGGACAGGTCTGCCGTTCAGCATTCAGAAAACTAGTACACCCCTTTCTTTTCTGATTCACACCCCCTTGCAGCATACTCCCTTGTCACAGCGCTGGGAAGCCCATCTGGGTAGCCACGAGCTCAAGAAATCCTTGTGAACAGAATAGAATATTCTAGGTACAAATGCACCTTGTAGAAGTCTACATCCAATCCGGAGAGCGCCCCCACCTCTGGTCTATCCACTCTTTGCCGGTAGAGGGCGCTCTATTCCAAGACCCTCTGAGCATGCCATGTAACATGCCCAGGAGTCCTCCAGGAGAAGGCACCCAAATACTACCTACCGGACTTCGACATCCAGCCCGTGCCGCCAGGTCACCAGGCTGTCCGAGGAAAAGGAGTGGTTGGTAGGTGTCACCAGCCTGCTCATGAATGTCCGCTTCCGCCCTTCTACTGGTCTTCTGGTGAGACCTTCATCGACATCCGCTCAATGCAGGACCTTCTGGCCTCCAGGAAGGCTCCCAGAACATGGCTCTTGACTCCAGCAGAATAAAGACCCCACTCGTTACTATCTCTGGTCTGTGCTCTATGCAAAACACCCGCTGCTCTCGGGCTTTGTACGCACTATGTAAAAAACACCAAATAAAGAAAAAAATCTGCTGTTGAGGAAAACTCCCTTACAAGACCTTAGCTCTGGAATCTAAAGCTCTGACCGGCCACCACTACCTCCACTGTCTGCTCCTTATCACAGCTTTTCTGTCCAGTTGACGTCATCTCCCACTACTGAGTAGTAGTAATGTTCTCACCACACTTGGATACCCTGTATACTTGTAATCCACTCGCACCACACACAGCGGATCCTTTCCGAAGGATCCGCGAATCATACCGCCTACCTGCAAGGACTGTTCAATCCCAGGCTAAAAATATCTCCACACACACAATCACCTTTCTTCACACGTCACCGGGTGCTCAAGACATATCTAATCTCCCATTAACACAAAATCTATCACACTCAGCACTAGCCCCACACTCGTCACCCGCTGCAATCGATAACGAAAGAGTGGAAACTCCGCGCGAACAAGACCAACCCCGGAAGCACGGTTTGGAGGATGCCATCATGGGGTCAAAGTGCGTTCTGCATTAAAGGGGCCGTCCATTGTAGAGAAAACAAGCATTTACAATGCAACGGTTTCGCCTTTGGAAAAGTTAGAGCTATTGGCATTGTAAATGACAACATTTGTATTTGGTTTTGAAAACAGATAAATAAATGGATTGTCATTTGCATTGCCAATAGCTTAATCTCTCGCAAATGTGAGACCTATTGTACCCTACGGACGAGCTCAGCGGACAGCAATTACTACCACCCACACACACCCAGAGACACATACACACCCCCAGAGCCACACACACACCCCCAGAGCCACACACACCCACCCAGAGCCACACACACCCACCCAGAGCCACACACACCCACCCAGAGCCACACACACCCACCCAGAGCCACACACACCCACCCAGAGCCACACACACCCACCCAGAGCCACACCCACCCACCCAGAACGTAAAGGGCATCACCCTAAACCGGTAGAGTACCAGGGTATGAGAATTGCATCTCTTTTTAGGCTCAACGCAGTGCTTTAACCCCTTCGACGCTCATGACGAGCTGGGCTCGTCATGAGGTAGCCTCCTCGCACGCTCATGACGAGCCCAGCTCGTCATGTAAAGTGCGAATCCGCAAAATCCAGCGTACGGGGGGGAATCATGCCGCACGCATGCGGTTAATCTGCAGGTGTTGACTGCCTGCACAATTTACATCTGAAAGTGAGTGTACGTGCCCTTCACAAAACTGCTACAGGACATTTTGTACCGACACTATGAGTAGCAAGGAAGTGATTGCCTGGATGAAGTTTGCTCTGTGCATTAGTCGGGCTAACTTGTTGTATGACCTAGAAGGTAAGAGAAAAACAATGCAAACAGCTGCCCCAAAAAGTGTAACTAGACTAAATTATTTAGGAAGAATAGTCACACAATACATGGAGAAAAACACTCATTCAATAGTCTAACTTCTACAGACAACTGGAAATCAAAATGAATACATTCAAAATGGCACTGCACAACTGCACAGTAACAACATCTATAGTTTAACGCGCTTAAAAAATGTAAAAGTATGAAGCAATATTTAAAATTATCTACTATTACAGTGGCCATAGATCACATATGCACCTTTAGCTAAATGGTTTTGAATTACTGTAATGGTCGCCGATGATGTGCTACAGCCAGGTACAGCATTGCAGACCGCAAGCAAAGCTACCCACGACGCACTGCTTGTGCTGTTCTTTAGTGCAGTGTACGTATTGGTTCTAGTACAAACTGATCTAACTGCTCTCCGGTATAGACCAATTACGCTGCTCTCTAGTACAGATCGTATGCACTGCTCCCCAGTAGAGAATGCTGGCAGTGTTTCCTAGGATACATTACTTGTGCTATTACCTAGTACAGGCTGCCTCCACTGCTATCCAGTACAGAGTGCTAGCAGCCCTTCCTCGGACAGACTGCTCACAACTGGTCTCCTGTACAGACTACTTATGCTGTATGTACGATCCCCACTAGAGAATGCTGGCAGTCTCATCCCCGGTACAGACAGAGCACACTGCTCCCAAAAGACCGAGTAGAACCAAAATAAAAATATCTATATTCCTATTACTTACATTTCGTGGAAACTGCTTATTTCACTGAGAAAGAAACTTTGCAATGTATGTTACATATATAAATCTACATTAATGCTTTAGGCATTCTGATCTACAGCACACCATTAGTTCTATGTCTTTAAAAAACGATTCTTGAAGGTGCCAGGTAATGTATGAGTCATTTCCAGATAGACGTTTTAAAGCATGGGCAAAGTGGGCAATGTTTAGGCGCCTATTCTATTTCTCCCTCTAAATCTCTCTACATCTCTACCTGCATCTACTCTGAGTCTGCCTCTCTTACCAGTGTTAGTGTATGGATTATTTGGATCCTGGGCACGGCAAATTGCAACCGTTTTTGTGACCCTGTTAAAAACTGTAGCATATAATTCAAATTTGTTCGGTACAGAGGCCCCCAACATATGTCAGATTCCTTAAGATGGCATTGATAATGCTTGCATTTATAAACACGCATACCTTTCCAGGCAGCGACGGTGTTTCTTGCAAGGTATTCAGTGAGCGGTTTTACGGGCAGTCTGTCCTCCACCTCCCCTTCCGCCCCGCTAGGATTGCGCTACCTTTAGAGCTCGTTCATTTTCACGCGCCGAGGGAACTCGTGAGACTGATGACGCCACCTTGCTTCCAAGTGCCAATACACCGAAGCAGCACGGAATTTAAACAAATGGGGCCCAAGCAGCAGTTATGCTGCCACCACAGATATGTAACGAACATAGATTCCGGACGGCCTGCTTTTTCCAGCTCTCTGCATTAATAGCTCCCGGGGCTGCTGACGGAGATACAGGTCTGATTGTGCACACACAACAATGTGGGCTTTTCAAGCCGCGCTGCGGACGATGAGGGAGCCGTCACCCGGACCGGTCCACACAGACCCAAAAAACATAGATGCACCCTTTTGTGATACGACTAGCATCCACTGTGCATTTAATGGCCACAAAACAACACACACATGCTGTTTTAGCAACAACAAGAACACGTGCCAGTGCTCCCCACTCACCGGAATCGAGGACATCCCGAGCTGAGCGCGGGCGTTCATCAGAACAGGACCCCCGCCGGCCGCCATCTTCGGAGAAATGAGCACAACAAACCCCAAAAAATAAATAAATAACCACCGCCCACCGCCGCATGACGTGGGCAAAAAGAGAAATATTCTACGGAACGCCCACGAATCGCCTCAGAGAATGACAGACGCCTCTCTCTTTCAATGGCTAGCCTCCATTTATGGAGCTAGCCAATGGAAGACAGAGGCGGGACAGCCACCACATACTATTCTCAAAAGATTTCGCCTGCGTGAAACGCTGCTGCGCAGCTCTTCGCCAGGCGAAACCTAAAAACTGTTCTTTTTACCTGGTCCTTCATCACTAATGGTCACCAACGGTCAGAATTCTAGAACGTTCCTTTGTTTGATGATGTCGGCTTGGGATTTCAGACCTCAATCAATCAAACAGGACGTATAGAGCACGGCTGATCACTTGTGAGGGTATCCAGGTGCCGATAACCCGCTGTTGAGGGAGGGATCAGTTGAACAGACATATTGTGACATCATTCACCTGATGGCCACTTTGAGGATGAGACATCCTCTGGTCACCCAAGGTATACGGAACGAACACGCAATCAGACACACGCACCGATAAATTTGCCCCATCGACCACACATTGGTACAAGTTGGCCGACTATCGCAAGACCCGACCCTCAAAAGGCTTCCTCTTGGATAATATAGGGTATAGATTCAGAGGGCTACAAACGACGAAGGTAAGAAGACGCTTATACTACTTTGGTGACCAGTTGCAAGACCGGATCCTCCCCGTTGGGTCACCTTACATTGTGGTAACCACAGAAACACAAATGGACATACCCAGTAGACACAACACCATATGAAGCGTGTTTTGCATATTAAAAATGAAACAACCCTTGGTGTGCTTGGAATTCTTGTTCCAAAGGACTTTGGTCTCTTGCTACTTGAGTAGGACTACCGTGCCACTGCTGAATCCCCAACATGCTTTGAGGGTGAGGGTAGCAGAAACAACCAGTAGGCAGGCAGCAGTGGCCTCAAGTTTGACAGAGATATTTTGGCATGATACAAGTCCTGGCACTGGTTGTTGACCCTCTGGCTTCACTAAAAGCTCTTTATGGATTCCTTATTCACACACTCGGTGTTCATTCTCTGCATCGCCTCTCTTCCGTCACTTGTGGCCATACCCACATGCGAGCTGTAGGCGTAAGGTAGCTGCTGGCACTCTGTCCTGTGCCCAAGGTCCTATTCCAATCTCACTTATCCATAACCCCAGGCGGGCAGCAGCCAGACAGCAGCTTCATCAGTGTTGCCACGCATGAACCAGGATACGCCTGGTGGGTGGAGCGTGAGGGACCAGGCTAGGTCAATTTGAACACCTGAGGGGTGTCTTGGTTGGTTGATGTGGGATAGTCTAGCTGCAGGATTTCCTGGTCTAGGGGTTCTTACCTCTTTCCAAAATGTGTTCGCTCCAACCCGTTAGCACTGCCTCCTGGTGGCCAGGTGCCCTCACCGCATGCAGTTACTTCCTGTTACAGTGTGTGTGAAACCCCTGTTTGGCATTTATAGTGTGGGCTCTAAATGGAGTAGAGCAAAAACATAAACATTTTGGGCCAGATGTAGGAACCCTAATACCGGTCGGTAACGGCCAAAATGACCTTATTTCGGCCGTTACCGACCGGTATTAGGCCTTTGGGATGTAGGTGGCTACATTTCAGATTCGGTAATTTACCGAATCTGTATTTAAGAATTCGGTAAATTACCAAATTCTTAAATACCGATTCGGTAAATTACTGAATCTGAAATGTAGGAAGCACTCAAGTGAGTGCTTTTCACCTGTAAGGATTTGTTATTTACCACCAACTATAAGTTGGTGGTAAATAACGAATACCTTTGAAAATGCAAATCTGTGCATTTTCAACTGTGCCATGTGGCAGACATACATGCCCTTAGTGCATGTATGTGTGCCACATCTGCACACAAGCACGATTCAGGGGTGGAACAGGGTGTCAAAGTGACACCCTGGCACCCTTGAATGTTTCCCCCATTTTACCGAATCCAGGCCCGTAGGAATGAATGGCAATTACCGAATCGGTGAATACCGATTTGGTAAATACCGAATCTTGTAGATTCGGTAATTTTTACCGAAAATGTATCTACATCCCATTTACCTATTCTTTAATACCGAATCGGTAAAATTTGGTATTTAAGAATAGGTAAATTGGGATCACCTACATCTGGCCCTAAATATTTTATTTTATTTTTGCATTTTATTTATTTGTATAGCACACAGGAACCAAAAGTATCATAGAGCAACAGCTGATGGACAGATGAAAGCTCTGGAAATTAGGCTTCAGGGGCCATCGCGCATTCAGTCGCAGAGCCAAGCCGAATCCCTTGCCTGGGTATAAAATATTGGATTTCCCAAAGCTGTGCAGGAAACCAAGAAGAAGCTTGAGCGACAAATGGGAAAAGTGAATTAAGAAGGACTTCTCAAGCCACCCCTTTCCTGATTAATAGTGGGTCTGGAGCACTGGCTTTAGGATTAATACACCTTTTTTGTTTATTAAATTGTATTTTATGAAGGATAAACAATATCCTAAACAAGGACAGATCTAATAAGGGCCGGCTTTAGGGAGGTGCAACCTGTGCGGCCGCACTGGGAGGACCTGGGGGGGGGGGGGGGATGGGCGCTGTTTTCAGCAATAACTTAGGATATAAAAACACCTGCTGCAGAGTTCCTCGTGTGTCCAGCATTCATGCAGCAATAAAAATGTCAAGATAACTCTTGTGATAATGTTCTTGCTAGAGACAGAAGCATCTTATCTAGTGGCAGTTTTGACTTGCCATAAAGTAATGCAGAAGATTAATATGCCTGCTGCAAAGAATGCATACCGTGCAGATCACAGATCTGTATTTTATGTGGAAAGCTGAGTGGATTGCTGCTTTTGTTTTGTCACCGAGATCCTTTTCGTTAACACAATTCATAAGATACAACCCTAATATAGAACAGTGACGTGTACGAACTGTCATCAAAGAGCTGCATGCAAACTGCATCAAATGATTTAGAACGTTATGTTGTTTCCTCAGTCTTTCATTATCTCTTCCTAATGTTGCTAAAAAGGGTTAGTTCTTATTAGTAAACCCAGCCTTTACCAGTTTATTTTTTAAACAAATGAAATATATGTGAGAGAAGGGCGAGGGAAAGATGAAAGGAACTGGTGCTCAGGGGTAGTGACATAATCCGAGGAGGTTATGGGGAGGGGTGCCAAAAATGATTGTAGCACAGGGCGCCACCAGCATAAGGCCGGCCCTGTATATATTGGCAACCCATTAGAAGACATGAAAAGCAATAACGTGATTACAAAGCCATTAACAAAAGACAATAAAATGTAATAAGATAATATGAGAATGAAAAGATAGCTAAAAAGATATGGAGATACATAAAAGACAGAAATTGAGAGAAGAAAAGCGCACAAAAAGATAAGCAATTCGGAACACATGTAATAGAAATGTATTAAAATGCAATTACAGCAAAATTGCCATGTAATGAAACAAAATATCAAATGCCTTCTTACTCCTAGATAGAACCAACATAACTTAACATTGTCTTCCAGGAGGTTTAACCACTTCATCATTTGCAATTGTACATGGATTAGAAGATATGGGTTTTTTGTTAAGTATTCTGTCAAAGGTAATCAGTCTATTATTTTTTATAAATAACTAAAGTAAAAAACAAATAATAGCATTAATTGTATGTGCGTAACATCTCCCTTCCTGCCATGCATTATAAGAAAGAGTGAAGCTTTCTTTCCGAATCAGTGAAATTTGCTGTAACACTATAAATAGATCTAATAATTTACCTTTCATTGGAAGAGATTGAGTCATCCGCTCAGCTTCCAATACAAATATTTCACAAAGATTGGGGTGTATTGGTTTCTCTGCTGCAGAGTTAGAGAATTCTGCAAAGCAAATCATCCGACAATCTTGCTGGGACACATCGAGTGTGAAAGGAAATTCTATAGGATGTCAGTATTTTTCATAAGTTTTAGAACACAAGATTTAAATACATGCAAATGAACTGTGCAAATATTTCCTAACATATCAGCAGTTAGGAAAGCAGAAATGTAATTCTGTAATTTTTGTAATTCTGAAGTGTGATACCAACCATCATTTAAAGGGATCGAAGCAGAACAAGACACTTTACTTGGTGAAGCGCAAATGATAAATATTTGCTGAATCCCGATTTCCACAGTAAACTGCATGTCCGTGAGATTTTTTTGCCATTTCAATGGAAACCGTGCTTTTTATAAATTAAAATGTGCTACCATACCATGCTTTAGTAATTTATTTGCGACACAGTCTCTAAAATGCACTGAAAGCTACAGACCACACCTTCACCACTCTCCTGCTGGACTGGTGCGGCTTATTTGCGACACTTGTTCTTTGTGTGATGCTTATATTTCTCACAATCCCTACGACTTTCGTGATGTAACATTGATGACAGCGCCCCTACTACAAAAATAGTTCCAGCGCCACTGCCCTGCACCGCCGATGCCTGATCTGAAAGACTGAGGGCAGAGCAGGTGCCTTTACTTACAGCATTTATCTGGGTGCCGAGGTGTGCTCCCGTTGCATCAATGTGCGGCCCTTGGAGATAGGATTGCAAAAAACACAGTTGATGGACAGAATGTAGAACAATGTCATACATTCACCCCAGTACAAGGATCTGGGCCTAAATCCATCGTTTTTTTGCACTCCACACCACCCTGGGTTAGACACTGGCTATATGCAAATCAGCTCTGACCCTGTGCCTCATGGGAACAGTCCAGTCCGAACTACCAAGCCATGTCTTTCCCAGACCGGAATCAAGCATCCAAGGACCGGTTTCTGGCTATCAGCCTTCATTCAGCCTGGATAGCTTGACTCCAGTGGTGTGGACAGCCAACTTAGGGCGAACAAAGCAAACACAAGGAGATGATGGCTGGAGCGCTGAAACTTTTCAGACACTCACCCCCATTCACCCCTTGCTCACTTTGCCACTGGATTCAAGCTAGCCTGGCTGATGAGGGATGTTAGACGAAACCAGTCCCGAGATGCTTGTTTCCGGTCCAGGGAAGACATGGCTTGGCAGTTCGGGCTGGACTGTTCCTATGAGGCACAGGGTCAGACTGATTTGCATATAGCTATGTCTGAACTGGGGTGGCAGAGTGGGCTAAAGAACGGTGATGGATCAAACCCAGATCTTTTGACTGGGTGTGAGTGTTTGATTGGCTCAGATACTCCGTCCATCACCACCCCCTTTTGTACCGCTTGGAGATAGGATGGCAGGTGCCCGGACTGCCTCCCTTTCAGTGCCCAGCCAACCTCACTCAATGCTTCTGTCATGGAGCATTTCTCCCCTCCTTATTAATTATGACATTTAGGCTTTTTTCCCCAGTACGACTTTCTTTCCAATTATATGGCATGTCCTGTTTCACAGTGCTTAATTTGAGGCGGTGGTTTCCGGTGCTCGGCACTGGCACTTAATTATCAACACCGGCACTTATGACAGCCCACCAAATGGTGGTTCACCCTGTTTAATTGAGAGATGAACACAACAACAGCTGTTGGTTAGTTCCCTATACATTAAAAATAACAAATGTGAGCCGCCCAAGGCATACTTATAGCTGTAAGTGCCTGGAATATTCTGAATTGTCATTTGCAGTGCTAGCAGGGGCAATGTGTGGTGCAAGCTGCAGTGGCCTCCTGACGAGGGCCCTGGCACTGTTTTTTTTTTTGTTTTTTTTTTTTTTTTAAACTTATTCAGCACTGGACATTTCTTGCTCCAAGCGACCCCATACCGCCCCAACTGTGGATTTGACATCACCCTGTGGCCCTTGCCTCGGTGCAACCTCCATACGCCTGTGATTGACACCGCATGGCTTCCTGAACCGGACCTCCTGATACACCTGGCTAATTTATTTATTTATTTGCGGGTTTGTATCGCGCTTGAATCGACTCCCGGAGGAGTATCTCTGCGCCCAAGGATACACAGCAAAGCACATTCAGAGGAAAAACCAGAAGGAAAATTAGTTTTGGAACAGAAAGGTTTTAAGTTTCTTTCTGAACAGCAGATGTTCTGAGCACTGTCTGAGAGCTAGAGGGAGCTTGTTCCATAGTGAAGGACCGACCACAGAAAAAGCTCTACCTCCGTTCCTGGCCTTCTTTGCGCGGGGCACAACTAACAGGGATTGGTTACTTGACCTAAGGGAACGTGCAGGGGTGTAGGGTATAAATTTATTTTTCAGGTATACAGGACCTAGTCAGTTTAAGCTTTTGTGGATAAGACAACATGTCTTAAACTTCGCCCTCTGCCGGACAGACAACCAATGTAATTTGTCCAAAAGAGGTTTGGACGCCGTACGGGGGGGGGCGGCGTTTAGGACCGGGCGGGCCGCAGTATTCTGAATCACTTGGAGTTTGGCTAATACTTCCTCGTTTACAGATAGTAACAGGCCGTTACAATAATCAATGCGGCTAAGAACCAAGGCCTGTACCAACGTTCTCCTGACGGAGTCCGAGAGAATAGGGAAGATTTTACGTAACAGGCTGATTACATGGAAGCATGAGCCTGCAATGTAGTTGCTGTGTTGTTTCAGTGAGAGTGAGAGCTCCTGATCTAGGCTGACTCCTAAGTTCTTTACGATCTGTTTGGGTTCGGGGACTGGTCCCAGATCATGTGGCCACCAATCTGGGGTCCAGAGGATCTTAGCCTCCCCGAACATAACTTCGGTCTTACTTACATTACACTGCAGACAGTTTGATGACATCCACTGAGCCACAGCTCTCATGCCCTGAGAAAAGGAGTTTTTCACCTCGGTGGTCATAGATTTAAAGGGAAACAGGAGCTGTGTGTCATCCGCATATGACACCGGGACGAACCCATAAACTCGCATAATTCCAGCCAGGGGTGCCACATAGATGTTAAAGAGAGTTGGGCTCAAACAAGAGCCCTGTGGCACCCCTTTGGAAATCTCTACCTCCACCGAGCGATAGGCACCCATTGGGTGCGGTTGTATAGGAAACTCCTTAGCCAGGTCAGAGCTTTGTCCTTAAGACCGATGTTTTCCAGTCGGCTTGTCAAGATGTTGTGTGACACCGTGTCGAACGCCGCCGACAGGTCTAGCAGTACCAGGATGACAGAATGGCCCCTATCCTGATACATATGTAGGTCGTCTGTGACTGACATCAGAGTTGACTCCGTGCTATGTTTAGGCCTAAAACCGGATTGTGAATAATCCAGCCCTCCTGCCTGTTCAATATACATGGATAGATGGCGATTCACATGTTTTTCCGTGAGTTTTCCCAGGAATGGTAGCAGGGATATAGGTCTAAGATTGGACAAATCTGTCCAAGGAATTGTGGGATTTTTTCTAATGGGTCTAACCAGAGCCTTCTCCCACCCTCTGGGGACCTCACCTGTGTTCAGGGAAAGATTTACCAGCCTCTGAATCCCAGGCCCCAATTCTGTACCAATCATAGGCATAATTCTTGCTGGAATGGTGTCATCTGGACATCCGCTCTTGATTTGCGAGGTTAAAGATACAACCTCCTTTAATGTAATATAGGGGAAAATGCCTAGGGTGTGTGTGATAGGGGTGGGGTCTTCCTTGCTTAGTGGAAGAGAGTTGTCTCCACAAAAGGACAGGTTGGCGCTAATGATTTTCTCATAAATGTTATCTATTTTATTGGTTAAGAACAGTGAGATATCATCATATAGTTGCTGAGATGCAAACTCTGAGCTCTCGCAGGCCACCGGTTTAATGAAAGAATGTAGGATTTGATATAATACCCTAGGAGAGTTTCCAGCAGCTTCGATTTGGGACGCAATATAAGTTTTGCGAGCCATACGAATGGCTTTATGGTATATGGAGAGGGATTCCCAGTAGCAGCTCTTATCATCCGTTAGATGGGACGATCTCCATTTCTTTTCAAGTTTTCTGGCAGTTTTTTTTAGGGATCTTAAATGCTCCGAAAACCAGACTTCTTGTTTATGTGCCGGGCGTGGTTTGAACAGTTTCAGGGGGGCAATCTCATTCACTGCAGTCACCAGCGCTCCTTCAAATTTGTTTAGGGCCCCCCTCGATGTCCTCAATGGGCGCAAGGGAAGGTTCAACAAACCTTTCTTTGAAGGAATTTTGGGTGATTTTGTGCCATTGCCTACGTTTGCTTGGCAAGGCTATTGGGCCTGAGGGAGGAGTGCTAATGTGGGGGGGTGTAAAATTCTATGATGAAATGATCTGTCCAGTTTGCATGTGTTGGGGGTAGACATTTAATAGATGCAGAGTTGGACAGGATTAAATCCAGAGTATGTCCTGCCTGGTGTGTCGGACCACTATTGGCTTGTTTTAGGCCTAGTAGGGACAAATCTGTCAGAAGGGATTGTGCCTCAGTGCACTCTTTTAATTCGCTATGAACGTTGAAGTCTCCCACAAGTAAAAAGTCGCTGTCTTTACTTATGTGGGGCCCAATGCTTCTACTAGTGTGGTGGAGAAATTGGCACAAGGTCCAGGAGGGCGATAGACCAAAGCCCCTTTTTGGCTACCTTTGGGTGCAGTATTTGTTTTAAAAATCAGCAGTTCAAGTTCTGGGGTGCATAGTTCATCTAGGATAGAAATATTTATTTCTCATTTATGTACTATTGCAATCCCTCCCCCTGTCTTAGTAGGGCGGTCTAGTCTGACAATTGTGTACCCCATCGGAATTCCTAGGGTTATGGGCGGAACCGAGTGTGGTTTCAGCCATGTTTCCGTTAGGAAACATAGGTCAGGCTCTTCAGATGAGATTAGTTCCCATACTTCGGTTGCATGTTTCGAAAGCGATCGGATGTTACATAGAAGGTTCTTACTCCCAAGTGATGCATTAGTACCCATCCTTTTAGTCGGAGTAGGGTGGCCATCAGCAAGATCATTGTCCTTGATATCAGTATATCGCGGATCACCCGTAGGGTCTGTGTTATCTTTGTTCTCTGATAGAGTATGGAACTGGGACTTGAAATGACGGCATGAGAAAGGGCCCTCCAAGCTGGTATCTGCCCCAGTTGAACATTTCCATTTAGGTTTGTAGCATAAGGCCAGGAGTGCCTGAGGGGAGTAAATAGCACGAGTAATAGGCCATATCTCTGTATCGTCAAATCTCGGTGCCATTGTCCCTGGCCCCGTCCGGTCGCGGACGGGCGCAGACGGGCTGGTCTTTGGCTCGTCTTAGGCGCGTCCTTAGGCGCTCCGCTGCGCGCAACCGCTGCGCACAACCGCTGCGCGCTTGACCCGACGAGGGGGCTAAATAGCCCTGTGATCAGAAGATCTAGAGCGCTAACCGCTCGACTTGCTGGGAGTGTCTGGCTTTTCCTGTCCCGCCCTCCGCTCTACGGTATTGGCTACCGAGTCGGACCGGGGCGGGCAGGCTGGAATACCGAGCACAGATTACTGGAATACAATTAAGCCCCTAGCAGCACCGGGAATTATCATGGGTACACATTCGTAATCAATTTTAACGTTATCGCAAAACATACAGTGCGTGATTTTAAAATTCGTAGTCCATTTTAAAAGTGACAGAGAAAATGAGTTGCGTTACAAGTGACAATTAAAACAATTTTCGTGCCGAGCTTCCGCTCTGAGGGTGCTTACTGGCGCCAAGCGGGGTCGGGAGACACTGCCACCGTCGTGCCTTACCGCAGTGCTACCTGCTACCCCAGCTCACCCAAAACTGTAAGAATGGCCTGGCGTTGTGGTATTCTATTTTTTTATGTATAGTAAGTTGTTGAACACTTCGTTAATGTGCTGTGCTCAAAAACAGGCAAGGCAGAGAGCGCCACCATGTGGTAGTCAGTCATAAATAAGTGCCAGGGTTGAGAATTAAGAGTGGTTGCTGAGCGAGGGCAAACTGCGTTACAAATTAAGCACTACAAATAGATTGTTTAGGCGCTAAAGGTGGGTCGAGAGAGGGTAAATACTGTGATGTCAGCAGGCTGTGAAATGCTGCATGAAAAGCTATCAGTTCTGATCCCCCTGGCATTTTAACGAATGGGCGTCATAGTGTCTCTCTGCCTCGTTTCCCCTCCCCCATCTTCCACGCTTTCCATCACAGTTTCCACTTGCATTAGTCTGTGTACTTCCGTTCAGTAGCCTGTGACGCGCCATGCCAGGACCCGCTGTCTCGCACTTGTCCCCGCCCCCTCCGTCATTTGTTGTCCTTTCCACCGCTGTCCGCATCAGGCGTCTTCCAAAGCCACTAGTTATCGAATACAAACAAAACCCGCACGTGAAAGGCGCCGCTGAGTGAAATTCCCAAACTCCTCCTGACCTGCCTGACGTTGGAAATGTCATTCCACATGCTGGGTCACGCTGACACATTTCCACCGCCACTGCACCTTTTACGGGAAGGAAATGTGAATTTGCGGTGAAAGGGGAGGTTTGTAAAAAAAAAAATTACAACTCGTTCTCTTTAGTATCGACTAAGCCATGTAACCTTTTAATTATAAGTTTACAAAATAACCACAAGGCGCATAACATGCGGTCTCTTGCTCAGGTGGCCGGGCCAGGGCTGTGCATGAAAGTTCCCATGGTGCCTTTGTTAGGCCTTGCTCTCCCTCGGATGCCTTTGTTAGGCCTTACTCTACCTCGGATGCCTTTGTTAGGCCTTGCCTTTGTTAGACCTTGCTCTCCCTCGGATGCCTTTGTTGGGCCTTGCTCTCCCTCGGATGCCTTTGTTAGGCCTTGCTCTACCTCGGATGCCATTGTTAGGCCTTGCCTTTGTTCGACCTTGCTCTCCCTCGGATGCCTTTGTTAGGCCTTGCTCTCCCTCGGATGCCTTTGTTAGGCCTTGCTCTACCTCGGATGCCATTGTTAGGCCTTGCCTTTGTTAGACCTTGCTCTCCCTCGGATGCCTTTGTTAGGCCTTGCTCTCCCTCGGATGCCTTTGTTAGGCCTTGCTCTACCTCGGATGCCATTGTTAGGCCTTGCCTTTGTTAGACCATGCTCTCCCTCGGATGCCTTTGTTGGACCTTGCTCTCCCTCGGATGCCTTTGTTAGGCCTTGCTCTCCCTCGGATGCCTTTGTTAGGCCTTGCTCTCCCTCGGATGCCTTTGTGAGACCTTGCTCTACCTCAGATGCCTTTGTTAGGCCTTGCTCTACCTCGGAGGCCTTTGTTAGGCCTTGCCTTTGTTAGGCCTTGCTCTCCCTCGGATGCCTTTGTTAGGCCTTGCTCTCCCTCGGATGCCTTTGTTAGGCCTTGCTCTCCCTCGGATGCCTTTGTTAGGCCTTGCTCTCCCTCGGATGCCTTTGTTAGGCCTTGCTCTCCCTCGGATGCCTTTGTTAGGCCTTACTCTACCTCCGATGTCTTTGTTAGACCTTGCTCTCCCTCGGATGCCATTGTTAGGCCTTGCCTTTGTTAGACCTTGCTCTCCCTTGGATGCCATTGTTAGGCCTTGCTCTACCTCGTATGCCTTTGTTCGACCTTGCTCTCCCTCGGATACCTTTGTTAGGCCTTGCTCTCCCTCGGATGCCTTTGTTAGGCCTTGCTCTCCCTCGGATGCCTTTGTTAGGCCTTGCTCTCCCTCGGATGCCATTGTTAGGCAGGGTTGGGATCGATTGTCTCGGCTGACGTGCCTTCTTTGTAAATGAAGCGGTAGGGGGCACCAGGCCAGGCAGTGGAGGGGGGGGGGCTGGAATTATGGGTAGTTTTTTGCAAAGCAGACACTGTGTTATTAATGGACCTTCGCAGGAAACGGGGTCCCTCAGGGAGGGCTGCTCACTTCAGCGCCACTCGCCTCACACCCTGCGGGTTGCAGCAGGGCAAGTGCTTGAGGGGGGGAGAGAGGAGTTCTGGGGGGCCACAGAGGCTATACTTAGCCTGCAGTATTCCTGGGCCCTTCCTCACTGGCTGGGGCGGAGTCGTCGCCGCCCTCCATCTGTGAACTCCAGGAAACCCGGGATGAAAATACAGACCAGGAAACGGGCCCCATGTGCAGGAAGCACGTGGAGTCTGTGCCAGGCCGCCACCACGTCAGACGCCGCCTGACAGGCCCAACGCGGGCGTCATTTCCTGTCGGGAGCATTCCAAAAAGGTGCTGCCTGCAGATAGGGAGAGGGCTGGAGAAAAACACTCAGCAACTGGGGTTCTAAACAACAGATGGGGCCCCCCCGGCCCGTCCCCTTCCTGCAGCGGACACCCCCGGCTTTGCACCGTCCCCACCTTTGTCCGTGTGTCTTTGTGTTTTTACCTCATACATTTCAAAGTTTTGTGTCTCCGACGACTCTGAAATGGAGTGGGTTTGAAGGGTGGGCCCAATGGCATCACTGCACATGAAACATTTATTGGAGAATCAGGACGGTGTTAATGGAGGATGGTTCCTCTGGGGAGGCATTTGGATTTTTTTGAGGTGAAGGTGGGTCACCCGGAGAGTGATGCCCTCTGTGTGAGTGGAGAGACATATTTTACTCGGTGCTTAATTTGTAAAAAAAAATAAAAATTAAAACGACATGCCTCTGGGCCCTTGTCGGGAGGCGCCACCGATTGTCTCTGCCAGCGCGGCCAATAACTGAACCAATACAACGAATAACCAGGGCTCGAGTCGGGGTACCACGCGGGTAGACGGCGTCCCCCCACTGATTTTACCGGGGGGACACCATCCCCCCCTGCCAAACAGCTGGACTTCACTCCTTGGCCTCTCTGGGATGAGGAGCTCGGCACCTTTCGTGACTTCACTTCCTGTCATGATGTCACTTCCGGTGACAGCGTCCCCCCACTTCTTTTTTCAGGACTCGTGCCCTGCGAATAACCGTAACACTGCTACAAGTGTGACAATTCAGGCTATTCCTGGCGACCCAAAGCTATAAGAATGTCTTGGGCGGCAGATGTTACGCATTGGTAATGTGTGTAGAATTATTAGATGGAAACGCCACCATGTGGCCAACTGTCACAGGTGCTGGTGCCAACAATTGGGTAACGGTGCCAAGCACCGGAAACCACAGGCTCAAATTAAGCACTGGTTTTACTCCCATGTGCTACACAACATCGATATCTGACAATAATCCCTTTTACTTCACTATCTAATTATCTGCTGACCGAGCCAGCCTTGAATCTAGTTTGTCAGTCTGTTATTGATCATTCTACCTAACCTTACTGTTCAAGTAGCCTATTTCCCATCATCCTCAAAGGTTTGATCAAAACTTGCAAACCCGCACTTTTAGGTGCTGCGCACCATATTGTGGGCTTACTAAGAATATAGAGGAGCTTCGAGTCTGCCTATTGTTTACCGCTGGTTGGCTTACCATGTCACTCCTGTTTGCCTACTTCTGATTCGTCTCCCAGCTTGTCGATCTTATGTTTGCCTCTCCCATGGAGCATTGCCCCATCACAATCTGTTTGCTTGGCTGGCATTTCTACTTCCACTGCTTGCTTTTCAAGCGCTACATTTTTATTTTGAGTTATGCACTTAATGCGAGTGCATGTGCTTTTGAGCTGTCTTCCTTGTGCACTTCTCTCCCTCCGCACGTGTGTTTCTCTGTTTCCTGAGTGCCTCCATGTGTCCTCTGTTGCAACACCCCACACCTGCCCTCCTTCTTTCTCTGATGTTCTTTCCGCCCACCCATGCCTTCCCTGTTGCTTTCCCATAGCCCCTGTTTTGCTTCCCTGTCCTTCTGCCCTCCCCATGTTGCTTTCGCATCCCTTCCACAGTTGAATTTGCCAGTGCTTGTTGTTTGCCATTCCAGTTTTGGCACTAATGTCTCAGGGAGAGATGGAAACTGTGTCTCTCTTGTTGTTGTCGTCCTGTCTCTGATTTGACATTAAAGTTGACACCTTGGCAGATGAGTGGGAAACGCTTCTCTCTCCTTTGTCCCGGCGCACCAGTCAGGAGACCTCGGACCCTGGGTGTCACTGGTTGCCGTGGGATGCAGGTGTCCACCGAGAGCTGCATGGAGTTCAGGAACACAACCACCACAGTGGACACCCCTAAACAGCCTCACATCGGCATCAGAGACCGGAGAGACCCGTGACTGAGCTCCAACTCCAACTGGTGGTTGTGGTGCCACTGGCCCAACGCAAGCCCCGCTCGATCTGTTGAGACTGCCTGAATAAAGGAGGGAGTCCAGCTGAAAAGACCTGGGGAACCAGGGAGAGCGGTGTGCACTCTCTCAGTGCAGGATCACTGTGAGGACTGGCCAAGCACATAGGGGCTCCTGGCACATATCTCGATCCCAAGATGTTAGCCCCGTTGCATTGGGACCACTACTGATTGGGACCAGGCCCGCATCACTGGGCAGGACATTCCAGAGAAGGCACCAACGAGATGCTAGTGGGGTCGGTTTAAGTTTAAGTTTAAAATATTTATTGAGCGCAGCATACACCTGAGCGGTTTCTTGGCGCTGAGATAGCAGACAGCCAGCTGGGCAGAATCAGTCGCTAAGACATAGACTGAAAAGGCGAGCAGAGCTTAAGACAGAAAAGCCTGAGTGAATAAAAATGTCTTCAATGCTTTACGGAAACTGGAATACTGGGTGAGGGACCTAAGGTGGAAGGGGAGAGAATTCCAGAACATGGGGGCAAGAGTGGAAAATTTCGAACCACCCTGTTTTTTTTTCCGGTAGCGAGGGACTGCTAAAAGATGTTGTGCCGAGGAGCGGAGGTCTCTGCCAGGGACATAAGCTTTGATGGCTGAAGATATGAAGAGAGGGGCCAGGCCCGTCCTGGCCTGAAACGCCATGCAGCCTAATTTGAACAAGGCGCGTTCCCGAACGGGAAGCCAGTGGAGGGTCTTCAAGAGGGGAGAGGTATGATGAAATTTGGGGAGACCGAAGGCAAGGCGGGCCGCCTGGTTCTGCACCAGTTGCAGTTTGCGCAGGCTGTAGTGAGGGATGCCATTGAACAGGATGTTCCCGTAGTCCAGGCGGGACAGGACCAGTGCGGACATAATTAGTTTAAGTGCAGAGAAAGAAAAAAAGCGAGAAATAGAGCGGATAGTACGGAGAGTAAGAAAGCAGGAAGAAACCACCGAACCAATCTGGGAGTGCATAGTGAGTTTGTCATTTAGCTTGATGCCAAGAGTCTTAACAGAGGGAGCTGGGGTAGGAGGAGAACCAAAGGAGGGGGGCCAAAATAGAGAATTCCAGGGACTGGAGCAACCACCCGTAACCACAAGTTCCGTCTTATCGGGATTGAGCTTCAGGTGGTTGAAGTTCATCCAGTCCCTGATGAAAGATAGAATAGATTGGAAGTTAGAGATGGAGTCAGGGGAAGAGGACAGGTTAAAGATGAGCTGGAGGTCATCGGCATAGTTATATACCGTGACCTCCAGCTGCTGTAGGGCAAAGATAAGAGGCGAGATATAAAGATTGAACAGTAAAGGAGACAGAGAAGAACCCTGGGGAACACCGCACTGGACCTGGCAGGGGGTAGCTGAAAACTCCCCAAGATGAACCGCCTGGGTCCGGTCCCTCAAAAAGGACGAGAGCCAAATAAGGGCTGAGCCTCCTATGCCCGCCGCCCTGACACGGGAAAGCAAGATGGAATGATCCACCGTGTCAAAAGCGGCAGACAGATCAAGGAGGACCAGCGCCTGAGATTTGCCTACGTCCATACCCTCTCTGAGGGTGTCTAGTACTGACACCACCACTGACTCTGTCGAGTGCTTGGGCCGAAACCCAGCCTGACACGGAGCCAGCCTCCCATTCTCCTCGACAAAGGAGCTGAGCGCAGATGTAACATGTCGCTCAAGCACCTTCCCCAAAAAGGGTAGAAGGGAAATGGGGCGATAGTTGGCCATCACGGAGGGGTCGGCTCCTGGCTTTTTTAAAATGGGGACGATGGAGGCGGATTTTAGTGATGGAGTGACAACCCCTTGAGCCAGTGAGTCATTAAGGAAGCCAAGAGGAGGCAAAGTACAGACAGAGTAGACCTGCCGTAAGATGTGTGCCGGGCATATGTCAGAAGGGGAACCGGATTTAATTTTGGGAAGGAGAGACAGGGAAAAGTTCTTCAGAAAGAGGAGGAAAGGAATTGAAAAAGGCTGGGGCGGGGGGAGGCAGGGGGTCCACGAAAAGAGGGGAGGGAGGGGGGATGTTGGATTTAATTGTCGAGATTTTTCCTACGAAGTAGGAATTCAGCGAATCGCAGAGTTTCTGAGAGGGAGGGGGTTTAAGTGAGGTCCTGTCGGAAAAAGCCAGGTCGTGAGTGATGGCAAAGATCTCCTTCGGTTGATTCTCGGCCGCCAAGATTTTGGCCGAGAAATAGGCTTTCTTGGCCTCAGTGATGTTTTTTTTGTAAGTCCCTAGGAGGAGGACATAACGGGTCTTGGAGGTGGGGGAATAGTCCAGTCTCCATCTGCGTTCTGCCCGTCGGACCGTAAGCTTCAATTCTTTCAGATCATTACTACACCACCGATTGGCGTCTTTAGGGCGCCTAATCGAGGTACGCCGAAGAGGAGCCAAGCAGTCGCTTCCATTCGTAAGCCATGAATCGATGGCTTTGGCTTGAGCTGCGGAGTCCAGTCCCGATAGAGAGGGAGAGGAGGCCAGAAGTGAAGTCGTAAGGTCAGACAGATTGACCTTACCCCAATTGCGAGCCCATGAGTTTTTAGTGTGAATGAGGGTGTTGGTCAGACAGAGACTAAGGGAGAACGAAATTAAAAAGTGATCGGACCAAGTGCAAGGGGTAACAGACAGTGCAGACAGGGAACAATTGAGAGACCAAACTTGGTCTAGAGTGTGGCCATGAATGTGGGTGGGGGTGTGGACAAGGGAAGTGAAATTAAGAGAGAGAAGGGTTTCCGAAAATTCCTTTGATGAGGCGCCTTCCTTAGGGTCCGTCGGCCAATAATTGAAGTCCCCGAGGACTAGAACCGAGGCATAGTTGACGGCCAGGGTGCCGAGTAAATCTTGAAAGGCCGGAAGGAAGGATGGGGTTGATTGAGGAGGGCGATAAACGAGCACGATAGCTAAGTGGGGGGAAAGAGAGGTGGAACGGGCCACCAAGTAGTCAATTCCTCCCAAGGGAGGTGAGGGGAGAATCTGGAACTGGAGGTCAGAACGGGCAATGAGGGCAACGCCTCCACCCGTTTTCCCGCCAGGACGGTCGGCACGGATAGCGTAGTAGGTCGAGGGGAGGGCAGCCAGTAGAGACGGAAGAGAAGCTTCAGAAAACCACGTCTCCGTTAACAGCAGGAGATCGGGTTTATCCGAGTCTAAAAGAATGAAAAGTTCCTGGTGGTGTTTAATGGCTGACCTGGTGTTTAGTAAAATAATAGATAATGGGGGAGAGTGGAGGTCAGAGATGGTTGATGAGCAGGGAGCCGGCGGGGAAGCCAGAGGAGGAGGGCAACCTAGTGGGCAGGCATGACAGGGAGAATTACAGCCCATAAGGATAGTCCGTTGAATAGTACGAGGATCGAGGGGCCAATGACCTTGTAGTAGGGTCAAGTCAGAGGAAGAGTATTGGATAAGAGGACCAGGGGTAACGGCCCCTAGCCCCGGCCAGCCGCGGACGGGCGCAGACGGGCTTAACTCTGGCGCGACTCCGGTGCGCCTACGACGCGCCCGCTGCGCTCGTCCGCTGCGCTGACGCCTAGTGGACGTTTTAGTAGCCATGTGGCCAGGGGGGTGTGGTCAAGGAGAGGCCGACCAACAACCCGACCCAAGATGGCGCCCGCAGTCGAAGGCGACCGGCTTCAGGCAGACCAGGAGCTATTCTAGAGTGAAGTGGAATCCGCGGGATAGTCTTTCTAGCATTGAACTCATGATTATTGAGGATGAATCCGTCTGCTCCGGAAAACAAGGGACGGAAAGGGCAAACTGTTCTGCGTGAGGTGCAGCGGACAGAGAGGTTTGTCGCTAGGGCCCCCTGATGTCCCGGTAGGAATAGGCACTTAACATTAATGCCATACTGGGCCCAAATACGTACAGAAACCCATGTTGATATTAGGGGGTGTTCCTGATTGTGATACTTGGCTGCTTGTCACCCCTAAAGTGGAGCTGAAACTAGGTGAACCTTGAGGTCCTGATAACTGTATTGGTCAGAGAGAAGTGAGAACCTTGGGTGTGGCTGGACAGATACTAGTTTGATCCACATGATGCAGACTTCAGTTTTTAAAGACACTACCGAGCGATGTGGGCAGGGCTCTAAAGCTAGACTCCCTTGTGGATGTGCCGGACTTTGAAGAAGCATGGCCAGGACTAAACCATGGCCATCACCCATCATAATGGGTGACTGCAGAACTTGCGAAACTCCCCGAAAAGCCTCTGCATTCTGATCCCTCAGACAAGAGACCACCAGGTGGCCTTGGGGGATATTGCTGAGACAGTTTTGATGTTGCTTGGCGAACTAACACAGCCTCTGTTAATGAGAAATGGATCAGCCAATCAAGCATATGTTTTCCAGATAAGTCTCATAGAAAACAGATACACACCACAGTAACAAGCAAATGAAATCCTCTCCCACAGATTGAAGCTATTGCAGGACCTGTAAAAAGGGACTTTATGGAGTAACTCTTTTGAGGACTGAGAGACACATTTTATTCAAGGAGGGGGGAGCTATTATAAGACCTCCAGGAAGTCAAAGACCTGAACACCCTAGGGGAGCAGATGGTCTCCCTGGATGAATCTAGTGATGGCTGCAAAGAAGAATGATAGGAACTCATTGCTTTGAAAGAGCAAAACCTATTCCTCCAGGGATAAGTGGAAGATCTGGAGAACCGCTCTAGACACAACAATGTCAGAGTGCAGGGGCTTTCTCATGGAGCTGAATTAAGCAATATTGTGGGGTACTTATGTCTGCTACTAGTTCTGTGGTCAGGTGAGGGAGAAATAATTGACCTGGACAGAACCAGTTGTACAGCGCCATCCACTTTTCAATCCAACAAAGCACCAGACCTCCTGGTAAAAGTTCACCATTTTCAAGTACAGCAGCAAGAAAACAAGGTTATGTCAGCTTTGAGGGCCACACTATCGTCCTGGTCCAAGATCTCTCCGCTGTTATTCTGCAGAAGGGGCAATCTCTTCACCCTGTAACATACTTTCTTCATTTTCAAGAGGTGTCTTACAGATAGGGCCATCCTTTTCTCCTCTTGTTCCATTCGCAAGGTCAGATGTACCAGCTGAAATCCCTAATTGAAGCAAAACAGATCCTTTGATTAGAAAGCAGACACAAGAAGAAGAGTGCTCGTTCAACCTTACCTCTCTCCCCACAATCAGAAGAACGGCAGAGGAACACACCTAGAGAACTATGAAGAAAGGCATCACAAAAGTGAAAGGGAGTGGAACTGAGTGCCAAAAACATTGAAAAAGATAGGGCAGTGGTCATGGATTCGTTTTCTGGGCCTGACCACTCTCGTCGGAGAAGAGGACAGCATGAGTTTTGTTGGCTTGATTTGGGATTGTTGATGCTTCCCCGGTTAGGTGGTTGAGGGGTGTGTGGTAGGAGGTTAGTGAATGTTAATTTTATAGCTTTGGATTCTCCTTGAAGGGCTTGTTGTTCAAGTGTGGAGGTTGAAGGCGGGAGCAGAGGAGATGTTTATCAGGTTAGGGGGGATTAGGATCGAGGTTACTGGCCCGACTCCAGAGAAGTAAGGTTCCTAACTGGCCAGACATCATATTCAATGAATTACTGCAATGGATACGAAATTGATGTGCATTTACCTCCACATACAAGCCTTAATGCCCCTGTAGATGGACTATGATCCTCCAGAGCCTCAGAAAATATCTGTTTATCAACGAGGCCCATCTTCTGGACAGAGACACATGGATACTTTGGTCTCAATGTTTACCCACACAATTTTGAGCATTAACGAAGACCAAAACACAGGGGGTTGGGATACTGCTTGCCGCACAAGTTGGAGAATCTGTTGTAGACCAGGTAGGAAGGTGACGGTTACCAAATGGGCCAATGAGGAGAGGCCGGTTGCGTTTGCAGCAGTGTATGCACCAAAGTTCCTTTAGGTTAGGAGATCACTAGTCTTGTTGTGCCTCCACACCTTCATCTCACAGAAACCAAAGCAGACTGTCTTGGTCCTACACTATGAAAGCCTTAAAATCAAAATGTACCTGTCGACGTAGTGCTTTGAGTGCTTGAGGAACCATAGGCACCTTAAGTCATCTCCCATTGAGTGGTGGTATGGCCTTCTGTTCTCACTGTATACGGCAATCCGTATCCAATCAACCCTCACTTGGAACTCAGCCTCTATGGAGGACAACATTCAGCAGCGGCGGAAGGAGGCTGTGCGCTTTGTGCAGGCTGAATTCTATTGTCGTTATTTTCATTTAAAACTCCCAATTTTTGTGAAAAGGTCTTTAACTTTGACTGGTGAACTGTCCATCAAGTTACACATACCCAGGGCCACTGGAATTATGTGATTCTATGTCAGACAACGATCTCTATGTCTGCAGCGATTTTCACATAATTATTTATTTGCTGCATTTGCCATGTAATTCATCATCTGCTGCATAATCTGCTGATTTTAACAACAAAAAAACTAGTTTCTACCTCAAACGGATCAAAAGTTACAAAAATATAGTGACTCAGGGGTGCGGCTCGAAGTCGTTGTCTGCCAAAGCAGGACGTGCCCTTCATTTTTGTGACCCAATCGCTGTGGAAACTGTGGGCATCAGCGGGAGCCGGCGTGCTCCATTCCTGGGTTTCTGAGTCCGGTGTCAGCAGAGGACTACCACAGCGCGAGCGGGACTGCGAGGCCCACAGGTAATTGCGCCGGACCAGCGCGCACACCTGCTGCCTCTTCCCGCTCGCTCCTCCCTGAAGTCTCCCAGCATTCAAATACGACTCGCGGCCCCCGCTCCGCGGGAGCCGCTCGAAGTCGTTGTCTGCCAAAGCGGGACGTGCCCTTCATTTTTGTGACCCAATCGCTGTGGAAACTGTGGGCATCAGCGGGAGCCGGCGTGCTCCATTCCTCGGTTTCTGAATCCGGTGTCAGCAGAGGACTACCACAGCGCGAGCGGGACTGCGAGGCCCACAGGTAATTGCGCCGGACCAGCGCGCACACCTGCTGCCTCTTCCCGCTCACTCCTCCTACTTAACCCCGCCCATCCGCGCGAATGCGGGACGCGCGCGGGCGAAGACCGGGCAAAGAGCGGGCCCTCTACGGCCCTCATCGGCTAGAAGAGGCTGGGCTGGGCCCAAGGTCTTGGTTTTTTTCTGTTTGAGTAAGTAGTGATCCATTTACTACTATAGTTCCACCATTTTTACCTCTGCATGATGGCCACAGCTGCTATTAGCCCTGCTATTGTTGGATTGGACAAAAACGGGGGCATGTTAAACCAAACCCTGGATGACTATTTTCCCAAAATTGCTCCTGAGGGCAACAAAGAACTGCTGTTAGCTGAGCGGCGGGCAGATCGTCGCCGTTCGATTGAACGTATTAAAAACAGGACCCTGTCTGAACCCATTATGTCTGTCACCTTGGATGATGATTTAAACACCTTATTGACAGGCAATATATCACCAACTGCTAGTGTGCCCCTATTACTTAAAGAATGTCTAGCCCCTGCTGTGTCACCCACGCAAACCCAACCAGACCAACTAACTGTGACACATGATCTTCCTAGCACACCTAAAACTTCTAACACTATGATCTCACCTACTATTAGGCCAGGCAAGGTAGTAAGAGGCAAAAACACGAGACCTTTGCCTCATAAAATACACGGGCCTCCACCTGCCAAAAGGAGACGGAAAAAAACTGATACCAACAAGCCCAAATTAAGTCATACCGAATTTGGGAAGAAGCTGAACCCTGCTACTACCACGACTATGGGAGAACCTGCTACTAAGCAAGTAATAGCGCCTGCTCCAACCACCCCAACCCTCGAGATACCATCTTCCCAAGCAGCCATAGAGCCTGACATCATCTATACCTCAATGGAAGAAGGACTGCAACCAGCCTCTCCTAAGACTCTCTTGGATAATATAGAATTGATTGTGCGAAGTTATATGCTTGCCTTAGCTGAAAGATTTAGGGGAATGGAATTAAGGTTGGGGAAAATAGAGGGGGATCTGACTATACTTGGGAATTCTGTCAGGTCATTAGGGCCCTTGAAAGTGTTACACCCTCAAAAAACCTTAACACCACAGCCCACCCTCTTAAAAGATGCGGTGGTTGCAATATCCTCTACCTCTAATAATGACAATAATCAGACAGCAGCTATTCCAGCTGCTTCTAATCACTTGCTTACAGGTGTACTATCATCTGTTAGCAAACCTTCTAATAAACCCAAGCCTAAACAGTTAACATCAACTATGGGTAGACCAAATATAACATCAATCAGTAATACTGATACCCCAGCCAATATACAGGTAAGGGAACCAAGTATCCCCTCAAACAGACCCCCGAGATCAGAAGTGAACGAGATCAGCCATGCAAGAGGGGGACAGGATAGGAGACCACCTATGGAACTCCCGCCGGAAGCTCTACCGTATGTGGTTGTACTTACCGGGGTTCCTGAACTGACAAATGGTAAACGGGAAGGTTATTCTCAATTAAAAAATAAAATAATGCACTGACTATCATTGTATAGACCCAAAATTAACCAGGTAAATGGTGAAATAGTCCATGTTCGTCGCTTGTCTTGGCTGGGTGGAAGAACAAAGGACATAGGGGGTGATATTGTAGTTGTAAACTTTAGGGATAGAAAAGCAGTTCAATACATTCTGAATTGGCCCTTTGGCAATGAAAATAATTGCATTGTACCCCGTCCTTTGACCTATTTCTACCCAAGATCCACAGTATTTCCCCCCCAACATTTCACCAATAACATTCATCTTACCAACCACTTTTTTAACATGGAGACTGCCATGAACCCCGTATACATGCATCAATTAGCTCCACCTCCTGCGATGCATGGGTGGAATACCGTACCGATAAGCCGCAATATAGGAGAAAATGAAAACATGATTCATTTGGTGCCATTTACCCCTTTAGAGTTATCAAATAGGTTTGAGGCATTTAGTGGCATGGAGGAATGTGATTGATGCCTAAAGAGCACAGAGGATGTTGGGGGGTTTGAAAATGTTCCATGCACCATGGGGTTTTACGAAGAAAAAGGAACTAGCCATTTAAAGATAGGACCATGTATAGTTGCAATATGTGATGATGCGAATAGTAGTTTGCCTGTTGTTTCACCTGCAGTGTCTCTTGGGATTAATGAGGGATTCCCATTGCTTACACCAGCCATAAGGCTAGAAAGTAGAGATGACGCCAGGGGAAATGAAAACGTTTCATGTATAGTGAGACATAACGAAGGAAAAGGGACTAGTGGTCCTATGAAGGGCTCACGCGCTGTTGTTTCAGGCAATGATGAAGTTAATTGTAGTTTGTCTGTTGTTCCACCTGTAGTGACTCATGGTTCCAATGAGGGACCCCCCTTGCTTACACTTGTTTCATGGAATATAGCAGGGGTGCGCGCGAAATTATGTGATCCCGATTGGAATTAATACATGAACACTTTTGATATCTGTGTATTACAGGAAACATGGGCCACAGTACAGATGCACAGGGTTGGCTATAAAACTTATCAAATAGAGGCTGTGCCCTCAATAAGAGGTCGCGCATCTGGAGGTCTGCTAATATGGATCAGTGTTTCCATCAAAATAGGCATAAAAATGCTTAACACTGATTCTCCAGACATTCTTGGTCTGGAAGTAACCACAGCAGACAATAGGGTGATTTACCTTTTTAATGTGTACAACAGCCCCCAGTCTTCCCACAAGGAATCAACATGTATAGGGAAGCTAGAGTCATTTATGGATTCATTAAAAATAGGTGCAAGCATTATCTTATGTGGGGATTTGAACTGTAACTTCGAACCAATCACAGACATAGTTCATCTGTTTGAAGACGAGGATACCGCCAATGGAATACCAGCCCTGAATGAAAATAGAATGGTGGCTGGTACTGCATTGGCTCTGCAGATCACAAGGTTGCTGACTTCTCATGGCCTGAGAGCATGTAACGGGCGCATGCCATCTGACAGCCCGAAAGCCCCTACCTTTAAGAGACGGGAGTATGAAAGCAAATTAGATTATGTTATAGTCTCTCTAGACCTATGGCCATCTACAGAAGACTTAAAAGTCAAAGAGAGATATGAAAGTGACCATTTCCCTCTGGAAACGAGCTTCCAACAAAGTATGTTAAAGGGGATGGGAGCCAAGGAGGGAGGCTATAGCCAAGCATCCTCGTCTATAAAGGATAACATTGTCCTTAGTAACAATCGCAGGGCGGTTAAATGGGCTTATGTATTGGATAAAGAGGATCTATTGGCCAATATATACTGTACCTTTGCAGACACCCTAAACTCATACTGTCCCTATAGCTGCGACCCCAAAGAATTTATTAAATTGCACAAATCCCTCTTCAGCAAACTATTAGAACTTCTCACAAAAATTCCCAAAAGAGGTGCAGGTATGACTAATGTAAAAGCTAGAGGTAAACCTTGGTATAACAGGGAATGCCGCCTTGCCAAAACTGCACTGATTAATGCTGTTAAAAGGGAAGGTCCATTAGAAATTAGAGTTAAAAGGAAGGCTTACAACAAAATATTAGTAAGAGCGAAATCCTCTTGGGATGAGGAAATATGGCTCAGTATGCTAACAGCCGCCAAAAACAAGAACCAGAGACAATTTTGGGAATTAGCAGCTAAGGAAAACAATCGTGAGACAGGTTCTAGGGAGGTCTACTTAGATGAGGATACTTGGGTCAATCATTTTACATCACTTTATGCAGCCAAAACTCCAATTGATGTTGTTGCATTAGACGTACTCACTGTCACAACACCAGCAAACGTCCACCGGTAGTGTTTAATATACATGAAACAGAGACAGCGATTGCCATGGTAAAGAAAGGGAAGGCACCTGGCCTAGATAAAATTCCGGGCGATCTCTATTTGTCTAACATTGATGTTTGGGCACCCTACCTGAACCACCTATTTAATATAGTTGCAGCTACCGACCATATTCCGGACACATGGAATGGCGTAGAAATCATTACTATTTTTAAAAAAGGGGATCGTGGCGACCCAGCCAATTACCGCCCCATTAGCCTTTTAGACATAACACAGAAGATCTATGCTAGACATATTTTAAATCGGATAAACTCATGGTTGGAGGATGAGTCAGTTTTATCTAAATACCAGGCGGGATTTAGGAACAAAACAGGTACTATAGACCAGGTACTTAGGCTATGCTGCTTGTACTGGAAATACGTTATTATCCGCAAAGGTCCCCTGTATGTGACCTTTGTAGATCTGCGAGCAGCATTTGACCTAATTCCTCGCGATCTATTCTGGAAAACCCTGAATAGGCAAGGGCTGTCAGGCGAATTGCTAAAACTTGTGATGGGCTTGCACCAGGAGAATTATGCCAAGGTTAGGTGGGGCCCAAATGGGGAACTTACAGACCCAATCCCCATAAAGCGGGGAGTACGTCAGGGATGCGTACTGGCCCCCACACTTTTCTCCCTCTACGTAAATGATATTGCAGCCTATATGGAAAATTGTGATAATGATTCGCCTCGATTGGGAGGGGAACGTGTTGCGTCCCTCCTTTTCGCGGATGACACAATTTTAATTTCACAAACACCACGCGGCCTACAGACCCTTTTAGACAGGTTCCAACAGTATTGCACATTAAAAGGACTAGAAATTAATACAAAAAAAACAAAATACATGGCACTAAACCCGCACAAAACTTTTAAAAGGAATTTAATGTTAAACGGACACAAATTAGACTACGAACACAGTTTACATATCTGGGAGTCCTGATAGATTCTTTAATGGGATGGGGCCAACAACTAGAAAAATCAAAACTGGTGTTCAAACAAAACTGTTTCCCAATATTGCAGAGACATAACAAAAGTGTGAATAAGGCGGTCACCCCAGCAGTAGAGCTTTTTAGATACAAGGTTCAATCAGCCTCACTGTATGGGGCGGAAATTTGGGGGCCAGTGTGTAAGAAAACCTTTGAAGCACTTGAGAACAAATTTATTAGGGGTCTTTTAAAAGTTCCCAAAAATACCCCACTGATACCCTTATTTCTTGATCTAAATATTAAACACACAGACCATCATGCAATATTGAGACCAGTACTGTTGTGGGTTAGATTATGGACAACTATTGAACTATCTGATTACAAAAATGGCTTGAAAGAAGTCCTTGAGCTCGATAGCGACAGGAAAATTTTTTGGTTCAAGCATGTTAAAACCTGGTTAATGAAGCTCGGATTAACACATTGTTGGAACGAGCCTGGTTCTTTAAATTCAGTTTCCAAGAAAATACTCAAACTGTCCTTTTGGTCATATGTGAGTCACGATTCCGTGTATACAAGAACACACGGTCCTCTTACAGAAAAATTCCTTATGGTAAAAAATGAGGCATCATTCGAACAATTTCTTGATGAAATCGAGCCACCACTGGCCAAATCTCTGTATATAAAATTCAGATATGGTACATTGAGGTCTAAGGCAACAGAGAAAAGATGGGGGAAAATAGATAATGACTATTGCAGTTTATGCACCAATAATCAAAGGGAGGACATTTATCATATATTGTTTTTCTGCCCTAGCTACGCTAAGGCAAGGAAAAGATGGATACTCCCCTTGTGCCGTAATATTGGTTCTATCTCCCATAGGGAGGCTGGTAGGATCCTTAGTACGGACACCAGTCAAGTAATTGTGTTCGGAATCAGTACATTTTTATTGTGCGTTTATCTTATCAGACGGAAACTAAACCTTTCATTCTAAATAAGGAAAAACTGCCATCCTGAAATCTAGCAAATCATGAATTGTGTCTAGCTATTTGTGTCTTCTCAAATTTACGGTTGTTATAACCAGTTTAATGTTTTTAATTTGATCTTTAAACATTTTAACATATTTATTCATTTTCTGTGTCAAACGTAAATTTGTAATTTAGTGTGTCCAAACATGATGAAATATAGATTTATAATAGGGTGCTTAACTATATTGAATTGTAAGTTCTATGTGGTGAATCTTATTTTGTTTTGTTATATTTTATTGTATCTTTTATGTTGCAAGCCAACGAAATAAAGATTAAACTTGAACTAGTGACTCAGGTTCCTGTGCACCAGAACGCTTTTCGCGGAGTTTGACTAGTCATCTTTAAGTTGCTTATTGCTTTATTTGGGTGTTAAATTGTAACTAATAAAGTGCACTCTATTCCCGGACACTATTATATTACCAGGTGTAAAAATGACAAAATAACGAAGTAATACTATCATAAAATGTGCCACATTATGCTGCATGATTTGCCTTTTCTTGCAGCATAATTTGTTCAACCCTGTCGCATAATTTGATCCTCAGCCGCATAATTCCAGTGGCCCTGCACATACCTCAGGCCTCGGATAGGAAAGCTATTCCTGGGCAATGGTGGCCAGATTGCTCCATGACTGAAGGCTTGCCACGGATCACAACACTGCCTTCCATCTTCTGGGGTCGATCGATTGAGTACCATTCAGTTGTGTGTTTTGTATCGCGCTTAAACACTGCAAGAGTGGTACGACACTGCCTAAAAACAAAATGGTACTAAGAGGTTACAGAGATCTCTCGTTTGCAGACCTCGGATATTAAAGCAAACACGTTACAGTTCAGATTTCAGACAGCAGACCTATCTCTCATGTTAATTGGTAAGGACCTCAGATAGAAGAGCAATACATCAATTTGCACGAGTCTCAGGGACTCGGATTTTGGACTGTAAGGATATTCATTGGGTTACAGAAATCTTAGAAGCTGAGCCTCCGATGGCAGAGCTATCACTCAAGGTACTTCAAAAAGTAAGTGAAGTTGTGGGGCAAGGCTGGAAAAATGCGTTCTGCACACTAGATCTGGCCTCAACTTGTCCCTCTGATATACCATAAACCATGCTTAATGTGTGCCGGTGCTTGCAGGTGGTGGGTTCCGGCACTAATTTTTGGGGACTAATGTCAAAATGTCAAATGTCAAAAATTCTTATATAGCGCAGCTTATCACCGTGAGGTCTCAAGGCGCTTAATTTTCATTTCATTTTAGGACTTAATTTTCATCATCAGAGTTTAATATAGGGAGAGGCAGAAAAGGAAGGAAGTGAAAAATAGGAAAACTGTGGCAAGTGAAGAAAGATGGGATGAAAAATAATCCGAAAGAGTGAGATAACGAGACAAAGTGTAGGGTGGTGTAAGAAAAGCATGAGGCAGAATCCAGATTATTTAGCCTTGGTGTTTGGCAATACCGGCTCCTAGGAAAATCTTTGGAAATCTGCCCTTTAGGAGAAAAAAACAAGTGCTAACTGTGAAAGAGTGGGTTACATTTCAAGTGCTTGCACAAGAGTTGTGTACATCAGGAAGTGTGAACTTTGAGCACTAGATAAGTGTTGAGAATCAGACACAAAGCAAAGCCAGCATTTGGACATATCTCTATTTGAGACATTGCTTGTAGGCGGAGGTGCAGCAGTGTGAGCTCGCCTCCCGCACACAGACCGGCACAAGGGCCAGCAGAAGATGGTTCCCTCATTTATTTATTTATTTATTTGTATTTTGTAAAGCGCATGGTTACACTAGCAAGTGGGTCCCCGCGCTGATCGCTACAGTTGTTTCCGGGAGTTCATGGCATGATTGCGTGAAGGGTCGTTAAACCGGTCTTAGTCTTTAGGGAAGAGGACTGTTTTCAGGTCTCTTCGAAAATTAGACTCGGAGGGCTCCAGACGCAGTTTTTCTGGCAGCTGGTTCCATATCCTAGCGGTCATAACTCTAAAAGATTTTCCACCCATTCTGGCTGTTTTGACCTTCTGGACCTGTACTTGCCCAGTGCCGCATGATCTAAGCTGGCGGGTGGGCTCGTAACGTTTCAAGAGCCCATATAGATGCCTTGGGCCTTTACCATGAAGGATGCGATGTCCTACACATAGGGCTTTGAAAGTCACCCGTTCCCTGATAGGGAGCCAGTGAAGGGTTTTCAGTGCTTTTTTTTAGGATGCTCTTCTGGGTAGTTGTAAGATCAGGCGGGCCGCTGCACTTTGTATTCGTTGTAGTCTTGAGAGGCTTTTTACGCTGGCCCCTAGATACAGTACATTTCCATAGTCCAGCCTAGATGTTATAAGGGTATGGACCAGGGTCTGGCGTGCTGGTATGGGCATAAGGTCCAGCATTTTCCGAAGGACCCGCAGTATCCCAAAACAGGTACCTGCCACTTGTTTGGTTTGGTGGTCGAACGATAGATTCTTGTCTAGCCAGACCCCTAGGTTCTTTACTAGATTACTCGGTGTGGGTAGTTCCCCCAGTTCTTCCGGCCACCAGGCTGAGGTCCACACTGATGGGGATTTACCTACAATCAGTACCTCCGTCTTATTTCCATTAAGGCGGAGGCAGTTTTCCGCCATCCAAAGTGCCACCTTCTGCATGCAAGATGCGAAGTTGCTAGCGCATTTCTCCTCTGGTTGCGTTAGAGTCCCAATCAGTTGCGTATCGTCTGCATACAACACTATCTCAACCCCATATGTGTCTGTAATTCCTCCTACTGGGGCCACATATAGATTGAATAGGGTGGGGCTGAGACTGGAGCCCTGTGGCACTCCCTGATTAAGTTTTATTTGTTTGGACCTAAACTGGCCCTGAGCGACCTGAAAGGTTCGATCTGTTAGGAATGATTGAAGCCAGTCCCAAGCCTTTCCTCTCACCCCTCGCTTTTTAAGACACTGTAGCAGTGTGTGATGAGCTACAGTGTCAAAAGCGGCACTGAGGTCGAGGAGGATCAGTGCCGCCGTCTGGCCTTCATCTGCATACCTTCGTAGGGCTTCCGTTGAAGACAGCAGGGCCAACTCGGTCGAGTGGAGAGCTCGAAATCCCGACTGTGAGGGGTGAAGCAGTCCGTTGGTTTCGGCAAATGCAGACAGTTGTTTGTTGACTGCTTTCTCAGCAATTTTTGCAAAGTAGAGGAGGAGGGAGATAGGTCGTAGATTGTCCAGTTTTTCTAGGCTAATGTTGGTTTTTTTCCTCAAGGGAAGAACAATTGCTTTTTTCCATGAGGTAGGGACTTGTCCTGTTTTAAAGGAGAGAGCAAGGAGGTGACTAATGTATGGCTCTAAGGTGGTTATACTGCCATGGAGTCTTTTTGGGGTTGCTGGATCACTCGGTGATCCTGATTTGATGCTACTTGCTATGTGGCATATTGTTTCCTGAGAAGGTACTAGAAAAACCGAGAGGCAGTTATTCTCCTGTATATTCACAGTGCTGTCTGCCCCCTCATCACCTACTCTGGCTGTGTCTGGAAAGCCCGCGTAGATTTGGTCTACTTTGCTAGCAAAGAACTCGGCTATAAGGTTGCAAGTTTTAACCGATCCAGTCATAGGGGCCGCTAGTGAGGTAAGGTCAGAGAGTTCCCTATAGACTAGGAACATTTCCTTCATGGAGTTGTCAGCATCTTTAATTCTGGTGCAGAAGTAGGATTTTCTAGTTTTCCGAATGAGTGCGTGGTATATCTGTAAACTATTCTTATATTCAGCTCTCTCTGTCTCGGAGTAATACTTCCGCCATTTCCTCTCTAAGCTTTTACATTTCGCTTTATGTTCTCGTAGTTCGGTGTTGAACCAGGGGGCGGATTTAGATCTCCTCGCCGGAGCCTTTTGATACCATGGCGCGGTGCGGTCTAGTGCCTTTAGGAGTCGTCGATTCAATTCTATACAGGCGGATTCTGTTTCTTCGCCCTCAGGGGGGCCTCCTGATGTTATGATTTTATTGAAAGCCTCCGTGGAGAATTTCGCCCATTTCCTACATTTAATAGCGGAGCTTGGTTCATTCTGAGGTCCATTATCCGGGACCGTCACCCGGAAAGTGACTAAAAAGTGGTCTGACCAGATAACAGGGTTTGGGGGCTCTACGGTTAGGGTATCCCAATTAGCGAAAATAGGATCTAGGAGATGGCCCTGACAGTGAGTGGGTCTTTCTGATTTGAGCAGCATCTGTATGCCAGCTAGCTCCTGTTGGACTTGGCCCTTAGGGCAGGTTCACCCCTAGACTTTTTGCCTTTAAATGGGGACCTGGTGATGGTGATTTTTGGATTCTGCGCACTTTCACTGTGTCCCAGTGGAAAGTGCGTGCGCACTCTGAGTGCATGTGCTGAGCTAGGCCTGCCCGCCCATAGGAATGCATGGGGAATGTATGTGTCCCTGGTAGTTCCTGATGCGTGGGGTGTACAGGCTCGAGTCTGGTATGTGTGAACTCGTGAGAGTGAATGCTGCAAGATGGTGTATGCGGCATGTATGTGTCTAGTGGGGAAGTGTCATTCCTAGACATGGCTGTACGTGTGCAGTGAGGGTGCTGGAGCGTGATTGGCTGGAGCTGGCTGGCATGCCAGGCTCCAGGAAGTCTGGATGGGTCTGCCCGGTGGTGAGTGGGAGATTAGCATGAGTGATGTGTGGGAGGAGTGTACCTGTGTCCTGGATGGGCTGGGTTTTCCCCACACAATGCTGGCTCCGCCCCCCTGTGGTGTGTCTAACGACCCTAGCCTCCCCAGTGAAAGAAATGGGTGGTTGGGCCATCAAGAGTGCTCCCAAGCCAGCTGTAACTGGTTTTCCCCCCACCCTGCACCTTGAAACAAAGGATCTTACAGTATAAGAAGGGGCTGTGTCCCCACAGAAGTTGTTCTGCTTTTGGATCCTGCCAGAGGGGGCTGTTGCTGCTGCTGGGGCCAGAAGGACCGCCACTTGGGGTGTCTCCCTGCCTGGAGACCCAGTGTGCTGGCTCTGGCCCAGCCTTGCCCCCCTGCCTGCCTCCAGACCCTGCTGGAGCCTTGTCCTGTCCTCCAGTGCTGGGGAGCACTGAGGATTCCTTGCCTGCAGCTCTGAGAGCGCTGCTCTCTGCCCTTCAGCGCTGGGGAGCGCTGAAATCTCCTGCCTAGCGCTTGAAAGCGCTTTATTTTGCCTCTAGCGCTGTGAGCGCTTTATTTGGTCCTGTGGCGCTTGGGAGCGCCTTTCCTTCATTGCGAGCGCTGCTAACGCTTCGTTGCCAAGCCGGTGCCCACCCGGCGCCTG
Source organism: Lissotriton helveticus (assembly GCF_964261635.1). Taxonomy (NCBI): domain Eukaryota; kingdom Metazoa; phylum Chordata; class Amphibia; order Caudata; family Salamandridae; genus Lissotriton; species Lissotriton helveticus. The sequence continues at coordinate 66,044,037 of NC_136073.1, read as the reverse complement.
CTCAGGATTGCCGGCCCTACCGAGTGCCCACCTCGGTTTATTGCTATTTTTGAGGCCGGTGCCCACCCGGCATTGCCCTGTCCTGAGATATTAATTTTATCACGAGGGAGCCCACTCCTCGGATAATGGGACCCCGCCTGCCTGCCTGAAGTGAGCCACCGCGCTGCCCGCGGTGACCCGGAAGTGATTGGTTGCCCGTCCAATCGCTGCGCGGCCTCTGAGACGAGGACCGGAAGTCCCGCCCCGCAGCCGAGCAGCGAGGAGAGGAGCCGGGAAGCCGAGGCGAAGTCCCCGGCGAGGCTCCCCGAGTGCAGGGAGAGCCCCGCGCTGCCCGGAGAGGTGAGCCAGAAGGGTTCCTGCCCCCGCAGCACCAGCAAGGACCCGGTGAGTGCGGGGGGGCGGGTTCTTTGTTGTTCTGCGAGCGGCCCCGTTGGGAGAGGGCCGCTCCAACGAGAGGGGCCAGTTCTTTGCTCGTGAGCCCTAGAGGCTCTTGGGGGCATTTCCTGTTGCGAGCCTTGCGAGGCTCGAGTGCCGGCACCCTTGTTCCGCGAGCCCTGAGAGGCTCGAGGCCAGTTCTTTGTTCGTGAGCCTGTGAGGCTCTTGGGGGCATTTGTCCTGGCGCCGAGTCCCCCGAGAGGGACTCCAACGTGGCCATTGTCCTTTGAGCCCCGAGAGGCTCTCCAGTTGTGCCTGGGTCCCCCGTGAGGGACCCCCCTGCCTAGTGAGGCAGAATTCGTGTCTGTGAGCCCAGAGAGGCTCTGAGGGTGCCATTTTCTTGCCTTGAGCCCAGAGAGGCTCCAGCCCGCCTTGTGCTTTGTGAGCCCAGAGAGGCTCGAGCGCCCAGTCCTCTTGGAGAGCCTGAGAGAGGCTCAGGAGGGCCAGTTCTTGTTCTAGAGCCCAGAGAGGCTCAACAGGGCCACAGTGGTGGTTCTTGAGCCCACGAGGCTCCAACGTTGCCCTAACTTTCCCTGCACCAGTTGCCCAGCACTTTGTGGGCAACTGCTACGTTTAGGCCCTGACATTGGGACACAGGGCGTCCTAGCCCTAGAGAGGCCAGTTGGCCTAGGGACAGTCACAGGTGGTGACTTATGTGAGTTGGTGCAATTGCTCATTTTCTTACATGTATTGTTGATATATCATGTGTTTTCCTTCCTTACACCTCTGAATGAATGTTATGCATTGCATCATGTGTTATGTTCTTACACCCCTACAGGTATTGTGATACATAGGTGGTTGTTTTCTCCTAGTGCAGGTGGTGCTAGTGAGGTCCTGGTTACCAGTGATTACTGGTTGTGTGCTATTTTGTGCTAAAGTAATTTTACATTCTAAGTGCTATTTCTGAAAGTGTTACTTCTGATTCCTGACAGTGGTCCAGGTGGCCCTGTCTTGTACATATCCCCTGTAAATTCTGCCCGTGCCTCTGGCACATTGTAAAGTTGTGGTAAATAAATAATTAATTACCAGTACTATTTTTGAATACATTGAATAAAACAGATAGCTCAATAAATAAGAGACAGGATTCGAGGTATCTTGAGTCTTACAGGCTTTAATCAGGCATAAGGGAAGGGACAGGAACGGGATAGCCTGCACGGAAATAGAAAGGATGGCAGCTGCCAGAGAATGGGTAAGGGGATAAGGGTAACTTTCAGTAACAGTACACAGTATATATACTAAAACAATTACATTACATTCAATACAGTAGGCGTAGCAGTAGGCGTAACTCGTAGCAGTCGCGAAAGATAAGAGTAAAATGGGTGTAACAAGAAGGCGTGTACAGGGCGTATACATAGACATGTGATGTAGACGTCATGGAAGTGTCATAAATGGGGCGGAAACATGGAGGGGGCTACCTGAGCAGCTGGGACCTTTAACCTAGTGGTGCGCGCAAACGGGCAATGACGTGTTACTAGGAAGAACTGGGGGCTATGACTTCTGCGCTAGAAGAGGAGACTAAAGTCTGCAGTGTCAGAACGACTTGTACCTATATCATATCTGGTATCTTGTGTTTGGAATACATGTTGATAGAAACTAAAAGCTATCAGGGCAGAGGCTACTTGACTCTAAGACTGGTGCATGCATAATTCTACATGTATTGCGTGTGCTAGGAATATTCTATGAATATTAATACAGTATTTCTCTTACATGGAGACAGAAAGGCTAGACCATGGCTGAAACTATTGATGCGATTCAGTAGCTTAGGAATGCAGAGAAGGAGGGCTGGCCTGATAACTAGAAGCATAACATACTCTTGGCAGACTGGGAGGCAGAGCCAGGCCGGGCCGGGCACCGCGAGGCAGGAAGTAAGTGAAGGGTCAGGGATGCAGGTGGGGGCTGCATCGCTCCTCGGAGCGGGTTCAGAAGACTGGAGCTTGAATCTGGTGTCCGGGCCCTTTTGAGGCCTAGAAACGGGGACAATGCGGTGAATTAACGTGCACACTGAAAATCGTGGCAACATGAGCCTAATACTTGTTGCTTTCACGAGAACTGGAAACTGAAATACTAGAGTTGGACACAACTATGATTGCGTCTTTAATCGATCATAGGGGGATACATGCATATCGATCATGCACATATAGTTTAATATGGGGAACACGTAGGCACATGTAACATGGCAAAATTTACTTTTCCACATTCCCTCCTTGTGCCCTACGTTTCCATCAGGAAACATCAATATTCATGATACCATCTATCTGTTCATATAGCATCATTTGCTCGTCTCGAATTGTCTTGGAACGGGACTTAGGACTAGGAATACAGGATGTAGCACACAAGCCGCAAATCGCAGGGCCACATTGTAAACAGAGGCAGCAACTGAATATGATCATTACTGCTATACCTAGGAATGACAATACTTTCCATCCCCAGGCAGATATAATACTCCAGAGCCAACCGGACCACGTCCAGGTGCCTGGATTCTGGTGTAACTGATGGGCAATTTTATGAAGTCTGGTTATAGCTGAATAAACAGACGGTGCGTTATTAGGAATGAAAATGCAGCAACTAGATCCGATGACTCTACAAGCTCCTCCTCTATCGGCCAGTATGACGTCAAGGACGAGACGATTTTGGAGCACAACAAAACGCATAGCAGATTGCTCTTCGGTTAAGTTACCTAGAGCGGAAGTAGTCTCATTCACTACTGCTTCAAGGGTTCTGGTTAACCTACGTATTAACTTACTATTCTGGACAGGGCCTATAAAGAAAAAGAAACCTTTATTGAAGTCTTGATATTGTTCTAGAGTAGTTTCAGTTTGATCGACAATTGGGGACTCAGTCTCCCTTCTATGTCTAACGTGTACTAGACGTGTGTTTCTGTGATAATCGGATGGGGCTAGAAAAACTGGTGGCAGTAGGAAGGCAATGTAACATGTTCCATCCCAATCGAGGGGCAGACGAACATATGCGGTCTGACCACAAACAAAATAAGAATGACGTGAGGCTTTGAGAATAGATTTCCCACTGTCACTATACTCGACAGTAGTAGTACAATCACTATGTTCTACATGTGCAGAACCATTCTTTCTGACACATAATTCGCCTTTGACTGGTAGTACTGAAATAGCAGGCAAATCTGGAGTAGTATCGGACTGAACATTCAAAACCATGAAATTCGAGGAATAATTACCTAAATCATATACTTCGTTTTCTAGATCTAACCCTGTTCTATGGGAAAGACCTTCCTTGTCTGGAAAACATGTTCTATTCAGAAGGGACATATCAGTGGAGGATGACGTTAATGTGGACCATGCTCCACACGAACCATTGTGTGAAAACGGATAAGGAAAAAGTGGCAGAACTCCCTTCGGTGTCTGGAAAGGGGGGAGTCGACCACACACCCAACAATTAGTGGCATTGCTGGTCTGGTGTGAATAGTGCAACATTCGAATTAATGTATTGTTACGCATAGCAAGACGATAGGATAGCTCGTGAGGAGGCAGATCACTAAATGTGTGCTCTACTGTAACATTAGAAAGCATATGTACATGTGAAATAGGAAAACATAAATGTAAAGCATAACTTATGCAGGTAACCATAAGACTCAAGAATAATAAAAAGAATAGAACGATAATACATCTTTGAGAGTTTTGACTAACTCTCTCACTGTGTGGGTCTATCTCATACATGTCAGGAACCTGTCTAACCGTTTCACCCGAGAGGGACTTAGACAATTAAACTGGCTGACTTATTTTACTAGACCGGAGTTTATCTTTATACTCCTGCTGCGGAGTTTTCTCTAACAGGGGAAGTTTGAATACAGAGTCTGTTTTTGGGCAGTCCTTAGGAATAAGGCAGTCTTTAATCAATGTCTTTTGTCGCAGTCCATGGAATTTCTTGATATGACTGATGTGGACCCATCCTCGGCGTCCTTCTAGCTTGACTGCGGTCCTTGTAGTTAACAACACCATTTGGGGCTCCTTCCAACGGGGCTCCAGCGGACTTGAACGATCAAAATTTCGCACCAGGACATATTCTCCCGGAACGACCTCATGCGGTTTCACCTCAGTGTTGTCTGGAAATGCAGCGGCAACCTGTGAACGACAAGAGTGTAGGGCAGACATCAAGGAAGCTAGGTAATCTGTCAGCATATTACTGGAAACATCTGTAATACTATGGGGTCTAGGTGTACCCCACATGTTTGGAGGACGGCCGAATACGACCTCATACGGGGACAGGCCTGATCTGGAATGTGCAACCATTCTCATGTAGAACAGAGCAACTGGCAGGGCAACTAACCAATCTACACCTTTTTCTGTACATACTTTAGCAATTCGGATTTTCAAAGTCTGGTTATGTATTGCATCTAACAGGGCTTGAATGAGGAGACCATGCTGAATCTTAGTTCCATGAGAAGTCATGAAACCTCTCTCTTGCCAGAGCATTCCAAAGTCGTGTACGACTCCGAATGCATAACGTGAATCTGTGTATATGTTAACTTTCAGGTTCTTGGCACGTATGCAGGCTTGGGTCAGAGCGACTAACTCTGCTGCTTGAGCAGACAGAATGTCAATACGGTGTGTTTCTATAACTTCGGTGCCAGTAGTCACTGCATACGCGGCTACTAGTTCTCCTGTACTTGTTCTCATACATGAACCATCCACATAAAGTGTCAGGTCGGGATCAGGTAAGGCAATATCTGTCAAGTCTTGTCTTGGCTTTGTCATGGTGTTAACAACTTCCACACAGTCATGTGTGGCAGGATTTGAAGTAACTGACGGTAACAGCGTAGCTGGATTTAGAATGTTGCAGCGTCGGATTTCTATGTGTGGCTGAAACAGTGTCAGTTCATAACCTGTTAAACGTGCAATTGTCAAGTGCTGAGTCTGGGTTCTGTTTAAAAGAACTTCCACAGAGTGTGGAACTTGTACTGTCAGAGAGTGTCCTAACACTATGGAATCACTTTGTCTGATAGCTAGAGCTGTGGCTGCAACTGACTTGAGGCACGCAGGCAGAGCCTGGGCCACTGGATCTAATGTGCTAGAAAAATAAGCACAGGGCTTGTATTGTCCTGCTTGATCTTGTGTGAGAACAGATAATGCAGTACCATCACGTTCTGTGACAAAAAGTGTAAAAGGCTTACTGTAGTTCGGTGTTGCTAGAACAGGTGCTTGGCATAAAGCTTTCTTTAATTCATTAAAAACAAGTGTATGTTCCTGGGTCCAAGGGAGGACAGTCGATACGACTGCCTCCTGTGTCGTTAACTGTATCAGTGGCTTGGCTCGATATGCATACTGAGGAATCCATTGTCTGCAGTAAGAAGTGAGGCCAATAAAAGCTCGTACCTCCTTCTGTGTCTTGGGCTGTGGAAGATGTGCTATTAACTGGATACGGTCAGGTGTCAACTGCCTACCCCACTTGGACAGTAAGTGTCCCAAGTAGACCACTTGCTGGACACAGAATTGTAATTTGGAAGGGGACACCTTGTGCCCCATCTCGGCCAGGAAATACAGGACTGTAAGTGACGCACGCTCGCAGTCACGTTCAGAACGGGCTGTGATCAGTAGATCATCGACATACTGGAGCAGGGCAGTGTCAGTTGGCATGTGAATACTGTCTAGTTGTCTTTTAAGTGCTTGACTGTAAATGCTAGGGCTTTCTGTAAAGCCTTGAGGAGCTCGTGTAAATTTATAGCTTCTTCCATTTAAACAGAAACCGAAAAGAAATTGGCTGTCTGGATGAATAGGGACACTAAAGAATGCGTTCTTGAGATCGATAACTGAAAAGAATGTGGCTTCAGAATCAATGGCTGTCAATAGTGAGGAAATATCTGGGACTACTGGGTACTGGGGTATGATGCACTTATTAAGTTCTCGAAGGTCAATCACTAATCGATAAACTGGAGGTGCATTTGGATCAGTACGTTTCAAAATCGGAATGATAGGAGAATTACATACATTGGAGTCAGTTTCTACAACCACTCCTTGAGCAATAAGTTCGTTAATAATTTTGGATAAGGCTGCTACAGCCTCAGGTGGCAATTTGTACTGTCTGATTCGTTGTAATACAACACCTTGCTTCAGAGTCACACGATGGGGTGTGATATGCATACAACCTACATCAGTTGGACCTTGCGCCCATAAATGCTGTGGTACATTCAATAATCTTGGATCAAAATCACGTAATACATAATGACCTTTGAAGTCTCTCAAAAACAGGCGGACCCCCTCTGGGGAACAGCAAATAACTGCTCCTAATTCTTTTAATGTCTTAATGCCTAACAAATTTTCTGGACAAGATTTCGTGAGTAACAAATCAGTAGTTCGGGACAATGGACCGACTTCTAGAGTAACTGGTTTCGATATTTCATTAACAATCGGCTTTCCTGAAAATCCAAGGGAAACATTTCTTGAGCCTGAGAGCGGAGCCCCTGGAACCTCGTCATGACTGATGGTAGTCCTACTTGCCCCTGTATCAATCAGAAACTTTCTGTCTTTCCCTAATACTTGACTATGTACATAGGGACCCTCTTGATCTACAGGAATCTCGATGAGAGGCAAGCCTACCTCCCTCTCTAGGCTATTTCATGAATACGGCTGATAATCTGGATACTCTGTCTGTGCATATTGGTACATCTGCTGTGTAACATGCTGTGTTGCAGCTATAGGCTGCGGTACTGTAACTGCCTGTTGTGCATTCTGCGGTGGCTGGGAAGTCTGTGAAACTTGTTCTTGTCTAGGCGGACGTGGTCTTTCTTTAGTCTTACCAGTAGCTATGTTGTGTTTCAGAACTGCACATTCGTTTATAAAATGACCTGGCTGTTTACAATAATTGCATGTCCCTTTAACGGGAGCTGTAGGATGACTGGCTTGATTCGGACCCCTCTTCTGACTGTCTTGTGGAACAGACTGTGCAACTAATACTTTCATTTTCGTGTCTTTCATACGTCTCCTTTCATGTTCCTGCTCTTCCCTGATTCTGTTCTGGTGATACTGGAGCATCTGGAGCATTTGTGACGGAGTATTAGCTTGCCAGGTACTTTCGACTTTCAATACTCGATTTTTAACTTGTGGACTTGAATTCTCGACTAGTTTGGTAACAAAAAGATGGGGGTACGATTCACTACTTGTTTTCAGACCACTGTTAATAATAAAACATTTTTCAAATCTAGAATAAAAATCACTAGTATCTTCATCTTGTTTCTGTTTACAGGCTGAGATGGCATCCCAGTCTTCCTTTTTCGTGGCTAGTAATCTTGGCAAGACTTGTATTAACAGTTCGGGCAAAGCTTTAGCTTTATCCCCAAGACTGGTACCTGGTACTCGTGTGTTATCTTCAGTTTCTAATGCGGACCAATCTATCTTATTCTCTCCTACCTCCCATTCTTTTTCTTTGAGTTTTTCATATATGCCTGCGGGCAACAGGACCTTTAGCATTTTAATGATATCAGGATACGTGTATTCTCCCATACGGAGCATGTCTTTTAGTTCACGGTGGAACCCTGCTGGATCCTTATCATGACAGGGAATTAACTTTTTCATTTCCAAGAGTTCTATTTTCGTGATGGGGGTGTAAACAAATACTCGTTCTAGAGCACCCCCCGTTGTCCTAACTGGATGTACTTCTCGTAACGGATTCTGTCTATCTATGTAAAATGATTGACTTTCTGGAGGTGAGACGTGAACAAAATGTGGATTCAGAAACATTCGATATTTGTGGCGCTGTTCTAGAATGATACTAATTAAATCGGTACCTAGACCTTTCCATCTATACTGGAGTAACTCGTTCAATACATCATGTAAAGGACCTGGATCAGAATGCTGAACCTCATACAGTGTAATGAGGTGTTGGATCATATACATACCTACCAGACGTTGCTCGGCTGGGAGCAGTTTCAGAAACATTTGTGCCACTATTTCGTCTGGAAAAGTGGTAGAATCAGTAGTCCACCGGACTGCTGATCGAGCTAGTTCTTGTTCATGCATGGTATTAAGTTCACTATAACCTATTCGTGATTTCAGAATGTGATCGGTAGCTTGGAATACTTGTTCAAGGGAACCTTGTTCTGGCACTGGAGGAGGGAAAACTTTCTTGTGATCTAGGCGTGAATGTCTGTCGGAAAGTCTAGTTCTACCTACATACGCTATTCTGGAGGGATTCTCGTCGTCTACCTCTTCGGTAGGAGAGTCGTCTTCTTTCTCGGTTACTTGTGCTGCTTCTCGTTTCTCGTGTAACTTTATTATTTCCCTACGAATTTTCTTGTACATACTCTCTATACAATTCTGTGTCTTGTGTCTTCCCTCTGCTATATGGTCACTCCACCTGGTCAGGACTTTCATTTCTTCTTGATCTTTTCCTGGACAATCTTGTTCTCTTATTAAACAGTTAATTAAAAACTTTAAAAGGATAAGCTGGGTCTCGACTTTTCTTTGAATCATGGCGTCGCGAACACTTTCTGGATCCACTCCTGTACGGATAAAACGATATATTCTGTCTAGATGTTCTCTCATATCGGGCAGGGTGTCCAAATAGTCGGTCACCCGTCTTAAACGTAATGAATATATGACCATAGTACCATCGCCTGGAACTGGATCATAACGACATTCGGTAAGTGCTCGCTTGATATCTGTAAATGTATGAACTTTTGGCGTACGCTGTAACGCTAGTTCATATAGCGTCATACGTCTGTGTTGAGGCGGGGTACCAGGAGGACTTCCCCCCGCGGCTCCTAAACTGGAATCGTCGGTGGGTACTGTACGTGTTGGTAGAGTGACTGATGTAGCTGGAACATGTACTGTATGCTGGGCCGGGGGTGCTGTAACAGATGTTGTAACGGGTGCGGTAACGTGAACTGTACCCACGTCCCTGGTGGCTGGAGGAACAGGAATTACATTATTTACGGGAGCAGGCGGAACAGGATTTGCATATTCTGGGACTGTATCGTCCAAATAGGACGAGAGAAAAATATCAGCTGCGGTCGGTTTATGACGTAGCTTAGTCGGGACTAATGGTGGCGGAAAATTACTGGATGCTTCCGGGGTTGCCTTCGGCAAGCCCTCGGCAAGAAGAGGATACATGCCCCTTATAAGAGCATTTCTCTGTCTGTCTGACTGTTCTGCTCTAACTCGTTCACCTTCTTCTAGAAGTTCCCTTTCTTGGGCTCTCTCTAAGGATTCCCTACTTAACTCTGTTTTTCTGATTTCTTTTTCGGTTCTTCTATGAGATTCTTTGCGCCATAACTCGATGGCATCTTTCTGGGACTGTCTGGCTTTCTTTTTCCATAATGCCTCTTCTACTCGCATGATGCACTCGGCATCCCATGTACCTGATATGGGCCATCTATATTTCTCTTCTAACTCCTTGGTATAGTCCACCCATAAATCTAAATACAATATGGCACTTAAGCCATGCTTATGATACATAAAATGTCCGGGACTGTCCCTAGGCGGGACAGGAACTGCTTCCTCGAGCAACCCTTTTCGGGTTTTTAACTGACGTAACTTAGAGAATAGAGGCATTCTGTACTTGATTCTGAACACAATACAATACACGATAAACACAGTAATGAATAGAAAAACAAATCACTCATACCACGACATTGAAAACACATTAAATAACATTTAGAATAACAGTTCGGACAGAAATATTACCTGGTATACTGAAAACAAAGACTTGAATTTCTCGAGAACGGAACTTACTAGAATTACTAGATGCACTGCTAAAACAGTACGAAACATACCGGTCCCCTAAAGAGACACGTCAGGACCCGTATCCACCTAGGTGAACACTTCGGACTGGATCTGTGTACCCAAACCCACGGACCAGAGACAAATTAATTGACCCTGTCTAGATACTACCCCAGCAACGGTACTCACCGGGCAGCAAGAACGGAAGGCCTCGGACTGGACTGGACTGCTACGACGTCGGACTACGAACTTCGGACACTTCGGACTTCAGTTACAGGTGGGCCTCTGGATACCTCGGACCTTGGACTCTCGGCTTGGGCTCTGGTCGGGACTCGCCGCGTTCCTCACCGCCTCGTCTGGATGCTGGACCGCAACCTCCGTCTCCTCCGTGGGCCTGAGGGATACTTGAAGCAGAAATATCTGCACGTGCACGGTATGGTTCCGTCACGGCTGCAGAGGATCAGGGGGCCTGCGTGGCTTCGCCGGCACGTGGGGAAAGGGCAAGTCCCTATTCGGGCAACATTATGTGGTAAATAAATAATTAATTACCGGTACTATTTTTGAATACATTGAATAAAACAGATAGCTCAATAAATAAGAGACAGGATTCGAGGTATCTTGAGTCTTACAGGCTTTAATCAGGCATAAGGGAAGGGACAGGAACGGGATAGCCTGCACGGAAATAGAAAGGATGGCAGCTGCCAGAGAATGGGTAAGGGGATAAGGGTAACTTTCAGTAACAGTACACAGTATATATACTAAAACAATTACATTACATTCAATACAGTAGGCGTAGCAGTAGGCGTAACTCGTAGCAGTCGCGAAAGATAAGAGTAAAATGGGTGTAACAAGAAGGCGTGTACAGGGCGTATACATAGACATGTGATGTAGACGTCATGGAAGTGTCATAAATGGGGCGGAAACATGGAGGGGGCTACCTGAGCAGCTGGGACCTTTAACCTAGTGGTGCGCGCAAACGGGCAATGACGTGTTACTAGGAAGAACTGGGGGCTATGACTTCTGCGCTAGAAGAGGAGACTAAAGTCTGCAGTGTCAGAACGACTTGTACCTATATCATATCTGGTATCTTGTGTTTGGAATACATGTTGATAGAAACTAAAAGCTATCAGGGCAGAGGCTACTTGACTCTAAGACTGGTGCATGCATAATTCTACATGTATTGCGTGTGCTAGGAATATTCTATGAATATTAATACAGTATTTCTCTTACATGGAGACAGAAAGGCTAGACCATGGCTGAAACTATTGATGCGATTCAGTAGCTTAGGAATGCAGAGAAGGAGGGCTGGCCTGATAACTAGAAGCATAACATACTCTTGGCAGACTGGGAGGCAGAGCCAGGCCGGGCCGGGCACCGCGAGGCAGGAAGTAAGTGAAGGGTCAGGGATGCAGGTGGGGGCTGCATCGCTCCTCGGAGCGGGTTCAGAAGACTGGAGCTTGAATCTGGTGTCCGGGCCCTTTTGAGGCCTAGAAACGGGGACAATGCGGTGAATTAACGTGCACACTGAAAATCGTGGCAACATGAGCCTAATACTTGTTGCTTTCACGAGAACTGGAAACTGACATACTAGAGTTGGACACAACTATGATTGCGTCTTTAATCGATCATAGGGGGATACATGCATATCGATCATGCACATATAGCTTAATATGGGGAACACGTAGGCACATGTAACATGGCAAAATTTACTTTTCCACAAAGTGTGTGTTTTATCTAATGTGTTTTGGTGTAATACAAAGGCTATTTTTATATAACCTTGTGTGGAGTTTCCTTTGTGGTGGGTCCTGGGTGCTGTTGCTGGGGTGCGTGCGCAAATACTTAACTTACATCGCCTCCAAGTTTAGCCTTGCTGCTCGCGCCACGTTACCTAGAGGGTGAGCAGGGGTTATCTTGGCGTGTAACTCCCTTGCCCTGACTTGGGAGTGGTGGTCTCTGACTGACTTTGGCGAAAGCCCTGGCCAGCCAGGGATCCCATTTCCAACAGCTCCTGTTTAATTTCCCGAGCTTTCGTGTTCCTGGGGTCATGGAAGTGATAGTTTAGGTCCCCTGGGAGGAGGATTCTCTCATGTTTGGGGGCGGAGAGCGTGAGGGTTTCCATCAGTTGGGTGGCAAAACTGGCTCCAGGTCCGGGGGGCGATATATCAGGAAGCCCTTGATGCAGTACCCCTGGTGCACTGAGATGGAGAAGAACCCTGTTTCACTGTTAGCAAGATCCTTTCCCTCTAAAGTGCAAACCAAGTCTTGTTTGTGTATTATGGCGATTCCTCCCCCTTTCCCCTTTAGCCTGTCTATTCTCTTGATGTCATAGCCCGGTGGGAGGGCCGCCAGTATGTCTGGTGCCGATGTGGTATTCAGCCACGTCTCCGTAAGGAATAAGGCATCCACCTGACCATCCATTAGGTAGTCCTGTACCTCCAACTTGTGTTTTCCTAATGAGCGACAGTTTAGAAGGGCAAGATTAAGTATCTTACCTTTATATCTAGACCTGAGTTGTCTGTTTACTATGAAGGAGCAATGTGCACACTTCTTTCCTCCATCCTTAATGTTTAAGCTGTGCAGACAGGTATTTTCTAAGGGAGGGCATAAATTTCTAAGCTCTACGGAGCTGTAGTATTTACGAAAGCAGAAACCCGCAGGGGTTCCTGCCCCTGGCCCCGGTCGGTCACGGACGGGCACAGACGGGCTTGCCTTTGGAGCGCCTTCGGCGCGCTTCCGGCGCGCCCGCTGCGCCTGTCCGCTGCACCTCCTGTGAGGGCTGGACATTTGAGGGAGAGTGGACGAGGGTGGGAGTGGCCAGGCAGCAGGAGCGCTCCCCTCACACCTCCTCCAAGATGGCGGCAGGGGTCTGTGGTCAGCGGTTTCAGAGCGCGTACACAAGTGAGTAATTCCACAATTTTTAAAGCTAAAAGTCTTAAAATCGACTATCAGCCGAGAAACACAATTTATAAAGCTAACAGTCTAAAATCGACTATCAGCCGAGATACACAATTTATAAAAGCTGAAAAGTCTTAAAATCGCCAGTCAGCCAGATCATCGTATAAACAACGTGCCTCTTTCCTCCCGGCTTCCGCCTCAAGAGTGAAGAGTTTCAAGCATTAGCCCAGCGCATACCAAAATGACGTATTTATGGGTTCGCCAAAGGGTGGGAGTGGCCAGGCAGCAGGAGCGCTCCCCTCACACCTCCCCCAAGATGGCGGCTGTTTGCTTGGTTTTTCTGCCCCGTAGCAGCGCCTTAATCGGCTGCGGGGGGGGTCAGCAGGGGTCTGTGGTCAGCGGTTTCACACACAATATATAAACCAGAGGCAACTACCCTGTCAGACTCCATCACGCAACCAAGGGGCATAGTGCTGATAGCATGAGAGCTAGCTTCTCACAAGCACAGCAGGCAGTGGCACTGCAAGCTTCCCTCTAAAAAAAGAACTACATGATGTAGGCAAGACACTGCAGGCTTTTCTCCCACACAGAAAAACTTCACACATGAGACAGGGACCAGCGATGCAAGCTTACTTCACATCAGACAGAGAGCAGCAGTGCAAACTCACTTCACACATCAGAGAGCAGCAGAGCAAACTCACTTCACACATCAGAGAGCAGCAATGCAAGGGTACTTTACAAACCAGACAGGGAGCTGTGGTGCAAGCTTACTTCACACGTCAAACGGAGAGCATCAGTGCAAGCTTACTTCACATACTAGACAGGGAGCAGCAGTGCAAGCTCACTTCACGCATCAGACAGAGAGAAGCAGTGCAAACTTACTTCACACAACAAACGAAGCATCAGTGCAAGCTTTCTTCACACATCAAATAGGGAGCAGCGGTGCAAGCTTACTTCATACATAAAACGGAGCAGCAGTGCAAGCTTTCTTCACTCATCAAACAGAACAGCAGTGCAAGCTTACTTCACTCATCAAACAGAGAGCAGCGGTGCAAGCTTACTTCATACATAAAACGGAGAGGCAGTGCAAGCTTACTTCACTCATCAAACAGAACAGCAGTGCAAGTTTACTTCAATCATCAAATAGAGCAGCAGTGCAAGCTTACTTCACTCATCAAACAGAGAGCAGCGGTGCAAGCTTACTTCATACATAAAACGGAGCAGCAGTGCAAGCTTTCTTCACTCATCAAACAGAACAGCAGTGCAAGCTTACTTCAATCATCAAATAGAGCAGCAGTGCAAGCTTACTTCACTCATCAAACAGAGAGCAGCGGTGCAAGCTTACTTCATACATAAAACGGAGAGGCAGTGCAAGCTTACTTCACTCATCAAACAGAACAGCAGTGCAAGTTTACTTCACTCATCAAACAGAACAGCAGTGCAAGCTTACTTCACTCATCAAACAGAGCAGCGGTGCAAGCTTACTTCACTCATCAAACAGAGAGCATCAGTGCAAGCTTACTTCACATACTAGACAGGGAGCAGACAGGGAGCAGCAGTGCAAGCTCACTTCACGCATCAGACAGAGAGAAGCAGTGCAAACTTACTTCACACAACAAATGAAGCATCAGTGCAAGCTTTCTTCACGCATCAGACAGGGAGCAGCGGTGCAAGCTTACTTCACACATCAAATGGAGCAGCAGTGCCAGCTCACTTCACGCATCAGACAGCATCGGTGCAAGCTCATTTCACATATCAAATAGGGAGCAGCAGTGCAAGCGCACTTCACGCATCAAATCGAGAGCAATGGTGCCAGCTTACTTCATACATCAAACAGGTTTCAGCAGTGCAGGCATACTTCACTCATTAAACAGAGAGAAACAGTGAAGGCTTACTTTACACATCAAACAGGGAGCAGCGATGCAAGCTTACTTTACACTTCAGACAGAGAGCAGCGATGCGATGCAAGCTTCACACATCAAACCGAGAACAGCAGTGCAAGCTTACTTCACTCATCAAACCGAGAACAGCAGTGCAAGCTTACTTCACTCATCAAACAGAGAGCAGCGGTGCAAGCTTACTTCATACATAAAACGGAGCAGCAGTTCAAGCTTACTTCACTCATCAAACAGAACAGCAGTGCAAGCTTACTTCACTCATCAAACAGAGCAGCAGTGCAAGCTTACTTCACTCATCAAACAGAGAGCAGCGGTGCAAGCTTACTTCACTCATCAAACAGAGAGCAGCGGTGCAAGCTTACTTCACTCATCAAACAGAGAGCAGCGGTGCAAGATTACTTCATACATAAAACAGGGAGCAGCAGACATACCATAGAGCCATCTGCAGGGCCCGGGCTTCTTACTTCTCTCGTGAGTTCAGTGCTAGTACCAACCCTAGTAAACTTATTTTTAAAGCACTGAAAGACCTTTCTGCCTGTAGAACCTCTCCTGCTGCAATTTGCTCTGCCTCCCACTGTGAGGAGTTGGCCGCCTTTTTTATCAATAAGGTGGATGATATCTACTTAGCCTTTCCTAGCCCCACAGGCTCCCGGCAGTGTAACACTGTCATTCCTAAAACCACCATCTTGTTATCCCATCTTCCGGAGCTTTCTACGGAGGAGTTTGACAAACTCGTGATTAGGGTGAAATCAGGCTCCCCGAAAGATCCTCTGCGGCCTTCACAATTCAGGGAATCCCCCTCTATTTGCCTTCCCCCGCTCTGTGAGCTCATCAATTTGTCTCTGTCCTCGGGCTTTGTACCTTGTCCTTGGAAACAGGCGCAGGTAATTCCTGTCCTGAAAAAACCTGCTCTTGACCCCCATAAAGCTGAAAACTATCGCCCCATTTCTCTCCTCCCGTGGGCCGCTAAACTGACTGAGGCTCATGTTAATAACATTCTAGCAAAACACCTCCATTCTGCGAATATCTTAGACCCCTCGCAGAATGGCTTCAGGCCCGGTCACAGCACCGAGACTGCGCTCTTATATATGGCGGAACACCTTCGCATGTTGGTGGATTCAGGTCACACGGCGGCACTTGTGCTCCTTGACCTAAGTGCCGCTTTCGACACTGTCTCCCATGACATCTTATTACAACGTCTGGTTGAGGCTGGGGTTGATAAGCTGGCTCTTAAATGGTTCAGATCTTTTCTATCTGATCGCTCCTTCCGGGTCATCACTCCCCCCTTTGAATCCACCCCACATGCGATTGCCCAGGGAGTTCCACAGGGTTCGGCTTTGAGCCCCACCCTATTTAATCTCTATGTCCAGCCTCTAGCTGCTGTCGCCATGCGTGGGAACCTCTCCATCGTGTCCTACGCAGACGACACGCAGCTGGCGGTTGCGATTAGTGGAGCTTCCGATCTCGAGGCAGCTAAGTTCCGTGAGGGACTTATATCTGTGGCCCACTGGATGAATGATAATTTCCTACAATTGAACGCTAAGAAAACCGAGGTGCTCATTGTGGGGAAACAAACTCATTTGTGGGGCGATAGCTGGTGGCCACCTGAACTCGGCCCTATCCCTACCCCCGTTACTGAAGTGAAAAACCTTGGGGTCTGGTTTGACTCCCAACTGAGTTTTTGCACTCATACTAAAAAGACTGCTGCATCCTGCTTTGGGATTCTGCGTCAGCTTCGGTCCACTTTTAAATATTTTGACGCTCCCACCCGACAACTGATTGTGCAGGCCATGATCTTGTCTAAACTAGATTATGCTAGCTCCCTTTTTCTTGGAGTCAACCAGGCTGAGCTTTCCCGTCTCCAACGCGTCCAAAACGCTGCCGCCAGGGCCCTGGTTGGTTTGCCCAGATTTTGCTCTGCTAGAAAAACCATCTCTAATCTCCATTGGCTTCCGGTGGCACAGAGAATAAAGTTTAAATCCCTGATTTTGACATTCAAAATCCTAAAGCTTTCTTCCCCTCAGATTTTACAGCGACTTATCTCCCCTTACGTTCCTGCTCGTTCTCTGAGGTCCTCTGCTCTCCACCTAGCCATAGTTCCTCGTTTCAAGAGAGCCAGGACCGGCGGTCGATCTTTCCGAGTTCTCGCCGCCAAGCTGTGGAATTCCTTACCTGTCCACATTCGGGCCATTGATGAGCTTTTCGCCTTCAGGAAGGCTGTTAAAACCTTTCTCTTCCCCTTGGATCCTTAGTTTTGTTGTTGTGTTGTGTCTTCCACCTCCTGTCCGGTTTTTGTTCTGTACTAGCGCCGGGACGCCCCTTTGCTGGGGCATCTGTGCGCTCTATAAATCCGGATAACATAACATAACAGTGCAAGCTTACTTCACTCATCAAACAGAACAGCAGTGCAAGCTTACTTCATACATAAAACAGGGAGCAGCAGTGCAAGCTCAATTCACACATCAAACAGAGAGCAGCAGTGCAAGCTTACTTCACACATCAAACAGAATGCAGCGGTGCAAGCTTACTTCATACATAAAACAGGGAGCAGCAGTGCAAGCTCAATTCACGCATCAAACAGAGAGCAGCAGTGCAAGCTTACTCCACTCATCAAACAGAGAGCAGTGGTGTACGCTTACTTCACACATCAAACAGAGAGCAGTGGTTCCAGCTTATTTCCCACATCAAACAGGGAGCAGCCGTGCAAGCTTACTTCACACATGGGGAGTACCACCACTTCATCTCAGGTCCCCCATAATGGCCACTGATGATCTAAGGAAATCCCTTTTCACCTCCAAAATCCTATCTGGATGCCCATGTTGGATATAGTTTTGGAATCCCCTTGTACCGCCGACAAGTCTCTGGGCTGGCACCTTGCGATAACCGAGGTCCCTTCCTCCACCACCTCTACTTCCTTCGTTTGATCTCAAAATGAGGTACCACTTGTCCCTCCAAAACCTCTGGGATACTCGACTTGAAAATGTCTGAACCTGTGTCGGGCAACAGGCACGCTGTCTGGTTCAAAGTTCCCACTCGTTGTCTGATTAGAAGGCTATGTCTAATGAAGCCAAAGCCAGGTTTATTTGTGAACGTGTACGTGGTGAGGACGATCTGCTTCTGGATAACTCAATGGTCGTTGGAGACGAGGACCGCCCCCGGTCCCTGAATGTGAGAATCTCGGACTGGGCTCTTTTGCTTGCCCCAGTCGGCCACCAGCATGTGAGTATCTCCAACAGGGTCCGAGGTAGCACCCAGGGCTTAAGAACACTCTCGCCATGTAAACTATTGGGATGTCTGGTTTCTGTGTCCCCTTTTCGAATTATTGGCCGAGTTGTGTTTCCTGCATGACCGCTCGATGTGGAGAGTACCCATGGTTCCCTTTCCTCGCCGTGGCCTGTTGGACTATCCAGGCCATGACCGAGTGGACCATCACCTGTATTCTCCTCCCTCCTGGGTATAACAAGAAACATACCTGATTTATACAACTGCATTTAAAGGTCCAGGCCAGGGTGTGCCTTCGACCCATAGGATCTCTGCGATGAGAGCATTACTTACTTCACTCCAGCAGAGGAGCAAACAGCCGTCCTTTAAGATTAGGGCGTGTTTTGTCCATCTTATTCCAGAGTCTGTGGGGACAGCCCTCTTTCGAGAATCCAGTTTCAGTTTAGGATTTAGAATAGGATTAATAACTCTTTCTGGACTCTTCGCGCCTTTGACTCATCCCAAACCTCATCTATCGTATATGATCTCCCAAATAACCCTCTCTAGACTCTTTCCTCTTTTATCCTATTCGATCCAACTAACAGACTTGCATGTCCATCGCTCAAATTAACAACTTAGATTTCCCTCGTCTAATCCACCGTGGGTTCCGAGTAGTGTGCTACTCGCCGTAAAGCACTTCAATGCCCTTTCAACGGTAATAAGTGCTATATAAATACCATTACAATTAATCTGTGCATTCTTTGCAATTTCCCACAGAAAAGCACTGCACACAATAACTTTAGGCACCAAATGATTGTCAATGGGTGAAATAAACTGCCAGCATTACTGACATTTCCCCTTTCCCTCCAGAGGATGTGATGGCGACCCTCGGGCTCAGTCATACTATTATAAGGTCAGACTGCCACCACCGTCTTCGCCCTCTCGAAAACCTCCTCAAAAGCAGTTGTTTCAGACACTGCAAAAAAGTGGGTCGATACATTTTATTATTCTGGCACAATGTGGGGTAACCATCTGCCTTAATTTCATGGCTGTTCGTTTGGCCTCGGGTCAGTTTTGGACAGCTGCACGTGGTGTGACCAAGCCTTGGCCTCCCTTTCTGCTAGTGACGTCACAAAGGTTGGTAATAGCACCTTCCTTGATGACGTACTTGCCAGGGCAGTACCTTCCCTCAGGGCAGACCCTCTGTGAAATGTTGAGTCGCAGACTAGTTTTGCTTTCTTGTTGATTTGACTCACATTTTCACGGGTGTTTTGGTTCACATGGCCAGTGCTACGATTCCCTTCCTGCTGACCTTACTTCCTGCCTGTGCCACGCCCCTGTGACGTCACTGGAACAGAAGTGGGAACAATTGCTGCACAAAATTGCTCCCGCATAACCGGCAGGGGGCAGCGCTGTGCTGCCCTCCTCTGTATGACACCCTTAGGTGACGCTGCAGGCTGCTTCTCCTCACCACTTGCAACAGGGGAAATATGTATTTTTAGGCCCTTTTCTACAATCTGGCTCCTGTCATTGGTGGCACCCTGAGGCCGCTGCCAACAATTGCCTCGATAGAGCGGTCTCTGTGCAGTGTGTTTGTAAATGTGCCGAGCCTCGCGAGGAGAAGGCGAAGTTGCAAACTCTGCTAAAAGTTGACGTGTTTCAGCAGTTTAAGCCCCGCCCTCCGGGGGTGAGGCCGGGTCTGCACCTTGCACTGCAGCACACGGTGGTGGGGCAATCCAACACTTCCCAGCCATAAAGCTTGCACGGGGTGTGGTGCAAGAGTGCAGGGCAGTGGTAAAACCTGCAAGGAGGGCACAGACTAGTAACAAGCATTGGCAAGATCTATTGGCTCTTGCAATATGTTTTAGCAATGACTGTAGCAGTAAATGAGGGGTGTTAGGGGGTCCTAATATCCTACCTTATCACCACCATCCGTAATTTAGTTTTAATCCTGACCTTGGAACCTATGATTAAAATTTTACCAGGTATCCAAAAGCCAGTTTTAATCTCACTATTCCCTACTGCAATTTTTTGTTCTATCACTGTACCCAGTTTTGGATTGTCATTTCATGTTTGTGAACACTGTCGTCACTTTCAGTTTTGTGCTGTATTTTGTTCTTGGATTATCTGTTCCCCGTCCCTATGCTCCGCCCGGTGCGTGGCTACACCTGGGCGTCGCAGCAGACCCGATGATGAAGCATGTCACACACATTGTGTGAGAGTGAGGGCAGTTTTTCATAACACACAAATGTGTCACTGCTTGTACACTTCCGTATATGCTTTTCTTTCCTCTCCACCCCTTTTTGTGTATATTACATTTACTTTAGGGGGTTTGGGTTGGTGGAGTTGTGTGTAGACCCTCTCCCCTTCCATGTGTGAGAAAAAATTAGCAATGTTGTACACCAGAGTGGCAGCTGTTCAGCATGGCTAAAAGTCAGTAGGGTAAGGGAGAGCGGTGTCGAGTGGGGTGTTCTGGAGTGGTGTAGATTGGCGTGGAGTGGAGTACAGTAGAGTTCAGTGGTGTGGAGAGGAGTGAAGTAGAGTGTCATGGAGTCGTATACAGTGTTGTGAAGTGTCGTGGAGGGAGTAGTGTTGTAGAGTGGAAGGGTGTAGAGTTGAGTGGGGTAGAGAGGAGCACAGTGTCACTTGAGTGGAGTAGCATAGAGTGTTGTGGTGTAGTGTGGAGGGCCGTAGGGGGTGTTGCGTAGAGTGTTTAGAGTGGCATACAGCGGAGTAGATTGTCATAGTGTGTAGTGGCGTAGAGTGGAGTAGTGTTTGATAGAACAGAGTGGAGTAAAGTGGCATAGAGGGCGTTGCATAGAGTGGAGTGGAGTAGTGTAGAAGAATGGCCCAGAGTTGAGTAGTGTCAGTGGAGCAGAGTGGATTGACGTAGAGTACAGTGGCATAGAGTGTAGCAATGCAGAGTAGAGTGGGGTAGAGGTCAGTGGCGGGGAGAGCAGTGTTGCCGAGTAGAGTGACGTAGAGTAGAGTTGTTTAGAGTGCTTTGACAAAACGAGTGCCGTGGAGTGCAGTGTCCTAGAGTGGTGCAGAGTAGAGTGCTGCAGAGAGCAGTGACCTAAAGTACAGTGGTGCAGAGTAGAACAGCGTTGCGCAGAGTGCAGTGCAGTGACAGAGCACATGGTAGAGTGACGCAGTGTACAGTGCAGTGGCATAGAGAAAAATGGTCTAGCATATATTGGTGTAAAGTGCAGCGGTGAAAAGTAGTTGGCATAGGTACAGTGGCGTAAGATGCATTGGTTTTGAGTAAAGTGGTGTAGAGTGAATTGGCGCTGAGTGCAGTGGTTTACAGTAGAATAGAGTGCAGTGGTGTATAGTGGTGTGGAGTGGCGCAGACTGTAGCGGCATAGAGTAGATTGTTTCAGAGTGGAGTGGTTACGGTACACTATAGTGGTACAGGGTAGAGTGTAGTGGCATAGAGTAGTTGCTTAGAGCACAGTGGCATAAAGTACAGTGGCGCAGCGTTGATTGCAGTGGAGTTGTACAGAGTGGCAAAAAGTGCAGTGGAGTAGAGTGGAGTGGTGCAGGGTAGAGTGCATAGAGGTATAGAGTAATGGCATAGAGTGCATTTGCATAGAGTGCAGTGTTGCAGAGTGTTGTGGACTGGTGTAGAGAGCAGTGGTACATAGTAGTTGTGGTAGAGTGCACTGGCCTAGAGTGGTGTGGAGTAGAGAGGCATAGAGTGCAGTGTGAGAGTGCAGTAGAGCACAGTAGATTAGACTGCAGAAGAGTGGCATAGAGTGGTGTGGAGTAGAGGCATAGAGTGCAGTGTTAGAGTGCAGTAGTGCACAGTAGATCCGAGTGGCATAGAGTGCAGAAGAGTGGCATAGAGTGGTGTGGAGTAGAGTGCAGTGGTGTAGAGTAAAGTGACATAGAGTGCAATGGTGTAGAGTAGTGTACAGTGCAGTGGCATAGAGTACAGAATAGTGGTGTACAGTGCAGTGGCGCAGAGTAGACTGGCATTGAGTGCAGTGGCATAGAGTATTGGTTTTGAGGAAAGTGGTGTAGAGTGCAGTGGTGTTGTGTGATGTGGCACAGAGTGCAATAGAGTGGCCTAGAGTGCAGTGGCAGAGTAGATTGTTCCAGAGTACAGTAAAGTGGCGTAAAATGCAGTGGTATAGAGTAGAGTGTCGTAGAGTGCAGTGTTGCATGGTGGATTGGCGTTGAGTGCAGTGGCATAAGTAGAGTGACAGAGAGTGCAATGTTGCATAGTATGCTACCGTAGAGTGCAGTGGTATATAGTAGAGTGGTGTACAGTGGAGCAGGGTAGAATAGAGTCATTTGGTGCAGATTAGATTGGAGTAAAATGCATTGGTTTTGAGTAAAGTTGTGTAGAGAGCAGTGTTGCGCACTACGGTGGCATGGAGTGGTTTAGAGTACAGTGGTGCATAGTAGTGTGGGGTAGAGTGCATTGGCTTAGAGTGGAGCGGTGCAGAAAAGAGTGCAGTGACGCAGTGTGGCGTAATGCAGAGAGGTTTGACGCAAATGTTTATTAAGCGGAACAATAAACCACAGAGCTGTCTTCTCAGGATAGGAAACTGCAGGTCACACAGTTATCACACATAACATATGGTGTATTTCTAAAGCACATGGCGCTAAATGACAGATGTTTATTGTTATCATATGTTACAGCAAACAAATGATGGACGGAATGCTGACAATGCAAACATTCTCCCCCAGTCAAAAGATCTGTGTTAAATCCACCGTTCTACTACGCCACCCCAGTATGGACCAAGCCATATGCAAATCAGTCTTGACACAGTCCAGACTGGAATGCCAGGCCAGGTCTAGGGGTGTGCGGAATTTGCGTAATCGCGTGACGCAAATCTCCGCGAAATGTTAATAAATCTCCATGAACACGCAGAATTGCTTGTTCGCTATGCTATTTTACTGTTCGCAATCGCCGTTTGGTGCTCGGGGGGAAATATAGTGCGAACATGCATTTTGAAAACGCGAACAAACTAAAAATTTCGCGAAGTCGTGGAACGCAGAATTATGGGCAATTTTGTGTTCGCTGCGGAACGCAAATTTACCCTAATTCCGCAAATTTCTCGAGCAGAACGGAATTTGTCTCCCAGGCCTAGCCAGGTCCTCCCTGGACCGGCAACAGGCATCCTGGGACCGGTTTCAGGGTATGTCACCCTTCTTCAGCCAGGCTAGCTTGAATCCAGTGGCACAGTAAGCAAGGGACCCACGTCTGGGCATACCCATCCCATTTAGGACGAAAAATGTTACAGCCAACAAATGATGGATGGAATGCTGACAATGCAAACATTCTCCCTAGTCAAGCTATCCTGGCTGATGAGGGCTGAAAGCCCGAAACCGATCCTAGGATGTTTGTTTCCAGTCCAGGGAGGACCTGGCTTGGCAGTTCGGGCTGGACTGCTCCCATGAGGCACAGGGTCAAGACTGATTTGCATATGGCTGGGTCGAAACTGGAACGGCATGGTGAGCAAAAAAATTATGGATTTAGGCCCAGATCTCTGTACTGGGGTGAATGTATGAAATTGTTCTACAATCTGTCCATCAATTGTTCTTTTTGCATTTGTCACCATGAGTGGGACAAGTATGCTCAGATGTGAGTCCGGCTGAAAGCCCGAAACTGGTCATAGGATGCTTGTTTCTAGTCCATGGAGGACATGGCCTGTCAGTTTGGGCTTTACTGTTGCCATTGGGCCCAATTGCATATGGCTGGTTCAAACTGGAATGGCATGGTGAGCAAAAAACGATGGATTTAGGCCAAGATCTCTGTATTGGGGTGAATGTATGACATTGTTCTGCATCCTGTCCATCAATTGTTATTTTTCCGTTTATTGTTAGCAGTAGGTGTTCAACCCACAACGCTACCTAGCTGGGACTGGTACATTTGCCTCGAATATACTCCGATCCGAGCAGCATGCACACCGACTCGCGAAGTTATCTCGACGTAATGGGGGGTGCAACCGCAGCACTGGTTCAACCTCCTGAGCTGCCCGAGTGGCTTCCACCGTCATAAGCCACTCAGTATCAGCCATTCTCAAACAGGCGGGACACCCCAAGCGTGACAATCCCAGCGCGCACGTGAGGACACGTAGTGTGGAAAGTATTCATGTAATGCTCATTCGGCTGAAAGGCGGAGCAGCGCCTCTACTTCGAGAGTCAGTGGCGGGAGAACAGGAGTCGTCTCGGTTTCGGTTCTCGGGGTGAAATGTGAAAGCTCGTTTGGATGCAGCGCTTAAAAGCGGAGACGGGCGCGCCGGTTTCTAAGCACTTGCGCTTTCAGTAGATTGCAGAACTGGGGCACGCACGGGGAAGTGAGACACTTGGCCAGGATCACACGTTTCTGGTGACGCAGGGAGGCCGGGACTCGTGTGTGGCCAACCTGTTTGAGTCATCCATCTGCTTAACCATCCGGAGAGAGCGCTGGCACCCCTCCTCCCCAACCCCCTGGAGGGAGAGGGGCGGTGCAGACTCGTGCCAGCGGTGTGCTGTAGCTGACTTTGGAGAATGGTGAGGGTGATCTAACACCTACTTTTCAGAAGTGCATACAGCGCCAAGGGGCCCCTTCGCAGCGCACTGAGGCGCTAGACACGGGGCAGGTTGCGCCCCATGCACTTGGCTGCCTCGGGTCCTCCGCATGGAGGGAGGGCTGGACCGGACCGGAGGGCAGGGCGCCGCGCCCTCCCTGCCCTCTCCGCCAATGGATGGGCGGAGGTGAGGGGGGCGGGGAGCCGAGGTGTGGGGGTAGGAGCACGGCGTCCAACCCCCGACTCATCCCGCGGCGCTCCCGGGGCAGGAAATGAAGTCACCCGGCTGCAGTCTGGAGGTCTCCCGCCCAGGGCTCTCCAACGGATCGTGGGGAGGGCGGTGAGCGCGGACCCCGAGTGAGGATCCCCCTGGACCCCGAGGGAGGCCCCCCTGGACGAGGCTCCGCTGGGACCCACTGGACACGCGCGGTGAGTGAAGCACCTGTGACACCTGGGCTAGGAGTTGCGGTGAGTTGGGCTTTTTCAACAGACCAGTGCATTCTGGGTCTTGTAGTCCTTGTGCATCACAGGTGGCGCGTGGTAACGGAGGGCCCCAGATTCAAGCAGATGTCCCTAGTGAGGCGTGTGTCCTTTTCCTTGGCACCCTCCGCAGTGTGTGGGATGTACATGCCCCAACTGACGTCAAAAGTAGCCAGTACAGTGTATTGTTCTCTCTGACCTCAGACGCTGTGTAAGTTGCGTCAGCATGACGTCTCAAACTGTGCAATGCAACGTTTCGTCTGGGTA
The DNA here is from genome assembly GCF_964261635.1 of Lissotriton helveticus. Taxonomy (NCBI): domain Eukaryota; kingdom Metazoa; phylum Chordata; class Amphibia; order Caudata; family Salamandridae; genus Lissotriton; species Lissotriton helveticus. The sequence goes on along the minus strand of NC_136073.1, from coordinate 66,018,651 downwards.
ATAAGCCACTGCCGATAAAATGCACCAAGCCCCTCCTCTGACACCTCCAACACCAATGGGGCGCATCCTTCTAAGCTTATGACGTCACAAACAGACGAGGGAATGACGCGGTATAGGCTCGTGACATCACAAGCACCGGTTGGATTGAAGCATGTTAAGCTCATGACATCACAAACACCCAGTACAGTGAAGCGTTCTAAACGCATGACATCATAAACAGCCATAACAATGAAGCGTTCCAAGCTTATGACATCACAAACAGCCGGTGGAATGGAACGCTCTAAGCCTATGACATCACAGCCAGTGGGCAGGACGGTGTAAGCCTGCCTGACATCTCAAAGCCAGTGTGATGCAGCCTTGTGAGCTATGACATCACAAGCCATTGGAATGTAGCGCTCGAAGCCTATGCCTTCAGTCTTTGGAATGTAGTGCTCTAAGCCTATGCCTTCAGTCTTTGGAAGCCTATGCCTTCAGTCTTTGGAATGTAGCGCTCTAAGCCTATGTCTTCAGTCATTGGAATGTAGAGCTCGAAGTCTATGCCTTCAGTCATTGGAATGTAGCGCTCTAAGCCTATGCCTTCAGTCTTTGGAATGTAGCGCTCGAAGCCTATGCCTTCAGTCATTGGAATGTAGCGCTCGAAGCCTATGTCATCAGTCATTAGAATGTAGAGCTCTAAGTCTATGCCTTCAGTCATTGGAATGTAGCGCTCGAAGCCTATGCCTTCAGTCATTGGAATGTAGAGCTCTAAGCCTATGCTTTCAGTCTTTGGAATGTAGCGCTCGAAGCCTATGCCTTTAGTCATTGGAATGTAGCGCTCGAAGCCTATGCCTTCAGTCATTGGAATGTAGAGCTCTAAGCCTATGCCTTCAGTCATTGGAATGGAGCGCTCTAAGCCTATGCGTTCAGTCATTGGAATGTAGAGCTCTAAGCCTATGCTTTCAGTCATTGGAATGTAGCGCTCGAAGCCTATGCCATCAGTCATTAGAATGTAGAGCTCTAAGTCTATGCCTTCAGTCATTAGAATGTAGCGCTCGAAGCCTATGCCTTCAGTCATTGGAATGTAGAGCCATAAGCCTATGCCTTCAGTCATTGGAATGTAGCGCTCTAAGCCTATGCCTTCAGTCTTTGGAATGTAGCGCTCGAAGCCTATGCCTTCAGTCTTTGGAATGTAGTGCTCGAAGCCTATGCCTTCAGTCATTGGAATGTAGCGCTCGAAGCCTATGCCTTCAGTCTTTGGAATGTAGTGCTCTAAGTCTATGCCTTCAGTCTTTGGAAGCCTATGCCTTCAGTCATTGGAAGCCTATGCCCTCAGTCATTGGAATGTAGCGCTCGAAGCCTATGCCTTCAGTCTTTGGAATGTAGTGATCTAAGTCTATGCCTTCAGTCTTTGGAAGCCTATGCCTTCAGTCATTGGAATGTAGCGCTCGAAGCCTATGCCTTCAGTCTTTGGAATGTTGCGCTCGAAGCCTATGCCTTCAGTCATTGGAATGTAGCGCTCGAAGCCTATGCCATCAGTCATTAGAATGTAGAGCTCTAAGTCTATGCCTTCAGTCATTGGAATGTAGCGCTCGAAGCCGATGCCTTCAGTTATTGGAATGTAGAGCTCTAAGCCTATGCCTTCAGTCATTGGAATGTAGCGCTCTAAGCCTATGCCTTCAGTCTTTGGAATGTAGCGCTCGAAGCCTATGCCTTCAGTCTTTGGAATGTAGTGCTCGAAGCCTATGCCTTCAGTCATTGGAATGTAGCGCTCGAAGCCTATGCCTTCCGTCATTGGAATGTAGAGCTCTAAGCCTATGCCTTCAGTCATTGGAATGTAGAGCTCGAAGTCTATGCCTTCAGTCATTGGAATGTAGCGCTCTAAGCCTATGCCTTCAGTCTTTGGAATGTAGCGCTCGAAGCCTATGCCTTCAGTCATTGGAATGTAGCGCTCGAAGCCTATGTCATCAGTCATTAGAATGTAGAGCTCTAAGTCTATGCCTTCAGTCATTGGAATGTAGCGCTCGAAGCCTATGCCTTCAGTCATTGGAATGTAGAGCTCTAAGCCTATGCTTTCAGTCTTTGGAATGTAGCGCTCGAAGCCTATGCCTTCAGTCATTGGAATGTAGCGCTCGAAGCCTATGCCTTCAGTCATTGGAATGTAGAGCTCTAAGCCTATGCCTTCAGTCATTGGAATGGAGCGCTCTAAGCCTATGCGTTCAGTCATTGGAATGTAGAGCTCTAAGCCTATGCTTTCAGTCTTTGGAATGTAGCGCTCGAAGCCTATGCCTTCAGTCATTGGAATGTAGCGCTCGAAGCCTATGCCATCAGTCATTAGAATGTAGAGCTCTAAGTCTATGCTTTCAGTCTTTGGAATGTAGCGCTCTAAGCCTATGCTTTCAGTCTTTGGAATGTAGCGCTCGAAGCCTATGCCTTCAGTCATTGGAATGTAGCGCTCGAAGCCTATGCCATCAGTCATTAGAATGTAGAGCTCTAAGTCTATGCCTTCAGTCATTAGAATGTAGCGCTCGAAGCCTATGCCTTCAGTCATTGGAATGTAGAGCCATAAGCCTATGCCTTCAGTCATTGGAATGTAGCGCTCTAAGCCTATGCCTTCAGTCTTTGGAATGTAGCGCTCGAAGCCTATGCCTTCAGTCTTTGGAATGTAGTGCTCGAAGCCTATGCCTTCAGTCATTGGAATGTAGCGCTCGAAGCCTATGCCTTCAGTCTTTGGAATGTAGTGCTCTAAGTCTATGCCTTCAGTCTTTGGAAGCCTATGCCTTCAGTCATTGGAAGCCTATGCCCTCAGTCATTGGAATGTAGCGCTCGAAGCCTATGCCTTCAGTCTTTGGAATGTAGTGATCTAAGTCTATGCCTTCAGTCTTTGGAAGCCTATGCCTTCAGTCATTGGAATGTAGCGCTCGAAGCCTATGCCTTCAGTCTTTGGAATGTTGCGCTCGAAGCCTATGCCTTCAGTCATTGGAATGTAGCGCTCGAAGCCTATGCCATCAGTCATTAGAATGTAGAGCTCTAAGTCTATGCCTTCAGTCATTGGAATGTAGCGCTCGAAGCCGATGCCTTCAGTTATTGGAATGTAGAGCTCTAAGCCTATGCCTTCAGTCATTGGAATGTAGCGCTCTAAGCCTATGCCTTCAGTCTTTGGAATGTAGCGCTCGAAGCCTATGCCTTCAGTCTTTGGAATGTAGCGCTCGAAGCCTATGCCTTCAGTCATTGGAATGTAGCGCTCGAAGCCTATGCCATCAGTCATTAGAATGTAGAGCTCTAAGTCTATGCCTTCAGTCATTGGAATGTAGAGCTCTAAGTCTATGCCTTCAGTCATTGGAATGTAGCGCTCGAAGCCTATGCCTTCAGTCATTGGAATGTAGTGCTCTAAGTCTATGCCTTCAGTCTTTGGAAGCCTATGCCTTCAGTCATTGGAATGTAGCGCTCTAAGCCTATGCCTTCAGTCTTTGGAATGTAGCGCTCGAAGCCTATGCCTTCAGTCTTTGGAATGTAGCGCTCGAAGCCTATGCCTTCAGTCTTTGGAATGTTGCGCTCGAAGCCTATGCCTTCAGTCATTGGAATGTAGCGCTCGAAGCCTATGCCATCAGTCATTAGAATGTAGAGCTCTAAGTCTATGCCTTCAGTCATTGGAATGTAGCGCTCGAAGCCTATGCCTTCAGTCATTGGAATGTAGAGCTCTAAGCCTATGCCTTCAGTCATTGGAATGTAGCGCTCTAAGCCTATGCCTTCAGTCTTTGGAATGTAGCGCTCGAAGCCTATGCCTTCAGTCTTTGGAATGTAGCGCTCGAAGCCTATGCCTTCAGTCATTGGAATGTAGCGCTCGAAGCCTATGCCATCAGTCATTAGAATGTAGAGCTCTAAGTCTTTGCCTTCAGTCATTGGAATGTAGCGCTCGAAGCCTATGCCTTCAGTCATTGGAATGTAGTGCTCTAAGTGTATGCCTTCAGTCTTTGGAAGCCTATGCCTTCAGTCATTGGAATGTAGCGCTCGAAGCCTATGCCTTCAGTCGTTGGAATGTTGCGCTCGAAGCCTATGCCTTCAGTCGTTGGAATGTTGCCCTCTAAGTCTATGCCTTCAGTCATTGGAATGTAGCGCTCGAAGCCTATGCCTTGAGTCGTTGGAATGTAGCGCTCGAAGCCTATGCCTTCAGTCATTGGAATGTAGAGCTCTAAGCCTATGCCTTCACTCATTGGAATGTAGAGCTCGAAGCCTATGCCTTCAGTCATTGGAATGTAGAGCTCTAAGCCTATGCCTTCAGTCATTGGAATGTAGCGCTCTAAGCCTATGCCTTCAGTCATTGGAATGTAGCGCTCTAAGCCTATGCCTTCAGTCTTTGGAATGTAGCGCTCGAAGCCTATGCCTTCAGTCTTTGGAATGTAGCGCTCGAAGCCTATGCCTTCAGTCATTGGAATATAGCGCTCGAAGCCTATGCCTTCAGTCATTGGAATGTAGACCTCTAAGCCTATGCCTTCAGTCATTGGAATGGAGCGCTCTAAGCCTATGCCTTCAGTCATTGGAATGTAGAGCTCTAAGCCTATGCCTTCAGTCATTGGAATGTAGCGCTCGAAGCCTATGCCTTCAGTCATTGGAATGTAGCACTCAAAGCCTATGCCTTCAGTTATTGGAATGTAGCGCGCTAAGCCTATGCCTTCAGTCATTGGAATGGAGCGCTCTAAGCCTATGCCTTCAGTCATTGGAATGTAGCGCTCTAAGCCTATGCCTTCAGTCTTTGGAATGTAGCGCTCGAAGCCTATGCCTTCAGTCTTTGGAATGTAGCGCTCGAACCCTATGCCTTCAGTCATTGGAATGTAGAGCTCTAAGTCTATGCCTTCAGTCATTGGAATGTAGCACTCGAAGCCTATGCCTTCAGTCATTGGAATGTAGTGCTCTAAGTCTATGCCTTCAGTCTTTGGAAGCCTATGCCCTCAGTCATTGGAATGTAGCGCTCGAAGCCTATGCCTTCAGTCTTTGGAATGTAGTGCTCTAAGTCTATGCCTTCAGTCTTTGGAAGCCTATGCCTTCAGTCATTGGAATGTAGCGCTCGAAGCCTATGCCTTCAGTCATTGGAATGTAGTGCTCTAGGTCTATGCCTTCAGTCATTGGAATGTAGTGCTCTAGGTCTATGCCTTCAGTCATTGGAATGTAGCGCTCGAAGCCTATGCCCTCAGTCATTGGAATATAGCGCTCGAAGCCTATGCCTTCAGTCTTTGGAATATAGTGCTCTGTCTATGCCTTCAGTCTTTGGAAGCCTATGCCTTCAGTCATTGGAATGTAGCGCTCGAAGCCTATGCCTTCAGTCGTTGGAATGTTGCGCTCGAAGCCTATGCCTTCAGTCGTTGGAATGTTGCGCTCTAAGTCTATGCCTTCAGTCATTGGAATGTAGCGCTCGAAGCCTATGCCTTCAGTCATTGGAATGTAGAGCTCTAAGCCTATGCCTTCAGTCATTGGAATGTAGTGCTCTAAGTCTATGCCTTCAGTCATTGGAATGTAGCGCTCGAAGCCTATGCCTTGAGTCGTTGGAATGTAGCGCTCGAAGCCTATGCCTTCAGTCATTGGAATGTAGAGCTCTAAGCCTATGCCTTCAGTCATTGGAATGTAGAGCTCTAAGCCTATGCCTTCAGTCATTGGAATGTAGCGCTCTAAGCCTATGCCTTCAGTCTTTGGAATGTAGCGCTCGAAGCCTATGCCTTCAGTCATTGGAATGTAGCGCTCGAAGCCTATGCCTTCAGTCATTGGAATGTAGAGCTCTAAGCCTATGCCTTCAGTCATTGGAATGTAGCGCTCTAAGCCTATGCCTTCAGTCATTGGAATGTAGCGCTCTAAGCCTATGCCTTCAGTCTTTGGAATGTAGCGCTCGAAGCCTATGCCTTCAGTCTTTGGAATGTAGCGCTCGAAGCCTATGCCTTCAGTCATTGGAATATAGCGCTCGAAGCCTATGCCTTCAGTCATTGGAATGTAGAGCTCTAAGCCTATGCCTTCAGTCATTGGAATGGAGCGCTCTAAGCCTATGCCTTCAGTCATTGGAATGGAGCGCTCGAAGCCTATGCCTTCAGTCATTGGAATGTAGAGCTCTAAGCCTATGCTTTCAGTCTTTGGAATGTAGCGCTCGAAGCCTATGCCTTCAGTCATTGGAATGTAGCGCTCGAAGCCTATGCCATCAGTCATTAGAATGTAGAGCTCTAAGTCTATGCCTTCAGTCATTAGAATGTAGCGCTCGAAGCCTATGCCTTCAGTCATTGGAATGTAGAGCCATAAGCCTATGCCTTCAGTCATTGGAATGTAGCGCTCTAAGCCTATGCCTTCAGTCTTTGGAATGTAGCGCTCGAAGCCTATGCCTTCAGTCTTTGGAATGTAGTGCTCGAAGCCTATGCCTTCAGTCATTGGAATGTAGCGCTCGAAGCCTATGCCTTCAGTCTTTGGAATGTAGTGCTCTAAGTCGATGCCTTCAGTCTTTGGAAGCCTATGCCTTCAGTCATTGGAAGCCTATGCCCTCAGTCATTGGAATGTAGCGCTCGAAGCCTATGCCTTCAGTCTTTGGAATGTAGTGATCTAAGTCTATGCCTTCAGTCTTTGGAAGCCTATGCCTTCAGTCATTGGAATGTAGCGCTCGAAGCCTATGCCTTCAGTCTTTGGAATGTTGCGCTCGAAGCCTATGCCTTCAGTCATTGGAATGTAGCGCTCGAAGCCTATGCCATCAGTCATTAGAATGTAGAGCTCTAAGTCTATGCCTTCAGTCATTGGAATGTAGCGCTCGAAGCCGATGCCTTCAGTTATTGGAATGTAGAGCTCTAAGCCTATGCCTTCAGTCATTGGAATGTAGCGCTCTAAGCCTATGCCTTCAGTCTTTGGAATGTAGCGCTCGAAGCCTATGCCTTCAGTCTTTGGAATGTAGCGCTCGAAGCCTATGCCTTCAGTCATTGGAATGTAGCGCTCGAAGCCTATGCCATCAGTCATTAGAATGTAGAGCTCTAAGTCTATGCCTTCAGTCATTGGAATGTAGAGCTCTAAGTCTATGCCTTCAGTCATTGGAATGTAGCGCTCGAAGCCTATGCCTTCAGTCATTGGAATGTAGTGCTCTAAGTCTATGCCTTCAGTCTTTGGAAGCCTATGCCTTCAGTCATTGGAATGTAGCGCTCTAAGCCTATGCCTTCAGTCTTTGGAATGTAGCGCTCGAAGCCTATGCCTTCAGTCTTTGGAATGTAGCGCTCGAAGCCTATGCCTTCAGTCATTGGAATGTAGCGCTCGAAGCCTATGCCATCAGTCATTAGAATGTAGAGCTCTAAGTCTATGCCTTCAGTCATTGGAATGTAGAGCTCTAAGTCTATGCCTTCAGTCATTGGAATGTAGCGCTCGAAGCCTATGCCTTCAGTCTTTGGAATGTTGCGCTCGAAGCCTATGCCTTCAGTCATTGGAATGTAGCGCTCGAAGCCTATGCCATCAGTCATTAGAATGTAGAGCTCTAAGTCTATGCCTTCAGTCATTGGAATGTAGCGCTCGAAGCCTATGCCTTCAGTCATTGGAATGTAGAGCTCTAAGCCTATGCCTTCAGTCATTGGAATGTAGCGCTCTAAGCCTATGCCTTCAGTCTTTGGAATGTAGCGCTCGAAGCCTATGCCTTCAGTCTTTGGAATGTAGCGCTCGAAGCCTATGCCTTCAGTCATTGGAATGTAGCGCTCGAAGCCTATGCCATCAGTCATTAGAATGTAGTGCTCTAAGTGTATGCCTTCAGTCTTTGGAAGCCTATGCCTTCAGTCATTGGAATGTAGCGCTCGAAGCCTATGCCTTCAGTCGTTGGAATGTTGCGCTCGAAGCCTATGCCTTCAGTCGTTGGAATGTTGCGCTCTAAGTCTATGCCTTCAGTCATTGGAATGTAGCGCTCGAAGCCTATGCCTTGAGTCGTTGGAATGTAGCGCTCGAAGCCTATGCCTTCAGTCATTGGAATGTAGAGCTCTAAGCCTATGCCTTCACTCATTGGAATGTAGAGCTCGAAGCCTATGCCTTCAGTCATTGGAATGTAGAGCTCTAAGCCTATGCCTTCAGTCATTGGAATGTAGCGCTCTAAGCCTATGCCTTCAGTCATTGGAATGTAGCGCTCTAAGCCTATGCCTTCAGTCTTTGGAATGTAGCGCTCGAAGCCTATGCCTTCAGTCTTTGGAATGTAGCGCTCGAAGCCTATGCCTTCAGTCATTGGAATATAGCGCTCGAAGCCTATGCCTTCAGTCATTGGAATGTAGACCTCTAAGCCTATGCCTTCAGTCATTGGAATGGAGCGCTCTAAGCCTATGCCTTCAGTCATTGGAATGTAGAGCTCTAAGCCTATGCCTTCAGTCATTGGAATGTAGCGCTCGAAGCCTATGCCTTCAGTCATTGGAATGTAGCACTCAAAGCCTATGCCTTCAGTTATTGGAATGTAGCGCGCTAAGCCTATGCCTTCAGTCATTGGAATGGAGCGCTCTAAGCCTATGCCTTCAGTCATTGGAATGTAGCGCTCTAAGCCTATGCCTTCAGTCTTTGGAATGTAGCGCTCGAAGCCTATGCCTTCAGTCTTTGGAATGTAGCGCTCTAACCCTATGCCTTCAGTCATTGGAATGTAGAGCTCTAAGTCTATGCCTTCAGTCATTGGAATGTAGCACTCGAAGCCTATGCCTTCAGTCATTGGAATGTAGTGCTCTAAGTCTATGCCTTCAGTCTTTGGAAGCCTATGCCCTCAGTCATTGGAATGTAGCGCTCGAAGCCTATGCCTTCAGTCTTTGGAATGTAGTGCTCTAAGTCTATGCCTTCAGTCTTTGGAAGCCTATGCCTTCAGTCATTGGAATGTAGCGCTCGAAGCCTATGCCTTCAGTCATTGGAATGTAGTGCTCTAGGTCTATGCCTTCAGTCATTGGAATGTAGTGCTCTAGGTCTATGCCTTCAGTCATTGGAATGTAGCGCTCGAAGCCTATGCCCTCAGTCATTGGAATATAGCGCTCGAAGCCTATGCCTTCAGTCTTTGGAATATAGTGCTCTGTCTATGCCTTCAGTCTTTGGAAGCCTATGCCTTCAGTCATTGGAATGTAGCGCTCGAAGCCTATGCCTTCAGTCGTTGGAATGTTGCGCTCGAAGCCTATGCCTTCAGTCGTTGGAATGTTGCGCTCTAAGTCTATGCCTTCAGTCATTGGAATGTAGCGCTCGAAGCCTATGCCTTCAGTCATTGGAATGTAGAGCTCTAAGCCTATGCCTTCAGTCATTGGAATGTAGTGCTCTAAGTCTATGCCTTCAGTCATTGGAATGTAGCGCTCGAAGCCTATGCCTTGAGTCGTTGGAATGTAGCGCTCGAAGCCTATGCCTTCAGTCATTGGAATGTAGAGCTCTAAGCCTATGCCTTCAGTCATTGGAATGTAGAGCTCTAAGCCTATGCCTTCAGTCATTGGAATGTAGCGCTCTAAGCCTATGCCTTCAGTCTTTGGAATGTAGCGCTCGAAGCCTATGCCTTCAGTCATTGGAATGTAGCGCTCGAAGCCTATGCCTTCAGTCATTGGAATGTAGAGCTCTAAGCCTATGCCTTCAGTCATTGGAATGTAGCGCTCTAAGCCTATGCCTTCAGTCATTGGAATGTAGCGCTCTAAGCCTATGCCTTCAGTCTTTGGAATGTAGCGCTCGAAGCCTATGCCTTCAGTCTTTGGAATGTAGCGCTCGAAGCCTATGCCTTCAGTCATTGGAATATAGCGCTCGAAGCCTATGCCTTCAGTCATTGGAATGTAGAGCTCTAAGCCTATGCCTTCAGTCATTGGAATGGAGCGCTCTAAGCCTATGCCTTCAGTCATTGGAATGTAGAGCTCTAAGCCTATGCCTTCAGTCATTGGAATGTAGCGCTCGAAGCCTATGCCTTCAGTCATTGGAATGTAGCACTCGAAGCCTATGCCTTCAGTTATTGGAATGTAGCGCGCTAAGCCTATGCCTTCAGTCATTGGAATGGAGCGCTCTAAGCCTATGCCTTCAGTCATTGGAATGTAGCGCTCTAAGCCTATGCCTTCAGTCTTTGGAATGTAGCGCTCGAAGCCTATGCCTTCAGTCTTTGGAATGTAGCGCTCGAAGCCTATGCCTTCAGTCATTGGAATGTAGAGCTCTAAGTCTATGCCTTCAGTCATTGGAATGTAGCGCTCGAAGCCTATGCCTTCAGTCATTGGAATGTAGTGCTCTAAGTCTATGCCTTCAGTCTTTGGAAGCCTATGCCCTCAGTCATTGGAATGTAGCGCTCGAAGCCTATGCCTTCAGTCTTTGGAATGTAGTGCTCTAAGTCTATGCCTTCAGTCTTTGGAAGCCTATGCCTTCAGTCATTGGAATGTAGCGCTCGAAGCCTATGCCTTCAGTCATTGGAATGTAGTGCTCTAGGTCTATGCCTTCAGTCATTGGAATGTAGTGCTCTAGGTCTATGCCTTCAGTCATTGGAATGTAGCGCTCGAAGCCTATGCCTTCAGTCATTGGAATGTAGAGCTCTAAGCCTATGCCTTCAGTCATTGGAATGTAGTGCTCTAAGTCTATGCCTTCAGTCATTGGAATGTAGCGCTCGAAGCCTATGCCTTGAGTCATTGGAATGTAGCGCTTGAAGCCTATGCCTTCAGTCATTGGAATGTAGAGCTCTAAGCCTATGCCTTCAGTCATTGGAATGGAGCGCTCTAAGCCTATGCCTTCAGTCATTGGAATGTAGCGCTCTAAGCCTATGCCTTCAGTCTTTGGAATGTAGCGCTCGAAGCCTATGCCTTCAGTCATTGGAATGTAGCACTCTAAGCCTATGCCTTCAGTCTTTGGAATGTAGCGCTCTAAGCCTATGCCTTCAGTCTTTGGAATATAGCGCTCGAAGCCTATGCCTTCAGTCATTGGAATGTAGCGCTCGAAGCCTATGCCTTCAGTCATTGGAATGTAGCGCTCGAAGCCTTTGCCTTCAGTCATTGGAATGTAGCGCTCTAAGCCCATTGCATCACAAACAGCCACTGTAACACGTTACTCTCCGTTTACGACGTCACAGCCAGGCCACTGCATGTAACCTGCACAGCCCGAGGACAGGGGCGGCTGGTGACATTTGAAAGTGGTGGGGCGTAAACTAATTTGCATATTGCACCGCAGCGAGCGAGCCCGAACCACCTTGCATCCATCCATACATCATTCATGCATCCACCCATCCATCCACCCACCCACCCATCCATCCACCAATTCTGCATCCATCCTGCATCCATCATTCATTCATGCATCCACCCATCCATCCAGCATCCATCATTCATTCATGCATTCACCCATCCATCCATCCATCATTCATTCATGCATCCACCCATCCATCCATCCACCCATCCATCCTGCATCCATCATTCATTCATGCATCCATCCATCCACCCATCCATCATCCATCCTGCATCCATTCATGTGTCCACCCATCCATCCACCCATCCTGCATCCATCATTCATGCATCCACCCATCCATCCATCCTGCATCCATCCATCCATCCATCATTCATTCATGCATCCATCCATCCATCCACCCATCCATCATCCATATTGCATCCATTCATGTGTCCACCCATCCATCCACCCATCCTGCATCCATCATTCATTCATCCACCCATCCTGCATCCATCCTGCATCCATCATTCATTCATGCATCCACCATCCATTCATCCACCCATCATTCATCCATCATCCATCCATCCATCCATCCATCCACCCATCCTGCATCCATCATTCATTCATGCACCCATCCATCCACCCTGCATCCATCCTGCATCCATCATTCATTCATGCACCCATCCATCCACCCTGCATCCATCCTGCATCCATCATTCATTCATCCACCCATCATTCATCCATCATCCATCCATCCACCCATCCTGCATCCATAATTCATTCATGCACCCATCCATCCACCCTGCATCCATCCTGCATCCATCATTCATTCATCTACCCATCCACCCATCCTGCATCCATCCTGCATCCATCATTCATTCATGCATCCACCCATCCATTCGTCCACCCATCATTCATCCTGCATCCATTCATGCATCCACCCATCCTGCATCCATCATTCATGTATTTTATGACCATATAACTTGCACACAGCTTGTCAGTGTTTAATACCAGTCTCGAACCTTGTACTCCAGCACCAATGATACATGATTAATATTAATTGTTTTTAAAAACATGTATTTATTCAACACAAATTTCACACCTTAGTCGGAACATCATTTTTATTTGTTTTTTAAAATATCTATTTATTTAACACCAAAGTAAGTCATGTATACATGTTTATGGTTCGATAAGAGGCTCGAACCTGGTTTCCCAGGACCAAAGTCGGCCGTGCTATCGGTCAGGGGTTATGTAACCGGGCTATGTAGTGACCAGCCAATCCTGCGCCAGGATTGGCTGGGGGGGCACCATGACTCCTCGCCCAGTCGCCCTGTGTAACCCCGGGGGCTGCGGCCCGCCCCCTGGTCCTCTCTCTAAGGGGGAATTCACAAGAAAACGATCTGCGCATGCGCGGGCATGTTTGTGCCCAAAAAATACACTTGCGCAGCTGCAGCAGCCCGATCCTCACCCCCCCACCCCCCCCTGCGCACTCCGGGAAGGTCGGGTGTCTCCCGGTTTCCCGGCCGGCAGATAGCGCGATTTTTTAAAATAATTGTGTTTGGCTTCTAGTGACGACGTGGTGGGTCCATGGGGCTTAGTGGGGCTTCGCCCCTACGCCCCAATGGACGCACCGCGCCTGCGAGTGTAAAAGCCGCCTCGCCACACCCATACCCACGATTTCTATGAGAGAGGAACACGAAGGGGGGTCGTCCCTGATGACCTCACGCTCGGTGGCCACGCCCCTTCCGTAATCTCCGAAGATCCACCTGCAGCAGGTGATGTTTACACTGAGGGTCGGAGCAGACCGGAGCAGGGCGGGCGGAGAGCCGCCCCACGCCGGACACGGACTGCAGAGGATCGTGACGTCAGCACGGTGGGGTGAGTGGAAAGGTGGCTCGGGGAGGGAAGAGACCTGCAGTGCTGGTGCCTTTCTATAGTCACTGAGGTCTTAGCCACCGACCCCTCGGGCAGAGGCGTGTGAAGGGCGGCAGCATGTTTACCCCACAGCCCGGGTTGTGCAACCCTCCCTCTAATCCAGCCAGCGAAGCAGCTCAGTGTATCCATGCACCTGCGGCAGAGAACTTTGATTCATCTTCCCATCTCGGTTGCTGCATCCAGCAGGGCTGGCACGGCGTTTCTTCCTTCCTTCCTTCCTTGGAGAAGTGTGGCTCACTGGTTAGAGGAGGCAAACCTGGAAGCAGAGGTCAGCCTGGGACCAGGGTTCAATTCCCGGCTCAGCGGGTCTTGAGTCCTAAAATGTCCATGGACTCGACAATTCTCGCTCCGGTGCCTACTCGATTCACGGGTTCACACTCTGCGACTCTGGGCAATAGCTTGCTTAATCTCCACAATGGCCCCTCGTGGTGGGATGCCTGGCTTTCACCTTGCGGATACCCTGCCGGGGTTATCTCACAGGGGAATACCAGGACGGGTTCCCTAAGCAAGCGCTTAGAAACCGCTTGGTGATTTGCGCTATATAAATTCCTGTACATTTACATTTACATTTACATTTACATTCCAGGGGCACTGACGCCCATCCCAAGCCGCGCCTGTTATTTATAGCGCTTCACCGCTGAGGCTGCAAGCGCTGTATAAAACAGCTAGCAATGCTCGGGTTCCCCTCTTGCCACCGTTTGAGCGGGAGTCTGTCTTTAGTCCAGACTGACATCACATTTTCCCTCCGAAGCCCGGCCGCAGATGTGAGTAGAAGATTCTTATTTGAAAACATGAATAGGAAAAAGCAATGCAGAAAGAACTTAAAATAGTCAAACCAAATGTTGCATGAAATAATGGATTCTGTGTTCATTTTAAATCCATTTATTTTAGCCCGGTGTAAGTCTTCTATAGGTATTTTTGGGCGCAAGCGCCTATTTATTGCTGTCCCCACGCTGCAAAGCGCTACAATGCTACATATTAATGGTATATCCCCCCCCCCCCCCCCCCTCCCTCCCAACCAAACCAGGCGAGGGCGCCGAGTGGTCTGCGCTTGGAGGCTGTGGTTCCCACCTTTCTCAGAAAAAATACCTGTTATTTGTTAACCTGTGGGACTGGATGGGCCAAGAGCTAATAACTAAACTAAAAAGTAATTTGTGTAAAATTCCCAATATTCATTTGCCAACCGGTCTGCTTTAATGATTATTCAGAAATAATGTAGCTTTCGCATACCTTTAAGTGATTTCTTCTTGTTTTCGCTGTTTTAGGTTTATAGTTCAAAAGTGAACACACGCCACATTTCATGCGTGTTAACTCCTTTTCATTGGCGTGGGCATAACCACACTGACCAGGCCGGTAAAACACCGGTCAGTTCACGGGAAATTCCCCGGGTCCTGGTCAGACCGTCTCTGACCCCAGCAGGTGCCCATCGTTACGAAATCCCACAACTAGTAACCCCAACGTATCCCGTTCCGAGAGCCTAGAAGCGCCAAGAATTGGGGCGCTGTGCTATACAAATGTTTCTGCCAGCCTGTCGTGCCAGTCATCACAAGGGTGAAGGCAGGTGTGTCGGTGCCAGTGAAGACCGGAGGTGCCCAAGATCACGCGGCCGGCGTGAGGATGACTCGGCAAATAAGCAGGTGATTGTTTTTCCATAGCAGAGCCCGGCGCGCCTGTACTGAGAGGTACTGAGAGGTACCGGAGGCCCCGACTTCCTTGTTGGGCGCGTTCTCGTGCGACTGACGCCAGAAGGCAGGTGGCTGAGCGCAGCTCTCTGTTTCCAAGCGCTAGAAAGCACGGTTGGATTGGGGCAGGAAACCGGCCCAGGCAATAACATAAAGCGACCCCATTAGCGAGCCGGGTAGGCAGATAGATAAAAAGCGACCTACATCTGAGAATCGGGGCAGCGGTGAACCTGCAAAGCCGCCGTACAGGTGTTTCCGAACGCTACACGCACCCGTGTTTGCAGCGAGCAAGGTTTGTTTCCAGGGCCGGCGTTAGAGTCGTGGCGCCGGGTGCGAACATCAGTATTGGCGCCCCAAGGCCACCTCCTCGGATTCCTGGACGACCACTAGGTAAAAGTGCCATGTCTCCGTAGGCCTTCACATACATTTCATGTGCGCCCCTCTCTCACATACATTTAATTTCTTTTAATGTGCTGGTAAAGGCTGGCTTTACTAATAAGAATGCATATTTACCCAAACTAACCCCTTTTAGCAACATTAGGAATAGATAATGAAAGACTGGGAAACCCAGACATCCTGCTTTATTTGATGCGGTTTGCATGCAGCGCTTTGCTGACAGCTTCTAACAGTTACTCTTCTATATTAGGGTTGCATTTAATGAACTGCAGTAACAGATGGATCTCTGTGACAAAATCAGCAATGCACTCAGCTATCCACATAAAATACAGATCTGCACGGTACGCGTTCTTTGCAGCAGGCACATCAACCCTCTGCGCTACTTTATAGCGAGTCAACACTGCTGTTAGACAAAACTCCGATCTCTCTCTCTAACAGGAACATTAGTTACAAGCTTTAGCTTGACATTTTTATTGCTGCCTGAAAGCTGGATGCACAAGGAACACTGCTGAAGGTGTTTTGAAACAGTAGGTTATTGCTCAGCCGAGCCCCCCCACCAGCCCACCCCCCACCAGTCGCACTGCCCTAAAGCCAGCCCTGATTATTTCAATGTCGGGGAAATTCGCAAACCTGGCCCACGTGACCATAAAACGGGCCTACAAAGAGCCAAAAAACGGCAGGGGTCTCTTCTGGCACTGCCCAACCCTGGGGCAAAGTGTGGTGGAAATTCCCACACTTAAAGGTCTGGCCATCCCGCCCCTCCCCCCTCAGCGATGGGATAGCCGGCAGGGCAGGCCTCATATGAACCTTTCCGAGCTCTCTCCGAAGAGGGGGGTCTCGCTTGAGTCCAGAACCCGTCGTGGGAATGTGACACCATTTGTAAAGCGCCTACCGCCTCACCGGCGCCTTTTATGCGCCTCGTGGCCACAGCATCGCTTTTCCTGTTGCATGTGATTTTGTTTGGCGCCCGGCTCACCCTGCCCCATCCTGTCTGTCTGCTGTGTTTCTCTGGAGGCGACCAGAGGACCGTGTTCCCCCTCTGTGACCCCCCCCCCCAGCCCACCCCCCCACACGTGTTCTCCCATACCCCTGTCCTTAATCCGTGTTAGTCTCCTGACTGTACCTTTGACAGATGCCATAATTGAGCCCGACCACTTCAAATGTAACTCATTTCAATGTCGCCCCATCGGACCCCCTCCCCCGCACTTTTTGTGCTGTGCTCCGTTACCCCCACCCCCTTCTTCCCCTTGTCACGTTCCTGTCCCTTCATTCCATTTCCTGCCCCCTTTCTCGCTCCCTGCTGACATCAGCTCTAGCACCTCGTGGAAAAGCTGAACCCTTCACTCTGTCTGACGTTACTTTTGACCAGTTTATTTTTCCCGCCACTGGGTTAGGGTTACAGAGCTCCGTGTCTCCGTTCGGACATTCGCCAGTAGCGCCTAGATTCTGGTAGTTGGCAGGTTCACCCCAACCAATAGAGGAGCCCCCCCCCCCCCTCCAGTAAACTAACTGAGGAGCCAGTCGACTGCTGACAAATGATGATGGGAGCATGAAACCAAGGTTCCATAGGACAGATTTGAACAGGTGTTGTGAATCTATGCAACCTGTGAGGACTATAAACACATAGAATCACAGAGCAAACACGTGAGCTTTTCTTTCTACAAAGAGAGGAAGTTCTGTAATCACACAGCACAAAAGATCAATAGGGGCTCAAAACAGGGCAGAGGGTGCAGGACTAAAAGGTAACTTTAAACTCGACAATGAGTGCACAAAGAAACCAAGGCTTGTTACACAGTAGGTGACAGAGGGAATCCTTCAGATTGTTACAGATTGTTTCAGGCCTCCATGTTGAACATTCAATAAACAACCCAAGGTGTGTCGTCAACGTTTCGACCCAATGTGTCACTCTGTGGGTTTCATCAGGACACAGCCCATCTGTCGGCCTGTGAAATGAGTAAAAGTGGGCCCAGCTAATTAAATTCGCAATCGCACAAGAATTTTACCTATACCCCTGGAGGACATAGCACCTTCTTGGCATCACTGCATGTACTTCTTTCTTTAATCTTGAATCACCACTTCTTGTGCCTACCATATCACTACTAAAAGAACAATTGATGGACAGAATGCAGAACAATGTCATACATTCACCCCAGTACAGAGATCTGGGCCTAAATCCATAGTTTCTTTGCTTGCCATGCCATTCCAGTTCAGACCCAGCCATATGCAAATCAGTCTCAACCCTGTGCCTCATGGGAACAGTCCAGCCCGAACTGCCAAGCCAGGACCGGTTGCGGGGTTTCCCCCCTCATCAGCCAGGATAGCTTAACTCCAAGGGCATGGAGAGCACAGGACCCACGTCTGAGCATACCCGCCCCTCTCGGTGTGACAAATGCAAAAAGAACAGTTGATGGACAGAATGCAGAACAATGTCAGACATTCACCCCTGTACAGATATCTGGGCCTAAATCCATCGTTTTTTTGCTCCCCATGCCATTCCAGCTTAAACCCAGCCATATGGAAATCAGTCTTGACCCTGTGCCCAAGAGAATGTTTTGATTTGTTCTGCATTCCATCCATCAATTGTGTGTCTTTTGTTTCATCGCCCGGAGTGCACTGGGTATGCCCAGGCATGGGTCCCTGGCTCACTGTGCCACTGGTTTCATGCTATCCTGGCTTATGGGGGGTGAAACCCCGAAACCGGTCTAAGGATGCCTGTTTCGGGGTCAAGAGAGGACCTGGCATGGCAGTTCGGGCTGGACTGTTCCCATGAGGCACAGGGCCAAGACTGATTGGCAAATGGCTGGGTCTGGGGTGTTATGGTGAGCAAAAGAATGATGGATTTAACCCAGATCTCTTGACTGGGGTTGAATGTTTTGATTTGTTCTGAATTTCCGTTTCTCTTCTCTACCCTGTATCTGCTTCATTCCTTAACCATGCATCTCTACCTCGGTTTCTCTTCTTTACCCTGTATGCCTGTCTCTGTTCTCCTCTCCTCCTTAGCCCTGCATCTCTTCCTCGGTTTCTCTTCTTTACCCTGTATGCCTGTCTCTGTTCTCCTCTCCTCCTTAGCCCTGCATCTCTTCCTCGGTTTCTCTTCTTTACCCTGTATGCCTGTCTCTGTTCTCCTCTCCTCCTTAGCCCTGCATCTCTTCCTCGGTTTCTCTTCTTTACCCTGTATGCCTGTCTCTGTTCTCCTCTCCTCCTTAGCCCTGCATCTCTACCTCGGTTTCTCTTCTTTACCCTGTATGCCGGTCTCTGTTCTCCTCTCCTCCTTAGCCCTGCATCTATACCTCTGTTTTTCTTCTTTACCCTGTATGCCTGCATCATCTTCACTCCTTTGCCCTGCATCTACACCTCTGTTTCTCTCCTTTGCCCTGTATGCCTTCACCTGCTTAATCAATCATTGGCAAAGCGCCGGTATATTACCGGTGAGGGTCTCGAGGCGCTGGAGCTGTCCGCTGCTGCGTGGCGGTGATGAATCATACAGCCAGGCCTTGAGCTCTCCTCTGAATCGCTGGAGGGGTCGTGCGGTCCGGAGGTGCAGGGGAGGTCGTTCCAAGCCCTGGCTGCAGTTGCAGGAAGGAGCGCCCTCTGCTGTCGGCTCCCGGGAGGGATCCATGCGGTGTCTGCGATGGAGATGAATCGCGGTGTCTGGGCCGTTGGTGGAGGGTCATGCGTTTGTTGATGTATGCTGGTCCTTCGCTATGCAGGGGTCAGTGTCTTGAACTGGGAGGGGAGGTCGAGTGGGAGTCTGGCCGCTGAGTTCTGTATTGTTTGGAGTCTCTTCAGGAGGCGTGCAGTGATCGAGGCGTGCAGTGATCGCTACAGAGGGCGCGTTTCCACAGTGCAGTCCGCTCCCTCTTAACCCTGCGTCTCCACATCCGTTTCTCTTCTTTATCCCGTATGCCTGTATCTGCTTCCCTCCATAACCCTGTATCTCTACTTCTGTTTCTCTTCTTTACCCTGTATGGCTGTATCTGCTTCCCCCTTTAACCGTGCATCTCTACGCCTGTTTCTCTTCTTCGCCCTGTATGCGTTATTTGCTTCCCTCCTTAGCAGTGCATCTCTACATGTTTCATTTCTTTACCCTGTGTGCCTTCATCTGCTTCCCTCCTTAACCCCGCCTGTTTACCCCTACACCTGTTTCTCTTCTTTACTCTATATGCTGGTCTCTGCTTCCCTCTTCAACCCTGCATCTCTACCTTTGTTTCTCTTCTTTACCCTGTATGTCTGTCTCTGCTTCCCTCCACAACCCTGCATCTCTATATCTGTTTCTCTTCATCGCCCTGTATGCCGTTATTTGCTTCCCTCCTTAACCCTGCATCTCTACATGTTTCATTTCTTTACCCTGTGTGCCTTCATCTGCTTCCCTCCTTAACTCCACCTGTCTACCCCTACATCTGTTTCTCTTCTTTACCCTGTATGACTGGGTTTGCTTCCATTTTTAACCCTGCCTCTCTACATTTCTTTCTCTTCCCTACCTTGTATTCCTGTACCTGCTTCCCTTCTTAACCCTGCATCTCTACATCTGTTTCTCTTTTTTACCCTGTATGCCCATATCTGCTTCCCTCCTTAACTCTGCACCTCTTTTTCTGTTTCTCTTATTTACTCTGTATGCGTTCATCTTCTCTCCTCTGAAACCCTGCATCTCTACCTCTGTTTCTCTCCTTTGCCCTGTATGCCTTCACCTGCTTAGTCAATCATTGGCAAAGCGCCGGTATATTACCGGTGAGGGTCTCGAGGCGCTGGAGCTGTCCGCTGCTGCGTGGCGGTGATGAATCATACAGCCAGGCCTTGAGCTCTCCTCTGAATCGCTGGAGGGGTCGTGCGGTGCGGAGGTGCAGGGGAGGTCGTTCCAAGCCCTGGCTGCAGTTGCAGGAAGGAGCGCCCTCTGCTGTCGGCTCCCGGGAGGGATCCGTGCGGTGTCTGCGATGGAGATGAATCGCGGTGTCTGGGCCGTTGGTGGAGGGTCATGCGTTTGTTGATGTATGCTGGTCCTTCGCTATGCAGGCGTCAGCGTCTTGAACTGGGAGGGGAGGTCGAGTGGGAGTCTGGCCGCTGAGTTCTGTATTGTTTGGAGTCTCTTCAGGAGGCGTGCAGTGATCGAGGCGTGCAGTGATCGGTTTCCATAGTGCAGTCCGCTCCCTCCTTAACCCTGCATCTCCACATCCGTTTCTCTTCTTAATTCCGTATGCCAGTATCTGCTTCCCTCCTTAACCCTGCTTCTTTACATCTGTTTCTCTCCTTTACCTTGTATCTGCTTCCCTCCTTAACCCTGCTTCTTTACATCTGTTTCTCTCCTTTACCTTATATCTGCTTCCCTCCTTAACCCCTTCAGCGCGGCGCGAATTTTCGCGCTGTGCTGAAGGTTCTAATGAGCCTATGGGCTCATGACGGAACGGTTCCGTCATGAGCACAGCTCAACCGACGCTCATGACGGAACCGTTCCGTCATGAGCGTCGAAGGGATTAACCCTGCTTCTTTACACCAGTTTCTCTTCTTTACCCTGTATTCCTGGGTCTGCTTCCCTCTTTAACCATGCCTCTCTACATTTGTTTCTCTTCCCTACCTTGTATGCCTGTACCTGCTTCCCTTCTTAACCCTGCATCTCTACATCTGTTTCTCTTATTTACTCTGTATGCTTTCATCAGCTCCCCTTCTCAGCCCTGCATCTCTACCTCTCTCTCCCCTTTACCCTGTATGCGTTCATCAGCTCCCCTCCTCAGCCCTGCATCTCTACCTCTGTTTCTCTCCTTTACCCTGTATGCATTAATTTGCTTCCCCTTCTCAGCCCTGCATCTCTGCCTCTGTTTCTCTCCTTTACCCTGTATGCGTTTATCTGCGCTCCTCCTTAACCCTGCTTCTTTACATCTGTTTTCTTCTATACCCTGTATGCCTGGGTCTGCTTCCCTCTTTAACCCTGCATCTCTGCATTTGTTTCTCTTCCCTACCTGGTATGCCTGTACCTGCTTCCCTTCTTAACCCTGCATCTCTACATCTGTTTCTCTTTTTTACCCTGTATGCCCATATCTGCTTCCCTCCTTAACTCTGCACCTCTACCTCTGTTTCTCTTATTTACTCTGTCTGCGTTCATCTGCTCTCCTCTGAAACCCCGCATCTCTACCTCTGTTTCTCCCCTTTACCCTGTATGCATTCATCTGTTTCCCTCAATAACCCTGCATCTCTACATCTGTTTCTCTTCTTTACCCTGTATGAATGGGTTTGCTTCCCTCTTTAACCTTGCCTCTCTACATTTGTTTCTCTTCCCTACCTTGTATGCTTGTACCTGCTTCCCTTCTTAACCCTGCATCTCTACATCTGTTTCTCTTATTTACTCTGTATGCGTTCATCAGCTCCCCTCCTCAGCCCTGCATCTCTACCTCTGTTTCTCTCCTTTACCCTGTATGCATTAATTTGCTTCCCCTTCTCAGCCCTGCATCTCTGCCTCTGTTTCTCTCCTTTACCCTTTATGCGTTTATCTGCGCTCCTCCTTAACCCTGCTTCTTTAATCTGTTTTCTTCTATACCCTGTATGCCTGGGTCTGCTTCCCTCTTTAACCCTGCATCTCTGCATTTGTTTCTCTTCCCTACCTGGTATGCCCATATCTGCTTCCCTCCTTAACTCTGCACCTCTATTTCTGTTTCTCCTATTTACCCTGTATGCGTTCATCAGCTTCCCTCCTTAACCCTGCATCTCTACCTCTGTTTCTCTTATTTACTCTGTCTGCGTTCATCTGCTCTCCTCTGAAACCACGCATCTCTACCTCTGTTTCTCCCCTTTACCCTGTATGCATTCATCTGTTTCCCTCAATAACCCTGCATCTCTACATCTGTTTCTCTTCTTTACCCTGTATGAATGGGTTTGCTTCCCTCTTTAACCTTGCCTCTCTACATTTGTTTCTCTTCCCTACCTTGTATGCTTGTACCTGCTTCCCTCCATAACCCTGCATCTCTAAATCTGTTTTTCTTCTTTACCCTGTATGCATTCATCTGCCTCTCTCCTTAACCCTGCATCTCTCCTTAACCCTGCATCTCCAGATCAGTTTCTCTCATTTGCCATGTATGCCCATATCTGCTTCCCTCCTTAGCCCTGCATCTTTACATCTGTTTCTCTTCTTTACTCTGTATGCCTGTATCTGCTTCCCCCTTTAACCCTGCATCTTTACATCTGTTTCTCTTCTTTACTCTGTATGCTTGCATCTGCTCCCCCCTTTAACCCTCCATCTCTACATCTGTTTCTCTTCTTTACTCTGTATGCTTGTATCTGCTCCCCCCTTTAACCCTCCATCTCTACATCTGTTTCTCTTCTTTACTCTGTATGCTTGTATCTGATCCCCCCTTTAACCCTGCATCTTTACATCTGTTTCTCTTCTTTACTCTGTATGCTTGCATCTGCTCCCCCCTTTAACCCTGCATCTTTACATCTGTTTCTCTTCTTTACTCTGTATGCTTGCATCTGCTCCCCCCTTTAACCCTCCATCTCTACATCTGTTTCTCTTCTTTACTCTGTACGCTTGTATCTGCTTCCCCCTTTAACCATGCACCTCTACGCCTGTTTCTCTTCTTCGCCCTATATGCCGTTATTTGCTTCCCTCCTTAACCCTGCATCTCTACATGTTTCATTTCTTTACCCTGTGTGCCTTCATCTGCTTCCCTCCTTAACCCCGCCTGTTTACCCCTACATCTGTTTCTCTTCTTTACTCTATATGCTGGTCTCTGCTTCCCTCTTCAACCCTGCATCTCTACCTTTGTTTCTCTTCTTTACCCTGTATGCCTGTCTCCGCTTCCCTCTTCAACCCTGCATCTCTACCTTTGTTTCTCTTCTTTACCCTGTATGCCTGTCTCCGCTTCCCTCTTCAACCCTGCATCTCTACCTTTGTTTCTCTTCTTTACCCTGTATGTCTGTCTCTGCTTCCCTCCACAACCCTGCATCTCTATATCTGTTTCTCTTCATTGCCCTGTATGCCGTTTTCTGCTTCCGTCCTCCCCCTGCATCCCTACCCCTGTTTCTCTACTTTACCCTGTATGCCTTCATCTGCTTCTGTCGTTCCCCGCGCATCTCTACCTTTGTTTCTCTACTTTACCCTGTATGCCTGTATGTGTTTTCTTCCTTAACTTGGCTTTCACCCTTCTGCTTCCATACTAAAGCTTGCATCCCCGCATCTGCTTTCCTGCTGAGCCTTGCATCCCCGCATCTGTATCCTTGCTTAACCCTGCATCTGCTTCCCTCTATCACTATACATCCCTGCATCTGCCTTCCTGCTGAGCCTTGCATCCCTTCATCTTCCTCCTTGCTTCCTCCTGCACCTGCTCAACCCTGCATTCCTACCTTTTGCCTTCACCCTACATCTGCTTCCCTGCTAGACCCTCCCTCCGCCTGGTTCCCTTGTAACCCCCGCTCCCCACACCTGCTTCTCTTCCCCATGGCTGATGCTCCCTCTTCTCTTCCCGTGATGGAGCGTTGCCTGGCAACCGGCGCCCCTGGTCGAGGATGAGTCCACAGAACACCTGCAGCGGGTAGAACCAGCACAGCTGGAGGGAGGCTGGACGGGCTGGGTCCACAGAACACCTGCAGCGGGTAGAACCAGCACAGCTGGAGGGAGGCCGGACGGGCTGGGGAGAGGCGTCCCGTCCCGGCTGGACCAGTGTTCAAACCTCCGAATAAAGCTGGCCTCTGGGACGCCTGGCCTCCTGCCAGAGGCGACACTCTCAGATAAAGCCCCCCCCGGGGGTTTTGTAACTGGTCTGGACTCTGAGGAGATTGTGTGCACTGGCCTGGAGCAGATGTGTGCCAGCGGCGGGCGCGCAGCTGTCTGTGCGCTGCAAGAAGCCAGGCTTCAGTGAGCTGACACGGGTGAGAAGATAGTAACAAGCCCCTGCCCAAGAGGTCAAAGAGCAGGACCCGGGCACAGCTGACCGGGTCAGGGGTCAGGAGGACCTCCGAGGCCCCCCGCTGAACAGAAACCAAGAAGTGGCCGGTCAGCTGAGGCTGTGGGTCTGCAGAGGAGCCCCCCCCTGATCCCCCCTGTCGCCCCCCAGCCCCTTCATCCCCAGCACTGTCCGTGGTGAGCTGGAGAGCAGCATTGCGAGAGAGGCTGTGGTCCCACAGCTATGACTTTGGAGCTGGGAAACCAAGCTTCGAGCCTCGGGGTCGACTGTGATTCGGGGCTAATCACTAAGGGCCAGATGTAGGTCGCCAAATACCGGTCGGTATTGGCTGATTTCGGCCGTTGCCGACCGGTATTTGGAGTTTGAGATGTAGGGGGCCTAAATTTACAGAATCGGTAAAGTTACAGATTCGGTAAATTGACCGATTCTGTAAATCCAGATGTAGGTGGCACTGAAAACAGTGCCACAGGCCCTTAGGAATTCGTTATTTACCACCAAACAATACTTGGTGGTAAATAATGAATTTCTGTGTACATGCACATCTGTGCATGTACACCGGTGCCATGTGACACACATACATGCCCTAAGGGCATGTATGTGTGTCACATTGCACACAAGCCAGAATCAGGGGTGCAACAGGGTGTCAAAGTGACACCCTGTCCCCCTTGTAAAATTTGTACTTTTACCGAATCAGTATTTGCCGATTCGGTAATTGACATTGATTCCTATGGGCCTCAAGGCCCATAGGAATCAATGGCAATTACCGAATAGGTAAATACCGATTCGGTAATTACCGAATCTTACCGATTCGGTAATTGTATGGGTAAAAATACCTACATCCCGATTGCCAGTTCTTAAATACCGAATCGGTATGATTCGGTATTTAAGAATCGGTAATCGGGGATTACCTACATCTGGGCCTTAATCTTCCCGTGCCTACCAAACAAAACAAACAAGCATTGGCATAGCCAATAGGTCTCGCATTAGGGACCTTATAAGTGTTTCGTCATGCAACAGTTGGTTTTGTTGTACCACGGATATTCTGCTGCATAACTAAATACTTATAGGGTCTAAAAAGTGAGACCTGTTGGCTATGCCAGTGCTGGTTTGTTTTTTGTTGCTGTTTTGTTTAAGTTGCCAGATCTACAATAGCTGGACATGGTTTTTGTTAACAGTTCTTTGCATCAAATGAACTTGTTTTCATTGCTCTGAATGTTGTTTCCATTCTGGTTGTAGGAAGCAGTCATTCCCCGGGGTGTGGGGGCTGCCTAGCTGTGCGCATGCTCCGAACTTTGCAATTGAGAAAAAGCCTGGTGTAGGCGCAGTTTACAAGTGTGGAGTGAGTGAGTCCCAGGCAGCGTGACTCACTCACACAGTAGTTCATGCGTTGCACCTGCATACTAAGCATGGTTTAAGGAAACTCAACCCACTCCCTCCCAGGCATCGAACACATATTTACCAAAAAACTCTGAGAAGAGCATGCCTGCTGCACTAACGGCTGGTGGTGTGTGTGCCCGGTGGAAGCGTGCACTGACGGCTGTGGTGTGTGCCTGGTGGAAGCGTGCACTGACGGCTAGTGGTGTGTGTGCCTGGTGGAAGCCTGCACGGTCGGCTGGTGGTGTGTGTGCCTGGTGGAAGCGTGCACTGATGGCTGTTGGTGTGTGTGCCTGGTGGAAGCGGGCACTGACGGCTGGTGGTGTGTGTGCCTGGTGGAAGCGGGCACTGACGGCTGGTGGTGTGTGTGCCCGGTGGAAGCGTGCACTGACGGCTGGTGGTGTGTGTGCCCGGTGGAAGCGTGCACTGATGGCTGGTGGTGTGTGTGCCTGGTGGAAGCGTGCACCGACGGCTAGTGGTATGTGTGTGCCTGGTGAAAGCGTGCACTGACTGCTGGTGGTGTGTGCCTGGTAGAAGTGTGCACCGACGGCTGGTAGTGTGTGACGGCTGGTAGCGTGTGTGCCTG
Organism: Lissotriton helveticus; assembly: GCF_964261635.1. Taxonomy (NCBI): domain Eukaryota; kingdom Metazoa; phylum Chordata; class Amphibia; order Caudata; family Salamandridae; genus Lissotriton; species Lissotriton helveticus. Next base: position 65,992,696 of record NC_136073.1, on the reverse strand, counting down.
GTGAAAGGGTGCACTGACGGCTGGTGGTGTGTGTGCCTGGTGGAAGCGTGCACCGACCGCTGGTGCTGTGTGTACCTGGTGGAAGCAGGAGCATTCACTGTGATAGAAGACACAAATGAAACTGGCGAAGAGGGAGGGGGAGAAGGGTGGAGGGGTGCGAGCAGAGGAGCATGATTCACAGCTAGAAGACACAAATGAAGCTGACCAGGAGGGAGGGGGAAAAGGGAGGGGGGTAATGCAAGCAGAGACGCCTGATTACAGCAATAAAAACACAGATGGCAGCTGTGCACATGCGCAAGCTCATGAACCCAAGCTGTAGGCCAGCAAAAACCTCTGGTGGCACTTTTGAAAGCCACTTACTAAATGTCTCATGCGCTGTCTCAGGTGAGACCTAAAAATTAATATGTCCTTGTGCAATGTAACTGGTGCTCATGTAAAGCACATCAATACCTTCGAGTCGAGTTCGCGCTATATTAATCTGCAAAAAAAAAATCCGGCACACTCCCCCAAGCCACTCCCCCCTGCCCTCGAGTAAAACTCTAAACCAGGAAGTTCTGCTTTTTCGCCGTGCGAGAAGGCAGAAACAATGGTAGTTATATTAACGGCAATAACTACACTACCATTTGTTTCTGCCTTCTCGCACGGCGAGAAAGCAGGGGGGGCGGCGCCCAAACGCCCCCCATGGAAGGACCGCCACTGACCCCGGCACTTTCCATGATGAGCTGCAGAGGAGCACCCCGGCACGGTCCGTGGTGAGCCTGCAGAGGAGCACCCCGGCACGGTCCGTGGTGAGCCTGCAGAGGACCACCCTGGCACGGTCCATGGTGAGCTGCAGAGGAGCACTCCAGCACTGCCCGTGGTAAGCCTGCATCCTACCCACCTGTCCAGCACTGTCCGTGGTGAACCTGCAGAGCCTGTCGGATTGGTGATGCAGACACTCAGGAAATGGCTGAATGGCCGGTAGCTGAGTTTTAGCTGTGGCTGCTATTTTGGGCAGCCTGGGGGCTGTCTGTGCTGTTAGGATGCCGCCTTTGCAAAAACAACAAGTGATGGACTGAATGTGGATCAATGTCACACACTCCCCCAGTCAAAATTTCTGGGCCCAAATCCATCGTTTTTTTGCACTCCACACCACCCTGGGTTAGACAATGGCGATATGCAAATCAGCTCTGACCCTGTTGCCCCATGGGAACAGTCCAGTCCGAACTACAAAAGCCATGTCCTTCCCAGAACGGAATCAAGCATCCGAGGACCGGACCGGTTTCGAGGTAACACCTCTCTTCAGCCCGGCTAGCTTGATTCCAGTGGTGTGGAGTGCCTGGGACCCACGTCTGGGCATCCCCAGCGCACTTAGGGCGGCAATTGCAAAAACAACAAGTGATGGACTGAATGTGGATCAATGTCACACACTCCCCCAGTCAAAAGATCTGGGCCCAAATCCATCGTTTTTTTGCACTCCACACCACCCTGGGTTAGACAATGGCGATATGCAAATCAGCTCTGACCCTGTTGCCCCATGGGAACAGTCCAGTCCGAACTACAAAAGCCATGTCCTTCCCAGAACGGAATCAAGCATCCGAGGACCGGACCGGTTTCGAGGTAACACCTCTCTTCAGCCCGGCTAGCTTGATTCCAGTGGTGTGGAGTGCCTGGGACCCACGTCTGGGCATCCCCAGCGCACTTAGGGCGGCAATTGCAAAAACAACAAGTGATGGACTGAATGTGGATCAATGTCACACACTCCCCCAGTCAAAAGATCTGCATCCGAGGACCGGACCGGTTGACATTGATCCACATTCAGTCCATCACTTGTTTTTTGCGTTAGGATGCCGCCAGCAGCCCTGTGGGTGCCTGAGTGGCCTTTCTAGAGGGAGATGGGCTGATGTGTCACTCCCTTTCTCTCTTGCTGGGCCGGCCAATTAATGTATGCTGATTGAGCGGGGGCAGGGGGCCTGAGCAGAAGTGGTCTCACTTGCATTTATGTGTGGCTCAGCAGTGTGAACTAATCTGTGCATTTTCTTTTATCTAAGTGAAGTTAATAAAACCTGCCCCTCACCCCCTTTCTTTTCATAAAACTTCGCTGAAGCAGTGTTTTGCGAATAGGCAACACGCAAATGTGGGCCACTTTTTTTTGGTGTGCCAGGGCCGATTTTTGTCCCAATCCAACCCTGCAGAGGAGCACTCCGGCACTGTCCGTGGTGAGCCTGCAAAGGAGCACTCCGGCACTGTCCGTGGTGAGCCTGCAAAGGAGCACTCCGGCACTGTCCGTGGTGAGCCTGCATCCTACTTCACCTATTCGGCACGGTCTGTGATGAGCCTGGGGAGCAGCACTCTCCATGGTGAGGTGCATCCTGTCCGGCGTGGTCTGTGGTGCGCCTACGCTCTACCCCACCTGTCCGTCGCGGTCCGTGGTGAGCTGCATCCTATCCCAGCTGCCCAACACTGTGTGTGAAGAGTCTGCTTCAGACCTGGACTATGAACATGGTACCCGCGCTGTCCTGTCCCACCCTGACCACTGCGCTGCCCCGGCCTGCACTGATCCAACGCGGGGCTTCTCAGTGCATACACTGTGGCTGGTTGTATAATGTCCGTTCCTGTGGTATCCTGAACTGATGCTCCTCGGTGGACTTCCGCCACCATATGCTGTGGCTGACTAGAAGGCCCATGCCTATGAGTTCCTGTCCTGCCAATAGGTTGTGGGCTTCTAAGAGCATATACTGTTCAATGACTATTCTCCGGGTTCCTGCGGTGCCGTTCCCGGGTGAACTTCCTAGGACATACACTGTGTCTGTAGTACAGTTACTATTGCTATGAAATACTACTCTACTATTAGAATATGGGCCCCTCGCATCATATACTATAGTAATTGGAAAATTGCTCCCTTTACCCCCGGGTACTTTCATATGCCCTGTTCAACTGAACAACACAAACCTCCCCAAAGACCCAGGTACCTACATGTGCATACACATCTATTTTCATACGTTTCTCCTACATCCTTGCATAGATGCAGGTATACACTTGTGGCGACCCAGCTTTTGTAGTCTCTGCCATACAGACCGCACCAAAACACTTCCCACTTAGGTTACACTGCAGACAAAAGCTCTACTCCATACACCAGCATCTAATACTTCAAACCTACGATCTCTCGTTCCTTTTAATCTTTTCACTCCAAGGCATAGCGACCAGTGGCGTAGCAAGGGGGGGTGGTCCGTCCCGGGCAGCACAAGTTTTGGGTGCATCTGCACTACTTTTACCCTTGTCGACGGTCTCCCCGCCACCCCGCGGTCTTCGCTCTTACCTTCGCCCATCGCGGGCGGCAAATGCAGGGACCACCACGGGCGGCAAAAGGTCTAGCTACGCCACTGATAGCGACAAAACATGATGAACACAGAACTTTGGTAATCACACACAACATAAAAACACTACCTACGTAGACCCTCTTTCATCCATGGCACACCCAAAGAGGATGGTGCTTCCCAGGGCTTTAGGTGGGATGAAAAAACTGGGGGGTCTCTCAAAGGGGTGTGGCTAATGTAACTAGTGTTGTGGCTTTAAGCACGTAAGCTAAAAATCTGTGCTTAGCATAGTGTGCCGCCCGACTTGTATTTTCCTGTTTCTGTCATTGCATCCAGATATATGATACAACAAGTCAGGGCTACTGGCTTTGTCAATGGTTGTTAGCTGCATAAGATAAATAAGCAGCAACTATGGCTTGTACATAATATTGAAAAAGCTTCCACTTAAAGCCCAAGTGAAACCACGACAGTGTTGCTGCTCCTTCGTTTCAAAAAGATATGGGAAATCCAGAGAGAAAAGATTCTTTAAAGGATTTCTAGCCCTAGGCCTACAACCTCACCTGGCATGACGTCATGTCGTAACTGCTCCACAAGTGAGAAGTGAGCAGTGTGAGCACGTGTACATCGATGTGCTGCTGTCCCTGCAGTCCGGAAAAAAATAGACCACCTGTGTCAGGGCACAAAACAGAGCCAGATAGAGACCCATTTCGAGGCCCCCTTTAAGAAACTGTCGGTGCTCAGACCCAGTGAGACCCGGCCCACTTAAAGCCCTGGTGCTACCCACACGCAAATGTAGTTCATACTTGTCCGTGGCATAAAACGATATATGAATGCCACTACAATACACCTACAAAAAATATATATATTTTCCAAATGTTTTTTATATCTCCAATTGATGGAGTAAATAAAGAGCTTTTGTCTGATGCAGGAAACAAAATCTTTGGATATTTAAATGTAAGATGGCAACAATGGCCCTCTCTGCAACATGTTCTGTTCCTCTGTTCATGCAAATTCATGTTTACATTCCAGACAAACAAATCAGCAGCTATTGTAAGAGGGCACTCGGAGTTTAGAAACCGTTTCTGCATGTTTATAAGGTCTGATGTCATGATTCTAAAGTGATTTCGAGAGAGACATACAGTATATGGCATACAATACTGTTCTGCAGAGATGTTACTAAACAGAAAAGGATGTGCCAGAGAGACTACAGTGTGATCACAGTGACCTTGAAACTGAGAAATGTTAAAGTCTAAGCAGAATGTGCAGAATAAAAGAGGTGCACCTTTTATTACAAGAGTCATGAACATATAGACTTGTTTTTTGCTGAGTGCAACACTGTATATAGTTTACACACGCTATTTTAATCTGGGACATAGAAATGAGTGTTAATAAAATGAACTTTTGGGCTAAGACTAAACCAGTAACAATTTTAACTGTTGTTATGGGTAGGATTTTCTGAATGAGTACAGTTTTCTTTATTTCAAATAAACTATGGGCTTGATTTAGTTTTGTAGTCTGGATACTCAGCATCAATTGTCGTGGAGTACCAAGTCCGCCAAACTGACAGTCCCCCGCTTTATTGAGAATCAAGTGACCCATCATGCTTCTGACTGCGGTGCACCCATTGGCTCAGCTGTCGGAAAGTTACACCAATGGAGTTGGGATGATCGGTTTTACGGATTTCAGACCTCCTGCAGTATTTGGAGTGGTCAGTCTGATGGGCTCTTTCCAGTTCAGTCCTGCCAGGGAAAATCGGGCGGTCCCAACATGAAAAAAATAACAAGCATTTGCAATGCAAGAGGACTCGCATTTACGCGAGACCTATTGCAAACGGGAGGGCGGGTAGGCGGGTGTGATTAACGCACGAACAGCAGGAGTGGGGGGGCGTGAGAGAAGGCATGGACAGCGGGAGGGGTGGCATGGGAACAAACTAGTGCCAGGAAACAAGCAGTAAAGGGGCCAATAGCCATGGAAGGAGACATGGCCGTCATAAGGAGGGACTAGCAGCCTCTAAACCAATCAGAAGGCAGCATTTAGCAAGGAAAAAGCCACACGCCAATGAAAAAGTGGGCGGGGGAGTTGGCCGAGCTTCCCTCACCTGTAGTGTATACTGCATGCCTCGCAAAGCGGGTAGCGCATGCGCTGCACCGCTAGGCGAGACCTAAAAAACGACCCCTACACCCTGAAAGAAAATGTCCAGGGTGTTGGGGCCATTTTGTTTTTCCTAAAACAAACTCCCATTAGGGAGTTTGTTTTGGAAAACCAAAACGTATGATGAGCGGCCGCCTGAAACGTGGCTGCTCACCAAATGAGTACCTGCAGATGTTGGCAGAGATCTCTAAATGTGGCAGGTGGAGGCAGGAATGACCTTTGCCACCCTGATGGATGGCAAGCTACCCACCATACTTTAAATCATGCCCTATGTATTTTTAGGTTTGACATGTACGGTGAATCAGCCTTTCATGGTGAACCTATTGAATTCTGTACTTAATTTAAGGGGCTTTGGGTCAGCCTCCTTCAGCTCTTGGCTTCCTTTGCCTTGGAAACTTCACCTACAGGCTTGAGACATTGTGAAACCCATATTGGCTCAGCACTTGGGTGCATTTCAGTTTCACCATCTCTAGCTCTCGCCTACCATATGAGACAAAAGGTTGTGAGCGACCTTTTGTGGGCTATACCAAGAACATAATGGTGGGCTTAGAGCCCGCCCACGGCCTCCATTGTTTGGCACTCTCATTTGCATGTTTCTTATTTGACGGCTTGTCTCCATTTTCCAAGAGCGTAATCTGGCCCCAAACTCTTTATTCGGTTACCTCCCAGCTCATGACTTGCTGAAAGTCCCTGTTAAAGTAATGCTCATGGAGACTCGCATAGGTTCAGTTCTGTGTTTATTCCAGTATTAAGTTATCAGTAAACACCCACAACCAGAGCCGTCCAGTCTTGAGGAAGCCAACGTCCAAAGTGACGTTCAAGGAATCCTCAAGACTGAACATAAGAATTCTAGAATCAACATTGAGGATCTCTCGTGCCTGCAAGCACGAGAGGACAAGGAGAAACAAGTATGTGAATATATAACATCTTCCCCACTACGAAGGGAAACAAAGAAAACACATGAGAGTAAACATGAGCAATTACAAAATAAAGCAGAATTATTCTAAGACATAGTCTCTCAATCTGCATGATAACTGTTTCAAACGAAAAGCCCTTTTTGTTGCCACTTCAGAAGTTCCCTGTGAAATCAAATCATGTGATGCGGGTAACTCTGCAGAAACAGAAGTCGGTGGTAAGGCAGAGGTGGAAGGCAGGGCATCTGGGATTTCAATAACTGGATTGGAGGAAGATTCAGCAATTGGATTGGATGAAGGTGTTTGATCATAAAGGAAATCAAACCAATCACAATGCTCGGAATCTGAAGTGGCATGTTCCCTGATGACACGGGCTTGAAGTGGAGAAATCTTAACAAGAGCTCGCTTGTTCCACCACCCACTGTCATCAAGAAGGGCTGAGGTTTTACTAACTTGTGTAACCAAATTTGGGGAAGAAAATTTAGACCTTCCTTTGGAAACCTTCTTGGGATTTTTAACAAGAACAATATCACCTTTCTGCAAAGGTTGATCAACAGAATGTTTGCCTTCGTCAAAACGTGATTTCATTGACAATTGTTTAGCACTCACACGATCTTGAACAGAAAAAGAAGAATTAGACAAACCACAATCCTTATGTAACCAACTAGGATTGAGAGCAGAATGAAATCCTCTTTTACGAAGCAGGCTAAAGGGTGAGACACCAGTGGTAGAATGTGGAGAGGTATTGTAGGCCCACACTTTGTCATGAACGAAAGCCAAAGGGTCAAGCCTAGAAGACAAAGCAGTCTGAACACCCTCCTTAATAATGCGATTACATCTCTCTACTAGACCATTGGAGGATGGTGAATACAAGGCAACTTTGAAGTGAGAAATATCGTGACACTTGAGGAAAGAGCACATTTTTAGTGAGACAAAATGAGTACCATTATCAGTAACGATGGATTTGGGAAAGCCTTCGATATCAAAAATAGACTGCAAAAATTTAATGGCATTGTCAGTAGAAGCAGAACTACAAAAGGAATAATAGAGCCATTTGGAGTAATAATCAACAAGAAGGATAAGAAACTTGTGTTCAAAAGGTAAAACATCATATGGACCAGAAAAGTCCAAGGCTACCTTGTCCCATGGGCCAGCCGGTAAAGGAACGGGACATAAAGGAGTGGAAAGAGTTTTCCAGTGCTTATCAGAAAGAATGCACTGTGTGCAATTTTCAATAATTTTCCTAATGTGAGAGTCCATGGAAGGCCACCAGTAGAATTGTTTGATGCGTTGACAGGTTTTAACAATACCAAGGTGACCTTGATGGGCAGGACGAATGATATGATCACGAACAGACTGAGGAGGAACAAATAAATCATTGCGCATGACCATATCATTAACTAAGGAGAGTTCGTCTGCAACATTTGCAAAACCTCTTAGTTCAGGGGAAAGGGTTCTAGTTTCGGGCCATTTGTTGACAATGAAATCTTTAACCTTGGAAAGAACAAGATCATTCTTATAAGCCATATTCCATTGTGTTACAGAAATGGGTTGACATTCGGCAACTGCATCAACTGTGGCAACAACGCACTCAATATCATCATTAACAATTGAATCATCAGTTAAAGACATTCTTGATAGGCAATCGGCCCTGAAATTCTTACCCCCGGGAATGTGTTTGATGACAAAATGAAACTCATGGAGTTTGGAGAGAAGACGAACAAGTCTGGCAGAAGCTCTATTGGAGGTACTGTCAGACAACATATGCATAAGGGGTTTGTGGTCTGTGTAAATCTCGAATTCCCGACCCCAAATGTAAGATTTGAACTTCTAAATTGCCCAAACACAAGCCAGAGCTTCTCTTTCAATTGTACTGTACCTGGTTTCGGCCGGAAGGAGAGTTCTGGAGGCAAAGGCAACTGTGTGTTCTTTGCCCTCAACCCATTGTCCTAAAATGGCACCCAAACCAGTAAGACTGGCATCTACAGTAATAAAACACTTGGAGCCGTCACAAAAAGGATTTAAGGCAGGAGAATCTTCGATGATCTTCTTGACTTGGTCAAAAATTTTCTGCAAGTCTTGAGACCAAATGAATTTAACACCTTTTCTCAAGAGTGCTCTTAAAGGTTCAACAATCTGAGCGTAGCCATGAACAAACCTGGCGTAGTATTCAGATAAGCCCAGGAAGGAGCAAAGTGCATCAAGATCCTTGGGGGGTTTAGCATCTCGAATGGCTTTGATTAAAGAGAACTTGGGTTTAATGCCATTGGGAGAAAGAGAGTGGCCCAAGTAATCTAACTCTTGAACACCAAATTTACACTTGTCGTGTCTAACAGTCATGCCAACTTTTTCCAAAACTTGTAAGACAGTATTAAGAGTGTGATTATGCTGTAAAGAGTCGTTGGCATAGACCAAGATGTCATCCTGGTATGCTTGTACACCAGGGATGTCTTAAAACAGATTGTCCATTAGTTTTTGGAAAATACTGGCAGCCGAAGCCAACCCAAAGGGGAGTCTGAGGTACTTGTAGGCACCAAAGGGCGTGATGAACGTTGTTAACTCTTGAGATGTGGGGATAAGGGAATCTGGTGATAAGCAGACCTGAGGTCAAGGAGGGAGAAAAATTTAGCTTCACCCAAATTAGCCAAAAGGTCATGAATTTTGGGAAGGGGGTGGCAATCCACTATGATGTTGTTATTTAGTGAGCGTAAATCAGCACACAATCTTACCTCTCCGGACTTTTTGCGAACTAAAACGATGGGGGACACCCATTCAGACGAGTCACAAGGGCCAATGATTCCTTCGTTGCAGAGACTTTTCAGGACACCCTTAAGTTCATCTCTAGCACTCAAGGGAAGAGGACGAACTTTATGAACAACCGGCTGAGCATTGGGTTTGAGTCGAATTTCATGTTTAAAGCCAAGCACTGTGCCAACCTTATTTTTAAATAAGTTCGGAAAAGAACTCAATAAGGTGTCCATTTTGACTATGGGAAAGGAAAGATCTGAAATATTGAAGGTCCCAGAATCATGACTAATATAATAGTCATCAGGAATGTCGCCTAGGGCGATGGGTTGATCAGATCCAGGTTTGAGAATCAAACCCATTCTGGCTAAGTCGAACCAACCTACAATATCCCTGCCCTTAAGGGCAACATAGACTTTAGTAAATGTGTATCTGCCTAGGCAAGCAATGTCAGAATAAAAGAAACCTAACATATCGATGTCCTTTTCGCCAAAGGCCTTGGGATTGACGTCTGACTCTGAAAGAACAACATGACTCCAATTAGCATAAAACGTAAGGTCGGATAAAATGGTGATAGGAGACCCAGAATCAGTTTTGACCTGGATTGTAATTGTGCCTATCAACAATTCACACAAGGGACTCTTAATTTTAGTAAACTCGATAGAATCACATTCAATGGATAACATAACATCATTGAGTCTGGTAGAACAAGACTCTACATTTTCTTGAAACTCAATATTATTGACTCTAGTGAATCTTTTGCGACCTCTGCAAACAGAGGGAAAATGTCCAATCTTTTTGCAGGAAGAGCATTTTTTGCCAGAAGCAGGACACGTAGGAGAATTGCCAAGATGATTCCTGGATCCACATCTGTAGCAAATGAGTGGTCTCTTGTTTGGTTGTCTTGAGGAATTGTTGACAAGGTCAATGGAAGTGAAACCAGAAGCTTGATCAACTAAATGGACGGAGGGTTGAGATAGACTTTCTTGTAGAATTTTAGATGAATAAGTTGCACGTTCAATCCCTTTTGCGATATCAATTGTCTCGGATAAAGGAGGATTTTTGCAGCTTAACAAACGCTCTTGGACTTTCTTCGAGTAACAAGCCAAGATAAATTGATCTCTGATGTAGATATCTGTACTAGCACCAAATTCGCAGGTAGAAGCTAAGATTCTGAGTTGAGCGATATAGTCTTCTACACTTTCGTCAACACTTTGTTTACGTTTGAAGAAATTATGACGTTCTAAAACAATACTAGGTTCATCGTCGTATTGTTTGAGACAAGCAATGGCTTCTTCATAAGCATTCCAGCCGTCACCTGCTTCACCAGTGGGAGCAGAAATATGGGGTAAGTTTTCAAAAACTTGTTGAGCAGCAACTCCCAAACATCCATAAAGAATAGCAACCTTGCGAGGAGGATCATATTTGGTAGCATCAATGGCCACTAAATAGTTCTCAAAACTTTTGAACCAATTGCGCCAAGCAAGAGTAGGTTTTCCAGGAGTTTGCAGGAAAGGAGCTGGTGTTTGAAACTGTTGAGAAGAAGCCATGGTAAAATGTTTGTGAAGGACAATGAATAATGTCTTATTACTATGGTAAATGAAAAGGCTCTAAGTGTAAAGTAATAAGGTGAAGTAAATATGATAGGCAGTAAAGCGTGTCTATCGCTGTATTTACTTCAAAACTTGTAATGACAATGAAATGTCAAATGAACATGGTAGGCAGTAAAGCGTGCCTATCGCTGTAGTTACTAGAAGACTTGTAATAATGAAATGTCAAAGAGGACGATAGGCTGTGAAGCGTGCCTATCGCTGTGTTGTAAATGATTTTGAAGAAATGATGAAATAAATAAATATGGTAGGCAATGAAGCGTGCCTATCGCTGTAGTTGCAACTGAAATTGACAGCGGTAAAATGTGTTTAACGCTGAATGCTGGACGAAGGTCGCTGAAAATGGCCGCCGGCGTCGTTGTCAAGGTGACAGGACAACGACAACGTGATTTTCTAAAGGCGGTGGGCTTGTCTGCTGGTGAATGCGTAGTGCGCGTGAAGCAGCGCGAGCAGGAAGTTGGAGCGTTGCGCGCGTGACTGAGCGCGAGGCAGCAACTGACAAGACAAGCAGCGCCGGGAAAGATGCCAGAAATGAAGGAAATCTGCGCCGGGAGCCGGGTGATGGACGAGCTAGTGTCCAAAAGTAGTATACGACCTGTGATATGGCTGGACTGGAGGCAGGTTCAATTGAAGAGTAGGAAGACGAGCAGTGGTTGAGTTGGTGAGTCTTGACTGGCGGTGGGTGTGGAGAGATCCCGATCGTCGCCAAATATGTTAAAGTAATGCTCATGGAGACTCGCATAGGTTCAGTTCTGTGTTTATTCCAGTATTAAGTTATCAGTAAACACCCACAACCAGAGCCGTCCAGTCTTGAGGAAGCCAACGTCCAAAGTGACGTTCAAGGAATCCTCAAGGCTGAACATAAGAATTCTAGAATCAACATTGAGGATCTCTCGTGCCTGCAAGCACGAGAGGACAAGGAGAAACAAGTATGTGAATATATAACAGTCCCCCTCGTGACCTGGGACCCACCCATATCAATGTTTCAGGCAGAAAGCTGTAGGACTCAAGGAACAAGAAACCCAACACCTGACTCTGTAAATGGGTCATCGGTTGAATGATGTCACAAAGGTTCTCACAACCCAAACAGACGTCATGAAACAAAGGCACATTGTCGTGCTCGAAGAAGGATCAGGTGTTTGGAATGCTGCTAAGCATGCATCATTCCTCGATCTAGTGTAAATAAAAGATCTAACACCAGTTTTCCATGGGACGGAGGAAGACAACACCAAGTTGCTGCGTTTTGTGGAATGCTTGATGTCTGTAAGGGCTGGAGCGCTGACAATGTGCCCAGATATTCAGTCATCGGCCTCCATCTTGAGAGGGGAGGCAGCCTAGCTGAGGTGTCCCCCGCAGCCATTTTGAAATGGGCTTAGCCTGGTTTCTTGGATGTTCCTTGCCATGAGAAGAGAATATAGATCATTTTGAAGAACGTTGGGATGGGCGGTACATGTTCTTACTAAGGACCAGTGAAGAAAAGCCTGTTCGTAGACGGGACATGACCTGCTGCTTTCGATCAAAAAGGTATATATGTGTTCGAGGCATGTGGGCTGCTAAATTCATATCTTAGCATTAGATCGCCGCCTAGTGTTGGGTCCGGATGATCGCACATTGTTGTCCTGGAAGAGTCTTCGAAGTATCCTGAGATAGGTGGCTCCTCCCCTGGACTACAGTGCGCATGGGCATCGGCTCCATCCCCAGATTGTTTTTTTCCGCCATTGGGTTCGGATGTGGTCTCGACGTCTTTCTGTCGAAACCGAGAAAAACTAACTTTTAGCGGCCAAAAGGCCTCGCTTTTTTTGCGTCGGTATTGTCTGCGCACGGTCTCGAGTCTTCCGTCTCTTGGAGCCGGAATAGGCGGAGTTTTCTTTCGCTCTTCGGACTTTGAGGCCTTCTCATCGCGACACGACTGCAAAACTTTTCTGATATGGAGCGGAGCCCGTTTAAGTACTGCCCGCTTTGTGGGTCCAAGTACCCACACATCGATCTACACCCCGTCTGTAACAAATGCCTTTCGCCTGACCACGACGACGGCAAGTGCAAGGCCTGTGCACAGTTCCGTTCTAAGAAGACTCTCAAGCTTCGGCGCGCAGTGCGCATGGAAGCTAGACAAGCGGCCCCGGATCCGGAAAACATCTTCGGCGACCAAGAAGAAGAGGACCAGGGTCATCATCTTCAAATCTCCCCACCCGAGACGGAGGTCGAGGCGGATCCGGTGGACGACGACGGAGTCGTGGGTCAAGGCCTTGAATACGTCGACGAGGTAGGAGACGACGAAGAGATTTATGGGGCCGCGGCAGATAGCTCGGGGGACGAGCTCTGCCCCGAAGGTTACGAGGATACAGACCGGGTCACGGGATCGCCTGTAGGCCTTACCCAAGACCCAGTGCCGCAAGCCACAGCCCCGCCTTCTGGCCCGGCCACGGACTTACTTGCTGAGCAAACAGTATCGAAACCGAAACCGAAACCATCGGGATCGACTACATCTAAGATGGCCGACCCGAAAACGAAACCGAAAATTAACGACTCGAGTGTCCCTAAGATGGCTGCCGTACCGGCGAAAACGACTGTACCCGCTACTCCATCGACTCCGTCGACCTCCGGTCCGCAGAAGTCGAAGAAGTCCGTCGATTCCGCTGCTGCAAAATCGAAATCGACGCCAGAGGAGGGGTCCTCTAAGAAAGATGGTCGGCACGGGTCAACAGCTGCGCCGCCGTCCAAGCACGCCAAAGCCGGCTCCACGGAGGCTACACAGGCGCACGGATCGAAGAATGGCACGTCTGCGCCCCGGTCCCAGGAATCGGGGTCGGTGACAGCGGGATCCGCGTCCAAAGCGCACAAGGCCCACAAAGACGTCGGATCCGAGGGAAAGGTCAAGACATCCTCGTCGGCGCCAAAACCCACTGTGAGTGAGACGTCCCCCATTGCCGAATCACTACAGAGAATCAGGGAGAAGGCCTCTGCTGCGTCGGCTCCGATATCATCGCCGCAGACGCAAAAGGACAATCCAGCAAAGCCTTCTGGCAAACTTCTCTTTATTTTGCCGCCGAAGGAGGCGCCGAAAGCCTTTTCCACCAAATCGGCGCCAAAGAAGCCGATTTCTTCAACGGCAAGCCCACTCCCACGTCGGGTACTCGAATCAGAGGATGATTCAGAGCATTTCATCGACGCTGACACAGGCAAATTGACCCTCTATAAGAGAAAAATCACTTCAGAGTCAGTGGACTCATATGTCATCCCACTGAAGAAGAAGAGGGTGCCCCTTGACGCTTCAGGCCTCATGGAACCAATCCAGCCTCCTCCGAGACGGAGCCCTACTCCCTCACCAGAACACTCTGCGGGTGAGGGGTATGATGAGGACGAGCAATACAATTTCCCTATCAATGAACCAGATGCGCAACCGGATTCATATGATGACACTGGTGACCAAGGCACCCAAAGTGTGGGGCATGACCCGCAGTTTTTTAATGCACGTGCATCCCCAACAGAGGATTCAGCAGGTTTTCATGCACTACTTGAGAGGGCGGCGGCCAATCATGATGTAGACATGCATGCTGACCCGGTTGAGGAAGACTTCCTTTTCGACACATTTTCAGTCTCTGAAAGGACAGTAAAGACACTGCCTATGCTTAAAGGAGTCCTCAAGCATGCTGGGGACATATTTAAGGAGCCTACAAGAGCGAGAGTGGTCAATCCACGTATTGAGAAGAAGTACAGACCTGCACCTGCAGACCCCGCATACATTCGGGGACAGTTGCCACTGGACTCTCTTGTGGTCGCCAATGCCAGGAAACGTGCCAACTCCCAGACGACGGGTGAAGCTCCTCCCCCGGATAAGGAGTCCAAAGTGCTAGAGGCAGGGGGCAAAAGAGTAGCTGCACAGGCAGCAAACTTTTGGCGCATTGCCAATACACAAGCACTCTTAGCACGTTACGATAGGGCGCATTACGACACCCTAGAACAGATTATACAACACCTGCCTCCACAGTTCCAAGAAGGCACCAAACTGCTTATTGAGGAAGGGAAGCTAATCTCAAACGCAGCCATCAAGTGTGCACTTGATGCAGCAGACACAGCTGCTAGAGCTATCAACACTAGCGTTATGCTGAGACGACAGGCGTGGCTCCGCATCTCAGGGTTTAAACCGGATATTCAGACAACCATTCTTAATCAGCCAGTCAATCCTGATAGTCTGTTTGGTCCAGATGTTGACACCACCCTAGAAAAAATAAAAAAAGACACAGAAACTGCTAAGTCCATGGGGGCCCTACAGTCACAACAGTTTCGTGGCAGCAATTTTCGTCGCTCAGGTGCACGTGGAGTCACCAGAGGACAAATGGGTCAACAATCTCAGTTCTCAAAAGGTGGAGCACAATCCTCGTTCACAAAGCAGAACAAGGGAGGTTACAGAAATAACAGCAACAGAGGTCGCGGCAGAGGAAACAACAGCTCCCGCTCCTCTACCCCAAGCAAACAGTGACTCTCTGTCACTGCCCCCCGACCACTTAACACCTGTCGGGGGGAGACTGCAGCAGTTCCTGCCCGTCTGGAGAAACATCACCACAGACAGGTGGGTGCGACAACTAGTCCAGTATGGTTATTGCCTAGAGTTGAAATCCACTCCACCCAACATCCCGCCAAGGCAAAGGCCTATGTCCGCAGAGCACTTGCACTTATTGCAGCAAGAAGTAGTGGTGATGCTGCAAAAAGGCGCAATCGAGCTTGTGCCGGTGGGAGAGGAAGGCACAGGGGTATATTCCCTGTACTTCCTTATTCCAAAGAAGGACGGATCTCTCAGACCCATTCTAGATCTACGTCCCCTCAACCTGTACATACTATCAGAACATTTCCATATGCTTACACTGCAACAAATTCTTCCCTTGCTAAACCAAGGCGACTTCTTAGCAATCTTGGATCTCAAGGATGCTTATTTCCACATTCCACTACACCCGTCCCACAGGAAATACCTCAGGTTCACTATTCAAGGCAAGCATTACCAGTTCAAGGTCCTACCCTTCGGAGTCACCACAGCCCCAAGGGTGTTTACCAAGTGTCTGGCGACAGTAGCAGCGCACCTCAGGAGGCAGAACATCCATGTCTACCCCTACCTAGACGACTGGCTCGTACAAGCCAAGTCGGAACAACAGTGCGCCGCGGACATGTCGACTACCATTCACCTCCTTCACAATCTAGGTTTCTCGCTGAACTACCCGAAGTCGCATCTACAACCAGCACATGTCCGGCAGTTCCTAGGTGCGACGATCAACACCCTGACGGCCATGGCTCAGCCAAACCAAGTCAGGATAGACAGCATGCAGTCTCTAATCCAAAAATTCAGACCACAACACTCGCTTCCAGCGAGAGTGTTCATGCAGTTGATAGGCATGATGGCCTCCTGCATCTTCATAGTCCCTCACGCACGGTTACATATGCGCCCGCTCCAGGAGTGCTTAGCGAATCAGTGGACACAGGCTCAGGGGCAATTGACAGACCTAGTGTTGGTTACCAGTCGGGCATACGACTCTCTGCATTGGTGGACTCCACACAACCTTTGCAAGGGCCGACTGTTCCAAGAGCCAGTGCCGCAGATTATCCTAACAACGGACGCATCTCTCCAGGGATGGGGAGCTCATCTGCTCACTTACACAGTGCAGGGACTATGGACGACGCAGCAACAGAAGATGCACATCAACTATCTGGAACTGATGGCAATCTTCATGGCGATCAAGTCCTTCATTGTACATCTGTGCAACAAGGTAGTGTTAGTCCGGACGGACAACATGACTGCGATGTACTACATTCAAAAGCAGGGAGGCACCCACTCGCCACAGCTGTCTCATCTGGCTCAGAGCATGTGGAAGTGGGCCATTCAGAGGAACATTTTCCTCATGGCAGAACACCTCCCAGGAAAGGACAATCAGATGGCGGATCTGCTCAGCAGGTACAGCCATCAAATGCACGAGTGGGAGATACACCCATCTGTCCTCCACCCGTACTTCCAGCAGTGGGGTCATCCAGAGATAGACCTGTTTGCCACAAAAGAAAACGCAAAATGCCAACACTTTGCCGCCAGGTTCCCTCACCCACAGTCGCAGGGGAATGCGATATGGATGAACTGGTCAGGCAAATTTGCGTACGCTTTTCCGCCAGCCCCTCTAATACCGCTGGTCGCAAGAAAGCTAAGGCAGCACGCGATGACCCTCATCCTAGTTGCTCCAACGTGGGCGCGCCAGGCTTGGTACACCACGTTCCTCGAACTCTCAGTGGTGCCGCATCAAAGACTGCGCCTCACGCCCAGTCTTTTGACGCAGAACCATGGAGAAATTCAGCATCCAGATCCGCAACAGCTCAACCTGGCTATCTGGCTCCTGAAGTCCTAGAGTTTGGATACCTTAACCTACCTCCCGAATGCATGAACATCATCAAGGAGGCAAGGAAGCCAACTACCAGGGCATGCTACGCTGCAAAATGGAAGCGTTTTGTCATTTACTGTACAGCCAATGACATCAACCCGCTAGATGCATCTATCCCCAACATCATTTGCTATTTGTTGCATCTTTACAAGTGCAATCTAGCGTACACTTCCATTCGGATACATCTATCCGCCATAGCGGCTTATCTTCAAAACAGGCAGCATCTCTCTGTCTTCAGAGTGCCTGCCATTAAAGCTTTCCTTGAAGGTCTGAAACGAGTCATTCCCCCAAGAACACCGCCAGCTCCGGTGTGGAACCTCAATGTCGTTCTCACCAGGCTGATGGGACCACCATTTGAGCCACTGCACTCGTGTGAACTCCAGTTCCTTACGTGGAAAGTAGCGTTCCTAATAGCTATTACGTCTCTGAGGCGTGTTAGTGAGCTGCAAGCGCTCACAATCCAAGAGCCATTCATTCAAATTCATCCAAATAGGGTAGTGCTACGCACTAACCCCAAATTTCTTCCAAAGGTGGTGTCACAGTTTCATCTCAACCAAACTATTGACTTACCGGCATTCTTTCAAAACCCACAAACGGTGGCGGAAAGAATGCTCCATACCTTAGATGTACGGAGGGCGTTGATGTACTACATAGACAGGACACAACCCTTTAGAAAGACAACACAACTTTTTGTTGCCTTCGCACCACAACACAAAGGCAACCCTATTTCCAAAGCAGGAATAGCCAGATGGATTGTTAAGTGCATCCAGATATGTTATCAAAAGGCCAAGCGCACTTTAACAATACCCCCAAGGGCGCACTCCACACGCAAAATGGGGGCATCCATGGCTTTCCTAGGGAACATTCCTTTGGAGGATATTTGCAGAGCAGCCACGTGGGTTACACCACATACCTTTACAAAACACTACTGTGTTGATGTGCATTCCAAGCAGCAAGCTGCTGTAGGACAGGCTGTTCTCAAAACACTTTTTCAGGTTTCTGCAGCTGGCACGGGCAACCGCCGCTGATGGAGGGACTGCTATGTATTCTATGCTAAGATATGAATTTAGCAGCCCACATGCCTCGAACTGAATATGCTACTTACCAGTATGCATCTGTTCTTGACATGTAGGGCTGCTAACATTCATATCGCCCGCCCTCCTCCCCGGTGCCTGTCGCAGCTGCAGATATACTATTGTATTTATTCATTAGCATGGACATCCTTTTACACTTTTCACTCCATCTTCTGCCACAATGGCGAAAAACATTCTGGGGATGGAGCCGATGCCCATGCGCACTGTAGTCCAGGGGAGGAGCCACCTATCTCAGGATACTTCGAAGACTCTTCCAGGACAACAATGTGCGATCATCCGGACCCAACACTAGGCGGCGATCTAATGCTAAGATATGAATGTTAGCAGCCCTACATGCCAAGAACAGATGCATACTGGTAAGTAGCATATTCAACATAATGGGGTAGATCACGTCCGATCCACTTTGGGACACCACGCGCCGACAGATCGTACTCCACTGGCTTTCCAGGTGAAAAGATTTTCTTGACATTTGGACTTAGAACTTTTTCAACACTTGTTCTGCAGCCTAAGGTCATTGATCAGCAAACTTTGTGTATATACTTCAAAATTATTGATAATTGCATTTAAAGCAGCCGTCTTAAAAAATAAATAAAAATGAAAGCATTTACTTTTACCACAAGGCGTAAGCAAGCAACGGGGAGCGAGTGAAGGCGATGCAACAGGGGGTGGGTTTTTGAGAGGAGGAAGGCGGCACACAAGGGAGAGCAAGAAAACACATGCACTCTCTTGGAATGCTTAATGAAAAAGAAATAAAGTAGTTCCCTAAATAAGAGCAATGACCAATACAAGTGAGCCAATCAGAAGAATAAGTGAGCTCATCAGGAGCATGGTAAAAAAGCGATGCTCCGGGGTAAGGACAAACACAAGGAGAAGAAGGCAAGCCATCAAATAAGAAGCAAGCAGATGAGTGACAGTCTAATTAACCAATGGTAAGCAATGGGCGGGCTCTAATCCCAGTGTAAGCTTTGGTATGGTGCACAATAGTTTTTTCAGTACAGAGAGCTAAAAGCTGCCTGGTACCGGACACCTAATACATAGTGCTACAAAGTCCCTGTAAAAATTCAGCTGAAGGAGGTTTTGGGTATACAAGCCTGAACCTCAACCCCACTGTCCTTCGTCAATTATGTTTAGCCAAGTACTGATTCCCTACACATTTGGACTGCTTCTGACCTCACAGGTTACCTCCCTCATGACCACACCAGTGACATCATTCCCAAATGCACTAGTCCATGCCATGTAGGTTTAGTGCACAAATGGTGTGTCTGAAAATATGCAACGGGCATGCCCGTGTACACTAAAAACATGGCCAGAACCCCGTGCCCCCTGGGGCTATGGCTAGCTGAACACTAGGCCTGGCCTTGTATTTCCATTATGTCGACAGTGCTATGGACATAATGGAAGGACTATCTACTGCAGTGCAAAAGGTAGGCATTCTATTAGTCAGTAACGCTTTAGATCTAAAAGAAGGACTATCGTACGCGTCTCTGAAGATCAACCTTCCGTCATGACCTCCCGCTGATTCATGGTGCTGGTTGGGGGCCATACTGGGAGTTGTAAGTGAGGGGGGGCTAAAAAGCTTATGCATAGCTCTTGGGTAGAATGCCTTCCCCTCCTAAAGAACAATAATTTACATAAATAATGTAATTTTGGGGGTCAGGGATGACTAGTGTGGGCGAAAGATTGAGCCTCGAATATTCATGAATCGTCACGAATTTGAGGTGCCACCAAGTGGGTCAATTTAAAAACAATTGCTGGACCCCCAAAAGACCACACCCTGTGTACACGACACACAAGGGTTCCCTTTCATGTAGAAGCCGTTGACTGTGTGACATATGGGACCTGGTCGGCAGGCCCTGAATGCGCTCTTCCCTGTATGTACGAGAAGGCCACGTGCCGTATATGCTGCATACAGAACTTAAATATAGGGGATAGATCGCCTATACTTTTTGGCTCTATCAGCATTTCTTACCACCTAGTGTCATGCGTTAATTTGTTAACTGATATCTGGCCTTCTTCCACTCGAGTTTTGAGAACAAATCTGTCTGCCTGGTAGAGCAGCCTTATCTCTGTAAATAGTGCTCTTTACACACGTGTAATCTCAGGTACACAGTCCAGGGCAGGTGAATGGGATACCGGATTATTTACTCAGGGCGGATGTGTGCACTGCTGCTCCTACGCTGTGTGTTCAGGCGTGTGTTTATGTACAGTCCGTCATCTGTGTTCATGCCTTCTGTCCAGCCTCCACTGTGTGCATTTACCCTCTACAGCCACCGTTGTATATATTCTATTCTTTGAGATTTATAAACTTCCCAGCTCTATTGGACTGGTTGGAATGAGTAAATTAGCACACTGGACATTCACAAGCGTAGGTGTATATTCTGTAAATCTTATATGTATGTACTCTATGGTCACGCTTGCATGTACTCTGTACAGTCACAGCTGCATTTACGTTCTCTGTATAGTCACAGTTCTACATGTTCTGTCCAATCACAGCTTTACAGATGTGCTCTGGACAGTCACAAGGGTATATCTGTACTCTGTACTGTTAAACAGAGCGAAAACCCACCAGACCATAATGTCTTTATTCATTTTTAGGTCGAGCCTAAAGGCAGCGCGCATGCGCTGTGGGGCATGCTGTAATAGGGTATGCACTGGAAGCACATCCCACTCTCCGCCGATATTTGTCATTGGCTTGTGTCATTTCCCTTCATAAATTCTGGCTTCTGATTCGTTCGTAGGCTTGTTAGTCCTTCCTTGGTACCGCCATGTCTGCATTTTTAACCTCCCATAATGGTTGGACCTTTTACTTGGCTTGTTACACGGACTGCATTATATGTTGGTGAGCACTATTTTGTTTATTGACTATGGGCACAAACAATGGCAGCTGCTTTTTTTTTGTATTTGCGGCGCACCCACCGCTTTTCGTATAGAGCGCTATACCTCTCTAACTTTTAAAACGACTGCTCCCTACCCCCACAGCACTCACTGCAAAATGGCAAAAAAAAAATTATTACTACTACTTTTTAGAAGAACGCGGCGTCCACTTCAGGGACACCGCGCATTCCTTCACATTTTGTTTTTTTTGTTTTTTATTTGCATGCGGAGCGTGGCGCTGCTGTTGGGACACCGCACTCCGTTTCTTTTTTTTTTAAACTATAATGTTGAGCGTGGCATCTGCTTCAGAGACCCCGCGCTCGGTTTCTTTTTTTTTTCTTTTTGAAACTTTAACGGTGAGCGTGGTACCCACTTCAAGGACACTGCAATTTTTCTTTTTTGTTGTTGTTGTTTTTACTTTATTAGTGAGCGTGGCGCCCGCTTCAGTGACACCGCGCTCTACAATACAATAGGTCTTGCCTTTGCTAAAGTTTGACCTATTGGTATTGGAAATGACAATACCTTTTAATATTATAAAAAGGCATTGCCATTTACAATGCTAATAGGTCAAAATCTCGCTATTGTTAGACCTATTGCATTGTAAATGCTTGTTGTTTCTATGTGATAGAACAAAAACGCCTATGTATCTGTTTCCTATCTATACATATATATACCAAAATAATTTGCTACAAACTAATTAAAAACACAGAGTATACCATTCACCTATTATGAAAAACAGTCAATTGTGTACATTACCCACGTTCTTCCCCCGTATTAGTCGAGATCGCACAAGTAATCCTATCTTCACCCTCATTTCCTCCCTCACATATTGAAAGAATGCTCCCTGAAGAAACATTGAAACTCTGGTATGTTCACTTCCCAATTTTTGGATAGATCCATGCTAGAAGTCTCCTTCCAATGGACCAATAGAAAGTTCCAACAAGCGTTTCGGTGCAGAAAGCCAATCAAAGGACCACCTTCTTCAGGACTCATAAAATACTGCTTCCTTGAGGAGAGGGAAAGGGGGCGCCATAGACAGATTAAGATCAAAACTCAGAATGATTGATTCTTCTGTTAGTACTTTACATGGCAATGTAGTACCATGGCTTGAAAGTATCTCAGAACTGGAGCTGGAAGAGGTCACTGTCAACACCTTCTGGATATAAACCACATTATGGCCCTGGCCACTGAGTTTAGTGGAGACTCTTCAACATCCAACATGTGGGACTCCAAATGAGATGCTCCTTTCAGTGCATATCTCGGGATATACAGTTCTCCTGCTCGCTGATGTGGCCAATACATGATCTGTCGATCTTGCATCACGATCATATATCGACATAATCGCAAAGCACAAGCCAAACGACCCACATGGTAATCTACATAGCAGCCGCCACCCATCCAGCTCTACAACCAATCATTGTGTCAGACACACATTCTGTAATCTGTACCAGAACCACTCCTGCACCATTGAGGATCCCACGTCAGAACCAGATTGGATTTGCTCTGTGCTTGAAACATCTAAACCAGGATTGGAAGATACCAGACTCTGCTAGCGCTGCAAGACCATGCGAGTAGTCGATTGTGAGCTATAAAATACAATCAAGTGGCCTACCAGCAGTTTTCGAATGAATGAATGAATGAATGAAATGTGTATTCAGCCCAAAGAATGAATGTCATTGGCTATGTAGGTACTGTGTCATTTAGCCGTTAGATGAGGTTATCCGGCATGTGAATGGTGCCCCCTGCTGAGCCAGTGAGTGCCCAGCATGCAATAGGATAAAGGCGAAAGAACAGTCGGGTGCAGTATGCAGGGCATGAGGGGTGGGCAATGTTAAGTCACTTAGGACAGGTTAGTTCTTGGTAGCGTTCTAAAGACTAGCAGATTACTGATGCAGGGTAGGGGTGAGTTCACGGTTGACAGACGGGCGCCATGAAGTGACGCATGTGGGTGTGGCCAATCTGTGCTATGGGGTGGCCAATCTGTGCTATGCAGGGTGGCTGTGATTAACCCCTTGGAGTCTGGCCAGCTCAGAGTCTTGCAGCCTCCACAGATTCCTTGTCGTGGAGTGTTGGGTTGGTGAAGCCGTGGGAGCACCAGGGCTTGGTTTGGCTTGCTTCGGGGGAGGTTTGCAGGGGGGGGGGGTGCTCGCAAGCGAAGCTTTCCCAGGAGACGAAGGTGCCACAGCGTCACCCTCTGACTTCTTTCAGGTGGTGTTTGACCAAGAGCGGGAAGTCAGCCATGACTCCCACAGTGGTCATCTGGGGTTGGTGTCTCAAGTGTGCATGAGTGGGCCTCAGGCTCACCGTAGTAGCTTGTGTTTGCATTGATGGGCTCAGCACCTGTCGGCTGGAATTGTGCTGTGATGTCCTTGAGGTATGACCAAATGGCAGGCATCCACTCTCAGGTGTGGCCGAGGCCTGTGGCCAGCAGCTGTACTTAAAATAAATATATAAAGTAATGGCAGGCACTATGCCTGAACAGCATGGGAGAAATTGGAAATAAAACCACTGCAACTTTCAAGAAGCCCTTGTGAATTGTGTATTTTAAGCGTGAAGAGGTCCGTGCCAGGGAGGTCCCACCGGGAAAGCGATGTGCCAGGAGTGTGTTCGAGTGATATGTGTGTATATATATATATATATATATATATATATATATATATATATATATATCGATCAAAATCTCTGGCTAACACCAAACTTAAAAATAATATCATGAAGCCCCACTTTAGATAACTGGAAGTAAACATCCTACAACAGCTGTCCTTAACTTTTCGACTTCTGTGGCCCCCATTGAATCACTACTGAAAGCTGGGTCCCCCCACCCAGTGCCTAATTTGTGCCGGTGTTTGCGGTGCCCGGCACCAGCATTTAATTGCCTATATCGGTGCTTGTGACAGTCTGCCACAAGGTGGTGCTATCTGGCTAATTTAGAGATGACCACAACAACAGTTCATTATGAATTCAATATACATTAAAATGACTATTATCTGCTGCTCAAGCGATTGTTATAGCTTTGGGGGCATGAAATAGTCTGAATTGTCACACTTGTAGGAGTAAGATGGTTAGTAGTTGTGTTGCTACTATAATTGGCAGCATAGCAGAGGTGATGTATGGTGCAAGCTGCAGTGGCCTCCCGACAAGAGCCCTGGCACCTATTTTTGTTGTTTTTGTTTTACAAATTAAGCATTGCCCTCACCTAAACAATTTATACAACTTGAACCTCAAACACTACAGAAAAACAGAGAAGCAAGCATACATCAAACCAGTAAACCAGTTCTGAAATATTTTATTTTGTTCACAAACCCAAAAATGCGAAAATCAAACTTTTAATGGGAAGGTTGAATCTTTCAAAAAGTACTTTAAAAAAAAAAAAAGATGAAGTGATATGTTGGGCTTTAGCAATTAACGTTGTCTTTTTTGTTCTAATGCATGCAGTTTGGTCGGTGCATATCAGTGCTTCAATTGAGGCCTCCAAACATCCCTATTAAATTCTGTCTGCTGCTCCGAGATGATACCCGCCTACTTTTTAGCCTGCATGTGGCAAATGCCTTCTAATTTACAGGGTGTCCTAAAACTTTGAATTTTGTTTTTTTATGTATAATCCTTTATTAATCCGTTAATATTATTTCATTTTAAATACAGTCACGGACCCCCCACTGAGACGCGTCTAGGTCTCCCCGGAGTCCATGGACCACAGGTTAAGAACCACTGTCTAAGAAATATAAATTGAATGAAAAGGGATGGAGGATTATTAATTTATAAAAGCCCATGTTGCACCACACCAATAAGAATAAAAACACAGAGGGAAAAAGATTTAACCCCTTCGTTGCATCGAACGGCCAGGGGCCATCTGACGCACCAGTGCTCATGTGCGTGGGACGGCCGCCCTAGCACATGGCACAGGGAATCCATACCTCTGGTGCGGGCACCAGATGGATTCACTTTCACCCTCAACAGCCTTGGGAGCGGGGAAGACCTTCCCCAGCTCCCGAGGCTGCAGCTTTGGTTTCTCTGAAATGACGATCAGCGCGCACACCACGCTGACGTCATTTCAGTGAAAACAAAACTGCAATGAGCAAAGTGGCTTATTTCAGTTTCGCTTTCTACGTGCTCAGGGGGCTATCTCAGCACCCTGAGCCCGTAGAAAGACGGGAGAGGTGTCGTTGGAAAGGGGAGAATCTAGCCACCAGGGAGGGGGAGCGGCCCCTTGGGCAAGGGCCTTTGCTCCCACCCAAAAAATTGGGTACATTCAGTCTTTCTGCCCCCCTGGGGGGCAGTAGCGCCCAATCTGCCACGGGGGGCAGAAAGCCCACTAGACACAGGGGTTTTTTTCCCAGATGAATTTAGGGGTGGAGGTTGCCCAAGATGGGCGTGCCAATGTCCCCACCACACAAAATTCCACCAAAGAAATATGAGGATTTTTTTTTTTTTTTTACACCGTTTTAGGTTTGCAAGAGATTCTGGGTAACAGAACCTAGTGAGAGCCAGTCAAGTCACCCCATCCTGGATTCTCCTGGGTGTCTAGTTTTCAAAAATGTATGTTTGCTTGGTTTCCCTAGGTGCCGGCAGATCTAGGGTTCAAAAACTACAGCTAGGCACTTTGTCAAAAAAGGGTCATTTTTCACTGCAAAATTGTGGTATGTCCACATTGCATTTTGGGCCGTTTCCTGTCACAGGCACTAGGCCTACCCGGACAAGTGTGGTACAATTTTTATTGGGAGACTTAGGGTAATACAGAATTGTAGAGCAAATGCTATTACCTATTGACTTTCAATGCATTCATGCCTTCCAAATGAAAGACAATGTGTAAAAAAGAAATCACTTTGAAAAATATCCTATAATTCTCATGCTAATATGGGTACTCACAATTTCAGAAATGTGCAAATAGCTACTGTTTTTAAACTCTATATTTTGTTCCAATTTCAGAAATACATAGGTGTCTTTCATCCCGATTTTTCACTGTATATATTTTCTAATTGAAGTGCTATATACCAGGTACATAATAAAAAACCATTGCAAGACGCTGTTCAGTTATTGGCTTTGGGTTTTCCGGGTTCTTGGTGACCCTAAAAGTCCTATATATCCCCACAACCAAAAAGGTCCAGTGGAAGTAACGGTATAATGTTTCAAACATCTGTCATAATTAGAAGTTGTTACAGATGAAAACTTTGGCACAAATGGCTATTTTTTCAACTCATGTTAAATTTTTCCTATTTTCAACTGTTAGTTTCTATAAAGAAACCTTGAAGGATCTACACAAATGACCCCATGCCTTATTTAGAATTGTATCTACTTTTCTAAAAATGTATAGCTTTCCAGGATCCATAATTGCTTTCATACCCATTTCTACAATTAACTGGAAGAAGGTTGAAAGCACAAAAATAGCAAAAATAGGCTATGCCACAGTAAAATATCAAAACTGTGTTAAAAAATGTTGGTTGTCTGACAAAAGTCTCTTAGTCCGTGAAAGCTAGGAAAATTGTGATTTCAGCTCCATAAACCCTTTGTTGATAACATTTGCAGGGGGAAAAACAGACTCTTTTATTTGCAGCACTTTTTCCCCATTTAAAAAAATATATATATGTAACTGTATTTTGGCTAATTTCTGGGTCCCCTCCAGGGGATCCACAAACCTTGGGTACATTTAGAATGCCATGATGTTGGAAGAAAAGGACGCAAATTTGGCGTGGATACCTTATGTGGTCAAAAAGTTACAGGGGCCTAAGCGCTAATTACTTAAAATGGCCACAAAAAGGCTTAGCACAGAGGGAAAAAGGCCTAGCGGCGAAAGGGTTATGGGTAGAATGGACAGACGTTCCCAGAAAAAGTCAGGTTTGCTGACTTGGGCGCCAGGTTTGCTGACCTGGTCGCCAGCGCAGCTGTGCATGTGTTTCCCGGAAGGGGTGCAGTTCTCGCGTTGCTTAATCAAGCACGGACACATATGTGACCCAGAGTTCAGCCTGTTGTAGAGCAGGGCGTGGATCTTTAGTTGGGTTGCATGACTCAAGCATTGTTTCGGACCAGGCCAGATGTACTGATCCGATTCTCCAAGCACCACAGAAAAACTGGAAATGTATGCATCACAGAATCCCTCCCTCAGTTGGAGTAGATTTCTTACTTTGAGGTTTCTCAAAAAATCCTAGTAGTGCAAAAAGCCTGGATTTTTCATGCTTGTTCCTGCCGCGCATATTCCTAAGGATTTGCTGCAGACAAATCTTTTGTACTAGGTGTGGTGGTAACCTGGGCATTTGCACATGTAACCTTTGTTTCTTTTTCCTCTACATGGAAAATGTTTCCGTGTGTAGGTCTGGCTCCCCCAGCACCTCCAAAACCTATGGAAGTGTTAGGGGCTTTTTTGACCAATTTGCACACGTAGTCCCTTATGTTTATGGGTAAATATAGGCGTGGGTCTGTGGGATGGACACAATTCCTTGGGGTGTTGATAAATCCGGATAAACGTATGGGTATGTGGGTGTTCTCCACGTTTCCCTCTATTTCTCGCCCCTGCACCCAGAAGAGCCACCAACAAAGGGGCTGCACAGGGCCAAACACAGCAGATGTGACGCGCACAGCAGGTGGTGTACAAACTCACACCACATGAAGGAGAAGCAGGACGCAGCTCTCACCATCCTCCATTTGTCACCAGCTATGAACCTGCACCCTACATTTCCACAGGTTCCTTGAGGTGATCTAGTTCTTACTTTACACTGCAGAAGAAACCTAACCGCCAGCTTCCGCATGACTTTAAATGTAAAACCTTTAGAGCTAAGACTCTATTGGCTGTCTTCTGCATACCCTAGACGAGGCCTCAGTGCTACTGGGTGGTCGGTAAGAGGCTAGCTTGTGCGTTGTGTAGGCCTGGGCAGAGTTCAAACAGTTTTATTTCACAGAACTCTGTGAAGTGCCAGAAAAACTCTACCTCGCTCCCCGGAGTTCCGCCAGTGACAAAGTCCAAGTCGGTCTGTTCGTATTGATTTTTGAGTTTGTCCTGCGCTGTAAAATCCGGGTGAACAACACTTTGCGTCGGGCCATACAGCTTTGTACTTTCTGCCGCTCAAGTAGACATTCTACTCTACGGGAGAGGTGTGGCGCCGCGGCCAGGGCGTCTGACGCTGGAATCTGGGGATTAGGGTTCGATCCCCGGCTCCGGCGGCAGGTTAGCCCTGCACCATGTGACTCTGGGCAATAGCTCGCTTAATCTTCCCGACGGCCCCCAGTGTCTAGAGACCCTTACGGGTGATTGTGCGCTTTACAAATGTGGATTATTATTATTATTTATTACTCAAGCTGAATCTTCCTTAACGCGAGCAGCAGATTTCTTAATGCAAGCGGTCACGAACTGCTGCGACCACCCGCGTTTGAGAAATCTCACCCGGAGGAGGTCTAGTGCGCAATTTTTTCTCTTGAGCGCTCACTAACTTAACGTTGCCGAGAGAAAAAACTCTTTGCCCACCGCATGTGTTGTGATTGGTTGGTACATGGTAGGTCTATAGAGCGTCCTGTGTGAGGTTCGGAGGGATGCTCAGCGTGGGTGATGGAGTTCTTATTGCTGCACTCACGCATGGAAGGTGGTAGACAAGTGTAGGACGGATTGAGCCTGCTTCCACATACAACCATAAGTCTTTAACCAGACCCTTACACCATCAGGTAATCTGTCTGGGAACAGCCAGGTTGTGAGAAGTAGTTATTGATTCAGCTGCAGCCTGCTCAAGACACATGATCGGAAATTAAATACAGGTGATGAGGACAGACGCGCCGCTTCGATCAAAATAAAACCCTGTGCTTTTACAGCTGTGGGGTATGATCAGCATCATTATGGCCATGAAAGAAATATAAGCAATGTGATGTGTACTGTATTCTAAAGTCATGCATACAGCTCTTCTTTTAATGAGGTGGAGAAGTGCATAAGAGGACCGGTCACACGCGACTCTGACATTGCACTTGGTTGGAAGAGCGTGTTGTTTAGGTAGGAAGTGCTTTGGTTGTGTGTGATGACCAGAGTTGTGCTTTTATGTCCTTTGGTGCTGCACTTTAGGGTACCGAGATGAAATCGAATGCTTAAGCATAGCTGCCTGTGGTTGGTGGAGCGTGGTTCGCGTGTGTGGCCAGTGTGGGAATGGCCTCGGCTTTGTGCGTGGTGAGCATTGGCTTACATGTATTGTGTTGCTGCGATTCTGAAGCTGTGCCTCTGCATGGACTCCATCCAGGAGGGTGAGATAGTTGTGTGTGTGATCATATCCACCATCAGCATGTGGAAGGCTTGGTTCTGGCTCTTGGATGGTCGCGGTCCAGAGTCCTCTCCGCTGCTTGTCCTCCTTGAGTGGTAGATCCGTTTTGGATCTGTTAGTTCAGATTTCAACGGCACTTGCCATCTTTGCTTTGGTTTCACAGAGCGTTCTCTATCTGGAAGCCCATGTGTGGTGATCTGGGCAGGGCATTAATTAAGCTGGAAGAACCATCATCTGATGGTGTTTGTTTTCTTTTTTTTATGTATTAAATCTTTTTATTATAACAAGAAACCAGAGGAAATGGTCTACATACTCGCACATTAGTTTACATGATGTACTAGGAGTCGCACAGGAAATATAGCATTACATCAGTTACATGACCTTGCATCGCATTTGAAGTCTATCTCGGGTTATGCCTCCAGCTGCGAGCTGCGAGCCTGGGGTGGTTCACAGATGTATCCTCTGTATTCATTTCATTTGTCCCATATCTCCCCCCATTTTCTGGGGCATCCCCGGGCAGTGTACACAGTCTTTTCTTGAATCATGTACCAGTCCATGTCTCGTTTCCACTCCGTACGTTTTGGAGGTGTCACCGCTCCCCAGTACCTTTCAATGTTACGCTTAACCACCATCTGACCAAGTGTCACCCAGAGCTTCCCTCTCTCCGAAAGGTCTGTTGGCTCCCATATATTCAATATGCAGCGTTTCGCCTCTGGACGCAGTTCCATTCCCCAAACATCCTTCATACATCGGACCACTTTCACCCAGTATGATTGTAGTGTCTGACATTCCCATATCATGTGAAAGAAGGAGCCAGCCATTCCACAGCCCCTCCGGCACCCATCATCCTCACTCCTGCCCATCCTCTTTAGCCTGGTGCTGGAAATGTATGCCCTGTGAAGAATTTTAAGTTGGATGAGCCTCAGTCTGGACGAGATAGCCACCTCTTTCGGGGAAGCGAGTGCACATCGCCACTCCTCCTCATCTATCTCCAGACCATCAGCCTCCCACTTCCCTTTCAGGCCCAGAAGTAAGTCAGGTAAGTTGTTAATGAGCTTCTTGTATGTGAGTGAAATTGCGTGTTCCTGTATGTGGCCGTCTAGTAGTCTGTCCTCCAGGGGGGAAACCGGGGGGGGCACTGTACCATGCGGAATGTTCTTTTGGAGTGAGTGTCGGACTTGTAGATACCTAAAGTATTCCATGGTGGCGAGTTTAAATGTGTTTTGTAGGTATTCGAAGGTTTTCACCCCTTTGGCATCCCATAGATCCTTCACCTGCGAAATACCAATTAGGTCCCAGTTGCGGAACCCCTTGGTGTGGCCCAGCAGGCCCAGGCGCTCAGAGACCCAGAGAGGGGTGGCCATGGTAAGGGTATTGTGCCAGCCCATGGTGCGTTGGACTGAATGCCATAGTTGTACCGAGTGAAGGGTCGGCCCTGTGAGTGCATGTCTGGCAGGCTTGGAATAGAGTGCCGCTTCGTAGTTCCCTCCCGGCAAGAGCCACCTGTCCATGCCATATACCGGATCATTACCGTCACAGTAGGTACCTTGATTGATGGCCGAGAGATGAGCAGCCCAGTAGTATCTACAGATATCTGGTAGGGCTATCCCCCATCGTACACCCTAGTGTCAATTTCTGAAAAGCAATGCGGGGCGTACCGGACCAAAGAAGGTCCCACTGTGCCGCCTCAATGGCCGCGATGTAGGAAGACGGCACCAAATCAGGGTAATTTTGTAAGGCATAAAGAAACCGAGGCAGTGCCATCATTTTGAACAAAGCCGCCCGGCCCAACAGGGAGACCGGGAGCTTTTTCCAGGTGCCATCATCCCGCGTAAGCCGCTGCAGGGGAGGGGTCAGGTTCCTATCGTACATCAATGTCTTGTCTTTGGATATAAAGAGGCCCAAATATGTGAAGCCTTCAGTGACCACCTTGATGGGACATCCGCGTGGAAGCGTGGGGTTGGCCACCATGCAGAACGTAAAGGTTGGACTTGCTCCAGTTGATGCTGTATCCGGAGTTCTTCCCAAAATTAGTAAAGATATCTAGTGCTCCGATGAGAGACCTCCGGGGCCGGTTGAGGTAAAGGAGGATATCGTCGGCATACAACGAAATTTTGTCCTCCCAGCCGTCCGCCCAGCAAATTCCTTTCAGGAAAACATCTTGCCTGATCCAGGCGGCAAGTGGCTCGAGTGCAAGAGCAAACAGGAGAGGCGAAAGAGGGCATCCCTGTCATGTCCCCCTCTCAAGGGGAAAAGCCTCCGAGACCTTGTTATTAACTACCACTTGGGAGAGTGGGTCCGCATAGAGGAGCCGCACCCAAGAAATAAAACTGGGGCCGAACCCCAGTTTGTGAAGAACTGCCATCAAGTACGGCCATTCAAGGGTGTCGGAAGGCCATTGCTGCATCAAGAGATACAACCACCGCGTCCTCACTCAACGTATGAACTCTCCCCAACACTCCGTTTAGTCGGCGGAGATTCAGAGCCGTGTTGCGGTGGGGCATGAATCCAGATTGATCCGGGTGGACCAACGTATTAAGGACCGGCTTGAGTCTATTTGCCAGGATGATTTTAGCTAATATCTTTGGTTCAGCATTTAGCAGGGAGATGGGCCTGTATGACGCACACAGCTCCTTGGGCTTACCCTCTTTAGGAATTGCCACAATCGTAGCCAGTCTTTGGTCGCGAGGCAGCAACCCTCTGGACTTACTTTCCTCGAACATCCTCTTAAGATAGGGGTTGATCCCATCCGGTTTGAGCTTGAAGAGCTCAATCGGAAGGCCGTTAGGCCCAAGCGCCTTCCCGGGACGAAGATCCCCTATAGCTTGCTCCACCTCCGTCGTTGTGAGTGGCGCCTCCGGGGTTTGTTTTCTTAATGTTTGGTTTTGTGTAATTAGTGAATTGTTTGTTTGTTCAATGTAGTCAAGTTTCAAAATGGTTTGTGTGAGTCAGTATGAAAGTAAAATGAGTTTGACCCAGGAACATGTGTGTGGTGTTTTAAGAGTTTAATTGAGTGTGCTGAAGAACTTCTTCGTTTTCTTTGGTATTGGGATGGGGTAGGTGTTTTGACAGGAGTGTGGTGTTTCTTGTGTGTGCATCAGAATCCAGGTCTTACGATCTGCGAAGTCACTCGCACACCTGTCCGTATGATCTGTGTAGTCACTCACAAACCTGTCCGTACGATCTGTGAAGTCACTCACACACCTGTCCGTATGATCTGTGAAGTCACTCACACACCTGTCCGTACGATCTGTGAAGTCACTCGCACACCTGTCTGTATGATGTGCAATGTCACTCATACACCTGTCTATACGATGTGCAACGTCCATCACCACCTCTTTTTGTACCTCTCTGATCAATATCCCAGCAGAATGGAAAGAATAAGCTTGTCAACAAGAAAAACTCCATATTCCTCACAACTCTAAATTAGCACTAATCAGAATTATTAGCAAACATTTTACTTGTCCCTGGACATTATTCGGACATCGAATGGTCGGGAGCGTCTGACGCTGTGGCCGCCGTTCCTACAGGTCATAGCAACACAAGACTTCTGGCGTAATTCTCACTCGGCGTTTTAACCTCAAGATGGCGCCTGTGAAGAAACGGACCTGCTTTTTGAATGCCTCGCAGCAGATCCATGGGAACTTTTACCGAACTACCTACCCCCTACCCCTCCCCGCTCTGCTCCTCTCCTCTTTTCTGCTACTAACCTTTGCCCTCACCTGTCCTTGCCCTAGTCCCCACCCTGTTTACCTGTGAATTTTCCGCGTCATTTGAGAGCTAGCTATTTTGTCTGATGCCTGATGGAGCTACTTGGTTTAGCTATAGGGGAGACAGGCAGAGGATTCCCTCCTTGGACGTCACCTACCCAGTCGGTCTTTAGCCATACCTCCTTTTGTCTCTTCCCGCTTCCTCCCTCTATTCATATCTCTCCTTCTCTCCTCTATCAATGTATTGAGACTGAACTATTTTGTCTGATGCCCGATGGAGCTACCTGGTTTAGTTATAGGGGAGATGGGCCGTGGATTCCCTCCTTGGTCGTCACCTACCCAGTCGGCCTTTATACAGATTTCATTTAGTCTCTCCTTTTTGTCTCATCCCTTATCCTCCCTTTCTCACCTTCCCTCCATGTTTCCCATTGAGATCTAGCTATTTGGCCAAAGCCCGGTGGAGCTACCTGATAGCTATAGAGGAGATGGGTTTTGGGATTTCCCCCTCGACCGTCACCTACCCAGCCGGTCTTTGGGCAGACTGTCCTTCGTCTTTCTGCCGTATCTCCCTCCCATCCTGTTTTTCTGCGAACCTCTTCCCTCGACACTTCAGACCGAACTACTTTGTTTGATGCCTAATGGAGCTACCTGGTTTAGCTATAGGGGAGATGGACCGTGGATTCCCTCCTTGGTCGTCACCTACCCAGTCGGTCTTTAGACAGACTTCCTCTCGTCTCTACGGTTGTCTCTTCCCTTATCCTCACTTTCTCACCTCCCCTACCCCCCACTTCTTTTCTCTCTCTTTTCTCTCCTCTCCTAATGTATTGCTGATTGTTTGATGTAATGTGTAATTGTTGATCTTTTTCTGTTATACTGTTAAACCACATTGATGCACTTCCTTTTGTCCCTCCTGTCGTCTCCTCCTGCATCCTCCCTCTATTTATGTCTCTCCTTCTCCCCTCTCTCAATGTATTGAGACTGAACTTTTTTGTCTGATGCCCGATGGAGCTACCTGGTTTAGCTATAGGGGAGATGGGCCGTGGATTCCCTCCTTGGTCATCACCTACCCAGTCTGTCTTTTGACAGACTTCTTTTCGTCTCTCTGTATTGTCTCTTCCCTTATCCTCCCTTTCTCACCTCCCCTGCCCCCTCCACTACTTTTCTCTCTCCTTTCTCTCCTCTCCTAATTGTATTGCCTATTTTTATGGGATTTATTGTGTAATTGTTAAACTTTTTCTGTTACATTGTTGATTCTCATGTAAAGCGCTCTGATACCTCCGGGTCTAGCTAGCGCTATATAAAACTATTTAAATAAATAAAAATAAATTAACTTGTACACGTGTTCTTGCTATCTCTGAAGTCACTTGTACACCTGTCTGTACGATGTGCAACGTCACTTGTACACCTGTCTGTACTATCTACGAAGTCACGTGTACACCTGTCTGTTCGATCTATGACATCACTCATACACCAGCCAAAACGATCTGTAAAGTCACTCGTACACCTGTCCATATGATCTGCAATGTCACTCACCCTTATGATCTGTGAAGTCACTCGTACACCTGTCTGTACGATCTGCAGTCACTCACCCGTATGATCTGTGAAGTCACTCGTACTCCTGTCCGTACGATCTGCAAAGTCACTCACCCGTATGATCTGTGAAGTCACTCACACCTGTCCATATGATCTGTAAAGTCACTCTCACACCTGTCCATATGATCTGCAAAGTTACTCACCCATATGATCTGTGAAGTCATCCGTACACCTGTCCATATGGTCTGCAAAGTCACTCACCCGTATGATCTGTGAAGTCACTCACACCTGAACATATGATCTGTAAAGTCACTCACACCTGTCCATATGATCTGCAAAGTCACTCACCCGTCCGTATGATCTGTGAAGTCACTCTCACACCTGTCCATAGGATCTGCAAAGTCACTCACCCGTATGATCTGTCAAGTCACTCTCACACCTGTCCATATGATCTGTAAAGTCACTCTCACACCTGTCCATATGATCTGCAAAGTCACTCACTCGTATGATCTGTGAAGTCACTCACCCGTATGATCTGTGAAGTCACTCTCACACCTGTCCATATGATCTGCAAAGTCACTCACCCGTCCGTATGATCTGTGAAGTCACTCTCACACCTGTCCATATGATCTGTAAAGTCACTCTCACACCTGTCCATATGATCTGCAAAGTCACTCACTCGTATGATCTGTGAAGTCACTCGCACACCTGTCCGTACGATCTGCAAAGTCACTCACCCGTATGATCTGTGAAGTCACTCACCCGTATGATCTGTGAAGTCACTCTCACACCTGTCCATAGGATCTGCAAAGTCACTCACCCGTCCGTATGATCTGTGAAGTCACTCTCACACCTGTCCATATGATCTGTAAAGTCACTCTCACACCTGTCCATATGATCTGCAAAGTCACTCACCCGTCCGTATGATCTGTGAAGTCACTCTCACACCTGTCCATAGGATCTGCAAAGTCACTCACCCGTATGATCTGTGAAGTCCCTCTCACACCTGTCCATATGATCTGTAAAGTCACTCTCATACCTGTCCATATGATCTGCAAAGTCACTCACTCGTATGATCTGTGAAGTCACTCACACACCTGTCCGTACGATCTGCAAAGTCACTCACCCGTATGATCTGTGAAGTCACTCACCCGTATGATCTGTGAAGTCACTCTCACACCTGTCCATAGGATCTGCAAAGTCACTCACCCGTATGATCTGTGAAGTCACTCTCACACCTGTCCATATGATCTGTAAAGTCACTCTCACACCTGTCCATATGATCTGCAAAGTCACTCACCCGTATGATCTGTGAAGTCACTCGCACACCTGTCCGTACGATATGCAAAGTCACTCACCCGTATGATCTGTGAAGTCACTCACCCGTATGATCTGTGAAGTCACTCACCCGTATGATCTGTGAAGTCACTCACCCGTATGATCTGTGAAGTCACTCTCACACCTGTCCATAGGATCTGCA
Organism: Lissotriton helveticus; assembly: GCF_964261635.1. Taxonomy (NCBI): domain Eukaryota; kingdom Metazoa; phylum Chordata; class Amphibia; order Caudata; family Salamandridae; genus Lissotriton; species Lissotriton helveticus. The sequence goes on along the minus strand of NC_136073.1, from coordinate 65,956,648 downwards.
AAGTCACTCACCCGTATGATCTGTGAAGTCACTCTCACACCTGTCCATATGATCTGTAAAGTCACTCTCACACCTGTCCATATGATCTGCAAAGTCACTCACCCATATGATCTGTGAAGTCACTCGCACACCTGTCCGTACGATCTGCAAAGTCACTCACCCCTATGATCTGTGAAGTCACTCGTACACCTGTCCATATGATCTGCAAAGTCACTCACCCGTATGGTCTGTGAAGTCACTCGCACACCTGTCCGTACGATCTGCAAAGTCACTCACCCCTATGATCTGTGAAGCCACTCGTACACCTGTCCATATGATCTGCAAAGTCACTCACCCGTATGGTCTGTGAAGTCACTCGCACACCTGTCCGTACGATCTGCAAAGTCACTCACCCCTATGATCTGTGAAGCCACTCGTACACCTGTCCATATGATCTGCAAAGTCACTCACCCGTATGATCTGTGAAGTCACTCGTACACCTGTCCGTACGATCTGCAAAGTCACTCACCCGTATGACATGTGAAGTCACTCGTACACCTGAAAGAATTTCTGGCTGTGAGCCAGTTGTTGATGCTGCTTGAGACACAAAGCTGTTCTAGTTTTTAGGCAAGTTTGAGATTTCTAGACAGATGGGTCCTGTGGAATGCTAGGATTGCAGGGGAAGAGTCCAGAACATGTTGGGCTTTAGCACTGTAGACGTCTTGATCTGTTGGGGGGGTCTCTCGATCTCCTCCTGTGCCACTCAGGCTTCCGTCACCACTGGTGCGTGGAATGGAAAAACTGAAGTGCAGGCACTTTATGCCAGAGGACCTATTTCCTTCTCAGAAAATCTCAAATTAAAGAAGTGCAGGTAATCCACGCCAACAGGTTCTGCCATTTTAAGCACCGGTCACCTCTTCATGCGAGAAGAGGAATTAATAATCCCCTGGTATGAAAAATGACGAGGACGTTGCAGGGTGTTCCTCATTCTGCTTCCACTCTTTGTGCATTCTTTGGCCCAGGTAGCACCCCCAAACAGTCACAGGCATTACTCTTTGTCAGTACTTCCCTGCTCCTGGCATTTCACCCAGAAATATTAACCACTCCTTGAGTGGCCACCATAAACCAGCCTGTCTCTAGGAGCTGGGCAGACAAGTTTGCTATGAAAGAGATCCATAGACACAGCAACAAAAAAGTAGGAGCCAGGAGGCTGATTAGCATCTGTGTGCATCCTACGACTGTCCGCCTACCACCCAGATCGACCCATCATTATCCATCCACTTACCACCCGTCCGCGTCCTCTAAGTAACCGCAGTCCGAGTTCATACCGGTTGCTGATCGCTATTTCTGTTTCGATATCCTGGCCATAGTATTCCTTGCTCACTAGTAAACCACGGTCATGTATGTTGATGAGCTATGACATGTCTGAAGGACAGCATGTGGGCACTTTCTAAAATGGAGACACTACAGCACAGTTTAGTGGTGGTGATTTTAACAATGCAGTGAATCCACGACATCGACATACCATCAGGTATATACCATTGCAGCGACACAAACCACATTGAATTCATGACAACTGCATACCAGTAGGTAGACACCACTGCATCGACATTCACCACATCAAATCCACTACAACATACCATTACATAGATACCATTGTATTCACACTGACCACAGTGAATCGGCTACACAGACATGCCATTATGTAGATGCCATTGCATCACCACTCACCACTCACCACTCGCCACATCAAACCACTGCAACAATATTCTATTCCATAGCCACCATTGCATCACTACTCCCCACATTGAATCAGCTACACTGACCTACCATTACATAGGCATCACTGCATCAACACTCACCACATAGACACTTTTGCATCAATGCCTTGAATGCACTACATCAAAATTGCATTAGGTAGACACCATTCCAATGACGTTCACCACATCAAATCCACTACACTGATATTCGATTACATAGACACCCTTGTATTGATGTTCACCACATGGAATCCAACACATCAACATACTACTACGTAGACACCATTGCATCGACACCCACTACATCAAATCCACATATTGATATTCCTTTAGGTAGATACCATTGCAATGACGTTCACCACATCGAATACACTAGGCCAATATTCCTCTACGTAGACACCCTTGCATTGATGTTGACCACATGGAATCCAACACATCAACATACTACTACGTAGACACCATTGCATCGACACCCACCACATTGAATCCACTACATTCATATTACCTTATGTAAGGCTTACATAGGACACCGTTGCACCGACACTGACCATATCTGTGAATCAGCTGCAATGACATATTAATGCATAAACCCCACTACATCGACGCTTGCTACTGCTAACTAAATAAACTACATCAACATATGTTTACATTGACACCAGTATCAAATTCACTACACCCACATATCACTACGTAGCCAGTATCATTTACACTCATATAGCCAGTAGCATTTACACTCCCCACTACATTAGTATAGCACGGCTCAAACTCCACTACTTCAAAATTCATTGCTACACGCTAAATCAACATACCAAACCTAGACATCACTGTGTTGACAGTCACTACTGGAGTGTCATACAATTATATGAAACTCACTTCATTGACACCACTTCAAAATACCATTGCAAAGGGACCGCATCATGGACACTCGCCACTACATTGACATACCATTTCATTGGTACCACGTCATGGACACTCTCCACTATATCGACATACAGTTACATGGACATGCACCACTACCTCAACATAATATTGCATAGGTGCCACTACATCGATACTGTTACAAGGACATCACTTCATGGCCACCAATAAATGCCACTGGAGTCAAGCTATCCTGGCTGATAGCCAGAAACCGGTCCTAGGATGCTTGATTCCGGTCCAGGGAAGACATGGCTTGGCAGTTCGGGCTGGACTGTTCCCATGAGGCACAGGGTCAAGACTGATTTGCATATGGCCATGTCTGAACTGGGGTGGCTTGGTGAGCAAAATAACGATGGATTAAACCCAGATCTGTGACTGGGGGTGAATGTTTTGCCATTGTGCAACATTCCGTCCATCATCTTGTGTGTTTTGCTGTTCACCCTATGTGGGAAGGGTATGCCCAGACGTGGGTCCCGTGCTCACTAAGCCACTGGAGTCAAGCTATCCTGGCTGATGATGGCTGATAGCCAGAAACCGGTCCTAGGATGCTTGATTCAGGTCCAGGGAAGACATGGCTTGGCAGTTCGGGTTGGACTGTTCCCATGAGGAACAGGGTCAAGACTGATTTGCATATGGCCATGTCTGAACTGGGGTGGCTTGGTGAGCAAAATAACGATGGATTAAACCCAGATCTGTGACTGGGGGTGAATGTTTTGCCATTGTGCAACATTCCGTCCATCATCTTATGTGTTTTGCTGTTCACCAACAAATTGACATTCGCCCCTACATCAATATTACCATTGTATGGGTACGACGTCAACATTCGCCACTACATCAACATACTATTTTATAGGCACCACTTCATGAACATACTCTTACATGGATACCACTTCATGGACACTCGCCACTACATCAACATACTATTGCATAGGTGCCACTTCAACACTCGCCGCAATATCGACACACCATTGCATAGCCCGAACTTCAACACTCGCCACTACATCGACACACTATTGCATGGACACTACTTCAACACCCTATTGCATAGCCACCTCTTCAACACTCGCAGCTACATCGACTATCGCATAGCAACCTTTTCAACACTTTCCACTACATTGACTAACTATTGCATAGCCACCTCTACCACATTTGCTGCTATATCGACAAACCACTGCATAGCCTCCTCTTCAACACTCGCCGCTACATCAACAAACTACTGCATAGCCACCTCTTCAACACTCACCGCTACATCGACAAACCACTGCATAGCCACCTATTCAATACTCGCCGCCACATTGACACACTATTGCATAGCTGTCACTTCAACACACTATTACATAGCCGCGACTACATCTAAATACACTTACATGGACATCACTATAGGTCTAATTGACACAGGGCGAAAAGGGTCAAGAAGAAGTGTTTAATATAGGCTCAGTGTTTAATGTACAGTGACGATCTTGAGTACGTTGTATACTTACCTGTTCGATGTAGTGTCTTCTAGATAGTGGTAGTTGAGGCACTGGCATTCAGGCTAGTAACATAAACCATTTTGTCAATTTTGGAAGGACTAGTGAGCCCCGTCCGTGCTCAAACCTGCGAAAAGAATGTTAGACAGGTTGCTGCAGCAAGAGCTGAACCTACTGAGCTGGGATCCTTGTCATCCCATGATGCTCTGGTGCATTAGCACCCTGCGCCTCAGGACTCCATCACTCCAGCAATTGAGGAAAGAGCTCAGGACCTGGATGTTTGACTGGAGCCCACCACGCAGCAGCCGACTTCTCCAGCGCCTCGAGACCCCCACGGGTGATTTGTCGCACTTTATAAACGGTTGATTGATCGATCGGCCCAGGGTGCCATATTCTTAGGATTGGATCTAGCAAAGGCCGCCCCCAAAGGGGGCCTCAAGCGCCAGTCTCATAGTGGCCGCCAGAGCCCAACAAGGAACGGATCTGGTTTACGCCGTTGGGTAACGCTGCATCATGAAACGTGCCTGAGGCCCCCGCTCCCCTTCCAAGAACAATGGGAAAAGTGGAAGGGGTGATATAAGGCGGCGCTCCCCCTGGGGCACCTCACTTTTACATCAGTGAGCTGGGGGAGCGGCGCCAACAATTTTCGAGTCCCACCCACCCACACCTAAGGATCAGCAGCGTCGCAGAGCTGACGGAAACAAAAGGTGTATTGGTTTGGTTATGGAAACACACCGACAGGCCGGTGTGTAGAAGGAAGGCCACTCACTCTGGGATGCCTCACGGCAGGGTGAGTACGCCCGGCAAAAAATCAGGATAGCAAACGGAGACGGCACTCGACCCATGATTTAAGGCTGCTGATTTATGATGCTCAGGCAGAGTGATCTATGACAACAAAATAATGACCGAATGCGGCCGAATGATTTATAATACCCTATGATTTACGGTGATTTACGATGTCCAACTGAGACTGTGTGATACCCAATGTGCCATACTGTACGATAAAGATTTATGACCCGGGCCCAAGAAGGTGTCCAGGGGAGTTGCACAGGTATGGCGTATGCAATAAGTAATAAAAACGCTTGGCTGTGTTTTGTAATGCAGATACACAAGCATGGTACCGTGCCTGGAATGGGCTCAGTGCGGCCGTCATTGAGACCCATAGTTGGCACGCAGGTCTCCGCAACAGGCACCTGAATGCGCTGAGTGATCTGACTAACATGTGACCTTGTGACCAGGAGGCTGAGAAAGAGGCCATCTCGCCGCAAGCGGACCCTTTCACGATCTCTGCAGCCGCAGCGTGAGCATTAACCTGCCCTACCACCTTTCACACCCTCTCGGGCAGGGCTCGAGTCGGGGGTCCACGCGGGTGGACGGCGTCCCTCCACTCCTTTCACAGGGTGGACGCCGCCCAGCCCGCAAAGAAACTGGGTCCCACAGAAAGAAGCTGAATCTGTCCCGGTGTCATTTTCAGACACCGGGACACGTTCAGTACGTGACGTCATGGGGTAATTTGCATATTGTCCGTCCCCCCACTTCTTTTGATAGGACTTGAGCCCTGCTCTCGGGTATCCGGGTTCACGCTCTCCCTTCCAGTCGGTGAGATCCTGTCCGCGCGCACGTGCACGCACCCCCATCATGCCATTGCAGGTGTGTGTGTGTGCTGGTATGAGCAGAATGCTGGTGAGTCAGCGTGTGATTTCACCAGTGCACTTCCGGGGTGCCTGCCGTGCAGATGCTGACATCAGCCCGCGGTACCGAGGGGTGCCTCACTGTGCGGACCCGTCCACCACGAGGGAGGCCAGGCTAGGTCCAGGCGGTGCCTCGGGGGGCTCACGCGGCTGCCAGCATCTCCCAAGGACTTACCTGCCCCAGGTGCAAACCCACAGCCTGCCAGGTGATGCCAAGAAGATGCCACCCGAGTCTGGCAGGGCGCCATGCATGGGTGAGTTCAGGTCAGTGAGTCGAGCGCCTGCACTACGAATCTAGGCGCTAATTAAATAGCCTATCACAAGACACATTTTTTAAGCCTTTGCTCCAAAAAGCTGCAGGTCGTTTTTTCTACTCACATGGTCTTTGTGCGCAGGTATTTCTAGATGTACCATTGATAATCTGTGTGAGTACCTCACGATCGCGACGCCGTGTCGTTTACACGACGCTGTTCCAGCGCCTGGAGCTGTACTCGTTGCTTCAACCCGCTCTCCTCGCTCGCTTGATGACGCTCAACGCCGCGAAGAGGGCAGGGCTGCGTGGCCTGAATTATTAGTGTTTCCGATTCGGGTCTCGAGTCTGAAGACCTCTGTCTTCTAGGCGCTTGAATGGACTTCGTGAGTAGTTAACTGCCCCCACGCACTGCTGGTTTAGCGTCAAATTCGCACCACTCTCGTGCAAGCAGGAACCATCCCGGTATTATTTTAAATTGATTAAAGTTTAAAGTAAAAAAAAAAGCAAAAATGTGAATGCAACAAATAGGGTCCATGGTCATTACAGACTTTATTAATATTGCATGCGTTAGCGCTTGTTCGGTAGAACCGCAAACGTTCAGGCTGGTAATGGGCAGTGGGTCCTATCAGGTCCCAATGCGAGTGTTTTCGTTGGGTGGGGAAACTTTTGGAAATCTCCACTGTTACTTTTGTTTCTGGTTGCGACAGTATAATCCAGTTAGTTCTGGAAAAAAATATCAGAAAAATACATTCAAAATGCGATATTTTGCAAAGGGAGAGAACCTGGCAGGCTGAATGAACATGGTGGGGAGTCACTGGCTTCGGATTCAGTGTTTGTAACCCCCCACCCCTTCTTTTGTCTGTCTTTTCTTCAGTTCCTCCTCCTGTACCTAGCGCCTCGATGCCCTCTCCGGTCAGAATGCGCATGTGAGTGCCTGTCATGGTGCTGATGGCTGGTAATGGGAACCCTTGGAGTCTGCCAGGTGGGTGGGCAGGTCTCACACCTGTCTGGAAGAAACACACGAATGAAGAAAGTGAACGCGGGGACCAGCTGTTTACAGAAAAAAAGGTCATGCCAAGGTGCTTCTTGGCAGGGAGTGGGCATTGTTCACGGTGACACACCCTCACTCTCTTCCCTAAAACTGCAGTCGGTGCCAACACTACAAAGTTTGCTGTAGACTTTATTCTTCTGAGTAATGCCAGGGACTTGATGACGACATCTCGCGCCGTCGAACAAACTATACATTGTTCCTGCACTGAAACTGGAGTCAAAAAGCTAAGTGGAAACTTTACAACATATTCCTACTATAAAACATGGTCAGGAAATTTGACTGACTCTGCCCCATCCCTATCGTCCTTCTTGAGAAACTGGCATGCAGGCAAGTTTGTCAATCCCCCAGAATGGCTGTGCGCCCCCTAAAGGGGCGGCACCCATTGGGGAAAGGGTTGCTGGGGACTGAATGCAGTGACTTATTTCCATGGGATTTGTGTCTAGATGGTGTTATTGACCGTAGGAGCCGGCCTCCATTGGCCATTGTGGGTTGTTGGGGCGGGATTTGGTGGTCCAATGGCTTGCACCAGTTCTTGCTATGCACGGTTCGGTGTTGTACTTAGTTGATTGGTTTGCTTGCTTCAGAAAAGGAGCAGAGAGCAGTGTACTGGGTCACTTTGAAGCCGGTAGACTAGACAGGACCGGTTACAATGTAAATCCAGTATTTGTAAAGCGCGAACAATCACCCGTAAGGGTCTCTAGGCGCTGGGGGCGGTCGGGAATATTAAGCGAGCGATCGCCCAGAGTCGCATGGTGCCGGGCTGACCTGCCGCCGGAGCCGGGGATCGAACCCTGAGCCCCTGTGTTCCGGAGTCAGCCGTCCTGGCCTCTTCCATTACAGCTAAGATGGGGGTGGGGTGTTCGCAGCTAGCCAGGAAGCGTGCTTGACTATGTAGAATCAGAAAAAGAGAGGGGAGGCCAACCAGAAGTTCCTTCCTAAGGTAGTATCACTCTTCCATCTCTGTCAAACCGTAGAACTCCAGTGGTCAGTTCTAAATTTGAGCCAGTGGTTTCCGGCACTCCTCACCTATGACACCCCACCACATGGTGGCGCTGTTTGTCTAATTTTGAGATGAGCACAATAACGGATGTTTAATAATTCAATATACATTAAAAATGACTCATTCCTGCTGCCTGAGCCACCGTTACAGCTTTGGGTGGCATTGAACAGTCTGAACTGTCACACCTGTAAAAGTGTTACAGCGCAGCATTTGCAGCGCTGCCGGGTGCAATGGGTGGTCTAAGGTGCAGTGACCTCCTTACAAGGGACCTGGCACTTTTTTTTTTTTTTTTTACTTTTTACAAATTAAGCACTACCAGTGTTCTTCTCGCAGCCAGATTTTGCAGAAGAAAGAGCATCACACACTTTAGATGTCCAAAGGTCCCTCCACACTAGATAACCAGGACCAAACCATTGTGCCAATCTGACCAACTATTTGTCTTTCAAAAGCTGGCATAGCCAGGTGGATTGTCAAATGTATTCAACCTTGTTACATCAAGGTCGGAAGGGTACTTCAGACTCCGCTTAGGGAGCACAATACTGGTCAAAAACTGGCCACTGTTGCCTTCTTTAGCATCATCCCCATAACTGATCTTTGGAAAGTGGCCACATAGTCAATCCCACACGTTTACTGAAAAAGTGTCTGGATATATTGACGAGGCAACAAGCCTTATTTGGCCAAGCAGTATTAAGACTATGATTCCACTGTGCATTATCTACACACTTGCCTGCGCGGCCGGGAGGGCACTGCTTTACAGTCTGTGCACAGCATGTGTATCTACAGCCACACATGCTATGAACTGAAAATGCTACTTACCCTGCAAACATCTGTTTGTAGTGTGTAGTGCTGGATACCTGTGCTTTGCTGCAGATCTCTTTACTAGAAGGCACTTCATTATACATAGCGCTAATGAGCCAAATTCTCTCATTCACACTCCATACAGCCTCACTCGTGCTGTGAGGAAAGTACCATGGAGTTGGTGCCCATGCACAATGTGCAGCACGAGGAGGAATGAAAACTGCATCTTGTGACTGAGGAATCATCTCAGAAGAAAAACAACTTGCACATGTCTGAGACCAACACTAGGTGGCAGGAGTATGCTAAGCATGCGAATGAATGAACAGATGCCTACAGGGTTAATCAATAATATATATATATTATATGTATGTCTGTCTGTCTGTCCTTTTGTCCTTTATGCATTACTACACCATTCATCCGATCGCCATGAAACTTTGGGAAGTTGTTGAGTACACTCCCGCGAAGGTTTCTGGCATAACTTTTTGAAATATCGGCCCCCCGGGGTCCTCATAATCTTTCGAAAAACGGCCCCCCAGGGCCCTCATAAGCTTTCGAATACTGATCGCCATGAAACTTTGGGAAGTTGTTGAGTACACTCCCACAAAGGTTTCTGGCATAACTTTTTGAAATATCGGCCCCCCAGGGCCCTCATAATCTTTCGTAAATAGGCCCTGCAGGGCCCTCATAAGCTTTCGAATACTGAATTTTTCCATTTACGGAATACCAGGCGAAGCGACAACATATAAGTCCATCGATACTGTGATGAATAAAGACAAAGTTGTCAATTACCCAACGGAAATCTTGAATTCACTGGATTTGCCAGGTATGCCACCACACATTTTAACATTGAAAATTGGCATGCCGATCATTCTTCTCCGAAACATCAATCCACCACGACTTTGCAACGGTACAAGACTTTCGGTGAAAAAGATGATGAACAATGTCATCTAAGCTACAATTTTGAATGGGAAATTCAAGGGGGAAGATGTACCGTTGCCACGTATTCCAATGATCCCAACAGATATGCCTTTTGAATTCAAACCTTTACAGTTTCCGGTGCGACTCGCTTTTGCAATGACCATCAACAAAGCACAAGGACAATCGCTGCAAGTGTGTGGACTAGATTTAGGGAATCCGTGATTCTCACATGGACAACTGTATGTGGCCAGCTCACACGTCGGAAAACCTTCTGATTTATTCGTGTACTCACCAGACTGAAAAACAAAAAATATTGTGTATCCACAAGCACTCGGATAAATAAATAGAATTAAAACGACACTTTGAAATGTTTTCCATATTAAAATGAATGTTTCAATAAACATGACACAATGTAAATTTAATGTTATAACGAGTTTCCTGGAATTACCTTTCTTCTGAGATCGCAGCAACGCGCGACGGGTATGCTAGTATATATATATATATATATAGATATAGATATATAGATATATAGATATATAGATATATATATATATATATATATATATATATATATATATATATATATATATATATATATATATATATATATATAGATGGATCTTTTTTCTAAAATCCAGTGATATCTCCAAATAATTACATTAAGCTCCTGAGTATGCACTAACTAGTACTTAGGACTCTATTTTAGAAATGTTGACACGCAACTTGCACCTGTGAGCGCTGCACCTGCCCCGGCTGGGTGCCAACTATTGTATAAGTGTTTAGGGACACACACTCACTCTCTCTCATGCACTCTTTTCTTCTCTAAATAGATCTGAACATCCGAACACTCCTTAATAGGCATTAATTCCCCTATCTATAGACCTCGTTTTTTTTTTAACTTGTTTTTTTGGTTTGATCAGTTACAAAGTCAAAGGGATCATTTTACAGCAGGATGACCCAATGTAGGTCCAGGCAGGCTAGATCCAAGCCAGAGTTTCAGTATACCTAGGGAAGCTCAATTTGCATGCGGAACAACGAAATGTAACTTCTTTACCTGGTCATCGGTTATAAAAAGACTCCGGTGAAATTTTCATTTCGTTGGCATAGTCTCGCCTAATTTTAGTAACTTTGTGTTATGCTTGGTGTGTGAAATTCCTGAAGCCTTGCTATTACACCATGTTGCATTAATTTGCATAATTTGCACAAAAGTCCAGCGAACACACACAAGAACTGCGTGAACAACTAGAAATCACAAGAACAACCAGAAAGCAAGCGGCTGGTGTTAGCAGCAATTGTGTGAACTCATATTTGCATCCAAAATGGACACACAGATGCATTTTGTGCAAAACTGGCAATTTGCATAATTACTTCTAATTTAGCCATTTTTTCTCCAGAAATGTTGTATAATCGCACGAAAGCAAATTATGCAGATTGTGCACGCCTCCAGTTATAAAGAAAATTTGATATAGACCCTGGGCACACCTCCTGTAACAAAGTATGCTAGGTTTAATCTGTTGATGTGGGTAACAATCAGAAGAAAAACTGCTCGCCTCTGGCAGAAATGCATCAAAATAACGTGAACAGCACAGCAATAATTACTGTTTCGTCTGTTTTGTTAATTGGATACTTCCCAAAAACTTTTACTGCGTTTGTCAAAAATATAAAGAAAAAAAAATGTTTTAAAATGATATGCTGGTGTATTCCCTAATTAATTGAGTTGCTGATGACCTGTGAATGTTGGCCTCATGTTGATCATAAACTAATCAAATGTGGTCTCTCCTATTTCTGTAGGAAATGACAAGTGAGCTCTGATGACCCAGCAAGGTAAGAAAATGTCTTCCGCCTCACCTTTACCGCCCCCGACCCCGCCGGTCCAGAAACCGACACGAATCATCAAGGCGAGGCCACCCATGAGACCGCGGCCTTATTTGCCTCCCAGACCCGTATCAGAAAAACTGCACTCTGGGAACCATGTCGGCAACGCTCCATCTGACCCCGATACGAAGGCGCCGGAACCCGTGCCTGAGTCGGACAAAACGTCTTCACGAGGGTCCATATCCAGTGAAATTAGTCCCCCAGCACTACCAACCTCCCCAGTGCTTGCATCCCCACCAGAGCCTGCTCCTTCCCAGAATCCAGCTTCTCCCGCAGATCCGCCGGTCTCGCAAGAACCGGTGAAGGAGCATCTGAACTCCATTAAGCACTCCGGCAATGTGAAGAAGATCGTTGGGCAGTTTGACCAGGCTGTGGGGCAACAGGACAAGGAGCCCCTCCAACCGCCGCCACTTCCGGAAAAGCGACCACCGACACAGCCTCCCAAGCCCATCAGGGTACCCAGACGCTCATGCGATAGTGCCTTGCCTCTGCTCAAATGCAAGGCTGTGAACTTTGCCTTAAAAAGCACTGAAAATGGAGTTGAGGAGGCAGCGCCATCGATCGGGAGTCAGGGAGGAGTGGAGCACGTAGACACGGCAAAGGAAAATCACTGCTGCCTGGAAGAAGGCAGCCATCTTGGTGAGTGAAAGGATTGTCCGCGAGAAGTAATGGAATGTGCATGCGGGGCTAAAGGGCGAACTACCTTTATGGGAGCTTGTGTCCTATGACGGGTGGAGGTGTAGAATGTGATTTGGAATCTGTTAGTGTGTGCCTTTGATTGATGTGATGTATTATTCTTTAAATTTGCAATACAACTAAATGGGGAGATGGGTTTCCAGTAGAGTCGCCATATTCTTCTAGGCCAACCAACCTCTTTGCTTCCCAGGGGGGACATTTAAGCCAGTCCCTGCTCAGTACTGTCTGCCTTCAATTCTCAGGCTCACTTGCATCCCCCCATTTATACCCAGAGAGCAGAGCGAACCCTGGTGTGGCGCCGCGGCCAGGGCGACTGACGCTGGAATCTGGGGATCAGGGTTCGATCCCCGGCTCCGGCGGCAGGTTAGTCCAGCACCATGCGACTCTGGGCAATAGCTTGCTTAATCTTCCCGACGGCCCCCAGCGCCTAGAGACCCTAACGGGTGATTGTGCGCTATACAAATGTGGATTATTATTATTATTATTATTATTGTCCCCTTTAACCTCCAAGTCAGTGGCCTGAGATTCATTTCTCTTAACTTTCAGTTCTTTCCCATTTATGCTGACTGGGGAAAGTCCATGCTAAAAATGGAACTTGTGCTGTAAAACAGAATCTTTTGAGCACTTCCTCATACCTGCAGGTATCTTCTCAACCATGGGCAGGTGAGAATGCCACACCTGGGTGAGGGGAGGGCAGGTGGGTTGGTCCTGACTACAGTCATCCGTATCATTTAAACTATAAATACCACACGCCAGGGGGACATTCCTCTTCCATTCCAGTGCTCTCTGATGATGATAGCCGTGCTGATGCATTATGCCTGCACCTGTCACCGAGAGGTAAGTCTTTGGAAAATACCTGGAGATTTACTGCGCATCAGCGCTCGCTTTGTGCTCGACGGCTTCTTACTTCCACCCACATGAACCACTCTGAGCTCCAGGCAAAGAGAAGAGGCTTCCTATCGATCAACATCAATTATTTACTGGAGTGAATTCAGCTCCGCGATGTATCCTATAGCGTAGACCACAAGCTTCCATCTGGACCGCAGATGTGCAGTTCAACTCCTGGTTGGCGGCCCACCTTAATGCATTGGCGCCAGAATCGGAGCCGGTCTACATTAGGAGGGCCCACTGTGGTGATGCAAACCCATGGGCATCATTGCCCGCACCGCACCCAGAGACCTTCTCAATGCTGTTCTTGGGCAAACCATGCCTAGACGGTCACTTACAGCAATGGAAAGGGGCAGATTGGGTCTGCAAACAGAAAATTGGGCATTAGTGTCAAATAAGGAAAATAACCATGAAATTATACAGTTGTGCTAAAGGAGCACAGAAGGCAGCAAGATGGCACATCACCCAGACAGATAAAACCTTAAAACTGCCCCATGTTTCCTTAATTGATGCTTCTAGATCAAGAATCAGCTTCGAAACCAGCAGGATCTTAGTGACTGATTTTCACATTGCTGCATCATCAGTGGGACAGGCCATCTAATGACGGTACAAGAGAGAGGGGACTAGGCGCAGATAAAGGTCCACTGCCTGTGCTCTAAAACTATAACTAACTCAAGGCCAAAGGGGTGGGGGGGAGGGGGCACGGTTTCTAATAGTGAAGTATAGCCCGATCAGGAGGGCGAGGAGCACCCGCCCGATGATGAAGCATGACAACCCCAGGGATGTGTGAGGGCAACAAGAAACAATCTAGTTGACTGTTCCTCCTGTCTACAGCTCACTATTAGGAACAGTGCCCCCCCCCGCCCCTCCCCCTGGCCTTGATTTCGTCTAATGACTGTGCCAATAGCCTAGAGACAAACTGTGCCAGGAGGCTGGAGATGGCCTATTCCATCGTGCCGGCTGGCGATGAGTGATCACATTGCTGTGTTGGCAGATCGGGTGCATGGTCATACATTGGACCAGGAGCCTGCCGACAGTGATCAAATTGTTGTGCCAAAAGTGAGGAGTTAGATCCTGAAATTGTGCCAGGAGTGAGGAATCATGTTATCAATTTTTTGTGACAAAAGCATGGAGGCATGCTATCTCGTTACTGCACAAGCGGTGAGGAGTCTAGCGTACATGCAAGGCCAGAATATTGGCGAGAGTTTGCCATGCTGTTGTGCCAGGACTGAGGAGGCAGGTTACCATTGTGCCAGGATGGAGAAGACGCCTTATCAAACTGATGTGACAGATGCAAGGAGACAAGTTACCTAATCATTGTGCAAGAAGCGTGGAGGCCGGTGCTCTTGCTGGCCTTGGAGGTTTGAGAGAGTATAACAAATTGTAGTGCCAGGTGTGTACTTCTTGGCTCTTCAAGGCATGTACCAAGAGCCTGGGTAGGAAATTACTCCACATTGAACCTCGCTTGGAGCAGTGGAAAGATAAAGAAGACGAGGCACCGAAGTGGAGATTGATAGAAGATCAATTTTGGGAACAAAAAATGGGCTGTCTGCTTTCCAATACCTGATATAATGTGTATAGTAAACTTATTGTCAAAAGAGACTAGCTTAAATATGACCAATATTGTTAGGACTCTGATTAGATTTGTCATGGGCACCTCGTTGGTGAGTTCATGAAGCCCTCACCCACCAACCTGGTTGGTGGCATGCTTCATCATCGGGCCCACCCAGTGACACCTAGTGTGTCCCGGGTGTGCTGCGACGCCTGATTACAGCGGAGCTGGTATTTTACTGAGAGTGCAGTGTGAGGTGTAAAATGAAGTGTGAGTTAAAACGGCTTGGCGAGGGTCCCAGTACCCGAGGGTAAATTAAATTTTAATAACTGGGCCCCCGACAGCGGTTAAAATAAGGCTTGGGGATGTTTAAGGGAGGCGAGTTACCTTTTTAAAATAGAGTGTAGTGCAAGTTAAAAAGGAGTACGAGGACGGTGCAACAGGTACAAGGCAGGCTCTGACCAGAAAAGCTGGTCAACCCCTTACCGCTTCACTCCTGGAAGCATTGGCTGCAAAATCTAAGTGCATATATGAGAAGGGAATCCCCGCTCTCACACTTAGAGAAACACCTTAGTGAGTGTAACACATAGCCTGGATTACACTCCTTTTTAACCTGCACTACACTCTATTTTAAAAAGGTCCTGAGGAAAGCCAGATTTAGTTTAAGGCACTGGCTGAAACATGTCGACCAACTGATGGATGTAGGAGGTAGTAACTCGCCTCCCTTAAACATCCCTAAGCCTTATTTTAACCGCTGACGGGGGCCCAGTTATTAAAATTTAATTTACCCTCGGGTACTGGGACCCTCGCCAAGCCGTTTTAACTCACACTTCATTTTACACCTCACACTGCACTCTCAGTAAAATACCAGCTCCGCTGTAATCAGGCGTCGCAGCACACCCGGGACACATTAGGTGTCACTGGGTGGGCCCGATGATGAAGCATGCCACCAACCAGGTTGGTGGGTGAGGGCTTCATGAACTCACCAACGAGGTGCCCATGACAAATCTAATCAGAGTCCTAACAATATTGGTCATATTTAAGCTAGTCTCTTTTGATAACACATATAAACCACGGGGACTCGGACTAGCTTTCTAGTCCTCTCTCTCCCTCTTGTTACGCGTATAGTAAAGTTATTGCCATGTAAATGTTCTTGTGTGTTGGGAAAAGACTGGAGAATGTCAATTGTTCCGATCACCTCCTGTACGGCAGCAGGATTGCCACCTGGATCACTTTTACAATATCCTCTCACTTCAGTCAGAGAAATACAAGTACATCCCAGGTTTGGAATAAACAGCAATTTGTCAGAAAAGATAACCTGACATTTGCCCTTTGTCTTTGACAAGACAACAAACATAACAAGATAAACCCAAAATGTAAAGCCGTCTTTATTGCTCATTCATTTCTTAACTCGGCATAATTATTTCTGGGGGTGCTGCAGCCCCCGACCCCCAACCCTTCTCCCAGCGCCTATGCACTGGCTCGATTAGTAAGATGTGTGTTGCTACAAAAAGACTGTATCGCAGAAATGGAGCCTGGTGGGACTGGTTGTGTTACTTTTTTTTTGTGTTACTCCATAAATGTATCCGAGGGAATAGCACATCGGCTATTGCGTGAGCTAACGTGTTCATGGACTATTTTTAGGGCCTAAATATATCATAAACCTTACAAAAATAGCCTCACTGAACGCTTTTAAATTATTTGCATTTCCAAACAATAACACTATCTATTTTTGAATTGTTGTTTTTGGCATTCAGTGCCTGATCTTGCAGATGAGAGTGTAATATTTATTTATAACCTAAAGTGTAAACAGTGCAGTTGTATATTTGGACCAGATGTGTTAAAATAAACTGCATTTATGTTAACTTGTAAAGGCAATGAGGATTTGAGGGGAAGCTCGAGAATTCAATTGGGTAAAGGTGTAGACAGCAGAGAGGAAATGAAGTGGGTGCAGAAACATCTGCTACAGCAAGCAATCCGCTCTGTATCGCCTTAAAAGCACGACAAGTAGATTTGCCAAGTCGATGAGGAGCACGGTAACACCTTCCATGCTTCTGGGATTTGCTTTGAACTCGAGCAATGTAAAGGAAGCCACGTTGTATAGTAATGGGTTCTTGTTATGGTATGGCAGTTTTTTTTGTTTTCTGCAGTATGAGAATGTTGGTTTTTGAACTGAGCCCTGGAAAGCTGGAGAATGGTCAGAAATTACTAGGTGAGCTGTGGAATGATGCTGAGAGTAGAAAGTAAAAGGTGGTTTTGGTAGAATAGTTAGCAATAAACCGTCTGGATAAAAAAAGACCTTGTTCTGTGTAACATTTTTTTTAGATTTTTATTCTACGTCTTTTGTGTGGCGCATTCAAAGTCTTCCGTGGAGTAATTCGCCGCAGTAAACTTGCCACAAAATAAGAACATCTTTAGCTGTGGTACCCAAACTGCAGTGACACGTTCAGCATTCCATCTCAGTTTAACTAGATTTTATTTTGGGTAAAATGCTTTACATAGATTGTTTTTATTGTAAAGGTACCTCTGGTTTAAAGGCTTTAAGACGTGTAATGATATCTGGCCATTTGAGCATACCGTTTGCCACGGTGTTGTAATCTGGTGCCATCTAGTGGCCATTTGTAGTGGTATTGTAAGGTGGCTCCCCGTATTAGCCTTAATGCACACACTCATTCTCTCCCTTAGGCCTCTTCTGGACAGGCAGGGGTCTTGCCGAATAATCCTACAAGATCACTACCTCTTCCCACATGTCCACGCACCAAGTCAGGTCCAACAAGCATCTCAGTCCATATCTCAGGCCACAGAAGGGAGTCATCCAACTACACCACAGGTATTCAACATAGTAGTGCACGGACACGCCATGGGTGTTCATTCAGGATGGCCTGGTCCAGGACAAATTTTCAGGATTTCGATCTCAAATAATTTAATAAACGGAGTTTAAGTAAACGCCACTTTCAGAGTTGGTGATTATTCTGAAAATCTGGCATGGATACTTTGGACGCCAACACATTCCACACATTTAAGGCCCTGTTCAATATGTGCACGGAGCAGTCCGCAAGAAACCTGGTGTACAGCATTCCATGAATCCCAACAAGCATCTCATTCTGTACCTAAAGCCAAACTCCGGAGTCCATACACCTACACACACCGGTAGATCATACTTCGTAGGATGCTCCAGTTCCCCATTTCAAATCTTGTCCTTTTCTTACATTTACGTATGGGTTTTCACCTCTCTGGTCCCACTGTGGTTGGCGGCAGGGGTTTGATCATGGTGGACTTGGAGGCAAACTTGGAGAGGAAGGTCTCGTACAGGAAATCCGTCTTCAGGAACATGACAAGAGTCCACTACGCCGGCCAAGTTGGTTAAACCAGAGTATGATAGGAGTCCACATGATACCCTGGAAGGAATCGTCTCCAGGCAAAAGTAAATTATTTTTGACCAGCCAAACCTTCACTTAAAGACTGATCTATGTGTTCTGGAAAGGCCCGGTGGCACACGGATTAATCTGGTGGCGGCATCTCCTCCCAGTGTCAGACCAGCAGCCAGAACATTCTGCAATGACCAGCACACCTGAAAGGCCTGTTCTGCTCTGTGTTTTGGAAAGATCCATCCTCATCCCTCCCAGGAGCTTCCTGGCATATGGAACAGGCTAGGAGCAGTCCACTCCAGAGATGCCCGTTTGTTGATTGGAACGTTCTGCAAGGTGTACCTTTTCCCAGTCTTACAGTAGGACATGGAATGTTTTGTGAGGAACAGACTCTTCACCCCCCACTGAGTGGGCCATGTCACCTGTAACATCTTCCTACAGTTCTGGCTTTCTGCACTGCTTTAATTTGGAAGGGATAGTACCAGCACTTCTCATCTCTACTCCAATGCTTTTAACCCCTTCGCCGCGGGGGTAATACCCCGTGGTGCTGGGGGGAGGGGCTGCGTGCGCACCGCGGTGCTCGTGACGAGCCCAGCTCGTCATGAGGCACAGTGGAGCTGGGCTCGTCACAACTCCGCCCACTCATTGATTCTCCCGCACAGGCGGGGAATCAATTTCGCGTGGGCGGGCCGCGGCCGTTATGACGAGCCCAGCTCGTCACGAGCACAGCTCCACTGTGCCTCATAACAAGCTGAGCTCGTCATAAGCACACAAGGGGTTAATGGGTAGGCACCAGCACTTCTCTGCATTGGTAGTCTGGGACAAGGACTACCTGCCCTCCTATAGTACCATTTTAATTACTGACCTTTAGTCAATAGCACCTGTAACTATTGTGCATCGTGACCAGGACAATAGACTTATAAGCAAAACTACAAGCCTCGGAATGCAACCTGCTATTGGTTGAAATTTCAACACTGTTTGGTGACGTCACTCGTGACGTGCGGACACGTGGCACCTTTAAACGTCTGATTCTTGCAAGCATGGAGAAGGTTCTAGAAGCAGCCCCCACAGAGGCTCGCTGGCTCTGCGTCCTCTTGTTAAGGCCCCGTACTCGCCCAGGATGATACGAACTAGTTGCGGGTCTGAGGCCTAGTGTCCCGCCTGAATCGAGTCTGTTAGCATGTGTGGGCCTGATCCACAGAAAGTTCTAGAAGCAGCCGCCTGAGGGGCACCCTGGCTCACCCATCTTTCGCTATCCAGCTGTGTGTGTGTTAATGCCCGAGGCCTGATCCACAGAAGGTTCTAGAAGCAGCCGCCTGGGGCGCACCCTGGCTCTCCTGTCTCACCCAGCCTGGCGCTAGCCAGCTGTGTGAGTGTGTTAATGCCCGAGGCCTGATCCACAGAAGGTTCTAGAAGCAGCCGCCGCCTCTGACGCACCCCGGCTCTCCCTGCCTCACCCGTCCTGACGCTAGCCAGCTGTGAGTGTTATCATCCGAGGCCTGCTTCTGGTGTTCTGGAATCACAAACCCCCTGTGAGACCAGCTCTGAGCCTCTATATCTCCGAGTTTCCTCCCAGACTCACAGCCAATCTGATCACAGGGGGCTGAGGGTTTCAATCCAATCCAATCCAAAAATTCTTTATTTCGGCCATATAGACCATAAAAGATGCAGTACAAAACAACATATACAATAAAATACACATTTTTTTAAAAAAAATACATATTATAAAAATCCACTAGCCCAGCGGGGAAATAGTAAAAACACTAAAAAGTTCAAGAGGCTTCAGCAGTTTTTTTCTTTCTGATCAACCAAATAGCCATAAGAAATTTGGAAACAGCGAACACAATGTGGTCCAGAGTACTGGTTTTCAGGATCCTGTATGCCTGTGCATACTCTCTGAACCCTAGGTTCTTACATAATGGCGCAATCCAACGTTTCCTAGGCCTTTGGTAAACGGGGCACACAAACAGAATGTGAAGATCATCTTCCACGTGGGTGTTACAGCAAGGACAGGTTTTATCGTCCGCGTTGGACCACTTGCATGTGAAAGAGTTAATGGGTAGTGTGCCAAGCCTCCATTGGACAAATAGTTTCCTCGCCAGGATAGGGAAGATAAAATCCATAAAAGGTTCAAAAACATATGAATTTTTGGATTCTAAAAATCGCAAGGTAAGGGTGCCGCTATTTTGAGCGTCCATCAAGTGTGCAAGGGACCTATCCTTAAACATTTTTGACAGGGCTTTGCGCGAGATTGCTTGGCAGCCTCGCGCTGGGTCCTCCCAGAGGTCACGGAGATTCATGGCAATCAGTTCGTTTTTCACAGAGGCAAGCCAGGGGATTTTGCCACTGCAGTTGAAGCTCATGACGTGGGTAAGATCCTCCCTATAATGATGAAGTTCGTTCGTAGACCAGAGCCTGTGCCAGAACTTCACTGGCTTTGACACAAGCTCCTCTGCAATAGGGGGGATGCCCAAGTCCATTCTCAAGGGCAAAAGTGGCGTGGCGCGTGGGAGAGCCAGTAGGCGCCTTAGAAAACTGTTTTCAACTGTTGATAAGTCCTTCACCGCTTTGTGCCCCCACAATTCACTGCCATAGATGGCCGCTGCCTTGGCCTGGGACCTGTAAGTTTCAAGGGCCGGACTTATAGGCTTGAAGGAAGAAGTATTGGCCACCTTCAAAATTGCACCCGACAGTTGGGACAGTTTAACCCTTGATCGTACTATCTGGCGGTCCCAAGATAAGTTTTCCTGCAATGTTACCCCCAGATATATGAAGGTAGACACCCTCTCGAGGCTAACAGTCCCCAGGGTGGGATTAGGCCTGGTTTTAATGGGTGGATTAAAAATCATAAACTTGGTCTTCTCTGTGTTCACCTCCAACCCGTGCTGACAACAGAAAAGACCAAATCCATCCAGGATCCTCTGGATCCCCATGGGAGATTTGGAAAGGAGGAGGGTATCATCGGCAAACATAATTGCCGGTACCCTCCTTCCTGCCAAGCATGGGGCGTCGTTGTTCTTGACATTTTCCAGGTGGGAGATGACATGATTGATGTATAAACAAAACAGGGTTGGTGCCAAGACACAACCCTGCCTCACCCCTCGTCGGACGGGGAACCTGGATGATAAACTGCCATCTTTCCCACACCTGACCTGCGCATAGTTGTTCTCATGCAGCCTAACTAAGATGTTAAGTAGCTGGGAAGGAACTCCTAGCTTTTCCAGCACCTCCCACAGTTTCCTGCGCGGGACTAGGTCAAAGGCTGACCTCAGATCCACGAAGACCATGTACAATCTTCCCCCCTCGATCTTCACCGTCTTCCAATAAAGGAGGACGAGGCGGAAGATCTGGTCCATGGTCGACGTGTTCTTCCTGAAGCCAGCCTGCAAGGGACTCAAGATGTCATTATCCTCTACCCAGTCCAATAGATGGTTCAAAATAAGACGCGCAAAAAGCTTTTGGGGGACATCTATAAGGCTAATTGGCCTATAGTTTGCCGGATTCAGAGGGGACCCTTTCTTGTGAATCGGCACTATTTCAGCCCCTGACCAGGAGGGAGGAACCGCCATACCTCCTAATATAGCATTAAAAAAAATAAGAAGGTACGGGCCCCAGATGTCGGGATGGTGTCTAAACAGATCACCGGGTAGCTTGTCCAACCCCGGTGCCTTCCCCAGCGCCAGGCGCTCCAGTGCTGTCTTCACCTCACCTAAGGAAAATTCCAGGGCCGTATCTGGAGAACAGGGGATCTCCGCCACCATCCCTTCGGGCCATAGAGTGGATTCATGGTACAATGCTCCGAAGTGAGCCTCCCAGATAGAGGGGGCAATATTGGGTTCTACTGCGGATGTAAGCTCCCCTGTTCCGTTGTTAACCAAGGCCCAGAATTTCCTAGAGTCTTTGCATTTCAGGGCTTCAATCAGTTCATGCCAGTGGTTCCAGTCCCACTCTGCCCTAGCGCTGGCTAATGCTAACTTATACTCCCTCCTAAGGGTTGCAACCCTCTCCTTGTCACTACCTTCTTTAATGGCGGAGAGTAGGTCAGATTTAATTTTCCTACAAGTAGAGGTGTACCAAGTCGCAGTACGAGTGACTTTCCTTCTTGAGGGCACCACCGGGTTAAAAACATCTGCAAGGTTCCTGACCAAAGCCTGATGGATGCCAGAAAGTCTCTCATTATAATCAGAGGGTCTGGGTTGGTTGATGAGAGCATCCACCTCCTGAAACATGGGGAGTGCTATACCATATAGCTTGTTGATAGCGTTTTCATTATTAGCCAACTTCCCCCATTTCACCCGACGCCTACTTGTAGTGAGGAGTATATCCCCCTGGTCACCTCCGGCGTCAGTAGTTGTCGGCCCTGCTGCGGGGGCTGGGTGCTGAATCTCCAGCAAGAGGGAATTGTGGTCACTGTCTGTTCTCTGTACCACTTTAAAGTCTTGAACTTTGGACCACAGGGAGATATCAATGAAAATATAATCCAACCTTGACTCATGCCCCTTTCTATTGAATGTACACACCGATGGAGTATCGGAAGGGGTGCGCCCATTGCACGCCCTCAGTGCAAAGTTCAGAGTGAGGGAGGTAAGTTGTATTGCCAACGGAGACCAAGCTTTGGGGTGAGGTGAGGAGGAGGGTGGAACTCCCCAGTGATCATCCTCGGCTGTGAAGGGACCCTCCATTAGACCCTCCAGTGGTTCAAAGTGGCAATTGAAGTCCCCTCCCATCACTATTTTCAGGTCAGCTGGTAGTTGACCTAGAAAGGATGAGAGTTCGACTAGGGTAGAGGATTCCTTGCCCACAGCGACTGGTCGTGAGTAAACATTAACAATGGCCCAGGTCCTTTTACCGGGCCAACTAAGGAGCACACACTGAATGTCCTGAGAGAGAGTATCCATACTTTCCACCTGACACCCAATGTGGCTCGCCACCCAGATTGCTAGACCTCCCGAAGGTCTCCCCCTGCCATTCCACTTTGCCGGGATTTCAGAAATATCGTACCCCCTCCTAGACTGCGGTTCCCTTGCCCACGTCTCCTGGAGGAGGAGGATATCACTTTTGTTGACCAGGGTTTCCCACTCCGGAGTGCCCACCTTATTCATAATGCCTGCCACATTCCACGAAAGAATACTCAGCCCTGAGCCTTGAGGTTGCAAATCTACTTCACTAAGTGCAGGCAAGATATTGTGTGTATACTTTGCCGGAACACCCAACCCGGCTATGGTGGGCGACGGGATGGGTAATACAACAAGCTCCTCCGATTGCAGTGTAAGAGCAGTGCGTGTGCCTGATGGTTCCTCAACTTGCACTTGGATACGTCCCAAAAGGGTCCCCCCCTCATTGGAAGAAACCTGGATCTTTGTATCATTTACGGGATGAGGTGAACCCTCCCCCCTAGCTGAGACCCCAAGGGGAGATTTTGCAGAATGTTTTGGTATGTCTCCCCGTTGTGGTCAATCTACTTGGTCCAGGCAGGAAAATCTGTTCTGGTGAACGAAGTTGCCAAGAGCGGGAATTGTGTTGTGCTTGGGTCTGTACCGTGAACCATCAATTGCGAAGCCCACTCTAGTCCAGCTCTGTTCCCTCCCCATAGCTAAATTAGGGACATTTGGATAAAAGTCTGAGAGGGACACTAGATCTATATTGGACTTATCCGGCCTTACCAGCCAGTTGCAGATGTAAGGGGCAACCAGTGGGCTTTTAAAACTGATTATAATACAGTCCCCAGCCCTATTCTTGGGGGTGACTCCAATCCATGGGATCCTTCTGACCATCAGCACATCTCCTTTGATATTAGGGGGGAGGGGCCTGTTAATATTGAGCCAGCTGATTACCTTGTTGCGAAGTGAGTCCTGTGGCTCTCTAGTATCACCGGTGAGCTCAGGAACTCCCACCATAATCGCTGTATAGGGCACTGCCTCAGGGGGCAGATTAACCGCCCTGCGCCTGGTATTGGGACTAATAGAGTGACCAGTATGTTCATTAGTATCACACCCCACACTCCTTGGTTGGGGTGGTGCCGGTGGCTTAGATCTTCTAGGTGCAGGGACAGGGGGCCTGCGGGTTTGTGAAGGGGGGGGTAGGGGGACATGACTGTCTATAGTACTATGTTGTGCCCCAGTCTGGGCCTGTGTACATGTTTCAACAGTGGGAGGTCCGTTCCCCACAGGTTCTCGGGGAGCCATCTGTGCGCTTGGGCCCAACCCCCCACTAGAAATGTTTCGATTGTGTGCATTTTCTATAGCTATAAGTCTCGCGTCTATAGAGTCCAATTTTACAGATAGTGGTTCCAATAAGTTCTTAAGGATGACCGTAAATGAACTAATTAGAGCATCTGTAAGGTTAGGTGGGGGTCCGCCAAATATAAATGGCCCTGTGCACCCTGGTACAGCTGTGACATAAGGTGAAGCTAATTGACCAGACCCGATACCCAGGGCAATGCTATCAGGAGATGCCGAAATATCCGTGCTGGCATCAAGTATTGGAGTGGTTATGTCCACTTTAGCCCTTTTTGCCCCTGTTAGCTCCCTTGACCTTTTCCTTTTCGGCGGGTGAACTATTCCACTGCCTACAGGATCCGTTAACACTATAACTTGGCCCCCCTCCAATGACTCAGTCATTTCCACACAATTCACATAAGGAGTGGTTTCCACTACCCCAGAGGGACGCAAGGACTCACTGTCCCTTGGTAGGGTTGTCGGGGTCCTAAGTTGTTGGAGGACTGACTCAATTGTCTCATCAATACTATCCAAGAGTGATAAATGGGTATTATGGAGGGGTATTGGAGTACTGACATCAATTGAAGAAGAATCCGAAAGGCCCACAGACACATTTTCAATGTTCACCTCAGGCAGAGTGTCTGGCACTGTGTGACCTTTCTTGACCGCAGCACTGGCCTTGGGGAAGAAATTTTCAAGTGTATTAGAGTACTGTTGGGCGGACTTACTCCTGGATACTCTGGAAGCCATAGGGAAGGTGCGATCAGGAAGAGCAGGCTTAAGAAGGCAAGGGCAAAGACTTGGGGCAGGCCAGACGTCAGAGGGGGGGCCCGGTCCGGTCTCTCCCGGCCTCTAACGGCCTACAACGGCCCGCTCTTTGCCCGGTCTTCGCCCCGGGGATCCCCCCGCGCGCGTCCCGCGATGCGCGTAACCAAGGGCTCTTAAGAATGGCAGGGGGGCGTGGCACTGGGAGGGGGCGCGGCGCGGGCGGGAAGAGGAACCGGCTGGCGGTGTTCAGCAGGAATGCTGGTCCTCGCAGTCCCGCTCGCCGTGCCTCTCTCCTCCACTGCGGCCAGCCTCCAGTATCACTGTCAGTCCGCCCAGGGCTCCACGAAGGTAGGGGCTGAGGGAGCTACTCCTGTAGCGTGCAAAGACTTTCCCAGAAAGAAACTGTCTCGAGCGGCAGCCTGGCTCACCCATCTTTCGCTATCCAGCTGTGTGTGTGTTAATGCCCGAGGCCTGATCCACAGAAGGTTCTAGAAGCAGCCGCCTGGGGCGCACCCTGGCTCTCCCTGCCTCACCCAGCCTGGCGCTATCCAGCTGTGTGAGTGTGTTAATGCCCGAGGCCTGATCCACAGAAGGTTCTAGAAGCAGCCGCCGCCTCTGACGCACCCCAGCTCTCCCTGCCTCACCCGTCCTGACGCTAGCCAGCTGTGAGTGTTATCATCCGAGGCCTGCTTCTGGTGTTCTGGAATCACAAACCCCCTGTGAGACCAGCTCTGAGCCTCTATATCTCCGAGTTTCCTCCCAGACTCACAGCCAATCTGATCACAGGGGGCTGAGGGTTTCACTTGTACCCTTCCCAGCCGACCAGGGCCCTGTTTTCTGTCCCGTGACACACAGAGAGCTGCTTTATGACCAAAAACAGAAAATCAGCCTGGCTGCTGGAAATGGTGTACAGTAAAATAAGAAAGGTTCGCTTCAGAGAGGGTGCAGGAGAGACTCCCAGATCAGCGTAAAGCATCATGGTCAGAGAGCGGGACAGAGCATTGCCCCACTCCTATTTTGCACCCCCATTAAATGTGAATTAACACATATATATACATTTGAAAGTTTATCTGATTCTGCCCGCCTCAGTCGCGGGCCGGTTGTCTGAAGTGGCTCCTGGAAGCCTGTGAATGCGGGCCTGAGGGGGGTGGGGCTTAAACAATATGAATTTGAAAGACCCCATACTCATAAGCGAGCACACCTGGGCCCACAAAGTGTGCATGTTGGGTTGAACTGCTGCCTTTCTCCGGCTAGCCCGACATGCACACCAAAGGCCTCTCTCCAAAAGTCTCCACCTGCGTGTTAGTGAGCTGGGGGTGAATCAAAGCCGCAGCCACCGATCTCCTAATGGGCGGTGAGTTTGCATGCCCTAGCCAATCCTGGCGCTGCTCTCATACTGTGTAACACCAGGGGAGTATCGTCTGCATTGACTGAGAGACGCGGTAACTAAGCCTCTGGTGCAGTGGTGTGCACATGAGGCAGCACGGGGGTGGTAGGCTCCTGTCCGCCGAGCACGCATGACCCGTCACTCTGTGACTTTATTGTGAAGCCGTGCAGTGATTGGCCATTTCTGCCCTTGCTGCTCGGCCAGCCTGTCTCCATCTTAGTCTTTCCCCTCTTCATGCACCACTCATTGATAACGGCACACATTGCACAAGGCACCGGTGGAGAGATGACGAGCAGGACCACGCCGGACCTCGTAGCCTCGCAATTGAATTGTCCTGACTCCGAGCCTCGTGATCACATAGAACTCGGCGCAAATCCCGAGTGGAGTGGAGTGGAGTGGAGTGGAGTGGAGTGGAGTGGAGTGGAGTGGAGTGGAGTGGAGTGGAGTGGAGTGGAGTGGAGACATCTACATCCTGTCTGAATTATTCCATACATTATGGTTTGCTGCAAATTGCTAATGTGTTAACTGCAGTGTAAAAAAATATATATAGCTAGAAAAGGGGGTAAGAAAAATGAGGACTCCTTTTGTGTCCGATTGTGGTGACCTAGCATGTGCCACTGGTGCTGCCCGAGTTATAAGTAGACTTCGATGCCGGTGTACTGCACTGTAAATAGCTCAGGCGCCGAGTGTGAGGCCTATAATTCCTTATTTCCTCTATCTTTTGATTTTCCCTTTATCGTGATAAGACCCTATGGCTCTTGCGTGCATCAGAACCAAACCCAAGACCTTGCTCCACTCTCGATACAGATCAAAACACTGTTTAATTTCTGCCAAACCAGGTGAGGGGGTAGGGAGTTAGGAAAGGGAGAGAACAGATATTCTCTCAGCCAGGAAAGCTGCTGTGCACGTTGACAGCCCTGCGGGGAGCCGTGCACACTAGAATCCCTGCACACGTGCAAACCTTTGCAAGGCTGTCCTGAGCCCTAGCTGCATTGAGCACTGCACCCGCTTCTGCACCAGTCGTCCCGTGCACTGACAGCACAGCACATTGCAGGGACCCCTGTGTGCTGATACAGTTAAGTACAACTTGTTAAAATTTTGCTCAAAACATAATTTTCATTTTCAAATACCTATGCTTATTGTTATCAGAGAATCAATACGGGAGGAAGATTCTCAGCTTTAATTACCAACCAGATGCTGTGCAGAGACAACCCTGTTTCCAGGTCAGATCATTACAAACCTTGCTTGTCGCACTGTTCAATTTTAATTTACACACTACACTAACCACTAAACAATTTAAATTCAGTAATATATGGAGCATTTTTATGAGTTTCAATATTTTAACTATACACTTTCACAATTGCTTCATAAACCTTGCTTTCTCAAATGTTCTTGAAAATGCACCATTTGCCCACTTTTTTCAATTTTTTTCTGGGGGGAGAATCCCCCAAACTTCCTCTAATGACGGTCGGGCTCACTCACTCAACACAGGGCGGTCATCCCGAACTTTTACGCCAAACCACTTTCAAATTTCACCAGCCGCCACTGATACTCACAGCGCCTAGCAGAACGAGGCACTGCCAAGAAGGTTCACAGAGCACCCGGCAGAGTCACATGGAGTTTAGCAGAATCTCTCAAGCACCCGGTAGGTTTACGCCAAACCTGGCAGAGTGAAGCCAAGTCCGGTAGACCCTAGTTCATGGCAGACTCAGGCGGAGCCTGGTAGAGCTCTACAGACTCTGGCAGAGCTCAGCAAGGTCACACTAAGCATGACTGAGCATACAGAACACAGCAGGCCCACACAGGTCTCAGCAGAGCCTATCAGTATCATAGTACATGGAGGACTCGCACAGATCTCAGCAGAGCCCGTCAGTATCATAGTACATGGCAGACTCGCACAGGTCTCAGCAGAGCCCGTCAGTATCATAGTACATGGCAGACTCGCACAGGTCTCAGTAGAGCCCGTCAGTATCATAGTACATGGCAGACTCACACAGGTCTCAGCAGAGCCCGTCAGTATCATAGTACATGGCAGACTCGCACAGGTCTCAGTAGAGCCCGTCAGTATCATAGTACATGGCAGACTCACACAGGTCTCAGCAGAGCCCGTCAGTATCATAGTACATGGCAGACTCACACAGGTCTCAGCAGAGCCCATCAATCTTGTTGTACGTGGCAGACTCACACAGGTCTCAGCAGAGCCCGTCAATCTTGTAGTACATGGCAGACTCACACAGGTCTCAGAAGAACCCATCAGTATCATAGTACATGGCAGACTCACACAGGTCTCAGCAGAGCCCATCAATCTTGTTGTACGTGGCAGACTCACACAGGTCTCCGCAGAGCCCGTCAATCTTGTTGTACATGGCAGACTCACACAGGTCTCAGCAGAGCCCGTCAATCTTGTTGTACATGGCAGACTCACACAGGTCTCAGCAGAGCCCGTCAATCTTGTTGTACATGGCAGACTCACACAGGTCTCCGCAGAGCCCATTAGTCTCATGGTATATGGCAGATTCACATAGGTCTCAGCAGAGCTCATCAGTCTCAAGGTGCATGGCAGACTCACACAGGTCTCAGTAGAGCTCATCTGTCTCATGATACATGACAGATGACTCGCACAGGGCTCCGCCAAGGTCGTCAACCTCACATTACATGGCA